>NC_136071.1:251255157-252703907 GCF_964261635.1 Lissotriton helveticus
ATATGCCCTATGCGTCGGGCTATAGGAATTCCGCAGCCCTGTAAGTTTCCATAAACAGGGTCAAAATTGCCTTTACAATGTAATTTCCAACAAGTTAAAGACAGCATATGTATGGGTGGGAGTCTGCAAGGTTTTGATCCAAAGTGGGGTTGCATTGTGACTACTGATGCCAGTAACAAATGGATAGGAGCTGTACTATCTAAGAAGGGTCTCAGGGAGAGTGAACAGAAGATGAGGTTTGCGTCTAGGTCCTTATCGCAAGCTGAGGAACGCTATTCCGTTATAGAAAAAGAAGTGCTGGCCATTGTCTGGAGTTAGGATAATTTCAGAAACGTTGTGTCGTGGTAAAAGTGGAGGTGAGGTGCGGCCATAAACTTTTACTTAAGGTGTTTTCCTTGGAAAGTTTGTTTAATGCTACACCTAGAATTGCGAGAATGTCTGTATGCTTGTTGGCTTACAGATACACTTTGTAGTACCTCCCAGGTGTTAGGAATAAGGAAGCTGACTACCTTAGTAGGGTACCATTACCATTAGAAGAGAGGGTCACAGATGAAAAGGATGAAATGGCTGTAGCTTGGATGGGTGATAAAAGGATGATGGCCATTTCTGAAAAGGAATTGTGCAAGGCAAAAGAACAGTTTATTGAGTTTTATTAACTGTTGAATTAATTAAAATCATTACAGTAAAATGAGAGCTATTTTAAAACAAGCATTGGAAATGCAATAGGTCTCGCATTAGAAAAGTTGGAGCTATTGGTCTTGTAAATGACAATTATTTTATTTATGTGTTGGTTTTTAAAATAGCTAAATTGATAGCTTTGTCATTTACAATGCCAATAGTTATAACTTTCGCGAACGTGACACCTATAGCATTTGAAGTGCTGTCTGGTGGGAGGGGGGGGAGAGAGACGGAGGCGCTATACAGGAAACAAAGCCGTAGCTAAACAGGGGGCCCCTCGGGGGCGGGTGATACGATGGACGCACTGGGAGGTTGGTGCAGTCTTGTGGGTGGGGGGGGGAGGAGAAGGGTGGCTGAGATGCGTGCAGCGCGGGGTTATAGAGTTCTTAATGCCTTTTATGTAGCGCGGAATTTGCTTGGAGGAAGGGTTAAGTTTGCGAGGCAGGACGACAATGGTGGGCACAAATGCAAGAGGTAGCAAACGGTACACGGTAGGAGGAATAAGGGACATGGGTGCAGGTTACAAAAGTGTACAAAGTACAAGAAGAGGTTTGATACTGCAATAAAGTGCAGACGCTAAAACACAAGAACAAACGTTACGTAGGCAATGGTGGTACTTGTTGTGCAAGGATCTAAAGCAGATAAAATGAGAGGTAGCAAACAGTGTAATGCAAGAGGAAAGTGACGTGGGCAAGTTATAACGGAGTGCCCAAGACAGGTACAAGGATAATACTGCAATGAATGGTAAACATTCCAACAACAAGAAAGAACGCACTGGGAAGGCACTTCCATAGTCAGGGGAAGGCACCTCCACGGGCAGGGGGTTGTTGGGAGGGGGGAGGGGAGGGGGTGCCTACACGAGAGACCTTGGTAGCATGCAGGGGCCTTTCATCATCAGGAGGTATTTTGGGTTGGGGGGCAGGGAGGCAGGCACTGTGAGAACAGGGAGGGGGTCGGGCGAGGTCTGTTCCAAGAGGGGACTAAAAAATAAATAAATAAACAAGACGCATGGGGAGCAGCAACCTTTGATGTGCCGGCCGGCCATGCAGTGAATACTTAGGGGAGGAGAAATGTCGGCCTGAGGCCGAGCGCAAAGCAACAGATGGCTTTGATGTGGAGGCAGGCAGCTCGGGCGGATAGAAACACGTTCACGAGACCTCATCGATGTAAGGCATACGATGTGCATCACGATTTGTATTGACCCATGTAGTCTCCTACGTAGGTTGAGACTTGCTCACTTACCGCCATTCAGGATATGGTTTGGGAGGTGGGGGGTATTTTATTTCTCTGGCGATTAGCTTGTGCCAGGGTGCCTGCTACTAGAAACAAATATAAATGTGTGCAATTGGTAAATCAGCAAAATATAAAGGCTGCTTGCGAGTCAGTGTATACTTTAATTGATGAGTCCTTTGGAGCTTCACAGTGACAAAGAGTTATTCTTTTTGAGAGGTAATACAAGGGTGTTACCAGCTGAGCACTGGAGTGTGTCCTTCTGAACCTATTTACAAAAGTGCAATAGAGTCTGACTAAGAAAATGTATTTTGAGAGCACTTTTTTTTTATTTTAAAAAAGCAGGGTGATATCAAACCTTTGCACCAGTGCAGCGTCACACAAGTGATGCAAACTGGTGCAAAGGTTTGACTTATGATTTATTTTTCAATGTAAATGCTAATTTGTGCTGGAAAGTAGACCTAAAGTAACAGACTGGCACTTTGTGATATGTTGTGTCAAGGAGATGTGACAATGCTGGTACGTGTGTGATCAAATACAACCACTCATGTGTTTTGACACATCTGTATTTCTTAACATTGATAGTGAGGGGTTTACATAAAAAATGATGCCTCCTCTAGGACGGTGTAATGTTTGAGAACATTTTTCTTTTCACCAAATGTTTTCAAATGTACATGTGTGCTCGGCACAGCACACATACAAACATGGAAAAGTGTTAACCGTTCTAAGCAATTAATTTGTACTGCACCAATCACGATTCAGCTCTGTGACTGTCTAGTTACACACTCAGACACATCTTCAGTGATCGCATTACCTAAAGGATCTTTCATAGCACAAGAGTGCATTTCTTATCGATTCATTTAGCTTACAGTTATGTTTTTTATTTAAGGTGTGTGCGTTACATTGTATTCAAATTTAGCACTTTAACCGCCGAACCCCCTCGTGAAATCTGAGGGTCTTTTCTACGCAGAGCGTTTCTTTATATTAATTGTCTTTCTTAATGAGGTGGAAGGTAGTACCTCGGGTCTCTGGGGCTGAACAACAAAGATAGGGTGTTGGCCAGGAGAGCCCCTGCACGGGTGACACAGAGGAGAGCTGGGAAGGGGGGTGGGCAGAGCGGGAGGAGACGTCAAGGCTGAGAAGCAAAGTGGCAGAGGGAGCACGCCGATTCGGAGGGAGCGGTGCAGGGGACAGGGGCAAGAGTGAGCATGGGAATTGTGAGAGAGATAAAAGAGTGATCTATGGGCGGGCGGCTAAAGGTGAATGAAGTGACTGAGTCCGGGCAGGCGGAGAAGTAAGGACAAAAACCTCACGAGAGGCGTAACTTGAAGATAGAGGTGTTTATGAGACGAACCAAAAGGAGAGTGGAGCGGCGGGAGAAGAGAATACCAGCGGGAGGAAAGGAGAGACGAGGTGGAGAATGAGGAGAGGGACAAGGCTCCGTGGGAGGGGGAGCAAAGGGAAACACGAGAAGAGAAATGTAAACCAAAGTAGATGGGAGGAAAGGAGAGACGAGGTGGAGAATGAGGAGAGGGACAAGGTTCCGTGGGAAGGGGAGCAAAGGGAAACACGAGAAGAGAAATGTAAACCAAAGTAGATGCATAAAAGGAGACATGGCCGGCGGCCGTGAAACTGAAAGTACGGCCGGTCGGCCGTGAATAATTAGGGGGTGAGCGCACGCTGATAAGCTTGTGGGAGGGAGGCTGGGCTGCCTTTGATGTGGTAATGCGAGGCAGGCAGGCAGGCGGCTGGTGGCATTGTGCACGCGCTTTTTAGGGCTTGCGCTTGCGCAATGACCTAAAAAGCACATGCACTGCAAGGAATCGCCAGTGGAATCATGTGCTTGGTTAAACGCTGTTTAAGCCCCTATAGTCTCGCTCCGCTCAATGCGCATGCGCATTGAGAGGCGAGACCTAAAAAACATTTGTAAATGAGTTAAATTGACAGTCCCCCCATACCCTGCCCTCCCCTTTAATGTCCTTGACTTTAAGCGTGTCCTTTTAGCAGATTGTGCGGTTCCTCTGTGTTTGCTTGTATTTCCATATTTGAATAAAACAATAAAAACTAGAGCTTTAAATTGCTATTGCATGAAGAGGTCTGGTTGTGGGGTAACTTTTCAGTGCCTATCGGGGCCAAACAGCTTGCTGTGGGGAATCTGTCAAGGGGCGAGATTACATTCTGACGCCTCATTTAAGGCGATCCTGATCAGATGCGTAAATTTCCCCAGTCTGGCTAGATCCATTGTCTTCGATTTGGTGAAGCATATGGCTGAAGCCTCTCTGCAGGACTTTGTCCCATTGGTAATACATATCGAGCGGAGAAGATGCCGATGTTCGTTTTTCAGTTTGGGGCAACAGCACAGAAGATGCAGCCAAGATTCATTGCGAAAGAAAAAAACCCTGCACTGTGTGTTATCCCCCTTGCGAGCCCATGCTGGGTTGAAATCAGTAATGCGTAGCGTTGTTCGTCTCATGAGGAGGATTTTCCTGCAGGCTTGTGACGTTAGGACAATGCTAAGATACGGGTAAGCTCTGCCTGGCAGGTATAAGTTGTTCAGTGGCTCTAGAATAGAGCTTCAGCTGAGGACTTTGATGTCTTGGGCAAAGGATGTTTCCAGGACCTGCTTGTTTATTGCTTTCTTCCAGGCAGGGGTGGAATTTCCGATAGTTGGAAGCTTGCTACCTCCATCGTCTCAGTGTTTTTGTGGTAAGGTCAAGACTGGCATGCCAAGCTGAGACTGCCTCCTCCAAGGCAGATCTCAGCTGATATCTGAGTGAGTCGACTGGCACCCTCAGGATCCTTATGTATAACTTTATGAGATCCCCCTGGAAAGTCAGGTCCGGCCTCCCAAGGCTGAGCTCTAGTCTCAGCCTTGAATTTCTGGCTGACTGCGGGAGGAGCAGCACTGATTTATATCATTTGGCTTGGGTTATATTTAGAAACGTATCCAGTGATCGGGGAAAACCCAGGTGCCCATACTTAATGCCTGGCAGCAATTTTGCTTTTAAGACGGTCAGTATCGGGCCGGCTGTTGGGCTTTGAAGGTGCCGGCTCAGTTGTCTAAGCAGGTGAATAACGGTATTAGCCTTAGCGATTAGATATTTTCTATGGATGTTTACGTTGGCCCTTCCTGAGAGCCAGACCCCAAAGTAATTGTAGGATGTTACAGTGGCAAGTTGCAGATCACCCTTTTGAATTGATCTCTCCCAAACACCATTACCTTGGTCTTCTCCTGGTTGACCGTCAAGTAGTTGGCCTTGTTTAAGCGATCCAGCGCATGCAGGGCACTTTGAAAGCCCACCTTGGTATAGTCCACTATTACTGTGCTGTCTGTATATTGTAGTACCGGCAGCCTCACACATCACAGCCTTGGTGCTACTAAGTTTGCGCCTTGCAGAGCGCCCTCCAGGTCCGCAGTGTACAGACTGAACAAGAGAGGCGCCAACAGACAGCCTTCAGTAATTTAGATGGAATTCCCCAACTGTCTAATTTCGCCCATAACCTTCGACAATCCACTTTTTCGAAAGCTGTACTATAATCAATGAAGCAGCAGAACAATAGGAGGCGCTTCTTCTTCGCTGCTTGTGCTGATAAGTGAGCTAGCACTATATTATCCAAGGTTGACGACTGTGCCCTACAGCCTGACTGATAGAAGGGGATGATTCCTTTTTCTTGTACCCAAGATGCCAGATCCTTCACGAGGAGTTGAGGTTAGGTCTTTGCTTCGAGAAGGGCTATAAGCCTATAGTTTGTTGACTTTGAACGGTCGCCTTTCTTATAAATAGGAACACATATGGAGCCTCTCCAGGAGTCAGGCGTCCTTGCTGTAGAGAATATGCTGATTAACAGTGGGGTTAAGATTGCTGCCCAAAAGTCCGGCGCTGTTTTGAATATAGGTGCCGGTAACCCATTTGGCCCCGGAGCTCCATCGTTCCTTATTTTCTTCAAGGTCAGAATGAGCCCATCTGTTTTATTGTTCTTGGCTGGCTGCGGAAACTCTCTTCCTGGCTAATCATATCTGTGGAACATTTGTCTCGGGCCGCTCAAGTTATGTTTGTTTGTGTTGCTTGGCCCGCTCTCTGCCCCACCCTTTGGTTCATCACTTATATGAGGCCTTTGTGGGGAGAGGTGTTCGAATAAAGTTTTATTACGTAATTTGACCAATCATGTTCTGTCACACTGTTTTATCTTGGAATTCCTTGATTGCTCAACTGATTGATGTGCCTCCACAGCCTGGATGGGTTTTTATCCTTCAGCAGGGAGAATACTGTGAGCAATTCTTGTCTGTTTGTTTCTTTTTGTTTTCCCAGACTTTTTTCTATAAGCTGATCTCGGAGCTGTGACGGAGAGGCCCTCAGTGAGTGTGCCCCCTCCTTTCTTTACATCCAAGGCCTTACGCAGGGCACGTTTGCATCCAAGTATGTCCTTCGAAGGGCATTTGTACCCACAAATCAGCAGAGCCTTAGTGCGCTGGCATTGACATCGAGCATTCCCCAGCTTTAGTTGGAGATCCCTTACGTTCTCCCAATCCATTACTGATGCTACCTGGCTTGGTGGGGTGCATTCTGCTTCAATTCCAGCCATGCTCGCATCTTCTCTCCAATATTTTCAGACCATTTTATCCTCCGAGGAACCTTGTACTCTTCTTCCCCTCTAGTCATCCCTATTGTTTGAACAGTAGTTGCTGTTGGAACCTCTAGCTGGATCACTGTTCTTATGGGCCTGTGATCGCTTTCGGCTCTGTCCTCAACTTCGAAATTTGTCAGACAGTTTGCGATTATTTCGCTGAGTAAGATGTAGTCGATAGTAGAGACATTCCGGAATTTTGGTTTTGGGTGCCAGGATGTAGAGCGTGCTTCCATTTGTGTGTGAGGTGGGCAAAGCTGATGATTTTTAAAAAGATTATAAAGGGTTTCTGCCCGGCCCCTACTCCGGGGAAAGATGGTCGGTTTATCTAAGTCCCTCAGATTAAAGTCCCCCGCTATGAATATCTGATTGGATTTGTATTTGATTAGAAGTTCATTGAAAGTTAATGTAATTGCGTCCATACAGTCTTTCATGTTGGTCTGTGCTGGGTTGTTGTAGAAATTTATTAGCACAAAGCTGAGCAGTTGGAAAATAAAATTCAAGCCTCTGATCAATTGAATTTGGATTTCTGGAGTTTTTGTTTGGATTTCTGTAGTCACTAATCTGCAGGCATTCTTTATTAAGACGGAAAGTCTGCCAGATGGTGGGCCAAAGATGTTCCTTTTTGTTGCTGCAATGTGTTGCTCATAATACCCTACCAGGGAGGTACTAGATAGAGCAAATGTCTCCTAGAAGCATAGTATATAGCCCTTCTCTAGAAACTCCTAAGGTGTTTCTACTTTTGCGATCTTTCTTTGGCTGCTATGTTCCATGAAATTAGGGTCAGATGCTGCCGGGGCGGGTTTGCATCCCTTACGTCCGCCTGGCCGGGCCTATTGCCCTGAGTGTTAGGAGTAATGCTTCTGCGATCTTGATACTCCTGTTCGAGCTGAGGCAAGGGGGCTGGAGTGTATGATCCGGTTGTTGTTGCGGCATGTGATCCTGATACCAGTGGAGGCCTTGGGGCCAATATGACTGCTGCTATGGGCTCCAAAACTGTTGGTCTCACGCAAGATGGACTGGAGACCTTGTCCCCTTTATTCTCGGCAAGGACATGCAGATATTTTGATTGCGGCGGAAGTTGGGCATCTATGCCCCACTCAGCTAGCTTTGTGATTCATCTAGTACCGCTTGTTGAAAAGTCTTTATCCTCAGACCCACCAGAGTTGAGTCACCATGAGTATTCCCGCGTAGTCTCAATAATCTGATCCATTCCAGGTCTTCTGATTAAATGCGTTCCAGGGAGCCAGATGTTTGAAAAGACGAAGGATATTGCTCCTATTCAAGATATCATGTTGTCCCGTGGTATTGTATCTTGGGGTAAGTTTGTTGTTGGCTCTGTAGCTGGTGCTTCTCCTATTTCTGGAGCCTGGGCTTCTAGACTTGGCGCAGGGCTTATGTTGGCTGGATGGTTTGGAGCATTTCCTAGTTGGTTGGCACTTTTGCCCCCTTGAGCGCTTGGTGCTGTTATCTTCTACTTCATACTTTGCTGAGATTGCAATGGGACGACTAGATCCAAAAGTGATGTATCTGTCCTTTCCTGGGTGGTTTTGTTTGCCTTTGCAGGACATGATCTCACCGCTGTTTGATGCTCAAGAGAACAGGATGTCACCTTGGAGAAGATGAAGAGATTTATCATCGAAAACTGGCCAGAAAAGAAAGTGTTGGGTGATGGTTGTAGGGCTTTTGGAAAGGTGAGGCGTGAATTCACTATTATTCAAGAGAATGTTATGAGAGGGGTGAAAGCTGTTCCCCCTATGGAAATGAGGGAGTCTGTCATAAAGCTGTGCCACAATGGACATTTAGGTATCGTCAAAAGTAAAAAGAGGATTAAAGAGAACGGTTGTGGGCCTGGCATTGATGCCAAAATTGAGAGAATTGCCAAGGATTGTGATTTATGCATGGATGCGGATAAGTCAAAGGTGCAGTTAAAACCCCAATTGTGTCCTGTACCTTGTCCAGAAATGCCTTGGGAGGTGTTAAGGGTGGACATCATGGGACCTATTGAAGGTGAAGATTCTTGGTATGCCTTAGTAGCTATTGATTATCTTTTAAAGTGGCCAGAGGTGGCATTTGTTAATGCCAATGCAGAGAATGTGGTATGGTCCCTAGATTACATTTTCTGAGATAACGAAGATGGACATTTCAGACAATGGGGTTCAGTTTAGAAGTGAGTGAATGGAGGGGTTCTTGTGTCGCAATGGAATTTAGCACAAAGTCACTTTGCATTACCATCCCAGTGGTAACGGTGAAGTTGAGAGGTTCAACCACTGTATTAAAGGAACCTTTCAGTTGCCGAGTAGCAAAAGGTTGAACTGGGTGACTTGTATTTAAAGGACAGTTTGGATGTATCATACCACACCCTCTGTAAGTGGGAATAGCCCTTTCTCTATTATGAGAGGGAGAGTGCCTTTTATAAAAACAACCAAGGTTGGGTGGCTCAATCTCCTTTACAGCAGTGGTCTCCTGAGGTTGTAAGAGAGGATATTGTGATGGCACAGGGTAAATAGAAGGGCTATACTGATAGAAAGAAGGGCAATAAGGTAGTGGTGGTAAAGCAGGGAGATGTGGTACGAGTATAGTTGCCATGGAAAGTCAAGAAGGGTGAGAGTAAATATTCTGACCCATTAAGTGTCGTAGAGGTTTATAGAAATACAGACAAACTGAGTGACGGATGTGTAAGGAATTGTAGCAGAGTTGTAAGGTACAATGGAAGCAGCTAGAATGGAGATGGAGGAAGAAAAAAAGAAAGTGGTTGGAGCTGGCTGGATGAGTGTGGGGGGGGGTGAAGGAGAATGAAGTGTGGGTGTTGAGAGAACAATCTGAGCAAGTGAGGAAGCGGTGCAGGTAGATGCTAGTAAGGAAGAACGATATATTGTTAGAGCCAAGAGGGGAATTAAACATACAGCAAATTTGATGGATTATGTTGAGTAATAAAGTGAAACACAAGTGTGCAAATTGTTATGCTCATTTCATGCGTTTATAGTTTTCCCAGGACATACCCCAAGGCGTATTTAGCATTTAAGGATAGGTTTATGTGTTTATTGTGTATAAAGGGGAAGATGTGTTACGTTTATCTTTAAACTACCACGCGCTGCACAAACTCATACCTATTTCAGCATGTGGTTGTTGTTTTTTTTGGAATATGGGAGGAGAAGTGGGAATTGGTTAGTTACAGCAGGACTTCTGATGTGGAAAGACGTGTTGGTCTCTTTCTAACATGTACTTGAATAAAGGAGTCTGCATAGCTTGTTGTTCTTGTGGCATCCTTACATAACACAGCAGTTTTAAAAGGAGGGTACCTGTGCTTCTCACTGTACTTTTAATGGGGTAGTACTGACACTTCTCAGGAGCAAGCAGGTACTATCGATGGCGAGTATCAACACTTGTATATTTCATAGAAGCCAGCATTTTAGACAAGGAAAGTGGGAAATGTAAAAGAAAATAATCGGGAGAATATATGTCTCCCATTGACTTTCTATTGAAGCAGAGGCAATTTTAGGCGAGACAGACAAAATAAAGCATTTTTTTTTGCTTTAAAAATCGTGAGTCTCCCAGCTGAATCTGGTCTATTGACATGTTTGCTATTTCCATTTAAAGCACTTGCTCAAACTAGTCTAACCTTATAGAAGAATCTTGGGACCAAAATAAACCGCTCCCGCTTACCGCAGATTCAAGCCCCAGTTGGGTCATGCTTCCGAGTGCTTCGCATGCTGAAAAAATGTCTACCTCTGCTATCTAAGTCTGCAGGCAGAAAGGTAGTGCAGGCCCATATCCTCCCTTTCTCTCGTTCCCTCCCCTCCCATTCTGCCACCTTCCCAACTGGACCTCCCCCGTACCTCAACTGCTTTACACCCCACTTCTCCTCTACATCCTGCATATCCCCACTATTCCACTGCCCTCTCCCACCCCTCAACTCCCCTATTCCTTCCCATTTCCCCCCTTTTTAATCCACTTTCCTTACAATCTGAATTACCGATCAACTCACCTTACCCTCCCCCTTCCCTCCCCTCTGCTCCGCACCCATCTCCGCTATTCCCCTTTCCTCATACCCTCAATTCTGTCCTCACGTCCCCCATCTCTCTACAACCTTCTCTCCCCCTTCCCATGCCTCACATCCCTGCCTCCCCTATTGGTAATCCCATCATCTTCCCTCCCACCGTTCTCAGACCCCCCATCCCTCCTCATCTTACATTCCCCCCTATGCTTCACAACCCTGTTTCCCCACTTGGTAATTCCTCCCTCTTCCCTCCCTTTGACTTCTCAGTCCTTCACTCCTCCCACAACTTTCATTTTGCTCGACCCCCCCCCCCACTCGGCCTGGTGCCTTCACCCCTATATTCACCTTTCATTACCCATGGTACCTGGCCTGCACCCTCTCTCTTCTCCCCACTCGTGTGGCTTCCTATTGACCTCCCTCCCTCCTCTCCCTGTTCGCCCCTTCTCCTCTCACCTCACCGTATCCATGGCCTTCCCATTACCCCACTCCTTCCTCCCTCCTCCCTCAGCCATCCATTTCTACTTCTCAACTTTCTCCTCCTAGGTATGATCTCTATTCTTCACCTCTGCTCAACACCAGTAGAAATATCTCAGTAACTCCATTCCCTCCTTTCCACCCCCTTCTTCCCCCCCCTCAGACCCGTACAGCACATATCTCTCCCCAGTCCCCCACAGCCCACTGCCTTTCTTCGCATACTTCACTACCTCCCCCACCTTCGACCCTCGAACCCCAACACTCTCCCCGGTCCCCCACTTCCTCCTGTCCTCCTTTGCCTAGGCCATTCTCTCCCTTAACCATTGAGCCACCCTTCACTCTGTGCTCAGCACACCTCTCGCTGGAAACTAAACTTGATTCCCTCATCTCGTCCATTTCCCAGCTTGAAGCGTCCATTTCACTCCTATGTGCTAAGATATCCCCCTCCCCGTACAACCTCCCGAGGAGTTCCTTGTTCCCACGCCCCAATAGAGCCAACCACAATCTGTCCTCCACAGACATTACCAACCTATTGGCTACCTACAAGACCATCAATGTCATTTCCCCTACACTCGCCTCTCCTAACAACTCTACTCAATTTGCCATTCAGACCATCTCTTCTGTCAGAAATTACCAGCCTCCCCCTCAAGGGGCACCTTCATTCAAGAATCTAATCCCTATCCCCCTCATCAGTCCAGACTCTCACATCACCAAAACAGTTGCATCAGAGCTACACTGTATGCTCCATAACTGCAGATCTGCAACCAAACACAAACTGGAAATCTCCGACACCATCACTCACCACAATCTCAACATGCTCTTTCTCACTGAGACCTGGTTTAATGACTCCTCTCACACTTCATTTGATCTTTTATTACCTACTGACTACTCTATTCTCAGAAACGACAGACCAGTCAAGATCGTCGGAGGTGTCGCGTTCATCTTCAGAAACACCCTCCAAATCAAAGCCTTGCCCACCACCCTCTTTCGCACCTTTGAATGCCTCTCCCTAGAATTACAAGTTCATCATGGCACACCCTTCAGATTCCATACCATCTACCACCCGCCTGGTAATTGCTCTTCCTTCATTGAGGAATTCATCGACTTCGTTAGTGATCAATTTTCACAGAGTGACAAGCAGATCTTCCTAGGCGATTTCAATCTCCACTTGGGCTCTGTGGAAGACTCGGCTGCCAACAAGCTTGCAACCTTTCTCTCAGCTAACGATCTTGCACAACACTGTTCGAAAATTACACATGCCAAGGGCTCAATTCTGGACCTTGTGATTTCCAAATCAGACCAGATTACCACTGCTTCACCCATCCGTGTTGACTGGTCTGACCATTTCCTCATTACCTTCTGTTTACACCTCTCTCACATTTTAACTCTCGGCCAACCCAAAAGAGCCTCTACGTGGTTCCGCAACACAAAAAACATTGATCTTGAGACTCTATGTGATTCTGCTATGCAGTCTCTTACTAGTCTAGACCCCAATACGGATGTCAATGATCTCACTCCCCTTTGCCTCTCAATCCTTGCAAGTGAAATCGACAAGGTTTCTCCACTCCAAAGCAAAAGGAAAAAACCCACCCCATCAGCTCCTTGGTTCAACAAGGCTCTCTATGACGAAAGGAAAAACCTTAGAATCTTGGAGAAGCACTGGAGACAATCTCCATCCACCCCCAACCTCTCTCTTTTACGTTCAGCAAGATCCATATACCACAAGCACATCTTCTAGGAAAAAACATCACATTTCAGATCCCTCCTCGATTCAGCTAAAAACAGACCCAAAAAACTTTTCGACCTCATCAAAAACCCTAATTGTTCTCCCCAAACCATCAAGCCTGAGGATGCTTCTAAGAAAGCAACTGAGTTTGCTATATTCTTCGATCAAAAGGTAAAATCTCTGGTGGAACAGGTCAACCACCCTACCCCCATCGAGGAGCGAAAATCCGTATGCACTTGGCGGAACTTTGCCGCCATCTCAGAGGTTGATCTCCTCAAATGCATCCGCGAAACCAAACCCTCCAACCATTCCTCTGACCCAATTCCCAGAGGCATCGCCATTGATTTCTATACTAACACTCTCTCCTACTGGACCAGGCTAGTCAATCTCTTCCTCAGTCAAGGATCCATCCCAATTGTCCTCAAAACAGGACAGGTTACCCCCCTCTGCAGATGCAAATGACCTCAATAACTTCCGCCCCATCACCAATCTCCCTTTCCTTTCAAAGATCACAGAAAAAAGTGTTGCAAAACAACTCTCCCAACACATTATGGACAATAATCTTCTCGACATGTTCCAGTCGTGCTTTATTCAAAACTGCAGCACTGAAACAACCCTGCTGCAAGTGATCGATGATGCGCTGCATATTCTCGACTCTGGGGAATCGTGCCTTCTGATTCTTCTTGACCTCTCTGCAGCTTTTGACACTGTTAATCACAACACCCTCCTTAACATTTTTCAACAGAGAATGGGCGTGGAAGGCACAGTACTCAAATGGTTTGCCTCTTTCCTCTCTGACAGATCCCAAATTATCAAGATTGCAAACCGTCTCTCGTCTCCACTGGTGGTTGGTCAAGGCGTCCCTCAAGGTTCCATCCTTGCTCCCACTCTGCTCAATCTCTATCTGGAATCATTAGGGAACCTTTTAAGCAAATCTGGAATCCTCTACCATCTCTATGCGGATGACACCCAAATCTACCTCAAGGTGTCTTCCTCTCATGATCTCTCACTACTCAGCTCTACTCTCAATACTATTCACAACTGGATGTTAGTTCACCAACTCATTCTCAATCCCTCCAAAACAGAATTCCTCCTCTTATCTAGCTCTCTCTCTCCGCCTCCTGTTCAATCCTGGATGGATCATCGAATCTACTCAACAGTAAACCCATCATTGTGGACTGCGCTAAATCCTTAGGTGTCATATTTAACAAAAGACTCAACTTAATCTCACACATCAACTCCATGGTCAAGAGCGCACGTTATCAACGGCGCCTTTTATGGGGTATTCGTCGGTTCTTCCCGGAGAATGACCTAAAAACCTTGGTCCAATCGCTAGTTCTCTCTAGACTGGATTATTGTAATTCTCTTCTGACTGGCCTCCCCAAATCTTACCTCTCCCCCCTCAAATCCGTCCTCCATTCAGCAGCTCGCTTCATTACAGGGTCCAAACGTAGTGACCACATCACTCCTATCCTGTCTTCTCTCCGATGGCTTCCCATCGAGGCTAGAGCTATCTACAAAACAGCGTGCATCACCCACAAAGCTTTGCACTCTTCCTCCCCTCGCTATCTGACGAATAAACTCAAACTTTCTCGAGGCTCAAGACCTTCTCGGAATGCGGAAAAGTTCCTTCTTGAACCCCCCTCCTTCAAAAGGGAAAAATTGTTGGCACAATCGTTCTCAGGTAATGCGTTGAGAATCTGGAACTCGCTTCCTCCTTCGCTCCGTGCCATCACCTCCATCCAGATCTTCAAAGCGGACCTCAAATCTCTTTTATTCCAAAGACACTTTCAGAACTAATTCCCTCCTTCTCAGACCCCACCAGGAAGTTCTTTAGTCATTGTAAATTTGTCACAAATATTTTTATTTTTGTTTGTACATCCTGGGCTTGCTGTGTTTGATATTGTGTTCCTTTTGCCTGCGTTGTTTTGATTCTATGACCTGCTATTGTTCGCCAGGAAGTTCTCTAGTCATTGTATAATTTGTCATATTTATTCTTATTTTTGCTTGTACAGTCTGTTCATGTTGTGCTTGAGATTGTGTGCCTTTTGCCTGCGTCGCTCCGATTCTATGGCCTGCTATTTTTGTTTGTTTTATTCCTACATCAGTTCTCTCATGTAACGTAACTGGTTCTATTGTACAGTGCTCTGACACCTTCGGGTAAAGTCTGCGCTTTATAAAAATACATTAAATAAATAAATTACGTCAAGACTTGACTATGGGAACGCTCTGTACCTCGATCTCCCCGACTATCTACTTAACAAACTAGAGGTGGTTCAGAAGTCCGCAGCAAGACTGCTATGCTACCGAGACTCCCTCCTAGGTCCCACATGACCCCTCACCTGAGGGCCCTTCATTGGGTCCCGGTGAAAAAGAGGGTGTTCTTTAAGGACATGATCCTCATGCACAAAGCCTTGCACAGGACGGGTGCATCTGCATCCTATCTCAATGAGAGAATCAGCATATACACCCCTGCTCGCACCCTTCGCTCTTCCTCGGCGTTCCTGGCAAAGGTACCCCGCATTGGTCGCATCAGAATAGGTGGAAGATCCTTTTGCTATGTAGGACAATATTTGGTGGAATAGACTCTCACCAGATCTCCATACACACAGCCTGGATATATTCAAGAGGAAATTAAAAACCTGCCTTTTTAATAGCTAAACCTGCTGCCTGTCTGTCTGTTCCCCCACTGCCTAGCGCCGGGACACTCTGCCAAGTAGCTGTGCACTCTACAAATTAATATAACCTAACATAATCTTTTGGCCGTTGGCCTTTACTCTCCTGTGCAAAATAGAAAATACCTAAGGTCTTTCATGGCATCCGAACACCTGACATATTGCCACAGACTAAACTCGGCAAGTGCACCTGAATCCCAACTCTGTCTTTTACCGGACTGGTGGTATATCTACTCTCTACCAACACTCCACCATGTCTTTCTCTAGCGTGTCACAGAATAGAGTCGGAAGCTTTAGTTTAGGGACTGACAGGAAGCACGAAGGAGGCGGGTGCTAGCTTAGAGGTAAAAAAGGGACAACAAGTTAAGGTCTGCAGTAGGTGTCTAACAATTAAGCGGAAACCTGACGGCCATATGATCATGGACAAATGATTTATGTGACACGAGGACAGTCGTTGCCGGAAAACTAGATGGAACAAATAACAAGTATCGTCAATTAATAAATAGGGTTAACTTAAATGTTAACATATTCAAACCATAGTATAAGTAGAAGAAGGTAACGTAATAAATCATTATGATAGAGTATAATGCATTTGAATACAATAATATGCTACTACAGTTATTTAATATTACAAATAATGTTGATTACACTTTGATGATTACTATTCTTCTATTCTACCTTCTCATCGGTCTACACTGCGTTGAGTCTTCCTAAAATGGCGGCTTGGGATAGACTATGGACGTCCTGGGAGCCCACAGTCCTCTTTCTATTTCCATGCGTGTGCCTCCGTCCGCCTGTGTTGGCTGCAGAGACACACACGGCTGCCGTGGGACGTTTCTTCTCCGTCGCCAGTGCCTTGCTGTGTCCCTCGCCCGGCTGTGCTCTGAAGGCTGGGCTTCGGCTGCGGGCCATGCCGTGTCGGGGAAGGTAATGAGCCGCAGAGCCCCGGGATCTCGGTTGAGCAGCAGCGGCACCAGACAGTATCAGCGGAGCTGGAATGATTGGCCTCCCAGGTCAGTGGCGTCCTTTGCCTGTTGTACGGGGCCTAGACTGTCTCTCCGGACCGAGGATGGGTGATGGAAATGTTGTTTGCTTCCAGGACATGTTGAGAACGGCACCTGCACTCCCGCTCAGTTCTCGGTTAGGCTCACTATGGCGTGGGCCCTTTCCCCGTATCATGGTCTCCCGGGCTTCCTTATGAGGTCTGTGTTGGGTGGGTAGTGTCATGGTTTGGCAGTCGCCAGTCACTAGTGGAACATATATACAGCTTCCTGAATCGTGACAACATACACCGTTTCAGTTCTCCAGTTCACCTGGTTCTGTGATGGATGGAGCAGGGTGGGTGTGAGACTACACGAGTGCGTTCCCCTAAATTGTTTATACTTTCGCTGCAGTGTTCGCGACCCGCGCAGAGCATCAGTTTTCGGTTCCTAACGTCCACCTTTTGGCTTCCGTAATACTGTTCTTCCTCTAGGCCCTTGTAGGCAGTCTGACCTGGTACTCTGCACTGTAGCGTGATGTGAGGAGGCTAGAGCCCTCTTGCAGTCATCTTTCGGGCGGTGATCCCCTAGGTAGTGACAGGACCACTCTGTGGCGCGTCACATACCTGCCCACTCTAGAAACTTGTGCATCCTAACTCGGCTAACTGCCCCAGCCATAAATCCTCCATCACGCCCCCGCAGCGCTCCAACCAGCCCATTGGCACCAAGTGAGATGGGCATTTGATGTATTTTCAGAACTCCTCACACTCACTCCTGGCATGTTTTTACTCACGTGGTTCACCAATAACAGCACTCTGGAAGTGTTTTCACAGTACAGTAAACAGATCGGAACATTGAACGATTATACTCTCCTAAACTTGTAATGAGTAAAGCAGCTTTATTGTGTGCTTTCAAGCATGTTTTTAACAGGCAATGTTTTTTTCCCTTCTCGTACCTTCTGAAATATCAAAAGCCAGTCCCTGTGTATCGACCCATTTGTATTACTTTTGGTTTCTGAGAGCACGTACGGTGGATGTCAAGGATAGATCACGGTGTTAGCTCTGACTCCTGTCAAGTTATATCATCTTTATCGTTATTGTTCTCATGATATTTCTCTCCATTAACAGTTTACTTAAAGACATAACTCATAAATGTGGAGCTAGAAGTCCTTGATCAATTAAGCAATACAAGCCCCCTGCATTTAAGCTCCTTTATATAAAAAAAAAAAAAGAAAATCTGCATTTGGAAAATGCTTTACGATGGAAAAACCATAAGAATAGTATATAGTCTGTTGTATTATATTTGTACTTAGAGAATGTAAAGTCGAATTACTAAAGACTGTTCTTTTATTGCTGCAGGAAGAGTGTTCTAGAAGAAGAAAGAATGAACTCAGATACTCCAGTTCTATTTCCTAACATTTTGTGTAAGGCTAATGATAGCAATCATAGCTCATTCAGCAGGATATTGGCTGTGGAAAAAAGTGATGGAACAGCTTATATATAAACTAGAACTCAAATATATTGAAGCTAGGTCTAGAGGAGCTGCATACTTATGATTTACAAGGGAAAAAGAAGCCAGTTTAACGTGCATTAGTAAGTTCGCAGGGGCACAGCTTGATCCTGGCAGAAGAATGGATGTGAACTCTTTAGATTAGAGCAACGCTTTAGATACCAAAACGAGCAAAATACTTGCTAACCAGTTGAATAGTTTAAAGATGGGTGCATAGTTGGTAAACTGTGTTACTGAGGGGCTAAATGGGTGCTGGTATGTTACTGTAATCATTAGGAAATTGGGATATGTGTGGAATTAATAAGGTTGGTGCTTAGGAAGATTTTCAGTAGTGCATTGAGGAATTAACTTCTGGATGGTCTCGAAGCTGAAAGGTGCCCATTTCCAGAGTGGAACACTTGTAATTGGTTTCAAAGGATATTTTGAGTAGATACTACATAATTTTTTTTGGGGGGGAAACTGGTCAGTGCCCTGACAGGTTACAGCTTGGGTTCAAATGTATGCAAATTAAATGTATATATTTAGGACACAAACCGCTTCAAGAGCAGTGTTATATGTGAAGTGATGTACCAAAGATCTCCAAACAAAAGGCTTATCTTTGGGTTGATCCTATTAGCCTCTTCACTGGGTAACAAACAAATTAAATGGGCCACAAGTGTACATCAAGAGTATTTTGGGAAAGCTTGAGGGTACACTTAAATAGTGAGATCTCACTGGCGTACTGTCAAATTCAAAATCTGCATCTCCAAATGGATGAAGCTCTTAGGAGAATATTCAGACACTTTCTACTAAATTGATGCAATATCAAATCTAGTCTTGATCAAATAAGCTCAGTAATTTATATATGCATGGGGGCGTAAGAAAGTCTCTTCAATTTTGCCAAAGGGAATAACTGAGTGTCACTATTTTGAAAAGGAAGAGTTTCCACATAACTGATCTCCATATTCTCTCATAGTAGGGAGGATCAAGAATGGCATTAGAAAACATTTTTGATGGAAATGGTAGTGAGTACTTTAAACAACCCAAGGAGATGTTTTAACAGTAAAATAATACTTTTAAAAATGCTAGTATCATATACTAGGCCGATTATTTAATTGTGGAGTCATGTAAAATATGTGACGAGCACCGGAGGTGTATTTAGTGTTCCATATTCCCAGTCACATTTTAATACAACCCACATATCTATCAGCCGCAAAGTTTGAGAAGCGGCCCAAGATTCTTATACTGGAGTGTCTATAAATAAAATTATTGCTGCTTATTTGACATTAGTGCCAAAGCTGTTGTGTTATATTACCTTCTGAAGTTCTGATACGTTTTTAGGGGCGGTTTAGCCAAGGGCCCTGGCTGGCTCTTGTTGGTGGACGCCTTAGTTATGATGGATTGATGGAGAGTTTTTTGGAGAGCTGGATTCATATATATTCTGAGCACATATTCACATTTCTTGATTTCAATTCAGTAAAGTTTTGGCTTTTTTTTGTTGAGCCACTAAAGATGTTAGATTTGTTTCTGTAAAGGAGATGGGGAAATGTTGTTCATTGCATTGTATGAGTTGAACAATTGTGTTTTAATGAGCCTCACTTTGGTGGGGGGAGTGGGTGATTTGGGGACTTTCAATGAGCAGGCATCACCAATGTCTAAGTGGGAAAGTTCTAGTTCTTGGACTGTGTCCCCGAAATGTATTACTGTGAGATATGGCTAGATTCTGCATAGGATGGATAATCTATCCCAGGCTGTACATGCATAAGTAGAGATGAGTTCAGAATATAATATTCGTCGAAATGATGTCTACTATGAAGCAGTGTAAGGCACAACTGAAACTTGCATGAATTGTTTGGCCTCAAATGTTTTTGTTGACAGGATGTCATCTAAATAGAAGGTTCTGAGTTTTGTGCTTCAGTTTTTTTACCCTGCTTTATTGCAAGTCTTTATTTTCTTCATGTGACCAGTCGTTGAAGTAATTCTTTACCCAATGCATTTCACCTTATTGCTGTTGTAACTAAATAGGCATCTTTTGCCTTCTTTAAATTATGTTTTTGTACTGACACGGAAGTGCCATAACAAGCAGGATGACGTTGGTGAAAACAGTGCTTACCATTTTGTTAACCTTTTCCTCTCAAAACTCCAACATACTCGCGCTTTCAAAGCATTCAAGTTCATATTCTCTAGGGCAGGGGTCTCCAACCTTTTCTTTAGTGAGAGCAACTTCTTATCAGCAAAGTTGTCATCAAGAGGAACTGAAGGCTAACAACTTGTGCATTGTTGCCAGATACCCTCGCACCCAGCTCCATTGACTTTAAGCCTAAGGTCCATAGAACCAGATACCATGGTTTGAACAAAATACTTTCACTAGAGTCACTACCACAAGGCTACCATGTGTCAGTGAAAGCATGGTATTTGGGAATGTATGAACATATGTGCGTATGAATGGGATAAATGTGTATGGGTAAACGAGAGCCTGTGTCGTATACTTTTGGTACTGGAATACCTTTTTCGTCATATGTGGAACTGTTACATGTATATTACAAACATATGGCCACACTTTTAAATGAGAGAAAATTAAAGTGCAGAAAACGGTCTGCAAAAATGTCCATGATATGGAACTTTTTTCTGCTCTTTAAATTTCTCCCCAATAGCTTGTAGACCAGGTGCCAGCCATATTTTTAATTGAAAAATACAGCCATTTGTTTAAATGGGAGGAATTTAAAATGAAGAAACAAGCTTCATAAAACGTTAAGGCTTAATTGAGAGTAGAGAAAAACATTGAGACTTGATGTTTCACAGAAATATTTTTCTCCACCTTAAATTTCACCCATTTAAAAATGAGGACTGTATTTTTTCTGTTATAAATGTGGCACAATGTCTACTGGGTAATTACAGCAAGAGGCATGCTGTTTGTAAATGTGACACTTTGAAATGGGAGAACATTAAAATCAGTTAACTTAATCAATTGTTAACTTTCCATTTGAATTTTCTACCATTTAAAAGCATTCAGAAACCACATTTTGTTGTTCTCACACTCTAATATTGAGTTGACAAGGACTTATTTAAGAGTTAAATACCCCAGGGCTTCAGTTCTTCACTTAGGTGCTCTGGGTCATACATCCGCCTCCAGCCCTGCTACCTTCAGCCTGAAGATAATGTAAAATGAACACAGCCTTCCATTAAGTCTAAAATAATCGACCCTGCGATTTTCTTTTTTTAAAAAGAGCTTATGGCTGTGAGCTATTGTGAATGTGCCAATGAGCTACTGGTAGTTTGCCTTCGATTGGTTGAAGACGCCTACTTCTGGGTAGAACTCTAATTGTCTCATAATTTACCAACCAGAAATTCCAATTGCTCGTTCTTGTTCCCAATCCTAAATATTCTTTCTATACCTGCTTCATAGTGTAAAGGAGTAGCTTTAGGTGTTCCTTGCTGCTGTTTCCATAATAAATACTTTTTTTATGGGACATGGTTGTTATTTTTGTGCTCAGTGTCTGACCTGGAGGACCAGAGGATCGCACTTTGTCTGATCTCTGCCCTTTGACCTGTCCGGTTTGGAGAGCCCAGTTTTTGGTAAATCATTATTTTGGGCACACCTGTCATTTGTATAAAAGCACCACTTTGTAGTTGAGTTTGTACTTAACCGCATGCGCGCTAGCGGTTTTCCCGCTGCGCGCTGCGTTTTTTAAAAAGCCACGTTACATGACGAGCTCAGCTCGTCATCGGCGTGCGAGCGGTGTAACTCATGACGAGCTGAGCTCGTCATGAGCGCCGAAGTGGTTAATTAACAACTCCGAATTCTAGACTTCCAGAAACACATATATGATTTGTCCATTATTCACAGTAGTTGTTCAGATAGTTTGTTGTTTTTTACTAAATGTTTCTGATGTATTTAACGTTACCATGTTGGTAGAGACTGCCTACTCTTCTTACAATAATAGACTAGGACAATAGGATTTTCCGTTGGGAAGAATTAGTGGGTGTTTATAATTGAACTTTTACAACTGAGTGTCAACATGTTTTTTTCTGAAACTCGCCAGTTGCTGTCTTGCCTCTTTGGTTCCATGTGCAGTACATTGTTGGTTATCATTAAGTGACAATGTAGTATCTATTTGGCCGTTCAAGTGGAGTCCACAATTTAAACTCCTATGAGGAGTGAATCTTCCTCAAAATAGCTGATCAAGGAATAGCTGCATATTTGCAGCTAATACAAGCTATTCCCCTGCTCATAATGTTTGCTGAAATGCCTATTCATGTATCTAAAGTATATACATTTTTCCTTTTTTACGTCTTTGGGGTCCTTTTCCACCCACCTACTTAATTTTGTGCATTACTCATTTTGTACATAATCCACTTTGTAAGTAACCATTTTGTTGAACAGATGAGCCCAAATATGTATGATAAAATAACCATGGTGTAGAGCACCCAATATAGTTTCTACCAGACTGAATAAAGAAATATTCGGTAATTAAATAAATAGTTTTGGAATACTGCAATTTTTATTATGCTGTTTTTAAAGTTATTTAAACGCAATGAATGTTTGCCGCTCGAACTTTAAAGAAAGTGACTTGTGATTAAAGAGTTTGCAAGACTTGTACTGTGTAAGATTCTTTGGATAGAACGCTTGTGCCAAAAATTCAAATAATTGCAGCTGTAAGATGTTGCTTGGAGTATTTTGGCTAGCATTAATCGAGTGAACACCTGCATACTCGGTGGTTATGGTCCGTTGCACCCAGTGCTATTTTTTGGATAGAGAAAAGTATCTTTTAAATTAGCAGTTATTTCTCAAAAGAATGTAGTTCCCGCATTGATTAAATGGTCCTGCATATCATCCATAGTGTAACCACAAAATGAAATATTTCAATGTGTATATATCTGTTGGCTAATACAAGCGAAAATACTTAATCTCATGCTCCACAAAGCAGCAGTCTAGGTGGGCATTTGAGTTTAGTTCTCCCTTACCATCTGCAATTATATTTGGTTATTAGTCTTCTACGACAACCCCATAAGAGCTGTCACAAATCAACAGCCTGGGACCAGAGTGCACCTTCATCTAGACAACATGAAATGAGAATGCTACTGCCACCCAGATATTTCCACATTTATTTAACCAATAAATATGCAGTCATGCTTGAATGCCTGCCAGGTTTCAGTGATATGACCACCCGCAGAAGATAAATCAATGCACTTATATGAAAATATGCAGACCACAGTATCAGCCTTGTGCATAGCTACTGCTGTTTAAGCCTCTCTACTAAAATTCCTTTCTTTTTTAACCTATCAATCCACACAGTTATTAGCCTGAAAGTCATGGCAAAGTGTATTTATAATCACTCAAAAATCACCTAAATTTAGTTTTTATCCACATTTAAACATAAATACAGACAAGAAAACAAATGTTTTTCTGTCTGTATTTTAGCTGTAAAAATCAGTAAAAACAGGGAGCCTTACTAATCATATAAATAAATATGCATTTTTATATTTCTAAAATGTGAATACATAATTACAGCAATGTATTTGCCCATTGGTTTATGCGAATTACTAAGTGTGAGTTTTTAGGTCTCGCGACCTATCGATGCGCGCAAGCGCATCGAGCGGAGCGAGAATTCAAGTAGCCAAAATCCTCATGAAACCACCAGCTTTTTGCTGGCGTTTTCATGAAGTTCACGTGAACCACGTGATTAAACAAGCACGCGCATCAGCAGCATTTCTCCTGCACAAGGCTCGCAAAAGGCTCTCCTCCCTCCCCACATCAAAGGCATCAATCACCCTCCCACAGGCTTCCCCAGCCCTGCCCGCCCCCTGCTTCACGGCCAGGCCATCTGTTCCCTGCCAGACCTCTCACACCTCCGTCACAGCATGCCTGTCCGTCTTATTTTTTTAAATTTTTATTTATTTTCTTCTCTCTGCTCTCCCCTCAGGCGCCGTGACATACTTCAAAGGCTTATCACTTCACACGGCCGCAGGCCGTGCAACCAGAGCACTTCAGTTGGTGCGCAGCCCCCCTCCCAGCACTGCCTTACATTCAGTTTCCCCGTGTTACCTAACTAGTCTGCTCAGTCATTTTTACTATGATGGCTTTCATTGTCTGCGATGTCTCCTCAGTTCTTTTTTTTTTATACATTCAGTTTCCCCGTGTTACCTAACTAGTCTGCTCAGTCATTCAAACGGAATGTGTTTCCGAGCCAACATAAGTGCTGTTTCCACACTCCGAACTCTTAGTCTTCAAATATACGCACAATTTATCTTCTACATCTTGATCTCTACATCTTAAAGCTTCTAGCGAGAATTCCCATTAGAAGTACATCTGTTATGACAGCATAAACAACACACTTCAGCCCGATGCAGTAACTATCGAGTGAAAACGTATTTGGCTCCAGACGACCATCTCAAGTGAATTATCAGCACAGACCACTGCTGTTCTTCAATCTCCTCACTCAATCTCTCTCCCTCCCCAGCCAGCTTCCCCCAGGCCCCTGCTGCTTCACACCCTCATTGCAGCTCGGCCCCCTCCCATGCCCGCCGTGTCGCATTTCTCCTCCCCCTTCTCTGCCTTCCTTCCGTCTTGTTCACATTGCAGCTTAATTCATATGGGAAACGAAAAATAAAGCGACCATTACCAAATAACATTAAGTCATGAGAACTGCATTAGCCCAACAATACAGTTTTTATTAAATACACCAATTGCCAAGAAGCGAATCATCGAACGAACCAGTGAAACATTTCTCATCAGCCGGATCGGTTGCCACAGTAGGAATGTAAAAATATGAGGGCCAATGTTAACTGCTGGATGATGTAGTGTAGCCCTCATGTTCCACATAGCACTGGCTGACGGCGCGACAGTGCCGGGGAGGGGGCACCGCACACACTCCGAGGGACGGCGGACATCCGCTCTGCGCCGGCATTGGCAGTGCAATCTCGGTCACAAATTCCTGCAGACTCATGACAGTTCTATTACAGTACGGGGCCCGCAGCTCAAAAATATATTATAGCACTGAAAGAGGAGGTTATAGTTTACTAGATGTAATAATATGAATATTTAAATATGCACTGTTCAATTCATTACATTTTTTATGTTGATTTTGCTGGTATTGCGCATACTGAAGAATTAAATTGGTGCTCTGGAAGGGGCACAAAAATGGTATAAACTTCGAATGCAGTCACCGGAAATATAGCCGGACTGAACAGTACAAGCTGATAGGAGAGGCAGGTAATGGCGACAAGTAAATAAGAGCTTGCATAACTGTCGAGGGGGTCTACAGAGTTACAAAGGTCAGGACCCCGTCCATGAGCTGCAATATCTAAGAGGATTCATATGTAGTGCCCCTAAGACACTCCTTGAGCAAATCACACTAACAGAAGTGGCATGCATTAAGTATAATAATATAGACAAAATAGGACAGCCATAAAAGAGGTGAAACATGGGCCTGCAGAAGAAAGGGACGATTATCTTCAGTAATACCAGCGGAACTGTTTCCCATATGAAATAAAAGACAATCATTTGCAATGCAATATGTCTCGCATTTAAGTGAGTTTGAGCTATGGTCATTGTAAATGACAATGCCTTTATTTATGTTTTGGTTTTTAAAACAAAAATAAAAGGCATTGTTATTTGCAATTGTAATAGCTCCAACTTTCCTACTGCGAGACCTATTGGCAACGCCAGTGCTTGTTAACTTTAGTTCCCATACCCTTAATATTCCAAATTCCTGCTCTTAGACGTACCACGCCTAAAAAGAATATTCCAATAAAGTATTTTTCACTACAATAAAGACTACCTACTGGTTCTAGTCACCATTGTACTTTGTTTAAGGTATTTGTGCTTCCGTTGTGTTAGTGTCCACTCAATTTAGCGCGATAAGTGAGGAGACTTTGATCGACATAAAATAACAAGCATTTACAATGCAATGGTCTCGTCTTTGTTAAAGTTAGAGCTATTGGCATTGCTCATGACATTATTTTTGTTTGTTTTTGTTTTTAAAACATAAATAAATGGCATTGTCATTTACAAGGCCAATAGCTTAATCTCTCGCAAATGCGATACCTATTGCATTTGCACCCACACACAGAGGCCCCCCCCACACACAGAGGCCCCCCCCACACACAGAGGCCCCCCCCACACACAGAGGCCCCCCCCACACACAGAGGCCCCCCCCACACACAGAGGCCCCCCCCACACACAGAGGCCCCCCCCACACACAGAGGCCCCCCCCACACACAGAGGCCCCCCCCACACACAGAGGCCCCCCCCACACACAGAGGCCCCCCCCACACACAGAGGCCCCCCCCACACACAGAGGCCCCCCCCACACACAGAGGCCCCCCCCACACACAGAGGCCCCCCCCACACACAGAGGCCCCCCCCACACACAGAGGCCCCCCCCACACACAGAGGCCCCCCCCACACACAGAGGCCCCCCCCACACACAGAGGCCCCCCCCACACACAGAGGCCCCCCCCACACACAGAGGCCCCCCCCACACACAGAGGCCCCCCCCACACACAGAGGCCCCCCCCACACACAGAGGCCCCCCCCACACACAGAGGCCCCCCCCACACACAGAGGCCCCCCCCACACACAGAGGCCCCCCCCACACACAGAGGCCCCCCCCACACACAGAGGCCCCCCCCACACACAGAGGCCCCCCCCACACACAGAGGCCCCCCCCACACACAGAGGCCCCCCCCACACACAGAGGCCCCCCCCACACACAGAGGCCCCCCCCACACACAGAGGCCCCCCCCACACACAGAGGCCCCCCCCACACACAGAGGCCCCCCCCACACACAGAGGCCCCCCCCACACACAGAGGCCCCCCCCACACACAGAGGCCCCCCCCCACACACAGAGGCCCCCCCCCACACACAGAGGCCCCCCCCCACACACAGAGGCCCCCCCCCACACACAGAGGCCCCCCCCACACACAGAGGCCCCCCCCACACACAGAGGCCCCCCCCACACACAGAGGCCCCCCCCACACACAGAGGCCCCCCCCACACACAGAGGCCCCCCCCACACACAGAGGCCCCCCCCACACACAGAGGCCCCCCCCACACACAGAGGCCCCCCCCACACACAGAGGCCCCCCCCACACACAGAGGCCCCCCCCACACACAGAGGCCCCCCCCACACACAGAGGCCCCCCCCACACACAGAGGCCCCCCCCACACACAGAGGCCCCCCCCACACACAGAGGCCCCCCCCACACACAGAGGCCCCCCCCACACACAGAGGCCCCCCCCACACACAGAGGCCCCCCCCACACACAGAGGCCCCCCCCACACACAGAGGCCCCCCCCACACACAGAGGCCCCCCCCACACACAGAGGCCCCCCCCACACACAGAGGCCCCCCCCACACACAGAGGCCCCCCCCACACACAGAGGCCCCCCCCACACACAGAGGCCCCCCCCACACACAGAGGCCCCCCCCACACACAGAGGCCCCCCCCACACACAGAGGCCCCCCCCACACACAGAGGCCCCCCCCACACACAGAGGCCCCCCCCACACACAGAGGCCCCCCCCACACACAGAGGCCCCCCCCACACACAGAGGCCCCCCCCACACACAGAGGCCCCCCCCCACACACAGAGGCCCCCCCCACACACAGAGGCCCCCCCACACACAGAGGCCCCCCCCCACACACAGAGGCCCCCCCCACACACAGAGGCCCCCCCCACACACAGAGGCCCCCCACACACAGAGGCCCCCCCACACACAGAGGCCCCCCCCACACACAGAGGCCCCCCCCACACACAGAGGCCCCCCCACACACAGAGGCCCCCCCCACACACAGAGCCCCCCCCACACACAGAGCCCCCCCCACACACAGAGCCCTCCCCCACACACAGAGCCCTCCCCCACACACAGAGCCCCCCCCCACACACAGCCCCCCCCACACACAGAGCCCCCCCTACACACAGAGCCCCCCCACACACAGCCACACACACACACAGAGCCACACACATGATATTGACTCAAAGACGTGTAAGTGCTACCTGAAAATGAATCGTTGTGTTAGACACCGGTCAAGCTTAAAAAAGACATAACACTTGCGAGACCTATTGCATTGCAAATGCTTGTTTTTCATTAGGAAAGTTTGAGCTATTGGTCTTGTAAATGACAAATTTTGTATTTGTTTTGTTTTTGAAAATAGCGAAATTAATAGCTTTGTCATTTACAATGCCAATAGTTATAACTTTCGCAAATGTGACACCTATAGCATTTGTAATGCAATATGTGTTGTATTTATGTGACTTACATGTATTGATATTACAAATAACAATGGCTTTTATTTTTTTTCCAATAATTAATACTTAAATAAAAGTTAATTGTAATTTATAATGGCAATAGCTTAAAGTTGTGTAAATATCTTTTGGGAAGATTATGTTCAGTGTATTTTATTGTGACGAAAATCCAAGAACAGAAGTGAAATATTAACATTTTTTTGTTACATTTGTAATAAAGCTTGAAACATTGAGAGAACATATTTGTGGTAGAGCTGAGTGATGTGATGGCGAACGAATGATGCTGTGCTGCTTCTTATCGTGGCTCAATGTAATTACATACATTCTGTCCCTGTAACCTTCCAAAAGATATGCCTCGCCCATGATGGAAAGTGCCTAAGATGCAAACAAGAATGACTGGGGCATATAGTTAAAATGTTCTGGTCGCCAGAGGTTATCCGCTTTCAGAAAGCAGGTAGGAATATGACCGTAGTCAACCCAATGCATGCTTCCTAGGTTTACACCCCTGCCCAGAAAAAGGGTATGGAATCCCAAATGGTAGCACTTGGGTTTGTACTAGCAGAACTGAAACTAGCCTGATTATTAAATTGTGGGTAAAGACATGGCCAGTAGCAGTAGAGATGTGTATGTTGACAGAGAACGGACAGTAAAGTCGATGATGACGAGAAAATTGTTAACGACATGGTGAAGAAAATGAATCTGAACGGACAGATGTGAACTCGTAGATCTCTGTTTGTTTTCACCCCCTGAAACGTACTGTGTTATTACCCATGTAACAAACTGCTGTACACCGTAATGCATGGGACATAACTGACGTATACGCGTTCATGCTGCCCTTTTGTTTGTTTTGTCTTTTTTCTATTTGAACATTAATATAAAAAGACTAAAATAAAAAGTAGATTTGAAGTGCGCCGCAGTACCATTTATTTAATCTTGTAGTGCTTTCGGGATTGGGGTGCCCTGTGTGGTGCTAGGATACTCACTGGTCTTTGTTGGAACTCTTGCAGACTCTAATTCAATTAAGGCCATGCTGCCTCTGCGCCAAAACAGATAATGTGGTTTTATGGGGTCTAATTCGCCATCTGCGGCTTATTGACAATTATGCCCCTATTTTACCACCTACCCCGCTGCTCTGCGTGTGATGGAGACAACCAGTGCCCTGTGCCTTCCCGATCATCAGGGGTGAAAGGTGGCATGTTCCCCTGGCGCGAGGTTTGCAGCGTCACAGCCTTGGCAACACCTACTCGGTGGGGTGCACGGGGAGGTAACCATTAAAAAACTATGCCTGCCCGGCAGCGCGGGATGACCTGCTCACACTGCCGCCAGAACAAGCAATTGGGCATGGGGGGAGCTAACCTACTTTAAGCGGCTGCCTACGACCCTGCTGAGCTGGCACCGCAGGGTGTCATGGCGCTAATTGGGACCACTCTCTCAGGCTTCAGCGGTCCTGCCACACGGAAAGTGATTTGACTTTTGATGTATCGGGAAGTAAAGGGTAGCGGTCACGTGCGCGCACATTGTATGTGACACCCTGAGCCAGGTCTGGATTTTTAGTCAACAGTGAACAGGGGTGGGAGAAACACTTAATGTGCACGTGAGTGGGAGTTGGGTGCCCAAAAAGGAGCGATGCGAAGGACAAAAGCGCGCACACACGCTGAAATCTGAAATGGCCCGGCACGACCGCCCAGCAGCATGTGAGACAGGAGATGTGCACGGCGCCGGGCTGGGCGTGCGCGTCCACGAAGTGAAATCGCCGAGGGCTTGCGCGTGCACATCCCCTGTCTCACGTGCACATCCCCTGTCTCACATTCCCGGCAAGTCGCTAACAATAGATGCTTCGCAGCTCGACCTAAAAGGAAACTTCAAAAATCCGGGGGGAGGGGGGTGGATCGGAAGCATTAGATTGTGCCATGGCATGAGGCGTACTCAAACTTACTTACAGAGACTGATTCACAAGACCACCATCTTCATGCAGACAATGGAAAGAAAGAGGTAGTGGCACTGGCGGTGTGAAAAACAACGGCGGCTTCACACACACACACACACAGAGCCACACACACACACAGAGCCACACACACACACACAGAGCCACACACACACAGAGCCACACACACACAGAGCCAGCCACACACAGAGCCAGCCACACACAGAGCCAGCCACACACAGAGCCACACACACACAGAGCCACACACACACAGAGCCACACACACACACACAGAGCCACACACACACACACACAGAGCCACACACACACACACACAGAGCCACAAACACACACACAGAGCCACACACACATAGCCACACACACACACAGAGCCACACACACACACAGAGCCACACACGCACACAGAGCCACACGCACACAGAGCCACACGCACACACAGAGCCACACGCACACACAGAGCCACACGCACACACAGAGCCACACGCACACACAGAGCCACACGCACACACAGAGCCACACGCACACACAGAGCCACACGCACACACAGAGCCACACGCACACACAGAGCCACACGCACACACAGAGCCACACGCACACACAGCCACACGCACACACAGAGCCACACGCACACACAGAGCCACACGCACACACAGAGCCACACGCACACACAGAGCCACACGCACACACAGAGCCACACGCACACACAGAGCCACACGCACACACAGAGCCACACGCACACACAGAGCCACACGCACACACAGAGCCACACGCACACACAGAGCCACACGCACACACAGAGCCACACGCACACACAGAGCCACACGCACACACAGAGCCACACGCACACACAGAGCCACACGCACACACCGAGCCCCACGCGCACACCGAGCCCCACGCGCACACCGAGCCCCACGCGCACACCGAGCCCCACACACACACACACAGAGCCCCACACACACACACACAGAGCCCCACACACACACACAGACACAGAGCCACACACACACAGACACAGAGCCACACACACACACACAGAGCCACACACACACAGACACAGAGCCACACACACACCGAGCCCCACGCACACCGAGCCCCACGCACACCGAGCCCCACGCACACCGAGCCCCACGCACACCGAGCCCCACGCACACCGAGCCCCACGCACACACCGAGCCCCACACACACACCGAGCCCCACACACACACCGAGCCCCACACACACACCGAGCCCCACACGCACACCGAGCCCCACACGCACACCGAGCCCCACACGCACACCGAGCCCCACACGCACACCGAGCCCCACACGCACACCGAGCCCCACACGCACACCGAGCCCCACGCGCACACCGAGCCCCACGCGCACACCGAGCCCCACGCGCACACCGAGCCCCACGCGCACACCGAGCCCCACACACACACACACAGAGCCCCACACACACACACACAGAGCCCCACACACACACAGACACAGAGCCACACACACACAGACACAGAGCCACACACACACACACAGAGCCACACACACACAGACACAGAGCCACACACACACCGAGCCCCACGCACACCGAGCCCCACGCACACCGAGCCCCACGCACACCGAGCCCCACGCACACCGAGCCCCACGCACACCGAGCCCCACGCACACACCGAGCCCCACACACACACCGAGCCCCACACGCACACCGAGCCCCACACGCACACCGAGCCCCACACGCACACCGAGCCCCACACGCACACCGAGCCCCACACGCACACCGAGCCCCACACGCACACCGAGCCCCACACGCACACCGAGCCCCACACGCACACCGAGCCCCACACGCACACCGAGCCCCACACGCACACCGAGCCCCACACGCACACCGAGCCCCACACGCACACCGAGCCCCACACGCACACCGAGCCCCACACGCACACCGAGCCCCACACGCACACCGAGCCCCACACGCACACCGAGCCCCACACGCACACCGAGCCCCACACGCACACCGAGCCCCACACGCACACCGAGCCCCACACGCACACCGAGCCCCACACGCACACCGAGCCCCACACGCACACCGAGCCCCACACGCACACCGAGCCCCACACGCACACCGAGCCCCACACGCACACCGAGCCCCACACGCACACCGAGCCCCACACGCACACCGAGCCCCACACGCACACCGAGCCCCACACGCACACCGAGCCCCACACGCACACCGAGCCCCACACGCACACCGAGCCCCACACGCACACCGAGCCCCACACGCACACCGAGCCCCACACGCACACCGAGCCCCACACGCACACCGAGCCCCACACGCACACCGAGCCCCACACGCACACCGAGCCCCACACGCACACCGAGCCCCACACGCACACCGAGCCCCACACGCACACCGAGCCCCACACGCACACCGAGCCCCACACGCACACCGAGCCCCACACGCACACCGAGCCCCACACGCACACCGAGCCCCACACGCACACCGAGCCCCACACGCACACCGAGCCCCACACGCACACCGAGCCCCACACGCACACCGAGCCCCACACGCACACCGAGCCCCACACGCACACCGAGCCCCACACGCACACCGAGCCCCACACGCACACCGAGCCCCACACGCACACCGAGCCCCACACGCACACCGAGCCCCACACGCACACCGAGCCCCACACGCACACCGAGCCCCACACGCACACCGAGCCCCACACGCACACCGAGCCCCACACGCACACCGAGCCCCACACGCACACCGAGCCCCACACGCACACCGAGCCCCACACGCACACCGAGCCCCACACGCACACCGAGCCCCACACGCACACCGAGCCCCACACGCACACCGAGCCCCACACGCACACCGAGCCCCACACACACACCGAGCCCCACACACACACCGAGCCCCACACACACACCGAGCCCCACACACACACCGAGCCCCACACACACACCGAGCCCCACACACACACCGAGCCCCACACACACACCGAGCCCCACACACACACCGAGCCCCACACACACACCGAGCCCCACACACACACCGAGCCCCACACACACACCGAGCCCCACACACACACCGAGCCCCACACACACACCGAGCCCCACACACACACCGAGCCCCACACACACACCGAGCCCCACACACACACCGAGCCCCACACACACACCGAGCCCCACACACACACCGAGCCCCACACACACACACCGAGCCCCACACACACACACCGAGCCCCACACACACACACCGAGCCCCACACACACACACCGAGCCCCACACACACACACCGAGCCCCACACACACACACCGAGCCCCACACACACACCGAGCCCCACACACACACCGAGCCCCACACACACACCGAGCCCCACACACACACCGAGCCCCACACACACACCGAGCCCCACACACACACCGAGCCCCACACACACACCGAGCCCCACACACACACCGAGCCCCACACACACACCGAGCCCCACACACACACCGAGCCCCACACACACACCGAGCCCCACACACACACCGAGCCCCACACACAGCCACACACACACACCGAGCCCCACACACACACAGCCACACACACACACAGCCACACACACACACAGCCACACACACACACAGCCACACACACACACAGCCACACACACACACAGCCACACACACACACAGCCACACACACACACAGCCACACACACACACAGCCACACACACACACAGCCACACACACACACAGCCACACACACACACAGCCACACACACACACAGCCACACACACACAGCCACACACACACACAGCCACACACACACACAGCCACACACACACACAGCCACACACACAGCCACACACACAGACACACACCGAGCCACACACACCGAGCCACACACACCGAGCCACACACACCGAGCCACACACACCGAGCCACACACACCGAGCCACACACACCGAGCCACACACACCGAGCCACACACACCGAGCCACACACACCGAGCCACACACACCGAGCCACACACACCGAGCCACACACACCGAGCCACACACACCGAGCCACACACACCGAGCCACACACACCGAGCCACACACACCGAGCCACACACACCGAGCCACACACACACACACAGCCACACACACACACACAGCCACACACACACAGCCACACACACACACACAGCCACACACACACACAGCCACACACACACACAGCCACACACACAGCCACACACACACAGCCACACACACACACAGCCACACACACACACAGCCACACACACACACACAGCCACACACACACACACAGCCACACACACACACACAGCCACACACACACACACAGCCACACACAGCCACACACACACACACAGCCACACACAGCCACACACACACACACAGCCACACACAGCCACACACACACACACAGCCACACACAGCCACACACACACACACAGCCACACACACAGCCACACACACAGCCACACACACACACACAGCCACACACACACACACAGCCACACACACAGCCACAGCCACACACACACACACAGCCACACACACAGCCACACACACACAGAGCGCCACACACAGAGCGCCACACACACACACACACAGAGCCCCACACACACACACACCGAGCCCCACACACACACACACCGAGCCCCCCACACACACACACCGAGCCCCCCACACACACACACACACACACAGCCACACACACACACACACACACACAGCCACACACACACACACACACACACAGCCACACACACACACACACACAGAGCCACACACACACACACAGAGCCACACACACACACACACAGAGCCACACGCACACAGAGCCACACGCACACCGAGCCCCACGCACACCGAGCCCCACGCACACCGAGCCCCACGCACACCGAGCCCCACGCACACCGAGCCCCACGCACACCGAGCCCCACGCACACCGAGCCCCACGCACACCGAGCCCCACGCACACCGAGCCCCACGCACACCGAGCCCCACGCACACCGAGCCCCACGCACACCGAGCCCCACGCACACCGAGCCCCACGCACACCGAGCCCCACGCACACCGAGCCCCACGCACACCGAGCCCCACGCACACCGAGCCCCACGCACACCGAGCCCCACGCACACCGAGCCCCACGCACACCGAGCCCCACGCACACCGAGCCCCACGCACACCGAGCCCCACGCACACCGAGCCACACACACCGAGCCACACACACCGAGCCACACACACCGAGCCACACACACCGAGCCACACACACCGAGCCACACACACCGAGCCACACACACCGAGCCACACACACACACACAGCCACACACACACACACAGCCACACACACACACACAGCCACACACACACACACAGCCACACACACACACACAGCCACACACACACACACAGCCACACACACACACAGCCACACACACACACACAGCCACACACACACAGCCACACACACACACAGCCACACACACAGCCACACACACAGCCACACACACACACACACACACAGCCACACACACACACACAGCCACACACACACACACAGCCACACACAGCCACACACAGCCACACACACACACACACACACAGCCACACACAGCCACACACACACACACAGCCACACACAGCCACACACACACACACAGCCACACACACACACACAGCCACACACACAGCCACACACACACACACAGCCACACACACACACACAGCCACACACACAGCCACACACACACAGAGCGCCACACACAGAGCGCCACACACACACACACACAGAGCCCCACACACACACACCGAGCCCCACACACACACACACCGAGCCCCCCACACACACACACACCGAGCCCCCCACACACACACACACACACACAGCCACACACACACACACACACACACAGCCACACACACACACACACACAGAGCCACACACACACACACAGAGCCACACGCACACCGAGCCCCACGCACACCGAGCCCCACGCACACCGAGCCCCACGCACACCGAGCCCCACGCACACCGAGCCCCACGCACACCGAGCCCCACGCACACCGAGCCCCACGCACACCGAGCCCCACGCACACCGAGCCCCACGCACACCGAGCCCCACGCACACCGAGCCCCACGCACACCGAGCCCCACGCACACCGAGCCCCACGCACACACACGCACAGAGCCACACGCACACAGAGCCACACGCACACACACACACAGAGCCACACGCACACACACACACAGAGCCACACGCACACACACACACAGAGCCACACGCACACACACACACAGAGCCACACGCACACACAGCCACACGCACACACACACACAGAGCCACACGCACACACACACAGAGACACAGAGCCCCACGCACGCAGAGAGCCCCACGCACGCAGAGAGCCCCACGCACGCAGAGAGCCCCACGCACGCAGAGAGCCCCACGCACGCAGAGAGCCCCACGCACACACACGATGTTAGAAGACTATTTAGGCGTGTTAGCAAAAATAACGGGGTGCTATGTCCTATCCGGAAGCGAGGTTTAGTGAGCTAGTGTGGTTCACGCATGGCTGCAGTACCCTCCGTGAAAGCCCTTAGTTGATTTTCCAGAAGCCTCGTAGCATGCTTGGCACTGCTGAGGTAATGCTGTCCTGTAATAAAATGCAGGATCACAAAAGGGCCGCCCCTTTGCGTGTGAGGGTCCCCTTTGTTCCCAACAGCGAGGGCACACATGTTGCAATGAGGTGGCGCTTCCCGGGCAGTCTGTCGGTGTGACGAGGGCGATGTTTTTAACCCTCCTGTTATAAGCAACTGCCGTGTTATGAAGGGAGGAAAACGTAGGTGTTTCACGTATGGCTGTAAATATATTGACCTCGTAAGGATTGCGGCCTATCCCCCGCACACCTCGCCCCTGGCAGCCGATGAACGGACGGGGCGGCCTACAACTGCAGCTTACAGTGTGGGGGGGGTTTGCTACGGAGGCAATGGCCCAACGACGACAATTCTCCCGTCAGCCAGTAAACGCCCCACCGTAGCGTTGTTAGGCCAAATCCCGAGCCTGTGTGCCCCTACGTGATCCGCGTTGTGGGGTGGGGTGGGGGGGACGGGTCTACAGCCTCGGGCCCTCAAGCGCCCTGATCGCTATGGAGTCAGGGGGGGGAGGGTGGCTAGGGGGAGCGGCATGGCATAGCACGAAGTCTGCAAGTGTGCCCCGTGTCCCTGCTTGTGACCCACCGCGCCCTCAGTCTGCCACACGTGGTAATTGGTCGGCCAGCGATCGCCGAAGAATGGCAGCCCCGCAACGCGTCAATCTAGCGTCTGCGTTCGACCCGCTGGTATTGCCACGCTTACCTAACACCTAACCTGGTGGGGGGGGGGCCACGACTGCCTCCCCCCTGAGCTATCCACGGCATTCCCACCGAGGAAACACCGCCACAGATTGCGGGTTCCCCCACGGCGAGGCTAAGACCTTCGCAGTGCTTTGAGGAGGGAGGCGGCACTCACCTTTTTGAGCCCGGCCGGTGCCAAAAAGCAAGGCGGCCAGCAGCTGCGGGCAGGCTCGGACAGCCATCCCCGCTATGCGCGCCCCAGCGGCAGCAGCCTGCTGTCCGCATGCATGGCGGGTGCCGGGCTGTGTTGTGGTCGCGGCTGCCGGTGCCTCCCCAGCCTCCCCACCCTCTATCGCCGCTTCCAGGCTGGAGGGGGGAAGAGTCCGTGTTCAGGGAACCAAGCGTCCAGTAGCCCCCGGTGCCGTGAGGTCACTTTTCTCTGCGCAAAGTTGTGCCTCTGCTTCCTGCTCCTCCTTCGGCCGCCGCTCGGGCCACTTTCAATCTCGGGCAACCCACACGTGCGAAGACCTCGGTAAGTTGACCGGCAGGCAGTGTCTTTTTCCAAACGGGGGTTCTGCGTTACGGAGGACTGGGGCAGGGGAGGAACCAGCGAGAAGCGCATGCAGGGGTTGGGCGGGGGAGGCCCGGGTATGACTTCCTCGGGCTCCACTCTCTTCTCAGGGGTGGGGTCCAAAGTGCTGCAGGCGGAGCCCAGCTGGAGGAGCTCACAAAAGTCTTCGGGGGTAACTTCTAGGGCACCCTCCTGGCAGCTGGAGTGAACAGGGACATCTGATTTCAGAGAAGGGGCGTAGCTATAAATATTGCAGCCAGTGCAGTGGCGGGGCTCAGGGGAACGAAAGGCAAAGATACCCCAATTATGTCTTTTATTACGCAGCTGACTGAACTTCGGACCACGCCATGAACACCACCATCTTTCTCCGAGGTCATGCAGAATTGGCTCGGAGAAACGCCCCGTCATTTTCCGACTGCGGGGCGTGTTTTTCTTTCTCTCCTCTTCCCATTGGCTGGAATGTAAACAACGGGCGTGTTTTGACTTGTTGTTGTTTACATTCCAGCCAATGGGAAGAGGAGAGAAAGACACGAAAAAACACAACCCTCAATCCAAAAAAGATGGGGCTTAAATGGAAAGACAAACCTCTTCTCCAATGGCTGGCCTCCGTTTAGGAAGCCAGCCAATGGAGAAGAGGGGCCGGTTTAAGCCCCATACTAAGAAACATAAAATCTCGCAAGCGCAGCCTACGCTAGCAGAGACCTAAAAATGAGAATTGAATTACCATGTAATCACAAGTAACCTGATCTTTGTATTACTCCAGTTTAAAAAAAAAAAAAGGCCAACATGCGTCGAAGATGTTTCTCTTATTTATTCTTAGTTCCTGCCTATATACTCTTTTAGCTGTTGAAAGACTTGATGTGGATAATACCAATGCTTATAACAGGCTTTGAGTAGTTATGAAAAACAAGGGTACCCCATAAGTTAAACCTGGGGTTGAAGTATTTTTTAGAAAAAACAATGGTTTCTGGTGGCCTAAAGAGGTCAAGGATGTATTCCACAGAAATATATACAGTGAAGTGGGGGAATTTCCTTGGTTGGGTCGACGGCGTTTCTATCTAGACAATTTTAGATCATCATCAGGACATGGTGAGCTTTCCTGAAATAGCATTAAAATTGAGGTAATTTTAGTACTATGTCCCTACACAAATAATTTCTTAGCATAGTGGTTTAGTGCTCCCAGTGGCCTGTAAAACCTTTTGGCATGCACATTGTTCATAATTTGATAGGGTTGGTAACCGTGAATTATCGCGCTTTTGTGCCTAATCAATTGGTTTTAGTTAAGGTACATGCGTGGTTGCGCGCTTTATGAAAGAACGGGGCTTACTTGAAAAGATGGCTGAATTTAATTTCCATCAAAGAACGGGAGTTGTGAATTTAATTTCCATCAAAGAACGGGAGTTGATAGTGAGGTTGCTCAGTCGGTGGATACATCCTTGTTTGTGACATTCTGTATATAGCTTTATTTTTAATTTTTCACTCAGTCACCCTATGCACTTTGTCACCAATGTGAGCACCTGAAACGTATGTCTTCGTTAAAAAACAAAATAAAGTATTCAATTATGTTACCCTACAAAAAAGCCTTTCTCCCAAGATTGATTCAAATAACATAACTATACCTTACGATACCAGGACCTCTTTAGGCCACCAGAAACCATTGTTTTTTCTAAAAAATATAAACGGCTTTGAGCCATACCATTGCATAATCATTGGTTGGCTTTCTAGCTAATCTCCTTTGTTTGCTTCTCATTCAATTATTTTGCTTCCTCTTCTTATATTTGTCCCTCATGTGGAGCAAATCAGATGAATTGCATACTTCTTCTGTTCATGTTCAAAGAAGTACTTTTTCTTTTAGCTCTCCAAGGGAGTGTGCTTTTTTTGCTCTCTTCCATGATGGCTGCTTCCCCATCACCTATCTGCCCCTCTAAGAGCGTCCTTTGGTCCTCTCCCTGTCTCACCCTCCTTTTTTATCAGGTCTCGCCTGGCGAAAGCAGCGCATGCGCTGCTCTCGCCAGAGAGTATCTTTTGGAATCCATTCTCCGCCGTGGGCTCATGCACGCGCCTGTATGGACAAATATGAAAGCTCTCGCAATCTGTCCATAGCAGACAGCATGCGCGGGTCCGTGGGACAGTGGACAGCCCGCTGCCATCTTTTTCACGCCGGCTTCCTTCAACTCTGGCTCCGGCGTGCTTTCCCTTTAAACCATGCACGCTCGTCGACGGACCCAGAGTTGAAGGAAGCTCTCTCCTGTGTGTCGAGTGCGAGCTTCCTCTCGTTTGTTGTTCCTAACTGAATCAAGTCTCCGTGCTGTGTGTCGTTCCTAGTCACTTTGTATGTCAGTAACTGCTTCCTTGGCCAATTACCCCCAGCAACCTATTCCCAGTCACTGCATGTGCCCTAACAAACCCTACTGTCTCCCTATCTCTTTAGCTACATCAGTCCCAGTGTAATTCATCTTTGGGCTATCAGAGCCACGTTGTCTCCCAGTCCCTTGAGTAGTTTATCCTAGTCGCATCCCTGCCAGTCTCTAGGAAACCCTAACCACAGTGAGTCTCATTCACAGGGGCGTCCTATCCCCTGTGTCGCACTGTCTCTATGGTCACCTTGCCTTACCTTAGCGCCCCTCTTTCCCTAGGGACCTCATCTCCAATGCCTCGTTGCTAGTGGTGCTTCTGACCCTCGGTACCTCACAGTCCCAGGGTGATGAGCCCTGTGAAGATCTACCCCACCCTAAAGACGCCCTATCATGTGCCTTCACCCGTCCTTACTAGCTTTGCTGTGCAATTGAAGGGTTACACCGGTCTCATTAAAAGTTGAACACTGAAGTTGCATTTCTCACCCCCAACCTTCCCGTTGTTTTTTTTAATAGCCCCCACCACTGCCCGAACAGCCAGCCCCTCCTTCTAATCACTCACCTCTCCGGGTCCGGAGACCTTTCATCGGGTGCTGTTTGCGTGGCGTGGAGACCTCCAGCAACAAAGTCAGCAGGAAGCAAACTCCTTCCCTGGACGGGATCCTCTCCCCGTCAGGTGTCCTCGAGCCGGAAGAGGCGCTGTGCGCGTGGCTGAGGACGAGTGGGAGCTGGTGTGTGTGTGTCTGTGAGAGTGTATATGTGTATATGTGTGTATATAGAGATATATAGAGATATATAGAGATATATAGAGATATATAGAGATATATAGAGATATATAGAGATATATAGAGATATATAGAGATATATAGAGATATATAGAGATATATAGAGATATATATAGAGATATATATAGAGATATATATAGAGATATATATAGAGATATATAGAGATATATAGAGATATATAGAGATATATAGAGATATATAGAGATATATAGAGATATATAGAGATATATAGAGATATATAGAGATATATAGAGATATATAGAGATATATAGAGATATATAGAGATATATAGAGATATATAGAGATATATAGAGATATAGATATATCCACTGAGACCTGCACAGCAGCACCTCCTCCCCCTCTCATACACACTGCGCCCCCATGCGCCCCCACCCTTCTCACAGATACACACACTACTTCCTTAGCAACGTCCTGCCAGGCATTCTCTATGGATAGAGGATCAGCAGAAACCAGTGCTCAATTTGAGACAGTTGTTTCAGGCGGTGCCCACCAGCACTCAGTTTAGGGGACCGCAGCTTATTTTTCATCATCGGACTTTGACTCAAAACTAGAGAAAGAAGCTGTAAGAAAAAGACGGTAAAACAATGGGAAAAGGCGAAAGCATGGATAAAAAAATAGTCTACAATAGTGAAGGTAAAGGGGCCGTAGTGCATCGCGATGGATGAAAGCAAGCATGCACTGAATCAAGACCAGACAGCCTCAGCGGCGCTTCAATGGTGCCAGGGGACCTAATGCAAGTTGGGAAAATGCAACCCTCTACCTGAGTAGTTGATAGTTTAAAAAAAACGTAATAATGGAGAAGTGGAGTCTGCACACCTCCAGGCTTAGATGCCATTGAACCTGATGCACTATTGTAGTATCTATTCCTTCCAATGTACCCCTGCATCATTCCCAGAAAGTGACCAATCCTGTCCTCCTTTTTTGTGCCTCCCATTTCTATGCTTTCAGCTGTGTCTATTTTATATATTTCGCTCTCCTCCACTCTCCCCTGTATCACTAGGCTCATGTCCCCCTGTTACAGTTCTCCCCTTTGCTCTAAATCTTTTCTTCTATATCACCACTGTCTCCACACCTCTCTACCTCTGGATCTCGCTAGTTCCCATCTTTCACCCTCTTGACGTCTCGCCTTTTTTCTCTCTGCTATTGTCCCCTAACCATTCTTCCCCTTATTTTTCAATTCTGGTATTTCTCTCCACACTCTTGCCTCACCGGCGTTTTCTCCTACTTGTCCATACTTCACCTCTGCTTTCTCTTTATCCCCATCCCTCCCGTGTACTTCCCTTTTCATAGCTCCCCCATCCTCTTTTCCTTATTACCTGTGTGTTTTAACCATTTTATCTGCTGTCCTCTCTGTCTCTGTATTTCTTGCATCTCTCTATCATCTCCTATATCCATTTCTCAATGTATTCCCTCCTTTCTTCTAATAATGAGCTAATATCACAAAATGTGCCACAATATCAACATATTTTGCATTTTCTTGCCACGTAATTTAGTCAACCCTACCACATAATGTGGTCCTTCCCTTCCTCATAGTTCCAGTGGCCTTGCCTGCATTCTGTTAACACCTGCATCCCTTCATCTTCCTGGTTTCCTAATCCCTTGCTCTCTCCTCCTTTTTAGGAAGAGCATTCGAGACCTCTTGTATATACTTTCTCTGGAGATCAGCCCTAGGACTTGTCTGCTTCCACTTAGGGACCTTTTTTTCTGTTCAACCTCTTCTATTTAACTGTCTTAATAGGAAACGACCGGCAGAGGTCCGTAAAATACCAGAATAGCTTTCTGCTTAGGGACTTTTATGTTTTTTTTATTTTTCTGCCAACTACCTCTATTTAACTTGATAGAAAACGACCAGCAGAGGTCAGTAAATTACCAGAATCACTTTTGCATTCTCTAGCTTCCAGTCCATGGAAATTGTCTTCCATAAGCACCCGTAGACAATAATATTTTTTCAAATCTTGTATTTTCAGTGATATGACCACCGAAGGTCCTGATTTTATATTAAAAACAGAGCTTTGGACTAAACCATTTCCTGTTTAAAGGCAGTAGTACTCTACATCTGTTCCTATACTTGGTGTGTTACGTGGTTTGGTGCTTATTTCCCTCCATTTTAAAGAACAGTAGATGTTTCAGCACCCAGGCTAATGTGCTGCATATCTAAATACATATAAGGTCCCAAAAGCGAGACCAATTGCATTGCAAATGCTTGTTGTAATTTATTTTTTGTGATTTAAGGTTACCACATCTTATTCTTCTTTCCTCTCACACCCCAGCCTCCAGTTCCCTGTTTCTGTCATGGCTCAGCATGATTACTTTTCCTTCCTCACCCCTGTCTGCTCCACCATTGCTCTCATGCTCCTACTTATCACTATCCTTTTCATTTTTAGGTCTCGCCTTGCGACGCAGCGGCGCTGCATCGCCTTGGCAAGATCTAGTGTTGTCGATTTGGCTTCCGAAGGGGGACAGGAGATGTACATGCACCTGGACAGGCGATGTGCACACGTACTGTTGTCAGTGGAGGAGCAGCACCATCCCTGTTGCTGCTCGGGGTGCTGCTTGCAGCCAGCCTCAGCGCGGCGCAATCTTTATGGACGTCACACTATAACTTTTAAATATGCTCCTTTACGGCTGCACGGACGCCGCGCTTCATGTTCAGTGAAGCGGGCTCAGTTGCCATGGGCCACCATTGTTCCCCCTCCCTCTCCCATGCATGGCTTCCAGCATGCGCTCTGCACAAAGTGGACTTTTGGCCATTTCTGGGCCGTGAGACATTATGGCTGTAACACACTGTTTACTCTGACTGGCCCTGCGGTAATTAACTGTGCCAGTTCGGTCTTCTTCTGACTATAGACTTGCCGTGACATTTACCGATAAGTCCATAAATATGTCGGATGTCTCCGACCTTCTGACCTGCAAGCAGTTCTGCTTTCTTTGTAAAACCACCGAAAGACAGAAAGGCTCCCCCACCAGGACCACGGGTTAGGAATCCATGAAATCAGCTGCGCCCTGGGGTTATTTACAACTAGATAATTTGTTGGTTTATGTTGTCCTGCTTGCGTCTGATCTCGTAGACGCGGCTTGACACATGGTTAATTATCAGAGGCCATGTGAAGTGTTAATAATAGGGGGGAATCCTTTTAATTGCAAAGATTTTCTCTTAAACAACTAATTAATCTAAAATATATCGTGATTTTAGCCTCCTAGGCAAGAGGATTACTCCGGTTTCAAAATAGTAGCCTCAATCACTGCACAGGAAGAAATTGTGTTGCCCTTCCCAGACCGCAGGCACACTTTTGCAATATTCCAACACGCCAGGAAATTCACAAAGTGCTTGGGTGCACATGCTGGGGGAGGGGTTCAGCAGCACTGGGCGCTGTATTTGAAAGCAGATGGACAGAGATAGGAGCTGAGGGGCAGCACAGAGGCTGCCAATCATTCCGGTGAGATGTGAATAGTTCAGCAACCCTGCTTTAATACCCTCATTTTGTTATTGCGATTTGTCCATTCTCAGCCGCTGCTCAATACATTCTGGCACTTGACATGTTTTGTGTAATTAAAGATTGTCCCCTGCCTAAATTCTAGCCATCACCCCACTTTATAAATCACACGCTTTCATACTCTACCGGCACAGACTCTCCAGTTCACATTGAAATCCGCTCTCGTAAAAAACTGGGAATGGTGGGGTCTCAAAAAGAGCTTGGCAAACTTGCCTAAGCGACGTGGGCTGCACAATTAGGGGAATGTCCTATTTTGAACTCTATGCTGTACACAAAAAAACGCGTTCTTGTATATATGGCCTCTAATATTGCTCCATGTGTGATAGCTGCGGCCAAAAACATAGGGCACACTGACTTGGGTTCACTCATAAAATTGTCATCATAGCGCAGTACGAATGTTTGTATGTGCATTTTAAAAACGCTCTTTTAATAATCTAATCTCAATACAGTGACACAATGTGATGCCCTAAATTAAAACGCTACTCCGGGCTTAGGAAACACATTTTTTTTTACTTTTGAAGAAACTTTATAAAATCAAAACATGTTTGTTGCACAATTTTCATTCAAAGCCTGCCCACTTATGGCACTGAATACACATCGTCTCTGTAGGACACAAATCTATGCGGGCATATGTGGATTTGTTTTCGCTAATATCAGATTAAAATGCATTTGCAATACACTACATCTCGCATTTACAAGTGTTTGAGCTATGCCTTTTATTTGTGTTTTGAAAACCTGAAAGCAGTGCTTAAACACGCACTTTGTACTCATAGTTGTTGCTTATGAGAAGCAAGGCTGGCAATAACTGCGCCTCTTTTACTGCCAGCCTTGCTTCTTGTAAGCTAAGACTATAAGTACAGAGTACGTGTTTACGCACTACTTGCACGGTTTCACAATACACCAATAAAAGGCATTGTTATTTACAACGCCAATAGTTCAAACTCTTGCAAATGCGAGACCTATTGCATTGCAAATGCTTGTTATCCCTTTTTGGAGAACCTTCGGCTGCAATTTGCTACAGGGTAATTATTTTATGGAAAGACTATTTCCCACACATTTAAATTTTTTGTATTTACTGCTCTAAGGCACCCTCTTCGAATTATTAAAAATAGTTTGACCACGTCATGACATATGCATGCACATGTGTGATGAGGGATACTTGTGCATTCATACTTTTTACCCCAGTGCAGTTCAGCATTGCAAAAACATTTTTAGGTCTCGCCTACAGATGGACTTATTGTGTATAATATGAACACAGCGGACTTTAGGGCAGGCCATTGCTTGCCATTGGTTCACTTTTTTTTCATTTACATGCTTGCCTATTCAATGCCTTCCCTTCCTCTTCTTATGTTTGTCCCTTTCTGGACTAAAACTTATTTACCATCCTTTTAATTGGACAACTTTAATCCTTCCGCTGATTACATTCAAGGAACTACTTTTTTTCTGTTCGCACGTCATGGACGTTTGTGTATGTTTGCCCTCTCCATCTAGGTTTGGTGTCTCCCCTCTCCTGTACTAGTCTGTTGCTTCCCTATCTATCCCAAGCTTTGTTTGCTTTAATTTTTCTTCTCTCTCCCTCCAACTCAAGCTCTTCCCTCACTCTTCCTCACATTGATTTTTACCCACTCCTTTTGCTCCCCCTGCTATAGCACCAATCATCCTCACAAATGCATGTCAATGTTAGGAGCCAGGCCACTACCCATTCACTGACAGGTGGATTCTTCTGTCCTCTGCATGGCGTAGGCCTCGCTTCCAGCTGTCTAGTTGATAAGGTGTCACCCAATTGCTCCTGAGGTTCCTTGGACTCTTAAGTTTCTCAGAGTGGATGGCTACAACATCAGGTTGCAGACACCTTCTTCTAAATTTACCAATTCAAGGTCTAAAAATCCCTGAAAGGTGGCAAACTGTTTTAAAAGACTAATAAGCTGCCTCCAAGTCCACCTTGTTGCCCACATGGTAGGGTGCCTGATATTTAAAAGTGAACCACGTGTGGATTTAAAGTTGGCATTTTCCTCCAGTGAGAAGTCATCAGAAATCACTTTATGCGGTCTGAATAAGACCATAAAAGTGAAAAAAACACTAATAAATACACACAGTTCACACAATAAATAAAATATTCCAGTTGATATAGCAATGAGCCATGTATAACCTTAAAAAAATAATACCTAGAACATTATCGATAGGTGGGTCATGTCAATAAAACTTGCATTAAAAAAACTGTACATCACACCTAAAAGATTAAAAACGCATTTTTAAAATACATTTGACAAGGACACTAATACTATAGACCACATGTCCACAAGCACCTTCCTCCCCAGAAATAATAGTGCAGGTTTTACAAAGTGCAAAGCATTTAATAATGGGATTAAATACATTCTTTGGGCTGTATCATAATAGCCACAGAAGATAACGAAATGCAATATATCCTGGGGAGAAAATTATCACAAGTACAAGTGCTTAACTTTTGTGCACCAGTCAGTAGATTTAGGTAAAGCTAACAACATATGAAACTGGTTAAACCTGAATCTAGTGAGGAGATATCGATGCTGGATATTAATAGTAGTAAGCAAATACGTCTCAATGTTAGGACCTGTGCTTATTAACAGGTGGCCGTGTACCTTAGGTTTCTCCAGCTCAATAGCTTCCCTCTCGGATAACCTCCAAAGAAAGAAATTGTGCCAGGTCTAGGCAATATCATCTTTAGATATAGAAGAGGGTAAGCCAAACAAGGTAGGCCTACCCAACCTAACAAAGGTGTCCCTAAAATAAGTCAACCATTTAATTGACCTCCACCCGTCAAGCTTCAAACAGTCCTGAACTATTTCTCTTCCCAGAAAAGGTTCCTGCCTCACCCACATGTGCAATAAGATCCAAGAGACAGAACACCCCCCCCCCCCCTCCACAACCCCAATTCCCCATGAACCTTAAAAACCAGAGGAGAGGCTGAAACCGCCAACAGGCTCCTAAAACAAAATGCCACCTGAAGTTCCCTTGGGTTAACATAGCCCCAGTCATCCCTACCACAAGTGACTACTGGGACAGACTTGGCCTAATATATCTTGATCGAGGCATTCAGTGGTTTTTACAAATTCTAGCGGAAAATGAAAAAAGAGTAGCTAGAGTTTTCAGAAAAGCTAGTTTCTTGGCTTTAGGCAGTGGGGCCCACGTATTCATGCTATCAAATACCCTCTACACCCACAATTAGTATTCAGCTGTACCCTAGACCGTCTGTTGCCCTGCACATGAAAAGATCTCAACTTAGTATTTTTAATTAGTGGAAACTAGACCCTTAGACATCCGGTATCAGAGCGCTTTACATGAGCACCAGTTTCGTTACAGATGGACACATTTGTTTTTGTTAGGCACGGGGAGATTACGCGATTTGCCCAGAATCACAGGATGTTGAGCGTCGTTGCCGAGACTCTAACCTGGTTCCCCAAATAAGAGGTCGACCTCTCTAGCCGTAAGGCTACATCCTCTCCCCAAATTTGGTTCATGTAAATCACAAAACCATCTAACAAAGTATAAAGGCCCAGTGCGGTTCTAGCCCATAAGACAGTATCATCATCATATAACAATGCAGGAATTTGGGGAGAACCAATGTGAGGACAGACCATCTGTTTAACAAGTAACCTGGGCCCGAGGTCCTTCACGTATAAGGTAAACAAAATAGATGCCATTATGCAGACCTGCCTAACTCCCGACCCCAAAAAAAAAGGGACTGGTATAGGACCCGTCCATGTTAACTGCCTTCATTCACCTATGCATGTAAATGTGTTTGTACTTGTATAGCGCACAGCTACCCGCAGTGGGTTTCCCGGCGCTTGTACGAATACCGCAAGGGAACCCTTCCTGGCTTACCCTGTGAAGTGTCCACTCCTGGGCACCCCCATGGTGCAGACCAGGCATCCCTTGCGTTGTGGGGGCCGTTGTGGAGACTAAGCAAGCTATTGCCCAGAGTTGCAGCGTGGGACCCATGATCAGAACAGGCACTGAGGCGAGAATATCCGGTCAGGGGAATTAATGAGCCCAAGACCAGCCGATGCGGGAATCGAACCCTGGTCCCTGGCCAGAGCTGTGCATCGAGGTCTGCCTGCTCTAACCATTGAGCCACACTTCTCCACCTATGCATGTCACTAAGAAAGTAAATGATCTCTGGGTCTAGGTCCGTGGCCAGCAAGATCTACCTCAATTTAGATTGGTTCACCTTATCAAAGGCAGAAGACAAATCCATATATGCGACAAAGAGCCCGATTTTGTCACTGTATACTTATTAATTAATTAACTTATGAACATTTAGACACTGGTTACAGGTGCCCAGACCTGGCTGGAAACCATACTGGACATTAGATAAAATAGACCCCTCCTCAGCCCACAGCATGGCCATCTCTAGGATCAGCCTGCTCATTAACTTCAAGACCGAATCAATCAATAAGATTGACCAATAACAAGAAGGAAGGTCCCTGGAGCTCTTTTTATACACAGGGATAATGACGGACTCTGACCATGAGCGTGATAGACCAGCACACACAACCAAATTAAATAACTGTATCAAGATAGAGGCCCACAAACTCGGTGGCAGTTCAAACAGGTCATCAGGAATTCCATCAGGACAGGAGCGTTATGGCTTATCATTCGTGCTATAGCCAATTCAACCTCCTCTATTCCAAATGTTGTTGTTATTATTATTATTGACTTGTAAAGCGCATGGCTGCCCTAGGGCTTCCCAGTGCTAAGCGGTCAGGTACTGAGCGTGAACAGGTTATACCTTTAAAAATATTGCGTAAACAGCCAGGTTTTGATCTTTTTACGAAACTGTAGTTCTCCATCTATCTGCCTGTATTCCAGTGGTAGGGAGTTCCATAGTTTGTGAGCAAGGTGGGAAAAAGATCTTCCTCCCCATTTTTCCCTTCTGACCGTAGTCTGTTTTAGCCGTTCTTCTGTGCTCGATCGCAACTGCCTCTTTGGAATATAGGGGGAGATTAAACTCCTTACTTTTTTTGGCCCTTTTATTGTGCCGTGCTCTATGTAGAATGACCAATACCGTAAATTTTATTCTGGCCTCCATGAGAGCCATTGTAGTGTTATTTTTTTTTTTATAAACTTTATTTTTCCAGCAAAATGAACAACAGAATCCCCCCCCCCCCCCCCCCCCCCCCCCAAATTGGCATCGGTAGAAAGAAAAATACAAGTGTACACATGTCATAGCCCCAGTGCAGTTCCAGCACGTGCAGATATAACAGAAGATACGAAATTCAAATCCTTGGGATGCAAAGCAATCATATACAGTACAACTGTCATTAAGGAATCTTGTGCGTGGTCCTCAGGGCGTTACGCCAACACCAGCCTTCCCTCCCCACCTCCCACCTCCCCATCCTCAGGTCCCGATCCGGCTGAGGAGTACAATTCAGCACTAGTTGCCTCGGAATCGCTGCCACCTGACCCCACAGCGCACATCATTCTCCATGCGAGCAAGTCCTCTTGCAGCCGCTCATCTTTACGCGTATGCTGCATGTGCGTTTCCTCAGCTAATATCCATTCCCCAACATCCCGGAGCCACAATAACAAGTCCGGTGCCCTCCGTCCCATCCAAGTAATAGCCACCCGTCTCCTAGCCAGCACCAATAGCAGCTGCAACATTTTATAGGAAAGGTTCTTCTTCCTAGGCTTGGGGACTAGGGCCAACAGGCAGTGAAGTGGGGTTAGTTCAATGTGTAGGCATGTGATCTTCCTGATGCGGACTACCACTGCCTTCCAGAAGTCTCCGACCAGCGGGCATTCCCAAGCCAAATGGAGAAATCCGGCTCTGACTGCACCACATCTAGGACAGGCATCCAACTTATCCGCAGCAATGCGGTGTAAAGCAACTGGGGTTATGTAAGTACGATGTACAAAATTGAAATGTAGCAGTTTGAAACGTGCGTTACACGACACCTTCTTGGTAAGTGTCCCTATCCGCTTGCGTTGTCCCGGGTCTAAGGCGACCCCCAGATCCGCTTCCCATGCTGCCCAGGACGGGGCGATCGGGGGGGGGGGAATCACATCTCATCGCCGTGTATAACAGTGTTATCAGTCGCCGTCCCCTGCCACACGACAATAGGACATTCAAAGTATGGAACATCGGGGGCGCCTCCGGATATTGCGGCCAGGCCGCCCTTACCATATTCTGCAGGGCTCTATAATGGAGATATTGTCCCCCAGTGAGACCAAAGGCCTCCGTAGCCCTTTCCAGGGTCACGAATGAGTCGTCGGGATACAGATCCGTTAAAGTTTCACAGCCGCCGTCGTGCCATTCCCGGAACGACATGTGTTCCTCCATCAACGTCACTGGTGCTAATATCCACACAGGGAGGTCCCTATGAAATGGGGCCCGCCGCAGCACTCTCTCCACTACTCGTTGCCAAAGTCCGGCAGTGTGTCGAACAATGTACGGCAGGGAAGGATCCGCTCCCCCACCACGCATCAGGGCCACCTGTAGGGACCTCTCATCTGCTCTGCCCGCCAGTAGTTGCAACTCCCAGTTATCCGTACCGGCAAACCAGCGCGCGGCTGGTAGCAGCTCTGCCGCATAGTAGTAGAGGTCGAACCTCGGGGCCTCTAGGCCTCCTTCCTCCCAGCGCCTGACCACCGTGCGCAATGCAACTCTGCTGCGTCCACCCGCCCAAAGTAAGGAGGTGAGTAGCGTATCAAGGGTGCGGAATATACGAGGAGGGAGAGGGCACAGGGAATTCTGTAAGATATACAACACTCTGGGCAACATCACCACCTTCGAGATGGCCAATCGCCCCATGAGGGAAAGTGGGAGTGTATTCCAAAAGGACACGGACTGTCGTAAGGAACCGAGGACTCGGTCGGCGTTTCGTGCCAGCAACTGTTCATCCGATACGGCCACTTGAATTCCCAGGTATCGAAAGGCCTCCGTTTCCCATCTAAGTCCCAGAGGTGGGAAACCCACTCTAGGGTCCTCACCACATCCCGCAAGAGGGAAGATCAAGGACTTCTCCGGATTAAGGCGTAGACCAGAGGCCGCACCAAAGCGATCCAAGTGCTGCAATAGGAGTGGCAGCGACTCCCGGGGGGAGGCAAGGTAGAACAGCGCGTCATCGGCGTATAACGAAACTAAGTGCACTGCGTCTCCCAATCGTATCCCCCAGGGGGCCATCTCCGCTCGAAGTGACATCGCCAGGGGCTCAATCACTAGTGCGAATAGAAGCGGCGACAGGGGGCACCCCTGGCGGGTGCCCCAGCCCAGTCGCCATTCTTCCGACCGGGCCGCTCCGAGTCTGACTCTGGCTGTAGGCGCACTATAAAGGAGCCGATCCAAACGCAGAAAAGGGGTCCCACCCCAGCCATATGAAGCACCTCCAAAAGGTACCCCCAGCTGACAGTATCAAAGGCCTTAACAAGGTCTATCGACACCAGTACCTGAGGAACCTCCCTATCACGCACCTCATGGAGGACGTGGTTCAAGCGCCGAAGGTTCATGGCGGTGTTGCGGCCCGGGATAAACCCGCACTGGTCCTGGTGGACTAAGTGCGCCATATGCGGTGCCAGCCTCGTGGCCAAGACCTTAGTGAGGACCTTGGCATCGGTGTTAATTAGAGTGATAGGCCGATAGGCCGCGGGATCACAGCTATCGCCGCCCGGCTTTAGAATCATGCAAACCTCACCCTGTTGCATGGTGGGAGGGAGCGTGCCATTCTCCAGCGCCTCATGTTAAGTCTGGAGGAGACGGGGAGCGAGGGTATCCGCAAATGCTCGATAAAATTCCGGGGGAAAACCGTCCCCACCGGGTGTCTTAGCCGATGGTAGGGCAGCCAACGCCATCTTGACCTCCTGGAGCGTCAATGCAGCGTCCAGTTCCTCTGCGTCCGCCCGAGAGAGGGTCTGGAGAGTCAAACCTCGAAGGTATGACTGATACGATGCCTCCGTTACTAGGGGGTCCGCGGTATATACCGTCTGTAGATGCGTGCGAAGCACCGCGAGGAGGTCCCTCTCCGAGTGCACCAGGTCCCCAGCGGAGTCCCTCAAGGCCACGATCCGCGCAGGTGCCGATTCCCTCCGGAGGATCCAGGCCAATAGTCGGCCCGATTTGTCCCCCTCACGGTGGAGTCGCTGGCGATATCGGCCGAGAGTAAACTTATCCAGCCGGGTAAGGATATCGTGAACGTCCTCACGGGCCGTCCTTTCAGAGTCCAGATCCGACACATCCGGTTCTGACAAGGATTGACAGTGGCGGAGGTGCTCCTCGGCGCACTCGAGCTCACGGAGCAGCTGTCTCCGGACTCCATAAGTTAGGCCCATACATGCGCCCCGCACAACCGCTTTAAGAGCGTCCCATTTGGTCGCATAATGTAAGTTGCCATCTCCCCAATTCAGATCTAGATAAGAATGTATGGTCTTCTCCAGATGGTCCCGTCCTACCGGATCTTGCAGGAGATCTCCCGGCATCCTCCAGGTCCGTGGACGGGAGGACCGGTCTGCCCATTGCAGAACGCATGTCACGGGCGAGTGATCGGACAAAAACCTAGCTTGATGGGTGACCGTCAAGACAAGGGATGGATCGACATTGGCGGCAAGGACTCTATCGAGTCTACTATGTGTATTGTGTGTGGGGGAATAACAAGTGTACAGTTTCAGTCCCGGATTACCGAGACGCCATACATCGACCGCACCCAGGTTATCCATCACCTCCCGGAGACGTGCCGTCATCCGTGGTTTCGTGCCCGCGTGGGGAGGATGCCTGTCCAGGAGTGGATTCAGTACACAATTAAAATCACCAAACCATAGGAGGGGGGCATCTAAATCTGACACTAGAAGCTCCTGTAAGGTGGAGAAGAAACTTGGATCATCTACATTGGGTGCATAAGAATTCACCAGCAGGAAATCCCTCCCATCCAGCTTCACCCGCATCAATATATACCTGCCCTCAATATCCGCTTCAACAAACTGGACCGCCAGGGGAACCCCGGGTGCCACCCAGACAAGGACCCCCCTAGCATAGGTAGAGAAGGAGGAATGGAACATCTGACCCCTCCACTTCTTGGCCAATTTAAGGGCACCTTCTTCACTTAGATGCGTTTCCTGCAAGCACGCCACAGAAACCCCATGGCGGCGGAGAAAGGACAGGACTCTATGGCGCTTTGTGCAAGTGCCCAAACCACGCACGTTCCAAGTCAAAAATTTGTATCCCCACAGAACCCCTTCCAACCCCACAATTCCCCAAACCACTCAAACTTTAAAGAACCTCCCCCTCCCACGAGCAGGAGTAGCGCAACAAGACATGCCACCCCGCCCTCCCCCTGCTAGTGCCAGGACGTACACAGCCACCCCATTCACCCCACACCACACACACGCACTCAACCACTCCAATCATCCCCCCCCCCCCCCCCCCCCCAGCCCCCTACCGGACCCAACAAAGAGTAGTCGTACCTTCCCCGCGCGAACAGTGCAACGTAACCTAGGATTACGGTGGGCAGGGACGGTGCTATGCTTCTGGAGCCGTTGCCAGGTGCGCTTGACTTGGGGGACCCGCATCAGGTGGACCCAGAGGAGGTCCTGGTCCCTGACACCTTGCAAGACACGATACAGAATACGCTACATTCTACCTCTGTGGTCCCGGAAACCGGAGGAACTGAGTTGTTGCAGGTACCGCTTTCATCCTGAGGTGATATGACTCCAGGCTGTTCTATATCTTTGACCTGCTAGCCTGGGTATGGGTGGCACTCCTGCTTGAGAACTGCTGTTGGCACCGTTAGACATCTGCTGCATACCTGCCTTGAAGGGCCTCCTTTGTTTCTGTTCTATATGGGTGGTCTGTGGAGAGATTGGGAGGGGGGGGGTTGCTTACCTGTTGGAACGATAATTCCACTGCATCAGCCGACTCAAATCCTCGCCTCCGTCTGCCACGTCGTCTCCGTGAAGGTCGTGTTCCCCAGGTCTCCCGGGGTCCACCCCGCTCTCCGGGCGGCAGGTCGTCTCCCCGGATTTCCAGCGATTCCCAAACCTCCGCAGGGGAGTCAAAAAAGTGCGCCTTCCCCTGCGAGAGCACCTTGAGTTTTGCGGGGTACAATAGCATATATTGCAGCTGCATCTCGCGGAGTTTCCTTTTCACTCCCAAATAGGATTTCCTCTGCTCCTGGACTTGTTGCGTGTAAGCAGGGTAGATGGACACCCGGCTATTCTCGATGGTGAGATCCGCTGTTTCCCGTGCCGCCCGCAGTATACAATCTCGGTCCTTATAGTTCAGTATTTTGGCGATCAAAGCTCGCGGGGGCTCCCCGGGGCGCGATGGCGGGACCAGAGCGCGGTGCGCTCGCTCGATCACAAAGACGTCTGAGAGGCCCACCGGGCACAGCTTTGCACGGATCCATGTCTCCAGAAAGCGTTCGGCGTTCCCCGCCTCCAGCCGTTCCGGAACCCCAAGAACCCGAATATTACTGCGGCGGGCCCTCCCTTCCGCATCTTCAGCCCTCCGTTCCAGAGCTTGGGCCGCAGCCGTGAGGTGCGTGACTGTCTTTTTGAGAGTGGCCACCTCTCCCTGTAGCTCCACAATGTTCCCTTCAGCATCAGTGACCTTATCGGCAACCTTTCGAAGGTCAGTGCGAAGCAGGTTGACGTCAATGGAGACCGTTTCGATCTGCCTCTCCAGCGCAGTATGTGAGCCCTGTATGGCCTTCAACAATTCCGCCCGTATTGGTTCCGCAGGGCCTTCCGCACCCTCATCCTGGCCCGACTGGCGTGTAATCCGCTGGGAGGGCAGCCGCTGCGTGGTGTATTGGGTGATGGTGTTGGGCTGTGTGGCACGCGCCATTCTGTCTTTGCGCATGTCCAGGACTACACGGGGCCCCCCCTCAGGTAAAAACAGCGCCGGGCACTCCCCGAACCGGTGGTCCAGTCGATACTCAGCTAACGGGCACAGGGATGTAGCGGGCCCCTAGGCACCGAGCGTGGAATGAGGCAAAGTCCAGGCCCCAGCAGCCGCAGTCCGGAGGAGCGGAGCCACACCACACACCAGTCCCCCTCGAAATGGCGGCTGCCAGAACAGATAAGTCGCGGAGGGGGGAGGGTTAGGATGCAGAATGTCGCTCACCAGAGCGCCCACCGGTCTCTCAATCCGCACGCGATAGGGTGGACATGTCCATGGGTCAGCTCCACTCCCAGGAGTACCATGTCTTCTCTGGCAGTAGTGTCCAGGCCACCCCTGCAGGCAGCCTCCGTACCACCGGGCACCCAGAGGACGGGGTCGCCCGGCCGACAAGGACCTCTCGCCGTCTCCACCGGCGTCACCCACAGCCTCCTCTCAGTCTGCAATGCTGTGCTGGGGGAAAGGCCCTTCAGGGCGGCTACCTCGAAGTGGCGCTCTCGCAGCAGGAATCAACAGGCAGCAGGGCTCTCCACAGGGGTCCAGAGGGCAGCAGGGTCTGGTGCGGGCAGGAGGGCGCCGGGTCTCGGAGGAGCCACCGGGGATCAGGACCGCTCCACTCTCAGGGTCCGCGACCAGACCCTAGACCCCGGGCCCCACGTAGGTAAAGTTCCGGGATTCAAGCCAGGCACGTCCGGGGCAGCAATCAGGAGGCCCCAGGGCCCGCCACAGGGGCCGTAGGCAGCAGCAGGTTGTGGCGTGGGGCCAAGGCGCCAGGCCCCGCAGGAGCCCCAGGGGCACAGGATCGCACCTCCTCCGGCAATTCCGGCTAGGCCACAGACCCCGGCCTCGCGTAGCCAGAGGCCCGGGGCACGATCAAGGCTCTCGGCCGGAGGCAGCCAGCAGGTCGTAGGGCTCGCGCCAGGAGCCGTAGATGAAGACAGGGTCAGGTGCAGGACGAAGGCGGCTGTTCCCGCAGGAGCCACAGGCAATCGGGCCGCCCTACCCCCGGTGCGGGTAACTCGGCTGCAGACCTCGGCCTCATGGAGCCAGAGGCCCGGGGCTCACCTCGAACAAGCTGCGGGTCGGCTGAGGGGTCCGGCGTTGCTCGACGCCGCTCGCAGGGGGGGGGTCTCTAGCAGGAGGGGGACCTCCGACCACTGCCCCGATCGGTTACAGGTACATACAGGATGATTTAGACAGGATTTGTGGGTTCCGAGGCCGGGAGCTAGCGGAGCTCACGTCCTGTCGGCCATGCCGCTTGGCCACGCCCCCATTGTAGTGTTATTATATGCTTAATTACTGATCCCCGAGGTGGGATGTCACACAGTAATCTTGCAGCAGCATTCTGGGCTATCTGCAATTTCTGGGTGACATATTTAGGTGTCCCCAGGAACAGTGAATTTCCATAGTCCAGTTGCGAGGTTACCAGCGAGTGGATCACTGTTTTCCTTAGTTGTGTGAGTATTCTGTCTAAAAAAAGTTTGTAGACTTCTGTGATCTGATTGGCCTGTGAGATCATAGAGAGGTCTGTTTCTAGCCAGAACCCCAGTTTTTTTTTACAGTTTCTGCCGTATTGGGTGGTTTACCTAGGCATGCAGGCCAGTCTATTATAGGCCTGGGTGTATTGCCTTCTATCCAATGAGCAATAGGTCAGTTTTATCTCCATTTAACTTTAAGTAGGTTGCCGTCATCCATTCTTTTACTTTAACCAGGCAGGAGGATAATCTCTCACCACCGTCCCTGCAGTTTTTTTGGGTCCAAGGAAATGATCAACTGCGTATCCTCGGTGGACGAAGTTCTGAATATATCAAATTCTATTCCAATTTTGGCAAGCGGTTCAATATAGACATTACGGAGTGTTGGACTCAGTGAAGAGCCCTGTGGGACTCCACACTTCAGGGACATGGTTTTGGAGAGAATGGTATTTTCCTGTACTTGGAATGTACGATCACTCAAGAATGAGGTCAACCATTTGAGTGCCGAACCCCTTACTCTAATGTCTGCGAGCCTTTTGTACAATATACGATGATCCACCGTATCAAAAGCAGCGCTCAAGTCTAATAGGAACAATGCGGCTGGTTGTCCTTGGTCTAATGACTGTTTTAGCTCCTCCACTACCACCAGCAGTGCAGTTTCTGTACTGTGCTGTGCCCTGAAGCCCATCTGTGTGTGGTGGAGACAGTGATTGGCCTCTAGGAATTCTGACAGATTTTTATTGACATATTTTTCTAATCGCTTGCCGACATATGTTAGCAGGGAGATGGGGCGGTAGTTCCCTGGTTGTGATTGATCTGCATTTGCTTTTTTCAACAGCCGTTTTATTACAGCATGTTTCCAGGCCACTGTTTCTATTGACTGGTTCATGATCTTCATTAAGATAGGTGTAATGATGGGTGCTACTGTTTTGAGGATGTGTGGAGGTGCTGGATCCAGGGGTGAGCCAGACTTCACCATCTCTAATAAGGTTTCTAGGTCCTTCTGTTTCATCTTTGGGAAACTTGTGATAACCGGTTGAGGGGAAGCATCTACATGTTCTTCTTCCCCCTCTGATGTCAGGTGGCCTTGTTGCTATCCTGTCTGAGAGGCAACATACGAGGAAACCTGGTCTGCTGAACCATAAATGCCTTCATAATGTGCAATCTATTTCTCATGGGAAGAAATAGTTTGGCATTACCTACACTAAAAAGTGGGTGGTTGACAATCTGCCAAAATCTGACACGGTCAGTCTTTGTGGCTGCCTCCACCAAATTGGTCAAGGCCTCCTCCCTGAGCGGTGTTTTCCTCCTCTACACTGTTTTAAAAAAATATATATAGCACGCCTAGATACAATCACACCCCTATCTTTTGGCTGGCTTTTGAGTGCAAGCAATAGCGAATTATGGGCAACCCAGGTTTTGTCCTTTGTCCCCCAGCCAGGTTGGCACAGATTCTCACCGAAAGCATTACTCATTGAGCGCGATGTGCGCCAGTGGTGCGTTCTAGCACTAACACTGTTCCCTTTATACAATGATGATGTGGACATTCTGGAAAATTGTTATACGATTCCGCATCTTTGAACAACAGAAAGTTACCAATTATTTTATTTGCCGACAATTCCCTTGTTATTTCTAAGACGACTATGGGGCTTCAAATTTTAATTGATACATGTTTATGCTTTAGGGGCCTGGAATTAAATGTAAACAAAACCAAATATATGATGTTTGGTAAGGAAACAAGTCAAAATTCAAACATTCATGTCGGCAGTTATATTTTAGAAAGGGTTCCTAATTTTGATTATTTATGGGTTAGATTTATGAAGAACTTAAAGTGGTCAGTCAGGACAACTGAATAAGAGTACTCTTGTAGTTGAGCATAGATCCAATGCCATTATTAGATTGTGCAAGCAAACGATGTCACACGCACCTTCATCAGCTCTGGAAAGTTCTTGTGCCAAGGCTCAAGGTGCGGTGCTGAGATCTGGGCTAGTGCTGACACTCGTTCTCTAACTTTAGCTGAAAACATCTTTTGGGACCGTGAGCTAGTTTTGGACAGAAAGCTGCTTTCTGTCCCAGCTAGCTCACCCCTTATCCCATTATATTTTGACGTGGGATTAAAAAGAATTGCAGATTTGGCTATATTAAAAATGTTTGTGTACTGGGTCAGTCTTTGGACCACACCAGATTTAAGAGATTACAAAGATTCTCTTATAGATCTATTAAAAGCTACATGAGTTACATTTGTTCATGTTTGGTTGGGCCAACTACAGTCTGTAAAGCAGACCATGGCGTCTTAAAGGTATGCTATTAGGCTACCATTAATGATGGCCATTTAATAATTAGCTCAAAAGGCCCCCTGACCAATTTATTTTTAGACTTGAAGCCCTCTCTGTTTTTTGAGCAATTCCTGGATTTAATATCTTCTCCTTCAGCCAAGAGTCTGTATATACGCTTTCGCCTTGGGAACCGCCATTAAGATTGTTTAATCACAAATGGTGGCAGGAACCAGATTCTACCATCTGTCCAGCGTGCGGTTTGAGCGATGAGCATGAAATACCCATAATATTTGTTTGTCTGGTGTCTTACAATTTCCGCTGCAAATTGATTCGCCCATTTTGTTCGAGACATTAGGACATCTTGACACCAGGTAGCCTTCAGGATCCTAAAAAAACACCGCTCCCAAAATTGTATTTCCAATGAGTAGGATCCTACAGGCAATCTGATACACGAGAAGAAACATTTTTGAAGCAGTTGTTTAGTGCTTGTGCCCATTTCTTAGATAACTTTTCCCTTTTTAAATTCAAATTGTGAGAATTTTAATGGGAAACTGCAATTGTACTTTTTTGCTTTTTGCACATGACTGTTGGCTGTAATTTGCACCGGCCCTCTTTTTTTTTTTTTTACCCTGTTACACCCCACACTGTCTCGGCTAAACTGTTTAAAAAAACGTATAGGATGCTGCTATCGGTTTAATACCTCTCCATGAAATTTGAGATTGTGTTTTGCTTAGAATATACTATAGATTAGGATAAACATATACATTCTCAGTGCCAAGACAAGTATGCATAAACTGATACTGTACATTTGTTGTTTTAATGTTCCATTTTCATTTTTACTGAGATTTTTACTGTGTGTGCCTACTTTGATGGTTTACGATAACCGAATAAAGTATGTTTACTACTACTACCAGATCCTGTTTGTAGAGGACACATGGAATGGGACTGCTTATTTCCCTGCCCACACCTATTGGTGCACACTACAGCTCTGCACTACAGTTTAGTAGTTGGGGGCACTGCTTGATTGTTTGAAGTATGGCAAACACGAACTGCTGAAAATGTAGGTGGGTTGCCACTGGGAACTTGACAATAATAACTGAGTCACCCCAAGAAACCCTCCTCTGAACAGCTTTCTAAACTTGTGGGAGATCAGAAGAAGACTGGGCCTGCTGCATGTGACCATAGAGGAGCCCTAAAGTGCCGGACCTGCTCCCTCTGGTACCCAGGACAAGGAAGTGGACTCAAAGGGTCAGTGGACTTGACCTCCTGTGTGGCTAGAAGGACATAAGCTGCATGAAGCTCTTTTCCTGAAATGGCCAATTGGCCGTACCAACTGGACCGACACTATACACTGTTGCTGGCCTCTGCTGGGGTGAGTCCTTTCCCTCAAGTGCTGTCCCTGAGGTCCTGGGAACCTTAAAAGTGACACATGGTAGCTGCTCTAGCAACCATCAAGTAGAGCTTGCAGTAAAGGTGTCTGATTTTGATGCACCTTCTTCAGTTAGCGCTTCAGACTTGTCCTGGTAGAGTATTTTGAGATATATATGTATACATGCATACATACACACTCCGAAGGTAAAGTCTTTCACTGGGACAAACCCACTTGTATAGCACGTAATACCCATGACAAGGCAGTGAAGTGCTGTACAGTGAATAGCATCCTACTCCGGAACTCAAGGTTAATGATTAATCCAGTGGTTAAATGTTTATTGCGATTAGTCATGCTCTCAAGAAAAAACACTGTATGCATTTACTCCAGTTACTTTGCGATGGATTACTTTAATACCGGTTATGTGAGATCATCAGTGAGGATGATGTGGTTTAAGATGAGTTGTTGATGAGATAGATAGGCTGGCGGAGAATTGGGTAATGTTAGGTTGTAGAAATATGGTTTTAAAGCAGGAGAGACTTTGATCTATGAAATGAGGTGTGAGCCTTTTGCAGAATTACAATGAGATCTTAAGGGAGACAGACATGAGACTGAGAGAATACTCTTCTCAGAAATGAAAAGCATGGGGAGGATGGGTCAGCTTTCTGAGATAGCAAGCATTCTAAGGTTGCTAGCTGTAGAAAGCAGTCTGGGGGTGTTATCTGTAAAAAGATACACACTATCCACAGTGCTCCATATCGTGGGGTAGACTGCTTAAAACATGCAAGTTTAAGTGTACACATCACTTAAACATTGAGTATAGCCTGCTCTGTGCCAACCATAGGACAGCCCTTCTAAACAGTCTGGAGTATTGCAACCTTGGTACAGGGTGTGTAAGCTGCTCAAGAGAAGTAGGCGCTGAAAACAGAAAAGGTCTCGATTAATAATTGTCCTCACTATTCTATATTAAAGGTTTTATTTTAACCTCTTCTTTAAAATTTTATTATGTTTTTACGGATTTAAATGAGTTGTTTGACATCGGCTGAAAGCGTCTCGTCAATGCGCAGACATATAATAAACTTGTTTTGTTATCAATTCCCATTCTAGGGTGTTTTTGCGGCACAGCAAAGTAACGCTGATATGAAAGAGACTTACACTTAGCATCACAGATGTATGCATGTGGTCAGTGTAGTAAATGCATTGTACGAATAAGGGAAGCAGACTAATGGAGGCTTTAGGGTTTCATTTTGAAAGCCTATGGCCTTTTCCTGGCACAATATGGAGATTTTGTTTTCCCAGACAATGAAATATTATTGCTGACAATCCTGAAGCAGGAAAGAGGCGACCTAGCCACTGAAGTGGGGACAACGGAGATAGGGCTCCTATGGAAATTCTATTAGGTCTTTTGCTGAGAGAGTTATTGAATAACCTTCCTGTAGCACTGCCAATTAGATGGGTGAGGTGAAGGTATGTTGTCAGTGTGAAGGGTCCTTTAAGTGAGAACAGCCTTTGCCTCTTTCCTGATCACTGTCTTCTTGGTTGTTCAGAGCCAGGAGCAGATAGCTCGCACCTCTTTGTGCCTGTTTGGGTGTGCTCCAGGCTGGAGACTACTCTGCTGTGAGGTCCATCACTCTGCACAAAGGCTGTGTCTGCATAGGAGCCTAGAGAGGTTCTTGAAATGAGAAACCACTCAAAACCAGTTCTGCATACAAGAGCACATTCTTAGTATATGTTTAAAGCTCCAGAGAAAGGGTGGCTTATTTCACACTGCCTCTTCATAAACAATGTTATTCAGAAGACTGTGATTTATGTTGCACAGTCTTAGGCTATACAACCCAATTTCCATCGCAATCGGCCTAACGTTGAGCCTAGGCCCCAGTTCCTATAGATTCCTACGGCTTCCTTTGACTGCCACTAATGTTTTACTTATTTATTTAATGGTGCCTTTTGGCATTATGTTTACTTCAAGCTTTAAAAATGCATATCTCCGGTTCCCCTTATTGAATTTCGGCGTTTCTATTAGTTAATCTATTTTTCTAAGTCTGTTTGAGATATATATTGATTGGCATTTTGAGTTCATTATTGTTTCGGCATTGCGTAAATACTTTACACATTGCCCTAAGTTAAGCCTGCCTGCACTGCGTCATTGCTAAAGGCGGTTGACCTCTGGTTGATTTCATGACTGTGGTGTTCACTCTGACAAGTTAGTGATATTATTCCTTTAGATGTGCAACAAGGCTACCCAAATAATAATCCACGTTCTTACAATATTGATAAACAGACCACACATTTATCAACTCTGATAAGAATAAAACATTATAGGATAGGAACGAATGATACACGTACGAGTTGAACGCAACTCTTAAGGGATTTCAGAAACATAGTCTTAGAAATCTTGAGTGGCTGATATTTTAAGGTCTCGCGACCTATCGATGCGCGCAAGCGCATCGAGCGGAGCGAGAATTCAAGTAGCCAAAATCCTCGTCAAACTAAGGGCTTTCCGCTGGCGTTTTGTTTACGTTCACATGAATCACGTGATCAAACGCGAACGTGCATCTGCCTCCCTCCCTCCTAATTGCATTTTTTTAACGGCCGCCGCACAGCACATCAAAGGGCTTCGCCCAGCGTGCGCTCTGCGGCTTCTCGGCTTCTCCTCCCCTAATTACTCTTGGATGGCCGGCCGGCACACAGCCTTCCTTGGATTTCTCCTCCCCCTCCCCAGCCAGCTTCCCCCAGGCCGTGTTCCCTCCCCTGCTACCCCATCCTCACTCATCCCTCGCACCCCCTCCTCCTTCAGGCCCCCACCATTTGCTTTTGCTTGTTTTTTTTTTTTCCAGCTTTGTAACGTGCTTTGTAAAGGCTTGCAGGTCTGTCTGTGTGTATTCACTTTACAAAAGTCAAACCCATTCGCTTTGTCGTTGCTTGTTTAAATAGCCGGCTTTCCCTCGTTCGTCTTTTCTCACTTTTACAATCTTGGCTTAATGCTCCTCCCCCAACTCAGAGCGCGTCTCAGAGCTGCGCGTCGTTTTTGTTGTTGCTTGTTAGTTTTCCTAGTTAGCAACAGTTTGAGATTGTCACTTTCATTTTAAATTATTGCTCTTTTCATGCTCCATAACAAGTGTTATTCCAGTTCGGGAGCATTTTAATTTGTACAGTCACATAGATACAAACTGCTAGAATGCTGTAATTCTTTAACCAGCACTGCAGCCGATAACAGAACCTCTAGTTCTCACTGCTCAGCAAATGCCGTCTGCAGTGTCCGGCTCCGAGCAACCGCAATGTTCAAGAATGTGTGAGCTTACCTCAGATCATTAGCCCACCAGCAAGTGCTACACTTGTTTTCTTTCTTTGTCTTAATTCGATCTTCCAGAGGAAGATCATAAAATATACACAAAAGAGATCATACAATAAAAACATCTACAATAAAAACATTTGATAACTTACATTCATGGGAATAAACGTGTTTAGATCTTGGTTCAATACCTCAAGATGCTAATGGTAGCATATTATACGAATAAACTCACGTCCCCAGCAGCAGCTTTAAGGGATTTAAAGTGCATAGGTCAAAATTTAACATCATGGTAAGTGGCCAACAATCCATGATACATATTAATATATATACACTATTATTAAAACTGCTTACTCCGTCTTTCTGGCTAAAATGCTTTTCAAAAAGCAAGCAACTGAATAACGTGTCACAATCGTTGAGTTGCAATAGAAACAAGCATTGGCATAGCCTTTGGGACCTTATAAGTACTTAGCTATGCAGCACAATATCCTTGGTGCAACAACATCAACTGTTGCATGGCTAAACACTTATAAGGTCCCAAAAGCGAGACCTATTGGCTATGCCAATGCTTGTTTCTTTTTCCAAAGACTTGCTCACAAAGCAGTGGTTTTGTTTTTGAAAAATGTAAGACCTATACCCCTGACTTGCTTAGAGTGTTTCCTAGTACATGGGAAACCATTGATCTCTTCCTCCACCATTCTATTGCGCCATGCCATCTATAGTGCTCAGTGTCTGAAAATACCCTGTGTTCATAGTATCGAACGCCCCATTATAAAAAGCTGGCATTCCAGTGCTATGACATATCTATTACTGGCATCCTGCCCTCAGTGAGGTTTTTTCCGATGGCAGATAGGTACCTCTGCAGCTCCATAATATGGACAATCTCTAAATGAGACTGGGGACGAGAAGAGTGGAGGTGGGGGGAGGTAACATCTGACAATTTTGGCGAAGACCCTTTATCACCAACCTATAAATGTGGCCCTATATCTGTAGTGCCATTAAAGCTTCTGGAACCTCCTTATAGAAACAGGTTTTAAACAAAGATCATCTTTACACGCAAGTCATTTGATACTACTTTTATTGCTTAAACCCTTTCACATTTTAAAGGATCAGGCCAGCTTTAAAGTAATTTAAGTTGAAGAAACGACTAATATTCCTAATTTTGTGAATCTAACCATCTATCATGAGTTGACATTTTTGATTCATTCGTGCCACTTTTTAAAATTAGTTTGCATGTACTTAGATATATATCTATCTATCTATCTATCACATTACACTCTAAACTGCTTCACATGCAACCAGGGAGAAACGGACACTTGGATACGCTGAAGAGTTGCAGGTAATTATTTATTTCATTTTTTCAAGTGAATTGCTTCGTGCAAGGAGAAAGACGCGTTTCGGACGATTCCAGTCGCCTTGTTTATGTATGTATGTATATATGTATGTATATGTGTATATATGTATGTATATGTGTATATGTATATATGTGTATATGTTTGTGTATATGTATATGTATATGTATATGTATATGTATATGTATGTATATATATATATATATATATATATATATATATATATATATATATATATATATATATATTCAAACAAAGTTTGCCTGTAATGAGGGAGGGAGCCGCAGAGTCACAGCTCCGCTCAGCCCGACGCGTTTCGTGCCTCCAGGCACTTCATCATGGGCTTCTTGCTTCGTTGAAAGCTGACATGTCTTTTATTGTGTGCACCACCCTGTAGATTAAGATCCCGCGTCGGGCTGAGCGGAGCTGTGACACTTGCCAAAGAACCGCGCTGCTGATTTCACTGCATCTTTTAATAAAATTCAAGGCGATACTTACTTCCATGTCTGCGGCTCCCTCATTACAGGCAAACTTTGTTTGAAGGTAAATGCGGCCCCGCCTGAGTCGCGAGAGGAGCCCTGCAGCACGGTGTGCCGTCCGACTGCAGCGCCACATGTCGAGGCAGTTACGGAACGAGGATGCCATTAAAAGATATTAACGGAAGTGAGCCAGCTGCGATGGTTTACTTTGCAACCCACTGGGGTTTTATCTGGACTACTATTGATTACGGCATGATAACTCACTGGAGTAGGATGTATGCACTCCGTTTACCAGCAGGCCACGATAGTGGCCACGCCCACTGGGGCGGGATCTTAATCTACAGAGTGGTGCACACAATAAAAGACATGTCCGCTTTCAACCAAGCAAGAAGCCCATGATGAAGTGCCTGGAGGCACGAAACGTGTCGGGCTGAGCGGAGCTGTGACACTTGCCAAAGAACCGCGCTGCTGATTTCACTGCATCTTTTAATAAAATTCTAGGCGATACTTACTTCCTTGTCTGCGGCTCCCTCATTACAGGCAAACTTTGTTTGAATATATATATATATATATATATATATATATATATATATATATATATATAACATCATTTTAACGTGAAATTCTGTGTAGGGACCTGTTTTTCCCAAAAATAATTCTGGCAAGAAAGATACAAAAAAAAATAGATATATAGATATAGTTTTTGTATCTTTCTTGCCAGAATTAATTTCTGGAAAAACAGGTCCCTACACAGAATTTCACGTTAAAATGATGTTTAGTGTTGTGCATTTAAAACATAACCAAGAAAGCGGCTTGGGCAAAAGAGTCCCTGAACTACTTATGCCTCTTGATCCTGGGCACCTCCTTTTAAGCCATTGTTCATGACCCCTTACTTTCTGGGTTTGTGGAAAGGAATTGTTCTAGACAGAAGCTAGAGATTGGTTGTTTCATGCAAATTGGAATATGTGTTCTACCCTGATGGTTTTAATTTGTTGCAATAATTGTAGCTGATGCTGTTTCTCTAGTGTCTTACTGGTCTAAAGTCAAATTTAATGCCTGTGCAGTCTGTCCACGACCATTTTGATGATTTGGGACTAGTGTCAACACTTGTCTGAAGGCAGAAAGTAAGATTGGTATTTAGCAAAGATGTATTTTACTAGAGCTCAATATTGGAGAGGCCCCACCGTTCGTTTATAAAATTAAGAATCGAGCTTGTGTAAATATGTTTTTCAGAGCACAATGTCTTACTCGGAGGCTGAACAAGTGAGAAATTCTATTAGTGCCCACACCGGGATAGAAGTAATTGCTGTACTTTTTGATCCACCTGTTTATTTGAATTTTCATGCAAACTCATTAATAATCAACTATCCCTGTTTATCTAAAGTGAGGTGGTTTTATTTGTCTGTATGAGACATTGTTCCGTCTGGTTTGTATGTTGATTTCAAATACAAATCTAAAAATAAGCCAAAATAAGAGTTTTGCCATTCCGTACATTGGTTTCATTTTGGTTTATTGCCACCAAGTTGTAAGACATAATGGCAGAAATAAATATTGAACATCCATTGCTAGCCTTTATAATGCGAAATCCCTACATTTTGTATTTCTCTAAAGAGATCTTGTGTTAAGCTATACTCCCTCTTCAATATCTGTACAACAGGTTGAATGTTTAAATTACATAGGGTCTCAGAGGACACCAAAGTAGGTGGGAGATATAGACCTCTTTTACACAGACACATTTTTAATTCCACAAACACTAACCAGCCTACAAATCCTAATAGCTATATGCTCCTCAAATGTGGATGCAGTAGTATTAATGTTGTAACATATTAGATCCGGTTTCTAGGGCTAGAAAAAGGGAAAAGCAAGCCAGTGACAAACGGGTACTGCTTAGAAACATTTAATTTGTTTGACTGTTAATATTCTTGAATTCAATTAATACATTGGGTTGAACACAATAATCCATACCAAGTAATATTTGTGACTAGATGGAGTAATGCAGGAACGTGCTGTTTACCTGTAAGCCAAGTGAGGAAGCGGCCTCGATAAAGCTGCACAAATAAGTGAGTTTGGACTCCCAGGCCCCTGACCACTAGTTGGCAATGATAACAGAAGCTGCTGTTGACCACTAGTACCTCTGTGTTTTGTGGTCTCCACCTATGGGTCTTTTCCTGGAAGCCAAGATGGCAAACTCTTATAGACCAAGCTGAGTGATACCTAAACTATGCATAGAGTGGAGCCTAAGGGACTTTATCTTTTCTCAAGACATGTCCAAGCAAACCTGTTTCTCTCCAGGGAAGAGTGAGTTGCGAATGACATGGGTCAGATTCTCGAATAAGGTAGAAGCAATGATGGACGCCTTTAAAATCCTCACAAAGGAATATGGTTAAGGAGGGGGGTGCGAAACTCTGGGGCCGGTAGGAAGCAGTCTGGAATATAGAGAGAGTACAATGTACTTTGAAAAGTTGAACCAGGACGAAATGCGGAAATGAGTGCAAAAGCAGGATCTTTGTCATGTCTGCCATAATAGACCAGGCTGATCTTAAGCTGCTTTCATATTTTTCTATTCACTATCCAAAACCCGCATAGCCAACTATCTCCAGTGCTGATAAGCAATGCATTCCGAATTCTAACCTGGTGATTGAGAGGCAGAACAGAAAAGGATACCTTAATTATGATACTGAACACCTGGACCGAAAGGGCTAGGAGAATATGGGGGTTAGATAATCTGAGGAAATAAATTTAGGCTACCTGAAATTTATAATCTCAAGGACCTTGACCAGGGATGATGGATCATATTAAAGTAAAACATTAGAAGATTGTCCAAATTTGATTCCCCTTTTCTGTGCCACCTCCTCCCTCCTTTCTACTTTCTTCTTAACATGGATCTTATGGATGTGATTGTCAATGCAAGGCCTAAAAATTCTAGGAAATGACAATATTTGAGAACTGATATATCATTAACTGGTGGTTGTTGGATAGTTATAAAATATCGGTGGTGTTTAGAGGTTTTCTTCTTCTTTTCATAAATGTAAAAATATTTGTTTATTCTTTTGAAATTGAGTAATGTTCCAAATGCAAGCCACCAGAGTGCCTAAAATGATGGAGAAAATTGTAGTGGCACAACTAAAGTGCTTGATGTAAGGGTAGTATAGCTTGTAATCTAGGTATGCTGGTCTTTCTGTGATTATTACCTGCCTTTGACCCTTCAGATTATCTGGCTAATCCAAATCAGTGATAATAATAATAATGTTCTTTATTGATTGGTTAAAAAAACATTTACAATTTACAACATGACAAAAATTAATAAAAATGACTATGATAAATTTGTTTTGAAACAATATATTTAAAATGGCTTAAGATTCGGGGGGCCAATAGGATCTAATGATGTTCTGGTACAGTACATAAATCTCGGTTACTTGTAGTCTCTGATTTGAATGTTGTGTCTGTTAACACCACCACTCTGCTATAATGGGGAGACTTTAGGTTAGAGAGTGGCTTCAAGGAGTTTTAACGCTTTATGGACAAATTTCGAAAGCCCAATGTTTAGCTTTATGTTGTCGGGGTCGAGAGCGGCCATTATTGCCTGGCGGCAAGATCGAACTCCCAACATGATACATTGGCCTCGCAACAGTGACTGTCTGGCTGTAAACAGTGCAGGGCATGCGCAGATGATATGTTCCATTGATGCTGAATGGAAGCCACACAATCTGCATTTCGTGCTACTACCTGGCCGCCGCCATTCCGGGAGGTTTCTTCAGAAAGGGCCATTCTCCCATCCTCCGGGCTAAAAACTTGCGTTTCCAATAAAGTGCGTATGTGCTTGACAAGTAGAGCGGCTGAACACCCACTTTAAAATTGCGGATTACAGCCCAGGCGTGTCTCCTCTTCGAGAGTATTGCCCTGTCCGAGTGGAAGGACCACAATCTAACGGATTTTTTGATGGCGGACTTTAGCACCGGGACAGATGGATTTATATCCCAGAGATCTTTTGCGCCTAGTAACTGTAGGCTGTAATCCAGGAGGTGCCGATACCTGTGGCTGGTCTGTTTTTGCTGTATTTCCTGCCAGTCGGGCCTCCAAGGAACCCTCCTGGGCGCGGCTCAGTCTGTGACACAGTTTAATGAATGCACCTGCCACCACTCCATGCTGATCTTGGAGACCCAATTCAAGTCTCACTTGCGCTGGCGAGGCAGATTTTGGCAACCCAAAGGCTCTTTTAAAGAATTTTGTTTTTAGCTTGTTTATTAGTATGCTGGTTGCGCCTTTGGTGAGTTCGTGGCCATACGTCAGGCAGTTGATTACTTTGGCTTTCATTACTTTCAGCATGGGTGTTAAGCTGGGACCTAGTAGCTGTTTTGCCAGCTTTGCAGCAGCCACGTCTAATGACAGAGCTTTGATTTTTAATGCTTCTTTGTGCTTGAAAAAGGAGCCTCTTCTATCCAGAAAGATACCCAGGTATTTGTAACTGTAAGTTGAATCTAACTTTGTTTTGCTGAAATACCACCTTTCTGTTGACCTTTTTTGCTTCCCAAAAGAGATGGTTTTAGTTTTTGACAGGTTAAGCTCTAGATGGTTTCTTGTCGTATACGGTAGCAATTCATCCAGTAGTCTCTGGAGACCCACTTTTGTGTGGCTTAAAAGCACCAGATCATCAGCGTAAAGCAAGTTGGTGATGCGAGTCCCGTCAAGTTGAGGAGGGTGGCAGTTTACACTGTCGAGAACTGGAGAGAGGTCGGATATAAACAAATTGAAGAGAAGTGGGGCCAATACGCACCCTTGTTTGACGCCGGTTTCAGTTTGTATCTTCCTGGAGACATGGCAGCCTTCGCCTAGATTAATTCTTATCCACGTTTCCGTGTGGAGTTGAATTATTGCCTGAAGAAGAGGCTGTGGAATGCCCCACGATTTTAGTTTCTGCCATAACAGGCCCCTAGGCACACGATCGAAGGCTGCTTCGAAGTCTACAAAGCAGCAGTGCAGCTGGATATGTTGGCAGGTCGCTTTATCCATCAAGACGGTTAGCGTTAGCAAATTGGTTGTGGTACCGGTGTTAGCCACAAAACCCGTCTGGTCCAAATCAGTGGAGGTTCTTGGCAGATGTTCCTGAGCAAGTAGTAGAATGACTTTTACCTTTAATAAAGTAAAAAATAATAAAGTATTCTTTTAGGCTTGAGGGGTAATGGACAGAATAGGCAAAAGGTTATTTGTATTCAATAATGGGATGTCTTTGTAGAGTTTTTTTTATGAGGATGGGTGGGTGTGCTGAAGGGCAAACCTTTTTCTGCATTGCGTTGGCAGACGCTGAATGGGTACTCTTCTTAAATGTAGCTGTTGCACTAGGTTAGTTCATTTCTTAGACTTAATTTCCCTTGACCCCTGCAGGTACCATATCTCCTACCTCCCCTAAAATGGCCCCTTTATCCTGAGTTAACTGTCCTCCTACAATGATCTCCCCTGTGTCTTGCTAAAGACACTTGGTGCAGGCTAACGTGAGGGAGTAGGAAGTGGGGGAGGGGCGTTGACTGTTCCGACTGTCTTGCATTTTACGTCACATTTAGGATCATTTAACACAATTTTCTGCCATGACCCTTCTTTGCAATACGGATAAGTAAATGTGCCACGCATACAAAGGCAGGCTTAATTGGAGGGTCGTGGCTGGAGTTGGAATAATGTTGCAGCTAAAAGTTGAATCTGTTAAATTCCCATTTGTTAAGCTCCTACTGAAATCATACTTCCTGTAGTTTATCTTTCGAATAGGCTTTTGCTTGATATGTCATGCCACAAACTTCCTCCAAGGAAGCTATTCTACAGTGGATTAGTTGTCATATGAAATATAGCTTTATTATCGACATATGTAGGCGTATTTATGTAAAAGTAGGCGTATTTATAAAGCGCACTGATACTCAGGAGTGTCCTGGCGCTGTACTCATACCGCTAGGGAACCCGTCCTGGCTTTTCCCCGTGAAATGTCCACTCCTGGGCATCCCCGGGGTGCAACCAGGCATCCCCAGCGCTGTAGGGGGCCGTTGTGGAGACTAAGCAAGCTATTGCCCAGAGTTGCAGCGTGGGACTCGTGCTCAGAGTAGGCACCGAGGCGAGAAATCAGGTCCGAGGAATTATGAGCCCAAGAACCGCCGAGATCACCGAGATCAGCCGAGGCGGGATTTGAACCCTGGTCCCGGGCCAGGCCTCTACACCAGGGACTGCCGCTCTAAGCAGTGAGCCACATTTCTCCACTAATATTGGGAGCATGTATATCTTCCAAAGGAGTTTTAACTATTAACAAGCATTGGCATAGCCAATAGGTCTCGCCTTTGGGACCTTATAAGTGTTCAACCATGCAACAGTTAATGTTGTTGCATCAAGGATATTGTGCTGCATAACTAAATACTTATAAGGTCCCAAATGCGAGACCTATTGGCTATGCCAATGCTTGTTTTCCTAGGAATGTTAATAGTTCCCAGTCATTCATTTATTCTGGCACTTCCGTCAATGTATTGTTGCATTCTGAGACTTTCCACGCTTTGATTTTTGAGTCTGTTCTTACCAAATTCAAAGTAAAACCGCATGCCCCAGAATGCAAATGCTTTCAGGTAAACTGCCAGCGCCGGGTGAAGGTATTACACAGGAAATATATCTACTTGTCAGCAATGAGTGATTTTGGCTGCCTAAAATGAGTAGAGTAATGTCGTTGGGAAACATATTTTACTGCAGTCAGGTGATGAGCATCATATCATATGCGGGTTGCTCCTATGCACTCCAAGTGGGCAGTCAAAAACTACAACCAGTCTTATTTTAAAAAAGCACCAGTCAGAATGTTTAAATTGAATCATAAGGGTTTTAAAGCAATTTAGAGGTTTGCAAACGGGCAGCTTTACACCCTCAGTGATTCAAAGAAAATATGCCTAGTTTGTGTTTTTATGTATTCTATGGTTATGTATAATTGTCATCATGCCATGTACATTAACATGCTTCAGTCTATAAAACTTGGTAAAAACAGCAGTTCAGACGTTTGTAACACTTTCCTAATTGTAAGCCTATGCCCAACGGTGAAATATCTGACGCAGGAAATGCTACCTGCAAAATAGTTGTGGATTTTCGTAGCACAAGGAGTTAAAAGGACCCAGCCATCCGGGAGCAGGAGGAGCAGAAGTGAACAGCTCGGTGGGGAGAAACATTGCAGAGCGAAGCATTCGAGCTAAGACTGCAGAAGAGAAACAGAGATGGGCTGCAACAGTCACGGAGACGGCATGAAATAAACAAGCAGAAGTGACGTAGCCGCCTGTGAAAGCGAAACTCATCGCAATCATGAACAAAGGGGCGGGGGCGGAAAGAATGGGAAATGCAAAATTAAACTGATGAGGAGGGAATGCGTGGGGGGAAGGAGAGCAACACGGTGGGTGGAGGGCTGCTAAAATGCAGATTGCTTAAGCACGCGAAGAAAACAAGGAGAAACACGAGAGACGGCCTGCGGCCGTCAAAGTGAAAGTTCGGCCGGTGGAGGGCATTGCTGTGGGGAGGGGGGAGGAGAAATGCGACACGGCAGGCAGGGGAGGGGGCGGAGCGGGGGTGCGGGAGGAGTCGGGCTGAGGGAACAGACGGCGATTTCAGGCTGCGATGAGGGTGTGAAGCAGCAGGGGCTGCGGGAGGGAGGCTGGGGCTGCCTTTGATGTGTAATGCAAGGCAGGCGGCTGGTGGCATGTGCACGCGCTTTCAATGTCAATGCGCTTGCGCATTGAGCTTGAATTTCACGGGCACTGCAAGGAATCGCTATCGACTTGCAAGTTGGTAAAGCTTATTTAAGCCCCTATATATCTCGCTCCCGCTCAATGCGCATGCGCATTGAGATAGGTCGCTCGACCTAAAAATGTCAGACTTACCAGGTCTTGTTTTAAGACAAAATCTTTGATCTGTTAATACCGTTAAGATTAATTCCAAGGTAATTTACCTTTTTGGGTTGATTTATGCAGTGACAGAAGAGACTGGATGCAGTTGATCCTGATTTGAGTTAGTGCTTCGAAAGAAAATGGAGGATGTACCTCTTAGCTGCTGTCCTCTGCCCCCTCCCACATATTCTGTTAAATGCTTGAAACTTCAAGTAGCAGATAATGTTTTTTGTTTAAGATTAGTGGGAAACTGATACACGTTCAGTCTGATTTAAATTGATTCCTGGATGGGGTCCACAGTTTACTTTTGTCGCTGAAGTACATTCATCACAGTTTGGGAAAGTAATCAAAGGGGATACAACGTCTTAAGAAGCCACAGTGATTACAGGAATGGGCAGAGGAGATGGTCATTTTCTTGGTCAGCACACTGTATAGTGATTTATATATCCCTGCTGCATGGGACTCGCCCAGACCAAGTGCGGGCCAGTCTTTGACCCGAATAGGCCGAGCTGAGCCACCCCATTAGGTCTCATCACACAGAACTTACTACACTGAACTGGCGAAGTGCTGATTTTATTTCTAAGTTATTGGAAACTCCCATATGTTCACATTTTAAGCAAACTTTTCAAATATAGCTGCATTACAGTCTACATTTATTTCAGCAGCATGTAGGCTGGGGTCTTATATTTGATGGCTAAAGGCCTCATGTTTGTTTTACATCTAATTGCCAAGGGCAGCACCAGTGTGTGGCTGGCGGGGGGGGGGGTATGGGGGTGGTGCATGGGTTTCAAACATACCCCATCCCTTCCCCACCCCCCTTCTTTCTGTTCGCCTACTAAACTGCTAATAATGGGGCATTCACATTCTTCTGTGTATGTTGTGAGAAGGTAACAATGGACCCTGAGTGCCTCTCTGCGCCCCACTAATCCACTCTACTCACCCGTCTCAGCCACTTCCACAGCCGCTGGTGTATCCTCACTGGGAGACTGCAGCACTGCTTATCCTATCATCCCACAGGAGAGTAAGTCGTCCTAAAGCCTGTCATCCCTACGGGTGTGCCTCATGTGTTCCTACTCCTCTCTACCCATTTGAGTAAATCCCTGCACCAGCCCTCATGTTTAGGGGTCTAGGGCTGATCCTGCTCATCGCTATGTGCCTTTTGGCAACTATTAACCGTAACATTATAAAACGGGGGCTCAATTTCTTCTTTGGGTTATTGGGAAGGAGGTCCAGCACACACTGTTTAATTGTACGAGTCAAATTCCATCCGATCACCCCTTGAAGATGGAGTAGTAGCCCTGTCCAGTATAACATGATAACCGGGCTTTGCCACACCATATGCAGAAAATCAGCCTGACTGGCCCCGCATCTTGGACAGCCTGGTGATCTGGAGGGGTAGATTGTGTGTAGCCTCTTAGGTGAGAGATATGTCATTTGCGCCTTGGTAAATTGAATTAGGTTAAACCATGCGCTAATGGAGACCCTTCGTAGGGTTGCATGTATTTTTGTCCAATCTTATGACTCCCAAGGTCTCTCCACTATTGCGCTACCAGATTGCCTCCAAAACGGACCTCAGAGCACGTAGTAGATATGTGCACTAAACTAATGCCCTCTGCCATCGAAAGAAGTGTCACCAAAATCTGCATAGGCTCAGGGGCCTCAGGGAATGACGTCCAGAGCTGTCGGGCCGTGACTGCTGTTTTGGCTTTTTGGAGAAATTACCCTCTCCCCACATCAAATGTCTCCATCGCATCCGTCATGGTTACAAAGCGACCCACCGGATACCTATCCGACAGCATAATACAAACCTCCCTCCTGCCTCCGGTCCACTACTATTGTTTGGGCCAACTGCTTAAAAGGGTGCCCAATCCATATATCTTAATTCAAGTGCATATGGTGCTCTACCAATTACCCACCGCTTTCTTCCACAACTGACCCATCTGAAGAATCAGACGAAGAAATATCTCAGGGATGACTCTGTGTGTCAGCAACAACCCAAGCTGATGACCATCGTGTGTGCCATCTAACAAGGCCCTCTCCCAATTCTATTCCCCATCCAGCCAATGGATAGTAGGGTGTAGATGTGCCACGAAGTAATAATAAGTTCCAGATCAAGGACCTTCATGCCACCCTTGTCCCATTCTCTCTTGACCGTTCTAAGGCTTATCCTGCTTCGTTTACCAGCCCAACGAAGCTCCAGCCCCCCCCCCCCCCCCCCCCCCCCCCACAGCAAGCGGTCAAGCTCCAGTAACACCTTCTACGGTATCTCATACATAGCTCCCTGCAGCACATATAAACATCAGGGTAGGACCACCATCTTTGTGAGTGATATTTTCCCCATCATGGACAATTTCAGCATGTTCCAGAATGCTATAGAGGGGCGCAGATTCTCAATCACCCACACCAGATATAAATCATAAGCCCGTTCTCCCCGGCTAAGTTTATGCCCAAATATTTAACAATACCGTATCCCAACTTCCGGCAACTGGGAGAGTGATATGTCCCTTAATTGTCCCAAGGGGAAGAGGACCGACTTTACTCTGTTGACTCTGAGTCCCGAGAATTCCCAGAATTCACGCATTACATTCAGTAATAGGAGACTGGATAGATCAGATCTGTGAAAGTATATCATGGCGTCATCTTTGTAGAATTACACTACATGAGCCAAGCTGCCAGCACGTGCCCCATAAATGTAGTGTCTTGTGGAGGCGACATGTCGGAGGCTCCTTCGCCAATGTGAATATAATGGGGACAGGGGACTTCCACGTTTGGTGCCCCTCTGTAGAAGGATTTCAACGGAGACATATCTGCCTGTTTGTACTCTTGCCATTTGGCAACCATGCAGAAGCTTTATCCAGCGAATATAATTATGCCCCACCCTATCCAGGGCCTGCCAGATATAGTCCCACCGCACTGAATCAAAAGCTTGTTCGGTGTCTAAAAAGGGCAGAGCATACTGGTCCTCTTCTAATACCCGGGCATGCATTACGGGTGTCTGGCTGCGATGGTTTTGTAGTGTATTTCTGTGTTGTATAAAGCCCAATTGGTCTGTGTGGACCAACTGGCGGAGATGCCGGAGCAACCTAGCTACCAGGGCGTGACTTAGGATCTTTCAATCCACATTCAGAAAAGAAAGAGACCAATAAGAACTTTCCTCTAAGGTGGGGGTGGGTGTCCTTCCCCCTGCTACGGTCTTGGGACAATAAATGCTTCATTCATGGAATCCGGGAGCAACACCCTCTCTTTTTTTATTTTTTTTATTTTAATTGTTTTCAATAAGCAAAAGGACTAAGATCGATTCAAGTGATTGTTACAAGGATAAAGCATAAAACAACTAATCATAGTAAGTGGACATTCACATCCAAACGGAGGAGAGCACCGTGGCATCCAACAATTACCGTAATATTCGTTCGGGCATTGAGTACAATCAAACAAAATTTTGAATCCGGTATGACACTGTGATGAGAACAATGTAAAACAATACAGAATGTTGACAGTGTAAAGGAAAAGCACGCAATTTCTGCTGCGGGTCCTGCGCCACAGTATATCATTCGAAAAAAAAAATAATTTAAAAATTTAAAACAAAAAAAAGTTTACTCTTTTTCTTTCTTTGGTTGCATGCACAGTTAACACACCAATTGCAATGAATACCAAACACAGAATTGACAGCAGTGAGAAAGATCCATATCAATGCTCACCCTACCCCTTCTGGAACAATGGAGCTCATGGATTGGGATTGGTGTTCTTCCGTTGTCTTGGCTATATACGAATGGAATGGGCCCCAGATGTCAACCGGGCGGGAGGCCAGAGGGACTTGTGTGGAAAATTCCACAGAGTTAACATTACAGAACGCCATGCTCCGGAGCCAAGATTGTGCACTCTGAGTACGTTTGGCACACCAGAGCAATGCGACTTCGCGTTTTGCTAACAAAAAACCAAGGGCAGCGAGCTTACGGACTGAACGTGGGAAGTTGGCAACATAGCCCAGCAGAGCTATTTCGGAGATCGGGATTAAGTCAATACCCAGTATATCGCCGAAGATGCGATGTACCTTAACCCAGTAGTCATAGAGAAGAGGGCAGGTCCATGACAGGTGCGCGAAGTCAGCCTGGGGAGCCCCACACTTGGGACAACAATGAGGCCTACAGGGATCAATCTTGTGTGAAAGGGCGGGGGTGTGATAAAGCCGTCTCAAACTTGAAGTGAATGAGTTTGTGTCTACTGTTGATGGGCACATCCTTTGTGGCTCTACAACAGAGTGCCCATTGGTCATCCGCTATTGGCCTACCCAAATCACTCTCCCATGCGGCGCGTACCTTAGAGTCCAAGGAGGGAAGATGTGGCTACACATAGTCTATACAGCTTAGAAACCATGTGTGTCCCTGTCTGGCTTTGTATAATAAACGTAAGCGGCATGGTGTCAACATGGGGAACCGGGAATGTGGGGAATTCCGTTCGCAGCATAGACCGCACTCTAGTCAATACAAAAGAATCCATGAATGATCGGTCAGCAAAACGATGGTCTTCAGACATTGAAAAGGCATGCCCCTCGGGGAAGAGGTTGCCTATTGTATGGATGTGATATTTGGACAACGTTCGCTGAACCACAGATTCACCAGTTATAGGAAGCCAATGAGCATTGGGCAAAGGAAGGGCGGGAGAGTACAATTGGTCTAGGCAAAGCATCCTGCGTGTTCTATCCCAGGCCCAGGCTGAATATCTTGCGGATCACGAGGAATACCCTTGGGGAGAACACTAGGAAGGGGCACGGGATGCAGCAGGTCAGCCTCCGGTTTCAAATACAGAATCCGGGCGTCCGGATGAAACCAGGAATGAGCATAGGAGCATTGTGCCACTAAAAAATAGAGATAAAAGTCCGGGACTCCGAAACCACCCCTTTCATATGGGAGCGTTAATACACGCCAGGACACGCGTGGAGTCCTGTCTCCCCAAACCAATCGTAGCAATAGGGATCGCAATTGGGAAAAAAATACCTTGGTGAGTGGAATCGGGATATTGTTAAAAAGATACAAAAAATAAGGGAGAACCACCATTTTTATTATGGCTATTCTTCCAGCCATAGATAGAGGGAGGCGAATCCAGCGCTCAAGATGATCTTCCAGAAAATCCAAAGCCTGACCATAATTCAATCTGATTATGGAGACTGTGTCCAGGTGGACGTGCACACCTAAATATTTGACCGACTCAACATTCCATTCCAAAGGAAAGGCGCAATTCCACCGCACGGTGGCGGGGGTGAGTGGAAAGATGACGGACTTGTGCCAATTGATGCATAAGCCGGAATATTCCCCAAAGCGGATTATTTCAAGCACCAAGGGTTCTAGGTTAACCTGAGGCAGTCTAACATATAGAATAGTGTCATCTGCGTATAGAGACATCAACAGTGGGCCCGTGCGAAACTGGAGACCGCGGTGCAGATGTCTCTCCTGGAAGTGACGAACCAAAGTGTCCATTGCAAGGATAAATAGCAACGGGGAAAGGGGGACACCCTTGGCGCGTGCCGCGCGACAATGAAAATTGCTCGGAGATAGTACCATTTAAGCGCAACCGGGCCCTAGGAGCCGTGTACAACAAGGCCACTGTGGACACAAAAACCTCAGGCATACCCATACGTCGCATAACTGACAAAAAGAAAGGCCACTCCAGGGAGTCAAATGCTTTTTCAGCGTCCAGGAGCACCGCCGCGGCCGGGGTGGAGGGATCTATTCTATGTAATACTGTGAACAGCGTCCTCAAGTTCAAGGAAGTGGAGCGGTGTGGGACAAATCCTGACTGAGCTGGTGAAATGATGGATTCCATCAACAGCGAGAGGCGGATGGCCAGGAATTTGGCAATGATTTTATAATCGAGATTGAGCAGGGAAAGGGGTCTGTACGAGCTACAAGAAGTGGGGTCCTTACCAGGTTTTGGGAGAAGAACAATCACCGCCTCACGGAGAGTTGGCGGTAACACGCCAGATTCCAAGGCCTCTGCATATACCTCCACCAGCTTAGGGACCAGTTCTTCCTTATATGCTTTATAAAAATCGGCTGAGAAGCCATCGAGACCCGGCGCCGATGAGCCTCTCAAAGTATCTATGGCTTCGACTATGCTATCCTGTGTGATGGGAGTGGCCAGGAATTCCTGCATATACTTCTCGAGATACACCATGGCGATTTCGTTTAAATAAGGCCCGGGATCTCTCCCGTCTCCCGATAGCGTGGATGTGTATAGGGTTTTATAATAAGACAAAAAGGTGTCACAGATATCCGGGGTAGAATGGTGCACCGCACCCCTTGAGTCTACAATTTCCGTAATGTATGATGCATGATGTGGTGGTCGGAGCATCTGTGCTAATAATTTACCCGGCCGTTCGCCCTCTCCATATTGTCGTACTGTATGTTGTTTGCTCAGAAACCGCAACTCACTGCCAGCAGCCTCCCCGAATTCCAGCATTAGTTCCAAACGTCTGGTGTCTAGCCCCCGTCTGGTTGTCCAATAATTCTCTTTGTCTATTGTTGCGATGTCATTCTCAACACGAGTCAAGGTGGAGCGGATGTCCCGTAAGGCACCCACGTGTTTGGCAATGCACACCCCGCGAATAGTGGCTTTAAACCCCTCCCACAGTGTCGCCCAGGACCCCACTGTCCCAGTGTTAAGATCAAAATAGTCAGTGATGGCACTACGGACCTCCTCAGTGAAGACGGGGTCAGTCAACGCTCTACCAGGGAACCACCACAGTCTCTCGTACCCGCCCAATCTGGGTATCTGCAACGTTAGTTCAACTGGGGAGTGGTCCGACAGAGTGCCTGTAAGGTAAGAAGATTTTCAACCCAACCCGCAATCCCAGGGGAAAGGAGCCAGTAATCGATTCTAGTCCTTGTGTTGTGGTAGCTGGAATAATGTGTGTAGGCCGGTGATTGAGGATGGAGTCTAGCTTCAATATCAATGAGAGAGAAATGACCACATACATCTAACACTGAGTGGGAACGGGTTTTGACATCAGGGGAAATGGAGATGCTATCTCTAGTTGGATTCAACAATAAATTAAAGTCCCCACCAAGAATCAACAAGTCAACATCAAGCTTGAGGAGTTTTACCTGAAGGTCCTGAAAAAAGGAAGGAGTGTCCACATTGGGGCCGTAAATCCCCACCAGCGTGACCCTGTATCCCATAAGTACACCAGTGACAATCAAAAATCTACCTTCAGCGTCCGTGATGCTACTTGACAACACAAAGGGCACCCTCCTGTGAACAAGTATAGCAACCCCCCTAGCATACCTACTAAAATTCGAGAAAACCCTATGGGCCCCCCAGCTCCGGGCAACAGAAGCTGAATCTGAATGTGCCAAGTGCGTTTCCTGCAAAAAAACTATGTCAATGTTATGGCGAGATACATAATTAAAAACCTGTCTACATTTCCTGGTATTGTTTAAGCCCCGAACGTTCCAGGACATCAAGGATAGTCTGGAAGGACCAGACTGTAAGCCTACTGTGGCAATAGTATAAAGGACATGAAGGTTGAGTTGGACTGCGCGCCACTTCGGTCCCCTCCAGATGCACCGTGAATGTGATAACAATCGAATCCACACAAAAGGGAAACAACCTTTACAACGCAACTTTTACAACGCACTACCATTACAACGAAACTTTTACAACGCAAAAACTTTTACAACGCATACCATTACAACGCATGTTTTTACAACGTAAGTACCTTTACAACGCATACCATTACAACGTAAGTATTGGTAAGTATATAATTATATTTAAAATTATATATGTTTGGTTTTTTTTAAGGGGTATTTTTAGGGTTCAGGGTCAGTTTTTAGTTTTTGGGTAAAGGGGTATTTTTAGGGTTCAGGGTCAGTTTTTAGTTTTTGGGTAAAGGGGTATTTTTAGGGTACAGGGTCAGTTTTCAGTTTTTGGGTAAAGGGGTATTTTTAGGGTTCAGGGTCAGTTTCCAGTTTTTGGGTAAAGGGGTATTTTTAGGGTTCAGGGTCAGTTTTCAGTTTTTGGGGTACAGGGGTATTTTTAGGGTTCAGGGTCAGTTTTGGGTTTTTGGGGTAAAGGGGTATTTTTAGGGTTCAGGGACAGTTTGGGGTTTTTGGGGTACAGGGGTATTTTTAGGGTTCAGGGTCAGTTTTGGGTTTTTGGGGTAAAGGGGTATTTTTAGGGTTCAGGGTCAGTTTTGGGTTTTTGGGGTACAGGGGTATTTTTAGGGTTCAGGGACAGTTTTAGGTTTTTGGGGTACAGGGTAAAAAAAAAATTAAATTAATTAAATTAAATTATATTAATTTCAATTAATTTAAAATAAAAAAAATAATATATGCTTACCAATACTTACGTTGTAATGGTATGCGTTGTAAAGGTACTTGCGTTGTAAAACATGCGTTGTAATGGTATGCGTTGTAAAAGTTTTTGCGTTGTAAAAAATTTGTTGTAATGGTATGCGTTGTAAAAGTATGCGTTGTAACGTCATACATCCACACAAAAATAAAACACACCCCACCCACCACCCAGCCTCCTGACAACCCCATAGAGGCAAACCCCATACGTACAAACTTCAATACGTGAAAATGAACATGTTAGCGTCCAAAGAACCAACAGATGGACCCACAAAAAAAAACCCAGAAGAAAGAAGGTGCAAGGGCATTCGCCATGGGGGGTAGCAACGCCACACTGCGCAGACTTCCCAACATCAAAGACGGAACAATGCATAACAAAATTGTCAAAGAAAGCAAATGTCAAATCCTGCAACACAAGGAGAAAGACAAAAGGATATGGCGTGACGAGTTATTGTCCAGACCCCTGGTCCGCAAAGAGGTCAACGCTGCTCTGTGAGTCGCCGTGCGACGGGGACTGGGTCCCAGCGGCAGAGGACGATTGGGTTCCTTGTTTCCTATAAGTCTGGCAGAACTCCTGAGCCTCCGTGGGAGTGTCAAAAATACGAAATCTGCCAGCCACATCCACTCTTAGCCTCGCTGGATACAACATGCCATATTTGAGTCCCAGATTTCGAAGGGTAGCCTTGACTCCAACAAATTTGCGCCGCGCCTCCTGAACCATCAGCGTGAAATCCGGAAAAAAGGGCGCAGGTTAGGGAGGATGTCGCCGAGGGAATGGAGGCCCTCGATCCCCTCCGTCTGGCACCTCGCAAACGTGGTCCCCGCAGCCGTCAAAGTCTCCAGAGGGTGCGGGAAGGTCACCGCAGTCGGATGGTGTTGTGTTGCAGGCGGATGGGCGATGGGTTACATATCAGTCCACGATGCCGGGGGCCTGGGCAGCGGAGCTTCACTCGGAGGCAGCCATCTCGGTTGCCTCCGTGGCCACGCCCCGCATCACCCTCTCTAATGCCTCATTGTACACGTGTTTACAGGCGGTACACCAGTGTTTCAGCAAACGTTTTATATAATTCTGCCTGGAGCCCATCTTTCCCCGGCAATTTGGCTTTTTTCAGCGCTCCTGTGGCAATCAGCAATTCCTGCCATGACAACAAAGTCTCCCTCAAATCCTGGTCCCTGCAGGGCGTTGATGTATATACTGCCCTTAAATGTGCCACAAAGACATTATTTATCACCTTCTGGATAAATAGCATATTTCTAACCCCCAGTTCACTTGGCGCCATAAACGGATGGATAGCCATCTCTGACTGAATCAGACATGCCAATAGGCGACCCGATTTGTCCCCCACTATATACCAGCGCCTCCGTCCAGTATGGTGGATATGCTTCTCCAACTGATGTCCTAATTCACACATCTTACGGCTCTGTCTATCCCAGACACCTAACATGTTTGGGTTTTCGGATAGAAGTCTCTCCAATCTTTCAAATTCAGCTCCCTGACGCGTCAAGTCCCCCTCCAATGTAGGACTTGACGCATCAGGGAGCCTATTGTAGTTGCCATGCATATTGTGGTTGCCATTCATAATCTCCTCAATATCACTTTAATGGCGTTCCATTCACTCGCCATGTGCTATCCCGATTAAGTTCAAAATATTACGTTATGGCCTCTGACGCTACCTCCTGGAATACCTGATCTGATAGGATTTCTGAATTAAGCTTTCAAAATGGTACCCGTGCAGTTGTCGCTCCAAATAATAGTGATCAGGATTGGGGAATGATCAGAGATATATTGAGCTAAGTACTGTGCCTCCAATACGCGTGCGTATGAATCAAAAAGTAATCCATCATACTGAATGTGTTCCCTTCTGAGGTGTAACATGAATACTGTAGTGCAGTGATACTCAAAGTATAGCCCGGGGGCTGCATACGGCTCTCCTGAAGTTTACATATGGCCCGTGGTAATGCAGCGCTGGGCTGCTGTTTACTCGACTCCGCACTTATGCTTTAAAAAATGTTAAATAAACAGGCAAGTATTTATTTAAGGGATAATTGATGTTCAAGAAACCAATTAACTAGGGAGTCCTGCACTGCTTAACTTTAGGAACACCTTTAATGCATCTTGCAGCAAAACTGTAAAAATATGATAGTCTCTTAAATTGTATCTCATTAACCTGCCCAACAGTTTCCCTTTAGATTCTACATCAGATTATATCAGTACATTGACAATTTGTTTAGGTGATCGTTTTCAAACTTGAATTAGAAACATTAATCCCTTCACACCATGACAATGCCAATAGTGAAATAAGAGGCAAGTCAGTTATGTGCACTCTTTGGGTGGCCTCAGTTATTACAATAAATGATCAACATTATACTTTATTAAATTAAACACAGGAAAAAGTTTTGTACAGCACACATCCTTAAGTCAGGAATTTCGAGGTCATCTTATATATGTTACTGAGAAAAAGGAGAGAAAGTGAACTGAAACAATTGCCCAGATCACCCATTTTGGTAAAGTGGGGAAGCCAGAATGAATCCCAGGTTTTCTGGCTTCTCATTGTGCAATTCAGCCACTGGATGTGTATGCTTCACCTCCCCTACACCCAACAACCTCCCCATCGCAACCGCTACTGCTGGCATCAATGTGGCCCTCGGTCACATCATAAACCGATCTTTGTGGCTCCTGGGAAAATGCTTGCGAGTACCCATGCTCTAGAGATTGCGGATGGCGAGTTTGGCAGATGGTTGTATGACACTACAATGCATTATTTTATCCCGCGTGCCATTACCACGCAAGTGGTTACGACTTGTTGTCGGTGGGGCGCTGGAGTTTGGAATAGTATAATTTACTATTTCAACTCTAGTCTGTGCCACAGTAGGAAAGGAGTTGGAGTTAAATCGAACACATTATACCCTGCTACAGCAAGCCATTTCGTTGTAATGGCATGCGGGGTAAAAGCATGTGCTGTAATGCAAGCATTGTAACAGTTTTTTCCCTCGGCAGATATCATCTAGCTCCAAACTTGCCTGCGCCTGCATCAACGCTGCTGTCATGCTCTGTTTAGTACCCTGACGCCGTGGGGTTCTACCAAGCCATCCAAGACACAATTAAAATCCCCTGCCATAAGGTCCTCTGCTGGTGGTGAACCCTGTGCTGCCGCTTGCACCTCTCCACAAAACACACCATTGTCAATGTTGGGTGCGCACACATTAATAAGGCAAAGTTCGTAGGCATCCAACGTTCCCTTCAGAATAACATACCTCCCATTCCTGTCAGTCTGTGTTAGTGTCTCTAAACGGAAATCTCGGAGCAACCCATATCAAAACCGCTCAGACATATCCGGAGTAGGGCGTGGCATACACCTGTCCCCTCCAGCGTTTCCTCAGATATTTAATATAGTCCTCCCATAAATGGGTTTCTTGCAGGAATGTTAGGCATTTCCATACCTCCAGAGGTAGGCATGCAGGCAATTGTCTCACTGGGTTATGGAGACCTCTTATGTTCCAAGTTAACATTTTATAGGTAGGCCTCATCCATACAGTGCAAAAAGAACAGAGGATGGACGTAATGCTGAACAGTGCAAACATACACCCACAGTCAACAGATCTGGGTTTGAACCATTGTTGGTTTGCCCACCACCCCAATTTGGACCCATCCAGGTGCAAATGTGTGTCCCTTGCTCGCTGTGCCACTGGATTCAAGCTAGCCAGGCTGATTAGGGGTGATACCCCGAAACAGGTCCCAGGATATTTGTTTCCGGTCCAGGGAGGACCTAGCCTGGCAGCTCGGGCTGGACTGTTCCCAGGAGGAGCAGAGAAAAGACTGATTTGCATATGGCTGGGTCCAAACTGTGGTGGCATAGTGAGCAAAGGAAGGATGTATTAAACCCAGATCTATTGACTGGGAGTTAGTGATTGAAAGGTTTCAGCACTCCATCCATCATCTTGTGTTTGCTCATCTATACAGTACCACATTCAGGATATAGATATATACTAGAACTCCCATCACATGCAACCCACACCACAGTTTAAAAAAATCGAACAGTGGTGGAAGCAAACCCCTTATAAAACTCAAACTGTAACAACTGTTCCCTCAAATATCCCTCCCCTATCCCACTCATAGTCAAAATCTGTGGACCCCCGATGACTCTGTAAACGGCCACAGGTGACCCCAAACCCTGCCTCAACTTACGTGCCTAACAACATTTGATGCAGATGGTATCCAGGCGGCCACAGCCTCCACAAAGCGTGAGCTCCTAAACGGTGCTCAGCAGTCAGTGTCTGCCTTACCCCTGGTTCAACCCAGGCAAGAGGTTATACATGCCTTATATATAGCAATAAGGAGATCGTAACACATGTTTTCAGTCTAATATAACAGTTCAGAGTCCCAGTAAGTTAGCTAATACAGCTTACCACAAAGTTAGTTTTGTTAACATCCCTTGAATGTCCACCATCAATGACCAACCAGCTTACGTCGGCTCAACCCACCTCAGTGCCATCACATTGTGTCTCCGGTATATGACTCGTTGCGAGTAGGGGTTTGGCGTCTTCAGGGATACCAGCGCACCAGCGCAGCCTGCAGTATGCTGTCTGCATCGACCAGGATACGTTCTCTTTCCAGCGACACTGGGGAGCCACGCCGTGTTTTGGGCGAGTTTTTTTGCGCTTGGATTGTTGCGAACTTTGACCCTTCTGCTCTTGCCATGTAGTCAAGTTCTTGTTTCGTCCCAAACCCCGGTACTCCAACCACTGGGCTGTCGCCGCTGTTGTGTCAGAGGTGTTTCCATCATATTGGATACATAGTCTGGCTCGATACATCAGGCTATTCTTTATAATATGCTCTCGCAGTTGTCTCTTGACAGATAGTGTTCCAGAGGTCCTGCACCCTCTTCGTGTAATCCGGAAGATCTGTATCTGTTTATCCTCATACCTCGGAGGGCTGTGTGTACGCAAATGTTGTAGTATTATGTCACGATCCTTATATTGAAACATGCGTGCTATCAATGCTCTAGGTGGCGCTCCCCAGGCATGGTGCCATCGTCAGAACTCTGTGAGCCCTCTCTATTGAGAAGAATTTTGAAAGGCACGTGGGTTTGAGCTTGTTAACAATCCAGTCTTCAAGGAAGAGTTCCACAGAGGGACCCTATGTCTTCTCAGGGAAACCAATCAAGCGTAGATTGTTGCGCCTGGAGCACCCTTCAGCATCCTCCTCGCGCTCCTTCACATGCGTCACACTGCACTTGAGGCCGGCTTTAAGGTCCATTTCCATTTTAAGCGTCGCTACGGCCTCATCAGTAGTGGTCACTCTTTCAACTACCATACGCAGGTGGAGGTGGAGATGATTAATGCCGATGGACATTGCACCCATTTTGGTTTCTAGCACTTGCCTGAATCCCTGGATTGTGGCCGGAATTACAGTGGTGCCCTGTGGACGATCCGCAGCTGTCTACGCCATATAGATTACCGATACCTTTTCCTGGGGGCCCAGTACGCTGACTGTATAATGCATTATTGTATTAGATGCACCACCTTCGACCTCTTTGCCCTTCTCCATGATAGATCAGTTAGTGGAAATCTATGAGAAGGCATCAGTGTGTCCGTATCCAGTGTCCCCCACCCGGCTCTAATTGCAGGCAATCCTAGTGTCGCCCTCTGGCACAGGGGTATCTAATCGTGCAACTGGTCACTATGCACACTGCTTGAAGCTAGGATGCACCATCACTTCCCCGCACCCAAATCCGCACAGGACTAGAATCCTAGCCACGCCAAGATAGCAACCATGTCTCGTTTTTTGCGCAACTGACTGGCGCCGAGGTCTGGTGGCTCAGTGGACTAAAGCAGCCACTGCAGGGGCCTGTGTTCGACCTCCTGGTCACAGGTTCAAATTCCGGTGGGTCCACTCAGTCTTTCATCCATTTTGAGGTCGATAAAATGAGTACCATTGAGTTGGGTAACAATAAACATCTGTTATTCAGCGCCAGGACACCTTCGGGTAATCGTGCGCTTTACAAATACACATGTTATGTTACTGGCAAATGAACATGGACATAGAAATATACATATAAAGATGACATTTATCTGCATTAGACCGTTTTCTTCTAAAGGAGTAATTGTTTCTCAGACGCATACACTACCTCAAATGACTGGATGCTGTTGGTGAATTTGAATGTATACAATCACTAAGGTTCTTTTATTGAAGAGCTGCTCTAAGTTAAGTGTTCACTATGAGAAATGCATTTGTTGAATATTGAAACTTGGATCTTGAACAGCAGTGATGACTGCTTTTGAGGAATATTATGGATATTTTTTAGTACCAATAACCATTTTTATACTGCATTGTAGAGTTTAAAGTGGAGAAAGTATAAATCTGACAGATGCTTCTTTGTAGAGAAAAGGCATGAAAGTGGCAAACTAATATTCAGCATTAAACAGATTTGTAAGCGTCTGCCATGTGGAATGCTAACAATAGACCAAATCTATTGCTGTGAAATAGTGTACAATGCCTGGAAAAGACAGGTGTTGTGGATATTTCGAGGCGGGCCTTGTTATTGAGCAGTGCCAATCAAGTGCTGAGAATATAAATCCTCAGTTTGAACTACTCTGGTTTCTTCTTTGTGTGATGAGCTTGTGTCTCGTTAGCAGATCAGAAAGTCCAAATGAAGTCTCCGTGCTCCCCACTTTCCCTTTGATTTTCTTTGATATTTTTATACAAGGAGATTAAATGGATAACCATCATTAAAACTGAGTTCATAGGGGCTTTGTTTTTGGTGCATGCACCGGTGTCATTTAGGCATTAACTAAGGATACATTTTTACCACAAATAAAATGGCCTAGTGGATTTGGGATGGGAAGTAAAACCAAAAGTTAAAGGTAACATATTTGGTGATTAATATCGCGTTTTCTCCCCTTTTTGTACTGTGTGCAAGCATTGTACTTTAGTAATTTGTGTGCTGGAAGTGGAGACTAAATCCTTTTATTTTCTCCGAGGTCTTGGGAAAACAGTTTGGCTCAATATTCACATTTGAGAAGCCACTCGTGTTAAAACGAAATAAACGATGTTGCCAATGAAGCTGACCCCCAAGCATTTACTTTAGCACAGTATTAATTGTAATATGCTTCTTGATGAAAATATATTTAAACTTGCCTGTAATGGGGATAATGATAAGCAATGACTTATCGATGAATCCTCAGATCAGTTCCGTAGTGTTGACGTGTTTCTTCTTCCTACGGAAAATTAAGAAAATAACAAGATTTCTCTCAAGAGAAGCGCTCACCTTGGTCGTCCTGGCGCTCATTATCTCCCGTCTGGACTACGCCAACTCCCTTTACGCCGGTACTCCGGCCTATCAAGTACAGCGCCTGCAGTTGATCCAGAACCATGCGGCCAGACTTATTCTCCAACTTCCTGTGCGCCAGCATGTGAAACCAATGCTGAAACAACTCCACTGGCTCTTGGTGAGACAACGTAGTGTCTTTAAGCTGGCCTGCATTGTTCACAAGGCGCTACTTGGAGGAGGGCCCAAGTTCATCTCCAACAAGATCAGGAAATATACGCCGCCCCGCACTCTGCGGTCTTCCAGCCAACATCTACTGATCACCCCTAAGTTTAGACGTGCTAAACACGGGGGCCTGCGCTTCTCCACCCTTGCTCCTCAAGAGTGGAATAAAATTCCCTTGTCTTCACGCACAACAAATAATCACCTCCAGTTTCGAAAACAGCTGAAAACCTGGCTGTTCACACAAGCTTTTTCCATCTAATCTCTCTCCTTTGATCGAGTCCGACCGTAGAAGCGCCATGAAACCTTTCCGGTGTACGCAGCGCTATACAAGTATTTTTTACATTTACCTGTAAGGCAAACACTTTATTTGGGAGCAAAGATCGAGCTGCTTTAGGATTTGTCTAGTGTTTTTTGGATTTATTGATTTGATTAATCTTTGTAGAGCACTTTGATGCCCGAATGCATCTTGGCGCTAGCTTTCACTTGTTGATACCAAAAAAAAAGGCCAGCGAATTGGATGAAGAAGGATGGACTATTGGGGCAGAGAATATCAAAGGTAGATTTTTTTTTTTAAACACATTTTATTTGTCACGTTCACATATATTGCATAGCTCTGAAGTCCAGAGACTCCTGCACACATCAATCGTACAATTATAATGACGCTGACTTTTTTTAAAGGGTAAATAAACCACATTATAGCAACCCTCTCCAACCCCCCCCCCCCCCCCCCCCCCACTTGATAGTGTCATGTCAAGAATAAAGTTGTACAATACAGCTGGAGCTAGACATCATACCCATCGGCCACCCAGCAAATCCTAGAGTCCACATACCCATCAGTCCGGCAAACGTGCATCTCCCTCTGGTGGCGGGTCCAAATCCAATCCCCTGTAATCTGCCCACCTCTTCCATATCTTATAATGCTTACGTGGGCACCCTCTGGCAATAAAAACTGGCTGTTCGAGACCCATACAAAAATCAATCCCATTTTTCCACGCGGCCAGTGACGGAGCTCGGGGCGCCTTCCAGGCCCTGGTAGTATCCTTCTTTGCCAATGTGAGCCCTAATAGCATGAAGTGACGTTTGTATCTGTTGCCTCCCACTCCCTCTAGGACATGTGGCAAGGCTAGGCGTGGTGTGAAGGGAAGCTCCCAACCCAATACCTCTGACAGACAGGAGAACACCCCTCTCCAGAAGCGATGTAGTGAAAGGCAATTCCAAACCTTGTGTAGAAGCGATCCCTCCTCCCGCCGACAGCGGAGGCATACGGGTGAATCAGTCATACCTGCCCTCCACAACCGCACTTTAGTGAAATACGCTCTGTGTAGGTATTTGAATTGTATCAACCGCAGGCGAGTAGCTATTGCCGCCCATTTGGGCTCTCTAGGGCCTCCGCCCAATCCTCTTCCTCAAGTTCGCCCACGTCCACTTCCCACGCAGTCCTGAGCCTCTGCAGGGCGGTGGAGCAGTGGATGACCAATGTTTGATATATGCGGGAGATCTTGCGATCTGGTAGCTCCCCCATAAAGACCTTCGCTTCTATAGGGCTGAAATCAGGGAGAGACTCCAGGCCCTCCAGGCTAGGTGCTAAAGCGTGTCGGAACTGCAGGTATCTGAAGAACTGGGAACGTGGCATCCCATATTCGTCCTGCAGATCTTGTAACGATTTAAGTGTCAGATCTGTCATAACGTTCCAGAGAGTCAAAATACCTATGGAGTCCCATCCCTGGAAGCCCTGCAGTGCCACCAACTGAGGCAAACACCCATTGCCCCAGAGAGGAGTCTCCCGGGTCAAGACGTTCCAAAACCCCATCCTGCCCTGAACATGCCTCCAGATGTGAAACACCACATGCGTGGCCGGGGACAGGAGCCGCCGAAGCGGTGCAGAGTATAGTAGCATATGCAGTGATTTGTTGCCCATGAGTTGTCGTTCAACCGCGTAGGCTGGGTCCCGCCTGTCCCCGTACCACCACTCGTTGAGGACCAGCAGGTGTGCAGCCTGATAATAGGAGAGAACGTCCGACGTAGCGAGACCCCCAGTGTATGTCGATAAGAAGCAGGTGCGTAGGGCCACCCTCACAGCGCCCCCTTCCCATAAGAACCCTCCCAGCACTGAGTTAACCTGTCTGAACCAGCGGGGTGAGAGCCGGTACGGATGATTTTGCAATTGATAGAGAAGACGAGGGAGCGCCACCATCTTGAGATAGCTGATTTGCCAAAAATAGTTAAGGGCATACGGGACCACACCTTGAGGTCCTCTCGGGTTTGGTCCCATACTGGAACAAGATTACGTTCCCTGGACACCGCCGGCACATCGGACAAGAAGACCCCCAGATACTTCATTCCCCCCTTCGCCACATGAAGGGATGAGGCCCATGCTCCCATCCTCGGTTGTCCCCCAAGGACCCACAGCGTGGATTTGCCGGGATTCGTATATAATCCAGAGGTCTCCCCGAAGATCTGCAATATGCGCAGCAGCCCCGGTCCCGACCTATCCAGAGCAGTAAGAAAGAAAAGGACGTTGTCCGCGTACAGTGCTATTTTATCTGTGAGACCCGGTGCCCATTTGAACCCCCGAAGCTGGGCATCAATGCGCACCCAGGCCGCCAGCGGCTCCATGGCGAGCGCAAACGGATATGGGGAAAGGGGGCAGCCCTGTCTCGTACCCCGCTGGATGGAGAAGGAACAAGAGATTGCCTCACCTACCCGCACCAATGCCGTTAAGTCAGTATAGAGCAGCTGCAAATATGTCAAAAAACACGTGCCGAGGTTAAGTTACCGCAAAAGAGCTAACGGGTATACCCAGCTCAGGGATTCAAAGGCCCTGTCCATGTCTGCCAGCAGCAGCACAGCCGGCTCTCCCAGTCGCCCACTGGCCGATACCGTGACATGCGCCCGACGTGTCGCCCTCTGAGGCATAAACCCGGCCTGGTCCGTGTGCACCAGTGTTGGCTATGTGTGGCCGAAGCCGATTGGCCAAAGCCTTTGCTAAAACCTTTGCCTCCACATTGAGAAGGGAAATGGGGCGATATGATGTATGCTGCTCTGGGCGTCTACCCGGCTTAAGAAACACCACCACCTCCGCGTGTCTCCAGTCCGGGGGAAGCGACCCGTGCTCCCGCGCCTCCTCCACCACCCGCCGAAAATGTGGGGCCAGTTGAACAAAGAACCGTTTAAAAAAAACTCACTGGGGAAACAGTTGGGACCCGGAGCCTTCCCGGGATTCAGCTCCCCCAACGCCTTTCCCAACTCGTCGTCCGATAGAGACCTATCCAATAGGTCCCGCACCTAATCTGAAACGGTCTTGGGGGGGAGGGTCATCTATGAACTTCGCAATAACAGCAGCTGTGAGGCATTCTTTAGGGGCGTATAAATCTTCATAGTTTTCCGCAAAGCTGTCTGCAAGAGCTGGGGGCTCAAGAATCTGTGCTCCCGCGGAGTCTAAGACACGCGGCAGGGGCTGGGCGTGTAAAGCGCCCTGACATAGACGATGGAGCACCTTGCTAGATTTGTCCCGCATTGATAGACCCTACTTCGTGTCGCTAACCAAGCCTGTCGGGCCTCGTCCAACCTTCTGACTCATCTCAAACTTCGTCTACTACTCCCTTCCAATGCACTACCCTATCTCTCACCCTATACATCTATCAATATATTCTCTACATCCACTCTCTTATTTATCCCAAACCCCATACCACTACAATGATTGCCAAAATAACCCTATTTAGACTCTCTCCTACTCTACCACTCCTTGTATCATCTGACACCTCTTTTACTATACCGATCCCCTAAAACAAACCTTTCTAAACTCTTTCCTCTGAATCCTCCCCTCAAACTCCTTTTTACTCATCCAAAAGCCTCCTCCTATTGCTAAGACCTAAAAAAAAAAAATCTTTCACTTTTATCCCTCCACTGTCCTTTTCAATCAAAATTAACACACTAACCTGTTCACTTCTCAAATTCCATATTAAACTATACTAATATACTACCCAAATAACTGAATAACATATCCACTACTCAAATTACTTTAAAAACATTTTTTTTTTACTATACTAATTTTCAACAGTAATCCTTTATGGGTTCCGGAGTGGCGTGCTACTCGCCAGAAAAGCGATTCAACACCCATCAGGGGTAACAAGTGCTATATGAATAGCAAATATTTCTTCCCCTTTTATCCCTTCGCAATCCTTCTCATTCCAAATAACTGACTAATAGCCACCACTGAAATTATTTCATATTTCACCATATTAATTCACCACTAATCCTTTGTAGGTTTCCTGAATAGTGTACGTCAACAAGCGCTATATAAATACAAACCTTTGTCCTCCTCTATCCTTCTGCTATCATTCCAAATAACTGACTAACCTATCCACCACTTAAAATGTACTTGCATGTTTCACTATACTAATTCAACACTAATCCTCTATGGGTCCCGGAGTAGCGTGCTACTCGCCGAAAAAGCGATTCTACGCCTAGTCAGGGGTAGTAAGCGCTATATAAATGCAATTACAATACAATACAATACAATACAATACAGGGCTCGACAAATCCACTCGCCCGCTCGCATTTGTGAGGGAGAATTCATGAGGACGAGCTATTTTTAGGTCCTACTCACCCTTTCTGGCGAGTAGGAAGACAAACTAACTTTTGTCCTCTGTCTTTGAAAATGGAGCAAAAGTGACAAGATAACAAGATTTAAAGGCATTTTTATTGCTCACAAAGGGAATGAGCAATAAAGGTGCCTTTAAATCTTTTTAACCTGTCACTTTTGCTCCATTTTCAGAGACTGAGGTCAAATAGGTCGCAGTTGGGTCGAGGGGATTTTCCAAGGTACTAGACCTGCAGTACTCTATGCACTAGCCCCCTAGGAACAAATATATAGTCCAACTTTAAGAAGGAGTCGTGCATCGTGGAGAAGTATGTGTATTCCCGGTGGGGGCCATGTAGGTGTCTCCACACATCCACCCAGTCCAACCCCGTGACCAGGGAGTGTAGTTTGGTGGGGGATCCACCCCCCACAGCAGCGTCCCCGCTCCTCCATCTATCTCGGCCCAGCTCCATCACATCATTCCAGTCCCCCCCACCCCACAACTGATAGTGTATCCGGCATCACCTCAGAGGTTCAGAAGTCGTTCCACTAAACGCCACTGTAACGGCGGTGGAGTGTAGACGCTGCCCAGTGTTAAGGCGTCACCCCCCCCAATTTTAAAGCGTGGCTCAGTGGTTAGAGGCGGCAGACCCAGAAGCTGAGATCGGCCGTGGACCAGGGTTCGATTCCCCGCCTCGGCGCGTCTCGGGCTCAAAATTCCATGGACTCGACAATTCTCGCTCCGGTGCCTACTCGACTCACGGGGTCACACTCTGCGACTCTGGGCAATAGCTTGCTTAATCTCCACTACGGCCCCTCGCGGCGGGATGCCTGGCTTCCACCTTGTGGATACCCTGCCGGGGTATCTCACAGGGGAATACCAGGACGGGTTCCCTAAGCAAGCGCCTTGATACCTTCGGGTGATACGTGCGCTATATAAGTCGCAATACAATACAATACAATACAATTTTCCCCTGTACAACGATGTACCTTCCCTGCGTGTCTGACCATAGCCTCTCATGTACATAAGGGACACTGCGGTGGATCAGTATCGCCACACCACTCAAGCCCCGCGTGAAGCCTGAGTGAAATATATGCTGGTACCTGTATCTCTGCAGACATAATGCCTTAGTGCCCATCAAGTGTGTTTCTTGCAGCAGGAGCACGTCGGCCTCCCACCCGTTTGGCATAGTGGAGTATGGCCCCCCCGCTTAACCTTGTCCAGGGCATCGCGGGCATTCCAGCTAACTATGCGCAGGGAACCAGGAGTTATCTTCCGCTCTTTGTGTCTGTCAGACATAGCAATCAATGTGTACCCTCGTGGCCTGTGTATGTGCTACCCAGAGTATACGATAGGTTTCGAGCAATCAACATGGACATGAAATCAAACAAACAAAACTGACCCCATCTCCCCAACAACCCCCCCACCCCATACCTCACAAACATGGAAGTATCTGTCGCAGACTGATAGGAGCCAAATCCCCAACCGGGGGTCAGGAACCATACCTTCCAAAGGAACCCTAACTGGCCACCCGTAACCCTCGGGCCTTACCCTTTCCACCACTTAGTGGCCAGGTTTCCAGACCCAGAAAAGTGCCTGTCTGAATATCAAAGCGCGATCACTGATCCCCCTAGCCTTGGCCAGGCCACTGATCAGTCTGCCGACGTCTGTCTCTCTGGAGTCAAACCCCTCTGCCAGATGGCGGAGCTGGACAGAGAGCACCGCCTGGACCTCGTTCTCCTGTTGTTCCTCGGTTGGCCCCGGAGGCCCCCACGGGCCACCTCACTCGACGATGGATCCACTCTCTGCCAGGTGGTGTGTGGACTCGTATACGCACAGTCTCATCTGTCCATCGAAAAACCTCCTCCGGCAAGTTGAAGTGCGTGTGGGAGCGATACACAACTCTCAAGCAGGCCGGATACAGCAAGGCGTAGGGGAGCTTAAGGTCCCGGAGGCGAACCTTGGCCGCCAGAAAGGATTGTCGCTGCTGTTGTCCCATGTGCGTGTAGTCTGGGAATATGAGGATGCATGCATTGTCGCAAGTGAGGCATTCCTTTGCCCTAGCCTGCTTCAGGATAGTCTCTCGGTCCAGATGATTCAGGAATTTAGCGAAGATCGGCCGCGGGTGGGCCCCTTGCTGGGGCTTCTGCATAAGGGCCCTGTGAGCCTGCTCCACCACAAAGCAGCGAGAGAGGGTATCTGGGGAGAGCCAACCCTCCAGCCACTGTGTCAAGAAGCGCTCCACACTGTCGCCCCCGCACCCTTCCGGAAATCCCACAAAGCGAAGCTTGTTGCACTGAGCACGCCCTTCAGCGTCCTCAGCACCAGCCCTTTTTGAATCTTCTCCATGTCAACCACCTTCTTCAAGATCGTGACATCATCTTCCACCTCTGACATGCGAGTCTCGGTCACTGTCATACGTTACACTGCATTCCGCAAGTCCATTCTCAATAGCATGACATCCGAACCCACGGCCCCAATCTTGGTGTCGAGCATGTCCCGAGATTGGGTGATGGCCGCCATAAGTGCCACGTTATCCGGCACCTGGCCCTGAGATCCCGCGGGCCCCGCCGCAGCTCCCGCTCCAGTAAATTTGTTGAGTGTGCCCTGCTTGGTGTGGCCCCCCCCCCCCCCCCCCCCCCACCCCCGCCTTTGTCGCGCGTCATAGTTGGTAACAGGGCGCTGTCTCCAGGCACTCAGGGGTGTTCTCCCAGGAGGCGAAGCGTCGAACCAGCCCAGCGGCCAGGAAGTGTAGCCCCAGTCCAGCAATCTCTCCCTTCAGGCGACTCAGCCCGTCGTAGCCACCACAAGGCCGCCCTAGATGTTCGCCAATTCTCCCTCGCCCCCCTCAACGGAGGGCCTTACCTCTTATGGCCCGATCCGGCCACCGATAGGCACCACTATCGTCGGCAATGTCCCGCGCTTTACAATGCCCACTGTCCAGGGGGATGCCGGCTGCACTGCCCCCGCACTGCTATACCCTGGAACTGAACCTGGGGCACTGCTTGATGGCGCGTCCCGGGAGGTGCCGCGTCCCGACCACTCCACTCGCCTCAGGCTGCCTCAGGATCCCAGCTACTCAGGTGCGGGGGTCCTTATGTTCGGTGAATCCGGGGCATTGCCCCTCCCCCACCACCGGCGCGGCCCGATACAGCCCCCGAACACAGGAAACCCGCTGGGGGCTTGCAGGAATGCGATCAAATGCGGGCCATGCATGCGCCCCTAGAGCCACCACCGTACACTCAGATCCGCGAGGCCTCACACGTCTGTCGCGGGACTCTGCAAATTGGTATGCTGGCTTGCTCTCGCCCTCTCAGCCCGGGAATTCCACTGCCATGTCCGAGCCGGCCACCGGCTCCCACCACTTTCCACCGCCGGGTGTGGGGCACCACCAGACACCGCTGCCAATATTCGTCAGCGCTGCAGCGCCTGGGGGGGGGGTCCAGCGCCGGAGAGGAAACTCGAGCGCTAACCTTCCCGCAGCTCACCAGCCGGCCATGCCGCCCCTCAGGCCCCTTCCTGGGCCGGTCGACGTACGGGAGTCCCCAGCTCTCCTGAGACGTCTCTTCACCAGGCTGCTACCACTCGCGGCACTCCAGACTCCCCTTCTACTCCTCCTCCAGCTCCTCCTCCAGCTCCTCCGCTTGCATCAGTGAACTGCTGGCTCGTTGTTAGGTCCTCCGGCGCAGGGCACGCCAAAACCGCTTTCAGCAAGCAGGATATATGTCAGGATATTGCGGGGCCGGTCGGAGCGCGACTACACCACGACCGCCATCTTCGCTGGCCAAGCCATGCCCCCTCAAAGTCAGATTTTAAGCTGCTTTTTGAAATTCAGTAGGATATGTTGTACTTTGAGGTACAAAGGCAGCTTGTTCAGCAGTGGCAACGAGAAGACTTCTCCCACCCCAGGAAGCTTTCCTGATTTTGGATAATACCTTTGATTTGGTTTAGGCAGAGCGAAGAATTCTTGTAAGGGTATATTGGAGACATTTTTAGATCTCAGATAGTTAGGGCTGGTGTAGTGAAGTGCTTTATGCGCAAGGCAGAGTGCCTTACTGGTACTCTTTTTTAGGTCTCGCCTGAGCTAGCCCATGTGCTGCTCTGCGAGACATTTAGCAAGTGGGTTTTCAAAGTGCTACCAAAGGCTTTTGCTGGCCTTATGATTGCGGTTACGCGCACGCAGCCACCATCTTCCTTTCTTTCATGGCTCATTAAGCGCGTGAATCATGCTCCTCCACCCCCTTGCTCTCTGCTCCCACTACCCCCTCCCACGCAGCCCTCCTCCTCTGTAGCAACCCCCTTCCCTGCCTAGCCTTTCCTCACGACCAACGCATAAACACACAGCCCGGCCCCCCTCCCGCACACACAACCCACCCCCCTCACGCACACACACAAACCCCCCCCCACTCACTGCCTATCAGCCTCCTCTCAGCCAGGTCCCTCCGAATACACAAATAGACTGGCACTGTTGAAACCTTTAAACCCTTCTCTTTTTTAACTTTGACTATCGTACGCTCACGCTAATTCATCAGAAGTGATTATTACCCTACATCCAGTCCTCTGTCTAGTCTTCCCACACCCGGAAATTAAGACTGTTTTCGGTTTCGCCATTTAGCGATTCCGGTCCTGCCAGCATTCACTTGTTTCTCGTATACCAGCCAGAACGTATCCCGGACACAGCGCGTTAATACACAGCCCCACTAAGAATAACTGAAGTAAGTTTGCTTGGCGTTTGCCACTTGCAGGCTGCTTGCGTGCACTAATTGCTGGCCTTACTTGGCATTCGCTACAGGGTATTTATCGTACTTGGATGCCGGTCACTCTGCCTTAGTCTAACTTAACGCGTAATAGCGAACCGCTCCGACTGCCGATCTCTTTGTATTACTGGGACACCTTAGTGTCGATATTATTCACCTCATGGGACAAGTCTCCCGTTTTGTCACCTAAACGCGCTATTAACAATTTATGCTCTTTTTTTAGTCATACGTATGTAGCACCTCATAGACCTCTATCTCGTGTTGCCACATTAATGCTCTATTACAGCTTATGGCCTCCTTTAGCCATACGCCATGCAAATTCTGCTTGTGGCCGTCACAGTTTACTAGCTGTAAGACAGTCTTGCTCACCACCCGATCAAGAGCGCTCTTTAATATGCCCACATTTTTTTTTCTCTTTTTACAATTTTGTAAAAATATTTGGACCTCGTGCGTGCTTGTCCTCTTTAAGCTGTTGGTGCTATGCTACCCTACTAATATCAGGTCATTGTTTTTCACTTTACAGCTGTTCAATAACACGGAGCCCTGACTGCTCTACTATAGGGGTCGAACGCCACCCCCACTTTTTAAGGTACGTCGTGGTACACGGTATCTGATACAATATCACGCTATTGGATACGGTAGTGGCAGTTTCAATATTCACTCGTGCTTACTCCAACTTCCTTTTCCCACCACAGGCTTCTGATATTTCTAAGCTCTTTATGATCCTCTTACGTTTAGACCATTACAAATGTCCTCACCGGTAAGATGATTACTCGTGGAATAGCCGTTTTCCACTATATGCACGGGCACCTGGTTGTTTTGAGGTTTTTTTTTTTAAACACTATACACCTAGCCAAGAAGTCCACTGGTTGTTCCTCTTATCCCCCTCTTTCTTTTCTTTCTACTATGGGTTCTTACTAACCTATGTTCTCTGCTTTAAATACATGCACACATCACTGTTACTATAACTTTTTCGCATATTTTCTGACTTCAGCCTCCTTCTTTTCTGCTCTTTTTCGTTTGCCCCTTTCTGCCCTTCCCTGCCTATTTTCTCAATTTCTGGTCTTGACACTTATGACTTTTGTTAACTTGTGCACTTCTTAACCAGGCCTTGCTGTTAGCCAGTGCAGTGGTCCTCAGAAGGATGGAAGGTGCTACATGCCTTGCAGGGCAATACACACCTGACTTTCAAATCACTGCAGATGATGGCAGCGAGCGTGAATTCACTGTTCCCTTTTGTGCGCCCCTATCCACTGCTCGCATGTGTCCCAGGCCCATGCCTGACGGGTACCTCCAGCACAGGTGCTTTATTTGCATCAACAACGAATTAAGAAGGAAAGTGGAGCCAGGGCCGCGCCAAGTGTGTGGCTGGGCTCTAAGAGCCGGTGCACGAGCCGAGCCCTCAAAATGTTTGGCATGCAAACTGCGACAGCACTGTATACAAATATAAGACTCTTCAAAAATCATGCAGAAGCGTTTCAACTAAGTACATCAGATTCTATCAATGTATTCGACAATGGTTAAAAGGGACATTTCTTAAATATGAACTTAAAAAAGTAATGTCCCTCCAATCCCCTGCCATGACAGCAATGTCATTAGTGAGTTAAGAGGCAAGTTAATTGTCTAATACATGGCAAATATACTTAAATCAGATAAAAGAGGTGCTCGCATAGCACACACCTTGAACTCGCACATTTGTGAGTGCTCTCAAATGAGGCAAACAAGGAGAAAGTAAAGCGGGGTGAAGTAAAATATTTGCCTAGGATCACACAATTAGGTTAAGCCCGGAAAACTCCTAGGTTTTCTGATTTCACATTGTTCCATTTAGCGACGAGATGATTATCTATTTACCTTTCCTGTTTTACAGCAAAGGTTTATTTTTTTTAAATTCTTGACACCTTAAGTTAGGGCTTGGGTGGCATGCAGAAGCCATATTGAAACTCAGCTCATTCTGGGCTCGAGGGACCAGGAGGCCCTCGAGCTGAGCCACAGCCAGGCATCTTGTGACTAGCCTGCCTCTAATAGCCACGGACGGATCTGGGATACTTGGCGGGGCTGCTTGCCATGCTGTGCGACAGGCTATACCCCTGGTAATCTTCTACAAGGATAAGCTTGTCTCTTCACTGCAGGCTGATATGTCTAGGTGACCAGGGGTTCCCTTATGGGCAGCAGAACGATGATAGAGCCGGCCACATTGAGATTGAAATCCTGAGATGCAGGTTACTCTTACATCCATATAGCTGCGACGTGAGTCCACTGTTACTGGGATTTGATTCTATCTCAGGGCTGCAGTTTGCACACACACAGATCTATACAGCAGGAGCTCAACCCACTGAGCCTGCTACACAGTACCAATTTATAATCGCCTCTTGGATTGGAAGCCACAGTTCAGTTCTCCAGGGGGGTCCTATATTAACGAAAATATACCACAAATGTCCAAGCCGGTTATACTCCAGGCTGTGTTATCAATCCACATACCTTAACCCCTTCCACGCTCATGACGAGCTGGGCTCGTCATGGTGTAGCCTCCTCGCACGCTCATGACGAGCCCAGCTCGTCATGAATAATGGAAAATGGAGGATCCCAGCACCGGGGGGGAAAACGCATAGCAGCCAAGTGGTTAAGCAAGTTTCTTTTCCAGCCAGGGCACAGTGATAGTGACATTGTTTTGAATTTCTTATTTGAGCCATTGAAGAAACAAACTTTGTTAAAGGCAGTACATCTGCATCTAAAGTGTCAACCTATGTAAACGGAGGCATTCACAAATTCTGCCACATTCTTTGAACGCACAATTGCTTTTATCACATTAAAGCCTGCCAAGCTGGCTTTGCCAGTGGTCTGAAGACATTCCAAACAAGCATTTGCAATGCAATAGGTCTCGCATTTGCAGGAGTTTGAGTTATTGACATTGTAAATGACAATTACTTGTATTTCTGTGTTTTGAAAACCTTATGAGAAGCAAGGCTGGCAGTAAAAGAGGTGCAGTTACTGCCAGCATTGCTTCTCCTAAGCAATGACTATATGTACAAAGCGTGTGTTTACGCACCTCTTGCAGGTTTGCAAAGCACATAAATAAAAGGCATTGTCATTTACAATGCCAATAGTTAAAATTTTTGCAAATGCTTGTTTAAACGTGTTTAGAGCCACCATGGTTTTTTTCACCTTAGGCCATGTTGCATAGCAGCCCATGCTGCTCTGTAACATGTACTATGTTAAAAAAAATGGCAAATCTCATCCCCAGAAGAAGGTACCCTGCTTTGAAACACATTCTTAAAGATTCAGGATCTGGAATGCACTCCCACCAGAAACCAGGCTTATCCCGTCCACTATACTCTTCAAGAAAGAGGTGAAGGCCATCCTTATGGCTAAATACACCTGAACACTATTGATACTGGAACAATGACAGTATTTGGCTCCCACATTATCGGCTGTCTGAATACTTATCTATGTCAGTCCATTTTTTGTCTGCTTCTGGATCTAATTCATTGCACGGATGCTATACTATTGATTTCCAACTTGTTTATTGGGTTGTACACTAGGACTTGAGTGCCTCAATAACCTGCAACGCATCCACTACTGACTACTACTTTGCTTTCAACATTGAGTTTACTCACCCTCTGGGGTGCTATAATCTTATCCGTTTAGACATTGTACTGCTTCCATATTATTCTTTCTTGATTGTTATTACTCTGTATACTCTTGTATGATTGATACCCTATTTTTGCATCTCACTGTCTACGGAATCTCAAATTGATTTAAGAGTCTTGTTTATCCTACCTACTGTTTCTGTAAAGCGCTCTGATATCTGCAAAGATCTTGTTCGCGCTATATAAAACTTTAAAAATAAAATAAATAAATAAATAATTCAAAACTTGATGTCTAACCACCATTTAAAACTCAACCCAACTAAAACTGAATTCCTCTTGGTTTTGCTTCTGAAAGCCAAAACTCCAGTACAAGAATGGATGGCTAACTTTCCCGTCCTGAATGGCTACCCGCCATAGTCCAGAGTGCAAGATCACTTGTTATTACCCTTGACAATCATCTCAATCTTCATAGCCACATCGCAGCCACTGCAGAAAGCACACAACATAAATTTAGGCAGCTTTGGGGCATCATACTTTTAATCCCGGAACAAGACCCCAAAACAGTGGAGCAGTCTCTCATTCTCTCCAGATTAGATTATGGAATTGCTTTTCTCTTAGGCATTCCCAAAGTTCACCTACGTCCACTGAGAACACCACTACATGCAGTTGCGCACTTTATTTTAGGTCTCAATACATTTTACCACATTGCTCCTGCCCTGCTAACTCTCCAACGGCTTCCCAATGAGGCGCGGACCCAATTCGAACCCACCTGCATTAACCACAGGGTGCTGCAGTCCTCTTCACCCTCCTATCTAAACGAGAAACTGAAAGTCTCTGGATCAAATAGGGATTCCAGAAATGCCCAATCCCTGTTTCTGGACCCCCCACCCTCCTCCCCCCCAGCCCCAACACCTTCAGTCGAGAACGATAAATGAACCAGTTATTCTCTGGTAGTACCACAAGAATCTGAAACACTCTGCCTCCTCCCTCCACTTAACCACTTGCCTAGTCACCTTCAAAAAGGACCTCAATCTCCTCCTATTTGACACCTTGTTAATCACCCTCGACCATACTCAAGTACTCTCTCTACCAGGATCTGAACTAACTTCGTTATGTGATCCCAGCATCTAAAATCAATGTTTTAATTGTGCACGACCTTTGCTCAACTCTTGCAATTGTCTCATGCGCTAACTCCTTCACCATCTACCGATGTAAACGTCCAGGTTTAATTACTGTAACTCGCTGTAACCCATGTATCCTGCTACGGTTGTAAAGAGCTCTGATGCCTTCGGTCATATCCACGCTTCATAAAATTGCAAAAATTAAACGAAACCCAAAAGATCTCGCATAGCGAATCCTATTGGCTTTGCGAAAGCTTGTTGTTACAGGCTGAGCCCTCATAACATTATAAAAACACATCATCATTCCCCACTGCCCCAATCAGAATTAAAATCGGGGACCCTTTAGTTACACGTCGAAACATATGAAGTGATTGCATAAACCAAATGAATTTTTCTTATTACCACAATGCATCTCGCACATATTTGTTTAACTTTTTTTTAAATTATTATTTAATGTATGTGAGTTACATTTTATATACAGGTATTTGTAGGTAAAACTAAAAGGCCAACAAAATAGTTGCAGAATATTTTTTTCTTTTTAGGGCCATCTCTGACCCGACCCACATTGATCTGACCCACGGGCCACGGCGGTAGTTGCCATACTTGTCAGTCATTTAATCAGCTGTATGAGAGTAGACCGAAGGACGAGGAGGCAGGCGGAAATATTATGCCCAACAGAATAGAGTTTCATCCAACAGTTTTGTTTGAGCTGAGACCTTTACATGCCTATCACTTGTCCTCTCTTGAGGGTTGGTCCGAAACAGGTTAGACTGGCATACCCCCCATACCGAAGAGAGATGGAAGCAAGACGTGGAAGTAGGATTATAGACAAGCAGGCTAGAGCAAAGTCTGGATTTAAAATAAAGGGGGTGATTGCGTAGGAAAGCAGACATGCCCCATTAAGAGGTGGTGGGGGCCGGGGGGACCAGGAGAGTGCACTGATGTTTTGTAAATTCCAGGTGGCACTACATACTATGTGTGCAAGAGGCGTCAAAGACCCCGGTATTCGCAGCCAGTGACACTGAATTCACACCATTCAAGCACACCAAAGCCCCCATCCCCATTTTCAAACGCTCCCGACACTCACTTTGCTGTCCAGCAGATTCCATCCCGGTTCCTTGATCACCAATTCTGATGCAACACCAACCAAACGTGTCCGGACCTTGCAGTTTCCAGGTCACGGACGGTATCCAAGCAATCATGGGACGCACATTAAAACAGAGTTAGGCTCGCTCCTCGTCAGCGCTCTGCTCTTGTGCCCACAGCTCCGAGAGCGGTAATATGGCAGTTTTCAGAACAGCTTCTCGGTGTGGACGCTCAGAAGAGCGAAAAGGAGCTCTGCAATATAACGCTACGGCGGCCATACGCCATTGGGAGCTGAAGACGGTACATGCCAATATTTTGAAACTAGAAAGAGGCGATAAAAAAAAACCACAAGCATTGGCAAAGTATGGCTATATTGTGCTCATGCATGCAGACAGCATTTGAGCTCTGAGTGTTTCATGTGGTTAAAACTTTAACGACAGACCTATTTGCTTTGTCAACAAGTTTTCTTTTAACCAGCAGGATGTTATGCCATTATTCATGTGTGTAAGCACACGTGTATATATGTGATATGCGCACAATTCCTAAAACTTTGCCAAATGTATGCTGCAGTAAAAAACAATCACTTGAGCCGCGCGCAATACAATACTAGCGGCACTGAAGGAAAAAAAAAAACACGCCCGCGAGTGATGCGCACGCCACTGCGAGGAATATGTTTTCAATTATCGCGCCCGTGTCTAGGCACGATAATTGAAAATATATGGGCTTTGGTGCGCGTAACAGACACCAATAGGCAGAGGGCGAGCAATGCGCCCGCCTTTGGCCTATTGCGTGCTCTGTTGAAACAAAACACGCACTCCAATTACAGACCCCAAAACAGAGAACACACGCACGAATGTGTGCGATTCCAGGGTCCATTTCTGAACCCCGGACAAAAGGACTATCGCCTGCGCGTGCACTGCTGTACAGTGCAACGCAGGTCGCGAGACCTAAAAAGGATTGTTTTTAAGCGATAAAGAAGTGAAAGTGAGAAACAGTGTGATGGTTTAGTGTATTAGCTGTCTTCTTAATCTTTCCAATGGAAGCAATTGCCATGAGGAATGATACACCCAACAGCCCATGACATGGTAAAGTAGTATTCTCTGTTGACCCAAAGCCACTCTATGTATATTTTAAGGAATTGTAACTATGTCTTGCCACCAGCTGTGCTGTCGAGCCAGATCTAGAAAGGTTGCACTGCTTCATGAAATGTGACTATGCACTTCTGCAGGATCTCACTAGTCGCAACTATATATAGTGGCGTACGCTCATTGGCATAGCCAATAGGTCTTGCCTTTGGGACCTTGTAAGTATAAAAAAAAAACATTGGCATAGCCAATATCTCGCCTTTGGGACCTTATAAATGTTTAGCCATGCAACAGTTAATGTTGTTGCACCAAGGATATTGTGCTGCTTAACTAAATACTTATAAAGCCCAAAAGCAAGACCTGTTGGCTATGCCAATGCTTGTTCTGACTGGTCGCCAGTTTAGCTGCTCAATAGTTAGAGAAATTAACGCATATTTTGGAATCTTCATAACAAGGCGGACTGCCACATTTTGGTGAACCTGCAATTTATTTAACTGCCTTTGTTGGAAGCCCATATATAGGGCATTGCAGTAATTGATCCTGGAAAGAACTAAAGTCTAGTCTGGACATTTGTATTGCGCACATATGAATGAAATGAAATGAAAGGAATCTTGTAACGCGTGACTAAGCCCGAAGGCATCAAGGCCTCATATCACATCCAAAGGAGTCTTGTGGCGCATAAAAGAGGTGATTACTGTTTTTTACAGATCGAACAGGATGAAAGGTAGGATCTTTTTCATGGTAAATAGAAGCAAGGGGTTGTATCTTGATTAATCTGCTCTGAGAAAGTAAGATTTCTATCAAAGAATATCCACGGATTCCTAACTTTAATGACTGGAAAGAGGACCAAGCTCTTGAGGCCACCATGTTGGGCTCCAGAAAGCGGTATAGTTTCCAAAAAGAAGAACCTGTTTTTTCTGAGTTTAACTTGAGACAATTGTCTCCCATCCAGCCTACTACTACCTGCATACAGCTACGAAAGCATTTGGCAACCTTGGTGGGATCACAAGAGATTGAGACTGCAATTTTCATGTCATCCACGTAAGACACTGTGGAATAACCGAAAGATCTGATCAATTTGACCAAAGGTGCCACATAAATATTGAAAAGGGTAGGGCTCAACGATGACCCCTGAGGGGCTTCGCATGGTAAGGTGAAAGATTTGGATGTAAAGTCACCAAACGCACGGTTTGTTCTGTGTGAGAATACATCTTTTTAATGAATTTTTCAATGGATTATGCACAAAGTACACCGCATAGATGCAGAGATTACACCATTATATGACGCTGACATGTCTAGTGCTTGCTATGATCTGAATGTATGGGAGCTAGAGATGGGTGGCGTGGAGAAATTCATGGTCTGAGGCATATGCAGAGATTACAATTCAGGGAAAGTGGAAACAGAAATGCGTATCTCATAATGCATCGGTTTTTTAACTAAATCGCAGTTTCAGTTGGTGCCATATTACCTGTAGTAGCTTAATGAATTAGCAGTGTGCCATGCTTTATTAAAGTCTATTGATAAGTATGTTAAGTTTGAAAACTTAAGAAAGCTTTCAACCAAGGTTTAGAATTTCCAAGCTTAGATCTTGGGAAAATATCCCCTTTAGAGCAGTCTGTTTCTGAGGAATAGGTGCATGATGCATTACCGCTCACAACAGGCTGTAAGACCTGGGCCTGGATGCTCTGCATTCTGTTTCCAGCACTATTGGAGGGGGGCCACTTACTGCAATGTTCAATTCATTTAAACAAGCCAGCTCAGTCACCAATAGTATTATGAAATCCACACTTTGTTTTGACTTCTGTTAGACCCAGATTGGAACCCTGCATTTTGTTGAACTATAACAGTGTGCACTGCATGCTTGCATGCTTTGTGCTGATTCTGGTCTAGTTTTGTCAGTCAGGAACTATTAAATGTACACACACTGGGCTAATTTTAGTTTGGCAGTTAATATTGAAGACTGGGCTTTGTCCTACAATACTCTAATGATCCTTTTCTTGCTGGACTTGAAGAAAGCATTCAGCAGAGCAGAATTGTGCTTCATCTAAACTACCCAGATTCCAATGCCTAGGTCTAAAGATCTAGACCTATAAGCAGTTCACCTTGGTATGCTCTTTCACTAAGATAAGTTCAGGGTGAACTCTTTTTTTTATGTCAACCCTTTTCACTCTTGAAAGGGACGAAACATGCATTTCCTGTTTACCACAGTTATTTGCCTTCTTAGTGAAACAGAGTATAAAAATAGGTTGCATCATCAAGTGGTCATAAAGCAGTCTTATTTGCAAATTAAGTCCCGTGCTGCTTAACAAAACCAACCTCTTCCTCTGTTGGTTAATGTGTTGTAACCCTTAAACCAATATATGAAGTGTCATGCTCTATAATGAACTGAGAAAGATAAAAAAGCTTTGATATATTGAATGAGTTGTGCAACATTAAGACTCTGGTAATGTTCAGTGGATGTATTTGTCCTTGGGACAAGATATATTATCTGGGGATAAATCTTCCGGCAAGCCACAATGAACTCCTAGTATAACCTACTAGACCTAGTAGAGGTGCTGCCCGAGGGTATGTACCGATCGAGAAATCTCGAGCGGTCTTTATTCGGCAGAATGAGCATCGGAAAAAAATATTTTTCTTTCACCAGGATCTTAATACAGTGCCCAATCTGATTGAGACATCTAGCAGCAGATTCCTCACTTTTGAATTTTCCAGGCATCAGACTGGATCTGGAAGATTTCACTTGGAGCAATACCCTTGCTCACTAGTAGGTGGTGTCGGTCGACTCTGTATGATGTTTTCGGTGTTGTCTGTGTCACCTATGGAGGTGCCACCTTGGCGTGCTGATGTCAGTTTTCTTTCCACGGCTGCCAAGCGCTGATCAGTGAAGAGAGCTACCCTCTGTCACTTTTTGACAGGATTTGTCAACATTTTGTCTACCCCTTTTTGGTGTGTAGGTTAACATGTCAAGAAATACTTCTGGGTTCAAACCGTGCAGTGCCTGACACCACACCATGTTGGTCCCACATTTGGATTGTTTCTGGTCTCTGGAGCGGGACCACGACTCCAACTCGTGCTCAGACTGCCAGGCCATGGTTTTGAAGGGCTGGCAAGCGACACCATGTTGCTCAACTTCTTGGAGGTACCGGTCGAGAGGAAGTTCCCAACACCGCTCCTCGAGACCCAAGTCTTCTTCATCACCCCTCCAAATCATCGGGACATTCAGGTAAAAGGCACAAAAAAAGCACATGAAGTCAAATTGTGCTTCAACTTCTCACCATCTGTCGGCTGACACAACCGAGGAACATCGGCATTCAAGGACTCTTTCTAACGAACCTGTGCCTGGGTCGACTCCGCGCCTCCCTGATTTTCCGGGAGCCAGAGCACCCCTCAACCAACTTTTATGAGGCTATATGCCTAATTTATGGATGACCTAACCCCTCTTGTGGGCCTTTGCCCCCCCCCCCCCCCCCAATCTGGACTGGCATCTGTCGTGCCATGCGACCTTCGCTGATGCTCCGGGCGCCCACCACCAAGTCTGTCTCATTCGGATCCCCAACGACCCGGAGCTGATACCTCGTTGCCTGGCGTCTAATCTGGCTTTGACAGGACTTACAGGTCCTAGGTCATTTCCTGAGCCTTATTCGTATGGGCTAGGAGTGAGAGAAGATTATGAGGGGTACCTGGGCCTTTTAGAACACCAGCCCGATGAGGAAATGTACTGGTATGAGGAATTGGGTGAGGCCCGGTGGACTGGATACTTCTCCAGATACTGGCATGCTTCCTCCCCCTACCTTGGCTACGGAGGAGGGAGCGTCTTATGCTATGGTGGTGAGAAGGGTGGCTGAGGTCCTTGGCCTTCAGCTTCCTTCAGTGAAAGTCAAGCCTAACATCTTGACGGAGGTGCTACAGTGGGAGTTTCCTCCTAGGAACCCTTACTCCTGTTTAATGAAGCTTTTGTAGACATCCTACTGGGAACCTAGTCCAAGCCCAGTATAGCAGTTTCTGTGAATAGGACAATTGTCCGCCACCACCGCCCTGCTGCGGGAGACCCAAATTTCCTCACCCTGCCCCAGAAAGCTTGGTAGTCCAAACATTTATGTCCCATGGCGTGTTTCCTTCCACTCCCCAGTATAGGGAATCCAAGAAGCTGGATAGTTGGGGCAAGAAAATGCATGGCGGTCGGTGAACACCACATGCTTTTTGGGCCGTTATTCCCACACTTTGTGGGGAAATAGTTGCACAAGTTCTTTCCCAAGTAGTGTCAGATGGGAGAGAGACATCAAAGTTTGCCATTCAATGTGGTCTAGACACGACCGACTAACTGGGCAGAGCAATTTCATAGTCTATGGCTCTGTCGCCATGCCTGGCTGAGAACATCTGGCTTTTCGGGGTATGTCCAGACCTCGCTCACGGGCATGCCCTTTAATGGCCCTCGTCTCTTCGGAGGCAAAGAAGACGGGGCGCTGGAGCACTAAGGACTCGCATGCTACGGCCAAGTTCTTGGGCCTCTCCGTGACCGCATATCCCCATTCTGCCTTTCGTGGCTACAGAAGGAGCTTACAGCCACGCAAGCCTTATCCCAGCAACCAAGCCTTGGAAGTTCAGCAACCCCTGCGCTGCCACTGTTCGTTCCGACAACATGGGTCAGTTGGCCAGAGGTCTCTGGTCAGACCACCCCAGCAACTTTAGCCTTTAAACCCTCCTAGTCTCGCACTTCCAGACAATGGATGTCTAGTTGGAGGCAGGTTCAGCCATCACCTCCACCACTGGCAGACAGCCCATCGCATCAGACGGGTGCGTCCTTCAGATAGTCTGAAGGGGCTACTCCCTCCCCTTCGAGACCATCCCTACCTCCTTCCTATCACTGGCTGACGGAAGATCATTTAAATTTACTCTGGGAGGGAAGTCATAACTCTTTTGGCCACAGGAGCCATAGAGAGGGTTCCGGAGGCAGAAGCAGGCATTGGTTGCTGTTCATGCTACTTTCTGGTCCATTGAACCAGGACAACCGGTTTCTAACTGATAATAGTAAACTCTTCATGTAATGAGTTATTTCTTCCAAAGTCTGAGGTTATTAACTATAAGTGAGACTAGTTCAAGTTTAACACTTGCAGCCTTATGAGCTTTTATGCAAAGAAAAGAATTGCAAAGACGAAAGGGGAAAAGTTAGTAGGGTGCCTTATTAGACAGATGCTACATATTGAAGTAAAAAGGACACGTAAAAGTGGATCGTAGTAAAGGCGTTGAGTATTTTTTCACAAAGTTGGTGGCTACATTATGTATAAAACTGACTTTAAAATGAAGCGATAAAGTAGGCAGCAAATGTATTTAAGGTAAAACTGTAATGGGTTTGTGAATGGGGTAAAAATGACTACAGTGAAAGTTTCAACAGTAGCGACAGTAGCCTCATTTTCACAGAGAAAGTATAGGGTCTCTGGCAAGTTACTGAATCCACAGCTTTATAACTGCAAGCTGTTGGCCTGCCCCAGACTGTTACTTATTCTGCTCACAAACATCATGTCCAGAAATTCTGCATATTCTTGAGCAACTTTATCCTTGTAGCGGTTCCAGGCATTTGTTTCTAAAGCCACCAGTAGTTCGTTTCATGAACGTAGAGAAATCTGGCCCTTGTTTTAATATCAAAAGGAACCTTGTCATTTAAAATCTGTCATTCATTGGAGGCATGGATGTTATTAGGCTGAACAAACGCCATTGAAAGGAAGAAGGAGATTTCAGGATTTGCTGTTGGCATCTGAACTAAATATTACTTTTCTTACTGGCCACTTACTCCGTGGGGCAGGAGTTGGCATTCTGAAGTTAAGTTTGCTTTGGACTAATCTCTCCTGGTTGTGTGTTTGTCAGATGAACATGCTTCAATTTTCGGTTGTGTAGTTCACTTTTGTAATTTTAACTATCTACTTTTTTTCCCATTTGCGACGTTAACTACTGATCCCAGATTTCTTTCTCTGACCCAGAGATCAGTGTTTCCAAAATGTCATATTCCCATTGACCTTGGTTTGATCTGTTCTTGACGTGGGCACTGGGCCCAGCCACTCATGTGGGGCAGCGGTTTTATCTGTAAAAGTGGGGTAACTGGGTGGTAGGAATTGTGTGGATTCCTGCTGATTCCGGATGTTTGTCACAGAAATGTTAGAAAAATACATGAGGGCATTGTTGTGGGATACTATAGTTATTGAGAGACTGGGAAGGAGGGGACCTTGTGGTAGGAAATTTGCAGATCCCTCAAGATTACGGAACTTTCCCACACACAAATGTACATATACAATAAAACAGCATACTTTAAGGTACTAGGGGTGAGCCCACTCCAATCACTATTCATTTGTTATTGCACTCGCATACAGCGAAGACCAAAAAAACAAAGCCATATCCGAGTCGGGGAGGGCCAAAAGCTTGACCTGGGCGCCACAATATAAGTATCTCACTATGGGCAGCATTAAGTTTTTCAAAGCCAGTAGGTCGGGCATTAACTACCAGTCTTTTTGAATTTGTCACGGCTTTTGAAAAACGTTATTGTTGGGGGAGCTGCTGGGCCAATGCCAGTATAAAAAAAAATAGTTGGTTGAAAGCAAAAATCTGGCTTTCATCTCAAGAAGCATAATGTTTGCATAGTTGTCCCTGGAACTGAAGAGTCCTACTTTGTGGTCAGATGTGCTCCTTTGGAGAAATCAGAATGCCTTCGCTCAGTGGAATTAGCCAATGACTGAAGTGGCCTGACCCATTGCACTATGCTGTAGTGCGTAGAAGAAAAATATGAATGACACAAAAGACCAATGGTTTAAGAGGGCTGTTTTAAAACCACCATCATTGAAATATGTATGTGTATATTTCAGTATAATCAAAAGGCCCTAGAAAAAAACTAGACTTTAAAAATATACCCACATTTCAACACTTGGCCAATTTTGAACTTGGTGGGGACACTGTTTGCATGATATTGTGTTTTCTGCAGGCAGTGTTTCTGCAATTGTTGAAACAAAAACTTTCTGGTGGTCTAGTATGCTGCTTTGTTTTACCCTGGAGGGCACAAGTACACAGCTCAAGGAAAACACGCAGTTCAAATAAATGTCATATGAGCCAATGTATGTGTGCCATATCCTCCCCCTCAAATGGGGGTCAGCCCACGTTCAAGAAGGGCAGACTCCTGAACAGTATATGCGCTTTTTAGGTCTCGCCTATGTAGTTCGCAAGCGCTGCTCAGGAGATGACCTCTTGGCGCTGCTTAGGAGATGACCTCTTGGAATCGCTCAGGACATTTTGGGAAACTCGTGATTGTACTGCACTGTTCCCAATGAGCACTTGTGCATGTGTGGCGTTTACCTTGTAGGAGCGAGCAGCGGCTCCATCTCTTTGCAATTATCTCGACCGGCGCTGCTCCCTCCCGTAAGGTAAACTCTGTAGATGGACTGCAGGGCCGCACTTGTCTTTCAGCGCTTGTTTTAAATGTTCGCGTGTCTGAACACGACTACAACACCCAGAAGGCATATTCAAACACAAAGGGATAGAAGTTTTCACCCGGTACAAAATTAGTTAGCAGCCCTTTTTCACAGAGGAATTTAGATAACACCAATGACATGGTGCGTATTGCCTTACGGTCTACGTTGTCATGCTGGTGAGGTCCGTTAATTAAGTCAGTACCCCTAGATGGTTGCAAAGTTGCAGTCCTATTTATGTTATGAAATGTTCTGGTTTTTGTTTGAAAAATCTGGTCACCCCATTTCACTGCGCGCTTTCGTGAGTGGGGGTGACAGGTCTTGCAAACTCGATATTCATTCTCTAGCAAAACAATGACCTGTCACAGCGTCACATTGTTCAATAAGCCAGGGCCTTACCGTCCTGAGAGCGGCTCTGTGTCGCTGCCGTGAGTGGCTTGAAGCGTTCCGCCTCAATCTCTCGTCAGCATGCGATGAAATACCAAAAACTAGAAAGTAGTTGGAAGATAGGTCGAGTCGCAAATGTTTGTTCTGTTGCGAGATAAGTAATTAACAAAAGCTGAAATCCCAAGTTTAGATAAAATATGAGAGTAAAAAAAAACCAGGAACTGCTGCACCCAGGCACGGAAAAATAGTCTAATGGAAACTGAAACCAAGGCTGCCCTGCTAAAGGCACTGAGCATATGGAACTCTGACCAAGCTCGCTTCTAATACTGTACATAAATGAGGGCGGAAGAGTAGACTAGGTATGGTGCAAATCACAGACCAATAACGGCATTTATTTCCGCAAGTGCGAATTTACCAACTTTTATGTTATGTGCTCTATTACCTTACATTCTCAGTCCGGGTCGCCGAACATAAAAACCTTTAACTGCCCTCATGATATCTTGCACTTTTTGTTTCTAGAAGAGAAAGCTTCCGTATTTGTGAATAATCTGCCATAAACATAGCGTGAAGTATTAACCTTTTCAAAACCAGGGTTTTGTGACCCATGTGCAATGTTTTGTGCATGTAAAAAAACAAGCTTCAAGTACTATCACAAAACAAGCATTGACAATGCCCACATATTTGGCTTTCATTCGAGGCCCCCACTACAATATTTTTAACAAGCAGTGGCATAGCCAATAGGTCTCGCCTTGGGGACCTTAAAAGTGTTTAGCCATGCAATGGTTGATGTCGTTGCACCAAGGATATTGCCTGTAACTAAATACTTATACGGTTCCAAAAGCGAGTCCTATTGGCTATGCCTGTTAGGTTTGAAATTAGATAAAATTAAATTAGGATTTCCAAAGCGCACTAATACCCGCGGGTGTCTAGGCGCTAAAACTTCGAGGGAAAAGAGAAAAGGGTAGCAACACACTGGACATCAATAAGGCTCCCACGAAATGAAAGAGTATATTAGAGTAATTATTAAGAAGCCAGGTCTTAAGCGCTTTGCGAAAGATGAGCAGATTGTTTGAGGTTTTGAGAATAAGTGGCATGGTATTCCAGAGTTTAGCAGACGTGACTGCAAAACTCTTTCCTCCCCAGGTAGCTTTCTTAAACTTGGGGCAACCAAATTAGCCTGGGAGGCAGACCTTAGGTTTCTGGCCGGGATATAACGATGAAAGAGTTGCCTGGTAGAAACCGATCCCTCGGAATGGAGGGCTTTGAAGGCTATGCACAGGGATGTGAACAATACCCCTTTCTTGACCCGGAGCCAGTGGAGTAATGGGAGAGACTTGGACACCTACTGATGTTTTGGGATCCCTAAAAGCAGCCTAGCAGCTGTGTTCTGGACCAATTGCAATTTGTCCTGCACAGTGCTTGGGCTGTGCTTGCGAAATCTCTAGTATTGAGAGAAAAACAGACCTTAAAGGTGCCTTAGAGCCCGTCCCTTTATTAACCTTTAGTTACCATTGGCTGGCTCCCATGTCTTTCTCGTTTCCTTGCTTCCTATTGGTCAGCTCCTCCTCCTTGCCTCTGTCTTCCTCCTGAGCTTTCAGTCTTCATCGTGATGTGGAGCTTAAACCAAGTACTGATTCTAGTTCCCCGTGTCCTTCCCCTGCAAGCTTCTGCAGGTATTTCGTTTACTCTCTTTGCGCCATTGCCAGCGAAACACACATTCTCTTTACCCATAACAAGCCCCGCAGTCCATGCAATGTTTGGATTAAAATATTTACTTAAATGGAGTCTCATCTGTGTGTGTGTGTAAAATTCTGCGCGTAAACCGCACATCATAGTCTTGAGCGCATACAAGACCGCGCAGTGGGTTAACAAGCCAAATGTGGAGTTAAGTGTGAACTCTGCCCCCCTGTTGCTTGTATCCTGTAGGTAAGATTCTTTTCTTAGTAAGAACGTTCAAGAGGATAATAAACTTAATGCACAGGTTTGATTTAAAGAGATTTGTCACGCAAGTTCTAATACAAGGGAGGTACATCAGTGAGTTAAAAGATTCGGCTACAGAGAATCTCATATAAAAAAAAATGTCAGAGGTTCCAACACTAGCGGCAATAGTTTGGACCTGGTAGGCAAAGCGATGCCAGCGTGAGCTCCTAACACATCAACATACTAACATACCCACATACCAACATACCAATTATTTAAAAAGTAAAATGTAAAAGATTGAATGTTTAAACAAGTGAAGTTTCAATAAGTAAAGTAAAAAAATAAAAAATCTTACCTTGTCAATCAATCAATCAATCAAGGCATTTATATAGCGCACTACTCACCCGGAGGGTCTCAAGGCGCTAGGGGATGGGGGATCCGCTACTGCTCGAACAGCCAGGTCTTGAGCTGCTTCCTGAAGGCAAGGTGGTCCTGGGTCAGGCGGAGGTGGGTCGGGAGGGAGTTCCAAGTCTTGGCGGCCAGGTAGGAGAAGGACCTTCCTCCTGTGGTGGCTCTTCGGATGCGGGGGGCGGAGGCGAGGGCGTGGCCGGTCGATCGAAGCTGGCGTGTGGGAGCGTAGAAGTTGAGGCGGCTGTTGAGGTATCCTGGGCCTTGGTTGTGTAGGGCTTTGTGTGCGTGGGTGAGGAGACGGAAGGTGATTCTCTTGTTGACCGGGAGCCAGTGCAGATCTCTCAGGTGTCCGTAGATGTGGCTGCGTCGGGGGATGTCCAGGATGAGTCGTGCTGAGGCGTTCTGAATCCGCTGGAGTCTCTTCTGGAGTTTGGCGGTGGTTCCGGCGTAGAGGGAGTTGCCGTAGTCCAGGCGGCTGGTGACGAGGGCCTGGGTGACCGTCTTCCTGGTCTCGGTGGGGATCCACCGGAAGATCTTGCGTAGCATGCGCAGGATGTTGAAGCACGACGAGGAGACGGCGTTGACTTGTCTGGTCATGGAGAGGGAGGAGTCCAGGATGAAGCCCAGGTTGCGTGCGTGGTCTGTTGGTTTGGGTGCGCTGCCCAGGACGGCGGGGCCACCAGGAGTCGTCCCAGGCAGAGGGTGAAGATCCCAGGATGAGGACTTCCGTCTTGTCCAAATTCAGTTTCAGGCGGCTGTTCATCATCCACTTGGCTACGTCTGTCATCCCTTCGTGTAGGTTGGCTCTGGCGATGGCGGAGTCGTTGGTGAGGGAGAGGATCAGCTGGGTGTCGTCGGCGTAGGAGATGATGTTGAGGTTGTGTTGGCGTGCGATGGCTGCGAGGGGGCTCATGTAGACTTTGAAGAGGGTTGGGCTGAGCGAGGAGCCTTGAGGAACGCCGCAGATGACTTCGGTGGCTTCTGATCTGAACGGGGGGAGGCGGACTCTGTGTCCTTCCGGCGAGGAACGAGATGATCCATTCCAGTGCCTTCTCCTGGATTCCGACGTTGCTGAGGCGCCGCACTAGGGTACAGTGGCAGACAGTGTCGAAGGCCGCGGAGAGGTCTAGGAGGATGAGGGCCGCTGTTTCTCCGTTGTCGAGCAGGGCTCGGATGTCATCGGTGGCTGCGATCAGGGCGGTCTCGGTGCTGTGGTTAGCACGGAAGCCAGACTGCGAGAGGTCGAGGGATCCGTTCGTCTCGAGGAAGGCGGCCAGCTGCTTGTTGACGGTCTTCTCGATGACTTTTGTCTATCTTGTCTATCCTCAGAGGACACAAATGTCAACTACATCTTATATCACCTGATGACCCATCTATACCCTGGGAGGTCTCTGTCCATTACTGTAATCTGTCACTAGCTTTACCCTTTAGCTCTATTTAAGCAATTCGGTGTTGAGCTGGTTTCGGGTGCAGTTTTCTTTATTTGGAAGATATTTAGGTGGGAGCCCATGTGTCCAGCAGGCTGGAGTAGTGACGGCTAAGCAGGGCGCAGGCTTCTGAAAAGGAAGAGTAGGACTGTCCCTTAGAGACGCGATGTTCCCCGGACTTTTCTGGCACACGTAGGGTTTCGCTTCAACCAACACCCGATTGCCTAAGATCCCTTAGTCATACAAGCTGCATCAGGCGCTTACACAGAGTTAAAGCGATTCGAAACACTGGAGCGCTAAACCACTTAAATGGTGTCCCACAGTGGGATGGCAAGCCAAAATAAGGAAGCGGGCGTGCCGTGGTGTATGTAAGAATAATAAAACGTTTTTAAGCAGAGAACTTGAGATTTTAAAAATAACAATTTGAAGCACCCCCAACACCCTCCCCCCCCAACAAGAGTTCAAATTCAATTACTTTCCCAAGTGTGCTGAAAAGCAAAGCGTGTTAAAACAGCAAGCATTACTCAGCAGCCAAAATTCAGAACTGACTGCAGCAGTCTTACCAGCACTGTGGCCAAAGTACATAAGCAGGCGGGCAATCTGCGCATAACCAAAGAAAAGCTTATACGGTTCCGAAGGCGAGACCTATTGGCTATGCCAATGCTTGTTTGAATTGGTCATGATTTATGCTGGTGTATGTGCGATATGTAGGCAGCTTTCTCCTGCGGAAGAGTAACTGAGTGGGCCTGGACTCCGGAGACCTCTAGGTGTGTCTGAGCCTGTGCCTGTAGGAGTGCGGTGCTACTGCGTGCTCGTGCTCCTTACGGGAAGAGACTGAGTGTGTATCAGGAGAGAATGTTCCCGTTTAACATTTTTGAGAGGAACCAGTCATTGATTGAAGCTTCCTGTCTGGATCTGTGGGAGAGTGGTGAACGTCATTTAGTGGTCTCCAGCTCAGCTTGTGTGCCTACAGCGATCCCTGGCACTAGGCTTTGAGCGGTGCGGGCCACAGTGAAAAGATGTCTCTTTTACCTCCTGCCCCAGGGCATGTGAAGACAGCAAGAAATTCATCCAAGGGTAGGGGTCGAGGGAGAGGCGGTAGAGGGGAAAGACGATGGAATAAGGAAAGGAAGAGCAGGAATGCAACACCACTGGGAGATGGGAGAGATTGAGAGACAGACGAGTGGGACTAAAGAGTACGCGGTGGCAGGTGGGATAAATATAGACAGATGAGACAGAAAGCGAAACAGGTTAGAAGGATAGGTGATAGACACACAGCAGACAAGTGACTGAGAGACAGCAGAGAGTCCGAGAGAATGAAAGACCTGCTGTGAGAGAGTACCACAGTATGTGTTACGTCATGTAGAAAAAGATGAGAAATAGCCGAGAGACAGAATGAGAGACAGGTGTGAGTAAAGTGATAGAGACAGCTGGCGATCGACAACCGTGAGGCAGAAAGGGGCATTTGAGACTTTTTAGAAAAGTACAGCATAGCGATGGAGGGGTAAAACAAGTAATAAAGAGGCAGCGGAGAGAGTGTGGAGAGGAAGGTGAAAGACAGTCTGTTAAAAGAGAAAGGAGCGGCAGATGGCAGGGAATACAGTTGCGAGGTGATAGAAACAATGAGAGGGACAACTCGTAGAGAAGGAAACACAGGCGTTCGAGAGATGCAGAGACAAGTTAGACTGAACTGTGTTCAGAGAGTGGGGAGGTGGGCAGGTGAAAAAGTGAGAGCTGAAAGGTGAGACAGTTGAGAGAGGGGATAAAGTGCCAGCTGAATGGGAGAGAGCGTGATTATGCAGTTTAGAGAGAGAGAGACGCAGATAGACAGGTTAGAAAAAGCACTCGAGTGGTGCGCGCATGCCACAGCGAGACGTCTGTTTTGAATTATCGCGCACGCGTCTGGGTACGATAATTCAAAACAGATTGTGTCTGTGCAGGTAACCGCAAGCAATAGGCTGTGGGCGGAGCAAAGGCAGGACATGCACCCGCCTTTGCCCAATTGCCTGCTGTCTTTCTTAGAAAGACACACGCAAAGGCCAATAGCCTCTGACCAAAAACAAACCACACGCACGAGCTTGTGGTCAGATTTTGAAGCCCTCTTACAAAAAGTCTCGCAGAACATCGCATGCGCGCTGGCTCAGGCGAGACCTAAAAGTTTAGTGAGGGCTGCTCCAATATGGGTAAAAGAAATAAAGATGAACCGTCCTTGGCTGGCATCTTGGCCGACGTTAAAGCTATGGAAAAAAAAGCAGGAGGGAGGAGGAGAAGGCAGCTGCAACTCAGAGAGTAATCCAGCATGGGTGCGAGCAAGTTCCTTAAGAAGCAATACGCAACAATAAAGAAAGAGTGCTTGTAAAGTAATATATAACATGCCGAGTAACAGCACCGCTAAGAGTCAGTCCTCATGGGAGGTTGCAAAGGTAGTCAAGGGGGGACTACCGAGCATATTACCCATAGAAAAGCAGCCGTTTACGAAGGAGAGTAAAAGGAGCCAATTAGAAAGATGGGTAGTGCTTAACACCCGTAAGCACTGGCTGTCTCAATGCGAGCAGAGAGCACAGCTTTGAGATGGAAGGGAGTGGGATGCACCGAAATTGTTGTGGTGGATGGCAGGGGCCAGGTACCTATTCTCCAGCTTTGGGGGTGTTTGTGTGCAGAGGGTCGTGTGGGTGGGTAGCTGGAACACTGGTATATTCTTTTAATCTTTGGTGATGGACAAGATTTTTTTTCATAGGGGGGAGGGATGATAAAAGGCCAGGCATTATCTTTAATTGTGATGCGAATAACGGGAATGTGGAGGAGGTGGTGAGGCAATAGTGTTGGTCATCTTTATTTTAACCTTTTTTTAATACATCTTATAAGGTTCCACTATTACTCCTCCCTCTACATACATGTTGGAAGCAGTGGCAGACAAATTGTGGGTGCCATATATAACATAAAATTATGGATGCGTAAACTGTGAATAATAGTGATGTTTTCTTCGCTCTTGTTGTCTGTTTGGTGTCAGTAAGGGCCCCTCTGGGAAAAACATCTTCCCTATTCAGTTACCCATAATTCTATATATTGTCTGAGTGACCGTGATTTGCTAATTTATCGTTTGTAAATCAACATTTCTCCTGCAATTAGTGTATGAGCATTCCTAACCCCAGGCCCCCTGAAATCTTCAGTGCATCCATAATCTCCAGGACCGCATTTTGAGGGCCTGGTGCGATTTTAAAATATGATCCTCCCAAGCATAGTATATGGTGGCACCCAGAACTGGCTAACAGTAGGGCATGTCCCAATTGTATGAAATTGTTCCTACCTCGGTTTTACACATGAGCAATGGGTCATAATTTTGGTTTGTTTGCTAAAACGTTTTCCGATTATAGGCTCTGTGGAAGTATTTGAATTGTTGCATGCGTAATGAGTTGGCTAAAGAGTATGCAGCCATTTTGTCTTCTGCCCATCTTTCTTCCTCCAACTCTCCCAAATCCGCTTCCCATTTGACTAGAAAATCTGTTAATGGGGGGACATTGCCAAACGGAAACGGGGGGACATTGCCAAACGGAAACCGGCCCTAGGAGGGGGCGCTGCGCTGCACAGTACGCCGTACTGACCTCCACTGACCTGTAAACTCCTCACAGCGCCGCTGGGTTCCTGACGTTGTGGCCGCCCCTGCCGCCGAGCAGTACAAACACACGGCCACAGAGCGGGGTGGACCACAACTCCCAGCCTGCCCAGCACCAACACCGCCCACTTCCTGTACACAGCGCCAGGAGGCGCACAAAAGGAAACAGCTACCTCCGCGTCGCGGACGCGTGCGGACGGCGCCGGGCGGAGCCCGGGCAGAGGGCGGGCCGTCTGTGGCCGTCAGTGGTCAGCTGTGGTCGGGCGGGCCACCCCTCTAACATCGACACCGTGACTGTGGTGAGTTCAGTTCATTCATCATGGAGTCGGCAGATAGAGTTGCTACACAGGATGATTTTCCCTCCCCCCCTCCTACATTTGAGTCTCTACTGGAAAACGCACTTAACTTGGTCTCAAACGAAATAGCCGATACGGAAAGAAGAATGTCCCTGAGCTATACCAACAATACAACACAGCCAATATCATTGACAACTAGCCCAATAATTCCATTATCACCAGTTGTTGTAATTACAAAACCGGTATTGGTACTCACTTCCCCTGTACCCCTGCTACTAGAGGCTGCCCCCACTATTACAATTGCCTCCCAGGATGAAGTTAATACTACTACTGGAACCATGGAAGTTAACAAAAAACAGGGTGGGGAAAAACGCAAAAGAGGTACTGTCAAGCCAGGTCCTAATAAAAGAAAACTACTAATTAATAAGAGTCAGCCCACGCCACAGAGTATGTGGAATAAACAAAAATCTTCTGAGGCACTAATTATTCACACTGATGATATAGACCTAGTGGATACGGACGATACTTCCACCGCAACCACAAGTAACTCAAGTGGGAACTCTAATACGATATGGACACAAACCACATTAATGGGAGATAATTTTAGTTTATCTAAACAAAATGGAAATCTAATTGAAACTATAGTTGAAACTACAGTTTAATAACGTTTTTAAAAGACTTGACAGATTAGAAAACCTGGTTAAAAATGAAGAAGGGAAAAGGAAGGGGACTATTACCCTGGATCAAATCAGAGCTGATCGCTTGCTAAAAGAACTTGAATCTGTAAGTAACACTTTGTCACAGGGAAAGCAGGAAGTTTCCACTTTATTGGGTGAAGGCCCCAGCAATTCTGGATTATTACAACCATCTATTGTACCACCTACAATTCAACCCCGTCTTGGCAATGGCGGGAATAACTTTGTGAAACCCAATCCACCTTCCAAAACTGTACCCACGCCCGCACCTCGAAAAACAGCCCCCCCTGTTACCACTAACGCAAACACCATCAACCACAACAACGGTCATACCCAACTAACAACAGCAGCAAGGTCAACCTCAGATAACATCAAAAGCTCTGGGCAATCTGGGAAAGGTAGGCCATGTAAACATCAAGGGCCTGCCCTACATCTGCCACCGGATGCTTGCCCTTTTGTCCTGGTCCTTGCGGGTGTACCGCCGCTGAGGGAGGAACAGGGAGAATCGTGGGTTCAATTGCGAAATAAATGTATAGACTGGCTAACCAAGCACAAAGGTGTTGGCCATGATATTTCAAGAGAGATTCTATCGGCTCGCAGGGTGTCTTGGGTTGGGCCCCTATTTAAAGACAAGGAAGGTGACTGCATAGTTCTTAATTTTAAAAATCCTGGTACCGTCAGATATCTACTCAACAGAAATAATAACTGCTCTGCTATTTCCACTGTTGTTACCATGTTACCTTTGAGTTATTTTTACAGACCACCCCCAATGCAATTTCGGTCACCTTTAATGCAATTTCAGCCACCTGCATTGCAATGTCAGCCACCTCCTATGCAATTTCAGCCAGCTCCTTTTCCACTCAATATGTATAACAGATTTGCACCTTTTTCGGATTTGGACATGCAAGACTGACCATCAGTGATCAACCCAGTTGAACTACCTTTGGTATCCAAAACTGAACTTCAGGAAGTTTTACAACTCCCACGGCAGACTGTAGACAGTCAAAGATCGCCAAACCAAAGAAGGACTGTCCATGATTCCGAACTATCCTTTGTAAGCTGGAACATAGCGGGTCTGAACTCTAAGCTGAAAATTAAAGAATGGTCAGATTGGGTTATTGCAAACTGTGACATATTGATGTTACAAGAGACTTGGTGTATAACTATGCCTACAATGGAGGGTTTCAGTTGCTATAATTTAATGGCATCCCCTTCATCCATGGGTCGCCCCAGCGGGGGCCTATCTATCTGGACCAAAATAAAAACGGGGGTTCAAACTAAATTGATCCCTACACAGGGTAAATGTTTTATGGCTATAAAATATACCAACAGGATGAAACTATGTATAATTAATTTTTATAATAATGATTTTGTTACCCACCCTAACAATAATTTTTTGTTATTATTTAATTTTATTGATGAAATTATGGAGGGTCAGAAGCACGGGTCTTTCGATGGTATCTGCATTGGAGGAGATTTTAATGCCCATATGTACCGCAAAAGCCCACCATGTAGAAATGGAGAGGAGTTGAAAGATCATTTAGCCTCCCATGACCTATTGAATGCTATGGCAATTGCAGGAACAAGTGCAAGCAACATATCGACACCTACATATATTGGCCAAGGTTGTGCTTCCACAATAGACTACATGTTTATCTCTCCATCATTAAGTGACATAATTTTAAAAGCAGAAGTCATCTGTTCCGCATACAGTGATCATTACCCACTTAGAATATACCTAAAAAATCTGCAGTTCACGAAGGATGCACCGAGAGTAGAGATTGGGGCACAAAATCTGGCATTATCTACTGATAGATTAAGATTGATATGGAAAGGGGTGGACAACAAACACATTTTAGCCAGAGTCATTAATAAACACCCAACGCCAGTCGAGATTTGTCTGTCGCACAACAGCCCAGGCCATGATGTGGTTGTTGCTTTTAGTAATCTCTGCGGGGCTATCAAAAGAGAATCTTCTAAACCAGCCAGGCCAAATAAAGATCATGGCCCTCGCTGGTTTGATTCCTCGTGCTCTAAGGCCAATAGGGACCTGAGGGCGGCCCTAAAAACCAACCCAAGGGATGCCCTACTTGTGAGAGATTTAAGATCTAAATATAAAACCACGTTACGCACCCGATCTGAGGCCCTAGTGATTGATCATTGGGAATCTCTTACCCGTACTGCTACACTAAAAGATACGACGAGCTTTTGGAGAGAGGTTAAGTCTCTCAGATCTTTTGGTTCTAACATCAAACCAATTAATTGTAATATAACTGGTGAGGCGTGGGTGGAGCACTTCTCTAAAATGTATGCTACATCTGGCTGTTTATCAGATATTGTCCCCCTACCTAATACTGCCGGATCACTGAACATCTTATTATCCGAGGTTGAAGATGCTATAGTTGAGAGTGCCAGCAACAAAGCCCCGGGCCCGGATGGCCTTTCGATTGATCAGATCAAATCCGAAATTAATTTCTGGGCCCCTTTGTTATGTAATCTATTTAATAATTTGTCAGACAGCTCAATTCCTGAATCATGGTCGAATAGCGTTATCGTACCGATATTCAAAAAAGGTGATAGGATGGACCCGGCCTGTTACCGCCCAATTTCGCTGATTGATAATACGCTAAAGGTCCTTGGAAGGGTAATTTTTAGAAGGATTAGGAACTGGGCTGAGGATAATAATGTTTTACATTGCAGTCAACTAGGCTTTAGAAGTCATGTGGGCACCACTGAACAATGTCTTAATTTGAATTTGATCATGGCCAAGTATATTACTGTAAAAAAAGTCCCCGCTTTATCTGGGATTTATGGATTTGAGTTCTGCATTTGATTTTGTTAACCGTTCTAGTTTGTGGTCACTTTTGCTTAATTATGGTTTGGATGATTCCCTGGCATATTTTCTTTCTTATTTACATAGGGATCTAAAGGCCAGAGTACGTATTAATAATGAGGTCGAGGTCTCTGATGATATTTTTATTAGCAGAGGAGTTAGACAGGGCTGCGTACTCGCCCCACTGCTTTTTATTTTATACATTAACGGGTTGAGCAACACTCTGAGCAAGATCACTAAGGATGTACCAATTATAAATGGTTCCCCCATTACTGCCCTGCTTTATGCGGATGACGCAGTATTAATGGGGCGTACACCTAATGCCCTTCGTATTTTAATCACTGGGTTTGTTGCTTTTATGTCTGATTTGGGTTTGAACACTAATTTTAAAAATTCATTTATTATGAACTGTGGACCTAAAAAATATAATATTACCTCAATTAAATCAGGTGATAACACTTTAAGATGCACTAGCACTTTCCCTTATCTGGGATTGGTATTCTCTAACACAGGCTCATGGCAGCCACATGTAGCCTTTGCGAGAAATAAAATTGGCAAGTCAATTAACTCAATTTTATCTCTCCGGCAACCTAAACAGGCAGATGTCACCACCCCTCTCCTAAACATTTATCGTACTCAATGTCAACCAACGGGGACTTATTGAGCAGAAGTGTGGGGTTATTGTAATAGCACGCCTGTCCAGTTAGAGGAAAATAGATTTTGTAGGAGGGTACTGGGAGGAGTTCCTTGTGCCTCTACATTTATCTGTCACAATGAGCTTAAGTTGCCATATATCGAGGATTTTATTAGATCCAGACCCGCCCTTTTTTGGATAAAAATATGGTTAAACCCAGCGGCATCTTTAACACGCAGCATAATATCTGACTGCTTACTATGTGAAAGATCCCATCATATACCTTGGTTAAATGCCGTTGAGAATAGCCTGTTGAGCGTGGGTCAGGGCTTTTTGTTTAGCTCCCCTAACACCATTATTCATGCCCACAAGAACATTGTCAAACGGGCATTGTTGGACTTATATAAGGAGGAACGGTTGGGATCTGAATTTGCTAAATCTACGGTTATTAAATATTTGCCCTATGCTGAATCCGGCAATGTCAATTCAAACGAGCCCTGTAGATACCTGTCAATTTCGATAGGAAGATGGAACCGGAGCCTTTTGTTCCGATTCGGGGATAGAAGCATTGTCAATCTATTAAGCTTTCCCCTCGGCTTTAATAAAAATTTAGAACAGCTGGATTGTCCATGCTCTGAAGGTGGGAAACAAAGTTTGTTACATTATTTTTTCTTTTGTGGTTATTATAAAATGTATACCCGCCAATATTTAATGCCGTTCCTTCGCAAATATGAGCAAAGGGATTTTACCCTGGCAATGAGAACTCTACAAATGCTGTCAACAGATGAGGTGATATGCACTGTAAGTTGCTTTTTAAAAGCCTGTGAGATCAAGGGCAAGCATGGAACTCGCCTGACGGACTACAGTATTTTGTTATTAAATGCATATTGCACTTTATTGTTATGACATATTTTGCACATAGACCCTCCCTTATGCTTGGCTAGGATGTAAACGACTATCTCAGGGAGAATATAAACTGAAAACTGTAATTTAAACATTAAGCACATTAGGACTTTTCTTGTTCATGTATTATGCACTTTATGCCATATATGCTGCTCTAAAATTTTATTGGGAAGTTTTGTTTTTCTCTAACATCTTTAAATAATATATGTTTTTATGCACTTTTTAAATATGTTTTAAACTGTATGTACTTTTATGGAAGCTCCGAATAAAGATCATTTGACTTTGACTTGACTGTTAATGGATCTAGTTGTATTCTGTACATTCTGGATAGTCTCTTTTCACTCAATTGTTCCATTGTCACCTTGGGTTAAACTCCAAAATGTGTGGGATCAGTTACATGCATTTTGAAAGCATGCCTTACCTGTAGTTATATGAAAAAGTGGGCTCTGTATTCTTTCTTAAGTTGTTTATTAGATTTAAAGTGGTTATATTCCAGTCATGAGTTACAGATTAGCTCATGTCCTGAAGCCGTAAAGTCGTTTTACCTGGCCTAGCCCTTTACCATGCCACAGTGGAGTTTGACAGGTAGGCTTTTCCCCCCCATCCTGTCCACCTGTATGTAGTCAACATTGTATTGGGATTTTGGTGGCCTGGCAGTGTGTGGTTCAGGCATTCCGTAGAACAAGTGCAACAATCCTGAGCCTTCCGATAAGTTAACGTCTTCACTATTTATGGCGTCAGTCCTATCTCCAAATGGCTAGTCATTAATTGGAATTATTTGGGTTACTTAATATATTATTGTAATGTTTGCTATCTTCAGTCCACTGTCTTGGGGCAGTTGTCGTGCACTTGTGGATGGAGAATTTTGGTGAGCTCTCACATTGATAGCTAACTCGCAAGAGTTTTTGGTGATTACCCGGATCAGCAGACACAGTGGCAAGATAGTTAAGAGCTCTTTTTTTAAAAACATACTGTATTAAGTACTACATCATAAGTCATGCGTCCTAGCAAGGACTTTGTGAGTTATATTTTTTTGTTTTACACTCGAGCACAAATAACGTTTTAGTACAGTCCAACCAACAAGGTTCCGATGCCAATATAACTCAATGTAGACAATACCAGTATAATACAGGTAATGTATGTTGATCGATAAGCCGCAATAACTCTAGATATAAGTACAATTCACGAGTTTGAAAACCATTTCAGTAACAAGATAGTTAAGAGCTCTTAAGCTTTTTTTATATATAATGTTCTCCAACTTGTCTCCTAAACGTTTTTCCATCTTATAATTATGAAATGTGCGATTTCCCTTTATCGATAAATACTCTTGTTTGGAGCGCAACTTTATTTTTTGGTTTGAACTTCCCCAGATTGTTTGCTTTGACAATTATTATGCTGATTTGTATTGGGCACTAATCACCTGGGAGGGTATCCAGGCACTTGTGCAAGATGTGTATGTGTTTGGTCCCAAGGTGCTTATATGAAGAGCCAAGTCTTCAGCTTCTTGCGGAACTCGGTGAGGAGGAGGCTTTGATGTGTAGAGGCAGGTCATTCCACGTATTGGGTGTGATGTAGGAGAATGAGCGACCTACAGTTTTGCTTTTGCGTATGCGGGGTGTGAATGCGAGTGAGAGTGCGGCAGAGCATAAGTGTCAGGCGGGCGGATTAAAGTGTATGCTGCTGTTCAGGTATACTGGTCATGTGTTGTGTAGGGCTTTGTATGTGTGTGTGAAGAGTTTGAATTGGCTGCCCTTGTGAATGGGGAGCCAGTTAAGCTTCCTGAAGTGCAGTGTGTGTGGTGCGGCATGGGAGGTCGAGTAGAAGTCATGTAGCTGCGTTCTGGATGGTCTGGATCTGTGTAAGAGTTGTTTAACGAGACTGGTGTAGAGTTTTGCTTTAGTCCAGCCTGCTGGTGATGAGTGTTTTGTGTGACGGTCTGTCTGATGTTCTGAGGCAACAATTTGAAGACTTTTCGCAGCAGCGTATGATGTGGAAGCAGGATGTGCAAACTGTATTGACCTCAGCTGTCATGTGTAGCTTGCCATCTAGAATGATCCCTAGATTTCTTGCGTGGTCTTTATGTGTTGGTATTTGTTCCGACAGCCACCAGGGGGGATCCCTTGGGGATGTCTTGTTGTCGAATACCAGTACTTCATCTTGTCGGAGTTGAGCTTCAGGCAGTTGGTTCGTAATTAATCGGAGTTTGCAGAACCCTGTGGGAACCTGTAATTATTATGCAATCTTATTGAACAGTTTGACTTTCTAACATCACCCAGACTTTAATAGACCGCCATTGGCAAGTCAAGCTGTTCAGTGTGGCATATTCAAATTACAGATCATTAAATTGGCCAGAGTCCCATGGTTAGGCCATGAGTCGTGTTGGCTGCCTGAGGCTGGAGACTGGCCCTCACTACAAAAAGGTTACCTTCAGTCTTGGAAGATTGTGTAGTGGATGATAGAGGTGAGCCCACTACTGTGATGAATCAAAAAGAGAGTCTCGCATATCCATCAGATATTAATCGGCCTTCGTCTGAATGCCCCACTTGAAGGTGTGCGGCCCCCTTAAGGCCCAGCAGTACAGGGGCCCGTGTCACGCCCCTGTAACTGAAGGAGTAGGTTTGGAACGTGCTTGGGGTTCTGGAGCAGAACCAAGAGCAGGGCCGACATTGTGACAGAACACGAAGGCACAGCAAGAGGCTGGAGTGGAGCTCTGCTGGAAGACACCCGACTAGCTCTCGTAGGACCTAGAGTCAGTGTTCAGATGTTTTCCCCCCTCTTCCTCGCTTTGAGAGGCAAAGGGGTGCCAATTGAAAAGATCTGCTAAAAAAATGATCGACTCAAGTAAGGTGATAGCTACTACTCGACTTTTAGATTTCGAGTTACACGCTGGCTTTCACGTAGATTGTATTGCGTGAACGATTTTCCATGGCCTTACTTAAACAATTTTATGTACAGGAAGTATGTTTTGTAGGCGCCTTGAATAAGAATACCTAAAAGGCCTCATGCCTTTGTCTCGAAGGTTTGTCGAAGCAGCAGTCTCACCAAAAACTGGTTTCTCTACTTTGGTCACACTTACAAAATCTCACTTTAATTGAACCTGTGAGTTTACGCTATAAATACCTTCCTTTCTTTACGTTTTCAAGAAACTATCCGAAGTCAGCCGCCTCCCTTGTATAATTTCCTTTTAGTTTTTGTATGAAAACTGAATTTTTGATTTGGGGCATTCGACCGTGCAGCAATGTTTATTTAACTTTGTGGCTCCAACCCAGCTGTGACTTAATTGGTAAAAGTATTACAGCCTACTCTATTTCTGTTTTTTGTAGATCTGACAGCGGATCAGCCGACCAAGACAATATAAAGTATTTTACGTCCAGAGACCGGGGCAGTTCTGCCTCCTATTCCTACCATTCTTCAAGTTCATCTGCGGGTTCGCGCCACAGGCACGATGACCTCCGAGCCCACAGTGAAGTGCAGCATGAAGACGAAGGTACTGATCTTGCAGCAAGCCCTGAGATGGATTGCAAGGCATAATAGAAATTCCTTTGAAACACTAGGTCGTAAAATGACTCCCGACACTAAATGAAATCTACTAGTAAACGTCTGCCTTGTTTTTTTATTATTTATTTTTGTGCCTGCCTCAAATTCCATTTTCTCCACAGGTCCCGTTTAAATTGCTTCAAAGGGGATATTCGAAACCTTCAGGCACTGATGACTTACTGTGTTCCCAGCGTGCCTGCTACCTGTAGTAAGGTTGTCCCAACCGTGACAATTTCTCTTGCTGTGGTGTATGCAGCCTGCACTTGCAAAGTTTCTTCCCGTCTATAAATAACTGTCTTGGTGCACTCTGGAACTTGTAATCTGGGCAGTATCCCTTCTACTAATTTGCACCTGTCCCGTTCTGCTTCACCCTTCCCCTTGCGTCTACGGTCACACAAGCGCACTCCTAAATTGATTTGCTTAGTTAGCGTTTCTTTACAGTTATACTCTCCACCATTCATTGCAGCCCATGCGTGCTGACCACAACTGATACTTCAGCCAGTTCTTCTGCTCTGACCCAGTACATGCAGGCGGATAGCGATTTTCGCTTGCAAGCTGCCCTTGTTAGAAAACATATTATAAAGCGGCTTCAGTGACCATGGGTAATGCCAGTTGCAGTCCTCCACATCTGTTGGTGATGCAGCTGTTGGTGACCTACGAAGGTGGCGATGCGGGCCCACCCAAACCAACTCCTAAAATGGGTGTAGAGCCATTTCCAAACAAATCATAATGCTAGATTTTTAGGCGAGATTGTTACATGTACCCAACAGGCGATTAGAGATGTCACTTAGTGCCTGTGCACCAGAATTCCAGATTTTTACCTCCGGTCACACAGGTGCCATTTTTAAGAGGTCTATGAACATGCTTTGGTTGCTGGAAATTTCAGCAGAAGCTCTGCGGTTCAAGTTCATTCCGACACAAGTCATGGCATGCAGGAAATTGCACATTCACATGTCCTCTAGGTAGTGGGGGTTCTACTCTGGGATAGCATTTGCTGAAGATGACCCATGGGCCTACTAAGGTGAATACTAAATGGTACAGAAGCAGCAGGGAGAAGGTAAAAACAAAGCACCTGGCGACCTCTTTGTTTGATGATCTTGCTTCTTAGCACAGCTCCTTCCCTCTTTGGACTACTGGATGCTGCTCTTATTTTGGGGTCACCTTCAGTACCTGCTTCGGCTCATTGATAGACCCTTTATTCAAACCCCTCTCGGGTGTAGTCCAAGCAAAATTGTAGCAGGACTCGAGATTTCCAAAGAAGGAAACTGATGCCCAAAAGCACCATCCCTCCAGTTTGCAGCTGTGGTCTGCCTCGCACTGATGAATGGGAAGTGCCTCAAACACTGTTCTGGGGGAGGGGCCATCACATATTTGTACTCTGTTTCTAGGCTAGAGATGTATATTTTCCAGCCTGACTTTTGATGGGTTGTCTGGTTTCAGGGGATAATTTCTTTTTACACCTAGCTCCTTGGTTAAATGTCACTGTGCTGTAAATGCTGCAGGTAGGTGGGTGGAGCCGGGTGTTGCCTGAGTGGGTCTTGCAAGGTAAATAGTCCTAAAGGGGTTGTACTTCCCTCACTTCTTTTTTTTTTTTATTTTTTTATTTTTTTTAAACCTTTATTGAAGCATTCAAAAGTATTACAAGCACAGGCCTACAACCACAGGGGCCGGCCGTAAACTCAGCAAATCAAATAAGTAAATTCCTATCAGTCAACAGCCCTGGCACCAGCTGTGATGCAAGTTACAGCGTATGGTAGAATGCGATATCAATAAACAGGATAATACAGAGGTTTCTTTTTTTCTTTTTTGAAGAAGCAGTTGTGGCATTAATATAAGAGGCGTCACACCATATAAGAAGGAGCAAGTAGAGAATGGGGGATGTACCTTGCACTGCAGTCAATAGAAAATAACGAATAATATAGCTGTAGTAGCGCAACGCCTAGCAGAGGCAGACAAGGAGTAAAGGATAATCTATTAGCGAACGAGCTAGTGCGAGTACCATCCAGAAAACCCACTCTTAGAAGACAGTAAAGTAAAAGCTAGTATGGACGCACTATAGAGTAAGAAGTAACTGAAGGATAAACAGCCAACCACCCTGAAAAGAAAGAAAGGAAAAGAAAGGGACCATAGAACAAAACAAACTAAAATAACAAAACCCCCCCGTATCCCCCCACCCTGCACCCCTGTAATGGCTACGGCCTACCCCACTAACAGTATGCCTGTCACCCCGGAACTCGCCCTAAAGGAAGAAAAAGAAAAGCGGAGGAGGAGAACAAAAAGCACACTCCCGGGCTCCCATACCCCTTGCCATCAGCGACCTCCCCAAGACGTATTATCCACTGTTTGAAGCAACGTATTAAACCCCAGCCTGGGGAGGACATCAACAAAACCACCCGACTCCCGTTACACTATAAGGTACAATCCCGGCACATAACACGTAAATTAGCAAACCCTAGAAGTCAAAGTCAACCCTGGCCAGTACGGTTCTTTATGAGAGCCCTTGTCGCCCAGGTCACAGGCACCATGAGGGAATTGAAGCGTTCATAAAAGTTCAAGTCAATGAAATCGGATCGAAGACAGGATATAAGTTTGCGACAACCACAAAACCGGCAAGGAAGAGTGAAGAAGAATGGCAAACCTCTCCGGTAGTCACTGAAGAACTGTTTGTGGCGATCAAGACCTTTAGCAACGATGTTCCGCCGAGCAGGGTCCGAGCAGGGAAAGCTGACGATGATCATAGGTGCGCCATCTATGAAGCCAGAGCCATCAAAATGGGCTGAATCAGGCTTCCGCACGGGGACCTCAAAATGGTAGGCAGAGTACTCCACGGGAACCACAGTTTGCTGATAGCATGTCGGTGTGTGGTCGTCCGGTCTCAGACAGTCGTTGCCCAGCATTACAGACCACTGATGGTACATGACGGTGATTTGAGAGTGGAGCGCCCCAATGGCGGCCATTACGGACCTCAACGTTGGTGTGTTGTCCCTCCCCTCCATCACCTCCCGCGAAGTGACGAAGCAGGACTCGAACCCCGGAGAGGAACAACTCCGAGGCACCAGGCACATACGGAGCCGATGACAACAGTGGGCGCTCTCAAAACTGGCAATATCGACACCTTCGCTGCTCGCGGGGCCCAAGCCCGTCAACCCCGGCCCCCCCAGCAGGGTCTCCGGGCATCGGACCCCCGACTGCGGCTACCCATGTGCACTTGCATCACTGCACCGTGCCCTTAGCGTAAGCCGGTTACTGAGTAGCCAATCGTAAATGCAAGTATGATCCGAGTTCGGAAGACCGGACGCAACCCTGGTCTCACAGCCGATGTTGATCAACTCTAACCCGGATGGGCTAGAAATCGAGGCCCCGGCTTCAGCCCTGAAGTAGGCCGAGAAGAAAACACGACATATATTCGTCACCCGGTAAGTTGGAAATTCCGGGATTGCACCGCAGGACTCAGGAGCACCTCATGTGCACGGGAGTCCGGCGTGAGGAAAGGATAGAAAGCAGGATATCCGAGCTGCCGGCAGAGGTCGGCGGAGCCGGGAGCTTATGCGGCCATCTTGCTTCGCAGCGTAGCTCCTCTCCCTCACTTCTTTGATACATAACCCCATCTGTGCACACTTCTACAAAAAAATGGAGTTGGTAAAAGGGCAGAGTCCGGCATTGCATTTCAGAGTGGCTATTTTCTCTCTCGTTCTTTGTATTGGAGCATATTGCACTCCCTGGTCTTCACTAATGTTCTAGGGTTTGCCTCCAGTCTTCATCCTATCTGGCAAGCTTTCTCGTTCCCCAATTTTATGAATCACTCTTCCACAGGATTCAAAATGGATTCCTGGGTCTTGTAGCCGAAAGGACAGTCACATGCACATCCACTTCCCTCCCATGTAGGCCCCTTTCTGTATGAATTGAACAGGAAAAGGGTGTCTACTCCTCCCAGTATTATCAACTCCTAGTATTTCCCAGGTCAGTTAAGAGGCAGTAGTCGCACCCTACTAAAAAAAAAATAAGGTGGGGTTATTATGGTGTGCTCCTTTCAAACTACAGAGTCCAATTGTGGTCTGAGTAGGCTGTCACTGGCCTTCGCCATTCAAATAGTTATATTTTGTGTGGAATTAAAAAGGCTCCTAAACTTTGGGGAACTTCGAGAAGAAGCACATTCTCCTTGAAGCATCACAAGGGGCATTGCTGTCCCAATAGGGGTATACAATACAATTATCTGTTGTGGGGACAAGCCCAGTATACAGCTACCTGGACAGGCACAAGAGGACGTACTTTTCATGTTAGAGGAGCAAAGAAGCGGCACACCTTATTGCAGCAGGCCAGAAAGCAAGCAAACTTGAATGGGGCTGACAAACTAATCTGCTTTCTCTGTATGTGTTTCTCTTAGGCTGGTCTAACCATGGTGGATACTCCCAGCTGAATTATTTTAAATCTGTGTTGTAACAAGTGAGGGTTTGTCCATCTACAAAATCATACTGCGAAAACAAACTCAATCGAATGCAATGCTCATTCCACATTTGGCGTAGGCTGCATATGTCTGCACAGGACTGCCATAAATATGCTGAGTAGAAATGAACAGACTTTAATTTACTTAATTGAAGTGAGGCTAGCCTTAATAATTAGGTCTGATCTATAAGCTTTACACTAGACCCTTTCAAAGGGCCAAAGTTAAAGCACACTGCATTGAGCAGTAGGTCTTATCTGGTTCGTGGCTTGTAGTGTAGTTCCTATTATCCCAATAGGCTCTGCGCATTGGAATAATATCTTCAATAGTATAGACGTAGGACAGAGGTTAACTAGGTCTTCTTCTGACGATATTAGACTTAAAGTTTTGTGTGCCAGCTAGCTCAGAGTTCACTAGAAACTTTCTCGAATAGGCAAGGAGGAGTTTAACCTCCCTGGATAGACAAGAAGGGATTTAGTTTCTGACAACCATAGAACATGACAACTTTGCTCTCCCTAATCAAGAGTATATCTCTAGAGTCGTGTGAAAACAAAAGACAATTATTTTACTCAGTCAGTACGTGCATACTTAGTTTAACCAGATTGTAGAGAAAAGGAAGAGACGGGCGTGTTCAATAAAAAAGGTGTTATTTATTGATCAGTCTCTTTTCTCATACAAGAGAAATGAATCGCTATGATTGCAATACTTATAGTTAAGTAAAGTGCATACAGTAAAAGCAGGATTATAAAATAATACTGTAAAAGCATTGATATGGTTTCTTAGCCATATGATACTTTAAAATGGATAAAAGTTATACATACATATATACATTGACTAATCGTACTCAACTGGTGCTTCTAACTACGCCTACCCCGGTGTACCTGACCTAAGCCGAATACGTGGGAGGGAGTAAATAAGTAGCAGTTTAAGTTAAGTTTGCTTTGCCAAGAGTCTGACTCAAGAATTCTCTGTAAGGGGTTAGTCAGTTCAGTACCTGGGATTTAGAAGGCAGGAGGGCTGGTATCTCTCTCTCAGGACTCTGTATCCCAGTTACCCGCGAGGGCAAGCCGGAAACACCGGAGGCTGGAGTTCTCGGCAGGAGAAAAGACAGCGTCTCTCTCAGCGCGTCAAATGGGAGGGGCAGCGTCCGTGGGCTTCCTGCATCAGCTGGGCTCTCCGGCAAGTAGCGCTGCTCCAAGCTCATCACCACCGTGTCTTTGCTTAGGGCAGCGTCGGTATATTTATACCTGAAAGGTGCAGAGTTTGACGTAAGGATGGACATAAAACGTCAGTAAGGATGTCATAAGAACTGTCGTTCTTACATTCTTTACAGGAGTTCTCGAACAAAATCAAAACAATAGCTGCGGGGGATTTCCCCCCAGGTCTGCTGGTGGTTTGGTTTGTTTTGAGAACTCGGTGTGCTTTCTAGGGGGCTGGAGGAATAGTGCTTGCTTAATGTGATAGCATGCGCTATGACTTAATCTGAAAGCGGGTTTCTGTGCCTTTGTATGGATATTAGTGATTTATTAACCGGACAAGGGTCAGAAATAGAAGTATCGATATAGGTCCCTATATAAACACACTACACCCACTCCACGCATTTATGTACATATTTACTAACCTAAGCAGTAGTAAACATAACTAACAGTGCATGTGTATACTGAACCACCCCAAAATACATTTTTTCTTTGCATTTGAAAAATGGCTTATGCGAAATACACGAAATGAGTATAGGTACTGTATGCATTCAAGCAGTATAATCATTCAAAAAAGAGATGCACATTTTAAATCAGCATGAATGATTTGCGAAAATTACACATGAAATGGCTCTTAATACAGAAGAAAAAGTGCGAGACAACTTCATCACATATAAATACAATCACTTGTAAATAAGCTAGAGGTTGAGGTAATGTAATGTTTCTAGAGTTCCTAAAAATAGAAGCTCTGTTCTCTAAGAATAGTTTTACTTTAAGCAGAAGATAAGTGCAAAAAGGGAAGTATTTTTGGATTTGAAAAAGTTCCAGTTTGTCAGGGGAGAGGAGAAAAAATAGTTCACAGTCGCTTTCCAAATTCAGAGTTCAGGGAACGCTGTGTGCAATTTCGTTTAAAATCACTCTCTCTGTTCTGGTGAAAACATCATTTCAGACAGACTCTCGAAAAAACAGTCTACCGCTTCTGGTGAAAGTTTGACCAAGTTGGAAAATGTCGCTATCATGCAGTCATGAGCATGTTCGCTTTCAGTGATGGTTTGATCAGAACTGCTTACAGATGGTCGTACCTGGTTGATGCTGCTTTCATCCTGTACTTCACTACCCTTCAATCGTAGTGGTGAAGTCTCCACGAATGCCGTCATCAGGATAGGTAGCCGCTGGGGACAGCACAATGCATGAGCCTTTACTGGACCCAACAAAGTATCTGCATCCAATGGTACTTCTGATTGTAGTGTAAGACAGGTGTCCAACACGCATTCTTCGCCGCATAGCATGCACCTCAATACAGGCATAACCCAATTCTGCCATATGGGTCTGAACGAAAGAAACCAGGTCATATTCAGATCTCGTAGCCGGGCTAATCCAAGGACTTTAGTTATGCGGTCCCGGTAGCGTATAGCTAGGATCGTTTCTTTCATTGTTGCTGGAGTCTTGTCTGTGACATGGCTTGCCATAACGAAGCAAGAGTAGCAAAAATAAAATGCCTGCTACTAGTCCCAACAGGAGTGGAAGTCCGCCAAAGATGGAATGGACGAAATTAGGAAAAATACCCAGGACTGCTTTGAATGGTGTCAACAGTCCCGAAAAAACGGTCTTAAATACACTCGCGATACCACTTGTATCAGAAATGTTTAAGATTTCGTTTAGCATTTCTGCGAAGTGTAGGGGGCAATTTGTTGATAACAATGCATGTATCTCACCCGTTGTCCTTGCAACTTGGAGATCATACGTTTCTTTTGATGACGTCAAATGAGTTGGCGTCTGTAGGAGCACAGTCTTCATTCTGCTTAAAGTATCAATTCAAATAGAAGAGATGTTCAAACTGGGCCAGATTTTTCCCTCCCTGTCTGGAGTTTCATTCGGAAGCAATACTCTCTCACAACAAGTGACCATGGAGCTCACGCTTACTAGATAAGGTTTTCCTGGCAGCAAGCCACAACATCTGTGATCCACAATTAGAATGTAACTCCCGTTAGAAAGTCTTTTAAAGAATGGTTCTATTTGCGTTGCAGGTGTGCCGAACTGGTGACATGAAAGGTTATTTGAAGTCCCCTCACAGGCCCCATGTAAACTTATACCCTGACACAGAAGTATACCACTTAGTGATTTTTCACAATTATTACCACTAAGAAATACACTCTGTCCTTTATTACTGTAACATGTGTGTATATAAGGTAAGTTCCATGTTGACTTAATGTATCCTTTACCCAACCTTTCATACTGGCCTGCCTGTATATATTTTTGGCAGTATCGAAACTGGAAAGTAGTTAATGGAATAGTTATGATTCCGTGTATTATCCATTCAATGACAGGTCGTTCTGACATTGTCAATGGCAATCTCAAGTTTTTCAATGCTCAGAATTGTATAATCAGCACCCTTTTGTGCCAAGCTGATTTGTGTATCCGTAAGGTTAAAGATACTGAATAATGACGTTGTGTTGATTAAACGCCAAGGCACGTAGCCTGAACGCAGATTTTGTAACGTCCAGCCAAGCAGTACAATAGAACGTAATTGGGACTGACCGTGTTGCAACATCAGTAAGTCTTGCTCTATTATATCGATTGCAGATGATACAATACTGTCCAGTGAATATATTCTGGAAGACAGTCATTAACCCATTGTCTACAACAGAAAGTGATTTTTCCAAATTAACACGGTCAATTTCCCGTATTCTCTCTGCTGTCTCAATTTGAGTTTCTTTCCAAGCTTCGTTGTAAGCTGCATATATAGAGGCCGCTATGAAACGTTTTTGACGCTGTTTGCGTGGTCCCATAATGAAATCACGCAAGTCAGCACCTTCTTTAAGTAAAGTCAAGTGTTGCTTAATTTCAACCAGTGTGGATGTATGTAGCCATTCGAGGCATAGTTTCCCTACACTGTAAGTAGTTACAATCCCTGGATGTTGTCTCTGGGAGTATCTAGGGTCTGGCCTGGTCAATGTGAACCCCTGTATTTTGTTCAGGAATCTATCTTGACAGTTATTTGTGTCTGTGGGCCAGATCAACCATTTTTTCCAATCAGGATTCGTTCTGTTTTGGTTTAAAATATGGGATACGTCTATCTCAACATCTGTAGTGCTATTACTGTCAGGTGTTGGTTTTGGAATAGATGGTTTGTTTAAGTCTTTAATTTTGGCTAGGCCAAGACAGGTTGTCTGTTGAATTGTATCATTCAAGAATATAATTTGTTCTGGGATCATGCAGGCTCTAAATAATGATTCTATACCTCGCACTTGCCAATCTTTTGTACCGCAGATCGTTTTTGTTTCAATATTATTGTTCCAGAAATCAAAACCGAATGTTTTCATTTTTTCAAAAAATGTCTCTGAATAGATTAATTTTGTGTTTGTAAGCATGGTTTTCATTCCTGTCCTATTTAACAATTTGAAATAAAATGTTTCTGCATCACTTGGGTTGAACCCTGAGAAATAAGAAAAATTTTCATAAAATGTTTTTGAACTGCCTTTTGGCGGAGTAGCACAATGTTCCCATTGGTTATAATTAAAAACATTTCTAGGTTGAGCAGATTTATGCAGATAATGGTGACCATAGTGGTTGTAACAATACATCTGGTCATAATTAGATGAACCCTGTAAATAATCATGTTCTGTAAATTTAGCTGACATCACTAGATCTGACATCATATCATTAATACTTTCAAAGTCCAAATCATCAGCGAATGTGCTTGGTTTTACAAAGTCACTCAATGAAATCTTGAATTGATGAGGATACTTCAGGAGCTCGACCGGACCATAGATTTCGTAATCCGTTTTGTCCCATGCTACCCCACCGGGTATAGGATTGGCTGTGAAGTTTACTGAAGAAAGTTCTCTTTTCTCGATGTGTGGAGACTTGTGTGGTTTTAGGACCAAGTTGATTTTCTGACTTGCTGTGTCCATTGTAACATATTTTCCCTCAATGAAATGTCCCAAGCATAGTACCATGATGAGCCAAAGTATGAGGACGAATACACCTAGTGCCACCCAAATTTCAATCCATGGAGATATCAGATAGGTTTCTTTTAGTTGATGAAAAAGTTCCTTTGCTTTGTCTTTAAAAGTTTTTGTTGTTGGCTGTTCCTCAGGTTCACTTGGATCCTCAGAAAAATCATCGAAGTTGATGAAGTAGCCTGATGCTGTTCTGTCAATTGTTTCAATTGCTTCTCAATTCCTTTTTAGGTCGAGCGACCTATCTCAATGCGCATGCGCATTGAGAGCGGGAGCTCGATATATAGGGGCTTAAACAAAGCTTACCGAGATCAGGCGATTCCCAGGCGATTTCTTCCAGTGCATGTGAAAGCGCGTGCACAATGCCACCAGCCGCTTGCCTCGCATTACCACATCAAAGGCGGCCGCGTCTCAGGCCCCTGCTGCTTCACACCCTCATACCGCTCTCCCCACTCCGCCCCCTCCCCTGCCCGCCGTGTCGCATTTCTCCTCGTACTTTCACTCTCGTGTCTCTCCTTGTTTTTTTTACTTTTCTTGTTTTCTGTGCTGCTTTGTCTTTAGCCTGGTGATGTTGTGGCTGCGGGTTTGCCGAGAGCCTCCAGAGTGCTCAATGTGACAATCCTGGAAGCGTGCTGTTCTCTCAGTTCAGCGAAGCAATTCTAGTCCCCAGGCATAATGTTTGCGAATCCTTTCCTGGTCTGTCCAGAGCATCTTCTGCCTCTTCCTTGCTCGTTTGCAAAGCCTGGCTGCTAGCCGGCACTGTTGCACATCCCCTCCCCTGACCTCGTGCTGATTCTGTCCCGGTTAGTCATGGATGCGTGAAAACATCCCCTATCCCTCCCATGTTGTAGTTTGTTCGTCTATTAGCTCTTGTTCCGCACACTAAACCGAACAACACTAAATAAACTCCTGTCCAGTCATTGTCCCTGCTCAGTGATGGTTTTATGCTTTACAACGCACTCTTGTCTCCTGAAACCACGGGTCCTCTTTATCTCGTGGTTCAGGGGTTCTGAAAACCTCATTTATTCAAGACGGTGTACCTGTCTCGTATATTTTCTTTCAGATCCCACAGGGGCGAGCTCTATCGATCCGCCTCCTCCGCTCCCTTTGCAATGTACTCCTGTAAATTCGCAAACAAGCACTTTCTATAAATCACTCTTCTCTAAATCACTTTTTTCATAGCTCTTCTTTGGACTTTGGCACATTTCTCACTAAATGTAGGGAAGACTTGCTCCACTGCCTTGCGGATAGGTTCACATACGTACATACATGTGTAACTTTGAAACAGATAGCAATGCAGAGTTAACTAAATCTTCAGCAGGTTTCCATTCCACCGGCTGCCTGTGATCGGCCCCTTGCTGCCTTGCGGATAGGTTCACATACGTACATACATGTGTAACTTTCAAACAGATAGCAATGCAGAGTTAACTAAATCTTCAGCAGGTTTCCATTCCACCGGCTGCCTGTGATCGGCCCCTTGAGGGAAAGATAAGTTCGCGAATTAAGTTTTTCTCCTCAAGGCATTGCAAACAGTAATATGAGATGTGATCAAATAAACTGAGCTCTCAAGAGTCCCAAGTACCCCATCCAGTGCAGGTGTTTGCTTTGCATCCTGGGATTTGTAGTCCTGTTTTAACCCATTATGTAACCAGGGCTCGATGTCCCAGAATCCTGTGGTAAACATATTCACAGGAACAGCTACTCGTGCATGGATCATGGAGAATGGAAAGCTCTGATTAGAAAGTTAAATGTCTGCTTAATTTTAAAGTGTCATTCTTGCCTCCCTTCGAAAAAATTTGTAGTAGGATATGAAGATATTTTTTTCCAGCTAGGTGCTGTGAAGTACTTAATTTTCAACTTTCATCCATGCTGGTAAAATTGCCCTGTTTGCCCTCACCTTCACCGAAAAAAAATTCTGTAGTGTCCGATAATTTTCACACCATAGCAATAAACATTTACCTCTCATCCAAAGTAGTGAAGCAGGAACAATCTATGCAATTACTTACATCTGCAAGCTTTCTACTCAGAATGAAGATTTCATACATTTTTTTCTTTTTTAAGTTAACCTTTTACGGAGTGTGTCTTTTATTCACAAGTCTATTACACAGGAAAGAACACTGCTTAGTTTTCAAGGGTGTGATTCGCAAACTGCTGACATGTTTGTGCACATCCACCATCACATCCACCACCACCACCACATCCACCACCACATCCACCATCACCTCCACATCCACCATAACATCCACCGCCACATCCACCACCATCACATCCACCACCGCCACATCCACCAGCACCACCACTTCCACCACCACCGCATCCACCACCACCACTGCATCCACCACCACCACCGCATCCACATCCACCACCCCATCCACATCCACCACCCCATCCACCACCACCACCCCATCCACCACCACCCCATCCACCACCACCACCTCATCCACCACCGCATCCACCACATCCACCACCACCTCCACATCCACCATGACATCCACCGCCACATCCACCACCACCACATCCAACACCACCCCATCCATCACCACCACCGCATCCACCACCACCACCAGTCCCACCACCACTACATCCACCACCACATCCACCACAACCACCATCCCATCCACCACCACCTCCACATCCACCATCACCTCCACATCCACCATCACCTCCACATCCACCATCACCTCCACATCCACCATGACATCCACCGCCATATCCACCACCACATTCACCACATCCGCCACATCCACCACCACATCCACCACCACTTCCACCACCACCACCGCATCCACCACCACCACCGCATCCACCACCACCACTACATCCACCACCACATCCACCACTACATCCACCACCACATCCACCACCACATCCGCATCCACCACCACCACCACCGCATCCACCACCACCACCACTACATCCACCACCACATCCATCACCACCTCCACCACCCCATCCACCATCACCACCACATCCACCACCACCACCACATCCACCATCACCTCCACATCCACCACCACCACATCCACCATCACCTCCACATCCACCATGACATCCACCACCACCACATCCAACACCACCCCATCCATCACCACCACCACATCCACCACCACCACCAGTCCCACCACCACTACATCCACCACCACATCCACCACAACCACCATCCCATCCACCACCACATCCACCATCACCTCCACATCCACCATCACCTCCACATCCACCATGACATCCACCGCCATATCCACCACCACATTCACCACATCTGCCACATCCACCACCACCACCACATCCACCACCACCGCATCCACCACCGCATCCACCACCACTACATCCACCACCACATCCACCACCACATCCACCACCCCATCCACCACCACCACCGCATCCACCACCACCACCGCATCCACCACCACATCCACCGCATCCACCACCACCGCATCCACTACCACATCCACCATCATCACCACATCCACCATCACATCCACCACCACCACCACCACAGCCACCATCACCTCCACCACCACCACCACATCCACCATCACCTCCACATCCACCATGACATCCACCACCACCACATCCACCACATCCACCACCACCGCATCCACCACCACACCCACCACCACTACATCCACCACCACATCCACCACCACATCCAATACAACCACCACCCCATCCACCACTACCACCACCACTACCACCACCACCGCATCCACCACCACCACCGCATCCACCACCACCTCCGCATCCACCACATCCACCGCATCCACCACCACCACAACCACCGCATCCACCACCACATCCACCGCATCCACCACCACATCCACCACCACATCCACCATCACCACCACATCCACCATCTCATCCACCACGTCCACCATCACATCCACCATCACATCCACCACCACCACATCCACATCCACCATCACCTCCACATCCACCATGACATCCACCGCCACATCCACCACCACATCATCCACCACCACATCATCCACCACCACATCCACCACCGCCACATCCACCACCACCACATCCACCACCACCGCATCCACCACCACCACATCCACCACCACCGCATCCACCACCACCGCATCCACCACCACCGCATCCACCACCACCGCATCCACCACCACCGCATCCACCACCACCGCATCCACCACCACCGCATCCACCACCACCGCATCCACCACCACCGCATCCACCACCACCGCATCCACCACCACCACTTCCACCACCACCGCATCCACCACCACCACATCCACCGCATCCACCACCACATCCACCACCGCATCCACCACTTCCACCGCATCCTTCACTTCCACCGCATCCACCACTTCCACCGCATCCACCACCACCACATCCACAACCACCACATCCACCACCACTTTCACCACATCCACAACCACCACCACATCACCACATCCACCACATCACCACCTCCACCACCACCTCCACCACCACCTCCACCACCACCACATCCACCACCACCACATCCACCACCACATCCACCACCACCATATCCCCCAGATCCACCACCACCACATCTATATGTGTGTGGCTCTGTGTGTGTTTAGGTGCAAATGCAATGTTCTTGGATTTTCGTCACAATAAAATACACTGAACATAATCTTCACAAAAGTTATTTACAAACGTTTAAGCTATTGCCATTATAAATTACAATAACTTTTATTTAAGTATTAATTATTTACAAAATTAAAAGCCATTGTTATTTGTAATATCAATACATCTAAGTCACGTAAATACAACACACATTGCATTACAAATGCTATAGGTGTCACATTTGCAAAAGTTAAAACTATTGACATTGTAACTGACAAAGCTATTAATTTTGCTACTTTCAAAACCAACACATAAATAAAAAAAGTGTCATTTACAATACCAATAGCTCAAACTTTCCTAATGCGAGACCTATTGCATTTCCAATGCTTGTTGCTTTTGGAATTTGCTTTGTTTCATTAGCATAGTCAGTGGTTACATCATTGTAGATTGGTGTTTCTTGATGTAAGAATTTGATTTGGGTTTCAAGAGGATTTAGTTCCATGGCTTTGTTGCATAGTCCTTGTTGAATCACTGTAGGTTTATCAAAGGTGATTAGTCTCTCAGTTTTTCTTTCACCACTGAAGTTTGACTATCGAGGTCCTGGATTAACATTCTAGTCCCAAACAATAATTCGTACGGACTGAGACCTCTCAGAGAATTTCTTGGCAGATTATTAAGACTACGTTGGACACTTATTAAATGTTTGACCCACCCAGCTCCCGAACCTAATATCTTTGCCATTATAGATTGCTCTATGCCTTGGTTTTTTCTTTACACCATCCCGTTTCCCTCAGGAAGGAAGTGATAAGAGTCCCGCAATGCAATGCCCATGCTGGCTATGCCCCCCCCACTAGCTCGAGAGCTAAAGGCAGGACATTGGTCAGAATGTAACACGCTCCATGCGTATATGCCATTTTAGACTCGCAAATCTTTATATAACAGGTCAGACGTCAGCCGAGAGCTGGGGTCTACATTATAAGTGAAAAATAGTCTCTATATGTTAATATGACGCATTATTCATAATGGGTTTTATTGTTTAATCCAATCTGGAGCGAAACGCCATGGTAATATACCGTCTCGGTCGCCACTGCGATCTCTGTTGCAGTCTGGACAGTTTTTTTACAAATATGTGATGTTCCAGGCTCATTCCTGGCCACCAGTATATTGATTGTGATTCTTCCAGAGAATCCTTAAGCTTAAGGTGTCTAAGACCCTCACCCATATGTGCGTCTGATATTAACAAGACTCTCCTGTTCGTGTTTGGAATTACTCTATCCCCCACTCCAGGGACTTCAGCAAAAGGAACGGAGTTTGCATCGATTATGTATGTATAATTGAGTGGATAGTTGACGGGTAGCGCTGAGTAGTCGCCTTTTGATGACGGTTTCACCGCCAGCATTGTTTCCCCGTCAATGTATTTTCCTGAACGCTTTTTTGTAGCTACGGAAGCCGATTTAGTTGCTTCCGCTGTGGCTGTCTCAGCCAATGAATTCCCTGCAACGTGAACGCCATCACGCTGATGACTCAGTGAGTGTATCACGTGAGTCTTTGGTAGTTCTTTCTGTAAAAGAACTACTTGTTCCCAAAGCGATTTTTGCTTGATTGTGGCACCTGTGTCATCCTTGTAACCGTTTTTAACCCATTTCTGTAAATCGTTATTGTATGATTTGACGCAGTAATACGAATCGCACACTATTAGTGTCGGGAATTCGCGATCGGCATTATCTAGCGCCATTTTTAACGCTATTAGTTCAGCTCGCTGAGCTGTACAATCTCCTAGGGATTGCGTTTTAGTGACTAGTGGTCTAAATTTTCCTCTGTGCCAGCGACCTTTAACAATCGCGCACGCAGCACTGTAAGCATGTTTACCCCCAACTGCGGGTTGTGCTGATCTGTCCGTATATATTACACAGGCGTATTGTCGTATGGGCAGAATGTCGATTGGCAGAGGATATTCTCTTTCATATTCTAGATTTTTTAATTTTTTCATTTCTGGGTCAAAATAGTATTTTACTTTGTCTGTAGCAAGAGAATTTTCCCATTGTATCCATTTTGGATTTAATGCCATAGTAGGTAAATTACATGGGCTTGTTAATGCCTCAAAGGCTGATTCTGCTGTTCTGACTGTAATCAGTCTGCCGTCAGCTTGGTCTCTTTCTCTTGCTACAGCTGTTTGAACCGCATGTACAATGTTTTCCTTTATACTGAATGTTTTTTCAGCTTCTGTGTACAAATGGGATTTGTATGCTATTGGTACCGTTTCTCCCTCAGAGGTTAGGTATGTGAATCCGCATCTTCCTGGGATGACTCGAATCACAAGGTTGCGTGTGTTATCGCGTGTTTGTAGTTTTGTTTTAACTAATATGTCCGTTTGTAAAGATCTCAAAATTTCTGTGTGTTTTTGAGTCCAATTGATTCTTTTAAAATCTGGTTTTATTAGGTCATAGAGAGGTTTAACCCTCTCTGCGTAATTTATAATGTAAGTTCTTCCGAAATTCAGGAAACCTAGAATTGATTGTAAGTTTTTCAGCGTTCTTGGTGCTTGGATTACAGCACATTTCTCTAAGAAATTGTCAGCCAGGCTTTTGCCTTCACTTGATAATTCATATCCTATAAACAGGACAGTTAGATGGGCAATTCTTGACTTCTTGAAGTTGAATTTGTAACCCTCTGCTGCGAACCCAAGTATTATGGTGTTCACTCTTCAAGTGAGTATCCAAGTCATCATCTGTTAGATAGATGTCATCGACATAAGATAATGCCTCATCATCATATATTTGTAGTAACTCTGTTACTCTCGCTGAGAATAATCCTGGGCTGTTCTTGAACCCCTGTGGCAAACGACAGAAAATTTTCTGCGAGCCGTTTATTGAGAACGCGGTCAAATATCTGCTTTCTGGTGCTATATTTTGACAAAAGAATCCATTAGAGATGTCTAATGTTGTTTTGTATTTTTTGCGCACTATGCTATTCATTAGTGCTGCACTGTGTGAGTTTTGTACTGCAAAGGTCTTGCAACATGAGTTTAGGTGTCTGTAGTCCAAAACTAGACGATATGAATCATCTGGTTTGGAGACAGGAAACAAAGGATTGTTCATTTGTGAGGTGCAAGTTTCAATCACCCCTTGGTATTCAAGTTGATCTAAGATCTCCCTGACCTGTTTTTTAGCTTCTTGCTTAATTGGGTACTGCCTCTGTGCATTTGGTTCAGATTTTAACTGGATTTTGTGAGGAGGAGAGTCCTCATCCCATCCCACATGATTTTTATATAGTGCAGGAGCCTGGGCTACTGCCCACTTTATTGCAAGTGTATATTTTGTATGAATTTGAATATGATTTGAGAAGGCAGGCATAATCATTTCTTCGCCATGAGGGCACTCCCTGACAAACTCTGGTGGCCAGTCTTTTTCAGCTAGAAGGATGTCATAACCTTTAGAGAGATTATCCCAAAATAGACCCCTTATTTTCCTAGTCTTATCTCCCTCTATACGTAATGTTATTTCATATATTTTATGAGGTTTGCTAACTCTGGTATCTGCAGTTTCCACTTGAATGTATTCATTCGTGTCCACTGTCTCCAGATGATTCATCAGGATCTTGCGAGCTATGCTCACTTCTGCTGCGCTGTCTAGCATTGTCTGAGCCCACTCTCCGTTTTTCAGTTGTGTTCTCAGTATCCTCGGCATGTTTGATTATTTTAATACTGGCTACCTTCTTCTTTGGAAATTGTAATTTTTACTTTGATGAGCAGGTTCTTTGTCTTTGGACTTGACGTGCTCTTCCCTGTTTCTGACCGTCCTCTTCTTTCCGATTTCTGCGAGGAAGTCTGAAAAGATCGAATATCTTGATATCTATCGGGTTTCTTCAAATTATCCCTATTTCTAAGGTTGTATTTTTTCTCAGAGGGCTCCCTCTGGGGAGACTTGTGTCCTTGGTTCGGAGATCTTTCTCTCCGCCGAGGAGACCTTCCTCTGGACTGGAATCTTTTTTCTTTGGGAGTGGATTGTTTATTTCCATCCCAGCTCTTTTTTGGAGTGTTTAGATTATTTTTAATAAATACCTTTTCAGGATTTTCAGTTAGTTGGGGTTTCACTGGTTTCCCACCCAAACTATCTCTTCCTAGTTCTTCATAGGATTTTTCTATGATTCCGGCAAGTTCAAATGGTTGGTCTGCTATATCTGTTTCTTTCAACCTTTGGCGGATCGCCACAGTTGCTGCTTCCCCCTTTATGTTGGCTAGTAATATTGCCGAGACCTGCTTGAAGTCTTTCAGTAATTTCATACCCAGAGTTAAAGCAGGTTCTGGACCGTATTCACTTTGAATCTGTTTTAGCACCTCTGGTATTACCGCTATGGACGGAACACCATGTGTTTTTGTATAAATGAAAGCAAAAACTGTGCCCCAAGTGTCACAGTCTTCCACATGTGGTGCGATCCCCATTGGAAGACAGTCAGAATTCTGTGTTTCTCAACAGGGGTGGTATCCGGAAATACCGCCTCTATTTGAGTGATTTTTTGTGCTAACCAGAATGGAATTTGTTCCCTTTTAATGGGTACTTTACCTAGACAGGACTGTATGTTCTGTGGTGTGATTTTATTTGTGTTCCCCTGATGAGGGGTCAGCTGTGGAATTTTAATAGTTGTTTGGACTGTTGAAGTCCGCATTACATATTGGACTAATTGTCTGTGTATTTTAATCAGTTGTTTTAGCTGTGCTAAAAGTTCTGGTATTGACATTTTTTCAATGTCTGGATGTGGTGTGTATCCGGCTAGAACCGGCCACATTGCTCCTGGTCTACCTAGTGGACCGAGCCTGGTGATGTGATCATTATGTTTTAGGGCGGGATGCTCGATGGGTTCGCTACTGCAGAGAATGCACAATGTCAGCACTTCTGCACGTTTGAGTTTCAAAGAGTTCTCTTGCTCCGAGACGTGTTCTGCCTCGAGTGGAATTTGGAACTCTTGTATGCCTTTCTGCCGATACCTCTTCTGCCCTGGGTTCTGAAGAAGATCAGGACTGATTATGCCCAAGTTATCCTTGTGGCCCTGCACTGGGCTTAGAGAGTATGGTATCCACAACTTCTAGGCATCGGCATCGGTCTCCTGATCAGGTTGCCCTTCCTGGAGGAACTGCTTTTGCAGTAGCAGGGCAGGGTTCTGCGCCCGAACATTCAAAATCTGAACCTTAATGCTTGGAGATTGAGCGGCGACAACTGAAAACTTTGACCTCCCTCAGGACATCATTGTCAGAAAACAAACATTTTCTACAGTCTTGGCATTTTACCGGGACAGAGCCTATTTTTTGTGCTTTCAACCTCCTTCCAGTTAATGGTAGAAATGGGTGTGAAAGCAATAACTGATCCCAGAGAACAATACATTTCTTATCGGTAGACCAAATTCTGAATTCAGCAAGGGATTATTTGTGTAGATCCTTCAAGGTTTTTCTTTTAGAAACTAACAATTGAAATAAAAAAATATTGAAATGGAGTTGAAAAAAACTGCCATTGGTGCCAACCGTTTCACTTGTAACTTTTTCGAAATATGGCAGATTTTTTAAAGCAATATACCATTATGTCCGCTGGACCCTTCTGGTTTCGCTGATATATAGGACTTGTAGGTTCATCCAGAATCTGAGAAACCCCGAGCTAATAACTGAGCTGCATCTTGCAATGGTTTTTCATTATGTACCTGGTGTATAGCAATTTATTTGATAAAATATAAAGAGTGAAAAATAGGTACCAAGGAAACATATACATTTCTGAAATGGGAACAAAATATAGAGTTTAGAAGCAGTTATTTGCACATCTCCGAAATTGTGGGTACCTATACAAGCATGTGAATTAGAGGACATTTTTCAAAATGACTTGTTTTTTACACCACATTGTCTTACATTTGGAAGGCAGAAATGCAAAGAAAGTCAATTGATGATAACACTTGTTCTGCTATTCTGTGTTCCACTAAGTTTCCTGATAAAAATGGTACCTCACATGTGTGGGTAGGCCTAGTGCCTGACACAGGAAACGTCCCAATACACAACGTGGACATATCACATGTGCCCAACTGTGGATTTTGGACCCTAGCTCAGCTGGCACATAGGGAAACCTAGGAAATCTATGTTTTTTTTAAACTAGACACCTAGGGGAATCCAGGATGGGGTGACTTGTTTGGCTCACACTAGGTTCTGTTACCCAGAATCCCTTACAAAACCTCAAACTTTGTAAAAAATAAAAAATCCTCATATTTCTGTGTTAGAATGTTCTGGAATCTACGGAGAGCCATTAACTTCCAGCATTCCCCAAAGTCTCCAGATAAAAATGGTACTTCTCTTGGGTGGGTAGGCCAAGTACCCGCGACAAGAGACGGCCCAAAACGCAACGTGGACACATCGCATTTTTCCAGGGAAAATTGACCCTTTTATGCAATGTACACCAAAGGAAACCTAACCAACCTATACATTTTTTTAAAACTAGACATCCAGGTAAATCCAGAATGGGGTGACTTGTGGGGCTCTCACCAGGTTCTGTTACCCAGAATCCCTTGAAAACCTCAAACTTTGTAAAAACAAAAAAACACATTTTCTCACATTTCTGTGAAGGAAAGTTCTGGACTCTGCAAGGAGCCACAAACATCCAGCCTCCCAGCATTCCCTGATGTATCCCAATAAAAATGGTACCTCACTTGTATGGGTAGGCCTAGTGCCCGCGACAGGAAACAGCCCAAAATGTACAGTGGAAACTTCAAAATTATCTATCACAAAACAACCCTTGTTTTGCGAGCAAGTCATCTGCGTTTTTGATCCCGGGCTCAGTGGCCATGTAGGAAAACCTACCAAACCCACACATTTCTGAAATTTGGACATCCGGGGGAGTCCACGGAGGTGTAATGTGCGTAGATCCCCCAACATTTTCCTACCTGGAATCCCCTGCAAACCTCCAAATTAGCTGAAACAAATCACACATTTTTCTCACATTTCTGTGTGGGAAATTTGTGAGATCACCTGGCTGACATAAATTTCCTACCACCCAGCGTTCCCCCGATAAAAACAGTACCTCACTTGTGTGGGTGGGCTAACTACCCGCGACAGGCAAGGTCCTGAAACGTATTACGGAGACATCAAAATTAACTATCACATAAAGAGCTGGTTTTGCAAGGGGGCACATGTGTTTTTGGTCTCGGGCTCGGCGGCCACCTAGGGAAACCAACCGAACCCACACATTTCTGTTATTTAGACACCTGTGGGAGTCCAGGGACGTGTGGCTTGCGCAGATCCTTCCATTGTTTTCCTACCCAGATTCCCCTGCAAACCTCAAATATAGATAAAAAAAAAAAATCACATTTTCCTTACATTTCTGTGTAGGATCACTGCGCCGGCACAAATATCCTACCACCCAGCACTCCCCTTGGTCTCCTGATAAGATTCCTCACTTGTGTAGGTGTCCAATCCAGAATCGCCTAAAACATATTTTAAATCAAATATAGCGCTTGGAGTTCTCTGCGCTATCCCTTCAACCCCTAATTTTTTGGCCCTTCCCTGTCGCAGGCCCTTGGCCTACCCACACACGCGAGGAATCATTTTATTTTGCCACCTCCCGAGGCAAAAAAAGGAAATCGATTCATGCGCTTGTGCATATGGCGGAATGGTTCCGTCATGATCACATGAGCACTGGTGCTCATGATGGAACCATTCTGTCGTGAGCACGACAGGGTTAGTCTGTGCACAGGTAAATGATGACTTTCGGTCTTTTTGTGATTGCAGGATCTGCCCTCTTTGTTCAAGTCTCCAGTTACTATGGACATTTTTGAAGGCTTAGAACATTTGTTCCCTCACTTTGCTTTGTCATGCCACAGTGGGACCTGTACTTGATTCTCCCCTTTCTGATATGCACTCCTTTTGAGACGCTTCACAGGTGTTCCTTGTACACTTCACCCACGGCATGTGAGTGAGCTTCAAGCTCTTTGTGTTAACCCACCATACACCACCTTCTTCCCAGACAAGATGGTTTTGAGGGCACCGGCTATCCTTCATGCCTCAAGTTGTGACATTGTTCCATGCTGGTCAAAACATCATCTTGCCGGTGTTATATGCTCCTCTTGACCCCTTTAAAGAGGAGAGACTCCCTTGCTTGGACCCCAAAAGAGCACGGTGCCATTAGATAGATTGTACTAAAGACCACTGGGTGGACAATCAGTCGTCTGTGGCGTTCTCTGGAACCAAGATCCCAAAGGCTATGCAGAAGAGAACCATCTCTCGCTGGACCATGCTTAGCTTTAAAATCTGCTGCGCATTGGATAAAAAGCACCTCCCAAAGAACTTAATTCTCATTCTCCCACTGCCAAAGCTGATACCACTGCGTTAACTTACGGACCTTGTCCTAGACATTTGCCTGGAGGCTAAATGGGTGTCCCTTCGTATGTTCATGAAGCCATATTGTCTGGATATACTTGTTCGTCGAGGTAATTGTGACCTTTCAGCCCTGGAGGAATTTCTGGTTTGAGTCCATCCACAGACCCACCTCCAAAGAGGTGCTGCTTTGGTAACTGTTCAGAAAGTGAAGAATCTGTGGCTAAAATTCTTTTATCAAAAGAATAAGTTACTATCTAGCTGAAGATTCCTCACCCATCTCCCTGTTCTTCGGTTGGCCTCTATCCATTAATAAAATCTGAAGTCTAGGAATCTGCAAGCTGGTCATGCAAGGATCATTTTGGGGCTTTGTGTCTGGGAGTGCTCATAGTCACGAAAGCAGCTGACATCAGCGTGCAGCAGTGTTTCCAATATATGCTCTGCATGTCATTTTTGTAGCTGAAGGGTGTTTGTGTGGCGCTGCATGGTGCAACCTACAGAAGCACAAAGGCACTGATGAAAAGTTTCCGGGTACAGTGCGATGCTTGGGGAATATTCAAAAGGTTAAAATATCTTTAGCTAGATAGTCTCTATAAGAAAGAGCATTACCGAAGCTAAAGTAATTTGTTCATTACAGTGAATGGATTTATAATAAGCTAATGAACAGAATTCCATACTGACCTCTATAGTAGGTCCATTAACCCACAGTTTTGTGACTGGAATTAGAACCTATGAAAGGCAGGTTAAATGTGTATCTGCAGTCTGTTATTAACCCATTGATCTATCACTCAATGATTCCTACCAGTGAACTGTACATTACACCTCCAATTCTGGTGAGCTTGGTTATGTAGCATTTCTGCTACTTTTAAGTAATCCTAATTCTGTTCTTTTTCAGCTTCTCTTTTGAGGTCTTGTTCCTTGGTCTCACCTTCATTAATTTCTAGCTTTGTTGCGGATATCTTATCGTTTTCAACCTGGTTTTCTGTTTATCAGTGTGCTCTCATTTCTCTTAGGTCACCATGTTGTTTTCTAATGTCTCGCCTACCAGGCTGGTTTTAACTGTCTGTAGGCAAAAGCCTCTTGTGGCCACGCCACCATAGTGAAAACATGCAGTGGGTTTACAGCATGAGTACTTGCAAACATTTTCTCAGGGACCAAAAACTATGGTCTGTGATGTGACCAAGGGCCTCATTGATGCCAGTGGGGCGGTGGTTGGGTGGGGCAGGGATTGGTGGCAAGATGGGTTTAGGGGAAGCGAAGAATATACATTCAGTAGCTGAATTGAAAAATATATAACTAGAATACCTAGTGATAATCCTGGCTTCCCAACTTTACCAAATTGTTTGATCCTAGACAATTGTTTGATTTCTCTTTCCCTCTTGTTTCTACATTATCACATATAAGAGGACCTCGAAATACATTACTTAAGGATTTGCGCTGTACAAAATCTTCTCCTGTGTTTGATTTAATAAACTATATGTTGTTCATGTATAACAGGAACCGAGGCCACCCAAAGTGTACACATAACAACTGACTTGCCTCTTGAGTTCACTATTGGCATTGTTGTCAGGGTGAGGGGGAGAATGAATGTTTCTAAATTCATATTTGAAAACTATCACTTTGAAAATAATACTTTTCGGTGCATTGATATCATCTGATGTACTAAGGTGAAAAGGTGCTGAATGATAATTAAATGCACTTTTTGAATTTTATTTTGAAGAGACTTTATCATATTTTTACTCTTTTTTTGCAAAAGCACTTTCTTCCCCTATTATTTACCAATCAGACGGCACCCACCATTTTGTATTGATAAATAAACATTGCACATTGGTCGTTCTCTACTCATGTGCAAGTTCCATCAGGTATTCATGAGACCATAGAATAACAGGTCTGTCAGCAGCAGCTGTCGTCTCACCTTTTCTTTTTTTCGTGCTTTTTACCAGTGTTGTACAGCATTGGCAACGCCTATTGTTCACAATGGGGAGACATATTGGCTATGTCAGGGCTTGTTTACTACTTCCTTGTGTGCCACGGAAAGATGGTGGTGAAATGACTAGTTTAGCAGACTCCTCTGCTTGTAAGGTTACTAGATTACTCCATTTCATCCATATCTGAAAGAAACGCGTAGTGATAGATTCCTTACCTTAGAATTACCCCCAGGCGTCAGACTGGATCCGGAAAGTTTTCGTCAGCAGTACCCCTGCGCGTCGGGAAGGTGGCGTCGTGCGGCTCTGTGTCCGTCGTTGTCGCTGTGGTAGTCGAGATGACGTTGCAGCAGCTACCTAGACGCCACCCTTGCACACTGACGTACGTTCTTTCTTTTTCCGCGCCAGCAAGCACTGATCCGGAGAGAGCGGTACCCCCAGTCACTTTTTTACTGAGTTTTTCGAGGCCTTTTTGTCTCTACTTCTTGAGTCGATTGACTCCTGGTACCATAGGGATGCCTGGTTTCAAGTCCTGCGGGGACTGTCATCACATGATGTGGGTGACCGACCCGCACCGCGTGTACCTCTACTGCCTGGGGCGCGACCATGAACCCAAGTCGTGCCCTGCCTGCCGGACCATGGCGCCTAAGACTTTGTGGGAGCGGTCCCGAAAGTTGCTTGAAGTCCGACAGTCAGCTCTGCGCCGTTCAAGGTCCTGGTCCCGTGGGAGGTCGAGGGACTGGTCGCTGAGCCATCACCATCGTTCGTCGGGATCGAAGTTTTCGCACGCTGGGTCAGGTAAGGCGAAGCATCACAAGAAGTCGAAGAAACGCCATCTCCCTCCGGCTTCCCCTTGCCTGTTGCACAATGCAACTGAGGGTGCAGGTGGTGCCACCCCCAGGGCTCCGGCGGAGCCCACGCAGTCGCCGTCGGCCTACCTGCCTTTCCCGGGTCCGTCGGCGACTCCGGCTCAGCTGCAGGGTTTTCTGTCAGCCATGACCCGCCTCTTTGGACCGTCTGGCCCCGCTGGCACGCCTTCGGGCCAGATTGGGGGCCCTCGCTTTGCATTGTCGGAGGCTCCGGCATCACTGTCTGCTTCGGCCCCGGCGTCTCAGTGCCCCCAAAGATTCAAGCCTGGATCGCGGTCGATGCTGGTTGACCTTGTGACATCTCCACCACACTGGCACCACTTCCGACTTCGCCCATGTCCCCGGACGACGTCGTCCCCGGTTTCAGCCCTCATGTGGACACGGCGCCGGAACGCCGTTGCTAGACGCCAATGGGGCCTTTCTACCCCATGCCAAGCCTCCTTATTTTCGGCCTGTTCATTAGCCTTCGGAGGAAGGGGAGGACTGGGAGGGGTCTGAGGTCCCTCTCACAGCACAGTGTGAGTTTGACACGTACTGGGTAGAGGTATTGGGGGATGCCCGCGGTCTTGACACCTCTCCTGACCTTGGCATGCTAACATCTCCTACTGTGCCTACGGAGGAGGGTGTGAGTTACGCTGTGGTGTTGCATAGGGCAGCCGAGGCTCTCAACCGTGAACTTCCCACAGTGGCCGTCGGGACTAACCTCCTGACAGTAGTGCTTCAGCCGGCGGCTACCTCTGCGTTACCACTGCTGTCTTTTAATGATACACTTTAAGACATTCTTTTGGACACCTGATCCAGGCCCAACAATGGGGCTCTTGTGGATAGGAACGTGCCCTGACTCCATCGCCTGGCCCCAGGCAACCCCATTTTCCTTTCCCAACACCCCACTCCTGAGAGCTTGGTTGTCCAAGCCTCTGCGTCCCAAAGTGCATTACCTTCCGCACCCCCGGACAGGGAATCCAAGAAACTGGAACAGTTCTGTTAGAAGATATTGTCTGACCCCAGTTCAGGGCTGCAGTCTGTGAACACCTCATGCCTCTTGTGCCGTTATTCCTACTCTGTTTGGGATACAGTGGCGCAGGTGCTGCCTCAGTGTCCAGAGGAGACCCGGACAGTGCTCTCTCACGCGATTGCTGAAGGTAGAGATGCAATGAAGTTCACAATTCGATGTGGCCTTGACACCGCCGACTCGCTGGGCACAGCGATTTCTACAACAGTGGTGCTCCGTCGCTACGCCTGGCTGAGGACCACTGGTTTTTCGGGGGATGTCCAGAACACCTTTATGGACATGCCCTTTGAATCGCCTTTTTGGCAATAAAGCAGATAGTGCGTTGGAGCGCTTTAGGGACTCTCTGGCTACGGCCATATCCTTGGGCCTTTCGGCCATGCGCCCTCCTCCGCCTTCGGCTTTTTGCTCCTTTCGTGGGCTCGGAAGGGGTCCCTGACAGGTTTGCTTCAGAGCCACAGACCCGCACAGGGGGCCAGCGGGTGGGTCAGCCCACCTCCACCCCGGCCACCACTGCCTCCAGACCTTCCTAGTCCGATCTTTCAGGCCCATCAAACGCCAGTGGGCGGCAGGATCCGCCATCACCTCCCCCCACTGGTGCACCATCACTTCAAATAGTTATGTTATGTTATTTTGTGACTTTTATAGCGCACGGCTACTCAATGAGTGTCCCGGCGGTTTATTGACATCCTAAAAGCAAACATAACACATAAAGGATAAAGAGGGAAGCACAAAAAGAATTTTAATTGTTTTGTAAAATAAAAGAGGCAAATAGGTGGGTTTTACAGATAGTCCTAAGGGGCTACTCCCTCCCCTTCGAGACTGCCCTTCCAGCCATGCCACCCCAGTACCACCGCATGTAGGGGGATCACTTGACACTTCTTCACCAGGAAGTTGTGGCCCTCTTGGCCAAGGGACCATCAAGCGCTTTCCTGCACCAGTAGTAGGACGTGGTTGTTATTCCCACTACTTTCTGATGCCCAAGAAGGACAAGGGCCTGCGTCCTATCTTGGACCTCAGGGATGTCAATCGCTTCCTCCGTAAGGAGAAGTTCAAGATGCTAACTCTGGTTTAGGTCTTGTCTGCTTTTGACCCTGGAGACTGGATGGGAGCTTTGGATCTGCAGGACGCGTATTTTCATATTCCCTTCCTACCGGCCCACATGCGTTACCTGCTGTTCACGGTAGACCACAAGCACTTTCAGTTTACCATGCTCCCCTTTGGCCTTACCAGTGCCCCTCGGGTGTTCAGGAAAGTGATGGCGGTGGTCGCAGCGCATCTGCGCAGATCAGGGGTTCCAGCCTTCCCCTATCTCTACTACTGGTTGTTGAAGGCAGGCTCGCCCCAGACAGTCATCTCCGACCTCCAAACTACGACCGACCTGCATTCGCTGGGGTTCTCCCATCATTGTGCCGAAGTCTCACCTGATTCCTTCTCAGAAGCTCCTCTTCATCGAAGCTGTTCTGGATAAGACACAGTTGTGGGTCTATCCTCCCGAACTGCGAGTCCAGGATATTCAGGCTATGATTCCTATCTTTCGGCCTCTATCCCGGGTTTCGGTCAAGATGACCTTGAGGCTGCTTGGCCTCCTGCATCCTGCTGGTAACTCATGCCAGATGGCATATGAGGGCTCGGTAGTGGGACCTGAAGTGCCAGTGGGCGCAGCATCAGGATTACTTCCAGATCTCGGAGGGCACTGCACAGCAGCTGCAGTGGTGGCTCACGAACTGGCATTGGGTCCAGGGCAGATCGTTCTCCCTTCTCCAACCGGAGCACACAGTAGTGACGGACGCGTCCCTCCTGGGATGGGGGGCCACATGGGAGAGGCGGAGATTAGAGGCCTCTGGTGGAGTCCAGGCTCCATATCACCCTTCTGGAGCTTCGGGTGATGTGACTTGCACTGAAGGCATTCCTTCCCTCTATCAAAGGGAAAGTGGTGCAGGTGTTCACAGACCACACCACCGCCATGTGGTACTGCAACAGGGTGGGGTGGGATCGTGGACCCTATGTCAGGAGGCTCTGCCCTCTGGAGATTGCTGGAACAGCAGGGTATTTCCCTGGTGGTTCAACACGAGGGTTCACTGAATGCCAGGGCGGACGAACTCAGCCGCAGGTGCATAATGTATCACGAATGGCATCTTCACTCGGACATGGCGCAAGGTCTCTTTCGACAGTGGGGATATCATTGCTTAGATCTATTCGCCACCGAAGAGAACGCGCAATGTCAGTAATTCTGCGCTTTGGAATTTCCAAGGCGGCACTTGCTAGGCAACGCTTCTCGTAGCGAGTGGAGTTGCGGTCTGTTATATGCCTTTCCGCCTATACCACTTCTGCCCAGAGTGCTGAAGATCAGGCGCCACCGGGCCCAAATCAATCTTGTGGTCCCAGACTGGGCTCGAAGAGTTTGGTATCCCGAGCTACTCAGTATGCCGATTTATCCCCGATCCAACTTCCTCTTCGGGAGCATCTTCTGTCGCAGCAGCAGGGGACGGTCCTCCAGCCGAACCCATCCAGTCTCCATCTTTTGTGTGGAGATTGAGCGGCAGCAGTTGATTCCGTTCGACTTGCCTCCTGAAGTCTGTGATGTCAATCTGGCAGCCAGGCGTCCCTCCACTAAGTGGTATACGCCTGCAGGTGGTATACATTTGTGGAATGGTGCACAGCAAAGGCTGTGGATCCCCTTTCTGCCCCTCTTTCAGAAGTAATTCTGTTCCTTCTTTCTTTGACTCTGCTCTGGGCACTATCAAGGGCTACCTTTCTGCTATTTCTCCCTTTCTCAGGCTCCTTGATCAGCCCTCTCTTTCAAGTCCCTTGTTGTAAATAGATTACTCCTCTTTTCCCTCCTATTCCTTTCGTAATGCCACAGTGGGACTTGAACCTGGTTCTTGCATATTTAATGTGCGCTCCCTTTGAGCCTCTTCACAACTGTGTTCTTCGTCTGCTGAATGTGAAGACTGCTTTCCTGGTTGCCATCACCTCTGCCGGGAAAGTGAGTGAGCTCCAGGCTCTTTCTTGTAAACCTCCTTTTCTATCTGTCCATCCGGACAAGGTTGTGCTCAGAACATGTCCATCCTTTCTGCTAAAGGTTGTCACTGCCTTTCACATGGGTAGACCATCACTTTTCCCACCTTCTTTCCGCCTCCGCATCCTTCCAGAGAGGAAGAGAGGCTCCACCGTCTGGACCCAAAATGTGCGCTCTCATTTTGCCTGAACCGCACACAATTGGTGGGTGACTAGCTCTTTGTTTGGTTCGTTGGCGCCAAGAACGGGCTGGCTTTACACAAGCAGACTATCTCCCTAAGGGTCGTCTTGTGTATTAAAGCCTGTTATTTTCTCGCTAAAAAGGAGCCTCCGGTGGGGCTACGTGCCCATTCCACCAGGGCACGGCTGTCACTATGGCATTGGGACGTGGTGTCCCCTTAAAAGACATCGGTCAGGCAGCTATGTGGGCCTCGTTGCACACTTTTACTAAGCACTATTGCCTGGACAGCCAAGTCCAGAGAGACTGCTTCTTTGGCCTTTCTGTTCTCCTGGTCTTCCTGGTGTGCTCTTGGTTCCCAGACCCACCACCGGGGTTGGTATTGCTGGGGTATCTATTCTAAGGAAAGGAATCTATCACTACGTGTTTCTTGCAGATGAACAAGTTACTTACCTTTGGTAACGATATATCTGTAAAACATTAGTGATAGATTCCTTACAGACCCACCCATCCACCCTGTTCTGGAAACTGATTTCTAGGGTTAAGGTCATCCCTTTCAGGGCCCTAGTTTCAATTCACCAGTGGTCAGTATCTTGCATGGCTCTGCGTTTCTGGCGTGGAAAGTTGTGTACAGAACTGACAGCGCACAAGGCGGAGTCTAAGTAGCTTCCGTGACGTAATCTAGGCAACCACGACACCAACGATGGAGGCGGAGCCGCACAATACCACCTTCCGACGCGCCGGGGTACTGCTGACGAAAACTTTCCTGATCCAGTCTGACGCCTGGGGGTAATTCTAAGGTAAGGAATCTATCACTAACTAATGTTTCTTACAGATATATATTGTTACCGAAGGTAAGTAACTTGTTCTTCTGAACTTTCCTTTCACTAATCATTATTTTCAAGTGTCTTGAATTAATTGATTCCATTGAAACGAGCACAATACCACTCCCAGAATTCGTTAGTGTGATAGAATGGGCAGGCTTCATAGTGTCAATGAATCATTTGGTAGTCTGATATTTGAGTAGCTTATTTTCAGCCGGAGTTCTTAAAGGACTCTACAACTCAGTCCGGTGAGAACCCCTCATACATCTGCATAGAGGCAAACGCTGAAGAGACTGTCACTTTGAACACACCTCCTCTAGACAGACATACATGGCCACCCATAGATGGCAAGTTTCCCAAGTCCATGCATTATGTGCTGCTCCAGTCCATTTTTTTCCCTTTGAAATCAGGGATTTGTAGCTCTGTTGTGTAATAAACAAGATTACAAGTCTCAAAATTCAAAGAAAATCATGGATGAACCTGGGAAACATGGCAGAGCTGCCCACCACATACATAACAAACCCATCCATACTACAGAAAAGCACCTTCCTGCAGTCACTTTACTCACACTCAGCCCACTTGCCTAATACAAACCCGGTGCCTGGAAACAGACACCCCTGCACATACAAAATAACACTAATACACCTTCTTCAGAACACATCCTGCCCAAGCAAGGCTCAGACAAGTGCTTTCCATACAGCTGTTCATAAAATATTTTACATTGTTTTGGTTCAAGGACATTGAACAGTTTGTGCTTTCAATAAGGTCATAAATCATAGGTTATATGTATGAAATGTTTCTAAGGTGGATGGTAAGAGTCCAATGTGGTGAATCTTCTAGTCTTGAATGTGAGATTTCACTGACCACGTAAAGCTGAGCTGCAGGATGGAGCTAGCGGGTATGAAAAAACTCGCCCCAGATTCGGATTTAAACCAGTCCTGATGAAGAAAAATGAGTTACCAGTAAGTGTGACGAGCTGGACAAGACAAAACTTGTCTTCTCTGTCCTTCAAGATAATCAGGCTGAGGCTGCCATATGTTTGGATCTGGAAGCAGACTTCCTTGATCAACTTGGCTTTCTCTGACAATATGGCTATCACCAGGCAAGCACTTACATGTGAAACCTGTAAAGTAACTCCACATTCCCAGGGTTCCTTTGATGCGCCATGCACTAAAGCCCCTTTGCGAACCCACATGTGACCTTATGTGCTAAACCCAGAGAGGGAGCCTGTAGGAAGCTGGAACCTGTATATACTATACCAAAGTGAGGTATAGTGTGCACAGAGTCCAGGGGATCTCCAGGGGCTTTACAGAGGCTAAAGTACACAATACTAATGCTCTCTTTTGTGGTAGTGTGCGCAAGCTTTTAGTCCATGAATGATTGATTACACACAATGACTAAATACAAGACCAATTGTTTGTAAAAATATAAATTTGTATAGGTCATTTAGAATGAAAGATACTTTTTGTAATATCACAATTTTTCAGCATAAAAAGTGGACCATTGGTACATTTTTCAAATGGTTTAATGTTAACTTACGGAAGGAAAACAATCATGCAATTTCACAGGTAAGTACACAACCTACAGTTCCAGTCTTCACATTTTAGGATCAACACTGGGCTAAGGTGAGGTAATTGTAGGCAATGCACTACCAGTGGCACTGGTGCGGCCGGGTGTCCAGGTCAAATTCTGCCACTGTGGTCCAATGTTAATCAATGGAGACTGGGAATACTCAAAGAGGTGCTGGTTGAAGGTAGGTAAATATCAGAGTTGAGGTTCAATCCCCAGTAGTTTAGACCAGCACTTGAGGGGGTGGTGGTGGGGGGTGGGGGGCACGGGGCAGCACCAAACACACACCCTCAGTGACACAGAGGTGGCCAGGTACAGCATGTCTATACAGCCTCAGGCCCTTAATACAAATCAATTGAGAATGAACATTTCAAATAAAGACTGCAAGCTCAGACGAAGAAGCTGAATGAAGTGAACTGGTGGCTCTGGAGGTAAGTTTGGGTGCTCAGCAACTCTGTGACAGTCAGTTGAGCTCCACAAAGAGTCTGGGAGCTGCGGTGCAGAGGTGTCTATGGTCGTCAGAAAAGTCTTGCCAGTCACGGTTTGCGCACCCTTCGTGTTGAGGCTGCAGGCAAGGTTAAGGAGTCCAGTAGAGGTCACTATGCAGTTGATTCGAGCTCCGGGCAGCTAGGGAACCTTCTTGGGACCGATGGGTCACTTTGACACGGGCGGGAGCCGTCTGGTGCTGAGGTGGGTCCAGAGGGCTGGTTGTGCTGTCCAACAGGACACTGGAGCTCTTGTTTCTTTGTGGACAGGGACTCTGTCCTCAGGAGTCCTTGGTCTTTGAGGAGGCAGGCAGTCCTCCCAGGCTTTTGGAGGTCGCTACACCCGCAAAACGGGTCGCTTTTTGGAGCCGGTTTCTTCTAGGGCTGCCCACAAGCTGGTAGGGCTGGGGTCAAGTCAACTTTATTCTGGAGTCTTCACTGCTGGTACGGCTCTTCGGTCCTACTTCTTTGGGTCTCCAGGAATCTAAGGATCAAGGTTCAGAAGTCTCTGTAAATATTCAATGTAAGGGTGTTAAAGAGGCTGGAAGGTAGTAGCCAATGGGCTACTTACCTTTAGGGTAACTACATCCTTTTGTATGTCCACTTCCTATGGGAAGGGGACGTACCCCTAATCCTACTGGCTGAAATCCTCACAAACAATATGGGGGGTCACCTCAGATCCGAAAACCTTGAGGTTGGTCCTGACTGAAAGGGGACACACCTTTCCTGTTTACTAGTTTTGCCGCAGACCTTGCCGTCAAAAATGGGGTTTGGGGGGGGGGGGGGTGGCGGCGGGGGGACGACTCTCCACTAGCTGGAGAGGCCCTGGCTAGCATAACAAAGGGCAGGAAGCATTTGAGGTTCACCACCCTTGAATGCTGTTCCGGCTTGGCGGTGGGTGTGAAGCACCTCCACTCAGAGCAGGCTTTGTTTCTGACCCACAAGAGCACAAGGCACCCACCTCAGGGGTCAGAAACCTGTATGGAAGTGGCAGGCTGGTGCAGACCAGTCAGCACACACTAGCAGTTTGGTAGGTTTTCAGGGGGGCACTGGTATCGGGGTGTGCTCATTAATCTGAGTTGTTTGATCCTAAACATCTTGGGATTAGGTGAAGCCATCATGGAGCTGTGGAACTCGTATTAACAAGCTCCCAGCCCATGTACTCAGTATGGCACTTATAATGTCTGAGAATGGACTAAGACACTATAGGGGTATATCTGCTAATGCAGTTATGCCCTCACAAGAGGTGTAGTGCACCCTGCCATTAGGGCTGTAAGTGTGTCTTACCTATGCCTCTTGCAGTGCTGACAGGCCTGGCAGACGGGTGTGTGCCAGGTCGACTCTACACTTTCAGCTGCACCAAAGCACATAGGCTGCAGTGGCACAATGCCCTTGGTACCACTGGTACTTATATGAGAGGCAGAGGTGTGCCATTTGTGGAGACAAAGGTAACATTTTGGGAAAGAACACAGGCACTGAGAACCTGATTAGCAGGTACCCAGTGAACATTCAATAAAAGTTGCATTCAGAGTCTGACAATAAGTGAGGGGTAACCATGCCCAAAGGAGTACTTTCCTACAGAGACTTTTTAAGAAAGCACAGACATGAAGTGGACACAATAAGATGATGGACTTAGTGCTAAAACTTTTCAGATACCCACCCCCAGTCACATCATTGTTCTTCTGCTCACTATGCCACCCCAGTGGCCTGGCAGTTTGGGCTAAATTGTTCCCATGAGGAACAGGGTCAAGACTGATTTGTATATGTAATGTAATGTAGGTGATTTGTGAAGTGCGGCTGTTACTCCGATGAGTGTCCTGGCGCTATAGGAAGCAGTCTGCATGCCGGAAAGAGAAGAGCCTAAACTGAGGGAAAAAGCCAAGTCTTGACTTTTTTCTGGAAGATTGATATTTCCTTTATGGCCCTGAATGGCAGCTCATTCCTGAGAGCGGGGCCTAGAAATGAGAAGGATCTTCTTAATCCGAGGGACTACAGCCAGACAGAGATTTCCAGAGCGACGGTTCCTCGGGGGAATGTAAGGCTTGATTTATCTTGAAGATATCCAGGACCAGTCCCGTAAATTGCTTTCTGGGTTAGAAGCAATATTTTAAAAGTGATCTGCTTCTTAACTGGAAGCCAGTGTAGGCTATGAAGGAGACTGGTGACATGGGAGTGGCGTGGGAGCCCAAAGATGGTATGTGGGCCTGCGTTCTGAACTAATTATAGCCTGTCTATCAGGTATTTGGGCAGCCCTGCATACAGGCTGTTTCCATAGTCCAGTCTTGAGGTGATCAAGGCCTGGGCACCTGTTGTATAGCCTGAAAGGAGAGGAGAGAAAAAAAAGTCCCAAGGACCCGAAGGAGGGCAAAGCCCATACCCACCACATATTTGATTTGAGTGTGAAATGAAAGTTGCTCATCGAATTTAAAGCACAGGTTTTTAACCTCAAGACTGGTTAATCCTGGAGAAAAGGAGTTGGGTTCATCAGCTTATGACACCATTTTTGCACCCCAGAGTTCCACCAAGGAGGTCCAGGGAGAAAGGTAGATAATAGCTTTGGGCTCAGAGCTGAGCTCTGTGGCACTTCAACCTTAAGCTTGCTAGAGGTGGTGGTAAAAGGGTTGCACCAGACCAGCCACTGCTACCCCGAACCATTGATCCCCATAGCTTGTATACGTTCATATGGCTGGGTTTAAACTGGAATGGCATGGGGAGCAAAAAAACTGTTTTTAGGCCCCGATCTCTGTACTGGGGTAAATGTTTGACATTGTTCATCATTCTGTCCATCAATTGGTTTTTTGCATTTGTCACCTGAGTGGGACGGGTATACCCAGACGTGGATCCTTTGCTCCCCCTGCCACTGGAGTCAAGCTAGCCCGGCTGATGCTGGGTTAAACCCTGAAACTGGTTCCAGGATGCTTATTTCTGGTCCAGGGAGGGCCTGGCCTGGCAGTTCGGGCTGGACTGTTCACATGGGGAATGGAGTCCATACTTATCTGCATATGGCTGGATTTAAAATGGAATGGCATGGGGAGCAATAAACCAATGGATTTAGGCCCAGACATCTGTACTGGGGTGAATGTTTGACATTATTCAACATTCTGTCCATCAATTGTTGTTTTTGCATCTTATAAAGTGGCCAGAAAAAAGGAGGCCAGAAAAAGGATGATTAAGGAGGGAGCGTGGGAAGCACTTAAGATAGCCAGTACACACAAAGATAGTGCATTATTTCAAGGTGTGATAAATTCTCCATACTTTAGGGAATCCTGAGACCCCCTCAACAGACATTTTACTATTTATTCTAACCAGACCACAATGCATAGTGACATATAACATGTGGCTGTCTGTTTTTCTTATCTGGGTATACTCTTTGTTTAGCAACTATTTCTGGAAACCAATGTTATTAAAGTTGGACCGAAAGGTAAATGAAAGTAAAACTTTCGCTATCTGTGGGGTGAGGCCTATGAAAAGACCAGGTCATTTTTATTAGCAACACTAATGTGTGAGGCTGTTTCTCTTTTCTATCTGGGCATACTCGTTGATAGACAATATCTCTGGAAGCCAGTCTTATTAAATAAGACTGCTATGTTCAAAAAGTCAGTTGTTGGATTGCAAAGCTTTTGTAAAAAGTTAGGCTCAAAACCTAAAAAGAGCGATTTTAACTACCTATGCATCCCAATATGTTGCGATTGCTACGTATGGAGCCAGAACATTCAATTCAGGCCATTTGTAAAACGCGCAGCTGTCCCTGGATACGTGTCTCAGTGTTAGCGACAAGACCGAAGGGAGAAAGGGAAGTGAGCAAGTTACTTGCCGCTCAGATCTGTGTCCATCAAGAAAGTTTTGAGCTTGCTTCTGAAGGATGATTCCAAGGGGTTGCAGTGAAGACTGAGCTGCAGTGTGTTCACAGTTAAGAAGACAAATACGTAACCACCTTGTCTAGCTTTATAAATTCGATTAGTATGGAGAAGTTTCAAGCTGTTAGATCTCAAGGCTAAGGACTGGCGATAAGGTCTCAGTCTATTTCTCAGATATTGATGGCCCTTGAGATTAAAGGCTCTGAACACTAAAATAGGAGCTTTAAATTGAATTCCCTTGATCCCGGGAAGCCAGTGAAGATGTAGTAAATGAGAAGAAATGGAAAAATGGGAGGGGATTTTCAAAATGAGGCTGGCAGCTGAGTTATAAATGAATTAAAGCTGTTGCTGAAGAAAGGCTGGATGGCCCAGAAAGAGACAATTAGTATAGTCCAAGTTCGAGGCATGTGGGCTGCTAAATTCATATCTTTTGCATAGATCGCCGCCTAGTGTTGGGTCCGGATGATTGCACATTGTTGTCCTGGAAGAGTCTTCGAAGTATCACAAGATAGGTGGCTCCTCCCCTGGACTACAGTGCACATGGGCATCGACTCCATCCCCAGATTGTTTTTTTCCGCCATTGGGTTCGGATGTGGTTTCGACGTCTCCTTGTCGGAATCGAAAAAACTTACTTCTTTAAGGCCAAAAGGCCTTCTTATCTGCGTCGGTATTGTTCGCGTGCGGTCTCGAGCTTCATCCGACTCTTCGGGTCTGAATTCTGCGGAGTCGAGTAACTCTTCGGACATCGAGGCCCTCTCGTCGCAGCAAGTCACCGGCACTCTTACCATGGAACGGAGTCCGTTCAAGTTCTGCCCCGTCTGTGGGTCCAAATACCCACATATCGACGTGCATCCAGTCTGTAACAGATGCCTCTCGCCGACCACAACGAGGACCACTGCATGGCCTGCTCAAAGTTCAGGTCAAAGAAAACGCTCAAGCTTCGGCGCGCGGCGCGCCTCGAGGCCCGGCGAGCGGCTCCGGCACCCGACGACATATTCGATGACCCCGCAGAAGAAGGCCGAAGCCATCATCTTCAGATTTCACCACCGTCGACGGAGGTCGAGGCCGATCCCGAGGAACACGTCGAGGAACAGAGCCAAGACCTTGAATACGTCTAGGAGGTAGGGGACGACGAAGAAGTTTATGGGGCCGCGGAAGATAGCTCGGAGGAAGAGCTATGCCCCGAAAGTTACATGATTCAGCCGCAGGTCACGGGATCGCCACTCGGCCTTACCCACGACCCTGAACCGCTATCCCCAGCCCCGCCTTCTGGCCCGGCCACGGACACACCAGCGGAGACGCCATTGCGCGTATCGAAACCGAAACCTTCGGAATCGACGGCACCAAAGATGGCCGACGTCCCATCAAAAACGAAACCGAAACCTTCGGATTCGACGCCACCTAAAATGGCCGACGTACCATCAAAAATGACAAAGCCTGCTCCCTCATCGACTCCGTCGCCCTCCGGCCCTCCGAAGTCGAAGAAGGCTGTCGAGTCGACAGCGCCGCAGAAAGTGGCCAAGGACCCGTCCTCGAAGAAGGTCGTCCATCACGTGTCGAGCACGGTTACGCCGGCAAAGTTCACTAAAGCTGTCGAAGCAAGGTCAGCACAGGACCACGACCCGAAGTCCGGAGGCACTGCGCATCGGCACAAAGACACCAAATCTAAAGCAACGGCATCGGCGCCTAAGCCTACAACGGGGGCACGGACCGTTGCAGCCGAAGATTCGTCGGAGGTCACCTCGTCGCCACCGAGGTCCTCCGATAGTGGCGGACATGGAGCATCGGTTACCAAACCCTCCGCTTCATTCACAAAGCAGGTCACTGACTCCCTCAAACGTATTCGGGAGAAGGCTTCAACGTCGACAACTCACACGCCGTCGGCTCCGAAACCGGTGAACGCACCTGCGAAGACTTCAACCAAGCTTCTCTACACTCTGCCGCCGAAGGTGGCACCGAAGGCATTTGCAACCAAATCGGTGCCGAAGATCACAAACGTCAGAACCTTCGACACAAAGTGGCCGATTGGATCGACATCAAGCCTCCGAAGAACACTCTGAGCATTACATCGATGCCGAAACCGGGAAATTGACCCTCTATAAACGAAAGATCACTTCCCAACCATTGGAATCCTATGTCATTCCATTGAAAAAGAAAAGGCCGGCACAGGACATTCCTGCCCTTGTTGAACCTATTCAGCCTCCACCAAGGAGGAGTCCATCACCTTCCCCCAACCAGTCAGGGGGAGAGGACAATAACCAGGATGAACAGTACAATTTCCCAGCTGACAATGACCCTGATGTACAACAGGACTCATATGACGACACTGGTGACCAGGGAGGCCATCCGGTGGTACAGGACCCACAGGGTTTTGGTGCACGTACATCCCCAACTGAGGATTCAGCGGCATTTAATGCCTTGATAGAGCGGGCAGCTGCGAATCATGATGTGGACATGCATGCTGACCCGGTAGAAGAAGATTTTTTGTTTGACACTTTCTCTGTCTCAGAGAGAACAGTTAAGACACTTCCTATGCTAAAAGGTGTCCTTAAGCATGCCCCAGAGATCTTTAAAGAACCTACCAGGGCGAGAGTGGTGAACCCACGTATCGAAAAGAAATACAGACCGGCACCTGGGGACCCTGCATATATTCGGGGACAGTTGCCTCTGGACTCGCTGGTGGTCGCCAATGCCCGCAAAAGGGCGAACTCCCAGACAACGGGTGAAGCTCCTCCCCCAGACAAGGAGTCGAAAGTGCTTGAGGCAGCGGGCAAAAGGGTGGCTGCGCAGGCTGCCAATATCTGGCGTATATCAAACACACAGGCACTATTGGCACGATATGATAGGGCGCATTACGACACCCTAGAACAGCTCCTTCAACACCTACCTGATCAGTTTAAGGAGGGAGCAGAAATGCTCATACAAGAGGGAAAGCTCATTTCAAACGCTGCAATAAAGTGTGCACTTGATGTGGCTGATACAGCGGCTAGGGCGATTAACACTAGCGTCATGTTAAGGCGACAAGCATGGCTTCGCATATCAGGCTTTAAACCTGACATTCAAACAACAATACTCAACCAGCCCGTTAATCCTGACAGACTGTTTGGCCCAGATGTTGACACCACCCTCGAGAAAATTAAAAAGGACAATGAGACCGCTAAGTCCATGGGGGCGCTTCAGTCTCAACAGTTCAGGGGAGCACTTTTCGTCGCTCAGGTGCACGCGGTGTTACCAGAGGACACTTGGGTCAACAGACACAATTCACGAAAGGTGGCGCACAATCCTCGTACCCCAAACAGGGTAGAGGGGGTTACAGAGGTAATAGTGCCAAGGGCAGAGGCAGAGGAAACAACAACTCCCGTTCCTCTGCCGCCAACAAACAGTGACTCTCTGTCACTGCCCCCCGACCATCCAACACCTGTCGGGGGGAGACTCCATCAGTTCCTGCCAGTCTGGACATCCATCACCACAGACAGAGGTGGGTAAGACAGCTTATCCAGTACGGTTATTGTTTGGAGTTGACCTCCACTCCACCCAACATTCCCCCAAGACAACGTCCTATGTCGGCAGAGCACTTGCACTTATTGCAGCAGGAAGTAGTGGTGATGCTGCAAAAAGGCGCAATCGAGCTCGTACCAGTGGAGGAGGAAGGCACAGGGGTCTATTCCCTGTACTTCCTTATCCCAAAGAAGGACGGATCCCTCAGACCCATTCTGGATCTACGCCCCCTCAACCTGTATATACTGTCAGAACACTTTCACATGCTTACACTGCAACAGATTCTTCCCCTGCTAAACCAAGGGGACTTCCTAGCAACCTTGGACCTCAAGGATGCTTATTTTCACATACCACTCCACCCATCCCACAGAAAATACCTCAGGTTCACCATCCACAACAGGCATTATCAGTTCAAAGTCTCAATCTTCGGAGTGACCACTGCCCCCAGAGTGTTTACAAAGTGTCTGGCGACAGTTGCGGCGCACCTCAGGAGACAGAACATACATGTCTACCCTTACCTAGACGACTGGCTCGTTCAAGCAAAGTCGGAACGGAAGTGCGCCGCAGACATGTCCCACACCATTCGCCTCCTTCACAGTCTGGGGTTCTCGCTAAACTACCCAAAGTCGCACCTTCAGCCAGCCCATGTGCGGCAGTATCTGGGCGCAACAATAAATACCCTGACTGCTATGGCTCAGCCAAACCCGGTCAGGATCGACAACATTCAGTCGCTGATCCAAAGGTTCAGACCGCAACACACTACCAGCGAGAGTGTTCATGCAGTTGATAGGCATGATGGCCTCCTGCATCTTCATAGTCCCGCACGCAAGGTTGCATATGCGTCCGCTCCAAGAATGCTTGGCAAATCAGTGGACACAAGCTCAGGGACAACTGACAGACCTAGTGTTGGTGACCGGTCGGACATACAACTCTCTGCATTGGTGGAATCCACACAACCTTTGCAAGGGACGACCGTTCCAAGAGCCTGTGCACAGATTATCCTAACGACGGACGCATCTCTCCAAAGGTGGGGAGCTCATGTGCTCCACTACACGGTGCAGGGACTGTGGACAACTCAGCAACAGAAGTTGCACATCAACTACCTGGAATTGATGGCAATCTTCATGGCGCTCAAGTCCTTCAAGGTACATCTGTGCAACAAGGTCGTGTTGATCCGGACGGACAACATGACCGCCATGTACTACATCCAAAAGCAGGGAGGTACTCACTCGCCACAGCTGTCTCATCTGGCTCAGAGCATGTGGAAGTGGGCCATTCAGAGGAACATTTTCCTCATGGCAGAACACCTCCCGGGCAAGGACAATCAGATGGCGGATCTGCTCAGCAGATACAGCCATCAAATGCACGAGTGGGAGATACATCCATCAGTACTCCACCCGTACTTCCAACAGTGGGGTCATCCACAGATAGACCTCTTTGCTACAAGGGAAAACGCAAAATGCCAAAGCTTTGCCGCCAGGTTCCCTCACCCAGAATCGCAAGGGAATGCGATATGGATGAACTGGTCAGGCAGATTTGCGTACGCTTTCCCCCCAGCGCCTCTCATTCCGCTGGTGGCAAGAAAGCTAAAGCAACACTCGATGACGCTCATCCTGGTTGCTCCAACGTGAGCGCGCCAACCATGGTACACCACGTTTCTAGAACTTTCCGTGGTACCGCATCAAAGGCTGCATCTCTCTCCAAGCCTCTTGAAGCAGAGCCATGGTGCCATTCAGCATCCAGATCCGCAACAGCTCAACCTGGCGATTTGGCTCCTGAGGTCCTAGAGTTTGGCTACCTCAACCTGCCTCCTGAATGCATGAATATCATACGAGAGGCGAGAAAGCCCACTACCAGAGCTTGCTATGCAGCGAAATGGAAGCGGTTTGTCATTTACTGTACAGAACACAATATCAACCCGCTGGATGCATCCATTCCTAACATCATCTGCTATTTGTTACATCTTTACAAATGCAATCTAGCATACGCTTCCATTCGGATACACTTACCCGCCATAGCGGCTTATCTCCAGAACAGGCAGCATCTCTCTGTTTTCAGGGTGCCTGCCATTAAAGGCTTTCTGGAGGGACTGAAACGAGTCATTCCTCCGAGAACACCACCAGCTCCAGTGTGGAACCTCAATGTGGTCCTCATTAGGATAATGGGCCCCCATTTTGAGCCACTGCACTCCTGCGAAATTCAGTTTTTAACATGGAAAGTGGCCTTTCTCATTGCTATTACATCGCTCAGGCGTGTTAGTGAGCTGCAAGCGCTCACAATCCAGGAGCCATTCATACAAATTCATTCAAACAGGGTAGTACTACGCACTAACCCCAAATTCCTTCCGAAAGTGGTGTCACAGTTTCATATCAACCAAACTATTGACCTGCCCGCATTCTTTCAAAACCCACAAACAGTAGCGGAAAGAATGCTCCATACATTGGACGTTAGGAGGGCGTTGATGTACTACATTGACAGAACACAACACTTTAGGAAAACACAACAACTTTTTGTTGCCTTCTCAGCACAGCACAAAGGCAACCCTATTTCCAAAGCAGGAATAGCCAGATGGATTGTTAAGTGCATTCAAATCTGTTATCAAAAAGCTAAACGTACTTTAACAATACCCCCAAGGGCGCACTCCACACGCAAGTTGGGGGCCTCCATGGCCTTCCTGGGGAACATTCCTTTGGAAGACATTTGTAGAGCAGCCACGTGGGCTACACCGCACACATTTACCAAACATTACTGTGTCGATGTGCATTCCAAGCAGCAAGCAGCTGTAGGACAGGCTGTTCTCAAGACACTCTTTCAGACTTCTGCAGCTGGCACGGGCAACCGCCGTTAATGGAGGGACTGCTATGTATTCTATGCAAAAGATGAATTTAGCAGCCCACACGCCTCGAACTGAATATGCTACTTACCAGTATGCATCTGTTCTTGGCATGTAGGGCTGCTAACATTCATATCGCCCACCCTCCTCCCCGGTGCCCGTAGCGGCTGCAGATACTCTCTTGCATTCAATCATTAGCATGGACATCCTTTACACTATTTCACTCCATCTCTGCCACAATGGCTAAAAACAATCTGGGGATGGAGTCGAGGCCCATGCGCACTGTAGTCCAGGGGAGGAGCCACCTATCTCGTGATACTTCGAAGACTCTTCCAGGACAACAATGTGCAATCATCCGGACCCAACACTAGGCGGCGATCTATGCAAAAGATATGAATGTTAGCAGCCCTACATGCCAAGAACAGATGCATACTGGTAAGTAGCATATTCATTTAGCTGTGGCCAAAGTGTGGATAAACGTTTTTCGTGAGACCATCAGAATGAGGTGGAGCTTTCTTCTGAGAGAGCTCGGGTGGCAAAACAAGAAGCAGAGAGAGATCTTACTTGGAGTTGAAAAGTAAGCTGTGAATCAAATTTTACCCCCAGGTTTTTAGCCAACGGAGTAGGAGTCGGGGGAGCTCTTGCCTCAGGCGGCCATCACAAGCTAGAATCTGGGACAAGTTTAGTGCCAAAGAAAAGAACCTCTTTTTTTCCAGGGTTGTATTTTAGATAACGTTCCTCCATCCAGGTTACCACCTGTTTCAGACATAGCTTAAACGAATTAAGAGATGGAGTAGGTTTCTGGAAAGCAAGAAAGAGCTGGGTATCATCATAAGAGACCACCCGCACCCCCCACGTTTCCACCAATTTGGCATGACCCTCCAGATATATATTGAAAAGAGTCTGACTAAGGGCTCAGCCCTTGGGGGACCCTAAAAAGCAGTATTTTGGAAGAAGAGGTAAAAGGAGGAAGAAAATCCGCTAGGGAGCAATACGAAAGACTATTTCAACCAGCTCAAGGCTTGGCCTCTGGCACCAGTCCTTTCAGTTCTGTCAAGTAAGGTGGCATAGGAAACTGTGTCAAAAGCTGAGGTCAAGTCCAACTGCATGAGCAGCACAGGCGAACCCTGATCTAATTTTTCCTTGATATATTCTGATACCTCTAACAGAGTGGACTCCGTAGTTAGCCCAAGCGTAAGCCCGATTGAGACTCATGCAGCAGAGAATTAGATTCTAGGAAATGAGACAACTGTATATTGGCCCTTTTCTCTAGAAGTTTAGCTACTGTGGGGAGACGAAATGTGGATCTAAAGTTGCTCAAGACCTTATGATCTGCTGATGGCTTTTTTAGAATTGGACATAGGAGAGCATGTTTCCAACAGAGTGGAACCTCACCCAATTCCAGAGTTTTATACATTTATATGGGGCATGAGTGATGTGCAAGGTATTGAACAAGCTGACCATGCTTTTTTGAAACATTTATTAGTGATCCCCCGAAGCTGCTCTAATGTCATCTATCTTGATGAATTGGGTTTTCGTTATATCGTGGACAGAATAAAATTATGACCACTTTTACTTTGGCATTCTATTTGGACTCGGCAGGTTGCACTAATGAACAAACTTGTGTTAAAGGACTGTCTGAAAATGTGTGCAGCTCTCAATATAATGTGGTTTGCGTATGTAAAGCCGACTTGTGAGGACGTTGGGCTCCCAGCCTTATTCCTTTCATCTGACTCATGTCTGAGTATTATTAAGACTTAAGTTAAAACATTTTTTGGGGATAATACCACGATGGAAAGAAGGGTGGCAGATAAACATAAAGCATCAGTGATCACTTATAGTCTGGTATATATTCAAGAAGGCCTCCTATACTTTTTATCCTTGATCCAGAACCTTCTACATTGCTTTGTTCTAACCAGGCTTCATTTTCATTATTTACTCCTCATGGTGGGTTACCCAGTTAATTGTTATTCCTTATCAGACCACGGTCCCGGTCCATGTGATGGTGTTTCCCCTCAGACTAATCTACATATTGTAATTTTTTGCCCTTTTTATGCTATCCCAAGCAGAGAATTTATACTGACTCTTATTCAGGTGTTTAAGTTCAGACAGTGCAGACCTGCTCTATTTTTGCAACAATTACAGTGCCCCTTGATATGTTACTCAATGGCATTTTTATCTGGCATTTTTTTTAAATACGGAAATGTGCAATACGGTAAAGGGCCTTTACTGAAGCTATTATTTATTGGTAATACGAGATATGCTGTATGCTAGGTTGTTTTAATGTACTGGATTTTAAGATTTTATTCTAATCAATTTGATGTTTTATGGCTCGTTTAACTCTTATTGCTCTGGGTTGGGACTACACATTGTGTTAAAAAGATAAAGAACGTATATATTGTTATTTTTGTTGTGCTTTATGCAACTGAAATGTAGCGATTTAAGATTTTTTTGACTGACTGGTCCAACCTCTATTCATTTAAAAACATTTTTTTATTGAGTTGCAGTTGAAAATTCCAACACGGCCTACACAATAAAAGAAAGTTACAAACAAATATACAATATAAATAAAGTATAACTGCCCTGCTGAATCCTCTCCTCCCCCTGCCCTTACATCTACAGTTGTATAGAAAAACACCCTGGATGCAACACAACCTCAATTCATTGTGTTCCTGTTTGAAGTAGATAAATATTGATGGGCTTGGCAGTGACAGGGTGAACTTTGCTTTTAAATGTAAATTTATTTATCATAGGTGGTTACAATGGTAATGGAGGATCTGGTGAAAATGCCTATGGTCGGAAGTCGTTGGGGCAAGAGCTGAGGGTTAACAATGTGACACCTGATTTCACCAGTGTTCAGCATGGAACTCGTGCTTTAGCATCAAAAGATATGAGGAAATCCCAGGGTAAGATGCAGTGTTATTTAAAGGTTTGATTTCAAACTCAATTATTTCAATGTGTTTTTATTTTTTTTAAACTCCAAATGTATTGTTACTTTTATGAAATATTAGTTTTTAAAAAACCTAAGATATGCTTTTAAAATGTTTTCTATGCGGCTGTAGTAGGAAACCCAAAGCCATTTGGCTGAAGCTTAAAGAATAACCTTACCTAACCTTCATTTTTGAAATATTATCTAAATTGGTGCTTCATTGAGCCATAAATTGCTGCTGTTGGTGGTTCAGGGGTGTTTGGCATCCAAGTTGATGCTGAAGAGTGGTGGGCCAGGGTAAATTCTGACAGTGAGATAATAGTGGGGTGTTGCAGTTTTCCTGATCCTTCCTGGCACAGGCTTTGATTGTTCCGATGAGTGTTTGGATTGTAATTTTCTTTGTTTCTGTGAGATAGAGACCAGGGCAATCTGACCGAAGGTTTAAAATAAAAAGTTATTAGTTATATAAGTATACAAAACCACCCGTGGCTGTACAGCAGTACAACAATACATACGTTCAAATTGGTCCTAGGCACAAAATGTCGAACAGAACACAATTCAAACTAGTATGATATTGCATATTCATGATCAGGAGCTGGTGGTGTCATTGTCTTGTGAACGTAAATAAAGTAGTAGTGGTTCCCAGATATCCTTGGGCTTGGAGGTGGTAGGCAGCTCTACACGGCCAATGTCTCAGTACACCATATCCTTTAGCCATTGTACGATAGAGGGGCTCAGGCGGCTCTCCCTGAGCTTAGCTAGAAGTAATGCTATGTTTACAAGTCTGCATAATAAACCTTTCAGAGATGGTACCAGGCGTAGCGGAGAGCAGTCCAAGTCATAATCTGTCATGTCTTTCATTATTTTAATCACAGCAGCCCAGAATTCTGCCACTTTCTCACATTCCCGTGCCAAGTAAAAGAAATCCGCCCGAGGTGTCGCATCACTTATACTTATCATGATCTCTGAGACCATGTTTGCAGAGTTTATATGGCGGGTGATGAAGTTGGTGAATGTAGTTAAAGTGAATAATTTGTAAGTTACCATTAGGTGTGAGGGCTTGAGTTAGCTGGCAGCAGCGCCCCAGTCTTTCTGTGTGATTGGTGGATCTAGTTTCTTATTCCACTGCTCCATGCTCATGCTTTGAGGCAGAGAAAGTTCGTCTTGCGCAGCACGATAAAGAGTAGTCACCATTTTATTCTTTGTGATACTGGTAGGCAGGGTGTGCAGGGGCAATAGCGTTAGGGGTTCTGTCGGGAATGTGGGGTAGTGTACCTGCAGTGCCTTTCTTAGCCTGTGGATGGTAAAGGCATAGAGAGGCGTTTGATTTTGTACATAGCTTAAGTCCCTTTGTGTCAAAAAACTGCAGTCTGGGAAAAGGTCCTGCATTTTGTCAATGCCCGCCAAGGTCAGAATGCGCATGACTCTTGTGTAAATGATATACCAGCATGATATGCCAGAGGCATGATTTGAGAATATAACAGAAGTTTATCTACCCTGCGGCCTAGTTCCTGCCAGGCAGCAATGGTAGTATCAATGGAGTTATTTCAGCACAGGGTGTGCCTCTGCACACGTGGGTCAGTATGGACTCCAGGGGGATGGGGTGTGCATCGTCGTCCACCGCAACATATGGGATGTAGTCATGGGTGCGATACCAATAGTAAGCAAACTGGGCTTGTGTGCATAAATAATAAAGATGTATGTCGGGTACACTAAAGCCCCCCTACTGTAATCCAATGTGAGGGTTGGTAGGCTAACGTGTGCTTATTTACCTCCCCATATAATTTTAATGAACAGTGATCGAATCGTTTTGAAAAGTGTTGCGGGGAGTGGTATGGGGATGGTGCTGAAGTAATAGAGGACCTTAGGTAGGGCGACCATTTTTATAAGAGCCATGCGGTCTGCTAGTGATAGTGGCAGGCGTATCCATCTGTCTACCTGTTCCAGTTTTATGCAAGTTGTGCCATCATGTTCACAAATCACTACATCCGGGTCACGGTGGACCCACACGCCAAGGTATTTTACAGGGTCAGTCGCCCATATCAGCGGGAAATTCAGCGTGTGGGGAGGAGTAGATGCGGTTAGCGGGACGACTATTGATTTAGACCAATTAATAGTGATGTCAGAGAATCACCCGAACCAGATATATTCTCTTAGCTCCGGCCCAAGAAAGGTGTGTGGTTCTCTAATGCATAGGAACATGTCATCCGCATAGAGTGATATGCTCACCGGGAGGTGGGCAAATTGTAACGCTGCTGCTCTGTGAAGCGGTCTAATAATACATGCCAGGGGTTCCAGCATGATTGCGAATAGGAGCGGTGAGAGGGGACATCCCTGTCTCGTTCCTCTATGAATTCGGATGGGGTCCAATGTAATGCCCTCTATTCGCATGCACGCTGATGGGGCTGTATATAGTTGATGTATCCAATTGATAAATAGTGGTGGGAAACCCATCCGATGTAAAATGTTAAAAAGGTAACTCCACTCTATCGAGTCGAAGGCTTTGGCTGCATCAAGCATTGCCATCGCCAGCAGATCAGGGTTTAGAACATGGTACATGGCAAACAGCGTCCGTAGGTTATCGATGTAGATCTGTCGGGTATGAATCCGGACTGATCCGGCAGGACTAATTAAGGCATCAACGGCGTGAGTCTGGTCGCCAGTACTTTTGCCAACCGATTAGCATCGATATTTGAGTGACAGTGGACGGTAGGAGCCACATCGGTTTGGTGGATTATCCTTTTAAAGCAAAGTGATGAGGGCCTCTCTGAGAGTCGGGGGGAGCGTGCCCAGCTCGAAAGCTTCAGCGTACATTTCAACAAGATAAGGTGTCAGTTCGTCTAAGAACTCCTTATAGAACTCGCAGGTGAGCCCGTCCGGGCCCAGAGCTTTTTTGTTTGGAAGGGACTTGATTGCTGCCTTTATACCCTCTTCGGTTATAGACTGGCACAAGTGTTCTCTGCGACTATCTGATAGCCACGCAAGAGTGATGTCTGATAAATAGTTACCGTATTCTGTTGCAGAGGCCCTGGTCTGTGAGGTATACATGTCTACGTAAGCTGTATGGAATTGTGTGACAATGTCTCTTGTAGAGTAGTGATCTACCTCCGATGCGTCTGTTATTTTAGTAATGATGTGTGCATTTTCACTGGCCTTAATTTTAATTGCTAATGTGTGTCCTGTTCTGCCGCCCTCACCATACGTTCGGGCCACATGGCGCCTGTATAAATAACGAATTTCGGTGTCCGCCAAAGTGTTGTATTCCTTGATTAATTCCTTTATTTGGGAAAGGAGTGTCGTGCTATGAGAACGCTCATATTCATGTTCAAGGTGCTGTAAGGCGTGTTCGGTCTTAGAAAGCTGGCCCCTAAGATCTTTTAATGTTTCATCTGTTGTGCTAATGCATGTGCCACGGATCGTAGCTTTGAATGCCTCCCATAGGATTGCCACGCTGTCTAATGTCCCTTTATTTTGAGCAAAATATTGTATAATGGCCTCCTGGATAGTGTGTGTATAGAGGGGGTCAAGTAGCGCTTCAGAGCGGAAACGCCAGGTGAATTGTTGGGGATGTGTCAGTGCGATGTGCAGTTTGAGTCTAACAGGATTGTGGTCTGAAAGTGTTCTTGGAAGCACCTCGGTCTCTGATACCCAGGTCATGTTGCAATCGCTCATGATCCAATAGTCAAGCCGAGACCAGCTTCCTTGGATGGTGGAAATGTGTGCCTACTAATTTGGTTGGATTACGCAGGTGCCAGACATCCGACAGAGCAAGTTCTGCCATACCCTCGTTAATAATCCTGACAGTTCTGGGCGAGTGTACCATCCCTTCCCCCTACCCCCACTCCACTTAACTTGTCCATAGTTTGGTCTAAATGAGTATTTAAATCACCACCCCATATTCTGGTAGCTTCCTGCCAGTCAGGCAGTATGGAAAGTATCTGCTCATAGAACTCGGGGTCTTCTACTTTGGTGCTGTATATGTTCACCAGTGTGATCAGAGGTCCGGCTTCTTTGCCAGGTGTTAAAGCGTACCTGCCTGCAGCTTTTTATCGCAATAAAGGGCATATTTTTATTGATGAGGGTAAGCACCCCTCTAGCATATGACGAGTAGGGTGAAGCCGGTCTGTAGCCCGCCCATTTAGCCCCTATCTGCGCCTCAGTGTGACGTGTTGGGTGTGTTTCTCGTATGAGGACATTTTTAACGTCGTGACGATCTAAATAGGCGAGCGCTTGTCGTATTTTTTGAGGGAGAGTTGAGCCCCCTCTCATTCCATTTTAGACATACAATTCTTTCATGCAACATCTCTATACTTCACATATATCAATTGACATTCCCCAATTAGTATCTTTTCTGTATCAAAATCCAGCCTTTAATAGGACTTCTTAGTACCTTACAGCCATCTTAACAGTTTCCCCTATACCCCCACCCGTCTGCCCCCCACCCACTTCAGCAACCCCAACCTGCCAAAGCCAACCCAAACCCTCCCAAACAGTACCCAATATATACAGAAAGCCACCGTAGCAGCTATGGGGATCACCCAACGGGGGAGTGCTGGAGCGCAAAATCCCTCCCAAGTGTGAAGGGAGGTGGGCGGAGGTGAAAAATACTGTATCCCACCTATAACTTAAATTAGAGTAGCCCTGGGGCAGTGATAGAAATGTTAAATATGACAGTCGTATATAATCAAGAAAACATAAAAGTCTTATCTGCCGGTGCAAGCGAGTAGTCCGCTGTAGTCTGTATTGAGTGCCAGGGAGAACATACCCGCTTGAAGGTTTGAGCGACATTGCTATACTACTGCAGAAAGGAAAACCCTCTGTGTACATATCGTGAGAATCATTCTGCGGTGCCTTGTGAGGAAGCATCGTTGCCGTTGTCTTCATGATTAGAGGAGCTCTTAGATTTAAGTTTCAGCACCGTGGCATATTCCATTGTGGTTTTCGGCGACGTGAAGATCCTCGATTTGCCATTCATGTCAATACGCAATCGCGCTGGATACAGCATTGCGTAGAGAATCTTCTCTGCCATAAGGATTTTCTTTGATTGAAACTCCTTCCGAGCCGCCTGCACCGCTACGGTGAAATACGGATACAAGGCAAGTGAGTTGCCTTCATGAACAATGTTCCCCTTATCTCTGGACATGCGGAGAATGATATCTCGGTCTCTGTAATTTAGGAGACGCACGATTATGGGGCGTGGTGGGGCCACGGTTGGGGTCTGGTAGCTAGTGAGCGATGAGCACGCTAGACTATCAAACCGGATGATAGGTTTTCAGCCCCAAAAATCGACTGCAGGAGAGTCTCAATATATGTTTCGAGGCGGCCCTTGTTGGTTGTTTCCGGTAATCCTGTTGTGCGTAGATTATTGCGCCTCGATCTCGCTTCAAGGTTCTCATTTTTGCCTGTATTACAGCTACCTGCTGCAGGCCGTTCCCCGCATCCGATATATGCGTTTCCGCCTCTCCGAACCGTAGCGCTCGTTTGTCTAACTTGGCGGCCATGTGGTCCATTCTCAAATTAAGGACATCTATCTTGCTGTCTATAGTATGTAAGCTTGCCTGGACTGCCATGAGCGTTTTTTCAATCGCAGATAGGCTATCAGCAGGGGTGTCTAACGCCGAGTCCGACGTGGCTCGTTGTTAGGATTTGCTTGCTTTGCGAGGTTTAAACGTGAGGTGAGGCTGACTCCACTCTGTTTTGCCCATTTTTTTCTGTGCTTATTCACCAGCCGCATTTGGAAGTGGGTAGGGAGTGTTCGACAGGCTGAATCACAAACAGGCAGTGTGCCCTGGTCTCCCACACCAGGGTGGGAACTCTAATTGTGTATACTATGCATGGGGCGGCACAGACAGGGGTGACCACAAAAGAAGTCTTCACAGCGATGGCAACTCCTTGCCACAGTTCACCACCTAGCCGATTAACTCGCAGCAGAGATGCCCACCCTGCCCGTGGAACTCACTCGGTTAGTTATTCCCGGCTACTGATTTTGTGTCTTCAATCCTCCATGGTTTACTGTGTCTCCAGCGACTACCAGGTATGGGGGCAGTACAATGTAGCGCACAGACTCTGATCCCTGCTGTTCCCCGATAGACACTCACAGCGCTGGGGTTCGTGGAGCGAAGAGGCCGCAAAACACACGTGCTCACAGGTGGAGTTATAGTTCCTTTGGAGCCAAGCTGCGGCCCGCACCCGCCACAAGCACCAGTCTAGGAGTCAGATAGCTCTCAGTGCCTACGCATGTCCCACAAGGCTGGTATTATGAAAGCTCAACCCCTCCGCTCGGGGCCCTAGGCCACTCCACTCACGTGAGGCGCTGACTTGAGAAGTGAGTGTAGGGCCAAGCATAGGCTCACACGGGCAAACCTCAGACCGACGGCTGGTCTTCTCTCCGGCTCCTGGATCCCAGATGCAGGGTCAGGCGGTGACGCCTCCAGTTACGGGAAGCAAGGTGCTGCGCCGCTGGGTCGCACCGTCAGGAGCCGCTCGCCTCTCAATCTCTGACAAATGTATCGTGGGGCAGGCCGACAGCTCACGGCAGTCAGGCGGAGCGGCAAGGCAGACCGTGTCCGCCCTCCCAGCACGTATCTGCCAATCCCGCTCAGTCCCAGTGTATCATTGGGCAACTCCTCCGTCCCTGGCCGTCAGCCGTGCTCCTCGACTCCGCCTCAGTAGAAGCGCCAGCCGGCAATGTGGATTCTAGGCTGCCATTTTGTAGAGAGGAGTCCGTCGCAAAAGTCGCGGTATGCAGCGTCTCAGTAGTCTCTGGCCACAATATTTTTTCAGTTCATGGTGGCGGAGAAGTTTGGCGTGTCACAATGTCTGCTGTGGGCAGGAAGTGCAGAATTTTGAAAGGATCGTCCCTTCGTCCAGCAGAGCTGCGCTAAGGCGCAGCCAAATTGCTTTGCATCCTCTAGTGCTCCCCAATCTGACCTAAGGTTGATGCAAGTCTAATTCCTTTGAAATGGTGTTGGAGCTAAGGCAGAATAAGTTGCATGTTCAACATTATCTCAACTTTTGCCTGCCTGGTCCCAAGCCATACGTTGTATCAGGTCGTGCCAGACGTGTAGACCCTGGGTTTAAAAGTAGATTCATAAAGGTGAAAGACATGCGAGAATGCACTTAGAGGGGGTGTGGAGGCCAATGAAACAACTTGACTTTTTTACTTCTGAGCAGTGGTCAATAGTTCTGTAGATACATCAGGTTTGAGTGGTTATACTAGTGTCTAGGTTTCCAAAGCCACTGCTGAAATAGCAGAAACTGAATATTGGAGAAGAGAGATGACCAAATTTAGTGACTGAGACAGTGCGTAGAGGAAGAAGGCGAGTGGTTTGGAATGAATTTGGACTCATAAGGTATTTGGGCCGGTTTGGCCACAGAAGCAGTAGTAAAGATAGATATAGAACAGGGAGAGCTGAATAAGAGTGTCGCAGAGCAGTGGAGGTTATTCAAAAAGTGGGGGCAACTTGGTCTTGGGTGTGCCACTGGGTGACAACTGGTGGATAACTTTCATTGTCCGAGCTTCCTCTCTGTTAATTATCAGAAATCTCTTCATTGTTTAGCTGTGTTTGATACTTTTGTTTGTGGATGCGATATAGGGGATGACTGTTGAATGGGGACTGGACAAGTGGAAGTGCTTTTGGGCGGAATGGCTTGGTGCAAAAGGAGCTGAACCATTTAGAAGTAACAATAGGCTGGGGTATCAACGTTACCTGGGTGGTGAGGGTGAACAAGGAGGCACAGTTTTTACTTGGTGACTTTTTCAAATGCTGTTAGCCTTGTTACTGGGGTCTCAACTTTTGCAACTAGATGAGGGAGGGGCAAAACACTCTGCCCATAAGCCACAAAGTAATGCCACTTGTCCCCCCCCACCTGCCCTATCTTTTCCCAAAGCATTGGCTGCAGAGTGGCGCTGGTGGAATGTTAAGTGCTGGGTTTACCTCTGCATATTGTACAAGGGGTGATATAGAATGGTAGCATACACACCGTATGAGAAGGTGCTGCCATCTACTGTACATGGCTATTCTTTGTGATGTGTGAACAGAATATGGAAGGGCATTCAAACGCCAGCTACTGTACAGTAAGCCAAGGTGTACACCTGTTAATTGTGAACAACGCCAAGAGATCCTCTTCTTCTGATATACTTTGCTCATTTAGATTATAACAATTTGGGGTCACGGTTTGGGATTGTTGAGGGGAGTGTGATTTAAGACTGGGCCGGGCATTAAGGACAAAAGGATGGAATTAAATTGTGAACTGCTTCTTAATGGAGTAGCTACATGTATGTAAAGTGTGCAGCAAAGGTGGCTGCACAAACCTGATTGTCTTCTTAAAAAGGCAAGAGTGGCATATGATACTTTAGTAAGAATGTAGTGCTTTTCAATTGCATTCCTGCTCAGGCCCGGATACGTTCCTGGTAATTGAAGTTGGGCTCTGTAGGATTGTGAAATTACCTGTCAATATAGTGCAGATCTTAAGCTTACACAGTGGTATTGGAAAAAGCATATTTTCTGAAGAATATTTCAGATGGTAGATTTCCAACGTTTTGAGCCTTCCTCTAAGGTTTCTAGACTCAATGTAGAAATGTTTCCTGTGTTAGCTCCCATGTAATGGTAGCTCGTGCCATCTGACTCATTGGTCAAACTCTGTCTGGCCTTCATAAGTGATGGCACATTGCTCCATATTGGAGCCACCCCATAGCCTGTATTTCAGTACCTTTATTCTGATCCCTTTGACATGGACCCAGAGTTCTGCTACCAACTTTGAGTATTTTGTTTTACCATTTACATAAAAAATTAATGTTCGAGGCATATTAGCTGTGGATCATATGTATTGCATAGATCGCCATCTAGTGTTGAGTCCGGATATTTGCTTTTTGTTTTGTTCGAAGAAGTCTTTCCAGTCCCGTGGTAGGTGACTCCTCCTTTCGGTGATAGTGCGCATGGGCATCGACTCCATCTTTAGATTGTTTTTTTCCGCCATCGGGTTCGGATGTGCATTGCTGTGTTCCGGTTCGGCACCGTTTCGCGGACCCCTTTAACGCGTAATCCACTACTCTCAACGTATTGTTATCGATCGCGATTCCCTATTCGTCCCACCTCAAAACTTTGATCGAAAAACTCGTGGCAGGCCGTTGGGCCTACCCACACCGACCGTACTAACAGTCGATGGAACTGACTCCCTTCAAGTTATGTCCTGGGTGTCGTGCTAAATTTCTACGCAGAGATTTGCACGACGTGTGCAACCTCTGCTTGTTCCCTGAACATGACGAGAAAGACTGCGATGCGTGTCAATCCATCGAAGAAGACACTTCGTGACCGTCGGGCTCAACGTCCCGAGAAGCAACACCAAAACGGCTCTGCACCGGACATCTTCGGCGAAGATTCCGACACAGAACATCAAGCTCAAGGAGCCGAGGAGGAATAACATATCTCCCTGTCCGAAGTAGACTCGCCATGGAAGTAGAGGGTCAATGTACAGTGAGTAAAGATACCCCTTTGCCCATAACAACAACATAAAACAAAGGCTCCCGTCCCTCCTCTGCCCCCGGATCAAGGTCGGAACTGACAAAAGGTTTCAGACGCCCCACCCTCGGGCCTGGCTCAGAAACAGAAAGAGAAGCCTTCCGGCTCGGGCTCGAGCCAAGCCCACTCTGGCACTGACCCAACACCTTCGGCGCTTAAACCCAAATCCAAACATGTGTTGGTCACAATACCATTCTTGCTGAAGATTCCACCTTCGACGCCGAAGCCTTCAACTAAAGAAAAAGACACTGTCTTAAGGGCCTCAGACTGATGCCCCGGCGTCGGAACGAAAGCAGAAAATACTCGTGATCAACCCTAAAACAGGACATATTCATGCCACTCTTCAAAAAAAACCCGCAAGATTGACCTACCAGAGGACTACCATATTCCTCTTAAAAAGAAGTGTGCGGGTACTAACCCTTCTTCTCCTTACATTAAACCTCCTTCACCCACTAATCCCAATGTGATTATATCACTATCAAACGTACCATTCCTTTCACCTGACCCACAAGTTGACTGGGATGGGGACGAAGATCAGGATAGGCCACTGGACACTGACCCTTGGGTGGATTACCATACTGACCCAAATACAGACAAGGATCCTGATTTGTATCACTCCAGACCCTCCCTCCCTGACGATAACATTGGGTACATTGAACTCCTTAACAGGGCTGCTCAATATCATGGGGTGGAACTCCATAAAGAGTCTTTAGAAGAGGATTTCCTCTTTGAAACACTTACTTCTTCTCAAAGAGCCACTCATACCTTACCAATGCTAAAAGGCATGTTAAAACACACAAATGAGGTATTTAAAGATCCTGTACGGGCACAAATGTTTACATCTAGGGTGGACAAAAAAAATAAACCCGCACTCACCAACCCGATTTACCTTGGAGGCCAGCTGCCCTTAGACTCTCTTGTAGTCTATAACGCTCGCAGGAGAGCCAACTCTGAAACCACAAGTGAGGCTCTTCCTCCTGATAAGGAGTCTAAGCTTACTGATGCCTCAGGCAAAAGAGTGGCTTCACAGGCAGCAAATCATTGGCGTATTGCCAATGCTCAAGCTCTACTGGCTCGTTATGATAGGGCTCATTATGATGAGTTAGAAAAACTCATACATTATTTACCTGACGGACACAAATCTAAGGCTACTGACCTTATCCAGGAAGGTAAACGTATTACTAATACATCCTTCATGTGTGCCCTAGATGCAGCAGACACAGCAGCTTGTGCAGTCAACACCAGTATATTGTTACGCAGGCATGCTTGATTGAGAATATCAGGCTTCAAACCAGAGGTTCAAACCTCCATCCTCAACCAACCATTCGATAAGGAGGATCTCTTTGGCCCAGCAGTTGATACCTTGCTGGAAAAAATGAAAAAAGACCCAGAGGTCGCAAAGCCCATGGGGGCGTTGCAATTACCTGCTTCTAGGGGTTCCTTTCGCTGCTCCTTTGACAGGGGTGGTTCCAAAACTGTATCCACTGAAAATCCCTCCTCCTCTCACAAGGGCAACAGCCAATCCCCCTCTTCAAGAGGTTATGTCAGAGGAGGTTTTAGAGGAAACCACGATAAGGGAAGAGGCAGGGGCAACTCCACACGCACTTTCCCTGCAAACAAACAGCGACTTCCTTCCGCTATCCCCCGATCATTCCATCCCTGTCGGGGGATATCTCTCTCATTTCCTACCTATTTGGAATTCAATCACCTCATACAAGTGGGTACTACAAATTATCCAATATGGTTACTGCCTGGAGCTTATAGACACTCCCCCAAATATTCTTCCAAGATCACATGCACTGTCACCAGAGCATTTTATCCGTCTAAGACAAGAGGTTCTTTCTCTCTAGGACAAACACGCTTTAGAGCAGTCCCATTACAATACCAGGGGGCCGGGGTATACTCCCTGTACTTTTTAATTCCCAAAAAGGACTCCTCTCTCAGGCCTATACTAGACCTCGGAGAACAACATTTTTACTTTCAGTTGGATCACTTTCACATGGTCACACCAACAGGTGCTCCCCTCCTTCAGCAAGGCGATTTTGACAACTTTGGACCTAAAGGACGCCTACTTCCATATTCCCATTCACCCTGCTCACCAGAAATTCCTCAGATTTGAGGTGGACGGCCAACATTAGCAATTCAAAGTTCTCCCATTTGGAGTAACTACCACAACCAGGATTTTTACAGAATGCCTGGCAGTAGTTTGCGGCTCATCTAAGAAGATGGCACATTCGCGTCTTCCCTTACTTAGACGACTGGCTAATAAAAGCCAGCTCTCAGCAAAGTGGTATATCACATTGAAAAAAACAGTCCATCTGCTTCACAACCTTGGGTTCACTGTAAACCATACCAAGTCTCCTCTCCAACCATCCAACACACTAGTGTATTTAGGAGCTACAATAGATACACAAAGAGCTCTAGCATGTCCCAACCTACTCAGAATCCGCAACATGCAGACTCTAATTTCTCAGTTTCAACCTCAACACTTGTTACCAGCTCGAGTGTTCATGCAATTGTGAGGAATGATGGCGTCTTGCATTTTAATTGTTCCTTACGCAAGACTTCAAATGCGTCCCCTACAGGAATGCTTGGCACGTAGTGGAACCAAGCTCAAGGTCCGCTATCGGATGTAGTGTTGGTGGACGGCCGCACCCATCGCTCTCTGCAATGGTGGAACATACAAAACCTTTTTAAGGGGTGGCCATTCCTTGACCCGGTTCCACAGATAGTGCTAACAGCAGACGCAGCGCTCCCTGGTTGGGGAGCTCATCTCCAAAAATGTACCATTCAGGGCATGTGGACTGCTAGCAATTTTTCTAGCATTGAAAGCATTTCAATTTCATCTGCTAGGCAAAGCTGTCCTGATCCGTGCGGACAGCATGCCGGCAATGTACCACATACAAAAACAGGGGGGTACACACACTTCAGCACTCACAGCTAGCCCAGAGCATCTGGAGATGGGCCATACCTCAAAAATAGATCTCCTTACAGAATACCTTCCAGGAGTAAACAACCAGATTTCAGATCTGTGAAGCCGTTGACGACCACAAATTCACGAATAGGAACTCCACCCTCAGGTTCTCCTCCCATTCTTCCAAATGTGGGGCTTCCCAGAGATAGATCTGTTTGCCACCCACCTAAGCTCAAAATGCCCAAACTTCGCATTCAGGTATCCACACCCATTATCCAAAGGCAATGCACTATGGATGAACTGGTCAGGGATATTTGCTTACGCTTTTCCGCCTCTCCCCCTCATTCCATTAGTGGTTCGGAAGCTCAGACAACAGTCCCTGACACTAATCCTAATTGCTCCCACATGGGCCCGTCAACCCTGGTTCACAACCCTGTTAGAGTTATCCATAGTTCCTCTCCAATAACTGCACCTTACTCCCAATCTCCTCACTTGGAACCATGGAGGGATAAGACCTCCAGATCCCAGCCATCTGAACCTTGCGATCTGGCATCTGAAATCCTAGAGTTTGGCTATCTTAATCTACCGCCAGACTGCATGAATATCATTAGAGGCTAGGCGCCCTATCGCAAGAGCATGCACTGCAGCAAAGTGGAAGCGGTTTGTGATTTACTGTGACAACAATCAAATCAATCCACTTGATGCTTCAATACAAAACATAATTTGTTATCTATTACATCTACAGCACTCTAATTTAGTGTACACATCCATATGTGTACATCTTGCTGCAAGAGCTGCATATCTGCAAAACCAACTGCATTTGTCTCTCTTTAGGGTGCCTGCTATTAAAGCATTTATGGAAGGACTTAAGTCATTCCCCCCAGACTTCCACCTGCTCCAGTGTGGAATCTCAACATCGTTCTTACAAGACTAATGGGTTCACCCTTTGAGCCATATCACAAATGTGAACTACAATTTCTCACTTGAAAGGTGCCTCTCTCATAGCCATCACATCTCTGAGAAGAGTGTGTGAGCTTCAGACGCTAACCATACAAGAACCAGTTTTACAAATGCACCAAAACAATGTGGTTCTTAGGACTAACCACAAATTTTTACCTAAAGTAATTTCTGCCTTTCACATCAACCAATCTGTTGAGTTACCAGTCTTCTTCCCTCAGCCAGATTCTGTGCAGAACGTGCTCTTCACACCTTAGATGTCAAAAGAGCATTACTATACTACATTAAAAGGGTAAAACCTTTCAGGAAGACCAAGCAACATTTTGTTGCCTTTGCTCCACTCAATCCAATATCAAAATCCGGTATTGCAAGATGGATAGTTAAGTGCATTCAAATATGCTATGTAAAAGCAAAACTCATAACAATTTCCCCTAGAGCGCACTCTACACGCAAAATGGGGGCTTCTATGGCTTTCTTAGGAAATATACCCATAGATGACATCTGCAAAGCTGCAACATGGTCTACACCACACACATTCACAAAACACTATTGTGTAGATGTGTTAGCAAGAAAACTAAAAACGTTAGGCTGGATCCGATCAACTCCCGTTGAACCAGTCATAAATGATAAGAAGGTGACAGGACAAGTAATACAGAAGCAGGATGAACATGCCCAGGCCGTGGTCAAACGGGCCCTACTGGCAATTAGAAAATGCCAGACAAGGACGCAATCCCCTCCACAGAAAGGACTGAGCAACACCGTCTAGCTCCGGAGACCATGACCCTGGCAACTGAAGTGAGAGATTTTGAAAAAGGTATAAAAATGTGGCAAGATCAACTTGTGAAGTGCCACGTGACCCATGACATTGAGAGGGTGGAGTGTACCATTTTGCCAAGTGTGCGTTCGCCTTCTTAAGTAAAGGTTGCAGGTTGAGGGCCCAAGTGAGATCAAGATGTAGTGCGACCCAAATGCCCAGGTATTTACAACTGATTCAACGGAGGGGAATCTTGGACTGCCAGTCGAAATAGTCTAGGGGTGATGCCAAGGGAACCAACCAAGATTTGGAAGAATTTATCTTCAAGCTGGAGGCCCTCCCAAAGGTGTTCGAGCAACTGGAGGCAGTGAGGGCCACTCTCCGATGGGTTTACAAGGTAAAGGAGAACAATGCAATACTGTCCTCCTGCCTCACCCCCCCAGCCCTGGGAATGCGAATCTGTCTGGTGGGCCAGTTGTTCCTTGGACAAGGCAAAAGGATAGGGGATAGGGAATAGGGGGCACCCCTGTCCAGTGCCCCACTGTATTGGAAAGGGATCCAAAAGCACACCATTGAAACATATCCAGGCTGTGGGATAAGCGTAGAGAATGCAAACCATGCTGTGGAAGCGCTGACCCAGACCTACACGGATCAGGACCTCCTGCAAATAATCCTAGTCCAACGTATTGTGCGCCCTTTTAAAGTTGGGCTAGAGTTTGAGGCAGACTATGATGGTGGGCTAGGGACGCATGAAGTTGCAGATTCAGTATCTGGTGTTTCGAGAGTGCATAGATCCACATTGATCCGGATGCACCAACGTTGGCAGCACCCGTTTTAGTCTGTTTGCTAATACCATGGTGAAGATCTGTTATCCTGGGAACGTGCCCGTCTGACACGCCTCCTCGTACATCACCAACAAGTAAGAGAAGTAGGGCCAAGGGCCAGCCGGAACCGACCCGCCGACCTCGTCTCTGACCGGCCTGCCACTCCTGCCTCCACAAGCCAACATCTGCTTCAAAGCCAGGCAGTGCCTCGTCCCCAGCCGGCGGGCCAGCGGTTGGGGGGCTGCCAACCTGGCGTCCAGGTGCAAATCGATAGTGACTGGGATCAATGTCAGACCCCAGGGACCACGTGCGACGGTCAGCCTCCAAAAGCAGCCCCCAGCCAAGAGGGGGGAGCAGCATCGGGGCTATAGAAGCACCGGAGGAGGGAGCCCACACACCACGGGGGTACTGCACAGACCGTGCAACAAACCTACCCCAACAGGTGTGAGTGTAGTCTGCAGTCTAGCTCTATGATGCCTTCCCTGTACCCTAAGATGTTTGGTATCAAACATCTTGTCTTAATAAATCCAGTCTGATGCCAGAGGCAGATGGATTAATAAATGCGCACAGGAGACCCTTCGAGCAGTGATACTCAAAGTACGGCCCGGGGGCCGCATGTGGCCGTCCTGACCTTTACATGCGGCCCCCTGGGCAGCTGCAGCACTGGGCTGCCGGTAACACTTATTTAAAGGTTAATTGCAGTTAGGGAAAGGAAGTAACTAAGCCCTTAACCTCAGGAACACCTTTATTTTTAGGGATCGCGCCTGTGTTGTGGTGCGCAGCGAGAGCTCTTTTGTATGGGGTTCTAAAAGCTGCTCACACGCTCTTGCGTGTGATCAGGCTTTCGCTGGCTGCGATTGGGTTTCGCGTGTTTTTTTAATAAAAATAATGCACGCAATTGAGCAAAGGCGGGTGCATGTCCTGCCTTTGCTCCGCCCATTCCCACCAGTGGCCAGCACGCGCAGCAGCGCACGGTCACCTCGCTGCCACGCTCCCTCCCCCCGCTCCTCTGCAGTGCGTGCGCACCACTGGTTTTGATTCCCGCATCTGCTCCTCTGTGGTGCGCGCACACCACTGGTTATTGTTTACAGTGAAACATAATCTCTGCATTTATTTTAAAACTGTTTTTATGACACACAGTTGAAAGACGTTAACTATTGTAGGAGCTCTTAGCCTCCTATAGATGAACTCATCCAATATTGTCCATTAATTATGGACTTAAACATTGTTCTATTGTTGTTTTGCTGCCTGCCCTTGTTTCATTACTGTGGTTAACATTGTGAACCCTGGTCTCTGGCGAGGGGGGTTTTGCCCGCTTGTTGCTGAAGTCTTGAACTCTTAATAAAGAGACCGTGTAACTACAGTCTCACCATAAATACGTGTTTGGTGCCTTCGTTAGGTGCAGTGATAATACCCACCTCGCACTATGTAGTGGTTGGGCGCACCAAGGCACTCTGCTTCTGCTCACGTTTTGTATTTGTTTCATCGCCATTGAAAGGGTAGGAAAAAGGCACGTTCAGTAGAACTATTTGCCAGTTTTTTTTTTTTTTCTAAATCAAATTTTCAGTTCAGAGAAGGCAGATATTTAGTTGCAATAAGGTGTATTAGTAATGCATTTTATTCTTTATTTTACGGAGTGATTTATTTAAATTGATATTAATTATTCGAATAAGGCAAAGAAAAAGTGTTTGGTTTATACTGAGGATTGACTTATTAGGTAAAGAACATTCAGATGCTGAATACCGCAGAAAGATATATTCTCGATTACATGTTCTCATTTAAGAGGCTTATCTTTCTACATCGAGAACTCACCTGCACCACACTCCGTGAAAACAAGCATAGGCAATTAATTAGTGAGTGCCAATTTGGACATTAGCCGATCATGATGAAACCCTAACAGGACTCCTAAACACACACAATAGGACTTCATCATTAAGCACTCTGTGAAAGTGCTCCCCCGCCCCGAGATTCTCTTCCCTGTGTGCTTACTTCTTCGCCATGCAATTCAGTAACCGTCCATCCCGAACGCCACCCCAGCGCGCGCGCGCGCGCGCACACACACACACACACACACACACACACACACACACACACACTCACTCACTCACTCACTCACTCACTCACTCACTCACTCACTCACTCACTCACTCACTCACACACTCACACACTCACACACTCACACACTCACACACTCACACACTCACACACTCACACACTCTCTGTACCTCTTGTGCGTGTTTTTCAGTTCCTAGGCGGACAGTCCACGATTATTTTCAAAGCGCTGCGAGCTGGAGTGAAACTGAAGAGTGGAGACCAGAGTGTGCTATATGAAAGGACGGCGTGGTCCGGACCGCAGTGCGCGATAATCTTTCTGGCTCCTTCAACTCAACAGTTGTACCAAATTTAGGTTGAAAAATACAACAAACCTGCTTGAAACTGTGGTGAAATGAGAAACAAAATGTTTTAAGTATCAGTCTTGGATGCCAAAAAGTGAATGGCCTTCAGGGTCTGTAGAACAGCACCAGGCTCGACATGGAAAGTGTCTAGCTACTCTGCTGAACTATGCTGGGTGCAGGAGACCGGCAAAAAGCAACCACTGCTTTTCATATTTTCACAACGGAGCACAATTATACTACAAATACTTTGTGGAACACTGAAGCCATGTGAACGCTGTAGTTTATTTTTACTGCTATGCGCTCCACAGGGTGATGATTTGTTCCATTTTTGTCCAAGTTTTGTTGAGTGATCTGTTAGTTTTCAAAGTGCATCGTAGGCAGTGCGTAAGGAGGCCAACTACACTTATTTTTGGGGATCAGCAGCACTTCTTTTCCTGCATCTTACATTCACCAAGACCAAAGAGGGAAAACATACAAAGCGGAAAGAGAGATGAAGCAAAAGACGGAAAAACGACATAGAGGGAGACAGTAGGAGTCTTTAAGATTGGGAGAGGGGCAGGGAGTGTCTGAAAGTGGATTAAAGAGGCATGAGGTGGAATCAGGACAGTGCAGCCTTGGTATTCGTGCATCAACATTTTATTGGATGGGCAGCAGGTTTGGGCATCAGAACTCATTTTGTTACAAATTAAGCACTGGGTGTAGGTATGGCGTAGCTAAGCACTGTCTCTTGTGTGTGGTGTATTTATTGAATACTCACATTTTTAAAACTTTTTTTACAGAACAGATTGCTTCCTTTTTTGATCACATGGAGTTTAAGCCTGTTATCTAAATTGATCCCAAGGTATGAAGATGTAATTGAATTCAGAGGTGGTGAGGAACTATTGCCAAGATTAAACAAGCATTTGCAATGCAATAGGTCTCGCATTACTGATAGTTTGAGCTATTGCTGTTGCAAACAATAATGCACTGCCAATAGCTCAAACTTTCAGTAATGCGAGAACTATTGCATTACAAATGCTTGTTAAAGAAAGCCACTAAATATACATGCTTTGCTTCCCCTACACCAACTTTCCACCCCCAGCTGGCATCAGTGCAGCCCTTGGTCACAACATAGACCAAACATTATGGCCCCCGGGAAAATGTTTAGTGAGTACCCATGCTTAGAGGGTCCCCTGAAAACCAGCCAAGCACTGATGACCTCTGTCTCTGACTAGTTATAGTCAGTCTACCATCACCAAACTTGTTTCTTATCTCATTGGGTGAGAGCCTGCGCTCTGAGAGGCCAGTAACGCAGCCTGCTCCGGGCGGAGGCGCTCACAAGTCCAGGCCAAAATGGCCTTCCAGAGCAAGAAGCTTCAAAGGCGTTGCCACCTTTGAAGTTCTGCCCAGGCTTCCCCAGATAGTAGGGGATGCCAACACCCATCTTTGCTCCACATTTGGTGGGAGTACGTGTGGGAAAATCAGTTAGATGAGGATTGTCCCCATGCATCCAGCACAACCCGTAGGGAGGGGCAGGTGATGTGAACCCCTCTCCTAAAAATCCACCATTTTGGGATGGTGGAGAAACAGCCTGTTGGGGCTAGGGTAGTGCCTCTTCCCACATGAAGTGGTTACTTAGAGGGTGTAGACACCCTAAAGGTAGGTAGTCCATTGGCTACTACCTGTCTCTCCTGTAACACCCCTAAATTCAGTATTTGAGTGGCATTTGTAGACCTGGAACTAAATTCGATGGACAAGAAAAAACACAAGACAAAGAAGACATGATGCCTAAAACTGAAGCCCTGCTGCAGAAGAAAATTGGTACCTAACCCTGCCTGTTGCCCTTAGGACTCGACAATCTGAGTGCTGTGTGGTCCTGAACCTATGAGGACTCTTAAAAACACCAGACTTCCAGCCTTCGAAAAATTGCCAAGAACCTCCCTTGGAGTGAAGGTATTACTCCCCTGCACACCACAGGCACCGATCCCGCTGAGTTCGATTAGTCGATATGCTGCTCCCCGATGACTTCGAAACTACACACTCGCCAAAAGCCGTACACCAGCTCTGGAGGGTCAAATCTATCTCCTTGCCTAGTTTGGAGACACCATGACCTACTGGAGCTGCACCGTACCAATACCCGGGGTACCGGAACCCCAACAGCAAGCCGAGACGAAAATTCTGTGCTGGACTCTAATGATACCAGAAGCAAGCACCTGTTGAGGGATGTCAAGACCCGTAGGACCCACATCCTGAGTTGCCCAGCGGTCCTGAAATCACCTCTCTACGTTGCCTGCTCCTGACCACAAGGACTTCTTGACGCATGACGCCCGGCTGGCCTTTCTGCTCTGTAATGACGATCTAGCTGTGCTCCCATGACCCTTGCGACCTCATCCCTCCAGTGGGACCCATCGGACTTCCCTTTAAGTCCTTCTGTGCAGTGTCTTTCCAGGTGGCTCCCTTCTTTGTAGCGCACCAGCTGTGAACACTTTCAGCACCGTGCTTTCGTCTGAATCCGGGATGCTTCCGATCTGCTGCTGCTGGAACTTTGGACCTGGTCCTGCTTCTGGCCTAAAATAAGAAGGTGAACTTTGTGAAAGGGTTGGCTGATATTATGTGCATTTTCCTGCTTTTCTCCATTGCCTTCAACGGTGCATAATTGCGCATAAAAGTGATTTTATTTTCCGAACTCTTAAAAATCGTAACTTCTAAAGTACTAGCTGTAGATCAAAGTTCTTTGTCTTAAAATGTACATAAAAATAGATATTATTTTTTATAAATTGGTCTCGGATTTATTCTTGTGTGTGCCATTAATTGCCTCTGTGAGTACAACAACTCTGATAAGCCTAACCGCTCGCCCACACTACCACATAAAGAACATTAGTTTTATCTAATTTAGCCTCTGTGTACCAGTAAGGGATCCACTGGACTCTGTACAGGCTACTAAAATGAAGTAAACAGTGCAGAGAGCCAGCTTCTTACAAACAGGCAGTCGAGCTGCCAGTTTGCTTTCCACACCCAGAGAGTGTAACAGAATGTGCTCTGCTCATCCTTGATGTCAAGGGAACACTAAAGTACTATAGTAACAGGTCAAAGTTCTTCCGTATTTGTTTCTTATTGCAAGCCCCACAACTGACATGTTCTTTTCAAGGCAGGAGTTGAACAGTGGTTGGTTAAGTGTATACAGACTTATGCCTAAGCAATACGAACCCTGCCGGTCCCTCCCAGACCTCATTCCATTTGTAAGGGGCTTCTATGGGTTTCTGAGGTCAAATACCATTAGCTGACCTCTGTAAAGCAGTTAGCTGGTCTGCATCTCATACCTTTACCAAGCACTACTGCATAGATGTCCTGGCCAGACAACAAACTATAGTAGGGCAGGCTGTCTTACGCGGGCACTTTTGAAGCCACTGCAATATCCTCAGGCTAAGCCACCACTTTTCAGTCGTCTATGCATAGCATGGGTGTTGGAAATGGGACCCTTTGGCAAGGTTACTTCAAATGTTTTGCCTTCCTCCTCCTCTGTTTTTCACTTTGTTTTTGCTGGCTTTAGGATTCTCAGCACTTTGCTACTGCTGACAAGTGCTAAAGTCCATGTGCTCTAATGTAAAATGGGATGGCAATTGATGCATCCATGATTGGTGTATTTGGCTCACTTATATATTCCCAGTAAAGTGGTGTACTATATTCACAGGGTCTGTAAACCAAATGCTACTAGTGGGCCCACAGCACTGATTGTGCCACCCACAGAAGTAGCCTTTCAAACCAGACTCAGGCCTGCCACGCAGGGCCTGTGGGTGCAGTGTACTGATATCAAAGAGGAAGGTTTTGGGACCAGGAGCCATTATTTAAATAGGTCCTGCATACACTGCTCATAGTAAGCTGTGCAACAAGGGTTATGCAGTTCCTAGAGAGAAGACCGGTTTTGCTTCGTGATGCCCTCACACACCCCAAAGGATGTCATGCTTCATCATTGGGCTTTGCTCCTCGTCAGGCCGGCGCAGCAATGCCCGATGGGCTCACCATGAACGGTGCTCTTTGGCGGAGATCTTTTAGTGAAGCAGCCGTTTGGTGTGTGCAGGTATGAGGGCAAGGGTAGTGCAAGGATAGTGAGTGTTAAAATAAGTCGGGATCAGTCCTATTGAAAACTATTTTATTGTTCTAGGTAGATCCAGCTTAGTTAAAAAAAATTGAGGACGCCCTATGTAGAGGTAATGTTCCTAGAGGGCTATCTCTGTTGAGCAATACTCAGCGCCACAGATTTTCATCTGGACTCCGATTCCAGTTGTGCATATTAGAGCAGCACATCATGTGAATACACGCCCTCATGCAGGCACGTCCAGCCCCCACCCCTGCATCACACTCCCCTAGGACTCTTCCACTACCAAGATGGCCGCCTTAGTTATCGTTCGAGGCGTGCCTTTGCTCTTAACCCGCACACCCGGAAGTCTCTGATACAGGGCCCAAAGCGAGGGTAGGACTACAGCTAGTTGCTTCTTCCGTATCTGTGAGTACACAACGCCGGTACTACACCTGGATTCATCCGGTAAACCTTTAAATTCGCCCAAGTTTATACTGGCATGTTTTTTTTGTTATTTAAGCTTTCGAACAACAATTTGCTTTGTCACCATCCCCGTCAGCCTATAGACCTTTCCCCATGGGTGAGTAACCGTTACGATCATTGCCCGCTGCGAGGCACAGCGAGATATTCTCCTCTGCCTCACTCGAAAGTTTAGTTAGCTAACTTTGTATGATTTTCCAAGCCGCACTTGGGCTCATGACGTTTGTAGTATGTATTGTATTATATTAAGAATCGGGGCCAACTAGAGCGGTAGTGAGTATGTATGTTTGGGTTTATTGCCGTGACGAAAAACTTCTGCCGTTACCGCGGTAAGGACTATACCTAATATACACCCCTGTCACTAGGCTGCACCCTGACACGTTCTGCCGTACTCGACAGAATACCGCAATTTATAAGTGTTTTCTAAGCCGCACACGGGCGCAGTTTATACTAGATTGATGACCACGGACACCTTTGAGCGATATTTGATATGTTTGCGTATTCAAAATGTTCATGATAAATAATTGACATCCACGTGTCAAGCACGACAACCGGTAGGCACTTCTGTGACCAGGCTGTACCGGGACACGCCTAACCTTACCCACCACAGTGTGTCCCCGGGCTATCACCACCAACGCAACAGCTTGTGAATCTGCAATAGCCACAAATGTATGTGCACAAGCGAAGTGGTTTTTCTATTTCTTGGCAACTTTCCGCCGGTTCCGTGACCCTGCACAACTTTAATCTGGTTGCACCGGATCATGGCCTCCAAGCTGTGGTCCACTTTAACTACTACCAAGAGCGTTTGAGATAGTGCAATAGATATCCAACTGAGACAGCTCCCACACATCCTTGAATCACATTGTTGCACCGCTAGCACCACAGTGACGCGACTTCAGGCACTGCTACCACAGTTATTTCAGAGACACATTACCTGAACCTTGCAGGTTTTGAATTTATCACCATCATAATGATTTTTAAATAAATTGTTTTTATTCCCCCCCCCCCCCTTCTTTTCTTCCCCCACAGGTCATACTCTACCGTCAAATACAATCTACTCGGACTTCATGCTATTTTTGCCTGGTTACCATCCAATAACATTAGGAGCCAGCCATCTAGTAGTGCAACACATACCAGTCACATTAGGTCCCGATGAAGTGCCGTTTCACTCACTAGGAGCAACCGAGGCACTAAACATCTTGACCCTTTCCACAGAGATAGCCCTCTAGGAACATTACCTCCAGATAGGGCATCCTGACATTTTTTAACTAAGCTGAATCTAACAATGTGCATCTACAGGCACACATGTCATGAACCGAAAAGTGTGCTCACCCTTTAACCCCTTCGACGCTCATGACGAGCTCAGCTTGTCATGAGGTACGTCTCTCGTACGCTCATGACGAGCTGAGCTCGTCATGAACCGCGGGTTTTTAAAAACTTCAGCGCACAGCGGGAAAATGCGCCGCACGCATTGGTGTTAAGCATCTGTTTGTAACATGTGAAAAAAATTTACATGAAATACCAGTATTTGTAAAGCGCGAACAATTACCCCTAAGGGTGTCAAGGCACTGAAGGGCTATCAGGAAGATTAAGTGAGCTATTACCTAGAGTCATTTGGTGCTGGGCTGCCCCGGTGTTCCGGAGTCAGCCGCCCTGACCACTGCGCCACACCTCTTCCATGTCCATGTAGTGCTGTAGATTAACATGTGCCGACCCTCTTCCCCTGTTGCTTAAGGTTGTTGCAAATATCTCCTTTCTTCTGTTAACTTTATTGCTCCGCTCTTGGTCATATTTTTGGGTCGAGTCTAGGGAGAGGTTTTGCTGTCTCTTTGAGACCTGCTGTGTACACTTAGATGGCTTATAGGCCGTCCTTAAAAAGGATTGCTTGCTAGTGGTTAATCTTTCCTCTTTGTTCCTCCTTGTTGTCATTTGTTTCCTCCCACGAAGCAGCGCCTACCTACTGGTATCTTTCTACTTTGGTGCTTATGTGTTTGTGTCCTGGCACGATTTGTTTTTTTTTGGTTTGTTGCTTGTCTTTGTCAAGACTTTTCTTTCGGTGTGTTCCTTTTTGCATTGCCTTTTATTTTAGGGTTGTATCTATTGATTGTATTTACAGTTTTTGAAGACTGCTTTTTGTGTGCCCTTCCACGACTAGCCCGCAGCCCATCTTTGGATTGCATTGCCATTGTTTATTTTAGTTTGCTTCTCTTGTGCACATCTACAACTCATTTGCGGCCACACCTTGTCTTGCTCACAATTTGAAGAGCTACCTTTATCCTTAAGTGGAACTCATTAAAAGTTCTCTGGTACCAGCTAGTCATACTGAATGTGATTTAAACAAGTCTGTACATGCACAGGCAAGTCCCTGGTGGTCTGCAGCAACCAGCGGCAGTACATCGAGTGGAGGGGTGGCTCCCAGTCACTGGATATCTGCGGCGCATTATTTTGTCTGAGAATTAAATGACAAATTATCAGTGCACTCCCACACATGTATGAGGCTTTTCTTCTAAGAATAATAACTTCTTACAAGCATGGGCCCTCTTGGTAAGTTACCGATTCTGTTATATCTGGTGGGGTGACTAATGTTTGGGGTTGAAAAGGGGGCATGTTTTACCTTTGTTTAGTTAGTCAGCGTGATGGCGCTTGCCAGGCACTTTCAACAAGGTAGCCACACGGGCCGCAGGCTTCTAAGATTTCTGCCCCTAGAGTAGAAGTGATGGTAGGCAGGGTTGAAAGTTTTCGTGGAGGTTGTTGTAGCAGTATGTAGCAATCTTGTATGTTTGTGTGCAGGCGTACATATTGGGTATACAACTCCGGATTGGTAAAAGACACTTAAAAACTATTTGTACTGCGCCTTTAGCGAGCAGGTTAACTTGTTATCCTAACCTAGTTTCTCAAAATTTGTTGTTGGGTGTTGTGAATTCCGAAACATTCCCAGCAGACATCTGAGCTGGTTTCTGGACGTGAATGGCTGATATCTTTGTGATACGATGATGGCATTCTTACGTTTGGTGTAATTCCCTTCAGCAGTTTTTGCTACTCAATTGCCAATCCCTTGATTCAGCCAATAGGCTCACCTTTTAGGTCTTGCCTAGGCAGTTCTGTCTCGTTGAGACATGCTGTATCTACTTTTTGGGCTTACATCCCGCCAATTGCTTTATATTTGTTGCTTTGTGTGTCTTTTGCAAAGACTTTCTTGTCTGTGGTTAATGTTTGTTATATGTCTCTCCTTTTCATCTCCCTACCTCTTCCATGGAGCATGCCACTATTACTTGCTTGCAGTCTTGCCCTTTTGTCCATACAGGTTGTTGGACAGGCCACCTGAAGGGCTTGCTCCCTCCCCGCAGGACAGGGCCCGGGCCACCGTCCGCACCCTTGCCCGGCCCAGCCGCCATCTTGGACACGGCACCACGCGGCCGCGCGGCCTCAGGCCGACCCCAACCCTGGGCCTGGCCAGGCCCCGACATCCCGGCACCACCCTCCACCCAGGAGGTGAACGGACCACTTGGCAGGTCAATGGGAGTAAGAAGTGTCGATGGCTCTCCCCCGCCAGGTGCCGAGCACCCCCAGCCTCCTCGGGCGCTGGCTCCACCCCCCTGCTGGGTGTCTGGACTCCCTCATCCCAGACCTCCCGACCTCCAAGAGCGAGGGTCCGGACATCAAAGGGCGCCAGACCTATAACTGAGGCAGCCCCAGGACAGGAAGGCAGTTGTATCCTGGAGTCGAGAGACACCGCGACGAACTCATCCTTGACGGACTGCTGGCGCTGCCACAGCCCTGCCTTGTGAACTATTGTCCTGCCTGCTGACGCTGCCGCGGCCCTCTGCAACCTTCATCCTCGTGGGACCTGCTGGCGCTGCCGCGGCCCTCTTCAACCTTCATCCTCGTTGGGACCTGCTGGCGCTGCCGCGGCCCGTAGTAACCTTCATCCTCGTGGGACCTGCTGGCGCTGCCGCGGCCCGTTGCAACCTGCATTCTCGTGGGACCTGCTGGCGCTGCCGCGGCCCGTTGTAACCTTCATCCTCGTTGGGACCTGCTGGCGCTGCCGCGGCCCGTTGCCACCTACGACCTCTTCGGGACCTGCCGGCGCTGCCGCGGTCTGACCCATCCGAACACCGAGCTCGAGGATTGTGAGCTATCACCGTTACACCTCCGTACCCGTGGGTACCAAGACTGTCCCGCTACCCCCTTCCCTTACTAGAGACTAGAATTGAGAGGATCCTCGTGTCCTGATTGCCTTGTATCGTACCACTCTACTACCAGAAGTGCCTATAAAAGGTGTTACCCTGAACTTTGTGTGGTGTCCATCTGTGGGGGGGAAGTTACCTGTCTGTGCGATCACTGTGCTCGGCCGACCCTCCAGGTCCCCGTCTAACATTGGTGGCTAGCGGCGCGATCCGAACCAACGCGTACCGTACAGACAGTAACTCACCCTACGACTAAAACCACAATGACGACCAAAGAGAGCGGATCGGCGGAGAAGTTCCAGATGGAAAAGCTGGAGGAATACAACCACCGAGAGCTCAAACAATTTTGCATGGACTTAGGCATTGCTACCACCGGGATAAGCACAAAAGAAGACTTCAAAAACGCCCTAGAGGCCTGGACAGAGACAAATACCGCAACCCCCCGGGACCCCGCAGCCCCGGAAGTCAACACCACCCGGACGGAGGAACGGAGAACAGGCCCTTCCCGTGAAGAGATCCAAGAGCGGGAAAAAAATAGATTACACGAGTTAGACTTGGCACGACTCAGATTAGACGGAGAATTGAAACTGGCGGAACAAAAAAATAAACTTAGAACACTTACGGCTCAGAGAAGAGCGAGAGGAAAAACAGAGACAGAGAGACCTCGAAGAAAAAAGACTGGCATACGAGCACGAGTGCAAACTAGCGGAGATAGAAATACGCAAACTGAACAAAAACCTAGGGGTGCCCGAGCAACCGCACTCCCCGGGTCCTACCGAGCAGAAGGTCCACATCCCCAAGGATGTGGTCCGAGAATATCACCGGAACGACGACATACAGCAGTGGTTCAAGGCCTATGAGATTGCCATGACCGCCCACCGGGTCGCTCGAAGTGACTGGGGAGCCGGTCTATGGGGGAGATTCGTCAATGAGGGCCGTGATGCCCTGCTGCAGCTTCCGGACCATCAAATGACGTCCTATGACCACATGAAGGCCGCCCTCCTCAGTCGATATGGGCTTACGCCCGAAATGTACCGCCAGAGGTTCCGCAACTGCACCCGGATCCCAGGTACGACGTGGTTGGAATACGTGAACTATTTCAGCCGAGCCTTCGAGGGGTGGATCAAGGGTAACAACGTAACCACTTACGAACAACTCTTCAATCTCATTGTGTGGGAGCACCTCTCCAACAACTGCTTCGTCGAGCTCAGGCAGCACCTCCTCGACAGTAAATTGACTGAACCCCGGCAGCTCGCCACCGAGGCTGACCGGTGGGAGAGCACCCGAGTGGCCCGGAGTGGGCCGAATTAGCAGAACAGAACCAACCAAGGTCATCATCGTCCCCGAGGAGGAGGAGGAGGCCCGGGCCGGGGCAGAGACGCCGTCCCGGCCGCACCCACTAACGCCACCCCGGCCCCAGCAGGCCGGGGAAACCCCCCGATGCGCCCGGGGCTCCGAGCTAACGTGACGTGTCATCGATGCCAGCGAGTCGGCCACTATGCCAGTGACCCGACCTGCCCGAAGAACCAGGTCCCCGGGCCCCGCCAGATGGCGGCCGCCGCCCTGGGAGAAGAACAAGTCTCCGAAGACACGGAGACCTATGAGTCGGAGCAGTTCGAGTGGGAACCCGCCGCCATGACCCTGGCATGCCTAGGAGGAAGAGACATGGTCCCGCGGACTCCCCTGCCCGCCAACACTCGGAAGTACAGCCAATGGGTGAGCATCAATGGGCGCAAGGCCGAGGCCCTGCGTGACACCGGGGCCAGTGTGACGGCCGTCCGCTGTCACCTGGTGACCCCAGAACAAATCCTACCAAACGTACTTTGCCCCGTCCGATCGGCAGATAACTCGGAGAGCCTGTGTCGGATGGCCTGCGTCGCCTTCGAATGGGGAGGAGTGTCCGGCATGCTGAAAGTAACTGTCCGTGACGATGCCCCCGTAGACTGCCTCCTGGGGAACGATCTCGAGAGCTCCCCGTGGGCCGCTGTGGAAAGAAGAGAGCATCTGGGGATGTTGGGTCACCCGGACTGGGCGTGCGTAACCACCCGGTCCATGGCCACCCGCACCATCCCTAGACCAGAAGAACCAGAATGGGCAGCACCTCCGCCCTCGATCACTCCAGAAGAAGACTTCCTCCAGACCGACCACCCGGACCCCACCCCAGAGGGGTCCCCACAGCCCCCCGAGCTTCCCGACCTGGCTCAGTGGCGACAAGAAGGGGGGCCCACCCAGGAACAATTCCGGCAGGAGCAAAAGACCTGCCCCTCCCTCGAGGGATTGCGACAGCAAGCGCTCGCCCAGAGCCAAGGAGACACCACCGGGGCCCACTGGGTTTATTGGGACAATGATCTCTTGTATAGCGAACAGAAAATCGCAGAACTGGGGGCCGGGCGAGTGCTGGTGGTGCCCCTCCACTTCAGAGACTTCCTGTTGAACCTAGCCCATGATGTCCTACTGGCCGGGCACCTGGGCCAAGACAAGACCTACCACCGCCTGGTGACTCACTTTTTTTGGCCCAAAATGAGAAATGACGTCTCCAACCATTGCCGGTCCTGCCCGACCTGCCAGGCCAGAGGGAAGAGCGGCCGCAAACTCAAGGCACCCCTACAACCATTCCCCGTGGTGACCACCCCGTTCGAAAGGGTGGGAATAGACATTGTGGGGCCCCTGGACCCCCGAACAGCACAGGGGCATCGCTTCATCCTGGTCCTGGTGGACCACGCTACCCGATATCCTGAGGCGGTCCCCCTTCGTACGATAACAGCCCCAGTAGTGGGTCGAGCCTTGATGGGGATCTTCTCTCGAGTGGGCTTCCCCCGGGAAGTCGTCAGCGACAGGGGTACGAACTTTATTTCAAAGTATATGAAATCCCTCTGGCAGCAGTGCGGAGTCACTTACCGCTTCACCACCCCCTATCACCCCCAGGGGAACGGACTAGTCGAGCGGTTCAACCGCACCCTCAAGGGGATGATCATGGGGCTGGAAGAACCCCTACGCCGCCAGTGGGACGTGCTACTACCGTGCCTCCTCTTCGCCTACCGAGAAGTCCCCCAGAAGTCCCTCGGCTTCAGCCCCTTCGAACTCCTGTACGGACACCCCGTTCGCGGGCCTCTCAGCCTAGTGAAGGAGGAATGGGAGATGGCCCCCCTAAAGACCCCCCCGGACGTCTACAAATACCTCCTGACCCTCCGCAATCAGACCCGGAAATTCAGGGAGATCGCTAAAGCCAATCTGGAGGCCAGTCAAGAGGACATGAAGAAGTGGTACGACCAACATGCCTCCTCCATCGAGTTTGAACCGGGGCAGCAGGTATGGGTGATGGCCCCCATCGAACCGTGTGCCTTGCAAGACAAATGGACGGGGCCCTTCAAGGTGATCGAGCGCAGGAGTCCCGTCACCTATCTCATCGACCTGGAGTCCCCCCGGAACCCCCTCCGGGTCCTCCACACCAACAGGCTCAAACCCCACTTCATGCGCTCAGAACTCAGCCTGCTGATGGCTACCGACAGTGGTACGGAAGGAGACTCCGAGCCCCTCCCTGACCTACTGAGGACTCGGGAAAGGGATGGCTCGGTGGACGGGGTCCGACTCTCCGAGGCCCTGACCCCAGAGCAGCGTCAAGATTGCCGGGCCCTCCTGCTGCCGGTCGCAAACCTGTTCTCCCTCGCACCCGGAGTCACCTCCTGGTGCCTGCACGACGTGGACACGGGGGACAGTCCTCCTGTCCGACACCGGGTGTACCGAGTACCGGATCGGGTACGTACATGCATCCAAGAAGAAGTCTCCAAGATGCTCGCCCTCGGGGTCATCGAGCCTTCGGACAGTCCCTGGGCCAGCCCGGTCGTCCTGGTCCCCAAGGCCGCGGCACCGGGCACCACACCTGAGCTCCGATTCTGCATCGACTATCGGGGGCTGAACGCGGTCACCCGAACCGACGCTCACCCTATCCCCCGCGCAGATGAACTAGTCGACCGCATGGGGGCAGCCCGCTACCTAAGCATCTTTGACCTGACAGCGGGCTACTGGCAGATCGGCCTCACCCCCAGGGCCAGAGAACGTTCCGCTTTCTCCACCCCGGACGGACACTACCACTTCAGAGTGATGCCCTTCGGCATGAAGAACGCTCCAGCTACCTTTCAAAGACTGGTGAACCAGGTATTGGCGGGTGTGAGAAGTTGGCCTGATGTGCAGTGCTCACTATTCTAGTGATCACTATATATCAGTCCAAACAACCCTTATTGATGATTGGTTGTAAGTCAACCTTATAGACCAGCTATCCTAGTAGCATGGATACGAGCAGTCTAAGGCTAAGACTCTAGAGGGCGTGTTAAGCCAGCTGTTTTACCATCACATTACCCCTTGAACACCCAGTGAAAGGACACCACACAAGTTGTTATGAAAATAAACAGTGTATTTATTTATAACAAGACTACCCTGACTCTTTATGAGACAGGGAGCTAAGCACACAACAAAACTCTTACGAAAATACTTAAGTTAGCACGTTATACACAAATGCCCGAGGGGCACGAAAAACCATATACTCTAAAAGTGGAATGCGAATTACTAGCAGGTAAGTAGCAGTTATAATAGGCTTTGGAATCGCTAGGACTGGACTAGGGAATCGTTAGATTACTACTAGGAGGCCCAGGGGACTCGGGTGCAGAGTGTGCACTCTCACGCGGGATGCGGGACAAAGTCTATGGAAGCTAGAATTCACAAAGTTAGTGTTCACGGGCGAACCCGACCTGGTAGGGAGAAAATGACAGTGGATCCTGACCCTTGGATAGTGAGGCTATGCTGGGACACCGAAGTGCCGAAGTTACCTAGCCCAGGGGCTGCAGCTGCATAGGTCTGAAAAGACGTCGGGGATCTCGTTGCCGGACCAGGAGCCTGGAAGGAAGAAGTTGCTGGCAGGCGACCAGTGAAGAAAAGTTCGATGGATCCAAGCCTGGATCAAGGAAGAAGAAAACCTGAAAGCAGAGGGGACCAAGTTCTTGAATCACTAGCCAGTGATTAAGTGGGCACCAGGATGGCACCGGGCGAAGTCACCGCAGTCAGGTGAGTGGGCGCTGCTGGGCTCTGCAGTCTCTCGGACCAGGAGGCGTTGTCGGCGACCAGGATGGAGGTGCGAGCTGTCCCACGAAGGTTCTTGCTGTCGACGTCGCTGGACCCAGGATTGGGCAACAAGTCTTGGCAAATGCAAGGCCCACGCGGTGGACCTAAAATGGCGTCTTGGGTGGACCAGGAGGGTCCAGGGTACTTCTCCGATGGAGGGAAGCAAGGGCCAGTCTGGAGCAACCAGACCAGCAGCAGAAATGTCGTCGGGCGTCGTCAGGAAGGCCACAAGCCAGCGGGCTAGTAGCCAAACAACGCGGTGAGCAGTAAAAAGCAGAAGGGCCCCACGCAGATCGTGGAGATGCTGGGGGGCTGCTCTTCGGTGCTGGAGCTGCTCAGGGTGGGGGCTTCTCGGACCCCAAAGCACTCACCAGGAATTCACTCGGCGGGCTTGCTGGAAAGAAGTCGTGCAGTCTTGCAGATGGCCGGTCCCTTGAGGTCTCGTCGCACCCACGGTTCTCAGCTGGGCTGTAGAGGTGGGTAGAGGTCAGAGGTGCCAGGGAAGCCGGTTCTCGTTGAGCTGGGCAGTCGGATTCCGGAGGAAGGACTTGCAGCAGACCGCAGTGTTCTTAGATGGTGCCTGCGGATGCAGGGTGACTACTCCTTAGTCACAAGGGAGAAATCTTAGGAAGAAGTCTTGAGTTCCTTTCGCAGAAAGTAGTTTCAGGATTCAAAGATGATCTGATTTGGAAGGGGGCCAGTTCCTACCTTTATCCTGTAAAAAGGGGCTGGCACGCGACTAAGTCCTGCCCTATGGGTGGGACTAGGAGGGGGGTGGTTACACCCACTTCCTTGGCGGGCTTTTCCCCAGCACAGGGTCTGGAGTGACCCTGGAACTGGTTCCAGCCAGCCTATGCACAGTGAGCACCGGGGTGCCACGTGCAGTCACCTTCCTCTAAAGCCCTGCCTACCTACAATACACAAAACCCTGTCTGGGACGGTGCTGGCACCGCCCCTGGCAGGAAACCCTTTGTCCTTATCTCCTGCTCTGGGAGGACTCCCAGCAGCAGGAGGGCAGACTTGTGTCTCGGTGGCAGCATCCATTTTGTGGAGCTGAGGCTCTGTTTGACTTTAACCGGGGTTAGGGGTTACATACATGTCGTGTCCCTCTAGAAGGGTGGAATGCTAACCCCGTCGCCAGAATTGGCGAGGGGTTAGTATTCCAATTCGTATGACACCTTACTCGACATGTTTTGATAAAGCGATACCAGAGTTGGCACATAACCGCGAGGATTATAATGCACTTAAGAGTATATGGTATGCGATATCATGGAAACGGCTAAGGGATGGATCCCGAAAGCCGCAGACAGGCTCAGCTCATGCCAGAGCACCATCTCACACGATTCCAAGCACTCTGCCTTCAGGATTGTTAAGGCCTGCCATAGGAGTGACTGATAGGAGATCTGTGTGTCCATTTTAGGGTTAGATATAGGTATACTATATCTAAAGCAAAGGGTGATTACACCACCTTGCCCCAGCTGTCAAGCAGCCAGTTGTGTCAGATTTGGATGGCCAGCCAGGGGTGGCATAATACATGCTGCAGCCCCTGGTAGGCCCTGGGTACACCTATGCCCTGGGTACCTAAGGTACACTGTACAGGGACTGGTAAGGTGACTCAGTATCCAATTTAGATATGTACCTAAGGTACATGGAATCCATTTTACAGAGAGAGCAGTAGGCCTGGGGTCCTGAATAGCAGGGCCCCAGGTCAACTAAGTCAGAAAACCAGCAAAACACCAGGCAAAAAGTTGGGGGCAACCATAGTCAGGGATCTACCTTCCTACATAACCCCCCCCAAACGAAAGGAGATAAGGCTAGCCTTGCCAGGTAAGCCTATATTGCCTGAGTGGCCATATAAGGAAGTAACAGCACTGGCATGGTTACCCCCTATCTCATGGTCCACTAAGCAATCCCTCACCCTAAGGGTATCTGAGGGTCTCCACCATAGGGAATCTCTACCTGTGGTGTGTTTTGGCAAAGGAAAAGGCTGGTGCTGAAATGGAGTACTGAAGTGAGGCTCCACTAATTTTGGGCTCAGCTTCCTCCAATCATTTTCCACCATAGAGGCCTTTCTTTCCAAGACTGAGTTGTTTTGGGCTCTCAGGGTCAACCTCTGGCTACCTACAGCTGGAGGTTGGGTCCCTCTGTTTGGCTTACTGGAGGGACAGGTCAGGTCTGGGGCACTCAGGTCCCAAGTTTGGCTGTGCCCAACAGTGTCCATCTGTGGGAGGTCCCTAACTAATTTTAAGGGGGATCCCTCAGGAGTATGTTTTAGTTTCACTGGGCTAGGACTACTAGCTTCAGTGCCCTTAATCTGCTGATTGGGAAATTCTTTTGGACAGGGGGCCCCTTGGGGTCCACCACTGGCCTCCCTGACCTCTACAGCCCTGGGCTGACTGAGGCAGGGTAGAGAGGGGCAGGTTACCTGCTCCAGACTGGGTCCCACCTTGGAAGGGTCCACTGACATCAGGGGTTCTGCCAGGCTAGGCCTGACTACCTCTGGGGCAGTTTCTTCACAAGGGGTCAGATCAGTTCCCTGAGGAGGCTGATCCTTTCCTAAAGTCTGGTGGGAGGGAGATTTCTCTTCCTCCTCAATACTCTCGGTCTGAGTGGAGTGATCCATAGTTTCAGGCTTCACAACACTGTCATCTGTCTGAGTTTGAGCTGTGGCCATCACAACTCTCCCAACCTTTTCAGGAGGGGGCTCAGTTTGGGTGTGGGCTGTTACCATTACAGCCTTGACAACCTGTTCTGGGAAGGAAGTTGTCTGAGATTGGGTTGTGACTGGCACAACCCTCCTGACCTGTTCAGGGAGGATATCTTGGACTGGGGCTGTGGCTACCACTGCCCCACTAACCTTACCATGGATGTTTACCATTCTAGAATGGGTTTCTTGCTCTACTTCAGCCCAGGCTGAAAGCTCTAAATCATTCCCCAGTAGGCAATCTACAGGCAAGTTTGGTGACACTGCCACTCTCTTGTGGCCAGTGACACCTCCCCAGCTGAGATTGACCACTGCCATGGGATGATCTCTCTGTACTCCATCAATATTGGTCACCTGGTATGTGGCACCAGGTAAAAGTTGCCTTGAGGGGACTAGACTCTCAGTCACCATAGTGATGCTAGCCCCTGTATCTCTATAGGCCTCAACTTTTATACCATTGATGAGGGGCTCCTGTCTGTACTTGCCCAAAGTGTTGGGACAAGTTGTGAAGTTGGCAAACCCCATGCCAGTCTCACAGACAAGAGTATCTAAGTTTGGAGACCTGGTTAGGCCAGAGTCCCCAGGAACTCCCAAAGTAAATGCACCCAAATTCTTGGGGGCACTCCCACCACCTGGGGGATTACTACTAGTAGTAACAGGAGGTTTGGGAATGTTACTTGGGGGTATGTTTTCCTTATTGTTATTCTTGGGGCAACTGCTGTCAGTTTTTAAATGACCCACCTGTTTACAGGGATAACAATAAGGTTTCTTCTGGTTGTTGGAAGGATTCTGGGACCCACCCCCCTCAGAGGATTTTTGGGGCCCTGATGTGGTTTGATCTGTAGATTTATTCCCACCCTTCTCTTGAGGCTTGGTTGATTCCTTTTTCTGGTCACCACCTTGGTTCTTGGGCCTAATCCTGGTTCTGACCCATTTGTCTGCCCTCTTACCCAATTCTTGTGGAGAGGTCAGATCAGAGTCTACCAGGTGCTGGTGTAATAACTGGTTCTGACAATTATTTAAGACTTGCTCTCTCATAATAAGATTATACAATCCTGTGAAGTCAGTAACCTTGCTACCCAGTAGCCAGCCTTCCAAAGCCTTAGTGGCACAATCAACAAAGTCAGACCAGTCCTGAGACTGAGTTTTCTGGGTGTCTCTGAACAGCAACCTGTACTGCTCAGTGGTTAAACCAAACCCATCAACCAGTGTATTCTTCAGGACCTGGTAATTGTTAGCATCCTCAACTCTAGTAGTGAGGAGCTTATCTCTACCTTTGCCATCAAAGGAGAGCCACAGTATAGCTGCCCACTGACTCTGGGGAATGCCCTGCACAGTGCAGGCCCTCTCCAGAGCAGCCATCCATTTCTGGATGTCATCCCCTTGCTTAAAGGGGGGCACTATTTTAGTCAGGTGTTTAGTATCTAAACCCTTATCTCTATCTCTTGGGAGATTGCTGCCACCAGTGGGAGCTAACCCACTCATCTGCTGCTCTCTTGCCAGGGCAAGCTTCTCTTTGGCCAGGGCAATTTCTTCCCTTTCAATCCTCAGTTCAGCTTGTCTCATCCTAGCTTCATGCTCCCTTCTCTGAGGGGAAGTAAATCTCCTCTGTGGAGGATTCCTTCTCCCCTGAGAAGAGGCATTAGAGTGCAGAGATCTATTGGAGTCCCTAGAAAGAGATCTATCTCTCCTAACTCCAAGGTTAGGCCCACTTCGGGTTAGTACTGGGGGTCCCCCAGATCCTAGCCCAAGTAAGTCTAAGTTGGTCCTAGTTAGCCTTCTGACTACCTCAAGACCTTTGTCTACCTCATCCCCGGAGAGTACCTCCTGATCCTCCTCCTCAACTGCTGAATCAGTGTTGGGGAGGTCTGGATCCCCGGAGGTTCCCTCTAAGGCTGGCATGTTCTCATGTAACTGAGAAAGCTTTCTGGCATCATATGTCTCTAAGAGACCTATCAGAAAGGGAGTGGTGGGGTTAGACCCCTGCTTCAGTTTCCTGGAGACACAGATTTGTCTCATCTCCTGAAAGCTGAGAGCTGCATATCTTGAAGTGACCTGTGGAGGGTCAACACTGACCAGGGGAGTCTCAGTAGATTCTCCCTGGGTAGACATGCTTTTCTAGTGAGGTGTAAGTGGTGCACTTACCTACACTATATGTTTGCCTACTGATCCCTTGCTAGAGTTGTAGTTTAGGGTGTGCTAGGCCCTAGGAGCTACACCAGCTGGTTCAGTAGAACTCAGAGTATTCTAAGCTAAGTTATATGTACCTTTAGTACTTATGTGATTTTTCACAAGATAGACTTAGGATATGTGTGGTAAAACAACAGCAAGCTCAAATCCCAACCGCTGCTCACCAATGTGAGAAGTTGGCCTGATGTGCAGTGCTCACTATTCTAGTGATCACTATATATCAGTCCAAACAACCCTTATTGATGATTGGTTGTAAGTCAACCTTATAGACCAGCTATCCTAGTAGCATGGATACGAGCAGTCTAAGGCTAAGACTCTAGAGGGCGTGTTAAGCCAGCTGTTTTACCATCACATTACCCCTTGAACACCCAGTGAAAGGACACCACACAAGTTGTTATGAAAATAAACAGTGTATTTATTTATAACAAGACTACCCTGACTCTTTATGAGACAGGGAGCTAAGCACACAACAAAACTCTTACGAAAATACTTAAGTTAGCACGTTATACACAAATGCCCGAGGGGCACGAAAAACCATATACTCTAAAAGTGGAATGCGAATTACTAGCAGGTAAGTAACAGTTCTAATAGGCTTTGGAATCGCTAGGACTGGACTAGGGAATCGTTAGATTACTACTAGGAGGCCCAGGGGACTCGGGTGCAGAGTGTGCACTCTCACGCGGGATGCGGGACAAAGTCTATGGAAGCTAGAATTCACAAAGTTAGTGTTCACGGGCGAACCCGACCTGGTAGGGAGAAAATGACAGTGGATCCTGACCCTTGGATAGTGAGGCTATGCTGGGACACCGAAGTGCCGAAGTTACCTAGCCCAGGGGCTGCAGCTGCATAGGTCTGAAAAGACGTCGGGGATCTCGTTGCCGGACCAGGAGCCTGGAAGGAAGAAGTTGCTGGCAGGCGACCAGTGAAGAAAAGTTCGATGGATCCAAGCCTGGATCAAGGAAGAAGAAAACCTGAAAGCAGAGGGGACCAAGTTCTTGAATCACTAGCCAGTGATTAAGTGGGCACCAGGATGGCACCGGGCGAAGTCACCGCAGTCAGGTGAGTGGGCGCTGCTGGGCTCTGCAGTCTCTCGGACCAGGAGGCGTTGTCGGCGACCAGGATGGAGGTGCGAGCTGTCCCACGAAGGTTCTTGCTGTCGACGTCGCTGGACCCAGGATTGGGCAACAAGTCTTGGCAAATGCAAGGCCCACGCGGTGGACCTAAAATGGCGTCTTGGGTGGACCAGGAGGGTCCAGGGTACTTCTCTGATGGAGGGAAGCAAGGGCCAGTCTGGAGCAACCAGACCAGCAGCAGAAATGTCGTCGGGCGTCGTCAGGAAGGCCACAAGCCAGCGGGCTAGTAGCCAAACAACGCGGTGAGCAGTAAAAAGCAGAAGGGCCCCACGCAGATCGTGGAGATGCTGGGGGGCTGCTCTTCGGTGCTGGAGCTGCTCAGGGTGGGGGCTTCTCGGACCCCAAAGCACTCACCAGGAATTCACTCGGCGGGCTTGCTGGAAAGAAGTCGTGCAGTCTTGCAGATGGCCGGTCCCTTGAGGTCTCGTCGCACCCACGGTTCTCAGCTGGGCTGTAGAGGTGGGTAGAGGTCAGAGGTGCCAGGGAAGACGGTTCTCGTCGAGCTGGGCAGTCGGATTCCGGAGGAAGGACTTGCAGCAGACCGCAGTGTTCTTAGATGGTGCCTGCGGATGCAGGGTGACTACTCCTTAGTCACAAGGGAGAAATCTTAGGAAGAAGTCTTGAGTTCCTTTCGCAGAAAGTAGTTTCAGGATTCAAAGATGATCTGATTTGGAAGGGGGCCAGTTCCTACCTTTATCCTGTAAAAAGGGGCTGGCACGCGACTAAGTCCTGCCCTATGGGTGGGACTAGGAGGGGGGTGGTTACACCCACTTCCTTGGCGGGCTTTTCCCCAGCACAGGGTCTGGAGTGACCCTGGAACTGGTTCCAGCCAGCCTATGCACAGTGAGCACCGGGGTGCCACGTGCAGTCACCTTCCTCTAAAGCCCTGCCTACCTACAATACACAAAACCCTGTCTGGGACGGTGCTGGCACCGCCCCTGGCAGGAAACCCTTTGTCCTTATCTCCTGCTCTGGGAGGACTCCCAGCAGCAGGAGGGCAGACTTGTGTCTCGGTGGCAGCATCCATTTTGTGGAGCTGAGGCTCTGTTTGACTGTAACCGGGGTTAGGGGTTACATACATGTCGTGTCCCTCTAGAAGGGTGGAATGCTAACCCCGTCGCCAGAATTGGCGAGGGGTTAGTATTCCAATTCGTATGACACCTTACTCGACATGTTTTGATAAAGCGATACCAGAGTTGGCACATAACCGCGAGGATTATAATGCACTTAAGAGTATATGGTATGCGATATCATGGAAACGGCTAAGGGATGGATCCCGAAAGCCGCAGACAGGCTCAGCTCATGCCAGAGCACCATCTCACACGATTCCAAGCACTCTGCCTTCAGGATTGTTAAGGCCTGCCATAGGAGTGACTGATAGGAGATCTGTGTGTCCATTTTAGGGTTAGATATAGGTATACTATATCTAAAGCAAAGGGTGATTACACCACCTTGCCCCAGCTGTCAAGCAGCCAGTTGTGTCAGATTTGGATGGCCAGCCAGGGGTGGCATAATACATGCTGCAGCCCCTGGTAGGCCCTGGGTACACCTATGCCCTGGGTACCTAAGGTACACTGTACAGGGACTGGTAAGGTGACTCAGTATCCAATTTAGATATGTACCTAAGGTACATGGAATCCATTTTACAGAGAGAGCAGTAGGCCTGGGGTCCTGAATAGCAGGGCCCCAGGTCAACTAAGTCAGAAAACCAGCAAAACACCAGGCAAAAAGTTGGGGGCAACCATAGTCAGGGATCTACCTTCCTACAGCGGGCCTCGAAGAATTCAGCGCCGCCTACCTGGACGACATCGCAGTATACAGCCGCCACTGGGCAGACCACCTCCACCACCTCCGAGCGGTCCTGCAGGCCCTCCAACAGGCCGGCCTCACCATAAAGGCCAGCAAGTGCCAAATCGGCCAGGGGTCCGTGACCTACCTCGGACACCAAGTGGGGAGCGGTCTGGTGGCCCCCCTCCAACTCAAGGTAGCTGCCATCCGGTCCTGGCAACCCCCCGAGACACAAACAGAGGTCCGAGCCTTCCTGGGGCTCACCGGATACTACCGGCGGTTTGTGAAGGACTATGGCAGCATTGTGGGGCCCCTCACGGAACTCACGTCCAAGAACAGCCCAAAGAGAGTCAACTGGACGCCCGACTGTCAAGCAGCCTTCGAGACGCTGAAGGCCGCCATGTGCACCGCTCCTGTGCTCCAGGCCCCCGACTACAGCCGCGAGTTCATCGTGCAGACCGATGCCTCCGACCATGGTATTGGGGCCGTCCTCTCCCAACTGAACCCCGAAGGAGTGGACCAACCAGTGGCCTTCATCAGCAGACGCCTACTGCCCCGAGAACAGCGCTGGAGCACCATTGAGCGAGAGGCCTTCGCAGTGGTATGGGCCCTCAAGAAGCTCCGGCCGTACCTCTTCGGAACCCATTTCCGGGTACAGACAGATCATCGGCCCCTGCAATGGCTCATGCAGATGCGGGGGGAGAACCCCAAACTGTTGCGATGGTCCATCTCCCTGCAGGGGATGGACTTCACTGTGGAGCATCGCCCTGGCCCAGACCACGCCAACGCGGATGGCCTGTCCCGCTTTTTCCGCCTCGACGAGGAAAGTCCCCAAGAAGATGGGTGACTCTCCCCGCCTTCAGCTGGGGGGGACGCATGTTGGACAGGCCACCTGAAGGGCTTGCTCCCTCCCCGCAGGACAGGGCCCGGGCCACCGTCAGCACCCTTGCCCGGCCCAGCCGCCATCTTGGACACGGCACCGCGCGGCCTCAGGCCGACCCCAAGCCTGGGCCTGGCCAGGCCCCGACATCCCGGCACCACCCTCCACCCAGGAGGTGAACGGACCACTTGGCAGGTCAATGGGAGTAAGAAGTGTCGATGGCTCTCCCCCGCCAGGTGCCGAGCACCCCCAGCCTCCTCGGGCGCTGGCTCCACCCCCCTGCTGGGTGTCTGGACTCCCTCATCCCAGACCTCCCGACCTCCAAGAGCGAGGGTCCGGACATCAAAGGGCGCCAGACCTATAACTGAGGCAGCCCCAGGACAGGAAGGCAGTTGTATCCTGGAGTCGAGAGACACCGCGACGAACTCATCCTTGACGGACTGCTGGCGCTGCCACAGCCCTGCCTTGTGAACTATTGTCCTGCCTGCTGGCGCTGCCGCGGCCCTCTGCAACCTTCATCCTCGTGGGACCTGCTGGCGCTGCCGCGGCCCTCTGCAACCTTCATCCTCGTTGGGACCTGCTGGCGCTGCCGCGGCCCGTAGTAACCTTCATCCTCGTGGGACCTGCTGGCGCTGCCGCGGCCCGTTGCAACCTGCATTCTCGTGGGACCTGCTGGCGCTGCCGCGGTCCGTTGTAACCTTCATCCTCGTTGGGACCTGCTGGCGCTGCCGCGGCCCGTTGCCACCTACGACCTCTTCGGGACCTGCCGGCGCTGCCGCGGTCTGACCCATCCGAACACCGAGCTCGAGGATTGTGAGCTATCACCGTTACACCTCCGTACCCGTGGGTACCAAGACTGTCCCGCTACCCCCTTCCCTTACTAGAGACTAGAATTGAGAGGATCCTCGTGTCCTGATTGCCTTGTATCGTACCACTCTACTACCAGAAGTGCCTATAAAAGGTGTTACCCTGAACTTTGTGTGGTGTCCATCTGTGGGGGGGAAGTTACCTGTCTGTGCGATCACTGTGCTCGGCCGACCCTCCAGGTCCCCGTCTAACACAGGTTTAAGTGTACTATATTTTTTTCTCTTGTTTCTGTTGTGTGTTCGGAAAGTTGGCTTTTCGTCCTCTGTGGTCTTGTTGATCCAAACTCCTTCACGCAACAGGAGTTCATCAAGGATTGCTGTAGTGCTAATAAACTTAAAGATAAAAAAGCTTTATGACATTGCATCCTACCTGATTGTGATGCATGCCTTTATGGCACCACTTTGTATGAGCTCTCTGTGCCTACTGATGCCCTCGTGCTATGTAAACCCATCAATCCATTTAATTACTTTTGTTCTTCAGTTTCCTTTGTGTGAAAAGGTCAATGTTCAAATCCTAGCGCAGCAGGCAGTCATACCTTGTGACTGCAGCCAAATAATTTTTTGTTCCATTCCAGAGTTGCTCAACTGTACATTATAAGCACACACTGAAATGCTGTTTGACATGCCAACATTTTTTGCCGAGCCCCCTTCCTAATCTGTTTCCTTTCTCACTCTTCACGCTCATTCATTACTTTGTACTTGTTTCTTACCACTGTTCTTTTAGTCTTTCTTGTGTTTATTTCCTCCCATTGCTCTCCTAGCTCAGCTCATTTGGTTTCTCCTGTCACCCCTTCTTTCTTTCTGGCTCTTCCCTCTTTCCTCCACTCGTTTCCATTTCACTTCAGCAGTCTTTCCCCTCTTCACTTCCTCCCCATGTTGCTTTTTCTCTTTTCTTCCTCCTCTCTGGTTGACTTCTCCTTCTCTACTTATTAAATTGTCTGTCACTTTTTCACCATGGCTTTCTCCTCTTCACTTGTGTACAAAAATTCTCGCCTATCCTCTGTTTCTGTTGTCAGGCAGGTGAGCACAAAATCACTCCGGCTCCCACCCCCTCTCCAAGATAAACTGCATAACCCCTCCCCTACCCCTGGAACAAACCCCCTTCAAACCAGCACTCTGCTTTACTTCCTGCTGTTTCTTTATGTTTGAGTCGGCACCTGCATGTAATATCTATCACACCACCCGAGAAACTTTAGTCTCCCACAAAAATATAGCTAGGTTTTCACAGGCCCTTCCTTTGTCCTTCATCCCCTTCCTTGTGGCCTCAGAGCTTGACTGGCCAAGACCTGTGTTTGCATCTGCCACAAAGTAAAACCGCCTGCATTGATGTCAGTAAGGACTGCCCACAAACTAGTTTCTCTTTTTAGGGCTCGGGCTCTGCGTACACTGCGTATGCAGTGTTGCGCAACGAGAGTCCTATTCCCGGCGTTTTGAAAATGGACCTTGAAATTCCACATAGCTCGTGCGTGTGCATTTCCAAGGTCCATTTTCATTGGCCTTTGCGTGCGTGCTGTTTTTAAACAGAACACGCAATAGGCCATACGCGGTCGTGTAGCTCCACCTATGGCCTATTGGTGTCTGTTACGCGCACCAGAGGCCATATGTATTTAATTTATCGCGCCTTGACAGCCGCGATAATTCACAACATATGCTCGCAGTGGCGCGCGCGCACCACCTGCGGGCTTTTCTTTATTTTGTAGCTCGCAATCGCTCTCAATCGCTTTCATTTCTCGTTTGATTTTTTTGGTGGGCTTGTTAATCTTACTTCTGTACTTGGCCAGTTCTAATTGCTACTGGGCAACTTTTTTTTTCTTTAACGAGTTTTCAAGCATATTTGTTTTTAATTTCCACTCCAAGTCTGGCGTCTGCATTTTAAGATGGTTAATTAAATGTTAAAGAATGAGGAAAAAAAGGCCAGCTCATTGATGCATATGTAGGCCTGCTGGGTTATGCATGCAAAACTAAATGTCATCATACTGCAGTGGCGTGTTTTCCTTTTAGCCAATGCTGTTCCTCGTCTGCCAACAACAAGCATTTGATTTTGATTTTTGCCAATAGAAACTGCAGCAGCATAACTCATTAGCAAAGCGATAAGGACAGGTAAAGCAATCAAAAGGCGAGACCTGTTTGCTTTGCCAATGCTTGTTTCTGTATTCTCTGTGCTTCATTTCCACATTTTGCCCTAAGTGCGGGGAAAAAAAATCTAACAGTGAAGCTGATGCCCACGCACACGATCACTAATAGGTGGGGTCATGATGTCTTGTGACTTGAAGACTTAAAAGAAAAGCAAGTTGCACATGTCTGAGCCCAACACTAGATGGCTGAAGTATTTGCATCATGTTAATCTACAGCACTTAATCTCACAAACCGCTTCTTACAGGGTAAGTAAAAAGTTTCCTTTTGGGGAGTTTTACCGTAAGAACACATAGCCCACTTGTTCTACCGTTTAATTTATAGCACCCTGCCTTGGGCTCGATAGGTCTACCTTAGCTGGGACTTGTAAATATGTTAAAACGGAAGGTCTTGGCTTTGTCATTAGTTTAAATGGCAAAATCGAGTTAGCAGTTCCAACTCTGCTGTGCCAGCCAGCAATAACAGGCTGGGAGTCTTGCTTTGCTTTGTGAAACTCTTGGTCACACAATAAGTGCTGCAGTGTACGAGGTACACACTTGGGCTTACAGGCCCTGGGTATTCCTGGTTCCATATTCTAGGAACTTATAAGTAAGGTAACTTATGCCAGCTATGGATGAATCAGTCAGACCTATACTGATACGGAGGTCAGGTTCGCAGGCCTCAGTGCAATCGGAGGCAAAAAACTAGCATTAGCTCATTAGCTAGGTAGTGCTTGGTTCCAGTGGCCCAGTGAGCAGGGGACCCACGTCTGGGCAAACGGGTCACAATTGGGCAACCAAAGCAAGGTGATGGATGGAATGCTTGAACTAATCTCAACCATTGGCAATTACTCTGGCGCATTCCAGTTCACCATTTCTGGCCAGCATGCTACCTCAGATTGGTTCCAGCCATATGCAAATCAGAATTGACCCTGTTCCAAGGGGAACAGTCCAACCCGTAGTGCCAGTCCAAGTCTTCCCTGAAACAGAACAAAAGCAACCGAGGACTCGAGTTTTGAGGGTAAGCAGCCACCGTATTAGTGCTTTCAGTTGGATACAAGAAAACATGTGCATACATAAGAACGGACATATGCAGATACACAATTCAAAGTCAAACCTACAAATGCCAAACAGAACAGACAAATACCAGATATGTCCTTGTGTGCGCACTGCACACTGTTAAGAAGCATCCCATGTTCACTGTGGAGATTTGCTCTTATTATCTTTGTTTTTGTTGACTGATTCTTATACATCAATGCATTTCATAATAAGGGACCCTTAGTAGAACTAGGCTTCTAAGCAAGCACTTGCTATTAGTCCAGCTTTTACATCATGCATTTTTTAATGCCATGTCTGATTCTGACCCACCCTGATTTGGTGATTAGGGAAAAGGGAGCAGGCGGGACTTTCCTGAAAACTACAAATGTATTTGTGTTTCTATAACCCCCTTAAAGTCCATGTGCCATCAATTCACAAGAAGCTTGTTCTATTACTACTGCCTTAAGAGTGCAGTGGTGCCTGCCAACTTGGTATGTTCCAGTATCAGAACTCTTACTTTTCTGCTTTCAAAACGTTTAACTTTGCAGAAACGTAGCATTTATTTGTTCAGAAGTCTTGCATTTTGATGCCAAACTAATCTAATCATGCCGTTGATGTAATGCAATTTCGTTTTTTAACATTAAACAAAACATTTTTCTGTTGTAATTAGGGCAATTTAAAATCAACTGTTGGCTGTGAAAGTGTTTGCGTTGTGCAGGAGAAAGAAATTCATACCATTTGTGTTTCCTGTGTATTGGCATTTCCCAGAAAGCACTGGTGGACAGCCTGGTCAAATGTTAGGGGGGACATAGCCAAAGTATCATGAAATATGTTTCTGCAGTGCTCATAGGGAGTTTTGCCTTTTTACAGATGAATGCAGCATCATGTGTGTTAGACCTGTCTGCCCCTGTGAGTTCCCTCACAATTATTATTTATTTTGTCCCCTTTGGCATTCCGGTTATGTATTTTCTTTTTTTTTAATGTCCACCAGAATTTTTCCAGTGTTCTCGTGGGGGCTAGGTGTTTCTTGGGCCTATTGTTTTACCAAGGCCTAGTTTTCCTCACAGAAAGCAACTATTAGAACATGATTCCTAAAATGGTGGCTACTAACTGCCATAACGGTCACCTAAGGGTGGCAGACACATAGGCTAGCATGAGGAAGGTTCCAGAACCAACTAGTAGCTTCCAGGGGTCTGAGGCCAGCCTATAAAAGGCCAGTGACCAGGGAGCCATTTTGGGACAATATTGGAACTGACCAGTGCGGAGAGAGGCGACTTGAGGAGGAGGATATCACACTAGTAGTGACAAGATCGACCTTTGGGGCCGGCTGTTGCTCTACTGGGAAGTGACCCCTCATAGGCTGACCAAACCCCACTGCCACAGCAACCATATTAAGAAACAGAAGACTCCGTGGCAAGTTTTATAACCATCAGTGACTCTCGCAGCGTGGCTCTCAAGTGACCTGTGAAGTCCTGCCCTGAAGGCACGTGTGCAGTGGAAGCGAACCTGGACACAGTGACACTCTGAATGGTAAAGGAATCAGGGGTCAAGGAGTTAAAACTGCCGCGACTGCAGCACATGAGCCCGGAGTCCACATTGTGAAGAGAAGCGGCGGAACCGGCTGTTGACCTTACCCGAAGGAAGCGCCACTGCCGTGTGGGATCCCTGTCGTGGGATCGGAAGAGGAGGAAGAGCCCAGCTGAACCGTGTTGCCATCCGGAGGAACCTGAGGTAGCGTCGGAAGAGGCGGGGAGACTGCAGGAGGAGGCCGGACGGGGGCGGGGCCTTCGTGCCTGAGGAGAGCGTCTGCGAGGATCAGGAAGCGGCTCAAAGCGGCGGACTGAGGCAGCGCTAACGGAGCTGCGGCTCAAGGGAGAGACAGTGGCCGCCGACACTCGTATAACGCAGCACAAGTGGGCAGAGAAGCCAAGACACCACAAGTAAGCGTGGGAGAGTGGTCGGGCGGGGAGGAGCAAACGAGCCCCTGCCGGAACTTACCCCAAGTAGCTGAACAACCGGGGACACGTAAGGAGACAGCAAATTACCTGTGTGACACTCATTTAGGAGATATAGCAAACCCGAGACAATCCTCTCAGTGAGGGGGTGATCCATGTGAGAAACTACCTGCCCATAACGGAACTTGTGAGGGAGAGTAAGCTGGAAGCCGAGGGGCTTCAGGGAAACGGGAGGTAGCGAACCAAGTGGGGATCACCAGAGAGTTCTGGGGGAACAAAAGGTGATTGGTGGTGAACATCCTGGAGGGTGGAGGACACGATATCCGAAAAACTGGCAGCACCTGTGTTTACTCTGATGGGCTCAGTGGTTTAATAAGTTCGTAGGGTGTTGAGAGCTGTTCTTCAGGGATGTAATATCTTGCTTGTCTTCTCCAGTAATTCAACTACTCGCACCAGAGCCTAATCGTGATTGTATGAAGCTGTGCGGGGGGAGCTGCACCTGGCGAAATGTAATGTACCAGATATGATTTATTGTAAAGAAGCCTGTTTAATTATCAACCCGAATAGATGGGGAATGTAAGAGATTGCAACTCTAAGTTGTAGGGATTTCTCAACGTGACCTTCATACTTGGGGGTAGAGAAATACTGAAATTGCCAAATGAATTTTGCGATGAACCAATAATTGAATGTGATAAGGTTAAATGATCTGAAACTGAAACCCGGCTCTAAAGAAAAGAAAGATACATCAAAGAATTTTATAAAAGGAACCGGTATTTTTCTAAACTGGTGTGGTGTCATTATTTTGGTTGGTCATTCACTGGGTTACTGTGGGTGAGATTGTAAGCACTACACAAAGCCTCGAGGGGGTTTAGCTGATGCTGCTCTGTGCCAGGCTACCCTATGTAGTCTAGAAAAACCTAGGTCTAACAATGTGCAAATGTGTTTTTTCTCCCAGATCGATCGTTGTCTTATTCTGACGAGTCTCGACTGTCCAACCTTCTTCGGAGGATTGCCCGGGAAGACGACAGAGATCGGAGACTGGCTACTGTGAAGCAACTGAAAGAGTTCATTCAGCAACCAGAAAACAAAATGGTAAATAACATTAAATATATTTGTCTGTCTATCTGGTGTATTTAGAATGTTTTAAAAGTTGTCATACACTCAGGTAAATTTGTTGTTTGTTGTAGTATATAAGTGGTGCCTGCCTCTGGGGTTCTTGAAATAAGCAAGGCCAGAGTTTTTGTTTTTTCCAAGATAATCTGACTTGCTACTTTAAAGTTAGATAATGACATTTTGTCCAAGTTCACAATTGAGTATGAAGTTCTGAGCTGCACTGCCCATGCTGCTGCTTAAATTACTCTGAGTATGGGAATCATTGACATACATGTAAACTTGAACCCTTAAAATGTGATCAAATGAAAGGCAGACTGGTCCTTGAATTAGGCGTTGAAAAGAATAAGATAGCATTGGGGATCCTATGGAAAACCGAAAACGTCCTGGCCTAGTGCTGTTTCCAATTCTGATCATCCTTAATGATGTACAAGGCTAGGTAGAGCATTCATAAGGGAAATTAAGCAGTTGACTTCAGCCACCAAGTGGAGGCATCCAGAACTGACTTATTTTCTCCAATATGGGAGTAATTGCCTTTGGGAATGATCAAGGTAGTGAAATGTGGTTAGACTGTGATCATCATTGAAATAGAAGAACTTTTGATTTAACTCGATGTGGACCATTTTGAGGGTATGTGTCCCCACCTCCCTTCAACTGGGACAAATCACCCCCATTCTTAAAAACCCTACGGCTGACCCTAATGACCTCAACAACCTCCGTCCTATCTCCAACTTGCCCCTCCTCTCGAAAGCCCTTGAAAAATGTGTCCTTTTTCAGCTTGACAGACACATTGAACTTTTTTAACTTACTTGACCCTCTTCAATCTGGCTTCAGGAAAGGCTGCAGCACCGAAACCGCCATGCTTAACATTATAGATGACATTCACCACTCCCTCGACAATGGCGAATCTAGCCTACTGATCCTCCTTGATCTCATGGCGAATCTAGCCTACTGATCCTCCTTGATCTCTCCGCAGCCTTCGATACCGTTAACCACTCTGTTCTTCTCAAAGTCCTTAAAGAACGATTCGGCCTTAATGGCATGACTCCTAATTGGTTTGTCTCATACCTGCAGCACCGCGCTCAGCAAATTAAAATCCACAATTGCCTTTCGAACCCCTCCCCCATCTCTCTAGGAGTTCCACAAGGATCCATACTATCTCCCTCTCTCTTTAACCTCTTCATGGAACCTCTCACCCTCATTCTCAAACAAGCAGGGATTAACTATCACCTCCACGCTGACGATACACAACTCTACCATAAGATAAAAACCCATGCTGACATCTTCCACCTCAACAACACCCTCATCAAAATTCAAGCCTGGTTCCACTCGAACCATCTGAAACTTAACCCAAAAAAACCTGAAATTATTCTTTTCTCCCCAAAAAACAACCAGCTCCCCATTCAAAAGTGGATCACAGACCTTAACGCCCTCAACTGCTCCCTGTCCCTAGCCACCTCAGTCAAATCCTTGGGCATCTCCCTTGACAACCGCCTAACTCTCAACGTTCACATCAACAACTCTGCCAAAGGAGCCCTCCTTACCCTCCGTAACCTTAAGAAAATTAAGCCCTTCATCCCAATTGATGACTTTAAACTGGCAGTCCAATCGCTTGCTCTATCGCGCATTGATTACGGCAATGCCATTCTCACCGGAATTCCCAAAACCCACCTGGCACCTCTTAAATCTGTGCTCAACCTCGCGGCTAGGCTTATCACGCACTGTAAACGTTTTGACCACATCTCTCCCGCCCTTAAATCCCTTAAATGGCTCTCCATTGAAGGTAGATCCACATATAAAACCGCCTGCATTACGCACAAAATCCTCCACCAAAACACACCGACATACCTCTCCAATAAACTGACCAAAGCAGGCTGCACGCGATCACTGAGAAGCTCCAACACCCTCCTACTTATCCCCCCCCCCTTCAGAAAAAGAATTCCACTCAGTCACGCTCCTTTTCCGGCAATGCCCCACTTATTTGGAATGCCCTCCCTAAAGACCTCCGCTGTAACCAGTCCTACCCCAGCTTCAAAAAAGAACTCAAACTTCTTCTCCTTAATAAATGCTGGGGTTTCTAATCCCTCCCCGATAGCCTCGCCCCTCTGCATCACCCCACCTATCTGCTCTGCATATGACTTGTGACCACCCGCCTGGCCAACTCCCTTTCCTTCTATCTGATCACCTTACCTCCCCTCCTCATGACCGTCAGTTCTCTTGCATGTTTTTGTATACCTAAGTGAGGCTTCCCGCCAAACTGTGACCGCTATTTTGTATGACTCATAGTGTCTAGCAATTGTTTTTACTTTTTTATCTAGATGTCATGTATCCTATGTGGACTTGTTCTTTTATTATTCCGTTGTCTGTGCTTATACACACTGTACCTGTATGGAAACACCTTGTAAAGCGCTCTGATACTCCTGGGTCCAGCCAGCGCTATATAAAACCTCTTAAATAAAAAAAATAAAAAAAAATAAGTAAGCTCAAGTCAATGATTTTCTCCTGTCTTTGCTGTAGGCTAAATAATTAAAAAAGTTAATGTTCTGGTAGAGACTTCTAGCTTCAGATTCTTCACCTTGTGAATTTCCCCAGGTGCTAGATGGGATCAGGAAACTTTTCAGCAGTGTGTCAGCAGCTGCCGGAGTTCCACTCCGATAGTTCTCTCAATATATGATGTCAGGACCCCCATATAAACGCCACCTCTTTGTGCTGAGGTCAGTTCTATTCTTTAAGCACCTTCCTATTTGGATCCGGAGCAAACAGTGCTGTCTTTGATAGATATTTTTCCATCAAGAAAACCATCCAAATTCATAAACAGTGTGCAGATATAGTTTCTTTAACAATAGGTTTCAAGCAGTTTTAGGATGGTCACCAACAAATATCAGTGTCGTCCACTGAATACATCTCCCTGTTGTGCCTCAGCATCTCACTCCGAATGGAAGTGATTCTCTCGTTGCATGAAAATGAATCCGAAGCATTTTAAAACTGTGAAGCCAAGTTCTCTGTATTCGAACTCCAGAAGAAGTTGTGGAAGCAGTATCAGGCGAAATCTGGTGTGCAAATGTGTTCCCATTCCCAGGCTACTCTCGAGACGGCGCTACATTGAGGGTCAGGAGTTCTGGTGAGTCACAAGAAGTCCAAACATGGCTTGCTGACATCACGCGACTTGCACCCCTCGGAGGCATGCAACAGCCTGGGTACCTCTCATCCCCGAGCCACTCCATGGGCCGGGCTCCCAAAGTGGCTCCACTGGACCTCCTGCCTCAACTGGACCTCCTGCCTCAGTGGATAGCCACAGCAGACGAGATTCAACATCTGAAGGATGTCATTACCATCATTATTGGTATCCATATGAATCCAACTGGAGTGCCTTCAGGCTCCAAGGATTCAAGATGGCATCCTCTCAGAGGCCCGCTGTGGAATCTGTTTTGACCACGTCATTTGACCTCCAGTTGAGGTTAGCCCTTGTAATGAGCATGGTGCCACCAGCTCCCTCCCCAGCGCAACATCCGACTCTATTTGCGATGCCGAGAACAGTACCACCGGCCCAAGTCTCAATGCTGCTACCGATATTTGACTCTGATCCAAAGGTTTTATGGAATTCGGAAGCTCAACCCACCCCTGGACAATGTCAATACAGTTTCTCAAACCTAGAAAAATGTTAGGCGGATGATAACATTAATGATATTTATGAAGAGCCTCATATTTTTGAGGACCTTCAAGATTCCCGTGGGTTGGACACTTCCTCTGACATTAGCCTGACTTTTTCAAAACCTATGTCTACTGAAGAACCTGGCTCTTTTGAAAATGTCATAAGAATGGCAGCAGAAATTATTGGATCGAACACTGCCCATGCAAGAGGGCAAAACAAACCAACAACATAAAAGAAGAAGCCACAACCCCACAGCCACTACCCAAGAACCTCTGTTCCCTTTTAATGAGGCACTCACTGATATACTGGTGGGTACCTGGGCAAAACCACGATCTTGCCCTGTGGTAGATAGACCAGTGTCAAGACACCACGGGCCCGCTCCTGCAGACCCAGATTTCTTATTCCAGCATCCTTCCCCGGAAAATCTGGTCCAGCTGCTCAACCTGAACTCATTCCTTAATACTCCATCTGACTGGGAATCCAAGAGGATGGAAAATTTAGCGAAACAATTATTTTCCAGTGTCAGCCTTGCCTTGCAGTCAGTCAATACCTCCAGGTATGGTATTCACACACCTTGTGGTACAGAGTGCCTGACATCTTGTCAGTTATCACGGAGGATGTCGGACAAAAGCTACAAAATGTGATCCTTGACCAATAATATGCTATGAAATATACCGTCCATTCTGACTTGGACACAGCTAACTACTGCAGCAGCGCCCCTTTTGAGGTTTCGATAGGGAAATCAGCAGAGGCAGCACCAATACCTGCCTCAGCAGGCCCCCCAGCCATTTCAAGGGAGAGGTTGGAGAGCTGGCTGACATTGTTCAGGCCCCCAGGGGCAACGCACTAGCCAGGCCCCAACCCCTTCCCCTGCAGCAAAACCACATTGATTTGAAGGTCGAGTCAACTTTTACTTTCCTAGCTGGTGGAGCATTACAGTAGACCAATGGGTGCTACAGATCATGAAACACGACTCCTCTCCATCCTTCCTGTCCTATTCTCTGCATATGCCCCTCACACCCTAATGCCTCCAGACAGACCATTTTTCCATACTCTGAGGAGAAGTTCAGACTGTGGCTGTCTTGGCTCAGGGAGCAATAGAGGGTGTTGGAATCAGATCAGGACTAGTTGCTAGTCCAGTGATTTTCAAATTCTGAAGAAGGACAGAGGCTTTTGCTCTAGCCATATTTTTCCTTATCCCAGATCTTTGCCTCTGATTTTTTTTTCCTGCAGAATAATAAGTTCAGAAAGCTCACCCTAGACCAAGTTTGTTCTGCCCCAGATCCCGGCGGCTGGATGATGGCTCTCAGCTTGCATGATGCACATTTCACATCCCTGTTCTGATTTTCAGTTCTCCGTGCTTCCTTTTGGCTCCTCTGGTTTTTACTAAGAATTGATGGTTGCAGCCTGTCAGCGGAGGTTGGGAATACCAGAATTCCCTTATCTCGGTAACTGAGTACGGAAGACTGGTTCTCATCAAACTGTCATAAGCCATCTCCAGATGGCAGCCTTCCTGTTGACATAATATTTGGGGTTTCCATCAATGTGCCAAGCCATCCTTAGGCCTCAATAAGTCCAGGGAATTCGTGCTGTGATTACGATGGTTCAACCCTTGACTTGGGTCTAGGTGAGAGTATCTCTTAAACTCCTGTCTACTGCTTGTGCACCATGCCAGGTGGCATATTTGGGCTCTGAACTCTAGTGGGCTCAACACCAAGGCCGCCCATTGGACTCCATTAAGGTGCCGAAGGAGACTGCGAAAAGTCTGCAATGGTGGCTGTTCAAACGTGATTGGCCTGGCAGCAGACCTCTTTCCGTATCCTACTTAGAGCTAATGTTCATAACAGATGCATCATTGCTGGGTTGGGGAAGTCATCTTGGAAAGGTAGATATCAGAGGACACTGGTTAAGGCTCTCCTCCACATCATCTTGTTGGGGTTGTGGGCAAATCGTTTGGCACTGAAGACATTTCTCCTGAACATGAAGGGGGTACTGGTGAAGATACTCGCAGACATGACCGCCATGTTGTAATCCAACAAACTGGCTGGTGTGAGGTCATGAGTTCTGTCAAAAGGCCTTGCATGTCTAAAAGTGGAAGGCATATCCGTGACGGCCCAACACCTGACAGGATCTCATCCAACATTGCCTAGCAGATCACGAATGCCAGTTGCATACGAAAGTGGCGCGGAGCACCTTTCAACAACAGGAAGAGCTCTAGGTTTATCTAATCACCACTTCAGAGAACATGCCATGTCAAAACTTTTGGGTGTTGGAGTTCCTAAGGTAGTCCTCACTCCCTCTGAGACTCCTTTTGCCAGCAATGCTTTCTGCCATTCTGCCCAGAGTACTGAAAACGATCAAGAGACTCTGGGGTGGATGAGGAGAGTGTGGTGCTCAGAATTTCTGGCCATAAGCATTTGGCCTCCAATTTGCCTGCCTCTTTGGGGTTATCTCCTGTTGCAGCATCAGGGTCAAGTCTTGCACTGATCCTGCACAATTTACATCTTCATGCTTGGAGATTGAACAGCAACAACTGATTACTTTCTATCTTCCTTCCAAAGTGGTTGGCATTATTTTGGCAGCCAGGTGTGCATCCACAAAATCTCTTTATGCAGGATGCCAGGAGAAGTTAATGCTTGGTTTCCTCCAGACACATGCAACCTCTGACTACAGTTATCTAAATCTCTCCTGTTTTGTTTGTCCTTAGCCCAACAAGTCCTCGCAGTGGCATCACTTAAGGATAACTTTTCAGCTATTTGGGGCTTCTTACGTTTACCAGATCAGCCATCCCTCTTCAAGTCACCTGAAGTGATTTTTTTTTGGTTGAGTGGGCTGATACCAATATTTCTGCGAACACACTGTGATGCCACTGTGCAACCGTAATTTGGTACTCACTTACCTGATGTATACTCCTTTCAAATCCATTTACTGTTACACTCTGTGCTCACTATCAAGACGGCCTTCCTCATCACCATAACATAGACTACATAAATGAGTGAGCTCCAGGCTGTGTACGTAGCACTGCGATTTACATCTTTCTTCCTAAATGAATTAGTCCTCTGGACAAAAACGATATTCCTGCTCATGGTAGTCTGTTCATTTGTATAGGGCAATACACTACCATGTCTGTTTTCTATATACCACCACATCCCTCCAAGGAGGGCTAATGGCTCCACTGCCTTGACCCTAAAACAGAGGTCTTCAATCTGTGGGGAGTGACCCCCATGGGGGCCCTGGAATCATGGGAAGGGGGGGTCTCTCATTCCCGAGGCTCACTTCCGCCTGGACTCTCGAAAAAGAAAACCGTCCCTGGACAGGTCATTTTGAAATTAAAATACTTCAAGCTTCAATACCATTCAGTAAGTGTTCTCTTGTGCTGTGAAACCGGAGCTGGTCAGACAGCTAGGCAAGGTTTGCCTTCTTGCCTGAAAGGACTGGAAATGTGTGCTATGTGTTAATATGAAAGTGTAAAGGGCAATTTGTAGATGTAAAGAATGCTTGGTGCTGACTTTCATTGAATCCCTGGACGAGCTCTGAAGTGCGTGCTTCTAATTGCAAATATATTTACATAGCGCTTACTATCGAGGAGGAGGTGTTGAATTCCAGTAAGTAGAAAGAAAAAAAGGGGAAGTCTGGGCAGGATATACTATCCGGGAGGAGGTGTTGAATGCCAGTAGGTAGCAAGAACAAGCATATAGAATGCAATAGGTCTTGCACTTGTAAAAGTAAAAGCTACAGGTATTGTAAATTGTTTTTTTTTTTTACATTTTGGAGTAATTATGTAAGGAATAAGTGCACGCAATACTCCATTATGAGCTTTTATATCTCATTCTGCTTAGCAGTTGGCATCTAACCGTACTCACATTTCTGTGTGATCCCGTCACAAGTCCTCAACTGCTCCAAAGTTGTAACGGTGGCAAGCAAAATTATAGTATTTCTGTGTGTGTGGAATCGCTTAGCTTGTCTTTGCTCCCATAGTGCAGTTGTTTATACATCACCAGGAATTCGGTGTTTAGAGAGGACTGACCCTAAATATGCACACTAAGCCAGTCTGGCTCAACAGCTAACAGCCCAATACCTCCGACAGTATGAGGCTGCAATGACCTCAAAGGTGTTATGGATGCGGCCTGTGGGAGAGAATCATACTAACCAAGCTGATGTCCAATATGGCCTCAACAGACACTCTCTCCTCTCTGCTTCACTAAACGTTCCTTTTGTCGGGGGCAGGAGTAGGCTAATCTCTCACAAGGTGCAGTGGCCATCTTTCAAATACTGACAACAGCCACTTGAGCTACTTCCAGAAGGATGCCAACAGAGACTGCAGTAAAGGCATGTACTATTAATGGGCAGTTCCATTGGGCCTGTATTTATCTCATTGCTAGTTTTAGCTATTTATTCCACATATTCTCCTGAAAAGCACAGATCTAAATATTTCAAAATTCGATTTTGATGCATTGCACTACATGCGTGCAAGCATTGGAAAAATTAACTACCAGGATGCAATGAAGCTGCTATTGCCAAATCACTACAGTTAATGAGTAAAGATATCGCATCATATTATAGATGCTGTTTCCGCACAGTGATGGGAACCAGCATGCACTGCTCTTTAACATGTGTTGCAGTAGAAGAGTGTTAAGTTTGCTTACTGCTTACTTGAGTACTGAGTCACACTCTAATTTTTGTCAACCAGTGGAACTTTACCTGCAGAAAGCTGCTTCCTGTCTGGTGTTCCTCGGGACATCCTCCAGCATCCTGAGGCAGTGTGCTCATGGCTGTACAGAGTATGCAACACTCCTTGCAATGTGAAGTGAGCGAGGGGAGCGGTACCGGGCCCAGCTAACAGTGGAGGCCGCAGTGTGAGCCTCATCAATCAGCTGGTGCCTGCATTACTTTATGGAGTACCTTTGCTCCTCTGCCTGTGCTACCCTTATGCCCTGAACTGCACTGTTATCTCTGTCTGTGTTCTGAGCTGCGATTATCTGGCCTTGGCAGATGAGCATTCCGCTTTCACCCTGCCCTCTGGGCAACTGGCTGCAGCTCCGAAGCTGGACTGCGTGCCACGGGTGCCGTGTTACAATGAGGCTCTAAGAGGGCCAGGTTGCATGATATAAATAAATAATGATGAAAGTGGGCGCAGACTACATCAAAGCACGGTACACCCGCATATTCAATTAACCCGGCACTGTGCTACAACTACATTAAGTGCAGCGCCCGTGCAGGTTACATTTATGCGCATGGCGGCCGTAAAGCCGCTGCCTTAATGAAACATATAAACGGCAGCCCGTGAAGCAGCCGCCATAATGATACAAATATACCCATGAAACGGGTGCCAGTGGAACTTTACCTGCAGGAAGCTGTTTCCTGTGCGTGGTTCCTCGGACATCCTCCAGCATGATGATTGCGCTTCCGCCTTCGCTACCCTTATGCCCAGAAATGCCCTGCTATCTCTGCCGGTGCTCTTGAGCTACAGTTATCCGAGCAGCCCTGGCAAAAGAGCCTGCCACGTTCGCCCTGCTCTCAGGGCAGCTAGCTGCGGCTCCTAAGCTGGGCTGCGTGTCAAGGCCGCAGTGTTACAACAGGAAGTGCGGCACCTATACATAATACATTTAGCGGGTGCTGTGTTTAATTGTGAAAGTGGGCACTGGGCTAAATCATCATGCCTGGCCCCCCTGCATATAAAAGTAAGCGGCGCCATGGTAGAACATAAAGTGCGGCGCCCTGTGTCTTAAATTAAGTGGCCGCCGTGCTACAAAATTAAGTGCAGCTTCCATGCAGGTTAATTTTACATGCACCAGGCACCATGATGATACAAAAACATACATGAAAGGAGCAGCCCATGAAGCGGCTACCACAATGAAACAAGCACAAAGGTGAAAGCAGGTGCAGTTTTAGGCGCCATACTGATTCAGTAAAGGAAGTAGTCCCTAAACCAACCCCCTAAACATCCAATAGCAAAAGTAAACTGAAGTTGGTCGGTGCTGCTTTCTATAAAACGGAAGTGATGCCTAGGGACAACCAAAAAATAACGAGCTAGAAAACAAGAGCAACGTAAGCTTGAACCAATGGCGAGAAGCAGGCGGGACTAATCTCCGTATACTGATTACTCAAGGTCTTGCAGACAGCGCATGCACACTGCCTAGGCTTGACCGAAAAAAAGGAAAAGCCGGTGTAGTGTGGGCAGGCTGAAAAATAAATTTGGGTGAAATGTGTTGGATGGAAAAAAATGAGTGTTTTATACAGAGAGAAGTGCCCAAATACCTGATAATATGCATTACAGATTGCTGCTGTAAACTGTCATTTTACCTGGCAGGCACATTGTGAATTAATATTCTGACTTTCCCACAGCTGACTTTTTATTAGCAGATTTGTAGTCCTGATACATTTTATGGGAGATGACAATAAGTTAAAATGTTGGGGTTCTTCAGTTCCCTATTCAAACTAATTGTACTGAAAAACCTTACTAGAAAATGTGTTTCTGAATAGACAACTAAGCTCTGAAGTGCATGCTTTTAATTGTAATTGTATTACATAGCTCTTACTATCCCTGCGGAGCTGTTGAAGGGAGAGTTATGTACAAAAATGGCTTTGCGTATAGTCTGGGTATTACGAAAATCTTTATTATAGAAGCATAATTTTATTGTGAAACGGTTTGCACATTTTGTAGCAGTTTGTTTTATAGTGTGCGTAATGCAAGTTTAATAATGACTTACATATTCACAGGGCTTTCTGTCACAGGCTGTGACCTAGTACCACTAAAAATACACAAATCACTATTCTCACCTTACCAACCAAGATTTAATTCTGTGGCTCTCTAGTTACACACAGACCGTTTAAGGATTAACTACTAGAGGTTTAATAATGTACTATACTCCATTGCCCACTGAGTAGCACTTGTTAATTTATTTTAATTTAAGCTGACCCTTTATTATATGAAGCTACCAGACGGTGACGGACCCTGAAAACACACAGAATATTTGTTTTTTAGCCTCACCTTTGACCTGTCCAAGCACTTGCACTCTCAAGGCCCTCCAGCAACCCCCCAAACATGACTGAATTCAACAACAGCAGAAACCTAATATAACCTGAGTCCGTTTTTGCTAAAATAGAAGTGTCCGTTTTCACAATATTAAAAATAAAACCTTTTTAGCAAAATAGTGTGAAAGAAGATTATGGGACCACCTCCTCCCCTGGAATTAGAGAAAGCATCCTACTTGGGCCTTGCAGTTAATCATTAATGATTGAAAATGGTATGTTTTATTATGCGGAATGATGTTCAGCAACCTCCAGATCCATGTAGCTGTAAAAAGTATGGTTCTCCTCGAATGCCCTGCACTCAAATTTCTGCTCAAGCATTACAGCCATTATACCCAGGGCCTCTGGGATAATGCGATTTTGCAACCGCAGTGATTTTCACATAATTAGACATTCGCCACCTCGTCCATTTTTTAGGTCTCGGCTAGAAGCGAGCGAAGCTCGCTCTCGCCAAAGACCTATAGCTAGCGTGTCAGCTTTCGAGGAGGACAGCACTGGCCGCGCGCGGCGATTTGTGAAGGTCACGCGCACGAGAACGCGCTCGCGGCCAGGTGCTGTCCTCCTCGAAAGCTGCCTCCCTTCCCCGTGCAGGGCGGGCCGCCGCGCTGCCTGCGACGACCCGGAAGCATTGCCGGCCAAACCGGAAGTCGGAGCCAGATTACCCTGCGCTGCACACAACTTGGGAACTGAAAATCCTGCTTCTGTCGAGTGTGTTGGAAACGTGCAAATACTGAAACTGGGAGCTTTGGGGGAGCTGTAAACACGGAATAGGATGAGCACTTGGGAACTGCAAACAAAGACCCTGGTGAGCACACTGGAATTCAGTAAGCGTTGAAAACCTCCTTTTAATGGTGAGCACGAGACCTGTGTAGCACAGAGAAACACGTGAATGTGCCCAGCTTTCGAGGAGCTGTATGTACACTGGAACTCCCGAGCCCTCAAGGGGACTGTAAAGACAGAAATTGGAGAGCACGTGACAAGTACGCAGTGACTAAAGAGTCACAAGTGAGATGCAATTAGGAATTTTAAACACCGGTTAGAAGCCGCGGGTGCTTCAGGGAGCTATAAACGGGAATTGGGAGGATTGCGCAAGTGGTGGAGCTCGGAGCGCAGTCACGCCTACGGACTTGTTGCAACCCAAAGTACGTAGGCATGGGGCCTTAGCGAAGATGTGCCCGGGAGCGTGCAAACAGCGCGTGGCACACTGGACACGTGTAGGAACTCCGCTTCAATGCGCACGTACAACTTGCAGCACCACCTGCATACGTGTGCATACGCATCCTTGAATGTTAATGTGTCTTTGCGCTTTCATCCGTGTACACCCTTAAGCACTTGCTGTTGCGCACACTTGCCCTCTTATCCAGAACTGCGCACGCTCTTGTGCATATGTGTTTTATTTTAGTTCCGTATCCGCCTGCTGATCCTTACCTGCGACTTTTCATTGTTATTCTTTTATCATGTATTATATATTTGATTAATTATATGCAGCTTCTTTGTACATAGCGCTTTGATGAGTTACTTGTCTTAGTTTGTGCTTTGTACATTTTCTAAAATCATATTAACACGGTCAAGCAGTTAATTCGCGTGCACGGTCCGTGCAGGCAGGCATTACACCAAGGGATATATCTTGGACAGCGAGGGTTCGAAAGGAATGCACATCCACTTAAGTAGATGCCCATGTGCGTGCACGCACACGTTATTTCATGCCCGCAGAGATCACCCAGTGCCAAGTTTTAGAACAGGTTGGCAGTCATTGTGTCTGGCACTGTTCCAGAGGAGGAAATTGATTCACCCAGTGCTGCCATGGGAACCGGCACCGCTCTGGGAGTAGTGAGTAAGTTCTGAATGTCTAGAACTGTGAGTCAGTCCAGGCCATGGCTTACTCCTGCAGAGATGTCTGGTGCCGTGATGTGCCAGTTTGTCTGCGGGCAGGTTCCTGGAGGGATGTCACTTTCTGATTGCTGGTTGTGATGTGACAATCTGATATCTGGACCCTGGATTGACGTCAGTCTGACGTCTGGGGCTGTTGCTACGTCACAGTCTGGGCTTAGGTTTTTGTACTGATGACACAGTCTGATCTCAAGTGCATGGACTGGACCGATCATGGGATTTGACTATAGAAGTCTGGAATGGGGTCACGCACCCCACATGCAGTCCCCATTTGTTATCTTTGCGTCCTCATGACCTGTCATATGGTTCCTGGACTGACGTCAGGCTGGCTTTTGGTTCTTGTCAATTTTGATACTATTTTAACTCACTTTGGAAAAGTTTGCAAGTCTGATTCTAATATGTTAAACAGTGATTGTGCATGCAGCGCATGTCTGTATTCACCCTCATTGGCCCTTTAAAGCTAGACCTATTTATTGGCTTTGCCAATGCTTTTTTGATATGTTGATCCCTAAATTGGCCGATGTGTTGCCAGCAAAGACCCAAAAACTACGACTGACGTGAATTACCACCCGCAAGGACAGTGCAGGTGTGACTTCTGGCAGTCACTGCAACCTATACTACTTTGGGAGAGGGTCTGATGAATTGGAAGGTGACAACTCGCATTGAAGCCTGAGTTGGCTAAGTCAACTTTTAAGTCACTTTACAACATTCACATCCACAGTTCTGTTCGCCTTCCAGGAACTGCAAAGTGAAGTCAGCACCTTTCAATATCAGCACAGCAGCAGCCGAGTCAGAATGACGTTCGCTTCAAGGAAGTCTGAGCACATTTCCCTTTCCGGGGACTCTGTGAGGAAAGCGAAGTACCAGTGTTTCTTCAGTACTCCTAGTCAGAGCGCTACCTCAGGTTCTGCCCATCCTCTAATGTGGCCCAGCTGCTGTAAAGACTCATCCGGAATGTAAACAAGCATCCGCCATTTTGGTTTTCCATCTCTGTGGCACAAGCGGTCTCTTCCTGCATCACCGTCTTTACTGCCACGCATAACTGTGAGTCGCAGATCGCCTCAACTAGTGCCGGATAAAATATGTGGCACAAACTATTTTTGAGCAAGGAAGGTATGAAAGCATACAGGCTATTTGAAAATAGCTTGACTTCTATTAAAGGCATGACTCAAGTCACTGCAAAATAAAACATTAGGGTCTAGTCACTGAGATAAACCTGGGTTCTAATACATTTGCCTTTGTTTGTAAGACTAATACACATAGGTCAGTCCTAGGAGTAGAGCAATGGTGGTCATGGTGGCTATACGAGTGTCAGCAGATGTGGTGCTTCCTGCCATGTTTGCGGTCCATCTAATGGACATGTAGGTAGGTGACTTTGAGCGGCTTGTGGCTCATTTTCATCGTCCAAACTCGCCTTGAGCCCCCAAACAATGGGACAGTCTCGCCCCACACTCCATCCCTCGCCCCACACTCCATCCCTCGCCCCACACTCCATCCCTCGCCCCACACTCCATCCCTCGCCCCACACTCCATCCCTCGCCCCACACTCCATCCCTCACCCCACACTCCATCCCTCGCCCCACACTCCATCCCTCGCCCCACACTCCATCCCTCGCCCCACACTCCATCCCTCGCCCCACACTCCATCCCTCGCCCCACACGCCATCCCTCGCCCCACACGCCATCCCTCGCCCCACACGCCATCCCTCGCCCCACACGCACACCCTCTATCACACGCCATCCCTCGCCCCACACTCCATCCCTCGCCCCACACTCCATCCCTCGCCCCACACTCCATCCCTCGCCCCACACTCCATCCCTCGCCCCACACTCCATCCCTCGCCCCACACTCCATCCCTCGCCCCACACTCCATCCCTCGCCCACACTCCATCCCTCGCCCACACTCCATCCCTCGCCCCACACGCCATCCCTCGCCCCACACGCCATCCCTCGCCCCACACGCCATCCCTCGCCCCACACGCCATCCCTCGCCCCACACGCCATCCCTCGCCCCACACGCCATCCCTCGCCCCACACGCCATCCCTCGCCCCACACGCCATCCCTCGCCCCACACGCCATCCCTCGCCCCACACGCCATCCCTCGCCCCACACGCACACCCTCGCCCCACACGCACACCCTCGCCCCACACTCCATCCCTCGCCCCACACTCCATCCCTCGCCCCCCACTCCATCCCTCGCCCCACACTCCATCCCTCGCCCCACACTCCATCCCTCGCCCCACACTCCATCCCTCGCCCCACACTCCATCCCTCGCCCACACTCCATCCCTCGCCCCACACTCCATCCCTCGCACACCCTCTATCTCTCTCTCGCACACCCTCTATCTCGCCCTCGGCCTCCCTCTATCTATCTATCGCCCTCGCTATCTATCCTATCACTACAGCATCACTCAGGGGCACCACAACATCACTATGCGCTACCAAAATGCTTATAAGTACAACAGTAACTTACAATATTATTATAATATAATATTATTGCCAACATTGCTTAATTTTTTGCAACAGCTATCATCTTGCAAATCATCTTTATACACCAATACAGACTTTGCTAAAAATTTAATGCAACACATTGTCATATACAATGCCAATAACTCAAACTTTAATGCTGCGAGACCTATTGCATTGCAAATGCTTGTTATTTTACAGAGTTTTATATAGCGCAAACCTGACCCAAATCGGGTATCAGAGCGCTTACATAGCACCAGTTGCATCACAGGAGTACACATTCATTTTTTTTTTTTAGGCATGAGGAGATTAAGTGATTTGCCCAGAATCACAGGATGTTCAGCGTCATTGACGAGACTTGAACCCAGTTCCCCAGATTCAAGGTCGACTGCCCTAGCCGTTAAGTCAAATCATCTGCCACATAAACTGCTGATTTTAACAAAAGAAATAATGTGTTCATAGCTCAACCGGTTCACTAGTTACTAAAAAGCAGCAACACTTGTTGCTGCGCAATAAGGCCCTTTGCAAAGCTGGACTGATTATTTTTTAGCTTTTTGCTATATTTGGGTTTTCAACTGGTATTTTTGAGGTGCAATCACAGATTGACTGCCTCTCTGGAGAAAAATGAGCACACTCATCACATTGGCTCAGAAAGGTGTTATCATCCAAATAAGTTTTGCGAAAATATGTTCTATTTGTAAAAAAGTACCATTGTGAAGTTTTGGGTAATTCTTTTTGGATACTTTTTGTTTGAACTGTGTAGTAAGCCTCTGATACCAAACCACAGCCCCTCACAAACTTTTGGTATTGTTAAACACTGTTTAATGTTGTTTCACCACCATAAAAAGGATTTGCCGTGGGAATTGGGGACGTTTATGGTTGTCGAGGATGAGTAGTACCAGGTTCCAGAAATTTGTTTCAGGAGGGGTCCTTAAGCCTAAAATCTTTTGACAGGGGGAGTCTCGGTATCAAAAAGTTTGAAGACCTCTTCCCTAAAAGGTCGCTTAACTTCTGTGTAAACTGAACCGGAAGGATACCTGTCTTTTTGTCAGATTCTCAGAGATGGGCTAAGGCATGCTGAAGCAGACGGTCTCAAAATGGATTGTATTATGCTTCAAAATTTGCTGTGTGTTGACCAAGAATCATCCCCCGGGTTTCTGCGCTCACTCCACCAGAGCGAAGGCTGCTGCCCTGCGCCGGAGCGCAGTTTGACAGTTCTGGACATCTGCATCGCCTGGTGTAGCAGGACTGGCACTTTGCCTGATCTGTCCTGCAGGATTTGCTGGCCTGAGCCATTCCACATATCCACCACCAGAGTAGGTGAACTGCTTTGGTATCTATTCACAAGGTGAGGAATCTGCAGTTAGAAGTCTCTATCAGAAGTACAAGTCACTTACCTTCGGTAGTGCCTTTTCTGGAGTAGAATTGGTAGGAAGCTGGCTCTGTAAATATCTACATATATATATATATATATATATATATATATATATATATATATATTTATATATATATATATATTTATATATATATATTTATATATATATTTATATATTTATATATATATTTATATATATATTTTATATATATTTTATATATATATATATATATATTTTATATATATATATATATTTTATATATATTATATATATATTTTATATATATTTTATATATATATATTTTATATATATATATATTTTATATATATATATATATATATTTTATATATATATATATATTTTATATATATATATATATATTTTATATATATATATATATTTTATATATATATATTTTTTATATATTTTATATATATATATTTTTTATATATATATATTTTTTATATATATATATTTTTTTTATATATATATATATATATATATATATATATATATATATATACCTCAAACTCAAAGTGAAGTATAGTGTGCTCAGAGGCTAAAGATAAGACTATTGCTGTTTTGTGGTAGTGTGGCCGAACAGATAGGATTATCAGAGGGATGTGTTAAGCATTTGTTGTACACACTGAAGCAAGAAATGATTACACACACTCAGTGACTAAATCCAAGACCAGTTTTTTGTAAAAATATTGCTTTGTTACTTTTATTTCTAGAACCAAAGAAAACTTAGTTGCAGGTAAGTGCAGTTTTCCAACTGGCAGTACTTTTCAATGCAGTAAATGAATACTTAGTGTAGGACTTAAGTTCAGCAGATAGTCTTAAGAAATAGCAATACTTTGTAGATCAGAAAAACATTCACTTAGTCCAAAATACCCTATTGGAGGAAAACAATATTGCAGTTTTGCAGGCAACTACACCATTTAGACTTCATTCTTCGGGGCTTAATGTCAGCAGAGGGCAAGGTTCACACTGCACCACCAGTGGCACAGAGGTCAAATTTGGAGTGAGGGCCCAATGTTAACCAACGGAGACTGGGAGTGCTTGAAGACACGTTGCTTGCGTGTAGGTAACGTGGCTGCTGGATCAAGCTTCATAGGTTTAGGCAAAGCCACAAGGCAGCACCAAACATATACCATCAGCGGCACAGGGGTTGGCTGGGTGCAGGGAGCAAACACTGTGTTGGGGACCCAATGCAAATAAATGGGGAAACTCGGTTTTAGAAACAGGCTGCAGTTGTCGATCCGTTGACTGCATGAAGAGCAACAGCAGAGGTAAGTTGGAATGCTGTGGGTCACAGGGACACAGTCTGTCGAGCTCTACAAGGTCCATGGGCTTTGGGAGCAGGGATGTCTGTTGATGATGTTTTTTTTTTTTTTTTTTTACCAGAGCCGGTCGCTGTTAGGGGAACCTTTGGATTTACACTGCAGGCGTCGTTGTGGAGTCCAGGAGGGGTCAGTCAACGCTGGACTTAAACTCAGGATTGCTGGGGAACCTGCTGTGGACCGGTAGGCCACCTGGACTCAGGCTGGGGGCATAGGGTGCAGAGTGGCCAGGGATCGCGGGCCGGAGGGCACCAGAGTCCTTTGTCTTGGTTTCTTGCAGACCGGTCCGCTGTCCTTTAGAGTTATGGTCTTTTTTTGAGGCAATCAGTCCTCCCAGGGATTTTGGAGGCCGCTGGCTGCAGGACAGGTGTCATTTACTTTGCAGGATCTTTGTAGCTGCAGACAGGCTGGTAAGGCTGGGGTCAAGTCAGTGGATGTCTTCAGTCTTCTCTGCACGACTTCATCTTTGCCCCCTCTCTATTAAGGTCGGCAGGAACTGACGATTAAGGTTCAGGGTAGCCACGAAAACCTAACAGTTCGAGGCATATGAGCTGCAGATTACACACTGTGCATAGATACCATCTAGTGTTGGGCCCGGATGTTTGCACTTGTTTTTGTCCTGAAAAGTTCTTTGGAAGTCACGAGATAGGTGACTCCTCCTTTGGATCATGGGCATCGGCTCCATCCTCAGATTGTTTTTTTCCGCCATCAGGCTCGGATGTGTTTACTGTGCTCCGGTTTGGAACTGAGTTTTCGTTCGGCGCGCAATCCCTCACCCGTTTCCGACAGTATTGTCTTGAACGCGTTTCCCATCTCCACGTGATCTCGATAATTACGAAGTCTTCGATTCCGGTTGTCGACGAAGGCCTTTGGGCCCACATAGGCCTTATCTTCTGGCTCATGGAAAGACGCCATTCAAGAAGTGTCCTTGATGTGGGTCGAAGTTTCACCACACCGATCTCCATGAGGTGTGCAACCTTTGCCTCTCACCGGAGCACGAGGCCAGAGACTGTTCAGCTTGTGCCTCCTTCCGCTCCAAGAAGACAATTCGGGACCGACTAGCTTGAAGAACCATGGCTCGCTCGTCTGCTTCGATCCCCGACGACCTCTTTGAAGAGGGCGCCAACATGCCAGAACAGCAGCGGGCCGAAGAAAGCGCCAGCTACTTCGATGCCGACTACTCAGACATCTAGGACATCACTCCAGCTCAGCGGGTCGTAAGTACACATGTCGGCCCGACCCTTCCTTGACGCCCTCCAAAAAGGCTTCGGTCACACCCTCACCGTCGGGCCCAGGTGCACACCGAGAGACTGCTTCCCATGCCCTGCCTTCGGGCCTGGCAAAGAAGCCTACCAAGCCTTCAGGCGGCTTGGGCTCGAGTCAGCCTACTCCCGGTGCCCATACACAACCGACACCGAAAAAGAAGCTATCTTCTTACTCATCCACGCCGGCCGCTGCTTCGACATCCAAGCACTCGGCGCAGAAGACTGGCACGGGCTCATCGACGCCGAAACCGCACGCAGAGCAAAAAACTGCCTAAAGGCCCCGACTCCCATGCTTCGGAGGCGAAAAAGGCCTCGGAACCGTTCTGGCAATGGACACTGCAAAAGGTCACAGTTATAAGCCAAAAGACCCTAAAACAGCTACCGAGTCGGTGCCGAAAAAGCCTCCGGAACTTAGACCGAAGGATCTACCTTCCACAGAAGAGCTTTTTACACCAGATCCTACTCAAGACTCTCGTAAGGGATCCTAAGACTAGACAATTGGCGCTTAGTTCCAAAAAGAGACCACCAGATGCGCCTGCACCGGCTCCTCCACCTAATAAGAGAGACATTGCAACCTCTCCCTTAAGGATCCCTTCTCCACCTCCTCCCCCTACTCCTCCTCCTCCTCCTCCACATCACTCTCCTACACCATCACCTATTCCAGATGATGATGTAGATACAGATTCCTATGATACAGGTGGGGGTGCAGATGAGCCATCAGGGAACAATAGTCCCCCTCAGTCACCTAACCCATGGGATGATTAAAATACCCCTTACGTTCCTCAGGATGATGTATATACTTCCAGGTCCCCCCCCCCCCCCCCCCCCCCCCCCCCAGAGGACACTATAGGTTTTAACCTACTCGTCCATAGGGCTGCCCAATACCATGGGGTTGACCTACACACAGACACTGTGGAGGAAGATTTCTTAATGGACACTTTCGACACCACACCCTTCAATTCTGCCAATGCTTAAGGAGGTCATTAAGCATGCACCAGAGGTATTTAAAGATCCAGTCAGGGCTCGAGTCCTCAACCCCTGAATTGTGAAAAAATACAAAGCTGCTCCTACAGAGCCAGCCTATATTAGAGGCCCTGCACTGCTAGACTCCCTTGTAGTCTCCAATGCACTGAAATGGGCCAATTCTCAAACATCAGGTGAGGCCTCCCCACCAGATAAGGAGTCTAAACTCCTTGACTCCTCTGGCAAACGAACGGCGTCACAGGCATCAAACATATGGTGCATCGCCACTACTCAAGAGCTGTTAGCAAGATATGACCGGGCACATTATGATTAGCTGGAATCCATAATGCAGCATCTACCATACAAATATAAAAATAGGGCCAATGAACTCATACAGGAAGGTAAAACTATCACCAATACCTCCCATCCGTTGTGCCCTAGATACCGCAGATACTGCTTCAAGGGCAATTAACACCAGCGTCCTTTTGCGTAGAAATGCCTGGTTACATATTTCCGGTTTCAAACCTGAAGTCCAGAATTCCTTCCTCAATCAACCATTTGTTGACAAACCTATTTGTCCCTAATGTCGATGTATCCCTAGAAAAGATGAAAAAAGATACCGACTCAGCTAAATCTATGGGAGCCTTGCAGTCGCAAGCTCCCAGACGTTCCTTTTGTCGCTCATCCTACAGAGGCAACACAAGAGGCTACTCTTCCGATAGCCCCTCCACCTCTTATAAGACCCCTAGCCAATCCCTTCACTAGGGGCTACCAAAGAGGGGGTTACAGGGGTAACAATAACAAAGGCAGAGGCAAAACTAACAACTACCCAATGACTTTTCTCCACTCTTCCCCCTCACCATTCCACTCCAGTGGGGGGGTAGACTACAACAATTCCTGCCTGTCTGGACCAACATCACATCAGACAGGTGGGTGCGACAAATTATTCAATCGGGTTACTGTCTCGAACTAACATCTACCCCCTTAAACATACCACCCAGACAGCGTCCAATGTCACAAGAGCATCTATTACTGCTAAAGCAAGAAGTAATATCCCTACTAGAAAAAAGTGCAATAGAACCAGTTCCTCTACACCAACAAAACAAGGAAGTTTACTCCCTATACTATCTTGTACCAAAGAAGGACGGCTCTCTAAGGCCTATTCTAGAACACAGACCCCTAAACATATACATACAGTCAGACCATTTTCACATGGTCACACTCTAACAGGTCCTTCCTCTTCTTTCACAAAACGACTTCCTTGCTACTCTAGATCTCAATGACGCATACTTCCACATTCCCATTCACAATGCTCACTGGAAGTATCTCAGATTTGTAATCGACGGTCAGCACTATCAATTCAAAGTACTCCCATTCGGAGTCACAACAGCACCAAGAGTATTCACCAAGTGACTAGCAGTAGTGGCAGCACACTTAAGAAGACAGCACATTCACGTCTTCCCATTTCTAGATGACTGGCTCATAAAAGCCAGCTCCTACAACCAGTGTGTACAACACACTCATGCCACTACCCAACTGCTTCACGACTTGGGGTTCACAATAAACCACACCAAGTCCCATCTGTAACCGTCCTAGTACAACAATACCTCGATGCCACAATAAACACCTCAACCGCGCTAGCTTATCCCTCTCTGGTAAGAATAGCGAACATGCTAGCTCTTCTCACGAAATTTCAACCACAACAATCCTTTCCAGCTCAAGTGTTCATGCAGCTCATAGGGATGATTGCATTTTTATAGTGCCCCATGCAAGACTACAAATGTGTCCTCTCCAAGAGTGCTTAGTACGCCAATGGATCATTCATTATCTGGTTCCCTCTGAGGACTCCAAGTGCTTACTTTCTTGTTAGGCTCTCCTTTGAGGGGTGATGAAGGTGAAAAGAAAGAAGTGTCAGAAAATAAACCAACTCTGGATAGATTCCACTAATGTTAAGACATAGCAGACAAGTCCCTTTTAGTTTTTTTGTGCTCATCACTAGAGGGGTTACAGTCACTTCAGTATTGCTAAACTGTCCCCTGGTTCTGAAGGTTTGTTAAGCTGCTAACTGGTCCCCTGCATTCTTTTGTCAAGCTTTACTGCCTTTATGTAGAAAAAAAAGAAAAACTGATATCATTACCATGTGACAACTTATGTGGAGCCCTTTCATCCCTTATAGTGAATTACATTTCTGAATCCAGTCTGATGGCTGTGAAAAGGTTCATAGAAGTCATCCCTACAATCTCTCCTTGTCATTATGAATTACATTACTCAAGATAGGTAACTTGTTTTTGTCTTTTGGATGGGCTAAGCTCTCTGCCTGCATATTACATTATGCTATGTATATTTGTGCAGAGCTCTGTCACCCAGGAAGGTATCCTGAAGCTTAAGGCAGGAACCACACCTGGTCTGGCCTCGGGCTAAGCTGCTAAGGCCTATTCATAAAGCTATGTCTTCAGCTTCTTGTGGATTTCGAGAATGGAAAAGGTGGTTCTGATGTGCATCCATTTTAATAGTGTGCATTTAAGTAACTGAGAAGTGTGACTCCCCACATGTCTGCTTCTTCAAGTACATTCTCAGGTGCTTCATTTAATTTACTGCAGTTTCATGGTGTATGTAGCTAAAACAAAACTATCAATAAGACAACATTGCTTATTGCTTTCGGTTTTAGAAGCCTTTTATTTGGCAGATACTAGATGATTTTGATTAAACACCCCCCTATTAAATTGAGAAGTTAGATATGGCTCTTGCCAAAGGGCTGATCATGGAAAACCTTTAATTGTAATGTGTAAAAGGGTACAATAATAAATTGTCATTATGTCCATTTCTTGGATATTCCTAGTCGAAGATAGGCTAGTTATACTGTCCTTGACTTCACACATGAAAAACTTAGTGGCGAGGTTTGTTCTTTTGGGATAGATCTATCTGCAGGGACATAATGCATGAGTATTGTAGTACAGTTTGTTGTTGACTGGATTATGATCTAAAAAAGCAAATGTCAACAGTTGTTCCTTTACATTTACTCTAAAACAGCTGTATTGCTTCAATCAAATGTGTTTCTGGCACTGAGTTTTCTGGAGGAACGCTGCTTGTAAATCTAGATTTTCTTGTTAACCATTCCATTCCAGGATTGAGTGCTGAGCAGGCTATTGTAAACTTTCCTGTGCCATTGCGCCTTAACATTATATTCTTCACCCACATGCCTCCCACACCTTTTTCTTTTACAACATGAGATTCTATAGAAGAGCTAATGATAAATGAGAGAATGGGGCTAGTGGCTTGGATATTGATCAACAGCTCTAGTGTGGGGCACGAGCAATATATGCACTATGGCCAACCTACAAGTGTGGTAACCTGCTTAGCCTCCACCCATACAGACAAAAAATGCCTCCCCTCTTGTGATCAAACACGTATACGGTGAGCAATGTATTTACTTTCTTTCCAGTGTATTTGAGACTTCTTTGAGCTGCATTTCCTACCATTTTCATTGACCATGCTCTCTACTTGTTTAGACTGAAGCCCTGAAATGTTATTAAAACCGATGTACTGTAATTTACAGGTACTGGTTAAACAACTGGATAACATCTTGACTGCAATCCATGATGTGCTCAATGAAAGGTAAGTTTAGATCTTCTGTTTTGTTTTATTTCATGTTTCGAATTTTCAATGCTTTCTTGAGGCCCCAGTGTGTTTGGTTTTAGCTGTTGTCACTGGTAGACCTTTCATTACACTGTCCATAGGTTTTAAGTGTTTGTGATGATTTTTCAATTTGTTTGCATGTGCATAATGGTGAGTTCTATGTCTTTGTGTTGGTGGAGAATGCCCTTGTTTATGTGCTCCTCCCTATGTTGGTGGGGGATATATCCTGTGGAGTAGGCGACGTCACTGTCTGTGGTGAGGAAGTGCTCTCTTGTGTCCTTTGGGCATTTTCATCAGTCTGTGATAACAGCTGCACACCAATTCCTACAAGTGTGTAGTCGTTTGTGTCTCAGTGAAGTGCAACTCGGAATTTGCTATACCTGAAACAACTAGCTTACAATTGAGTTGAAAAATTAAACCCTGAAAGAAAATTTGAGGGTGGATTGCTTGGTAATGACACTACACAGGAAACAAATTCCAACAAAGAATTTAGTTCACGAGTTGAGCAAACCGTACATCATAGATGAAGCAGTCATCAGGATCCTATATCCCTATTCATATACAAATCAGGACAAAATTAATATGTGCCATTCAATAAAATGTAAATGGTTCATAGTGCAAGAGAATAATTGAATGTCCTTGTTAGTCTTTAAGAAAAAGTCTGTGCTCATTGTTTGAGCTGATTTGATGTGGGGAATCAAATAGTTCTGTGGGATAGAAGATTTATCTCAGATTGAATCCTGCCATTGTGCAAGTCCTTAATGTTAATCATCCCCATTCTTATGGTGAGTGGGCCTCCTAAATGTGGCCACATGTTTCAGCCTAAAAATTACTTAAAAGGCCTCATCCGACCAATTTCAAGATTGGAAATAAAAACCTGTACATACACTTTGTGATATAAAAAAGACATGGGAGATGCACACCTATTGAGCCGACAAATAACATTTACAGAGAGCTACATTTATTTTTGCCATAGGTAATCCGGGGGTAAGGAAGCTAATAATCAGGCCGTTACTAGCAACCTTTTATAATGCCATGCAGAAACAGGAGTGGATGCTGGTCTTTCTCCCACAGGAAGAACTAATGAGGAGGCAAGGAGTCCTATGGCCCAGGTGAATGGAGTCCTAGTTGCACCTGGAAATCTGATATCTTTCTGGCTGCCTTAGTGGTCGATAAATGAAATGCAAAGATGGAGAAAGTATACCAAATAGAAAACACTTACCTCCGTCCTCTTAGCCGCTGGCCGCCGTCTCTCCTCCGTTACTTCGACTCGGAACCAGGAAGCATCCGGGCTCCCAGGTTCCCCATTGCCTATCACAACGCTGCGATGCAGCTTTGTGATTGGTCTGAGCACCGTGGTTCGGCGCTCCCAACGGGATAGGGAGTCTGCACGTTCCGCACCAGGCTGTGCATTACAGCCTGGTGGGGAACCTGCTAAGTGCGCAGGACTGTTTTGCTGGCCCCAGCCAGCTGGCCAAGCAGTCATGTGCACTCAGTGTGCACAAACCAATCCTCCCACATGCCACTAGCCCTGACCTAACCTAGCCCCAAACGTTTGAAAAATAAAATAACTATGTTTTTCCTGCTTTGAGAGTAGTGGGGCGACGCTCCTCCACCTTAATGGAGGAGCAGCCCCTGCCACATCAACCAGTATCCCTGAACCAGTTCCTAGGCCAAGTGCAAAAAGGTGGCTCCCAACTCCCCACATCATGCCTCCCTCAAGGGCCTAGGAGTCACATAGGAGCAATGGAGAAAATTAAAGTGAAGTAACTTGAACCTATGATTGCAGGACACCCTCCTCACCAATACACATGCACCCGCACAGTCCGTATCTGCAGCAGACTCCCCCAGCGCACACACCCAGGCCGCTTGTGAGATATAAGGGGCAGTTACCATGTCACCATGGTTGCCGTATAAAATAAAGAAATTAGATGTCTCCCGATTGAAGCAACCCGCCTAACATCAGGGAAGGCTGAGGGGCTGCTGGGAAACCAGCCCAGACCTCCCACACAACGCTTTCCAACTTGGCATAATGCAGGAAGTGGATTCGACCCATCTCAAAAGTCTCTTGAGCCTCCTGGAACGGGATGAAGACTTCCCCAGGATACAAGTCTCCCACCCTATGACCATCCCCCGCCCTCCAGAGATTCATGAACATATCCCCATCAATTGCCCTAAACGGGACGAAGTCCCAAAGACAAGCCTCTTTATTAAAGGGGACCCTACTTTGCACCCTTCCCACCACTGCCTCCCAAATCACCGCAGTCTGCTGCACCACGTAAGGGACTGCCCACTCAGACCAACCCCCTTGCATTTTTTTTAAACGCACTTTATTCGTTTTTTATTTTGTCGAGCCTTGTATAATCATGAACACATTTGGTACATTGTTGTATTAGAAGGCAGTTTGTCAAATATTTATAGGTACCAATACTTTTTAGCTATGTATTCACACTTCAGAGACATTCTTTTAGTACAGGAATTAAAATAACTAGATGTGATTACAATTGTGTTTACTTAACAACCCGCCCCTCCCTCATCCACCCTCTTACCTGGCTCTTCCCGAATTATGTTTCTGCTGAGTAGCTTTGCCTCGGTTACCTTAGTGTTGCATGTGGGGGAGTAGGTCGCATTTGCCATGGCGCGGTGCCAAACCCTTTGCATCAGCAAGCGCCAGCATGTCGTCCTCCAGCATGTCAAGGGACAGTCTCTTCTCCCAATTATCCTGTACTGCCAACCAACTCACCGCATGCTGTAAGTTGGCTGCATAATAAAAGTACCTTATGTCCAGTATAGCAAGACCTCCTTATATGAACGTTGTATTTTGAACCAAATAAAGGCAGGGAGGAAGAAAGACCATCTTGGCTACAGTAGTCCTACCTATCACTGAGAAGGGGAGCCTATTCCAAAATGCAACGGTGCCCTTGATGCCTATTACAACTCTTTCTTCATTCAGACTTCAGTTTATGTCTTCAGTATGGGCTACCCATACATCCACGTATCTAAAGCCCCCATTTCCCAGTGGAGGTTGAGCCCAGACAATTTGACAGAAGGGCACCCCGATCTGACCGCCAAGCAGGAACAAAAGTAATTTCCTAAAATGAACTCAAAGGCCTGAGACCCTACCGAAGGCACTGAGGAGCCCCATTAATATTGGAACCGCCTGGCAGAGGGAGCGGACATACACCAAAGCGTCATTTGCGTAGGGAGATAACGTGTGGAACCTCCCTCTCCTCAAACTAATCCCCCATGGCTCCAATTTCTTACCTGGAAGTGCCAATGGCGAGAGGAAATCGGAGCGGCGAGAGGGGACAACCCAGCCTGCTGCCCTTCCCAACCTCCCACCCCTCAGAGAGGTCAACTCCAAAGTTGACGCAGACCGTGGGGTCAGTGTACAGAATCTGCACCCCGCTGCAAAAGACTGGGCCAAAATCCATTACTCGCAGCACCTCCATCAGAAAAGGCCACTCCACTGTATCGAATGCCTTTTCCATTTCGGGGGAAACCAAGGCCAATTCGAGATGATCATCCACCATTTTATGCAATTCATGTGTAAGCCTTCAGAGATAAAAGGTGATACTACGGGTGGCATAAAGCATTGGTATTCGTGCACTAATAGCGAATCACCCACCCCCCCCCAAAGCGTGAACCAATAGCTTACACAGAATTTTGCCATCGTTTTTAAGCATCGTAAGGGGCCTCTATGACAAGGGGTTAGCCGCGTCACCCTCAGACTTCAGTAGAAGGCAGGTAACACCCTCCCTCATAGTGTGCGGCTGTATCCCGTTCACCCGAGCCTCCTGAAGAACCTCCTTGTGGAGATGTCGACGATAAGCTCTGAACGTACAGTTATCTAAGGAGTCCCAGGTTGACTGACTGCACCTCCCACTAAGCCTGGGGCACCCCCTCCATCACCTCCGGTGAAAGCACCGCAGCACCCTGAAGATCTACCCGCTGACGCTTCTGCGCCTCCAGCTGACTTTGCATGCCACAGATGGTTACTATGCAAGTGCCCATGCATGACTGCCTTGAGAGCCTCCCAGTCCATCGCTCTAGAAGCAGCAGATCCCTGGTTACCTTCCAGATAATCAGTAAGGGAAATCACCAGTGCATCACGACACACAGCATCCGCCAAGAAGTCGGAAGGCCTGGTCCAGCTGAACATACATCAGTGCCCCATTGCAATTTAAGTAACACTGGTACATGATCGGAGAGAAGCCGTCCCAGACGTGTCACCTCAAAGTTCTGCACGTCCGCTTCACCCACCAGTATGTAATCCAGGTGACTACAAGTGTTGTGGATCATTGAGTGACGGGCATACTTGCGCTCTTCAGGGTGCACCTGCATAACCTGAACCCCAGGTTACGCATAACTGCTGCAAGAGAGGACGACATCAGTGGCTTAGTTCTCTGCTTGGGGGGGTGACTATCCATAGCCCCATTCAGAACACAGTTGTAATTTCCCACCCAAATCACTGTGGGCCCAACACTATCTTTCAGGAATTCCAGGGAGATAGCCCCGCTCTATATCTGCATTAATATAAGTGTGTCGGAAGGGTACCCCAGGAGTATTTCAAGTAGCTACCCTGTGCATAAAGGTAATTAGTAGCTGAAAACAATTGCTCCCTCAATTTCTTACCCAACATCAGGGACTCAACCCCCAGGAGATAGGTGTCCTGCAAACAGGCTATCTGCACCCTATGACTTCAGAGGAATGAGTGAACCCTATACCTTCTAGAGTAACCCTTCAAGCCTCGAACATTCCATGTCAAGATATTAGTGCATACAGCTGTGACAAATTACAATATACTTTCGACCAGACCAAAATCGTGCCCCTCACCTCAAACCTGTAGTCCACAAATACACCCTCGTCCATTAAAAAGGTGTAGGCCAATGGCTCACCTGCGCTACACTCCACAATCGTCACCCTAAAACAAGGAGGACTGCTGGATAAGGCAATTCCCTCAACATCCCCCACCATGGACACAGTATAACAGTAACACACATTGCACATCCATCAAAAACCATGTTGTCAGGATCCACAACAGCCTAACCCCAGAACTCACAAACATGGCCAACCACTAAACATGGAAGGAGGCACCCACGGTCTCGTACAAAATGCGAAACCCACACCTGTTACAGAAACATAGTCAATGATGCAACATATACAGTACCCTGCACTAAGGAGACAGATTGTCTCGGGGCGAGCAGTGCAGGCACAGGGTCAGAAGTGGCTGGTGTGGTAGGATATTGCCGGGTTGTGAGGAGCTCCTCAGAAGTGCGTCCTACTGGCCAAGCCCCCACAAAGCATATATTTAATCGGGAAGCGAACACTCCCGTACCCAGTGACTGATCAGTTGACAGTACTGAAGAGGACTCTTTAGAATGTTTCTGTTTTGTTCTTTTCCTGGGATTTAGTCTTGGGTCCCTGGACTAAGTCAAACAACAATGCTCCTGGTTATTTTCTCTGGTCAGACACTAGCTCCTAGACATAAGAGAGTGCAGCTGCTGTGTGTGAGCACACATCTTGTGAGGACAGGGGTACTGAAAAAACACACACTGAGGGAAGGTCCTGAAGAAAGACGACTGCATCAGCTGAGATGTAGAGCATACAACTATGTATGCTAAGGTATGGGGTTCGCCACTGATCCTAGAGATCTATAATATATAATCATTTAGCTTAAGTAGAAAAGGGGGAGGAGAGATTTAGGCTAATCGGTCTACGGTTTGTTTTGACCATGCTAATGTTATTTTTTATATGCATTTGTTGTCTAATTGTGGCGAAAATACTGCATCTTAGAGCATGTTAGTTTAACTAAATATTATATAAACTTCCTTAGTGTCTCTTGTTTATCTTATTGTGGAAAAGTGCAAGAGAGCCCAAAAGGTTGTCTCTTGTTACTGCAATCCCTGAGAAGGTTGAGTCTGATATGTTCTGGGGTGCCAACTCACTTGTTTCTCTGAAAAGGTTAGGAGGGCAAATGAGGCACTATAGCTAGTCTGACTCTGGCTCATAGATACTGATTTTTTTTTATTTTTTTGTTTTCATTGGTTTTTCTGGTTAAACATGTCGCCCCATAAGCAACAACATTTATAATCTCCAGTACATACTGCTCGAAGGCTTGTTGTTAGCCTCCATGTGCTCTGAAACCTTATACAACTATGTGGAAACTCCCCATCCCCCTCCCCCTCCCCCCCTGCTGCCTGGTCTGTAAAAAAACAACAATAAAGGATAGTAGGTATAAAGGTCCGGGTCTCGTATCCCCTACGGTGAGTCGCCCTGTGTCCCTTCATCCGGAACCGGAGCCTCTCTCCGCTCTATGAGCTCTGACTCCAAGCTGCCCTGTGTCGATTGAGTGTCTCGTCCCACTAATTCTTGGAACATCACCCCCAAGCCAGCAGGACCTCAGGTAGTTTGCCATCCCTCCTAGTGTTGCGCATGTGTCCTTCCTCAGGCAATGCCCATTCCCGGAGGTCTGCCCTCCATTTCAGCAACGTCGGGCCCTGTGGGGACAACGAGTGGATTGCAATACGACGCTGGGCTGTGACCAGGCCTAACATTAGGAATCGCCTGCTTACTTTTCATTTGGGATCCCGGGGGATCAAGCCCAGGAGGCAAGCACGCGGGTCCATGTCCACTATCCACCCCGTCACCCTTGCCAGAACCTCCAAAACTAAACCCCAGTACGACTGGAGCACGGGACACGCCCAGACCATGTGTATAAAATCCGCTTGTGCACTACGACATCTTGGGCAGTGAGAGTCTCTGTCGCTATCAATGGCTAGAAGCCGTTTGGGCAATAGGTACGTCATGTGTATGATATTATACTGGATTTGCTTAAAGCGGTTGCTCACTGATACCTTCCTCACACTTTTGTGTATTTTTTCCCATTCTCGGGAGGTAATCTTCTGTGGACACGCCTGCTGCCATTTGTCCTCCACCACCAAGGGCCGCAACTTTTTGTCCTCCCGCAGTGCCCTGTATAAGTGTATAGGGAGACGCCTACACTGCTTTTCTGCTGATCAGGGAGCTTGCTACACAATCCCTGCAACGTACCTTCTGTTGGAAATACTCTTGCCACCTCTGGACCTCGCGGTACCCGCTGCGCGGGTCCCGCATCACCCGTCTTGCTGGGTGTTCAGCCGAGGAGAGGAATCCTTGCTTGGGACCTTGGGCGCATTGCTAGGCAGGAGGAGAACATTGCTGCAGGGCTGCGAGCGCCAGGTGAGGGACAGGGACTCCATTTCCCAGGAGTCCCTGTGTTACCATCACCTGCACCTGGTCGCTCTCCCTGGTTGCCCCGCCCCCAACCATCGAGCTAAAGGTGCCGCCTGCCTTAGCATACTGGGAGACGCCTACACTGCTTTTCTGCTGATCAGGGAGCTTGCTACACAATCCCTGCAACGTACCTTCTGTTGGAAATACTCTTGCCACCTCTGGACCTCGCGGTACCCGCTGCGCGGGTCCCGCTTCGCCCGTCTTGCTGGGTGTTCAGCCGAGGAGAGGAATCCTTGCTTGGGACCTTGTGCGCATTGATAGGCGGGAGGAGAACATTGCTGCAGGGCTGCGAGCGCCAGGTGAGGGACAGGGACTCCATTTCCCAGGAGTCCCTGTGTTACCATCACCTGCACCTGGTCGCTCTCCCTGGTTGCCCCGCCCCCCAACCACCTTATCCCTTTAATAGGAATAGCCGAACCCCGCTGCGCTAGAGCGCGCGGGAGCGACCGGGAGAAGCCCGGGGACAAGGGCGGGACCGTCTGTGGCCGTCCCTGGTCGGACAAGGTTGGGTTGGGCCCAGACCCCTGCCAAAAATTACTTCCTGTCTCACGCTATCCATCTTGTATTGTACAAAAAGGTATTTTTACTAACTATAACAAGGCAGGGGGCCTATTGGTACCTACAGCGTAGCGTAGTGGACCTATTTACAGTTACCCCTACATACTTTTCCACTTAGTCTCTTACTATGCCACTAAGATCTGGGAAAGAACGTTTAGTCCACATACAAACCTCTAAGGGCGTAGTTTCTGGCCCCCTTGACGCCTTTATCACTAGAGCTACTGGAATTTTGGAAAAAGAAATCGAAATGGTAGAACAAAGGCTGTCCCTTGATTTAGTTACTGGGAAGTGCTCCTCAATTGGTACTCTAGCCTTTGTCAAAAGCCCAGTCTCTCATGCAGCATTTAACTGCATTTCTACCTTGGAGACAGAGGCAATAGTTCAAGTGGATGGTGACGGGGCTACTATACCCCCATCCCATGACAATAGGGTACAGAAATCTTACGATAACCAGTCAGGAGATGGGGATGATAGTCAGAATACCGAGGATGATGAATATAGTTTGGCCAACTCACCCCAATCTATCGACCCTATCCCACCCATTCTGATCGAGCCGACCCAAATAAGCCTAAAACCAATATCCCGGAAGAGAAAACATGTCTCGAGCCCACAGGGGGAGAAAGATCAAAAACAGCCCAAAATTGACGATACAAGTAGTGTGAGTTTACCCCTTCCTCAGTCCCCTCATGGTTTTCCAACCGTGTATTGTCCATAATTAGCTCCCCTGGGGTCATCCAATCCTTGCCCAACTTGTCTTAATAGTGATGATATCTTGTTGGTCAAAATGGAGGCAATTTTAAAAACCATTCTGCTTCCGGTCCTGGAGAGAACAAGGCTGATGACCGCTAAAATTGATGCGCTGGAAACAGTAGTAAATACCAATTTGGGTCTCCTGCAAAAACTAATAATGCCTACTCCCGGGGTGGGGGTTTGCAACTCAACACAGGGCAAAAGTCAAACAGCTGGTAAACCCTCAGTGATCCCGGTAACCAAGTCCGTACTCTCAGGGATAACCGCTGTTAATAATAAACCCTTACCAGGGGCAAAGCCCGCTGCTACTTTAACCACCGCCAGTAGAGGTCCCGCAAGGAACCTACCAAGGGATAAACACCCACCCACATCCAATCAAGCTATAGTGAACCAGCCCACGTTGAAAGGCCTGCCAAAACAATCTAATAGTACCCCAGTGCAATCACTTAATAAGGGTAAAAATAAAAACAATTTTCAATCCTCTAGGTCTCAGCTGGTGGGTAATCCAAAGATACGCCCCTCACCTCGAGTAAACCTACCCCCAGAAGCGTTCCAATATACTATAGTCTTAACTGGTGTGGCCCCCCTAAGAGACGGCATCAAAGAGACCCAAGGGGACTTGCGGAACAAAGTCATATACTGGTTAAACAAACACCGCCCACTCCCACCATCATCCCCTACAGAAATCCTCTATGTAAGGAGAGTAGATTGGGTGGGTAAGGGCTCAAAAGACTTAGAAGGGGACTGTATTTTGATATCATTTAAAGATCCCTGGGTGGTAGACCGAATACGACGGAAAGCTAGATTTGCCCGTCAAGGCGACGTTCAAACTTTGGACCTTGCCTACTTCTATCCCCATATACATACTAACTATCCAACAGGCCCTAACCTGTGGAGAGTGAGAGATGGGAGGTTTCAAGGGCAGAGAACACCCCACCCACAACAGTACCCCCAACTCTTTAATCATTTTGGAGCACTGTCCGATTTAGAATTGGTAGATTGACTGTGTTTACCCAGTCCGACGAACAACCAAACCGATGAGAGTAGGGAAGAAGTACAAATTTCAATCAAACACCCTACAACATCAACACTGGGTAACCAGCTCACGCCATACAAAAATGCAACCATGTTGGTTCCGTCAGCAGGGCAAAGTGTGTTAACTACCAACATTGAAGAACAAGGAGTTAGAAATATGCCCATAAGCACTACTCTATCTAATTCCCACTTCCCCCCCCCCCCCCCCCCCAATCTAGGTAACAACCCTGCAGAACCCGACACATCGACATTTAACATTGTGTCCTGGAATGTAGCTGGAGCAAAGGCTCGTTTGGATTCTGAGGATTGGTTAGAGTTTATTGACAAATATGACGTAGTGTTATTGCAAGAAACTTGGGCAACTGCACCTATATATAAAGCTGGTTTCATAAACTTTTTTAAACCCGCAATAAAGGGCGTGCCTCGGGGGGGATTGACAACGTGGGTCAAACAGGTATGGGGCTACACAATCACAGAACTCTATGAGGAAAATCCCGATATCCTGGCTATTAGGTTGAGCAAGGAAGGTGGCCAGGACATGCTTATTATTAATATCTACTCTCGGGGCCTCCCTGGTGGTCGATGCCCCCAGCTGGTGGGTGCCTTGGACAATCTTCTGGCAGGGTGGAACAAGGGAACGCTTATCCTGTTAGCTGGCGACATAAATTGCACCATTGAACCGCTTTATCTAGCTGGGGATAGCTGGGGGTCTGCAGAGGATGCCACTTGGAATATACCGGAACTAACGCACAGTAAACCTGTCAAAGCAACGGAGGCTTCCCTGAACTGGACTGCTTTTTGTCTCACCTGGGGTCTAAGGGCTGCAAATGGACGCACCCAATTGGACCTCGGTGCCAACTTCACATTTGACAATGGCCTGAGAAAAAGTCGCATAGACTACATTTTCTTAAAAATGGAATTCTGGAGTCTGATGGTTGATATGGAAATTGTCACTCGCCCCGAAAGCGATCATAACCCTCTGTCTTCGAAACTAAAGTTGTACGATGTGGCTAGACTGGAATGTCCAGCTCCTAAGGGGCAAGGGGCTGTAACCCTAACAAACGATCGGAGGAGATTGAAATGGTCTATAATATCAGGCGATGTAACTATACAGACCAATATAGAGAATGTGGTGAAGCTCGCACTAAACAAAATGATGATAGAGGTCAATGGGAGGGGATACACTGAACCAAACAAAATTATGGGCTTGCATGAACAATGTTTTGCTGAGCTTAAGCAACTTCTCTCGAAACCATGTAAGAAGGGCGTTGGGCGTCCATTAGCCACTCGAGCAAAATGGTACAACAAAGACTGTAGGGAGGCCCACAGTACGCTAGTTGAGAAAGTTAAATCTAGAAATATGTGTGCTGTAAAGGAGGCCAGGAAACGGTACAAAAGAGTACAGTGGGAAGCAAAGAGGGTGTGGGAGGATGATTATTGGGCGGATCTTTTGGACGCCAGCAAGTCAAACAATCAGACCAAATTCTGGGACATTGTAAAATGGGGAAAGGATGGCGACTCCCGTACTCCATCTAATCATGTGTCCCCTGAAGTCTGGATAACCTATTATTCTTCCCAATTTAGTTCAGAAGATATCGACTCCCCCCCCACTTTGAATTTGTTGCATGTAATGCCCCCTTGTGATACGACCCTGACTTTTACCAACACTGAGACCGAGTTAGCTCTAGGTTTAACACAGCGGGGGAAAGCCCCTGGGCTGGACCAAATACCAGCCGATCGGTTTAAAATCAATACTGCTCTTTGGGTGCCATACTTAACAAACATAGCTAATGCTATAGCAAGGGGTGCACCCATCCCAAAACATGGAAGGGGGCTGAGATTCTTCCTATACATAAAAAAGGAGACAGGTAATCCAGGCAACTATCGCCCGATTAGTTTAATCGATTGCCTCCAAAAAGTCTTTGCCCGTATGATCTTGGCCAGAGTGCAGGAGTGGTTGGACTCCGAAAAGATACTGTCTCCAATGCAGGCGGGCTTCAGATCTGGTACGAGTACCATTGATCAGGTGTTACGATTCTGTATGATCTTTTGGAAGGTTGTAACGCTTGGCGGTGGTACTATCTTTGCCGCTTTTATAGACCTGAAGTCAGCCTTCGATCTGGTACCAAGGGGTAAATTATGGCAGGTATTGAGGGACCTGGGTATGCCTGGTGAATTACTAGAGATGATTATCAGATTACACGAAGAGAACTACGCTAGGGTAAGGTGGGGAGAACAAGGTCAATACACGGACTCCTTTCCAGTAACTCAAGGAGTTCGTCAGGGGTGCGTTCTCGCTCCCACCCTCTTCCTACTCTTTATTGACCAAGTAGTTAAATTCTTCGTGTCCACCCACACTGATGCCCCATCCCTGGCAGGGACCAAATTCCCCATGCTGATCTTTGCCGATGACACCCTACTCCGATCTAAGACCAGGGGAGGCCTACAGCGGGCCTTGAACCGCTTTGAGGAGTTTTGTACAAAAAAATGATCTCCAGATAAATGTGGGTAAAACCAAGTTCATGGTTTTAACCAAGAATAACATCGTACGTAGTAACGTACACATGAGCGGGGTCAACTTGGAACAAGTTGAAACCATGACTTATCTGGGGGTCACTTTGGACCGTCGTCTGTCGTGGAAGGATCAAATAGCGACCCAGCAGTTAAAATTCGCCCAATTGACTGGATGTCTTTTGCGCGAGCAGAAGAAATCCATTACAAAGCGGGTCATCCCGGCCCTGAGAATCTATGACACCAAAATAAATGCTGCCACACTTTACGGGGCCGAATTATGGGGATTTATGGATCTTTCTAGTCTTTATAGAATCCAGTGCAAATTCCTTCGGAACCTGGTAGGGCTACCACAATCCACCCCATTGATTCCCCTTTGCCATGATATGGGTTGCCCACCAATTATGGATATGGCCAGATTTAGAGTAGTGTCCACATGGAGGCGTTTGTGGACCTCCGAGGATCTTGCACTCTTTGCAAAGGAGCTAGCAGAAGTAAGGTCTATGGGGGGTTCTGAGCGAATCCCATGGCTTCGCTCGGTGAAAAAGAGCCTGCATGACATGGGCTTAATACATCTGTGGGTGTCCCCAGGTACTAATACCTTTCCATCTAAAAAAGAATTCAAGGAATTATTTTGGGCTTCAACCCGTCTCTCCTTGGTAACTGCCTCCAGTTCTGGAAGTCTAACGGGAAGATTTCTAAGCTTTAAGCTGGATCCTTCCCGTGAGACTTACTGGGATTCAATCACCAGACCACTGGATAAGAAACTTTATCATCAGTTTCGAGTGGGTGCCCTACCCTTGAATTCATTTACTTCATCCTGGGGTAAAACCTCTTCTAGCTGGTGCCCAGATCATAAAGAAACAGAGGGTCATCTACTATTTGCCTGTCCCCAGTATTCAGAACCCCGCTCAACATGGTTAAAACCCCTACTCAAACGCCTTTCCTGTAGAAAGTCTTCCGATGCAATCTGGGTTTTGAAAACCAACACCTCTGAAATTTTTGTGATATGCTTAGCCAAATTTTTAGGTTGGGCATGGGCAATTAGGGCTAGAAGGAACCTATCTTCATCTTAATTATATTTTGTAAGATTTTGTCTTTTTAAAATGTGCAAAAATTTTGCTTTTTAGTTTCAGGTTTATTTATGTCTTGTATAACCGACAAAGTTTAATAATTAGTTTTAACTGTGATTCTTGTGTACATTTAATAATATGTCTATTGGTTTTTAGGTCTCGCCTGTCGATGCGCATGCGCATCGAGCTTGCGAGACTGTGGGGGCTTAAACAGTCTTTAACCAACTTGCAAGGAATCGTGGCGATTCCTTGCAGTGCCCGTGAAATTCAAGCTCCATGCGCATTGAGCTTAAAAGCGCGTGCACATGCCCCCAGCCGCCTGCCTTGCATGTATTTTCCCTCAGGCGCACTCCTCCCACACCCCCGCTCCGCCCCCTCCCCTGCCTGCCGTGTCGCATTTCTTCAGTTCCCTCAGCCGCACTCCAGGCCCCTGCTGCTTTCACACCCTCTCCCCGCTCCGCCCCCTCCCCTGCCCGCCGTGTCGCATTTCTCCTGCCCCCTCCTCTTCTCTGCCTTCCCTCCGTCTTGTCTCTTTTGGTCTTATTCTTGTTTTAACTTTTTTTTCATCTTGGTTTGCCTTTCTTCACTTTCTACTGCAGTAACACACTCAGTTTGTCCCTTCACGCGACAGCATCTCTCAAATTGCAGTAAGTCTACAGCGGGTTCTTTTTGATGCTCTACTTCGTTGCAGTTTGTATTTTAAATTTGCACACTTTTGATGCGGCCGCTGCCTTCACTTTCGCGTGCACAGGGACGAGTCCTCTTCACATCCACCCCCTACAAGTGGTGCCTCCCGCTCACATGCTGCTGGGTGGCTCTTGTTTACCCCACACTACCCAACCCCCCATCTTCGGGCCACTGCACTGTCTCGCCCGCCAGATTTGCATTTTGCCTAGCACCCTCGCCTTCAGTTCTCGTTGACAGTAAATAATAAAGCGTTTCCGCTATGCCGGCTCTCCGGTGCAGGGCCATGAACCATGTATGATAACATCACCCAAAGTCGCCATTCACATACCGTTTATACTACCGACTTTCAAAGGCCCTCATGCTTGTCTGGCTCCTCCCTAAGTAAAGCAATCCAGAAGTACAACTCTGAATCAAAGACTCTCTGCCTCATCACCATTTGCCAGCATGCGGAGACTTCAAAGACTTCAAGCTGTGGCCATAATCAGGCCCCCTGCTTGCCATAACCCCTCCCTTTTCCCCCTCCCTCCTGGACAGCCTCGCTCTCCCAAGCACCGCGCTTAGGCACATACATACACCACTCACGTGCTCCCCACCCCCCTCCTCCCCCGATCACTTTCACGTCCGTCCGTCTCCCTAGATATAACACAATTACACGCAAAACTGAAATTGTACAGCTCAGCTGTTGATCTCCCAACTCAATGCCGTATGTGCGACATCAAAGAGTTTAAATACCTATATTCCAAGTGCTACTGTTAATGCAGGTTAAGTGAAACTACTAGTTGTTTTGAAACTGGCATAATAAACTCATGTTTTAAAAATATTATTTTAATCTGTGCCAATTGATTGTAGTTTGCACTCGCCACAGGCAGCACAGTCACACACCCAATGCCACTCACACACGCAACGCCACTCACACACGCAACTCATCCACGCAACGCAACTCATCCACGCAACGCAACTCACACACGCAACGCCACTCACACACGCAACGCCACTCACACACGCAACGCCACTCACACACACGCAACGCCACTCACACACGCCACTCACACACGCAACGCCACTCACACACACAACGCCACTCACACACGCAACGCCACTCACCCACGCAACACCACTCACCCACGCAACACCACTCACCCACGCAACGCCACTCACCCACGCAACGCCACTCACCCACGCAACGCCACTCACCCACGCAACGCCACTCACCCACGCAACGCCACTCACCCACGCAACGCCACTCACCCACGCAACGCCACTCACCCACGCAACGCCACTCACCCACGCAACGCCACTCACCCACGCAACGCCACTCACCCACGCAACGCCACTCACCCACGCAACGCCACTCACCCACGCAACGCCACTCACCCACGCAACGCCACTCACCCACGCAACGCCACTCACCCACGCAACGCCACTCATCCACGCAACGCCACTCATCCACTTGCAAAACGAAAAAGGTCAAACTCTTCTATTGCGAGACCTATTGCATTTTCAATGCTTGTTTATATAATCTTTTACACAGTGGTTGTTTTGTCTTGTAAATGTTCTCATTTTGTCTTTTATGATTTTATTATTGAAATAAAGACACTAAAACCTGAACCTGAGTCACAAACTTGCGGCACCCCGCCATCGCCAACATAGTAACGGTGCGGGTGTGCTCTGGAGCCTCTGGAAACGACGGCCAGAACTGTCTCGCTGTCGCTGCTAGTTTAGCGTAGTGAAGGAATTGTCCCGGACCCAACTCAAAGGAGGACACTGCCTCCTGGTAGGTGATAAATCTACCGTCTGGGTAGAGGTATGCCAACATCAGGCAGCCCCCCTCCTTCCACTTGCCCATGGACATGACCTGTTCAATTTGGGAAAAGGGTGGCAGTAACCAAAGATCCATGTCGGGGGCGAACGGTCTTGTTGCGGATCAAGCGTCGTACTACTCGGTCCCATATCGAGGCTGCCAACCACGCTAGCGGAGGGCCCAGGTCTCGTCGCCCTCCCCGCTGCCAGAGCAGCGCTCCCAACTGTCGATTCCCATATGTACCGGCCATCAGGGACCTCTCCCAGGAGGGGTCCGTATCCAGCCATGCGATTGCATGTTGTAATTGTGATGCAAAATAATAAAGTTCCAGGTCCGGGACTTCCAAACCCCCAGTGCCCCATCTACGCTTTAGGACCTCTAGACTCACCCTACACTGCTTCACGTCCCATAATAGGAGAACTAGTAAGGAATCCAGGTCTCGGAAAACCTGGTGCGACAGCTCATAGAAGGACCCTTGCATTGTATACAGACAGCGCGGGAGGACCACCATTTTGATTAGAGCGATCTTCCGCATCAGGGAGAGCTTAAGGGTATTCCAAAAGGCGATACTTCCCTTCAGACCCTGGATTATCCTACCCATATTGTGTTGGAAGAAGGTGGACGGGTCCCGTCCGATCCAGATCCAGAGATAGCGAACTGTATCTTCCACCCATGGGAGTCCTATCGCCGGGCGCTGGACCCCCTCCCAGTCGGACCCCTCCCCGATCGCGTATAGCTGAGATTTTGAACTATTCACCACAAGACCGGAAGCCGCCGCAAACTGCAACAAAGCGGCCATCAAGGTCGGCAGCAACCGCGTAGGCTGCTTTAAATATATCAGCGCGTCGTCCGCATACAGGGACACCACATGCACCACCCCCCCACTCGAATGCCCTGACCCTCCAGAACCTTGCGGAGATGACATGCCAGCGGCTCTATCGCCAGGGCAAATAGTAAGTGCGAGAGCGGGCACCCCTGCCGTGTCCCCCTCGTTATGGGTATTTCATCGGATACAGAACGCCCTGTGCGGATCCTGGCCACTGGTCTCTGTTTCTGCACCGCTCCTAATTCTTTAAGTATTTACCCTTCTAAGATCGGTTTCCCAAAAAATTTCTACAACAACAATTCGCCTCCATCTTTATCAGTTCCTCACAAAGCTAAAACACAGCCTGGCACTGTGACCCTCAAAACAGACATAGGACTCCCCTCTCCCCACTCAACAAGATAGAAACTGGACTTCCTCGGTCAGCCCTGGCTCAGAAAGTGAAACTGGTCTCAAAACATAACAACAAAAAAAGGACTACAATACTTCTCTCTACCTGCTCCAAATTGGCGGCCATCTTAGACTAGTCAATCCTCTCTACCCTCCTTGCCTAAGGAAGTGGCCATTTTAGACTAGTCAATTTCTCCACTTCTTCTTGACCACTTATTAGCCTAACCACCCTCACCTTACTCGCACCTACCTTAGCCCCTAACCTATCCACACAACAACCGGCACCCACCTACACCTCTACGCCCAACATGGAACCCATAGACAAGCACACATATAAAATTAATTACCCCCCCGAGCTCTCCAAAAAAACTGCCAAACGTTTTAAACACAACTTCCTGAAGTCACACCCTGAAACCCCCTTTGTAGACACTTACTTCTCACTAAACAATGGAGCCAAGAACACAGATTTCATCCTATAAACTACACGTAGAGCACAATGGAGACAAGCGTTCCTCACATTCCTCACTATCTCCGCCACCAGGAAATCCGCCCATTGCTTAACACTGTCCACCACACCTTCCCAACTCTTCCCAGCTACAGCAACCATCACCATCTATAACAACGGCATTATCTTGATTCAATCCACAGACAGGAACGTTGACCTATTCGACAACTTGTTCCCCACGTTCAAAAAATATATCTCCAACCCTCAGTCTCCAACTCATCTGGCCCCCAATCCTAACAACCCTGACTCCACAGCACCTCCTATCACTAACACACATCTCCCCCCTCCCCCCCATTACTCTATTCCATCACCCACCCGCTACAGTCACCTCACACCCCTCTATCACAGTCTTAGGGCTTTCCTCATCCCACATCCTCCCCACCCCATCTTCTCCCCAACAGAACCCTGCCCTCCGACTTCCTACTGGACTCTCAGAACACCCTACCTCCTTCAACTACACTCCCCCTCCCCACAATAGATCCTCCTCCCATCCTATCTCTCCCCCCCCCCCCCATTCCGAGCCCCCACTACACCACCGGCACCCCAGCCACCCCTAGCCCTCTCCCAGCTAGCAACCTGTCCCCTCCCATTCTCAGTCCTCACTACCTCACTTGCACCCCAGTCTCCCCTAGCCCTCACTCATCCCTCAACCTCCCCCCCCACTCTTAGTCCCCACCACCTCACCTGCACCCCCGCAACGCCTAGCCTACACTCACCCCTCAACATCCCTCCCCCCTAACTCAACCTCTCCCCTCACTCCCAACATACCTACCCTTCCGAACACTAACTCACTCACTAACACCACTAACCCACTAATACCACTAACCCCTCCAATAGCATCACACCCCTCCCCCACACTCCTGTAACATAGACACCTATACACTTTCAGTACCCAGTCCCAACTCCACTCCCAATCCCACGCTAGACATGATTATGTCCACCCTCCTCCAAGTCAAAGAAGATCTCCACACCCTCAAAGAGTTACTCTTCAAAGAACCCAGACACCCCCTACCTACTACCACTTCCCCCCCTAACAAATCCCCCACTCCTCCTGCTCATCCTCTCACACAAAACTTCCGACACTGGACCTCTATCCCCGCTCGTAATCCCATCATCCGCTCCCGTCGCACCGTCAATCCTCTCTCGGACCACGACATACACCCCCTCCTCCGCTCATATGACACAGTTACCCAAAACAACCTAGCCACCACACACCTTTCCATCCCCACGATTCACCCTAACGCCCTTAGGCTCCCCACTCAAATAACCTTAAAAAAGTCCCCCTCACTTTAGAACCCTCTACCACCCCCTACACCCCAAGGCTCCAATGCATACTTCTCAACTGCAGGTCGGCCCCTAGACACTCCTCAGACGTCGCTGATCTCATTATTTCACTGGACCTTGATCTAACCATTCTGACTGAAACTTGGTTAACTGAATCTTCTACACCCATCATGGATATTCTAGTTCCCCCAACTACCACATCATTAGACTTGACAGGCCTAGCAAATCAGGCGGTGGAATCGCATGTATTTTTAGGAGCAACCTCTCAGTTACTAGAGCCAGCTCCCCATCTCTCACCTCATGTGAATACTTCTGCCTAGATGTCATCAGCGAGAGCAAACCTATATGCTCTCTACACGTCATCTACCACCCACCTGGGGACAACCTCATCTTCACCCACAACTCATGGACACAATTTCATCCAATTCCGGTCGGCAACGCACTCAAATTTTCCTTGGTGACTTCGTTCTCCACTGGAATGATCACAATGGCGCGGTGGTAAATAGCCTAAAAAATTACCTCAACGCTCTTGACCTCACCCAAATCTGCAACAGCCTGACACATGATAAAGGCTCTATCCTCGACCTTATCATTTCTAAAGAAAACTCTACCCAACTTGGATCAATCCAACCCTGTGACTGGTCAGACCACCACATTATCACATTCTTCATCAATGAAAAAGTTAAACTTAACCCGGTTCAACCCACCAAATCCAAAGTCTGGAAAAGGGACCTGAAGAATCTCAATCCAAACTCTTTACCTTCCCATAGCTGCAATCTCCTCTTTCCCCCTAACGGTGCTCTGGACGTTCAATCTTTGACCGACCACTACCTCAACTCTATGACTTCTATAATCAATGAGGCCGCCCCCTTGCAACTGAAAAGAGTCTCCACTAAAAAATCCAACCCATGGTATGATGGTAGACTCAACGAAGATAGACGGGCCATGCGCATGGCAGAGCGCACCTGGAGATCAGCCCCTTCTGCACTAAACCTTAAAACTCTGAAGGAAAAGAGAAATACATACTTCAGGAAAATCAAGCGCACAAAATCAGATTTCTTCAGCCTCCAGCTCGACCAAGCTAAAAACCGACCAAGAAAGCTGTTTGAACTAATCAATACACAATCCAAGGAACAACCCCAACTATCGCATAGCACAATAGGCGATATACCATCCTGTGAGGACTTCTCTTCTTTCTTCAATCTAAAGACTGATAACATAAGGAAAGATCTCCTCAATGACTTAAATCTTTACTCCAACCCCCACAGCATAACACCCACTGAACCAAAGAACAATGCTGCATGGTCATCCTTTGATACCTACTCTGAAGATACAATTAACAAACTGCTCACCACATTGAAACTTGCCTGCCTTGGGGATCATGACTATCGTTGCTGCCCGCATGGAATCTGGGCGGAAGCCACGGTCGTAGGCCTCCGTTGCAATTTCTAAGAGTTTCGGGACCAAAATCCCCTTAAACTCCTTGTATAGTTCAGCGGCTAAGCCGTCCATCCCCGGGGATTTCGCCGTCTGCAGATGTGCTATTGCGGCTCGTGTTTCCTCTTCCCGAAGGGGCCCTCCTAGTTCCTCCTGACTGTCCGCGTCTACACAGGGGAGCTGCACCCCCTCAAGGAATGCTTCTATGCCCTGGAGGAAGAAGTAGTCCAATCTACTATGGGTATTGGCAGCAGGCATGTAGCGCGAATACACCCGTTGGGCTGGGTTACGGTGCCTCCATACATCTAGCAGGCCATAACTTTGAAGCATCTGGTTCATCGCCTCCCTCATCTTAGGTTTGGTATCTAATTTAGGGGGGAATCTATCAAGCCCTCCATCGAGAGCACAGTTAAAGTCCCCTGCGACCAGGAGCTCTGTGTCCGGGTCCAGATCTAACCGTCCCAGCACCCGACCCAGAAACTCCCCATCGTCATTGTTTGGGGCATAAATATTCACTAGGCAGAGACTGCAACCATCTAACAACCCCACTCCTATCGCAAACCTGCCCTCTGGGTCCAGTGTAGTGTGCAAGGCCTTAAAAGGGACTCCCGGTGCCACCCATAACAATGCACCCTGGCGAAACCGGAGTAAGATGTGGTGAAAAATTGTCCCCGCCACCTACGCTGGACATACTTAAGACAGTCCCCCCAGAGGTGCGTCTCCTGTAGGAATGCAATGCTGACCCCATAGCGCCGGAGGTAGGTGGCCAACCTGATTCGTTTAACATTCCATGTTATCCATTTGTATGTATCACCTGCCATAAGTCAGAAATCCATGAAATCGCAGCCCTCAGCTCATTCATATGACCCCCCAGCACAGTACCACGTGACCCTCCAAAGAAAAGATGGACAACCTATACGTCCCCTAGCAAGGTTACTAATCGGCTCGGCAGCATCCCCCCCCACAACCAAAACTGAGATCCCCCAACTCTCCCCACCCACAGGCAGTAGTACTGCATCTCCTAATCCGAACCTGGTCAGAAGACTCCGAACCCCGCCCCAAAGCACCACCCACCCCGCTAAACCACCCCCCTCAACTTGTATTCAATGAATAAAAGAACAAAAAGAAGAACACAACAATGGTATGTGTAGTAGTTTAGAGAAGTCTCCCTCCCCTCACTTTGATATTCAGCCGACTGACTGGTACCGCGCAGCCCTGCCCGACCAATGGTCTAGCCGGCCGCCTCAGCACACTACAGCCGGTCCGACAGTTCGATACTCGGCACTCTCTTATAGCCACTATAAAGACCCTGCCCCGCCCCGCGTCCCGGAGAACAGCCCCTTCCACAAGTCATTTAGGCCAGTTCAGCTCCCCCCGGGTCTGGGAGGAATGGTACTCGCGTTGCCCAAGATCTCAAGCAGTTCACTCCGGCCACTCGGTCCATCAGTCAAGGAATACCTGCAGGGTCAGCAGCCGAACTAGGGGCACCCCACCGAATCAGATTGTGTTTCTTGTACCAGACATAGTGGGGAGAACTGATTCTGGATTGGGATCGCCTCCAGTTCCGTCCGGAGAGTACCGTCCGGGCCCACCGTGATTCGCCCGCTGTCTGCATGGGCACGTCCTCCCAGGGGTGGACCATCACCTCCGCGCCGCTGGCTCCGCCGTCGTCCATTCCGACGTCGCTGCTCCTGCCAGTCCTGAGCATGGTCGCGTCCCGCCAGGCCCAGCGCGTCCATCCAGTCATCTGCGTCCGACGGACGGTCGAAGAAATGCGTTTTGTTGCCATGCTGTACTCGAAGCCTGGCTGGGAAGAGCAAGCTATATTTTATGTTTTGACTTCGCAGCCGCCTCTTAACTGATAGAAAGTAATTGCGAAGATCCTGGACCTTCCTCGTGTAGTCCGGGAATATATGGATGTCATGGTTCTCAAATTTGGGCGCACTTGTTTTGCGAATGTGCTGAAGGATCAAGTCGCGGTCCCTAAAATTCAAGAACCGGGCTATGATGGCTCTGGGTGGGGAGCCCGGCTTCGGCGGCGGTCCCAGAGTCCTGTGTGCTCTTTCCACTGCAAACAGTTTGGATAAGTGTAGAGTCGGGAAAACCTTGCCAATCCAGTCCTCCAGGAATAAGTCTGCCGCCGGCCCCTCCGTCCGTTCCGGAAATCCCAGGAAGCGGAGGTTGTTCCTCCGGGATCGCCCCTCCGCATCCTTCGCTCGATCCTCCAGCCGGGCCGTAAGGTCCTGTAGAGCCACAACAGTCTCCTTCAGCTGACAGACCTCAGTTTGTAAGACGCTCATGTCCCCCTCCGTGGTGGTAACCCTATCTGCCACTTTTCTTAGGCCGAGGCGGAGATGGTTAATGTCCATGGCCATCCCATCCATTTTGGTTTCCAACGCCACCCTGGAGTCGCGAATAGCCGCTAAAATGTCAGCTTTGTCTCGGGCTGAGGTATCTTGATGGGACCCCATCTCCCGATCCATTCTGGGGCGTTCCGCTGCCGTGGGGCCCGGGACCGTGTATTGCCTGGGCTCCCCTTGTCAGCCAGTCCTTCCCCATTACGGCGCGACCACCCAAGGGCGTCTCAGAGGGCAGCACGCAGGGTGGGGAACGCGATTGTTCAGAGCAACCCCAGGTATGACCACCTCATAAGTCCCAGCCCGGCCCCGGAGGCCGCTGCGCAGATTCCGTCGGTGTCTGCCACAAGGCAGCGTCCACGCTGTCCAAACCAGCTCCTACCCCATCTTCAGGCCCCGCCGGCGGACGTCGCATCAGCTCAAGGCTGCAGCCCCTTGGAATGATGACGCTCTTCAGGCGTATACCATCCGCCCCAGCGCCGCACTCCACACCTCGGGGGCCCAGCGCCAGGCTCCAAAGGCCCCCTTACAGTGTCGATTCTCAGCTCTCTGGTCCACCCCGCCACCGCATCGGAGACCTCCGGGGGCCCGCACCACAAGGAGGAGGGCAGGGGGGCACCTCACAATGTGGGTATTCCAACCCGCTAGTTTACACTTCTCCTCCAAGCCACAGGAACAGCAACGCCGGCGAAACGCGCCCCGCCAGTCACGAGAGGCCTGAGGGTGAACTCACCCGCCAGGCGCCAACGGGACCCAACCGTCCCCCAGGGGGCGAGGGGGAAAACGACCCCCCGGCAGCCCGATTTCCACGGGGTAGTCTGTATCGTGGGCCCTCCCGGCTTCCAGCAGCGGCCGCAGCTAGGCCGTGAGCAGGCCCCTCCGCAGCGGCCTCAATTAGGCAGGGGCGCCGAGGGACCGCGGCGATCCGCCCGCCGATCCCGTCCAACTTCGCCGGTCATCTGGTTTCCCCCGCCGGGGGCCCGCACTCCGTGTCTGTCCCGCACACAGGGGCGCCGATGACCCTCAGGGCTCCAACGAGAGCTCCGATTCCCCTCCAACGTTCCGTAGGACTGCGGCCGCCATTTTGCAGGCCGAAGACTCCGGCGGGTCCGCTGCAGGCCGCCGATCGAAGCAGCGGCAGGAGGGAGGATTTCAGCGCTGCTGCAGAGTCGCCGGGGGAGCTTCACACCCCAGGGGCCATACTGAAAAGGTTCAGAGTGCCAGGATATTGCAGGATTATGGAGGCTTTGGGCAGGAGCTAAACACAGACACGTCTAGCCGGCGATTTTGCTAAGCCACGCCCGCTGCTCAGATACTGATGTAGTATGGGGATTCAGTCTCTACATACTGATGTTCTATGGTCCCAAGCATAGTTCTGTTCCTGAGCAGAATCCTGCAACGGTTCAACTGTCCTTGAACAGTCCTTGCCGGATCTGTCATCTGTAAAATCGAGTTAAGGGAGGGGTGGTTGTGTTGGGCAGCCTGCTAAGGACTTATTGGGATATATTGGCCTCTGCCCCTATCTATCTGGCCGTAATCCATGGATCTGGCTTGCCATGTGGGAGCCAGGAACATTTAGGCCAACTCAAGCGTTTTAGGAAATGTAGACAAGTACTGCTGTGCACAGACCCTGCCGTGAGTGGTCCAGATGTATCATGTCTGAAATAAAGTGCAAAAATCTGCCATAGAATCAGAACTGAACTGTTTGGTTTGGGCTAAGGAAGCCAGCATGAAAAAGGCAGCAACTTTGGCACAGGAGTCAATAATCTGAAACAGCAACGTAGTGGTCACGTATCGGCCAGTCAACAACACGAGTGAAACGGAGCTGCGGGAGGTTTTTCCGTTCACGCTCTGCAGCCCAGGCTCAGCCACTGATTAACCCCTTCTTCCCCGGCTCTGTATGGAAATGTCATGTGCACACAAGGATGTGTGCCTGTAACATTTCAATACAGAGCCGGTGCCGCAGTTGGGGTTTAACTATCACCCCCCTGTATATTTTGGAACTCCTTACACAAGTGCTTGGCTTACCCAGGGGCGCCATAACCTATATATATTGCATTGCTGGGTGAGTATAATGGCCGTAGTTAACATTCGCTGTGGAGATTGAAATCTGGAATCTATTTTCTACTATGAAGTGATATATAGATTGACACTACTAGTTGGGACACTGCTTTTGTCTTGGACGAAACACATTGGCTGCTAGTGTTGTGTGTGTGTGTGTGTTTGTGTGTATGTGTGTGTGTGTATATATATATATATATGTATGTATATGTATGTATGTATGTATGTATATATGTATATATGTATATATATATATATATATATATCACAACTCCTGAAGCAGAAAAAGCAAACTCCTTCACCAGGAACGGACCACCACAAAGGTTTTCAAAATTTCAGTGCGTTTTATTAAGCTTCTCACAACATGACGCGTTTCAGCCGGGTTGCCCCGGCTTGATCACGTGACGTGTCAGGAAAACACTCCACCCTTAAATACTATGAATCAATGTGAAACCCTCCCATTCTTCACATGAAAAGGGTAAACAGACTAGTAATCACTTATATAGTGCAATCGTGCAAAAGCAAATCCTGTCATAGAAGTTCAACAATTCATTTTATACATTGTTCAACATAATTTAAATATTCCCGCTTAATTTTAAAAGCAGAATATTCAAAAAATATTATTTATTAAATTTAAAGAAATCTCGGGCAAGTGCCCAAGTCCTAATCTATTAGTAGGACTAATAATATTGCACGATTCTGATAACAATTGATCATAGTAAAACCCATTTGTGTAATTAATAAAAATTTAGTTGATTACAACCCTTCATAGATAATAAGTTAAAATAAATGAATGTGCGGATGCAATTATCAAGCAGTCTTATAAATGGCCAAGAAGATGAATACATTATTAGACATACTAATACTGTTCTAACTCAAAAACTTGAAAGTATAGAAAAAGGATCAGTTCTCAATCAATAAATAAATATAGATGTGTATAAAATTAGAATATAGAATGAATAAAATGTAGGCAATTTGGTGGAATCATGATAAAATGCTAATAAGTATCAACAGATTCATAATAGATTGATAACCCTCTCTCAGAAAACCCCATAGTCAAACTAGAACAAACTAGAAGACCAATTAGGTAATATACAATAAAAGGTTACGTTAAAAATCCATTATATTCAAAAAAATTATTAAAGAATTTACCTATAAATATAAAATCTAAATTCATATATATACACACATATATAACATCTGTATCAAAGGAGCTTAAATCATCATGAAATGGACATATTGTAAGTATTGATTTAGTACATAAAGATTAAACTGATATTGAGCCCAATACCAAGTATACATCTAAAACATTCTTAATACCAAACCCATATATGCTAGTAAATTCATAGAAAGTTAACCATATCCTCTCCTGTGTTCAAACCATTAGGTATCTTAGTATTTAATCTCACTATGTATTTACTCTCTAGCTGGCGGAGTTTTTTCTCCCTGTCTCCACCACGTATTGATTTTGGAACAGAGTCAATTACATAGTATTTCAGGTCATCCAATTTGTTTTGATGTACAAGTTTAAAATGGCGAGCAACCGGATAAGATGGATCAGAATTCACAATTGCTCGCAAATGTTGGAGGATCCTATGAAACACGGAGTTTGGTACTACCAATATATGATAGTTGACATGTACATTCTAAAACATATACCGCACAATCGGTTTTGCAGGTAAAGTAACCATTGATCTTATTGGGTATTCCTGAAAAGGGGTCAACAAAGAATTGTTTGTTAATACCGAACTTACAAGCACGACAAGAGAAGCATTTAACAAAACCTCTCTTGTCAGTCAACCAGTTCTTTTTATCTATCACTTCAGGACTAGTTCTAACTAGAGCATCTCGCATGGATGGTGCTCTTCTGAAAGTGACAGTAGGCTGATTGAGTAGTTCTGGCGACAAAATAATGTCAGTGTGAAGAATAGTCCAATGCCTATTCACAATTTTCCTGATGTCGTGTTCTTGACTACTATAGGTAGTAATTAACCTTACTGGTGTTGGAGCAGTTATCACAGCCTGAGTCTCATCGGTTACCTCATTGACCTCTGTTATAGTGAATGTATTTAATTTATCAAGGGCCCACTGTAGATCTTTGGCACTATAGCCTCTGTTCAAAAATCTTTCCTTGGCTTCATGTAGACAAATGTCTAAATCCTCCTTTCTGTTACAGATCCTTTTTATACGTAAAATCTCACCATAGGGGATGCTTTTTATGAGGTGCCTAGGGTGAGCACTGCTGGCGTGAAGAATAGAATTTCCAGCTGTTGCTTTGCGGTGTAATTTAGTGCAAATATTACTTTGATCAATAAATACCTCTACATCTAAGTATTGTATTTGTACCCTAGAGTCACTGACCTGTGTCGTAAATTCCAAATTAAGGGAATTGCTGTTAATCTTCCTGACAAAATCCATAGCTGATTCTTTTGTACCATTCCATATGACGAACACGTCATCAATAAAACGCCACCATCTGATGACGTGTTCTGAATAGTCATCTCCATGGGTCTGCATGAGGACGTGCTTCTCCCACCAGCCAACGTGCAAACACGCATAGCTTGGAGAGAAGCACGCCCCCATAGCAACACCCCTTAATTGATGAAACAACTCCTTATTAAAAATAAAGAAATTGTTAGTTAGACACATTTCCGTCATCTGGAGTAACATTTTGTTATGCTCATTGTAACAGATATTTCTCTTAGACAGGAAGAATTTAATGGCATTCAAGCCATCTTGATGATTGATACTTGTGTATAAGGAACAGATGTCCATCACTAACAAGTGATAACCATCCTCCCAAATAACATCTTTAAGTTTGTCCAAAAAATGTCCTGTATCACGAATAAAAGAAGGCAAAGCAGATACATAGTCGTGAAGAAAAAAATCAACGTACTTAGACATTGATTCAAGTAAACTACCTTGGGCCGATATAATGGGACGTCCTGGCACTGGGGTTATCTGTTTATGGATTTTAGGGAGTAGGTACAAGGTTGGAGTAATAGGATGCTCTGTTCTTAAGAAATATATGCGGATTTTTTTATTGCGTTTAAAATAAAAAAGATTGACACAAAAATAGGAAATCTGTTTCTTTTGGACTGTTGACCCTGACTTCTAAGTGTTATCTGGTGCACCATACTGTATGTTTTTGCTTATGTAGGTCTTCCGTTTGGACCACACCTTGACAGCAGGGGTTGATATTGTGTACACTTTCCATGAATATTTTCTATTTGGTAAATTTGGGGATATACAGAAAAAGGTGCATGTTGCTCATGGGGTCCGCTGTCATATTTGTTTTGAAAATACCTGCCATGTTGGATTGGTTGTTGCTGCATCTGGGAGGGGAAATGTATTATGCTTATGAGCAGGGAGCAGACAATGGAATGGAAAATATTCAGAATCTTCTAGTGCCACAATACAGATGTAACTAAAATCACACAAATATTTTTTTTTATAAAAAACTTTATTGAATTTTGTTCAAATGAAAATAAAAACAGAGGTCACAGTGAGCATGTTTGAGATAGTTACAATACAATTGCTCCGCCATTGACATTCATTTGATGTACAAGGTAACAAAACACCAGCAGCTTCAACACTCCTGACCTCAGTCCACGCCATCAGCCTATTTGCCCAACCATTTCTTCCACACTCAACCATTATTGAGGGCACACCCCCTGGCCTCGTAGACCTTCCGATCCTGCTGGCCACCCCAGTCCACGCAGAGCAGAGTGAAAGGATGGGAAGAGAATGGGAATTCCAGTGCGGACAATGCCACGTTTGACGGCCATCGGGCCGTTCCCAAGAAGGACCGCCAGTCCTCGTACTGCGAGAGCCCTGAAGGACTCCCAACAAAATCAACACGGGACAAGGTGGACCAACCAAAATGACACAAATATAAAAGCAAAAAGACCATCCTGACCCACACTGGTCATCTATTCAGTTAATAAATCGGATATAGTAGGAAGTGAATCGTTGCACCCTGGGAGAATTTATCTGCTGTGCATTGCCAATCTTTTGCAAAAGGTGATTCTGGTTGTTAATCAGAGTAACCCATCTCTGCTTCAGGATTATAATGTGTCATGTTAAATACTTAGTTCATTACATTTTTCCAAGACAAACCATGTATAGAATACATTATCATTTATACAGAGGCTTGAAACACACAAGGTCTTGTGTGTTCACAACTTTTTAATGGATGAGAAATATCACAGAGTGTAAACCTCTGCCAAACCAGTCTAATGCATTGCAAGAAGAAACTATTGGTTTGTGGTCTGGTAAGCTCGAACATTCACAAAAGAGATATCCATGGATAAAGTTGCACATTCATAAAGAAGTACACATGGATATATCAAAAGCAAATCAGATTGAACATTTCTTCTTCTACATTAAGACCCTGATTAACAGTATGAAGCGTTTGTATGTAATGTGATTCTAGAACTGTCTGTTGCTATCTCTTTGGTCTTTATATAATTTTGCATGGACTTTCAATCTGAATTCAGTTGCAAAGTCGCCCAGTTCTTTAAAATGAGTGACCAAAGCAGGATGTTATAATGATCCAATTTGTGCATGATTATTGTCCATTGCTTTTCTGATTCTGGTAAGCAGTCCTACCTATATAGGTCTTTTGGCACGTGCCTATGATATTTTGCCTTCGCAAATACTTAAACATTTTTATTGATTTCTTATTCCATTGATAATTTCTTTGGTATCTCATGCAATTTGAAACACAAAGCAATCTCTGCATCTGTAATGGCAGTCACCGCTGTGAGTCTACCAAGGTGTTATTTGTTTCTTCCTAGTGTGCTCTGCCCTGATCAGTGATTCGCTTAAGTTTCTTCATTGAAGGAAAACAATGGTTTTCTCTAATCCTAGGAGTTCTAGAAGGTGTCAATGCTTCTTTATCCAGCTCCTGTCACAGTTGGCACTTGGATTATGTGTGATCACACATGTCCTGATTGAAGTGTGTGGCTTTTCTTTAGGCATTAGTAGTGTTACCCATGAGGTGTATCAGGCCCTTTTTAGGCTAAACATCACCCAACATGACTATTCCATAGAACTAGTAACACGCTCACAAAATTAGGCCCAAAGAAATCGGCCCATACCAAGAAAAAAAGAACTCTCTGGAAGTGAGAGAATTGCTTTAAAAGATAAAGTAATTAAAAATGAGACGCTACAAGAGATTTTCTTTTAGGGGATTTCCATGTATAGTAATAAGCACTTCAATAGTCCCGCCCACGTGTGGAGACTCCTTAGATATATCATCTTGTCTGTGTCATATATCATCTTCTCTATGTCACGCAGTGTGTGCTCAGAGAAAGCTTTACAGATGAGACTGGAGTCTGGAACATGAGTAGCAGGCAAGCATAGTATACACACACTGTGAATCGGTCTTGGCCTTCTTTCTACCACAGTCTGGACACTTATCAAAAAGAGATGGCATTTTTTAAGTAGCTCTTTATTATATTCAGAAGTGAATTTTGAAGAAAAAGACAACATTGGTCAAGATCAATTCTCTAGGGTCCTGGTGGCAGGAGCTGAAAAAAAGAACTGAAGTAACTGCCACTAGCTGTGCATGATGTGATACTGGTGGTCTCTGGATTCTTAAAGGCACAGCTTCTATTTTTAAGACATATAATGGCAGCCTATGAGGCTATTCTGTCCTGTCCTTTTATCTCTTATGAAAAAAGGAGTTTTGTGAAGGGGATTCTTGTGTGTTTTAAACACTACAAAATTGCACAAAATATAGTATACTGGCCTCCTTTTTTTTTTTTTTTTTTTTTTTTTTTTTTACACTTCAAGATGAAGATGCGGCTAGTGTAGCCTTTGTATTTAGGCTGCATTATTGTCGGTCTATCTCTTAAGTGTCTTTGCAGGCCATCCTTAAGAAATGTAAAAAATATCTTCTTAAGAAGATGTATCTAAGGAAGTGCTCTGGGGTCCCCCAAGTGGGCAGGACTATTCAAGTGCTTATGGCTTATACTGGAAATACCCTGACGAGAGAACTGGAGTTACAGATTAGAAACTTTTACTTATCCCACTACTCTAGCAGATGGATTACATAGCAACCATAGACTTAAAAAAACGCCTAGCTTCACATTGAAATGAACTAGACACAAGACGTTTCTATTTTTTAGTAATAGACGAGGCACACTCAATCCTTTGCTCACACGTTTTCCCGCGTGATCCACTTTCACCATCCTGGACACCACACCACCCTAGACCTGGTCTTCTCTCCGTGTGTTTCTTTTCACATTCAGGGAGCTACCATGCGGAATAACATCCGCACACAGGGTATTCACAAAGTGCTTAGCGGCCACAGAGGTGCATCTAAGTAGAAAGAGAATACACATATACCCCTACCTAAACAACTGGCTAGTAAAGGCGAGTTCCTTTCACAAGTGCAGAGACAGCATAAAAACAGTGATGACGATGCTCCACAGACTGGGATTGAGTAGCTATGATCAGTTCTGGTCTGCGGTCTGAATTTGGAATCACTTGATCCCCACTTTGGGAATACGAGCAAAACCGTCTGTTTTGCTCACTTGGTAGGAGTATTTTGTTGGATATTTTTCGGTAATAGAGTGACACTTCATGAAGCTGCAACAGTTACAATGTTGTCTCCATCCACTCTTGTATGGGAATGAGCAATTCCAGCTACCACAGCTGTCTGGATTGCTACTTTTGTAGCTTCATCAGCCAGCAAATTCCCTGCAACGTGTATTCCAACACGTTTGTAACTCAATGTATGAATAACATGAGCTAGTGGCAAACATTTTTGCAAATGTGCCACTTTTCCCCAAAGCAACTTGTGCTTGTTAGTATTCCCTTTAGAGTCTCTTAATTCACCAGTCCGCCTGTAGTGTAAGTGCTTATTGTAAGACGGGACACAGTAATAAGAATCTCACACTGTTAGTGTGGGGAACTCATGATCAGTATTTTCTAGTACCAGAGTTCGAGCTTTGAGTTCATCCAGCTGTGTAGTGCAATCACCTAGTAATTTTGTAAAGGTTTGAAGAGGCTGGGGGACTCCATGCTTCATTTTTTTGCTCATCCTTGCGCATGCACTACTTTATAATCTGAATGCTTAACATTTTCAGCAGTGCTTTATCGTCCATCTACATTTAAAAGTTTGTGCATTCTATGTATGGAAAATAAAAGGCTTGGGCAAAAGTAATTTCGTTTGATGTAATATTGTTTTTGAAAGGTTAGAATATTTTGGATTTTTTTAAAGTAATGTTTCATATACATTTTCTTTATTAATACAGTAGCAAATTGCTTCAGGAGTTGCGACAGGAAGGAGCATTCTGTCTTGGCCTGCTTTGTGCTTCGCTAAGCTATGAAGCTGAGAAGATCTTTAAATGGATTTTTAGTAAGCTTAGCTCATCCACTAAAGATGAAACTAAACTTCTTCTTTTATGTGCCACCTACAAGGCACTGGAGACTGTGGGAGAAAAGAAAGCATTTTCATCTGTCATGCAGGTAACGTTTAATATTTGAACCTTAATTTCCTATAATATGTGGATTTCCAATCTATACAGTTTTGCCACCAACTGATTAGAATAACAGTTTCTCCATCCTCTGTTAACTGAGTTGGTTGTACCCCCAATAATCAAACAACTGTGACTCATTGCCTCTGTAGAACACAGAATGCTCCCAGTGTAGAGCCTTGTACTTCTCTCCCATAGAGGCTGTCCAAACTGCAAAATGTATTGACTTAGAAGTGTTCTGTAAGCAAACAGATTGATCTGTACTTCGATTTTATGGAGTAACGCTTGGTTTTCCACGCCAAGCCACCTGGCCAATTTTCATCATAAGTGGTTGAACCTTTTCACTTAATGTCTGTTTTTCTTGGCATTTTACATGTTTGCATAAGAACTATTTGGGTACATGGTACTTGACAAATCTGCCATGAGGGGCATAGGAAAATAACTGGATCAGTGCATGTTCTGTGTGTTATGTAATACCTTTATTTAGAAGTGTAGATTATGCTTTTTTCTATAGCTTGACATCATGCATGTAGTGTTTGTATACAGCAAAACTTCATTATGTAGCTCTGTTGTTAAAATAAGGTGCTTCATGTAAAGCCAAAGAACACAAATGCTGTGAGAGAAGACGTGTTAGTAAAAATATATTTTAATGGATACTTCTTACTGCAGATTCCCCACCTTCAGAATATTCCCCACTCACCAAACTGGATCTAGAAGTGTTCACAGCAATGCTCCTGTGTGCCACACATAAGCGCCACCACTGTGCCTAGATGTTCCTTCCTTTCTGTGCCTATGTATGCAGATCTGGAGCTCCAGCCCTTTTCTTTGGTTGACTAATTCCCTCCAAAATACTTTTTCCAGTGTGCAAGGGAATGATATCCCCACCGAAGACTGCAGGGTTCAATGACTGTTGGAAACTGTCAGCGACAGATGTGCATCTGGGTATTTGGGCACAGGGTAGTACCCCGAATCAATCCTGTGAAGAATGCGCCCTTATAAACCCGAAGACGATCTGAGACTGTGAAGCGAAGGAGACTGAACGATCTGAGACTGAACGGCGAAAGAAGCCCTGGACCTCACATAAGTCTTTCTCCTGCTCCAAGGCAAGGGTGCTGAGTCATTCCTGCTCTTGAGACAGCTCCCGTAACAGGTCCTCTTTACAGTTGAAGTTTTCTGGAAAGTCCAAATCTAAGAAGCAGCGTAAGAAGTTGAAGTGGGACTCAATCCAGCCACTCTCTGCCCAAAGAGAAGCCAGTAGGGTGTTGAGGACCCAACTGTTCTTGCTACCGATCCCCCAGCGGATTTGTCCTCTGCATCTTTAGAGCCATTGTCTCGTCCCGACTTCAACTCTGGCTCCCAGATCTGCATCAATCCCTTCTCCACTGATCCTGGTGCAAATGTTGCCTATGCCAGAGATCGAGCCCCTGCCGACTCTTGTGTCCGACCTCACATCGAGTCAGTTTTGACCCTAAACAAGGTTACACTTTAAATCCACTCATATGCACTTGGTCCCCTCATGTTCTAATTCAGACACTTCTTCTTCCACAAGGCCTTCCTCATAGGCATCATCATCTTTTTGGCACAGATGCTGATCATCCTGATAATTATGATGATGATTTACCCTCACGGTATGATGATTATGCATTAACACAGCATTGATTTAACCCCTGTTGGCCCTCAACAGAGGAAAGCACATCATGTGCTGTAATAATTAGGCGCACAAGTGAGGTTTTAGACCTAGAGCTGCCTTCAGGTGAAGTCAAGACAAGTGTTCTTACTAAGATGTTGTGCCCTGGGCCGGTCTTATCTGTGCCCTTGTATCTGTTTTTAATGAAGCTCCAACTGACACCCTTACAGGCACTTGGGTGATGCCCTGCTCTTGCTCACCTGTGAACAAGCAGATAGCCAGGTGGCATAGACTGAACCCGGCGAACCGGACATTCTAGCTTATCCCTCGGTTTCAGAGGAATTTGGTGGTCCAAGCTTCCATCAGCTAAGTCATCCCTAATGCATTCTCATCGACCACTCCAGACGGGGACAAAATGGATTGAGGCTTTAAGGAAGCAGATGTTCCCCCATGCCAGCTTGCCTCTAAGGCCATTAAACGCTTGTCCTCTGGGATATGATCATCGAGATCTTGCTGGTGCTCCCAATGAAGTTTCTGGCTTCTTTCATTCAAACCTTTCAGGTTGGTAAAGATGCAGCAGAATGTCATTATGTCTCGCCTGGATACTACTGACTGGGGCGTGCAGTGTGCACTAGTAAGGTGCTAGTTGCCATGCAAGGAAGTGATCCACTGCCTTTTCTAGGGACATGCAGGCATCTCTGCAACCTTTTGAACGATCCCGCCTCTTTAGCAAAAAGGCTCATTCTGCCCTCAACCGCTTTAAACAAATCAGAGCCAAAGTGCATTCTTTGTCCCTTTCCACCCCTGCTCGACAGTTTTATAAGCAGGGACTTTGTGCCACTCAGCACCCCCCATCCCCGTGACACCGTCCTCCAAGCCACTTTAGTTTGCCTTTAGCAGTGGACAACCACCCTGTAGGAGGCATGGTCAGACGTTTTCGTGCAGGGTGACAGCCAATCGCATCTGAAAAATGGGTTTTCCAGCAGGTCTATTCCCTACCTTTCTGGCCCATCACTGCTACCTCCAATATCAGAGCGACTTTCAGAGGAGCAGCTCTCTATTTTGATACAAGAAGTTAGGACCCTGTTTCCTTGTACCAGAGAAGTCCGTCTTGTTGTATACCTTCTCCTCTTGAATGCTATTATATTGAGTGACAACTTAAAAATGCTTCCGCTGTCCCAAGTCTGTATGACTTGGCACTGCAAGATGAGTGCTCTCCTGCATTCCCACAGACAAAAAGTGATTGTGGTGGCCACTGAACATCTTCAGAGGTTGGGGATTACAGTTTTCTTCTAACTCTACGAATGGCTGTTTATGGTGAGACTGCCACAGTCCAATGTAGGTCACTTCCAGATGACTGTGATCCTTCAGACTCTTTAGGGTTCTCTAATCAACGAGGCAAAGCCACTTTACTCCTTCACAACAGCTTCTTCTTTTTAGAGGCCTTCTTCTGGACTCTGCATATCTAATAGACATCTAGCCGCAGATTCCTTACCTTTGGCAGTCAAGACTAATATCGTGACGGAGGTCTTGCAGTCAGATGTCTTCTCTTTGGAACCCTTGCTACACTTTAATGAGGGCCTTACAGATGTCCTACTGAGTACCTGGTCCAAACCCTGCGCAGGTGCTCTTGTGAATAGGATAATTGCCCGCCACCATTGCCCTGCTCCAGGCGACCCAAAGTACCTCACCAGCCACATACCCCATAGAACTTAGTGTTCCAAGCCTCTACCTCCCATGGGGAATTCCCTTCCGCTCCCCCAAACAGAAAATCCAAGAGAGGCTGGATAGTTTGGGTAAGAAATGTTTTCTTCCACCAGCCTTGCATTGCTGTTGGTGAACACCGACTGCTTACCAGGCTGTTATTCCCACTCCATATGGGAAACGGTTGCACAAGTGCTGCAACAGGTCCCGGAGGAGGCCCGGGCCATCCTCTCCCAAGCGGTATCAGAGGGTTTTGCCATTCGTTTTGGTCTCGACTCAACAGACATGCTGGGCAGAGCAATTTCTGTAGTAGAGGATCTCTGTGTATAGTCATAATCTAGTGAATAGTCCCGCTCATGTGCGGGGACCCCGGAGCAATCAAAAATAATCTCTCAAGTTGTCGTCTTTGCAGTACTGCATAGACACTTAAGAGAGAATTAAAGACAGATAATGCAGCCTATACATGCAAGGCTACACTGTCCAGTACTTCAACTAGAAATGCAAAGGATATACCACCAAAATCACATTTAAGCCTGTCTTCCAGGTTTCACCATGGAAAACACTCCCCCCCCCCCCCCCCCCCCCCCCCCCCCCTTTCACCAAATCCTTGGAATGATAGAGAGGAAGGACAGGACAGACAAGCCCCCTTAGGCTGCCATTATGTGGCTTAAAAAGGGATACCGTGCCTTTAAGGAAACTTTCCGGAACTCTCCTGGTATCCCAGAATGCACAGCAACTCCCTCCACTTTCAGTTCTTTTTTCCGGCTCCTGCTAGCAGGACCCTGGGGCATTGAGCTCTCCTTTTTTTTTTTTTTTCTATAAATTGTGCACTTTTAAAGTGTTAGTGTGTTCACTCGACGTGTTTTTGCCTTTTCTAATCTTTGCTGGAGTTTTTCTGGTGTTTTGGCTGCTCTTTTATCAAATATGCCTGCCTTATTTGATAAATGTCCTGAGTGCTCCAGGAAAAAGGCAAAATCAGATCCTCACAGGGTGTGCATCCTGTGTCTGCCTTCTTCTCATGTTCCTGAGGAGTGTGATATCTGCCTCCAGTTCCCTAAAAGGACCCTGAAGGACAGGGAGAAGACCAGGCTCCAAGGCTTGGAGCTGAGAAGGCAGCAAAGACAAGGTGGGTCTGGGCATGAAGGGGCTCCTTCCTCTGCCCGTGCGCCGGCCTCTGGGTGGCTCCCCAGGAAGGAAAAGGCCAGAAAACGCCACGGTCTCCGTCGACGTCGATAGCCTCGACGTCGGCGACAAAAGGAATGACCACAGTCTGTTCCCCGTCTCCCCAGGGCTTTGGGTCAAAGCGCCGTCGACGTCGAGGGGACTGACGTTGTGTCGAGGACTGATTCGTCGTCGAGCCATCATAGACGTCGGGACGGGTCAAAACGCCGGCGCTCGCCATCGAGGCGACACTGCCAGTCACCGTCGACGTCGACACGTAAGTCAGTGACGTCGAGGCGAAGATCAGCGTCGAGACGGAGGTCGTCTATGCCGAGGAGATCGCCGTCGTCGAGGAGACGATCGACGTCGAGGCACCGACCGTCGACATCGAAGCGACTGCCATCGACGCCGAGTAGGCGCTCTTCGATGTCGAGACGACGCTCGTCGACGTCAAGGAGACGCTCGTCGACGTCAAGGAGACGCTCGTCGACGTCAAGGAGACGCTCGTCGACGTCAAGGAGACGCTCGTCGACGTCAAGGAGACGCTCGTCGACGTCAAGGAGACGCTCGTCGACGTCAAAAGGACGCTCGTCGACGTCGAAAGGACGCTCGTCGACGTCGAAAGGACGCTCGTCGACGTCGAAAGGACGCTCGTCGACGTCGAAAGGACGCTCGTCGACGTCGAAAGGACGCTCGTCGACGTCGAAAGGACGCTCGTCGACGTCGAAAGGACGCTCGTCGACGTCGAAAGGACGCTCGTCGACGTCGAAAGGACGCTCGTCGACGTCGAAAGGACGCTCAGCGTAGAGGAGGAAGCATAGACGTTCTAGGACCAGAACGGATTCCTCGACTTCAGCGACGTCGTCACTCGTCTACGAGGGGTAGGGCCTCCAGATCGCCCCCCTCTGGTCAGAAGAAGAAAAGGAGAGTGGGACAGTCTCCGGGCTCTCAAGTTTACTCACCCTCCAAACCGAGGTTGCCTACACCTCCTCCTTTGCCCGTGGATCCTCCTCCGCGTACCCCGACTCCTCCTCCACAACCTCCTACTCCTCCACCACCTCCGGTTCCTCCTCACCGCCCCTCCTCCACCGGCTCCGCCAAGGTTAGCCTCGCTACCTCGTTTGCCGACGCCGCCTACGGGGCCTCCGCAACCTAGGCTCCCGGTTCGGCCTCCACAGCGCCCTCCTTTCCGGCCCGCGGAACGTCCGAGGCTGCGGAGGTCGAGGTCTTGCTTAAGACGGAGAGATAGGTCCAGGAGTCGCCGTCGCTCGTCTACGAGGTCCAGACGGCGCCGTAGGAGGGACAGGTCTAGATCCCGCCACAGGGATTTGTCCAGTGCCAGGGACTACTCGCCGACCCTGACGGACTCCCCTCGGACGAGGGTGTCCCCGATCGACGACATTGTCTCCTTCCAGGAGGTGTTGCTGCGATGAGCGGCTAAGCTGGGCATCACACTCACGGTGCCCACGCCCTTGACTTCCGTCATCTTCGAGACCCTGCACAAGAAACAGTTGTCTCGCCCCTTGTTGCCGTTGGTGCCTGGGCTGGTGGTATCAGCCATGGAGCGCTTTCTCACCCCTGCGGTTACGAAGTCGGCGCCCTCAAGGCTGCTAAAGAAGTATCGGGCCCCCCGACTCGGACCCGGCGTTTCCGCGTTTGGACCCTGCGCCGGACTCAGTGATTGTGACGGCGGCGAGGAAACAACACGCCACCACCCAGTCATCGACAGTGCCTCCTGACAAGGAGAGCCGCTGGATGGATTAGGCGGGCAGGAAGGTCTGCGGGACGGCCGCCACGGCTATGAAGGCCGCTAGTGCCTCAGCCTTGTTGGGACGTTATGATCGGTCCCCATGGGAGTCCCTCACACGGTTCATGGAACTCCTTCCTCGGGATAACAGGGAGGATTTCCAAGAGATCATGAATGAAGGACCCATGGTCTCTGTTAGACCTGTCAGCCCTAGGGTGGTCTTTCCCTGTGATTTTTTGCCCTTGTCTCATTTTTTCCACCTACTTTTTGTGGGCCCTTAGGTCTTTGGGCACCTCTTTCATGGCTAATCCATGTTAGGGTGCAGGTGCTCTCTACTTTCAACATGGCAGCCACTGGCCCCTGCTACTGCAGCGTGGTCTTTTTAGTGTAGCACCCTAGTTGCCAGGAGCAGGCTGGAGCCCCATACAATGTTGCAATGCCAGCCACCCAGCCCCTGTCCATAGTTAGAGTGGGGAAGCCCCTGGATCCTTCCAGAAGGAAGGCGGACCTGACTTTTCCCGCCTGAGAGAGTGGTCACCTGACCTGGGCATATATAAGCAAGGGAAGGAACTTTTTCTAGTCCGTTGCGGCATCACTGACCTGGGGAACCCACGCAGGAGTTTTAGGCGGGAGGGCCTAGTGAGGAACCTATGCTACTGGGAGTGACAGGATCTAGGTGCTGCCTCTTAAGCTGGGTGAGGTGTCCAAAGCTAGCCCCCTGATCTGGCCCAGTGGTAGGGAACCCCAGGGCCCATCTGCAGTGACTGAGGAGAAACTCTTCAAGCCTTCAACTCATCACCCCCCCCCTCTTCCACTTCAAGAAACAAGCAACTAAGGGCGCAGAACCATCCAAGCGCCAAGAAGACCGCTTTCCTGTGACCAGAGACTGCTGGGTGATCGACCAGGTACTGGACTGGGCTGCCCTGCGCACCCCCTGCCTGCCGTGGGCCCACCTTGCCCCCTTGTCTCCTCTTGAGTGAACTATTTTTGACCCCCATCCTGCCTGCAGTCCCTGCTAAACTGTGTGGGAGGCGCCTATCCTGCTCCTCCTGGTCAGCGCTGTACTTGAGGCTGCCTGCCCTGTCAGGGATCGTCGAAATTGCCTCCCTGCCCTGCCGGCGCCTATCGCTGAGAAGCGCCGCCAAGCGCTGTACCTGGCCGCCTGAGGAGACTCCCCCCTTGTCCTTGCGGCATAAACGCCGCCCACGCGACGCGTCTGAGGCGTTTTCGGCCTGTACCTGGCCGCCTCCTCCCACGCTGTGTTCAGCGCCGTCATTCTCCCCCTCGGCGGCCCCCGGTGCCAGGAGAGGGCCGCCACATCCAGTTCCTCAGGTCGCACTGGGCCCGAAGCCTGCCTGTCCCCTGTCACATGAGCGGGAGCGCCGCCGCGTCATCGGCCGCGCCCCCGCCCAAGCCGCACAGCCATTGGCTGCCCGGAACCAGCCCCTTCTCCCGAGGCCCGGCACCCGGAGAAGCACCAGCACGCCGTGGAGGGCAGCGGAGGATCTGAGGAGCCCCCTCCGCTGTGCCCCGCGCCTGAACACCACAGTGAGCCTCGAGCCCAGAGTGCTCGACCTGCCTCGCCCCCGGCGCTGGTGCCTTAACGCAGTACCTGCACCGCGCTGGGGCAAGTGAGGCTCTGGGAGGGATGAAGCCCCTCTCGCCTGCAGCAGCATCTCCGCAAGGGCCCCAGAGGGCCGAAGAAGAGAGGTAACCCCCTTGGGAGGAGGGCGGTAGGCCGAGTGAGGCCCGAGGTCGCCCCTCCCCCGGGGTTAACTGTGACTGAGCCCTGTTGGCCCCCTTCTGAATGTGCCTCGAATATTTGGAAGCTGGAGGGTGAGGCACTTTCCCCATTATATCGTTTTGCCTGCATATTTACAAGCCTGAATTATTCATAGCGCACCATATTTACAAGCCTGTTAATGAGAGGGAGAGTCACTTCACTGTACTGAATTTTCTTGCAGAGGTGGACTTCCATAGTATTCTGATGATCTGATCTGGGTCGCAAACCGATCTGTATTCACAAGAAGAGAAGCTTGCGGAAGGTTACTACAGGCTGTGTTCTTTGGAGTTCTCTGTTATACTGAAAAGTACTTGCTGAAATGTTTTATTACTTTCTATGAAGCGCAAGTTAGAAAGCGTCTATGAGAGGTTTAATTTGTTACTTTAATGCAGTGCTATAGTCGCTTCTTGTAGGATCCTCCAGGTTATGAATGTACCCCCTTTGCCTGCCGAGGATTTTGATGCGACAGGCGGGGTTATTTAATGTTTCACTGCTTAGATGAGCTGGTTATTATTTTAATGAAAAGTCTACTGCAACTGTTTAATGAAATGCTCACCTGTAGAGCTAATGAAATTACCAATGCATTGCTCTAATTGAAAGCCTATATAAAAGATCTTGATTTTTCAAATACAACTACTGGTGTGGTCTGCATTATTGCGCCACTGTGTTTCATTGGATGTGTGTGTTAGGTGGCTGCTTTTACACGTAAGCCCCTGGCTGCCTTCCTGCTCGAGCCATGCTACCCCCCGGAGAACTGGCGGTCCCAGTTCTTACAGTCTCCAACCAGGTGATCGGCTCTGCTGCGTATTCCTCCCTCCTGGCAGCCCACGGATACTGTCATGGGGTCAACCTGAGGCGCCACGCCTGGCTGCGTCTGACGTCCTTGAAGCCCGAGGCACAGCAGAGGGTTCCCAATCTACCCTTCTCTGGCGAGACCCTTTTTTGGAAAACATGCGGACGAGGAGATGCCCCGCATGAAGGCGGAGGCTTAGACCTTGACGGCTGTCTGGTTGGAAAAGCTGAAGGAACAGAAGAAGACCTTCCGCTCGTTCCAGAGACGGTACGGGGCGCAGGGTAGAGGGCAAGGTCGACAGGCTGGGCAGCAACAACAGCAGCAGCAGCAACAGTTCCAGCGGCGCCCGTTCCAAAAGCGCCAGAGGGGCCGTGGTGGTCAGCAGTCTTCATCCGCAACCAAAGTCCCGGCTGGGTCTTTGCCCTGAGGTGCTTCTTCCCCCTCATCTGTTACCCGCTCCGGTGGGGGGAAGCCTCCAACATTACCTGGCAGAGTGGAGAAACATTACTCAAGACAAGTGGGTGCTGAATATTGTTTGCAATGGATACAGTCTTCAGTTCACCAGTCCGCCTCCAGCAATTCCACTGGTTGCCTCGCAGTTCCAGCTATTTGCTGATAACTGCTAGCTACTCTGATACAAGCATGGAAATTTATAAAAGTTCCAATACTGGAGTAAGAAAACAAGTTACTTACCTGTAAATTTGGTTCTCCAGTATTGGAAACTTTCATAGATTCCCATGCGACCTACCCTCCTCCCCGGGAAAGCTCAGCCTCTAGCTTCTTCAGTGGTATGGTTACACAATGACTACGAAAACCTGAGGTTATGAGCTACTCTCAGGAGGGTTCTATGGGGTGAGGCTAATCTGATTGGTGTTCATTATTTTTTTTGGGTCCCTTTTACAAAAAGAGGTGGATAGGTTGCAAAACAAAAATGGGCCTAGGTTCTGTTTTGGTGATGGTTACTATTGCTATTTTATGTATACCAGGGACTCCCATTCTGACGACAGGGAATGATACAAGCATGGGAATCTATGAACGTTTCCAATACTGGAGAACCAAAGTTACAGGTAAGTAACTTGTTTTCTTCTGGTAGATACTCTAACCACAGATTCCTCAACTTTAGAATATTCCCCAGGGCCAGACTGGATCCGGACGTTTTCACTACATGCCTCTGAACACTTCTAGGTGGTACTGTGCAGCCCTCCACTTGCTTCGTTCCGCCCAGAAGTGACAGAGGCGAGCTACAGGTAAGGGCCACCCTGGAACATCAGTGACGTTTCTTGCCTGCCTCAGTGCCCTCCAATTCAGAGCATAGACATTTGGAGATTCTTGCGTGCAGATCTCTAATTTAGGATCTTTTTAGATGGTAAAAGGAGACCACTCCACAGAACGGGGACTGCATTGAGGAATCTGTGGGTAGATTGAGTATCCACCAGAACGAGCGTTACAGAAGGGAAATAGCTTGTTTATTTCTGCCTAGTTCTGTTTTACTAAAATAAATGGAAACCTAAAAACAAATATGTACGTTTGCCTATAAATAATTGTTACAAATTACTGTTGCTTTACCAAAAAATAACAATTTGTTTCTGCGCTGATAGTCAAACGTTTACTAGAACGAAAATGTCTAATTTGGTTTCAATTATTTTTGTTTTTTAGCTTGTAATGACCAGCCTGCAGTCTATTCTGGAAAATGTTGATACACCTGAATTACTTTGTAAATGTGTAAAGTGCATCTTGCTAGTGTCCCGCTGCTACCCACATATTTTCAGCACAAATTTCAGGGTAAGTGTCTCTGATGTAATCAGGGTACATTGTTTTGAGGAATTTATTTAGAATTGATTGTTTTAATTTCTTGTTCATTCTCGTTTTCAAGGACACAGTTGATATCCTGGTTGGATGGCACATTGACCACACTCAGAAGGCATCTCTTACACAGCAAGTGTCTGGTAAGACTTGTACTATCATGGATACTTTACATATTGAAGGCCTATACTTAGCTACACGTTAAGAACATAATATAAGAAACTTTCAAAACATTTAAGATTTCTTTGGATTTCGGACTGTTGCTGCTATCATAAAACTGATAAGCTGAGCTCTTAGCTGGGTGCATAAAACACTGTTTAGAAATGTGTGTCCAGCTACTTAAGTGAAGGCTTGACTAGCAGCAGGGAGGTCTATGCTGAAAGCTAACAGATGGTTCAGGCCTAGGAAGCAGTATGTTTGCTGCTGTCACTGTGCAAAAATGGAGTAAAAGTTACTTACTTGACTTTTTTCGCTAAACAAAACTCTGCAAGCTTTAAGGGTTGTTGCAGTGAGGATGCTTTGTGGAGGCGAAGCAGGGAGTGGTAATGGCAACCATATGTTTCAGAAGTTATTTTACTCTGTTTACTTGATTGAGAAGTTTGGTGTTTGAGCCTCTCTAAGAAGGTACATATCTGATTTTTACTAGGAGAGATAGAATTTCCAGCAACTGCTTCTTTAAGAAAAAAACTGAATTCTAGTCACAGTGCCTAAAAACATCTTTGTGCTGGGCCACACTTCGAAACTGCCACAACAGATTGAAATTAAACTCTGCTTTATTTTCTATGTGTTTGTGTTGCATGCAGGATGGTTGCAGAGTTTGGAGCCTTTTTGGGTAGCAGATCTTACTTTCTCCACTACACTACTGGGGCAGTTCCTTGAAGACATGGAGGCCTATGCAGAGGTAAAAAAAAGAAAAAATAGAAAACTATTTTCATGTATGTTCATCTCATTTAAAGCCATCCACACAATGTCAAATAATGCATGTCTTGTTTCTTGCTTGATTTCGCAAATACTATGACTTTGCAATAGCTATTATTTTTTAATTGCATCATTGTAACTCAACCACTTTGGATTTATTTTCTGCAGGACCTCAGTCATGTTGCTTCTGGAGAATCAGTTGATGAAGATATTCCTCCGCCATCAGTGTCATTACCAAAGCTTGCAGCTCTTCTTCGAGTGTTCAGTACAGTTGTAAGGAGCATTGGGGAGCGTTTCAGTCCCATCAGAGGACCTCCCATTACTGAAGCTTATGTAACTGACGTAAGGTTCTATTTGTGTCTTGAAATAGAGGAGCTTTCTTGGTTGTTGGTCTAAAGTAAACGTTATTTCTGTGCATTTTTTAGCATGCATGTTTGGATGCAGTTGCTTTGTGGTCATTTAAACGGGCACTATGCTTGACATCAGAGGGGAATAGATTGTTATAGATGGAGTCTAATATTTTAATGTAAATAGTTACTATTAAAGTACTTTGTGCAATCATTCATGGCTGTGGAACATTAAATGTATTTTTTCTCAACAGGTTCTTTACAGAGTGATGCGATGTGTGACAACAGCAAACCAAGTATTTTTTTCTGAGATTGTACTTACAGCAGCTAACGAGTGTGTTGGCGTTTTGCTTGGCAGTTTAGACCCAAGTATGTCCATACGCTGTGAAATGGTAATCACCTATGGGTTGGATCAGTTGGAGAGTTGCCAAACCTGTGGAACAGATTATATCATCTCAGTCTTGCACTTACTTACCTTGGTATGTCTATATTCTGCATTTAAGTTGCACATGACTGTACTTGAATGTACATTTTATTTTTGTGTGATTTGCAGAAACTGTAAATGTTGTTTCATCCATATATTTTTTTTTAATTCAATAGTCATCGCGTTCGCCTGCTTTTATGTTGGTCTCTATACTCCCACAGACCATAAATTCCATTTCTTTTGAGAAGAAAATTATTTTGTTATTTTTATCCTCAGATTGTGGAACAGATCAATACCAAATTGCCATCAACATTTGTAGAGAAGCTCTTTATACCAGACTCCAAATTACTTGAACTACGATATCATAAAGAAAAAGAGGTAAAATAAAGTCCATGTATTTGACAGTCTTTCGTATTCATGTTAAATTATATGGAATAACTAAAGAGAATTATACAAAAGTGATTTTTGATGACACTCATTTACTTGCCTAGTCATTCTCTGGCCATGCTCACCAATGTGAATTTAGGCTGCCGGTCATTTGCTTTAAGTGTTATGTTATATGTCTCTGTTTTATTAATATAATGCATGTGCTGTGTAATAAAATGTTAGGTTTATGAAATCTGCAAAATCTCTTTGCATCACGATTCTTTAGAGCATTTCAATCTAAACTGTAGGCAGCTGTTTTTCTTTAGGATCCATTTCCCCCGATATTTGTTTTTTCTTTTCTTTTTGCTCTGTGCTTGGGGCACACAGTACTTGGTTGGAGGATAGTCACATGCTCACTAAGTTACCACTTGGCTGGGATTTGTTGGAAAATGCTTGATCAGTTGTGGTTGGTGATGGAGTGCAGGTATAGAATACTGTAGTTAAGAAATGTTAAACATGTATCTGTTATGGTGATACAGTAGAGCTGTAACCAGATTTTAATGGGCACAGACATAGGTTCTTTGAAATCTAGATTGGTTAATTCATGATGAAAGAATTGTTTTTATGAACCGGTTTTGCCCTATTTCATAATATATGCTGTTAGTTATATTTAACAGCTAGGTGCATTTCCAACATATGAAAATATCATTGAAAGAAATACATGTTCCATATTCTGCATTTACCTTGACCTCTGTTTGGCATATAGCAAAGTGGTATCCTTTTAACTAATTGTCATAGTCTGAAAATGTTTGTTTCTAAAACGTTTGTAGATGTATTCACTTATAAAATAAAGGGGAGTACTTGGCATAAGGGGAAGTTTGAAGAATGGTGAATCTCAGCAGTTTACGTGACAACTGCACTTATCACTGGTGAAGCCTCAACAGGCATAGTCCTATGCCATTGTGATGCCACCTCCCCCAGAAGATTGCAATTTAGCAGTAGTCCAGAAATGGGGAAACAAAGTCAACCTTTTTAACTGCAAGTGTTATGAAGTGGGAAGGACAAGAATGCTGTGGTAGAAACAACAACTTCCTTCTCATTTAAAGGAAACATGAAAATCTGCACCTCCTCAGGTAGGTTAACTACTGAATTGGCATCTCCGGGCCATGGGCCTTAAAGCCCCTGCCACCTTTTAAATGCAACCTGTGAGAAGTTGGCCTGATGTGCAGTGCTCACTATTCTAGTGATCACTATATATCAGTCCAAACAACCCTTATTGATGATTGGTTGTAAGTCAACCTTATAGACCAGCTATCCTAGTAGCATGGATACGAGCAGTCTAAGGCTAAGACTCTAGAGGGCGTGTTAAGCCAGCTGTTTTACCATCACATTACCCCTTGAACACCCAGTGAAAGGACACCACACAAGTGTTATGAAAATAAACAATGTATTTATTAGAATCACAACAACCCTGTACTCTTTATGAGGACAGGGTGCTAGGCACACAACAAAACTCTTACGAAAATACTTTTAAGTTAGCACGTTACACAAATGCCCGAGGGGCACGAAAAACCATATACTTTCAAAGTGGAATGCGAATTACTAGCAGGTAAGTAACAGTTCTAATAGGCTTTGGAACCGCTAGGACTGGACTAGGGAATCGTTAGATTACTACTAGGAGGCCCAGGGGACTCGGGTGCAGAGTGTGCACTCTCACGCGGGATGCGGGACAAAGTCTATGGAAGCTAGTAAAGGCAAAGTTAGTGTTCACGGGCGAACCCGACCTGGTGGGAAGAAAACGACAGTGGATCCTGACCCTAGGATAGTGAGGCTATGCTGGGACACCGGAGTGCCGAAGTTACCTAGCCCAGGGGCTGCAGCTGCATAGGTCTGAAAAGACGTCGGGGATCTCGTTGCCGGACCAGGAGCCTGGAAGGAAGAAGTTGCTGGCAGGCGACCAGTGAAGAAAAGTTCGATGGATCCAAGCCTGGATCAAGGAAGAAGAAAACCTGAAAGCAGAGGGGACCAAGTTCTTGAATCACTAGCCAGTGATTAAGTGGGCACCAGGATGGCACCGGGCGAAGTCACCGCAGTCAGGTGAGTGGGCGCTGCTGGGCTCTGCAGTCTCTCGGACCAGGAGGCGTTGTCGGCGACCAGGATGGAGGTGCGAGCTGTCCCACGAAGAATGGAGTCGTCGGCGTCGAAGTTACCCAGGGGTGGGCAACAAGCCTTGGCTAATTCAAGCCCACGCGGTGGACTCAAAATGGCGTCTTGAGTGGACCAGGAGGGTCCGGGGTGCTCCTCTTCTGGAAGGGAGCAAGGGCCAGTCTGGAGCAACCAGACCAGCAGCAGAAATGTCGTCGGGCGTCGTCAGGAAGACCACAAGCCAACGGGCTAGTAGCCAAACAACGCGGTGAGCAGTAAAAAGCAGAAGGGCCCCACGCAGATCGTGGAGATGCTGGGGGGCTGCTCTTCGGTGCTGGAGCTGCTCAGGGTGGGGGCTTCTCGGACCCCAAAGCACTCACCAGGAATTCACTCGGCGGGCTTGCTGGAAAGAAGTCGTGCAGTCTTGAAGATGGCCGGTCCCTCGAGGTCTCGTCACACCCACGAATCTCAGCGTGACTGATGATGCAGGTAGAGGTCAGAGGTGCCAGGGAAGCCGGTTCTCGTCGAGCTGGGCAGTCGGATTCCGGAGGAAGGACTTACAGCAGACCACAGTGTTCTTAGATGGTGCCTGCGGATGCAGGGTGACTACTCCTTAGTCACAAGGGAGAAATCTTAAGAAGAAGTCTTGAGTTCCTTTCGCAGAAAGTAGTTTCAGGATTCAAAGATGATCTGATTTGGAAGGGGGCCAGTCTCTACCTTTATCTGGGAAAAAGGGGCTGGCACGCGACTAAGTCCCGCCCTATGGGTGGGACCAGGAGGGGGGTGGTTACACCCACTTCCTTGGCGGGCTTTTCCCCAGCACAGGGTCTGGAGTGTCCCTGGAACTGGTTCCAGCCAGCCTATGCACAGTGAGCACCGGGGTGCCACGTGCAGTCACCTTCCTCTAAAGCCCTGCCTACCTACAATACACAAAACCCTGTCTGGGACGGTGCTGGCACCGCCCCTGGCAGGAAACCCTTTGTCCTTATCTCCTGCTCTGGGAGGACTCCCAGCAGCAGGAGGGCAGACTTGTGTCTCGGTGGCAGCATCCATTTTGTGGATGCTAAGGCTCTGTCTGACTTTTAACCGGGTTATAGGTTACATACATGTCGTGTCCCTCTAGAAGGGTGGAATGCTAACCCCGTCGCCAGAATTGGCGAGGGGTTAGTATTCCAATTCGTATGACACCTTACTCGACATGTTTTGATAAAGCGATACCAGAGTTGGCACATAACCGCGAGGATTATAATGCACTTAAGAGTATATGGTATGCGATATCATGGAAACGGCTAAGGGATGGATCCCGAAAGCCGCAGACAGGCTCAGCTCATGCCAGAGCACCATCTCACACGATTCCAAGCACTCTGCCTTCAGGATTGTTAAGGCCTGCCATAGGAGTGACTGATAGGAGATCTGTGTGTCCATTTTTTAGGGTTAGATATAGGTATACTATATCTAAAGCAAAGGGTGATTACACCACCTTGCCCCAGCTGTCAAGCAGCCAGTTGTGTCAGATTTGGATGGCCATCCAGGGGTGGCATAATACATGCTGCAGCCCCTGGTAGGCCCTGGGTACACCTAGGCCCTGGGTACCTAAGGTACACAGTACAGGGACTGATAAGGTGACTCAGTATCCAATTTAGATATGTACCTAAGGTACATGGAATCCATTTTACAGAGAGAGCAGTGGGCCTGAGGTCCTGAACAGCAGGGCCTCAGGTCAACTAAGTCAGAAAACCAGCAAAACACCAGGCAAAAAGTTGGGGGCAACCATAGTCAGGGGTCAACCTTCCTACACAACCCCAGACCTAGGGAACACCACTCCCTGCCTTGGGACCCGTTTGGCACCAGAGGAGGTGGGAAATTAGATATTCAGGAGGCGTGTTTTGCTCACAGGCTAGTCCGTTCCGAGACATAGAGCGAGCCAAGTCCCTGAAGAGATGGTGGGAGGGAGTGTGTGAGACATTGGGTGACTTATACCTGTCAAAATCCTTCTTAACATTTGTGGCTGGATGTGAGACCTTTGTTTTTAGAGGCCAATTCCTGCAGTTCATGAATGTGAGTAATATGGCTCGAGTGTCCGCCACATTGGAGACACTACTAGTGGCTCGCAAGGGCCACCACCTGATCTCTGGACTTTATAAAAGACAAAAGGAGGCCCGAGTGAAGCCCTATATGGTGCTCCATTTGAAATGGGAGGAAGACATGGGTAAGTCTGTTCTGGATAAGGAATGGGTGGCCTCTTGTGCACTGGTACAAATGATAGCTAGCTGGGTTAAATTGTTGGATTTTCACATGCTACATGGGACTTATCTGACACTGATTAGGCTGCACAAAATCTTTCCAAGGTGGTCTCTACCTATCCGAAATGTAACGCAGACAATGCCACCCTCATGTCCATGTTTTGAGAGAGTGGACCCATGCAAAGATTCTGGGAGGAGATAGCGGAGTCCTTACGCAGAGCGACAAGGATGACTCCTGTTTGACTTGATGTTGTGCCTACTAGGGGTCTTACCAAGGCCCAAGAAGTCCAAAATGCTGTATAAGTGTGCTACATTGGGGTTAGAGTTGGGGGAGAGAGATATTGCTATTCATTGTACCTCAGCGAGAGTGCCTTCATGCAAGGCTTGTCTGAAATACATGAAGGAATGGTCACTGGCTGAGGAGTGAAGGCGGTCAGAACTGACAATAATACAATGGATGAGTCAGAGCGATGGGCAGTTATGATCTATAGGCTCGCCTTCCCTGAGGCGAGAGTGGTAGAAGGGGGGAGACGTAGATTCTGACTTTCTCCATCACAGTGACCATAAATGGCATGGAAGCCAGGCATGGGGTTGGGTTAGTTTGGACAGGACAGGGTCAGTGTTGCCAACTGCAAAGAGGAGGAGTTAATAAATGAGGGCATTGCTCTGTTTCTGTATGTGTACTGTGTAAGGTTGTTGAAAATATCTGTTCTTGTATATGGTACTTTCAAATGCCCATCCTCTATGCTAGAATTATCTTTCTATTTGATACAGGAGTTATGTGTAATGACAAGGTGGTGTATGCTATTTTTGTAGGAAAGTGGATGTTCGAGGCATGTGGGCTGCTGAATTCATATCTGTGCATAGATCGCCGCCTAGTGTTGGGTCCGGATAATTGCACCTTGTTGTCCTGGAAGAGTCTTCGTAGTATCACGAGATAGGTGACTCCTCCCCTGGACAACAGTGCGCATGGGCATCTTCTCCATCCTCAGATTGTTTTTTTCCTCCATTGGTTTCGGATGTTATTCCTCTACTCCAACTTCGGAATCGAAACTAAACTACTTTCTAAGGCCAAATGGCCTTCTACCTCGACGGTATTGTTCTTGTTCGGTACTCCTTGACTCGATCAAACTTTCCATCTTGATCCGGTCATCGACGCGGGCCATTGGGCCTTTTCGATGCCACGTGGGACTGCTGTCGATGGAAAGGAGCCCGTTCAAAAGGTGCCCACAATGCCACTCCAAATTCCCGCATACTGACAAACATACAGTATGCAACAAGTGCTTATCACCAGAGCACAACGAACAAAGTTGCCTAGCGTGTGGCCAATTCCGTTCGAAGAAAACCATCCGGAATCGACGGGCCGCTAGGCAAGAGATGCAGCGGCAGGTACCGGAACCGGAGAACATCTTTGATGATGAACACGACCTCCCTGAAGCGGCTGACTCGGATCTAGAAATCGTCACCGTTGAGGACCAGTCGGACTCCGATGACCAGATCACGCCGGGGCAAAAAGTGAGTACTCAGCCCCTAACCCTGCCTATCCCAAAAGACAAGGCTCCGGTCGAAGCATCGCCTAAAGGCCTTAGCGGAGATCGACAAGCTCCTTCAGAGGCCCGCCTTCCAGCTCAGCTCCGAAACCCAAAACCAAGTCTTCTGATAGCCCAGGACCGAGCAACACTCTCCCCAAAAAGGTTTTCGACCCGAAAAAAGTTGTCGAACCAAAGGTCGTCGAACCGAAGAAGGTTCTCGAACCAAAGAAGGTCGGCCAACCCAAAAAGGTTATCGAGCCGGAAGCTATCGAGCCAAAGAAAAGCTCAGAACCAAAGAAGGTCGTCGATCCAAAAAGAACACTCGACCCAAAGAAAGCCGTCGAGCCTAAAAAGAGTGTCGATCAACAAAAACAAGATCACACTACAAAACCCGTCGACACGAAAAAAGCCATCGACTCGACCAAAAACATCGAGCCGATAAAGGTCGAGCATAAAAAAACAAGCCCAAACACCCAAACGTATCGAACCAAAGACTCCGGTCGATCCGAAACAGGTCGTCGAACTAAAAAAGGTGGCCGAACCAAAAAAGACTGTAAAACCAACAAAGGAAGTCACTAAGCCAAAAACATCGGCGCCAAAGCCACGGACAGTTGAGGAAGAACTCTTCCATCCTGATCCTGTGAGTGGGGAACAACCTAAACTGTATATAGACCCTGAAACAGGACACGTTACAGTTTACCACCGGAGAAAGAGACCATTGGACACGGACACTCCTTCCCCTGTTCCTCCAAAGAGAAAAGACTTTGGGACATCTCCCTCAAGGCCTTTCACTCCTCCTCCTTTCTTTCCTGGTATGCCTTTTGTGCCTTACTCCCCTACACATTCACATTATGATGAGGAAGATAACATGGGGAAAGATCCTCAGGATAATTTTGATGAGCCAGAGGATCCTGATGCACAGGATAACATATGGGATGACCAGAATGATCCATATGAACCACAGCCCATCCCAGACACCTCCCCATACCCTACAAAGCCGTCGCCTACTGACAACACCATTGTTTTTAACCAACTGCTGGATAGGGCAGCAAAATACCACAATGTAGACATGCACACTGACCCAATGGAAGAGGATTTTCTATTTGACACTTTTCCTACTTCTGAGAAAAGTGTCAGGACACTTCCTATGTGAAAAGGGGTACTAAAACACGCGCCAGACATATTCAAAGACCCAGCCAGAGCGCGTGTACTCAATCCCAGAATTGAGAAGAAATATAAGGCAGCCCCTTCAGACCCTACCTATATTAAATCCCAGTTGCCTTTAGACTCACTAGTAGTAGCAAATGCTCGAAAGAGAGCTAATTCTCAAACAGGAGATGCTCCCCCTCCTGACTGTCTAAAATATTAGAAGCCTCACAGGCTGCAAATTCATGGAGGATTGCCAACACGCAAGCTCTATTAGCACGCTACGATAGAGCACATTACGACCAACTTAAAGGCTTACTGCAACGCCTACCAGAACCTTTTAAAGCTAAGGCTAACGACCTCATACAGGAAGGCAAATTTATAACTAGGCTGTCCGGAATTCGGTTTAAACCGACTCTACTCGAAATAACCCTACCGGATGAAAATCAGCTGACACCGTTTAAACCGAGTGTCACTGATTTTCATTGCTATTACACCTTTTGGCCACTTGATGGCGCCAAAGCATTGCAGGCCAAACTGCAATTTAGGCCCGAGAAGCAAGCAGCTCGGAACGCGAGTCATTAAATCACTATTTCCACAACCCTTAATTTGGTTACGGGTGCCCAACATTTCTTGTGTACTAGTACAGGCCTGTACTTTAACGTGCTGACACCTGCTCATGCTCAATGCAGGCTGAGTCCACTCATCACCTGGCTGTTGTGTAAGTACATTACGGAGTACGATGTTTCTTCACAGACGTGACGAGTTCATTTTGTTATGTCCAAAACGACACGGCGTCTGTGTCACTACAACAGTGGTAAACCTCAGACGAAGTGGTTTTAAATACAAAACCAGATGACCATGTTTTATGTAATGTACGCAATTGAAGAAACAATTAGTGCCTTTGTCAAAGCGGTGTGACTATCTCTGTTGTGCAGTGTCTAAGCGACTGTCTCATCTATAGGAACATTTGTGGCTCCGCCAGTGCTAGTCACGTGATTTCAACCTCCGCATATCTTCCTTCGCTTAAAACTGTATTGTTTGCTCTGACTGCACATGGATAAGCTAGTGCAGGCCTAGTGGAAGGAATTTTGTAGCTCCTAACCTGATATTTTGTTGTCTTGGCACTTGATTTCTGATATTCACTATGCAAAGGCTGATGACCGTATGCAATACAAACATAGAGGAAGCCCAGTTACCGAACCATAAGTGTAAGATTGTCTTTGGGGGAAATTCACATAAACGCGGAGAGGGACTTGGAAATGTGCCACATTTGTATATTTTTAGGCATAAACCTGAAGCCTCTAACCCTACGTGATTTATGGAGCAGGTTTATGGTTCTAAGTAATGAACTTGGATGAACTTTACAAAGGGTGACGTTTTGTGGACTTTAAACTAGGATAAACAAAGAAAGTGTGTACATAAACGACTGAGTTGGTAGTACTTCACTCATGAAGGTATTTGCGGCGGTTTATTACGAGTACTCAATGCCAGTAAATACACGTGGACTTTGTCACTTCAGGGTGCTGTACTCATCGTCGAAGTATTCACAGTTGTGCTGAATAGAGGCGTTAAGATAACAGTTGACGGCAGTGCAGCTTTCTGTGTGATGTTTATTCTTTGAGTTATCCCAGTACAATCTGCGCATATTATTGTGTAATGTGGTGTTTGTAGGGCGCTAACCCAGCTAAAAGGCAGTGAGTGCTGCGAGGCACACCTAGAGCCAAAATTCGGGGCGGGCTACTACACATTTCGTGGGGGGTGGGGGGTGGAAGGGGAGGAGGGCTGACTCTCCCAACAATATGCAGAGTGTAGATTAGCTACAGGGGCTCTAAGAAGGGGTGAGAAACAATAAAGCCTCGTTAGCAAGTTAATGGTCTTTGAAAGACCTGTGAAGTACTCGGGTGCGGCTGTCTTAAGACGTTCACCAGCCCGTGAAGGTGCCTCAGCCGGGCCGACGCGCACAATGGGGTGGGGGGTGGGTTGAGTGGGGGGGGCTGAAGATTGCTTAATTTGTTAAAAAATAAAGTCCCGGCGCTCAACATTTTTTTTCGGCGGCTGCAGCCACTTCTCCCAGTTGTCCGCCCAGCTAGCTTCCTGGCACCACATCAATGCACATTCATTATGCCTAAACGAGAGGGGCAGACTGTACAGGCATGCCATGCTGTCACCCAGCTGGATCTATTAAATTTTGAAGTAGACAAAGGCAAAGGCCTATGTCCGCAGAGCATTTGCAATTATTGCAGCAGGAAGTAGTGGTGATGCTGCAAAAAGGCGCAATCGAGCTCGTGCCGGTGGGAGAGGAAGGCACAGGGGTATATTCCCTGTACTTCCTTATTCCAAAGAAGGACGGATCTCTCAGACCCATTCTAGATCTACGTCCCCTCAACCTGTACATACTATCAGAACACTTCCATATGCTTACACTGCAACAGATTCTTCCCTTGCTAAACCAAGGGGACTTCTTAGCAACCTTAGATCTCAAGGATGCTTATTTCCACATTCCACTACACCCGTCCCACAGGAAATACCTCAGGTTCACTATTCAAGGCAAGCATTACCAGTTCAAGGTCCTACCCTTCGGAGTCACCACAGCCCCAAGGGTGTTTACCAAGTGTCTGGCGACAGTAGCAGCGCACCTCAGGAGGCAGAACATCCATGTCTACCCCTACCTAGACGACTGGCTCGTTCAAGCCAAGTCGGAACAACAGTGCACCGCGGACATGTCGACTACCATTCACCTCCTTCACAATCTAGGTTTCTCGCTGAACTACCCAAAGTCGCATCTACAGCCGGCACATGTCCGGCAGTTCCTAGGTGCGACGATCAATACCCTGACGGCCATGGCTCAGCCAAACCAAGTCAGGATAGACAGCATGCAGTCTCTAATCCAGAAGTTCAGACCACAACACTCGCTTCCAGCGAGAGTGTTCATGCAGTTGATAGGCATGATGGCCTCCTGCATCTTCATAGTCCCTCACGCACGGTTACATATGCGCCCGCTCCAGGAGTGCTTAGCGAATCAGTGGACACAGGCTCAGGGGCAATTAACAGACCTAGTGTTGGTTACCAGTCGGGCATACGACTCTCTGCATTGGTGGACTCCACACAACCTTTGCAAGGGCCGACTGTTCCAAGAGCCAGTGCCGCAGATTATCCTGACAACGGACGCATCTCTCCAGGGATGGGGAGCTCATCTGCTCACTTACACAGTGCAGGGACTATGGACGACGCAGCAACAGAAGATGCACATCAACTATCTGGAACTGATGGCAATCTTCATGGCGATCAAGTCCTTCATTGTACATCTGTGCAACAAGGTAGTGTTAGTCCGGACGGACAACATGACTGCGATGTACTACATTCAGAAGCAGGGAGGCACCCACTCGCCACAGCTGTCTCATCTGGCTCAGAGCATGTGGAAGTAAGCCATTCAGAGGAACATTTTCCTCATGGCAGAACACCTCCCAGGAAAGGACAATCAGATGGCGGATCTGCTCAGCAGGTACAGCCATCAAATGCACGAGTGGGAGATACACCCATCTGTCCTCCAACCGTACTTCCAGCAGTGGGGTCATCCGGAGATAGACCTGTTTGCCACAAAAGAAAACGCAAAATGCCAACACTTTGCCGCCAGGTTCCCTCACCCACAGTCGCAGGGGAATGCGATATGGATGAACTGGTCAGGCAAATTTGCGTACGCTTTTCCGCCAGCCCCTCTAATACCGCTGGTTGCAAGAAAGCTAAGGCAGCACGCGATGACTCTCATCCTAGTTGCTCCAACGTGGGCGCGCCAGGCTTGGTACACCACGTTCCTCGAACTCTCAGTGGTGCCGCATCAAAGACTGCGCCTCACGCCCAGTCTTTTGACGCAGAACCATGGAGAAATTCAGCATCCAGATCCGCAACAGCTCAACCTGGCGATCTGGCTCCTGAAGTCCTAGAGTTTGGATACCTTAACCTACCTCCGGAATGCATGAACATCATCAAGGAGGCAAGGAAGCCAACTACCAGGGCATGCTATGCTGCAAAATGGAAGCGTTTTGTCATTTACTGTACAGCCAATGACATAAACCCGCTAGATGCATCTATCCCTAACATCATTTGCTATCTGTTGCATCTTTACAAGTGCAATCTAGCGTACACTTCCATTCGGATACATCTATCCGCCATAGCGGCTTATCTTCAGAACAGGCAGCATCTCTCTGTCTTCAGAGTGCCTGCCATTAAAGCTTTCCTTGAAGGTCTGAAACGAGTCATTCCCCCAAGAACACCGCCAGCTCCGGTGTGGAATCTCAATGTCGTTCTCACCAGACTGATGGGACCACCATTTGAGCCACTGCACTCGTGTGAACTCCAGTTCCTTACGTGGAAAGTAGCTTTCCTAATAGCTATTACGTCTCTGAGGCGTGTTAGTGAGCTACAAGCGCTCACAATCCAAGAGCCATTCATTCAGATTCATCCAAATAGGGTAGTGCTACGTACTAACCCCAAATTCCTTCCGAAGGTGGTGTCACAGTTTCATCTCAACCAAACTATTGACTTACCGGCATTCATCCAAAACCCACAAACGGTGGCGGAGAGAATGCTCCATACGTTAGACGTACGGAGGGCGTTGATGTACTACATAGACAGAACACAACACTTTAGGAAAACAAAACAACTTTTTGTTGCCTTCTCACCACAACACAAAGGCAACCCTATTTCCAAAGCAGGAATAGCCAGGTGGATTGTTAAGTGCATCCAAATATGTTATCAAAAGGCCAAGCGCACTTTAACGATACCCCCAAGGGCGCACTCCACACGCAAATTGGGGGCATCCATGGCTTTCCTAGGGAACATTCCTTTAGAGGATATTTGCAGAGCAGCCACGTGGGTTACACCACATACCTTTACAAAACACTACTGTGTTGATGTGCATTCCAAGCAGCAAGCTGCTGTAGGACAGGCTGTTCTCAAGACACTTTTTCAGGTTTCTGCAGCTGGCACGGGCAACCGCCGCTGATGGAGGGACTGCTATGTATTCTATGCTAAGATATGAATTTAGCAGCCCACATGCCTCGAACTGAATATGCTACTTACCAGTATGCATCTGTTCTTGGCATGTAGGGCTGCTAACATTCATATCGCCCACCCTCCTCCCCGGTGCCTGTCGCAGCTGCAGATTTACTATTGTATTCAATCATTAGCATGGACATCCTTTACACTTTTCACTCCATCTTCTGCCACAATGGCGAAAACCAATCTGGGGATGGAGCCGATGCCCATGCGCACTGTAGTCCAGGGGAGGAGCCACCTATCTCAGGATACTTCGAAGACTCTTCCAGGACAACAATGTGCGATCATCCGGACCCAACACTAGGCGGCGATCTAATGCTAAGATATGAATGTTAGCAGCCCTACATGCCAAGAACAGATGCATACTGGTAAGTAGCATATTCATTACTCATTACACCTACACATTCTCCTCCACCACCATCACCTGACCCCCAGGATACATTGGGATATAGATGACTACACATCACAGGAGATTGACCCACGGGATAATAATAATGCTAGCCTTCAGCCAGATAATGACCCCGACCTATATTCATCCAGACCTTCTCCTCCAGATGATTACATTGGATATATTGAGCTCGTTAACAGAGCTGCACAATATCATGGAGTAGAGCTTCATAAAGAGACTTTAGAGGAGGATTTTTATGTTTGACACACTAAGTTCATCTGAAAGGGCTACACAAACATTACCAATGTTAAAGGGTATGCTTAAACATACTGATATCTTTAAAACCCTGTAAGAGGTAGAATCATCACTCCCAGGGTAGAGAAAAAGTACAAATCTAATGACCCTGTATATATCAAAGGCCAGTAACCCTTGGACTCTGGTAGTTTTCAACACTTGTAAAAGAGCTAATTTGCAAACCGGGGAAGCCCCTTCTCCTGATAGTCCAAATTAATTGACGCTTCGGGCAAAAGGGTAGTGTCACAAGCAGCTGATCATTGGTGCATTGCTAATGCTCAAGCACTTTTGGCAAGGTATGATAGAGCTCATTATGATGAGCTTGAAAAGCTCATTGAATTTCTTCCTGATGAGCATAAGTCTAGAGCTAGTGCCCTTATTCAAGAGGGTAAATTAATAACTAATACTTTTATCAGGTGTGCTCTAGATCAGGCAGACACAGCAGCTCGGGCAGTAAACACTTGTGTACTGCTCCGAAGACATGCTTGGTTAAGAATTTCAGGATTCAAGCCTGAGGTACAAGCCTCTATTCTTAATCAACCGTTTGACAAAGAACACCTCTTTGGTCAGTGATGTCATTTGAGATGTCATCAGTGATGTCACTGACCATGTCATGAATGATGTAATATGTGACATCATCAGCAGTGGATTGCGGGTGCGCAAAATATAGTTAGTACAACTAACTATATAGGAGCAATTTCAATGGTTTTGTATGAGTGAAATGTCCAGCTAACTAGAACACCCCTAAAACTTATAGATTTTTGAGTGAATTTTAAAGGTTTTTTAAATGCTAATTCCTAACTATATAAAGGCCTGAAACCTATGGTTTTTTCAGTGAATTTGCAAGGTTTTTTTAATGCTAATTCCTAACTATATAAGGCCTGAAAGCCCACCAGGAATCTCCAGTATGCTCCAGGGGACTGCATTGCAGAGAGGTGTAATGAAGCCACGCCCCTTTTTACACCTCTCTGTAACGCAGCCCCCGTGCATGTTTGAAGAGGGTAAACTAATTCCCCTTGCATACTGGGGGTCCCTGGAGGCCAACTAGCCCACCTGGAACCTCCAGTATGCGCCAGGGGGCTGCATTGCACAGAGGTGTAATGAGGCTATGCCTCTTTTTACACCTCTCTGCAACGCAGGCCACTGGCGCGTTTGCAGAGGGGGGACTAATTCCCCTTGCATACTGGGGGTCCCTGGGTCATATCTGCCCAAACGCCGAAAATCCGAACGATTAAAAATGACTTTTCTTGAGAAACATTTGGATTTGGATTATCATGTCCTATACTTTGGAATTTTTGAAAGACTGACTTTGAGGATGCTATAAATTACTCAAGTCTGCCCGAATTGTGTGGGTAAAATTGATACCTAGTCACTTTGAATAAGAATGTAGTTACGTCTCGTCTAACATTTGGAAGAAATATCTAGTTATATGACAACAGGATACCGACATAACTTGAAGGAAATAAGAACGCCCTGAAGAAGTTCTGTTGTACAGAACGAAAAGCGTCAGCTGGCTGTGGTACATAACCTTAAGGAAAATAAAAGCATTTGAATATACACCAAGATTCAGCGCTTCAATAAGGACTCTAAGTGATATGATTTGATTGGACTTATTGTGCAAGTGGTGCTGTGCTAAACTTTGGAATATTCTCCACTACTCTCAACTACTTACTCTCTACTACTCCACTACTCTCTAATACTCACTCTCTACTACTCTCTCTCTACTACTCACTCCCTACTACTCACTCTCTACTACTCACTCTCTACTACTCTCTCTCTACTACTACTCTCTCTCTACTACTCTCTCTACTACTCACTCTTTACTATTCACTCTCTACTACTCACTCTTTACTACTCACTATCTACTACTCTCTACTACTCACTCTCTACTTCTCTCTCTCATACTCTCTACTACTCACTCTCTACTACTCTCTCTACTACTCTCTCTCTACTGCTCACTCTCTACTACTCTCTACTATTCTCTCTCTCTGCTACTCACTCTCTACTACTCACTCTCTACTACTCACTCTCTACTACTCACTCTCTACTACTCACTCTCTACTACTCACTCTCTACTACTCACTCTCTACTACTCACTCTCTACTGGTCTCTACTACTCACTCTACTACTTACTCTCTACTACTCTCTACTCACTCTACTACTCACTCTACTCACTCTACTACTCACTCTACTACTCACTCTCTACTACTCACTCTCTACTACTCTCTCTACTGCTCTCTACTATTCACTCTCTACTCTATTACTCACTCTCTTCTCTCTACCTCTCTCTACTTCTTTCTCTACTAGTCTCTACCTCTCTACCTCTACCTCTACACCTCTACCTCTCTCTACACGCACACATATACACACATATATATATATGCATATATATATGCATATATATATGCATATGCATTTATGTATGTGTGTATATATATATATATACATACATATATAAACATATATAATATGCATGTTCGAGGCATGTGGGCTGCTAAATTCATATCTATTGCATAGATCGCCGCCTAGTGTTGGGTCCGGATGATTGCACATTGTTGTCCTGGAAGAGTCTTCGAAGTATCACGAGATAGGTGGCTCCTCCCCTGGACTACAGTGCGCATGGGCATCGACTCCATCCCCAGATTGTTTTTTTCCGCCATTGGGTTCGGATGTGGTTTCGACGTCTCCGTGTCGGAACCGAAAAACTTTGTTCTTAAGGCCAAAAGGCCTTAGTTACCTGCGTCGGTATTGTTTGCATACGGTCTCGAGCATCCTCCGACTCTCTGAGCCGGAATTCTGCGGAGTCGAGTAACTCTTCGGACATCGAGGCCCTCTCGTCGCAGCAAGACCCCGACGAACTTAACATGTAGCGGAGCCCGTTCAAGTTCTGCCCCGTCTGTGGATCCAAATATCCACATATCGACGTGCATCCGGTCTGTAATAAATGCCTCTCGCCGGACCACAACGAGGAAAACTGCATGGCCTGTTCAAAATTCAGGTCAAAGAAGACGCTCAAGCATCGGCGCGCGGCGCGCCTCGAGGCCCAGCGAGCGGCCCCGGCACCCGACGACATATTCGACGACCCCGCAGAAGAAGGCGGTAGCCATCATCTTCAGATTTCTCCACAGTCGACGGAGGTCGAGGCGGAGCCTGAAGACCAAGTCGTAGGACAGGCCCTGGACCTTGAATACGTCGAGGAGGTAGGGGACGACGAAGAAGTTTATGGGGCCGCGGAAGATAGCTCAGAGGAAGAGCTATGCCCCGAAAGCTACATGACTCAGGCTCAGGTCACGGGATCGCCACTCAGCCTTACCCACGACCCAGCACCGCTATCCCCGGCCCCGCATTCTGGCCCGGCCACGGACACTCACGCGGAGCCGCCATTACACGTATCGAATTCGAAACCTTCGGATTCGACGGCACCAAAGATGGCCGACGTCCCATCGAAACCATCGGATTCGACAAAACCTAAAATGGCCGACGTCCAACACAAAATAGCGAAGCCTGCTCCTTCATCGACTCCGTCGACCTCCGGCCCACAGAAGTCGAAGAAGGCTGTCGAGTCGACAGCGCCGCAAAAGGTGCCCAAGGAATCATCCTCTAAGAAGGACGTCCATCAAGTGGCGAGCACAGTTGCTCCGGCGCGGACCTCGAAGACTGCTGACACGCCTTCGGCCGCCACTGCGGCGCCTACCAGTAAGCGCACAGTCGAGTCAAAATCAACTAAAAGCCATGACCCGAAGACAGGGGGCACTACGCATCGGCACAAAGATGCCGGATCGGCAGCAACGGCGTCGGCGCCAAAGGCTGCAACTGAGCCGCGAGCCGTTAGTAACGAAGATTCGTCGACGGAAAACTCGTCGACACCGAGAGACTCCGATGCTACCGAACATCGGCCGTCAGTTTCTAAACCCTCTGCTTCCTTCACTAAGCAGGTCACCGACTCCCTCAAACGTATTCGGGACAAGACTTTGTCGTCAACGGCTCCCACGCCGTCGGCTCCGAAATCGGTGGACACACCTCCTAAGACCTCGGCCAAGCTTCTCTACTCTCTGCCACCTAAGGTGGCACCGAAGGCATTTGCACCCAGATCGGTGCCGAAAATCGCTGACACGTCGGACACTTCCACGCACAAAAGCTTGGATCGACATCACGCCTCTGAAGACCAATCAGAGCATTACATCGATGCCCAAACGGGGAAATTGACCCTCTACAAAAGGAAAATCACTTCCCAACCACTGGAATCCTATGTCATTCCACTGAAAAAGAAAAGGCCGGCACAGGACATTCCTGCCCTTGTTGAACCTGTTTTGCCACCACCAAGAAGGAGTCCATCACCTTCCCCCGACCAATCAGGTGGAGAGGATGATGACCAAGATGATCAGTACAATTTCCCAGTTAACAATGACCCTGATGTTCAACTGGACTCATATGGCGATACTGGGGATCAAGGTGGACATCAGGTGGTACAAGATCCACAGGGGTTTGGGGCACGTACATCACCAACAGAGGATTCAGCAGCGTTTAATGCTTTGATAGAGCGGGCAGCGGCAAATCATGATGTGGACATGCATGCTGACCCGGTAGAGGAGGATTTTTTGTTTGAAACTTTCTCTGTCTCAGACAGAACAGTTAAAATACTTCCTATGCTCAAAGGTGTCCTTAAACATGCACCAGAAATCTTTAAGGAACCTACCAGGGCGAGAGTGGTGAACCCACGTATCGAAAAGAAATACAGGCCAGCACCTGGAGACCCTGCATATATTCGGGGACAGTTGCCTCTGGATTCGTTGGTGGTCGCCAATGCCCGCAAGAGGGCGAACTCCCAAACAACGGGTGAAGCTCCTCCCCCAGACAAGGAGTCGAAAGTGCTTGAGGCATCCGGCAAAAGGGTGGCTGCGCAAGCTGCCAATATCTGGCGTATAGCAAACACACAGGCACTATTGGCACGATACGATAGGGCGCATTACGACACCCTAGAACAGCTCCTTCGACACCTACCTGATCAATTTAAGGAAGGGGCCGAAATGCTCATACAAGAGGGAAAGCTCATCTCAAACGCAGTAATAAAGTGTGCACTTGATGTGGCTGATACAGCGGCTAGGGGGATTAACACTAGCGTCATGTTAAGGCGACAAGCTTGGCTTCGCATATCTGGATTTAAACCCGATATACAAACTACAATACTCAACCAGCCCGTCAATCCAGACAGACTGTTTGGTCCAGATGTTGACACCACCCTGGAAAAGATTAAAAAGGACAATGAGACTGCTAAGTCCATGGGGGCGCTTCAGTCTCAACAATTCAGGGGAAGCACTTTTCGTTGCTCAGGAGCACGTGGTGTTACCAGAGGACAGTTGGGTCAACAAACACAATTCGCAAAAAGTGGTGCACAATCCTCGTACCCCAAGCAGGGTAGAGGGGGTTACAGAGGTAACAGTGCCAAAGGCAGGGGCAGAGGGAACAACAACTCCCGTTCCTCTGCCGCCAACAAACAGTGACTCTCTGTCACTGCCCCCCGACCATCCAACACCTGTCGGGGGGAGACTCCAGCAGTTCCTGCCAGTCTGGACGTCCATCACCACGGACAGGTGGGTGAGAAAACTTATCCAGTACGGTTATTGTTTGGAGTTAACATCCACTCCTCCCAACATTCCCCCAAGACACCGTCCTATGTCTGCAGAGCACTTGCACTTATTGCAGCAGGAAGTTGTGGTGATGCTGCAAAAAGGCGCAATCGAGCTCGTACCGGTGGAAGAGGAAGGAACAGGAGTCTATTCCCTGTACTTCCTCATCCCAAAAAAGGACGGATCCCTCAGACCCATTCTGGATCTACGCCCTCTCAACATGTATATACTGTCGGAACACTTTCACATGCTGACACTGCAGCAAATTCTTCCACTGCTAATCCAAGGGGACTTCCTAGCAACCTTGGACCTCAAGGATGCTTATTTCCACATCCCACTCCACCCATCCCACAGAAAATACCTCAGGTTCACCACTCAAAACAGGCACTATCAGTTCAAAGTCCTACCCTTCGGGGTGACTACTGCCCCCAGAGTGTTTACAAAGTGTCTGGCGACAGTGGCGGCTCACCTCAGACGGCAGAACATACATGTCTACCCGTACCTAGACGACTGGCTTGTTCAAGCAAAGTCGGAACAACAGTGCTCCACGGACATGTCCCACACTATTCACCTCCTTCACAGTCTGGGGTTCTCGCTAAACTACCCAAAGTCGCACCTTCAGCCAGCCCATGTGCGGCAGTATCTGGGCGCGACAATAAACACCCTGACTGCTATGGCTCCGCCAAACCCAGTCAGGATCGACACAATTCAATCGCTGATCCAGAGGTTCAGACCGCAACACTCCCTACCAGCGAGAGTGTTCATGCAGTTGATAGGCAGGATGGCCTCCTGCATCTTCATAGTCCCGCACGCGAGGTTGCACATGTGTCCGCTCCAAGAATGCTTGGCTTATCAGTGGACACAGGCTCGGGGACATCTGACAGACCTAGTGTTGGTGACCGGTCGGGCATACAACTCTCTGCATTGGTGGAATCCACACAACCTTTGCAAGGGACGACCGTTCCAAGAGCCAGTGCCACAGATTATCCTAACGACGGACGCATCTCTCCAAGGGTGGGGAGCCCATGTGCTCCACTACACTGTGCAGGGACTGTGGTCCACCCAGCAACAGAAATTGCACATCAACTACCTAGAATTGATGGCAATCTTCATGGCGCTAAAGTCCTTCAAAGTACATCTGTGCAACAAAGTCGTGTTGATCCGGACGGACAACATGACAGCCATGTACTACATCCAAAAACAGGGAGGCACTCACTCGCCACAGCTGTCTCATCTGGCTCAGAACATGTGGAAGTGGGCCATTCAAAGGAACATTTTCCTCATGGCAGAACACCTCCCGGGCAAGGACAATCAGATGGCGGATCTGCTCAGCAGATACAGCCATCAAATGCACGAGTGGGAGATACATCCATCAGTACTCCACCCGTACTTCCAGCAGTGGGGTCATCCAGAGATAGACCTGTTTGCCACAAGGGAAAACGCAAAATGCCAAAGCTTTGCCGCCAGGTTCCCTCACCCGGAATCGCAAGGGAATGCGATATGGATAAACTGGTCAGGCAAATTTGCGTACGCTTTTCCCCCAGCGCCTCTCATTCCGCTGGTGGCAAAAAAGCTAAAGCAACACTCGATGACTCTCATCCTGGTTGCTCCAACATGGGCACGCCAACCATGGTACACCACGTTTCTAGAACTTTCCGTGGTACCGCATCAAAGGCTGCATCTCACATCCAGGCTCCTGACGCAGAACCATGGAGACATTCAGCATCCAGATCCGCAACAGCTCAATCTGGCGATCTGGCTCCTGAGGTCTTAGAATTTGGCTACCTCAACCTGCCTCCAGAATGCATGGACATCATCCGGGAGGCAAGAAAGCCCACTACCAGAGCTTGCTATGCAGCAAAGTGGAAGCGGTTTGTCGTTTACTGTACAGACCACTATCAACCCGCTAGACGCCTCCATCCCTAACATCATCTGCTATTTGTTACATCTTTACAAATGCAATCTAGCGTACGCTTCCATTCGGATACACTTATCCGCCATAGCGGCTTATCTCCAGAATAGGCAGCATCTCTCTGTTTTCAGGGTGCCTGCCATTAAAGCCTTCCTGGAGGGACTGAAGCGAGTCATTCCTCCAAGAACACCACCAGCTCCAGTGTGGAACCTCAATGTGGTCCTCACTAGGTTGATGGGTCCACCTTTCGAGCCACTGCACTCCTGCGAAATTCAATTTCTAACATGGAAAGTGGCTTTTCTCATTGCTATTACATCGCTCAGACGTGTTAGTGAGCTGCAAGCGCTCACGATCCAAGAGCCATTCATCCAAATACATTCAAACAGGGTAATGCTCCGCACTAACCCCAAATTCCTTCCTAAAGTAGTGTCACAGTTTCATATCAACCAAACTATTGACCTACCCGCATTCTTCCAAAACCCACAAACGGTAGCGGAAAGAATGCTTCATACATTGGATGTTAGGAGGGCGTTGATGTACTACATTGACAGAACGCAACACTTTAGGAAAACACAACAACTTTTTGTTGCCTTCTCAGCACAGCACAAAGGCAACCCCATTTCCAAAGCAGGAATAGCCAGATGGATTGTTAAGTGCATTCAAATCTGTTATCAAAAGGCTAAGCGTACTTTAACAATACCCCCAAGGGCGCACTCCACACGCAAGTTGGGGGCCTCCATGGCTTTCCTGGGGAACATTCCTTTAGAAGACATTTGTAGAGCAGCCACATGGGCTACACCACACACATTTACCAAACATTACTGTGTTGATGTGCATTCCAAACAGCAAGCAGCTGTAGGACAGGCTGTTCTCAAGACACTTTTTCAGACTTCTGCAGCTGGCACGGGCAACCGCCGTTAATGGAGGGACTGCTATGTATTCTATGCAATAGATATGAATTTAGCAGCCCACATGCCTCGAACTGAATATGCTACTTACCAGTATGCATCTGTTCTTGGCGTGTAGGGCTGCTAACATTCATATCGCCCACCCTCCTTCCCGGTGCCCGTAGCGGCTGCAGATACTCTCTTGCATTTATCATTAGCATGGACATCCCTTACACTATTTCACTCCATCTCTGCCACAATGGCTAAAAACAATCTGGGGATGGAGTCGATGCCCATGCGCACAGTAGTCCAGGGGAGGAGCCACCTATCTCGTGATACTTCGAAGACTCTTCCAGGACAACAATGTGCAATCATCCGGACCCAACACTAGGCGGCGATCTATGCAATAGATATGAATGTTAGCAGCCCTACACGCCAAGAACAGATGCATACTGGTAAGTAGCATATTCAATCTATATAAATACAAATATAAATGCATGCATACATATACATATATGCATACATATGCATGTTATTTACATGAAAGTTTTAAAAACACTAATAAAAGCAAAGCTAAAAAGCCACCTCATTACAAACAGAATGGCTTTAACTTAAACGAGGGCGAGATCTATTGCATTTTCAATGCTTGTTTACTTTGGTTCCATCAAGAAGGCATTCAGATGTGTCACACATTTGCCATAAATTCTGAATGTTAGCACTCTAGTTGCTCATTAGATCACTGTAGTAAAGCTACTGCTCACCAAGGAAGTCTGCTTCTAATCATACTTTCTATTAATATGGCAAAATGAACCCCCTCATTTTGTTCCTTTTTTAAATTAAATGTTTTCAGACTTACCACTTCATTCCAATCAAGATGGCTTTTGGTGTGCCATACTTTTGTCATAAGTAAGACTGTTAGCGCTCTAGTTGTTCTTTAGAACACTCTGGGACATTCTGTCACTGGGCTATACTTGGGCTACATCTGGGTGATATTTGGGCTACATTTGGGCTCTTTTGTCTCTGGTGGCCATCTTGGGAGACTGCATGTCAGAAGTTTTTTAATGAAATAGAAGAGGATTTGGGAAGTCACTCAAAATGTGCCCTAATTTTTCTTTCTACAGCACTAATCATACTTTCTATGGCAAAATATACCCCCCTCATTTTGTTCCTTTTTAAATTAAATGTTTTAAGAGTTACCACTTTATTCCAATCAAGATGGCTTCAGGTGTGCCATACCTTTGTAATAAGTAGGACTGTTAGCGCTCTAGTTGTTCTTTAGAACACTCTAGGAGGCTGCAGTAGAACACGAAGGAATCAACTGACAGTCTCTGTCCTTGTTGGATGTACAAGTTTTACTGAGAATGTCAGACTTCATTCTCACATGACTGAGAAAGATAATGTGAATATACAGAAAATATGCTTTCAGTTTAGCTTATAGATCCCCTTCCAAACCACTGTGGGAAAAGCATGAGATAATAGTTTTCTTTCAAACATGATTCATGATATCCCAGCAGAAGGCTTTTTCACATGGTAAAATCACCTTAGAACACACCACAATTCCTAAAATGAGTATGGTACCATCAACAAATGATTTATAATGTAACTAAAGTCCTAAAACCCTCTATTAACTACAATGCTTTTTAATGAGGTGCTATCATGTATATTGGTCCCAAGATGGCTGCCAACACTTCTTGGATGAAGTGCTGACAGCCAATCAGATCTCACGATGAGATGTGTGGTTAGGCTCCGCCCAGATATGTGTTTTTGAAGTTAATTTTCATAAAAACCACTGGAGCAATTTTCACCAAATATAGCAAAGGCACTTCTGCGTACCAGTCCCTACAATTTTGCCAAGTTTGGTGTAATTCCGTTCAGCGGTTCGGGCTGTAGCCTTGTCAGAATGTCGAATGGAAATTAACATGGGGAAAACACGTTTTGGGACCCCCCTTTTTTCTCTGCCCCCACTTCACGTACTCCCCGAAACTTTCAGGGAAGGAGCGCAGCGGAGCTGGCCAAAAGTTTGAAACATTGCACGCAAATTCCTCAACCGGCGCCAAAGTTATTCCCAATAGAATGTTGCGGATTTCCTATGGTAGCTAGGTCCTAACTATATATACCTACTGGCTATCGCCAGGAGGTAATATATATATAAAATAAAAAAGCAAATGCAGCCTTATACACACTAGAGCTGAATAATGCTGTAAGGACTTCCCATTATATCATAAAGAATACATTAGAAACAGGGAAAAACAATAGTAGAACATGTTTAAAAACTGTTTTAATGCTTAGCACAAACTCTCAGAAAGGACTGAAAGCATTGACAGCTCCCAGGCTGCATTGCAGAAACATAGCCTAAAAAGGCTGAAAAGCTAACTCATAGCAATATAGCAATAAACTGGCACCGTGCCTTTAAGGCAGTCATGACCCCCAGCTTCCCATCATGCCTCAGGGGTGACAGGTCAGTTGTTCTGTGCGGTGACTCAAAAGCCATAACACACAGAGTTGACATTACCTTTAAAAATACAATAATCCTTTGCTCGGGAGGCGGGAGAGTTGCTTATGACTTTGATGAGGATACCCCTGGAAGAGATCTAGGATTACAGGTAAGTAACTAATCCTTCTCTTCCAGGGGATCCTCATCAATAGTCGTAAGCACTAGAATAGAATAGTGAGCCTCACCTCATCCCCCTGCGTGCGAAGGAAACAGAACAGTAAATCAGCCAACCAGCTTAGATAACTAAGCTCAGATAGAGATCTTACTATCCGAATAGATTCCTCAAGAAGGCCTGGCCTACTTGAGTATCCACCCTGGAATCGGATTCTAGACGAAAATGCCTTGTGAAAGTGTGAACCGATCTCCAGGTTGCTGCCTTGCAAATCTCCGCCATTGGAACATCATGCAAGAAAGCTACTGTGGCCGTCTTTCCCCTAGTGGAGTGTGCTTTAGGAGACAACAAAAGGGGTTTATTTGCCAACTGTTAGCCCAATTTTATACAGGACACTATCCATCTTGAAATGGATCTCTTTGAGGCTGAAAAGCCTGTTCTCATGGCACCATAATTAAAAAACAATTGATCCGATTTTCTTATTCCCTTCGTACCCTCCAAATAGAATTTCAGCCTTCTTTTAATGTCTAAGGAGTGGAGAGACCTCGCCGCAGGAGTTGCGGGATTGGGAAAAAAGGATGGTAGGGACAATGACTGATTAATATGGAAATCAGATATAACCTTTGGCAAAAAAGCAAGGTGAGCCCTTAACACTACCCTGTTGTGGTGAAACACAATATACGGCTCTTTAGCACACAGCGCTTGGATCTAACTTACTCTGCACGCTGATGTTATTGCCACCAGGAAAGCGGTCTTCCTTGACAGGTTCTGCAATGTGGCTTTATGAATGGGCTCAAAAGGAGGACCCATCAATCTAGACAGCACCAGATTCAATTCCCAAGGAAGAGAAGGAGTTCGAACCGGGGGATACACTTTCTTCAACCCCTGTAGGAAATCCCTAACCACCTGCAATTGGAAAAAAGAAGGTTGGTTGGGGGATTTTCTGTATGCCGTAATGGCTGACAAGTGAACCCTGATCAAGGAATATTTCAAACCCGCTTTGGACAAATAAAGGATGTAAGGTAGAATGACCTCCTCCTGCCCCTTTGTAGGATCAAAATGATTATGAACACACATGGGTAGAATCTCTTCCACTTAAAGCGTACAACGCTCTTGTGGAAGGTCTCTTAGCCTCTTTCAGGATGTGCATGCAGTCCTGCGGCAGATTCAAATGTCCATATTGTAGGACCTCAGGAGCCATGCTGCCAAGTTCAGTGAAGGAAGGCTGGGATGGAGAATCCTCCCGTCCATTTTGGTCAGTAGGTCCGCTCTGTAAGGCAGTCTCCTGTGGGGGAGTACCGACAACTGCAGAAGGTACGGGTCTCACCAATGATGCGGCCAGTTTGGAGATATCAGAATCATCTTCATGTTGGATCTGATGAGCTTGGAAACCACCTTCGGGATCAGAGGCAGAGGAGGAAGGCGTATGCTAATGTCTCCGACCAATCCATCAAAAGCGAATTCCCCCTTGTCCCTGGACGGTAGAATCTGGATTCGGAAGCGTGGCATATTTTGCTTTTTGTCGTCTGCAAACAAATCTATTGACGGACAACCCCACTGTTGGAAAATATCTGCTACCACCTCGTCGTGTAGCACCCAGTCTGGCTGATCTTCGAAGTGCCGACTGAGCGCATCTGCTCACATTTTTTCGTCTGCTGTTGTTTTTCCCTGTTTCTAATGTATTCTTTGATATAATGGGAAGTCCTTACAGCATTATTCAGCTCTAGTGTGTATAAGGCTGCATTTGCTTTTTTATTTTTTATATATATATATATATATATATATATATATATATATATATATATATATATATATATATATATATATATATATATATATATATATATATATATTTATTTCACACTTCTTCGCTGTCACACGAAAAAAATGTGCGCACTACCTCTGAATTCCACAGTTTGATTTATTATAATCCTTTTAGCATGAAAGCAAACAATCGTTTGCTTTCATGCTAAAAGGATTATAATAAATCAAACTGTGGAATTCAGAGGGAGTGCGCCCTTTTTTTTCGTGTGACAGCGAAGAAGTGTGAAATATATAACGGCGTGGTTCTGCCGTAGGGTCACGCACCTGAGACCAACGTGTGGGGATATGGATATATATATATATATATATATATATATATATCAATGCTCGAAGGTGTCCACCTTTGAGTAGCACGCGAACAGCAGCTTGGTTTATGTATAGGTGAGGACGGGGATCCACTCTTAGACGCCGCTCCGTACGGGATCTGCCCGACGCGTTTCGAAGCTCCATATGCTTCTCTTCAGGGGCTTTAACGGAAGCGGTGTGCGCAACCGCCGACCCACTTCCCCATTTAATATATAACACACCCACCGATGGGAGGCTCAAATGAGACTGTGCATTCTGGGAAGTGTGGTCCGGGAAGAACACAATCAAGTCCTGTATGGACTCCACAAGTGGGCCCGTCCTCGATTCCAAGTACGACTGCTGCTTCACTTTCGTGACCCCCAGGGTACCGGGGTGGTGCATACTCCGCAGCTGGACGGCCGCGTATAAATCAATGCTCTAAGGTGTCCACCTTTGAGTATCACGCTAACAGCAGCTTGGTTTATGTATAGGTGAGGACGGGGATCCACTCGTAGACGCCGCTCCGTACGGGATCTGCCCGACGCGTTTCGAAACTCCATATGCTTCTCTTCAGGGGCTTTAACGGAAGCGGTGTGCGCAAACGCCGACCCACTTCCCCATTTAATATAATCAGCAGTCGTACTTGGAATCGAGGACGGGCCCACTTGTGGAGTCCATACAGGACTTGATTGTGTGCTTCCCGGACCACACTTCCCAGAATGCACAGTCTCATTTGAGCCTCCCATCGGTGGGTGTGTTATATATAAAATGGGGAAGTGGGTCGGCGGTTGCGCACACCGCTTCCGTTAAAGCCCCTGAAGAGAAGCATATGGAGCTTCGAAACGCGTCGGGCAGATCCCGTACGGAGCGGCGTCTACGAGTGGATCCCCGTCCTCACCTATACATAAACCAAGCTGCTGTTCGCGTGCTACTCAAAGGTGGACACCGAGCATTGATTTATACGCGGCCGTCCAGCCGCGGAGTATGCACCACCCCGGTACCCTGGGGGTCACGAAAGTGAAGCAGCAGTCGTACTTGGAATCGAGGACGGGCCCACTTGTGGAGTCCATACAGGACTTGATTGTGTGCTTCCCAGACCACACTTCCCAGAATGCACAGTCTCATTTGAGCCTCCCATCGGTGGGTGTGTTATATATAAAATGGAGAAGTGGGTCGGCGGTTGCGCACACCGCTTCCGTTAAAGCCCCTGAAGAGAAGCATATGGAGCTTCGAAACGCGTCGGTCAGATCCCGTACGGAGCGGCGTCTACGAGTGGATCCCCGTCCTCACCTATACATAAACCAAGCTGCTGTTCGCGTGCTACTCAAAGGTGGACACCTTCGAGCATTGATTTATATGCGGCCGTCCAGCCGCGGAGTATGCACCACCCCGGTACCCTGGGGGGTCACGAAAGTGAAGCAGCAGTCGTACTTGGAATCGAGGACGGGCCCACTTGTGGAGTCCATACAGGACTTGATTGTGTGCTTCCCGGACCACACTTCCCAGAATGCACAGTCTCATTTGAGCCTCCCATCGGTGGGTGTGTTATATATAAAATGGGGAAGTGTGTCGGCGGTTGCGCACACCGCTTCCGTTAAAGCCCCTGAAGAGAAGCATATGGAGCTTCGAAACGCGTCGGGCAGATATATATATATATATATATATATATATATATATATATATATATATATATATATATATATATATATATATATATATATATATATATATTCTCATATATATATATATATATATATATATATATATATATATATATATATATATATATTCTCATATATGATTGTGTTTCCGGGGTCCCGTGCATGGGCGGGAATATTCTAGTGCTTATGACTTTGATGAGGATACCCCTGGAAGAGAACTAGGATTACAGGTAAGTAACTAATCCAAACTGATTTACTTACCTTTTCTCTAGGAAATGTCCCAGTGTGATATCTAGGCCTATCACACTTTGGAAGGAGGCCACGATTGTTTTATTATTGAAGCCTGGTAGGGATCCCCTGATGGCTGATTCCTACCGTCCAATCTCCCTGCTGAATTCTGATTTATAAGATCTTTATGAGTATTCTGGCAGGGAGATTGGCAAAGTTGGCACCATGCCTGATTAATACCGACCAGAAAGGCTTTATGGTTGGGAGAGTCCTCCAGAAACAAACACAATTACTTATTGGCGACATCGATCTTACTGAAATTAGGAGGGATCCCCTGGCAGTAGTGGCCTTAGACGCCGCTAAGGCCTTAGATCGTGTGTGCTGGAGATATCTTTGGGCGGTGGTGGAGGTCATGGGTATGGGCCCAATCTATGTCCAGACTTTAAAGAACTGTTATTCTGGGGCTCCGGCGAAGATTTTGCTAAATGGCTTCCTGACTCCAAGCTTTGCAATACAGAGAGGGACAAGACAGGGGTGCCCTCTATCTCCCCTTCTATTCAATATCTATATTGAGCCCCTTGCACAGGAGATTAGGCTGGATAACATCATAAGGCCTTTTAAATTGCAAAATTATCAGTGCAAAATCGCCTTGTAGGCGGACGATGTAATCTGTACCGGTGACCCTGATATCTCCATTCCGCGGCTTGAAACCTTGTTGGGGAACTTTGGCTCGATCTCAGGACATCTCGCCAACTCTGCTAAAACAGAGGTTGTGTTGGATCACAGTGTACAGTCAAGGACCCATAAGTAGAGAAGTCGGGTATCTATGGATAAAAATAGTTAAGGACCTGGATAAAATTCCCCTGATTAATCTCAGAAAAATCGAAAAGGATATTGACTACCTCTTTGCCAGGTGGAAAAACCTCCCTTTGACGATCTATGGGAGGGTCAACCTGGTAAAGATGTCAGTATTACCCAAACTGACTTTCCTTTTTAGCGCGGTGCCTCTTACTTTTCCCCAGAAAAATATTAGTAAGATTCAGGGCAAAATTGGTAGTTTTCAGTGGGGTCAGAAAAGTGCTAGGCTATCCTAGAAAAAACTAAGAAGGAAACTTTTAAAAGGTGGTTTGGTACTTCCTGATACTAATTGGTACTTAGTGGTTTTTCAATTTAAGGGCATAAGGATGCTGTTGTCTACTCCGGGGGAAAGTACGTTGGGTAGGTTTTTGGGTGAATTGGCCTTAGTAGAGGGTGGCAGTGGGCAAGCGGGGTTTTTATATAAATTTGGGGCACCCAGATTCTTCAAGCGTGTACGTCTCAAGGTTTTGAGCTGCCTTGCTGACTTGGCACAAATTAAGACTTATTGGGGGCTTAGGTTATTTCTCCGCCTTTGCACCAATCTGGGATTCCCTGGGGACCCCCCCTCCCCCCGCCTGGGTAACAGCTTTCCGATTAGAAGAGAAGGTTTGGAGATGTGGCGGATCTGGTGGACTCAGATGGGGTTCACCCTTGGGAGATATTGCAAGATAAGATCGTCCCTCATTCTCTAGGTTTAAGTACCTCCAGTTAAGATCATTGCATGAGGCGGAAGCTCGAGAAACAGCAGGGAACTGGGAACTTGAGCAGTTATTCCAAGACTCACGCTCAAGGAAGAAAGAAATATCTTTGTGGTACTTAAGCCTTCTTGAAGCAGAGGATCATGAGGTTCCCCCTCCGTCATCAGTATGGAATTCTTCCCCACTTGCCCACGATATAGAAAGCGTTTTTGAAACCTCCCTTAATTTACTATATAAATATATCAAGCCTGCTAGGCTAAAGAAAAATCAATTGTTTGTATTAAACAGGCTTTATTACACGCCGGCCAAAATTGACAAATTTGCACCTGTTCCCGCTCTAGTATGCACGAGGTGTTCTCTCAGTAATGCGGATGACATCCATATGTTTTTCAAATGTGCAGAACTAGCCCTATTTTGGAAAAACGTGGGGGAATCCTTGACAGCCATTTTTCAAACCCATTTAGAGATGGATCTCCCCCTGGTGATTTTTTTAATATAAATAATTATGTAGAAGGGTCGCTTCCACAGACCCATATTGGTTTGCTTCTCTATCTTGTGATCCTGGCTAGGAGGGAGATATCTTTTCGATGGAAAGATCCGTCTCCCCAATAGAGAAAGCTGGCTGAAAGCGGCACAGCGCATGGCTTGTCTAGAGCAAGAAGATGTATTGGGAATGCATGATAACATCTGGTCTCCCCTGTTAACCTGGGGTCGCCGCTTGCATCTGTTAACCTGTTAAGAACTCTGCTTTGTGGGCGCGTCCAATGATTACACCAGTCCTCAGGATCAAGAGGAAGGCCTTGGTGGTCCAGACTAACTCAGTGAGTCGAGGGGCGCCCAGTTAAACACAAGTCGACTTGTCAAAACTGCCAGAGTCTTTGGTGAGATGAGGACAAAAAAAAAAAAGCAACTTGAAAAGTAATTTAAACTGCTTTACAAACAAATGACTTACCTGTAACAAATCCATTTGCATTCAACTGCATTTAAATTGTATTTCAACTGCAATATACCAGTAAAGTATTATTTCACTTACCTGCACCAGGCCTGGCTTGGTTCTAGAAATAAAATAACTAAATATATTTTTATACAAACAAAATTGTTCTGAGTTCAGTCTGTGTGACATAATTTTGTGTCTAAGTGTGTACAATAAATGCTTAGCACAAACCCTCTGATAAAGCCTTAGTGTTCGCCCACACTACCACAAATAGAGAGTAAGGCATTATCTACTTTTACAGCTGCCTACCTTAGGGTTTCCACTGGACTCTGTGCACACTATACCTTACTTTAGTATAGTACTAGCAGCCCGTCCCGACGTTGTCCGGGTATGAAATAGAATGTGTGTAATGTGTGTATTTGGCAAGGGCAATTTATTTTAAAATCTCACAGTAGACAACATTTTTTGTTTCATTAGAATAGGGACAGAGAAAGCTCAGCTGCAGCCCTGGTTGATATTAGCAGGCACGTGTAATTGGTGTAGTGATCCGCCGCCTGAGTCTGGCTTCAGCCCTGGTTGATGTTAGCAGGCGCGTGTAATGTTGTTGAATGAGAGAGTTATCAGCCGCGGGTAAATCCGTTTAATGAGAGAGTTGAGTAACAGCGAGTAGGAGAGGCTGCAGTAATTGTCCCCGCAGACACGCTCATTTGCGTGTTCCCCGGCTTGAGGCCCAGATGCAGGCCTGTTTGATGTTAGCAGGCGCGTGTTCCCCCGCTTGAGGCCCAGCTGCAGCCCTGGTTGATGTTAGCAGGCGCGTGTAATTAGTGTACTGATCCGCTGCCTGAGCCCGGCTAGAGCCCTGGTTGATCGTAGCAGGCGCGTGTAATTTCGTTGAATGAGAGGCGCGCAGGAGAGGCTGCAGTAACGTCACTTACCAGGCCTCCAGGTGAACGCGTTTGTCACGCCCCCAGCACACGGCACAGCAGACGATCTTCTGATTAATGTACGACCCACATGGCATGAAGGGCGGAACGTAGCACACGCCCCCAGCGTTTCTCACGCCCCCACCGTGCCCCTTGATGCGGCGCAATTGCATTCACATGGCATGAAGGCCGGACACACGCCCCCAGCGTTTCTCACTCCCCCAGCGTGTCAAGCCCCCAGCGTGCCCCTTGCTGCTGCGCAGCAACATAATTGGCGCTTGTATGTACGACTCACATGGCATGAAGGGCGGACACACGCTCCCAGCATTTGTCACGCCCCCAGTGTTTGTCACGCCCCCAGCACACGCCCACTGCCCACAATGTGATGGCCGTACCACACGCCCCCAGCGTTAGTCACGCCCCCAGCCCACGCCCACAGCACAACGCAGACACGCCCACAAGGGACTACTTTGCTGGCACGGTTCTTTTACCTTTTAAATGCATAGAGGAGTTGGCCTAACGGCTAAGGCGCTCGACCTCGGACCTGAGGATCTGGGTTCGAGTCTTGGTAACGACGCCAAACTTCCTGTGATTCTGAGCAAATCACTTAATCTCCCCGTGCCTAACAAAGTTGAATGTGTGTCCTCAAGTAACGTAACTGGTGCTATGTAAAGCGCTCTGATACCTGACTCAGTTTGGGTCAAGTTTGCGCTATATAAAACTCTGCAAAAAAAAAATTATTGGTGGCCGTCTGCATAGCCCCTATGTCCTTCTGCTGCAACTGCCCTTTCCAACGCTGTATTGGGTGTTGTGATTGGTGCTGTGGTTACTGAGATTACCCGCCTCAAAGGTTTGGGCTCTTTCTTTATAATATTAGTATGGATATACAGAGCCAGATTCCTACATATTGCAAAACATATTACATGCGACAAATTATCTTTGGTTCTTTAAAACAAATATGGTAAGAGTAATATTTTTATCAACCATTGGTCTCCGATTTAGTCATGGTGGGTGTAATCATTTCTGGACTCTGTGTGTGCAATGAATGCTTAGCACTGCCCTCTGATAAGCCTAACTGCTGGTCCACACTACCACACAAGAGAGCATTAGTATTATGTACTTGAGCATCTGGTTGTTTACTGGAGTTTGTGCACACTATTCCTCATTTTGGTATTGTATATACAGAGTTCGCTTCCTACAATTTTGATTTACATTTTTGTACACTTCTTCTTGACAGCACAAAATTGAAAAATAACGTTTTTAAGAAAGTAACCTAATCCTTTGCTTCTTTTCGCCATGGTCAAAAACACAATGAACCAGACCATTCCTTTTATTTCAGTTGAGTTTCACATTGAAAGTGTCTTAAAATAGCCAATAGAAATATATTTGCAGCCTATTGGCAGGCTAAAAATGCCCAAATGTCAATTTTTTTGAAAAAGAAGCCAGTTAAAACAATTGATCACCGTCTTAATAAGATGTGACTAGTAATATTTTTCATTAACCTTTCCGAAATAGAAAATAATGTAGGTCAATGTTAGCAGATAGGCTGCCCTCGATATAAGAGCAAACCTGTACTGTGTTGACCTGCCAATCTATCGCTAATGATAGTCATTTTTTCAAACCATCAGCACTTTGTTTAATGTCTTGACACTAAGATAGCGCCTATTAAAGTTATTTGAAGTGTCTTAGTAGTCAATTTTAAGTTTCGCACATTTTTAACTTTTTCTGCACTGCAAATCATCAGCACCACTGATTGCAATATAACTGTGGCTGCATCGATCGCTGGTTTTGAATTGAGAGTAGGTTCCCCATTAATTGGTGCGGGCTGCACCATTCACATAACCTACAGTAACTCCCAGATGATGATGCTCTGCCATTGTGGTGGGCTGATGGGATTCATTTTCACTCAGTGAGTGTGTGCTTGCTTTGATCCAGACACCATAGTTTCCTTGCCATTCTTTATCTCACGGTTTATAGACCGGTAGTTCCTTTGTGTTTTTTTAAAGTTGTAGTTTGGGGACAGGATACTGCCTGGTCTTTAAATATTGACTCCCTAGGACCCTCTTTTGTTAAAGATTTTGTGTATGCAAACATGTACTGTGCCAGTGAAAGGTCAGTGCCTTTTTTGGCTTCTGGTAACAGGATCCTGGATTATTGCGCTCTGCCTTTTTGTCATTTTTCTCATTGGAAATCTTTCAAAATGTTTTTCCAAGCACTTCATTCCGATGTGCTTTAAGACTTGGAGGGTGACTCTTCTTTTTTTTTTTTTTTTTTCTTCAAATTCTATTTTTCACTGTTGGGTTCGGAGGCACATTCTGGGCCGGAGATAGTCAAGGATACGGGTACTCTGCCGAAAAAGGTTGGAAAAAATAAATAGAAGAGGAAAGAATTTTTGGCAGCAGACCTCGAAGAAAAGGAGAAAATGCCAAGAAAGCAGAGGAAACCGATTCTGCCATTTATGCTTAAACCATCTGGGTAAAAGCATATTCTTGTTCTGCTGGGAGCTGGTAGATTTTCCTAGTACTTCGATGAGATCCAAAATACCCTTTTTAGGTTCTGTCCTAAATGTCACCGCAAGTTGGCCTAAAAGAAGGACCAGCACAAATTTTGTGTCTACCTAAAGGACCAGAAGTCAGAGGATTGTTAGGCATGAAAGACGTTGCTCCTTAGGAAGAAAGAGGTGGGCACAATACGCCATAATGCAGTCCAAACAAGGCCCTTTTAAGGAAATGCCAGAGAGGAGACCTAGGGAGATCAGTGGTCAAATGGCGTAGAAATTGACCACTGTTGAGAGATGCCCAAAAAGATACCAAGGATTATATATAGCTGGCACTGGAAAACCTACTCCCATTGTTGAAGGTTTTGGACTCCAAGACCTTGAAACAATCCTTAATGCCCTTTATCTCTGTAGTTGAAACGAAGACAAAGGAACTCCACAGGGCACAGCCAAAAGAGAATGAAATGGAAAAATATTCTGACTCAACACCGAAAGATGATTTGGTATCGGAGAAATGAGAGAGTTGAACTTGAAAGACAGTTCAACCACAAAAAGGGACCGCTTCAACACGGAACAACAGGTGGTTGACATGAAAAGAAAAAATACATGGACTTAAAGCCAAAATGGGAACATTACTGCAAAAGAAAGAATAGGATGGAGGAGAATCAACGTCAAAGTCCCAGTAACTCAGAACCTCAGAGGCATGAGCAGGAGGAGTTTTCTGGCGAAGATGATAGATATGAGCAACCCATTTTAGAGATCACAGGGGAACGAGGTTACATGGCACGGCTTAGACACTGATGCTCCTGGAGAGGATCTCTTCTGCCCTCCTAGGCCATTGCTTTCAGCTGACCTCTCTTTATTCAATACTGTTACTAAAAGGGCCGCAGACACATATGGATTACAGATTGTAGTGTAGGATGTGGCATGTTTCCACTTCGATTGCAGAATAAAATCAATTCATGTCCATGCTTCCTAGCATTGCTGACTAGGGGACAGAGGAATTTAAGGATCCAGCTTCTTCTCAAGCTCTAACTCCAAGTTTAGAGAAGAAATAGTAATTTCGAGCCAAGACCCAATTTACATTAAGAACAAAGGACTAAGACTTCAGCACCCACAGGATCATCTCCAGACAGTAAAAATTGAGGTGATGGGAAACAGAGGTCAGCAGCCACACAGTGGTGCGTTACTGATTCTAATGCCCGCTTAAACAGATATGGCCACAGACCGTGAGGGATCAAGGAAGAACTGATGCAACATCTCCCAGAACAATAAAAAAGAGAGCACTAATGATAATTCAAGGCTTAAATACCATCTCAAACGTTTGTCTCTATTCAGTTCTAGATTCTGCTGTCACAACCAGCAGAGATGTGCTCTGGTAGTAAAATAAGAAGGCATGCTTGGCTAAGTGTACCAGGCTTCAACTAAAAAGTTCAATCTCCTGCTATAAATGACTTTCACAAAGGGAACCGGTTTTGAGCTGCAGAGGATGACTCTCCAACAGGTGAAGAAAGGCATTGATATAGCAAAGGCAATGTGGGATTTCAAATTCTGGGGAACAATTAAGAGGGGCTCTCATCTCACCGAGCAGTGGAAAGAGGGGGCTCCAGCACATTATACAACATACATAGAGCACCCTTGAGCGAGATGACATGGCACAACCCATTGTAGCCGAGGCACTCCTTTCTATACTGATCCAGGGGAAAAGGCCAGACCACAAGAGGGTCGGCCACTTTCAGCATGTGATTCACAATCTCTAAACAGAAGTAAGTGATAGAGGTGGTCTGAAACGAGCAACAAAACCAGGGAGAGTTCTCAATCTACTTAATCCCCAAGCAAGATTTTACATTGCAACCCATAATAGACCTGAAATTGCAGGACTAATCCATCAGGTCACAAAAGTTCAAGATGATTAAACTACAGGAAACCGTTCCATTGCTTTAAGAAGGGACTACATGGCAACCATAGACCTCAAGGTTATGTATTTTCACATCCAGATAAACAACAAACCAGAGAAATATCCTAGGTTTTACTTTTTTAAATTAAATCATCGCAGAGTATTTACAAATGATTGCAGTTATGGCATCTCACTTGAGATATTAAGGGACGCATTTACCCATACCTAGACAACTGGCTGATAAAGGCATGCTTGCAGGATTAGTACCAGAACATTGTAGAAATTGTGATGGAAACCATGCACAGACTAGATTTCTCCTCATTGAACATGGAGAAATCCTTGTTCTCTTATGAAGAAAAATGTATTATTTGGGGGCAACGGCATATCTGATCCAGAAGAGAGTGCTGCCATTGGCAGATCTAGTTTTCTTTTGCTGGTAGGGACGGTCTCTGACAAAACAGTGAAGAAAATGCTTGTTTGAAACCTTAATGCTTCTAGCTGACCCCATTTGCCAGGCTCCATGTGAGACCCATCCATAAATGATTTCTGCGCCTATGTTGCCAATTTGTGGGGGACTGGGAGGATCTAGTGGTTGTTACAGCAAAAGCACAAAACTAGATACATCGTGGATAACCGAGACCATCAAATACTTGGTTCATTCGAACAATCATTTTCTTTATGGACTATAGCCACAGACTCATCCCACAGTGACCATGTTCTTTCTGAACAAAGAAGGGGGGATCACGTTAAATGTGCTATCTGATCTAGTATAGGACATCTAGAGCTGGGGTATCCGAAGAGGTTTTTCGCTGATAGCAATACACTTTCCACTGTCCGTGAAACCAAGTGGCCTCTGATGCATGGGTCCTTGGTGCTTTGGAACAAGTATTCTCTGAATTGTCCTCTGCTGCCTCATTCCAGACTTCTTCTGCCTTGTGTGGCATCTCATGTCTGCAAGGGACAGTCATTTTATTATGCAGAATAATCTATCCTGTCATCTGAAAGAGGGAAAGGATGTTACTAGCACTTTTTCTTTTGATGGAGAAGGGGTTAAGGACTCTTGATTTAATTTTACTTCAGATGTCTAAATACTGACTATGTCTCTGCTCCTGCTAGAGCATTCTGGCAATGTCCTGTACAGAGTAATGCATAGTGCTTGGTCGACCTGAAGGTTGCTTTATTCCTTGTACACATCCTAGGTTTTACATTTATTTGTCACTGGTGTTTGTTAGCCTTATGTTTTGATTATTGTTCATGTTACAGAATTATAATTTAAATTCTACTTCTTGATGTCAAAGACCGAGCTTTAAAGTTCTAAAATAGGCAGTGTAAACTCCTGCAAGCATTTGTATCCTCTTGAGCTTATGTTTTTCTTTAAGACCTGTGGTATACAAATGCTATACAATTTCATTATATTTTTCTTACATTTAGTGGTAATCCTTTTTATGCATTGTTTTGCAATTTTTATACATTACCTCACATTGATTCACAGATGTGCTTGATTCATGGCCATCCATCCTTCCATTCATGCCTTATGTTTGAGGTCAGGTTTCTATTGTTAAGTACTCACATAGACCTCTTCTATTGAACATTCAATTCAAAGAATACAATAACTTCAATTAATATGTTCTTATTTTTTTGTCCTGTGGCGTTGATACATATTGCCCAATTCACAATGCCATTTGCATGTGCAAGTTAAAATTGCAAGTAAAAAAGTTCAATTTTCAAATAAAAATTCATGTGTGTAATTCACATTAAGTGAATTGACACTCTTAAAGGGATGTTGCTACAATATTGCAGCAACTCATGAAGAACACATATGTAGTAATCATGCATGACATCAAATCAAATCCCACACCGGCCACAATTTTAAACACACTCAAGAACATTATGCAGTACTCTTTGCTTAATGGTGAATCACAGCTACATGTCGCAAGATTGCAGCACTGTTCTAGTACTTCTAGGTGACTACAAATCACTTGCCTCGTTTATTATTTTATAAAGCCATACTTTTCAAACCAAGTACAAACTGCAGAGTAGCATGTAACTACAATCCAGTCATATAAAATATATATGAACCCATCTTCTCCCAGAGGATGTTCCAGGGCAGTTCCAGGGCAGGGATGCTATCGAAATTTTAAAAACTCTTAGAACCTTGTGAGTTTCTGTATCTTAAAAATGTGACCACAGCCCATATCCGTGCTGCAAACATTCGGAGGCTTACTCTTGTTAAAAGCACATTTCTATGGTGGCAGTGGAAAGGGAACATAACCAAAACTGGTTTGAGATGTTGCTGTAAACAATTCCTCAACACAACAAAATTTCCCAGTAGAGGGAAAAAATTAAGCAGTACTGCAAAGGCATTTTTGCCTCAGCAGTTCTACAGTTGGGACATCCTGGCTCATTGTCTCTCTATTTATAAAAAAAAATTCTACTTCAGCAGTGAAGTTTCGCATTCTTTCCATTATTAAAATGTTTTCTTTAATGACTAAGGTTTATTCGAATACCAGAAGGACAGTGTACAGTTTTGCTGTTGGATGAGCAGTGTGTATAACCCGATTGTGCATTCCAATTTTACATCATTACTGTAAAATTACAATAAAAGGGAATATTTCTTTTTATTACAGCTCTGCCCTCTCCTTTAGCTTCAAATTTACATTTTCTTGTGGAACCTTGTGAACTTCTCCAAGGTGGTATTTTATTCCAAGTTTACTTGTTTATAGGTGAATTTGGAAAACTTGCCCACACTGTTATCGTGACCAATTCTGTCCTACAGAATGTTCTAACATTGTGAATCCAGGAAAGATGGGAAATGTGTGTCCTGTTTGTTGTCAGTATAGACTTAATGGTGTGTAAACCATGTATTGATTAAGAAACATTGTATTGATTAAGAAAGGCATTGGAATACCAACGAGAACTAGATCTGTAACTGGTTGATACCTTACAGACCTACAAACTGGCCACCCATAGCAGGTACCGCCCCTCTTGTCGCCCCCAGTATAACATTCATTTGCCCCTTTTTTCCCTTCACAGCCAGGTGTCTGACTCCCTGGACACATACGATAATGTGCTTATTCCTCAACCTAAACCTGCCTCATCCACAGCTACTTGAAGATATTTCTTACAAATGTGTGTTGCACATTTTAATACCACCACACTGCGCCAGAATAGAATCCTTTTACCTTCTCCTACCTCTTCACTTGTACCTTTCAGTTGCAACACGAACAGCGCTATTACTCAACAGCATTCATGCCAACTGCACGGTGACTGGTCTTTTGACTGTTACATCGCATTGTTATACTTGTGCCTTCTTTTCTGCATCCATTTCTACTTTGATTTGTCATTATCTGCATAATTGCTTCTTTTTTGTTTCCATAACCTACATATAGTATTGTTTAAAAGCTCATGATTTTTGTACATTAGTCTTTTCCATCGTAGTTTGCCCAAATGTTTTCCCACAAAAGGAGTTGAGCCTTCGGTATAGTACTGAAACACTTTAATCAATGCTATTTCAGTGGTGTTTATTTTATCTGCTGCACGCTCTATTTGTTTTGATGTAAAGGATGATTACCTTTTTCGTTTTGGCTGTTACAGCAAGCATTCTTAAATAAAGTTTACTTTGTTGTATCCTTGTGTTCTTTTTCGCATTATATAAAAAAAATCAAAAAGTGGGGAAAAAAGCAGTAAAACCAATGTTGTGCTTTATAGTATTCTAAATAATCATATTTATTTTTCTGACTTTTTCTACATCCAGGTTGTTGCTGCAGCTCATTCTCTTTATCAAGCTGTTCTGAGCCTGAAAAACATTCCTGTGTTAGAGACTGCTTACAAGTTGATTTTGGGAGAAATGACATGTGGCCTCAACAATCTACTGGAGTACCTCAAACTTCCAGAGGCCTGCACGGAAATCCAGCATGATGCTTATAAGGACCATACAATTAACGTGGATAATGCAACATTCATAGTTATTTTCGATCTAAGCGTATTGACAACAATTGGAAATGCAAAGAATTCCCTGATTGGAGTAGGTGTTTAACTTTGCTGTTAATGAAATTATGAATAAATATGTTTTGTAAATCTTACTATAATTCCATTTCTATTTGACATTTGGCCTAGTGGTAATGATTATGTAGATAGTGTTTTTTTCTTCAGGTAAAGCCTTTTATGATGTGCTACAAGTGCTTTTAGAGAGTGGAGCAAGAATATTTACTATTGCATGATTATTGAAGTTGTATGCTAAATCAAGCAGCCCTCCCAAGTTACCACTGGTTGATCTGCTACGATTTAGATTTTGCTGACCCTGATAAGTCTCACTTCTCTGATAATGTAACAAATACAAATTCTCAACTTTGATTGAAGATTCACAAGAACTTGACAAAAGTTTTTGAACCTGTTTTTTCCTTTTTTACCTATGTTTCTATAGATGTGGGCACTCTCTCCTACAGTGTTTGCATTACTGAGTAAGAATTTGATGGTCGTGCACGGAGACATAGCAGTGCACTATCCTGCTGTGCAGTATGCTGTACTCTACACGTTATATTCACATTGCACAAGGTATGAAGAACCTATTGTGTTTTGTATTTTCTCGTTCATGCTTGTGTGCATTTGGCATTTCCGTTAAAAAGAAATGCTAATTTTAATCTTAGTTAAAAAAGAAAATTGTAAAGTCTGGCCTACTTGTCTTTCAATAAAATCATAGATTCTTAGTTTATTCAGATTCATATGAACCATAAACGCAGTTCATAAAACATTGCACCACAATAAAATTGTGAAAGCTAAACTGTAATAATAAAAGTGAGCATATGTCTGTGTGGCCAGCAGTATGTTGATCTATAGATGGTTTAATGAGACTTAAGCTTCTAATGTTCACTGTTAATGTTATTAGAGGGCATGTTTGTATGTTGTGTTGTCTACAAGGGCATCCTAAGTTTGAGCTAATGGATCGCATGTAAGCCAGTAGTGAAATGAGGATGAGTGTTTTTTATGTATTGTGTCTCTAAGCAGTAGACCGGAGTGATAAGCCACTCGTTTATCCCATATTGTTATCTTCAACTCTGTGGCAAAAGCGGTATAACCATAGTCTTCCAAGTGTGAAAGTGAGGTCTCCCAGTGTATAATGCATGATGAGGTGGATAACCGCATCCTAAAAGGGCTGTATTAAAACTTATTTTTCTCCAATTGAAGTTCAGTAGAATTGGTGTAACCCCAATCTTATAGTCACCAACCTAAGTAATGTTACTTGGTGCCCTTTGAGCATAGGGGGCACAGTATAGTACCAACCACGGATGCAAACCTAACCAGCTCCTTGAGGGTGGATACAACACCTATAAGTCTCTAGTATTTTCAGTTTGCCTCCACTAACTCACATAATCTCATTTGAGCTTCATTCCTTTTCCAGCTTCTCAAATATTAACTAACTATCCTCCTAATATGTTGGGTCTGTATCTACTATAGTGAACAACCATGCTCCATAGGATTTTAGAGACCTGAAGAATGGAGGAAACTTATGTGGAGCACGGTTCTTCACAGCTTATCCAGTATTAGGGGTGTCTTTCATAGATTCACATGCCTGAATCATTCCCAGTCGTCGAGACGGGAGCCTCCGGTATATAATAAAGTAATGTCCTATAGACATACATAAAGAAAAATAGGCCTAAGGGCCTCACCTTAGTAGCCTATCCTTGTCCTTATGCAAAAAGGACCAAACTCTTAGAGCCAGCCAATCAGCTATCACCTCCCTCTAGAACCTTCCCTGCTGGAGCCTCAGTCTCTCAGATTTTCTACCGCACGTTGTGCTAGGGAGTCTCCAACCTGAGCTCTCCTCAGGATATCTTCTAAACCTACTTTATTCACTTGGAAAAAGGATTACTTTCTCAAATTCTCCAACTGGGATATATAAGACTCTTCAATTGCAGTAAGTGCTGTCTTTCCTTGCCATTTTAAGGAATGTCTGGATCCCAGAAGAAAGCCCTTTTCAGGGCCTGCTCTTCATGTGGGAAGAAAAGGCTCCATGTGGAGGACAAGCACGACCTGTGCCTATACTGCCTTTATCCAGACCACGTCCCTAAGGATTGTAAGATCTGTCGCTCTTTCCCTAATAAGACTTTGAGAGATAGAGAGGGCCGACTTCTCATTTGGCTGGACAGGCTCAAACAGAGGGATAATGTGAAGTCCTCAGAGGGCAGCTTCTCCATGACTTCGGACGTCTCCCTCCAGAGGCCAAGGGGGGACCCCCTTGGCCCCTCAGACACTCCTCCTATGAAGATGCAAAAGAAATCTTCAGAGGCCAAATCTACAACCTCCTCAGTGTCTGACATAGGCTCTCACGCCTTTAAGAAGCCTGCGCACTCATCCACCAAGCCTACGCCATCTTCCACGCAAAAGAAGGCTGTGACGCCACTCGCCGTCTCCACAACGACGACGACGGTGTCGACGACTACGGCGTCGTCAGTCCTAGCATCGACGACGACCACTCCATCATCGTCGGCAGGTAGGCCCATCACATCTGTCATACTGCTGAAATCGTCGTCGTCTAAAACACCAGCGTCGACGAAATCGGGGCCGTCGACGACGACCCCGTCGACGAAGAGCTCATCGACGTCAAAATCGGGGGCGTCGACGATGACACCGTCGACTAGGAACCCATCGTCGACGACGACCCCGTCGACGAGGAACCCATCGACGACCAAGCCAGGGACGTCGACGACGAGAAGCCCGCCGTCGACGGAAGTCGCGTCACCGAGACCGTCGACGACTAAGACGTCGACGAGGAATGAATCGTCGACGAGAAATGAATCGTCGACGAGTGCATCGTCGACGAGGACGTCGTCGACGTCAAAAATCTCGTCGCTTGAACCCCCGTCGACGGTGAACATGCCGTCGACGACGAAACCGTCGACGGAAGGGTCGTCTACGACCAGGGACAACGCGGACCCGTGGAAGAAGTCCAAGCTAGTGGAACCGTCGTCATGGACGCAGCCTCCGCCGACACCACCGCGCAAAGTGCCAAAGAGGCTGATCACGCCCGAAACGACCTCCCCGAGCAAAGTGCAGAGCCACTTACCTTCTGATTTTCTCCAGAGTGAAGAATCGGAAGAGGAAACAACAACTCAAGCTATGTCCATCTCTGACCTCCACGTGAAATGCCAAAGCACTGATGAGGAACAGGAGGAATTTACCTACCAGGAACACTCTTTCCGAGCGCAGGTACGGACGGAAGTGACCCCTATGGTGTGCCTTCCGGTGTCCATCGTGGATGACCTTAAACTTCTCATCCAGGACTACAAGCAGCGTTTCCCGGAGGCACGGGATGCTGAGAATAGGGGCCCAACGCCGGCGACATCTGCTCCACCGGCAGCCCCACAACAGACGCGACCACGTCCGCAGGCCTCCCATGAGGCAGTCTCACCTCAAGTAGTGGAATCCTCAGAGGAGGAAGCGGAGGAAATGGAAGAAGGCGAAGTCCCTGAGGGTCGCACGATCAGGAGGACGACGACGACGATGAGTATGTCGCGCCCTCCCCAGCTTCACCCCAACCGCGCCACTCGGATTCTCCGCCAGTGGACATTGGCGGGTTCCATAAGTTAATGGAGCGGGCGGCGAAGCGTTTCCACATGGAAACGGAAACAGAATGTTTCTTATATGATTTTAAAGAACAAACAAAAAAGATCACTAAATCAATTCCGATTATTGAATTTCTCTGGGACCAGGGAAAGAAACTGATGGCCACGCCGGCGTCCATACCTGCGGTTATCCCACGTCTGGACAAGAAATACAAAGCTCCCTCCAAGGCGGCTGTTTGTTTCAATGGGCACCCAAAACCTGATTCAGTGGTGACCCAGGCAGCTCTGAAGAATTCCCGCAACCCTTCCTCTCCCTTGTCAGCACCACCGGACAAAGAGGGAAGAAAGTTGGATTCCATTGGGAAACGGTTCACCACTACGTCAGCCATGACTATCAAAGTCGCCAACTCTATTGCCCTGTTAGGACGCTATAATTGCCAACTGTGGGAGGACATGGTCCCTTATTTGGCGGAGCTACCAGATGCGATGCAGGAAGAGGTCAAGGCACTGCTCTCGGAAGGTCAAGCATCGGCAGCGGAAATCATAGATTGTGCCATAGATGGAGCCATGACTGGCTTTCGCCAATTAGCTGGAGCAGCAGTCCTGCGGCGCCAGGGCTGGCTTAAGGCTACCTCATTTAGGCAAGAAGTTCAAACAAAGGTGCTAGACATGCCCTTCGACGGCCAACATCTTTTCGGAGCCACAATTGATGAAGCGCTCCAGAACATTAAAAAAGACACCGATACGGCTAGAGCACTGGGTACGCTGCAGGCTAGGAACCAGTCCTTTCGGGGCAACAGGTCCAGAGGTCAGTCCTCATACAGGGGGTCCTTCCAAAATAGATCCTCCTATTCATACCAGAATAAGTCGCAGTATCCACAGAAGCATCAGCAGAACCGCCAAACTTCCTATGGACGATCGAACTTCCGAGGAAAGAACCAGAGGAGGGGCACTGGCGGCCGCCAGTGACCGATTACTCCGGCCAGTCCAGCAACAATATCCCTCATTCAAAATTGGAGGAAAGTTGACCCATTTCCTACAGAATTGGCATCTCATAACCACAGATCGGTGGGTCCTACAATTGATAAGATTCGGCCATTCCCTGGAATTCATCACCATCCCACCTCCAACACCGCCACGCAAACTGCCACACAAACATCTACGGCCGTTGCTCCTGGAAATATCCGCGATGTTGAAGAAGGGAGCGATCGAGCTGGTCCCACCATCTCAAAGAGGACAGGGATTCTATTCCCGCTTCTTTCTCATTCGCAAGAAGGGGAAAAAGTGGAGGCCCATATTGGATCTCAGAGCCCTCAACTCTTTCCTCAAGAGTCAGTCGTTCAGGATGGTGACGCTCCAAGAAATTCTGGGCATTCTAGAAAGCGGAGATTTCATGACTTCCCTAGATCTCCAGGATGCCTACTACCACATCCCGATCCTCAAAGGGCACAGAAAATTCCTAAGGTTCGAGGTGGCAGGACGCCACTACCAATTCAAAGTACTGCCGTTCGGACTCAAATCCGCCCCGCGGATTTTCACGAAGTGCCTTTCTCCTGTGGCAGCCTTCCTGCGTCAAATGGGTCACCAGGTCTTCCCTTACCTCGACGACTGGCTGGTGAAAGCCCCCTCAGCAACAGGCGCGACCTCATCCTCCAACGCCTGCACCAATCTCTTTCTGCACTTAGGATTAACTCTCAATCTCGAGAAATCTTGCATGACCCCGACCACCCGCATCTCCTTCCTGGGGGCAACCTTGGACACGGAATGCGTGAAAGCATTTCCTTCAAAGGAACGGAAACACAAGATCGTATCTCTGGCCACGGCTGTGGCTTCGAGAAAGACCATGAGAGTTTGAACTTTCAAATCACAACTGGGCATGATGTCGTCCTGTATCCTCCTCATCCCGCACTGCCGCCTCAGGATGCGTCCATTGCAAGAAGCTCTCGCATACCAATGGACTCAAAGTACTGGCTCGTTCGACGACACAGTGAGAATAACACCACAGATGTCCAAAACTCTGCGATGGTGGATGATTCACAGAAATCTGTCGACAGGCCTACCCTTCCTCCTTCCAGCAGCACCTTTGGTAATCACCACGGATGCCTCCCTGGAGGGTTGGGGAGCGGTCCTACAGGACCTACAAGTCAGCGGCAAATGGACGGACCAGGAGAAGACATTCCACATAAACCTTCTCGAACTGCGAGCGGTCTTCCTGGCACTGAAGGCCTTTTTACCACGTATCCAGAACTCCCAGGTGCTCGTCAGGACGAACAACACCACGACGATGCACTACCTGAACAAGCAGGGAGGGACGCGTTCGCTCACTCTCTCACGCGAATCGCAAGAAATCTGGAACTGGCTAGTGCTTCAGGGGATCACGCTCAAAGCGGAATATGTCCCGGGCAAGGACAATACCATCGCGGACGCACTCAGCAGACGGGCGTCTCTCACTCACGAATGGGATCTCGACCAAGGTACGCTAGATCAGGTATTCTCAGAATGGGAAATCCCAAGGATCGACCTCTTTGCCACCAGGGAGAACGCCAAATGCCCACACTACGCAAGTTGGCGTCCCCCAACAAGGGTCACTCGGAAATGCCCTTTCCATCAGTTGGTTCGGCGTCTTTGCGTACGCTTTTCCCCCTTCCCGATGATTCCCAGGGTCCTCAGGAAGATGAAGGCAGAGCCTTGTACCCTGATCCTAATTGCCCCGTTCTGGCCGAGGCAGCATTGGTTCTCGGACCTTCATCGCCTCTCCATCAGGGCTCCGATTCGTCTGCAACAGCACCCGAACCTGCTGACTATGTCCAACGGACAGATCCAACACCCGAACCTACCATCGCTCAGATTATCAGCCTGGCTCCTGAGCACAGAGAATTCTGTCATCTAGACATCCCACAGGAATGCAGAGAGGTCCTAGCGAAAGCGCGAGCGGACAGTACCAACAGAACGTACTCCCTCAAGTGGAAGCGGTTTTGCTTATGGTGCGTGGAACAAGATCTGTCACCTCTCCATATTACCCCTGTGCAGATATTGCCATACCTTCTACACTTGGCGAAGTCAGGACTGGCGCATGCATCTATAAAGGTTCACTTGGCTGCAATTTCACGCTACACTAGATCCTCGAAGGCCCCTTCGCTTTGGTCCAGCAGGCTTATTAAACAGTTCCTCAAAGGCTTGTATAGGTCGTACCCAAGGCCTAGAAGGATTCCACCTACATGGCATCTAAACTTGGTACTCACCCAGCTTATGAGCCATCCTTTTGAGCCCATTCACCGAGCACCCATCAAGTACATCTCATGGAAGGTAGCTCTTCTGCTCGCTCTAACATCGGCCAGGAGAGTCAGCGAGTTACAAGCTCTATCCATTCAGGAACCGTTTATGCAATTTAAACAAGACAGAGTGGTGCTGAGGATGAATCCCAAATTCATGCCAAAAGTGCCTTCAGACTTTCACCTTAATGAACCGGTGGTTCTACGTTCCTTCTTTGCAAACCCTACCACTGCAGCAGAGAGGACGTTACACTCCTTAGACCTCAAAAGGTGTATAAGATTTTACTTGGACAAGACAAAAGACTTCAGAAAGTCGTCGCAACTTTTTGTGGCCTACAGTAGACCAAGACTTGGTCTCCCACTCACGAAACAGAGTATCTCAAGATGGATCTCTTCGGCGATAGCATTCTGCCATGAAAAGGCCGGCCGGCCGTTGAATGCCACGGTGCACGCACACTCCACAAGAGCAATGTCCACATCAGCAGCGCTGTTCGCTGGAGTACCGATTCTGGACATATGCAGAGCAGCGACGTGGAAGTCGCCGCATACGTTCGCCAGACACTATTGCCTGGATGTTGAGCTTCTGCAGGACGCAGCTGTGGGCCAGGCGGTGCTTCGACATCTATTCCAGTGAGGTGAGCCTTCCTACATCCCGCCATCCTGGTATGCACATCTCTTCTATTTGGTTATGTTGATGTATCCTAATACTTACAGTTGCATGATACCTAGTGTATTATCTAACTGATTATGTGGCATCATTGCATCAGACATGTGCATGATATGTATTGCTAACTATTCTGATTCAGGCATGTGAATCTATGAAAGACACCCCTAATACTGGATAAGAAATGCGTTACTTACCTGTAACAGCAGTTATCCAGTATTGGTGTCTTTCATAGATTCACATGCAACCCTCCCGCCTCCCCTGGAAGGACTCACATTCTCTCTCTACCTGCCTTACGCCTACCTAGCTTGGTGCGTACGAAAATCTGAGAGACTGAGGCTCCAGCAGGGAAGGTTCTAGAGGGAGGTGATAGCTGATTGGCTGGCTCTAAGAGTTTGGTCCTTTTTGCATAAGGACAAGGATAGGCTACTAAGGTGAGGCCCTTAGGCCTATTTTTCTTTATGTATGTCTATAGGACATTACTTTATTATATACCGGAGGCTCCCGTCTCGACGACGGGGAATGATTCAGGCATGTGAATCTATGAAAGACACCAATACTGGATAACTGCTGTTACAGGTAAGTAACGCATTTCTTTGGTGCCATAAACATATATAGTTCAGAAAAGTTTCATGTACTCTTCACTAGTTGACAGTGGCCCAGGGTGTTGTCAGTGGAAGGAAGTTGCCATTAACTTGCTCCCAATGTGAGTGATGAAGTCTAATACATCTGTTATATATTGCTTAGTCATTGGCAACTCGACATTATAAGTTTGCTGGTTTTTGTTCTTTTCAAACAATCATTTTGAAAGTTTGCAGGAAGCTTGCTTTTTATGTGGTAGTGCCAATGTAAGGGTACACCATGCAAAGAGCACAGACCACCCTTATTGGTTTACAGGGCTTAAATTAATAATCCCAAGTGCTCTATTTATGGTAGTTTGGTAAAGCAATTTAGGCTTATCAGAGGGTAGTGTTAAGCATTTGTTGTACACAAAGAATCAATGAATGAGACCTACCCTGAAGTAGAAATTAGAGACCAATATAAAAAAAAGACAGATTTTTATATATTTTTAGACATCAAGTTCATCGAAATCAGGTACGTACTTTCAGAGTAACAGATTTTTGTAGAAAAACAGTCAAAACGATTTTGAGGGATGAGCCTTGGAACGCAGTAATATCCTATGGGAGAACCATACACTACATACATATATTTGCGAGCGGTTTTAAGCGTGCCTTTTCGGACGTAAGGTGCTTATGGGACAAGTTCCAAGAAACCACCAGCTGTTTGGTTTTACCTGCCCTGTTGAGTCCAGGTGCAGAGGTGCTGGTTGCGTTGGTAGCCTCGAGTGCTACACAGTAAACTCAATGGCAAAGGTACCTAAAAAAGAAAGGCTGCAAGAGGGGACTTGGGGACAAGTCTGGCAGAACCCAAAGGGCGGCTCGGCTTTTGAGGGTCTCTGGAGCACAGGGAAACAGCTGGTTTACGCGACTCCAGGCTAACTGGCTCGGGTGCAGAGCGTTTTGTCCGGCGGGACGCTTAGAGGTTCTCACTTAGCTTTGACGGCCTGGAGGAGGAGAGAAAACCGGACAGTAGGACCTCTCTGGATGAAGATTGTATAGATCCTGAAGTCCCTCCATGACGGGTCGGTGTTGGAGTAGACGGTGCTCGGACTTGACACTCAACAAGCCTTGGTAGGTGCAAGGGCTCTGTTACCCAGGGTATTGGTGCTAAGAGGCTCCAGAAAAGTTCAGCAGATTGAGACTTGGTGAGAGCAACAGGGCTGGCCTTCTGGACTCATGACCACCTCTTCCTGGCGAGCTGCTTCCTCGGTGGGCCCAATGGCCAGCATGACTAAGAACCAGATCCGTGCAGTCGGTGGCTGCAGATGCATGTAGACTGATCTTCCACCCCAAGGGAGATGCTGCTTGATTGTTAAAGGTTAAAACAGTCCTTCAAGGGTTTGGGGCGGCTGTTCAATTTCTCGACGTGTCGGTCTTTGTGATTGTCGTGGTGCAAGCAACCAAACCGTGTTTGGCACCAATTTAGTGCAGGACCGCTGTTCTCATGCCTTCGGCTCTTCTTTGTCCTCCCTTCGATTCCCAGTAGACTAATCTGAAACCTGATATCAGGGGGACCCCCTAATACTGAATTTAGAGGCATTTAGGGGAGTGTAGGGTAGTAGCCAATGGGCTACTTGCACCTGGGGTGACTACAACCCTTGTGTGACCACTTCCGGGGGAAAGTGGGAGTAAACCTGACCCAGAGTTCCTTGTTTCACCAAATTCAAAATGGTGAAACCCTTCCTTGGCTGTCCACTTCAGGAGGCGCACCTTGGGGGGGGTGTGCGTAACCTCAAAGTGTGACACGCCTCCTGACTAATTTCCTGCCTACTCTGGTGCCAGATGGGCCACCGGGCAGGGGGAGTTCACATAGCCATTGTCACATATCTAAGGCGGCAGAGGCTTTTAAGCTTCTGGCCTTAACTTACTAATACACTAGCCGTCCTGCTGGAAGAAGTATTGTTTATGAATTCTGAGAGCGCTCAGCTGTCCCACAGTGGGTCAGAAACTCATCTGTGATGACAGGTTGGACGATACCATTCAGCCAGCACACTAGAGTACTAGTAGGTTTTTAGGGGGTACCCCTAATGTGCCCTCAGGGTGCATGCCATAATAAATCAAATACTAGCATCAGTACAGATTTATTAAAACCTAACACCATTGGTTTCAGTGCAGCCATCATGTAGTTGGGTAACTCAAAATGACAATGACCAGTGCTGATGGCTGCCTGATCACTTGCAAGATCTAGAATTGGAACTAGACATCACAGAGGCCTATCTGCTTGTGCTAATGGGCCTTTCCATATAATGTAATATACCCTGCTTTAGGGCTTTTAGGCGTGCAGTAGTGGTGACTTAAAAATAGTTAATGCAGTGTACATTGACGTGGCACACATGAAGTGTGCCATGCCGTGTTTTCAAAATGATTTGTACCATTTTACTTAACATGCAATGGTAGGCTATGTGCAGTTGTTGTGTGGATCCCTTTGGGTGGCATAATTCATGCCGAAAGCCATAAGGCCCCTCTTTAGTACCTATAATTTCGGTACCAGGGACACCATTTACTAGTGACTTACTGTGGTGCTAAAGTCCTTGCCAATTTTGTTACAGTGGGGGTGACCATGTCCAAAAGGGCACTTTCCTACAAAGTTTTAACAATCTGATTAATTATGTTCCGTAGAATTCCTTTGTGTGTAAGATGAAAATAATACTGAACAAAGCATTTTATTTTAATTTTAAAATTCTAGTGTTGGATAAAGATATTACCTCACCCTGAATAATGTACTCTTTTGTTGTTCATTGTGCTGCTGTTTGGGCATGTAATGGCTGTTTTACCTTGTGCATGATATTTTTTAGACTGTTATTTAAGTGTTGTAACTTTAACAGTAATTTCTCCTTCCATTTTTAATTGTGACGGGGACTCAGTGGTGTAGCACACAGCACAGTTTATTTTCACTGAACAATTTGGACTTCTCTGTGGTTGAGTCACATTATGTGTTATTTACTTTAAAAAGTGCTATTTTTGTAAGATCTCTAACCTCCCGTCTCCCCCCCCCTTAGTACTCATGCTGCTGGTCTGTTGCCTCTGTAGGCATAGGAAACTTACTAGAAGACCCTAGTATATGGTACCTCGGGCTAATAGGTTAATTGTCACCAGTGGACTGCAGCACTCGTGCCACCACTGTTGAGACAAAGAGAAAACACTGCTCTAGGTCTGCCATCGCAGCCTAGTCTGGCAGCTTCCAACTTGCCCACTCAACCTTGCTAATCTAAACCTACATTTGTAATATCGATAAGCCATCCCTAAAGAAGGCTCTATATGATTCCCAAAAGGAGGGTGTTGATATGTAAAAGAACATGTCGAAATTGCACTTTACATATCCTGAAGGTAAAATATGGCAATTGTCATTTTTATAGTGATAAGCTGATAACCCCATTGACCAACTTGCAGAGTTTCTCTAGCCCACATGCTAAGTGCTGACTTCCATCTTGGACCACCAAACATAGTACTTCAAAGTATCACACTTAATTGTTGCATTGAACCCACGTTATTGCTGTTGTGAGACTTAAGGCAAATGTGACTTTAGAAAGTCACCACTTTGTTGCCCAAACCTCTTGTAGCCCTTTCTGATGGTCTGCAGCTGTTGTCCACCAAGATAACAGACTGACCCCCTGCTAGGAAGTGTGAAAAGCTCCCAGAAACAGGGAACATAGAGAACTGTTGTGGGAGGTGGTGTAACCTCCACAAGCAGGATGATAACCGGGTGGTGACAACAGATGGTCCAGCTTCAAAGAAGCTACCGACTCATTGAAGTGCAGATGGAGAACACACTTTAGCATGCCCATTCCTTTATGTAAGCGGACAGGTTGGCATCTGCTCCAAAGTAGGAAACCCTGTTTTAGAACTGATTTCGCAGGAGAAGTGTCTTATTTTGCTGGGTTTACCCTATTGGTGCATCCAGAACTCCGCACCGGTGAAGAAGACCTGAGCCATCATTGATGCAGGCAGAGAAGGAGACTCTGGGATTGTTTTTCGACTAAACCCCCAGGAACTGATGTAAAGTGAGAAGGGTTGTCCCATAGGAACTGTCACCCCATTGGCTAGTGTATCCTCCCCACCCACAAACCTGAAGATGGCCTAAAACTGGCCCCTTTGATACTCAGTCCTCAGATCACTACTGGACTGAAAAGAAGACCACTGCACTGCTGCTCCCTGAACCCAGCAAAGTGTGGCTGCACTAAAAACGGATCTGCACCTGCTTTACTGGAGGGGCCCTGTAGGAAAGAGCCCTCTTTTGACATGGTCACCCCCACTTTTTACCTGGTATTTAATGCAGTTTTGACTGAAGTGCACCGTGTTCCTGCTAACCATGTCCCTAGTACCAGTGCACTTTCCCTACAACAAGGTAACTGTTCAATTGTTCCCCACTATGCAAGACCTTTAGCATCTCTGTAAGTCCCTGGTAAATGGTAACCCTGGTTCCTAAGGCATGGTTACTTAAGAGGGTGCCTAGGGGCTGCAGCATGTATTTTTGCACCCTAATGGGATCAACCACCGAACTCATGCAGACTGCCATTGCAGGCTTCGTGAAATGGCGCAAACCAATGTGGGAGCATGGCACAATGCCACATACCGTGTGTGCCTTGTCCATGGACACTGCATGCAATATATGTAAATTACCCCTACAGCAGGCTTTTTAGCCCTAAGGCAGGGTGCATTATAATACATGGTAGGACATAGCTACATGATCAGATATGCCCCTGTGCTGTCTAGTTCAATTGCTAGATCGTATGAGTGAGCAGGGAAGACATCTTAAGTGCATGTACTGGGCACTGTTCCTTAAGAATTCCCCAGCAACATGATGGCTTCATTGAAACCTATGGTGTTTCATATCAAACACCTTGTTTTAGTAAATCCAAACTGATTCCAGTAGTGGATTTATTAAAACATGCATACAGAGGGCACCTTAGAGATGCCCCCTGAAAACCTACCAGCCCCTTCGTGTGCTGGCTTACTGGTGTTTTCCAGCCTACCACCGCAGATGAGTTTCGGACCCCTTCCCCCAGAGGTGAGAGCCCGTGCTTTCAGAGGTCAGAAACAATGCCTTCTCTGGTGGGAGGTGTTAACACCTCCTCCAGGATGGCTAGTAAATCTGCCTACCAAGGCCAGAGGCTTCAAAGCCTCTGTCGTATTTGATATGCAACCCCGGCTTCCCCTAGACCTGGAAGATGCCACCCTATGTTCTGTGGCCCATCTGGCACCAGGAAAGGCAGGAAATGTAATATGCAAGTAGGTGTGTTGCACCACCAGGCCAGTCACGCCCCCAGGCCAGTCGCGCCCCCAGGCCAGTCGCGCCCCCAGGCCAGTCGCGCCCCCAGGCCAGTCGCGCCCCCAGGCCAGTCGCGCCCCCAGGCCAGTCGCGCCCCCAGGCCAGTCGCGCCCCCAGGCCAGTCGCGCCCCCAGGCCAGTCGCGCCCCCAGGCCAGTCGCACCCCCAGGCCAGTCGCACCCCCAGGCCAGTCGCACCCCCAGGCCAGTCGCACCCCCAAGGCGGGGCTGCCTGATCTGCTTCATGAAGCAAGGATTCCAGCATTTTGATTTTAGTGGCATTAGGAACACTGGAAAAGGGTTATCCCCACTCCTCAAAGAAAGTGGTCATAAAGAAGGTGTATTGACTCCAGGGTAAGTCACCCATTGGCTACTACCCTTCACTCTCCTTAACACCCGTAAATTCAGTGTTTAGGTGGCTCCCTGACACCAGGCACTGAGATTCACCTGACAACAGAAGGGCAAAAAAGAGCTCAAGAACTGTGGACTACCGATGGACTTTGGTGCCATACCCGGCCTGCTCCTGCCCCAACAATTGTGACAACCCTACTCACCTTGCAGATGCGCATCCTCCAAATGCCTCAGAGGTCAGATTCGTCTCCCCACCAATTTTGCCGGGACCCCCAGGAGCCAACCTGCACCAATATCCCAGGGTATTGGATATCTTGCAGCAACCGATGCTTATTTGAAGTCTAATCTGGACTCCAACTCCGCAAAAACCGACCAGCCGTTGAGGGACGTCAACATTGCAGAGGGCAGCACCAAGGATGGTCCAGATATTTTGTTTTGTCCTCTTTTGCAGGTCTGACTGAGAACCCTCTGCACTCGAGCTTCCCAGCCTGGGTCCACCAACAAACTGTGCCCCCCCCTGCTCCCAGGACCCTTGAGAATGTAGCCCCTGTTGAGTGCTCCCAGACTTGTCCCCAAGGCCCCCCTCTGCAGCCTGTTTCTAGGTGCCCCCACGCCCCCTTCTTTGCCTACATTGTAATGCACACGGCTACCACCCCGTCCAGTACCTCTGCAGCCAGACACTCCAGGGCAGCTAAACCCAAACTGCGAGTGGATCGTGTGACCTTGACTCCCTAGCACCTTAAGTCTTGAAGCGGACCCCTGAAATGCTATTGCCGCAATCGGTATATGCAGTTAGTTTCTTTTTCCATAGGAAAGGCATTACAGTGTAAAATCGCATCGGCATGACTTTTTTGATAACCGCTACATTTTATAACTCAAAAAGTACTTATCCAATTACGACTATCTTGATGTTAAAAAATATTAAAAAATGCCTGATATGTTTCTAAATTGGTCTCAAGTTTCTTCGAGTGTCTCATTTGACTGTGTGTAGAACACATGCTTAACACTACCCTCTGATGTGCCTAAAGTGCTTTCCCTCACCACTACCAAAGAGAGCATTTGGATTATTACATCTTGATTCCTTACCTTGGAATATCCCCAGGCGCCAGACTGGATCCGGAAAGTTTTGCTTAGCAGTACCCCTGCGCATCAGTAGGTGGCGTCGTGCGGCTCCGCGTCAGTTTCTGGCGTCGTCAGCGCCATGATGACAAAAACGGAGACTACTTAGGCGCCACCCATGCGCGCTGACGTCCGTTCTTTCTTTTTCCGCGATGAAAGCGCAGATCCGGTTTGAGCACGTACCTCAGTCACTATTTGACAACTCTTTGAGACTTTTTGTCTCCTTTCTTTCTCCTGGTGCACTTAGGGATGCCCGGATTTAAGTCTTGTGGGTCGTGCCGCCGTAACATGTCGGTGGCGGACTCCCACGATTTGTGCCTCTACTACCTGGAGGCCGACCATGACTCCCGGCACTGTTGAGACTGTCGAGACATGGCCCCGAAGTCCTTGTGGGAGCGGCGCTGGAAGTTGCTGGAGGTCCAGCATTCCTCTCACCGCCGCTCCGGGTCTAGGGGCCGTTCACGGGATGGCTCGCGGGACCGGAGCCATCGCTCCTCGAGCTCTAAGTCTTCGCCTTCAGATTCCGGTAAGTGACGCCATAAAAAGAAGTTGAAGAAGGTGTTCGCTCTCCGACGTCCCCCGTCGCTCCCCGGAGGTGGACGAGGGGTGAGATTCCGCTGGAGCCGGGGAGTCCCGCGGCCTACCCGCTATACCCGGGTCCGTCGGCGACTCCCGAACAGATGCAAGAGTTTTTTGCAGCCATGGACCACCTTTTTAGGCCCCGGGATCCCGCCGGCGCGCCTTTAAGCACCGCAGTCCCATGTCCAGATCCTGTTGGCCCGGCGGCTCCGCCACTGGTGCCAGCCCGGGTGCCACAGGATCCTGCACCGGGACTGGCGCTGGCTCCGGCCCCGGCACCACAAGCTGCAGCGCCGCTGGCCCCGGCCCCACCCTTGGCTCTGCCCCAGGCGCCACACTGGGTGCCGTTTCTCCCACCCCTGTCCTAGTTCTCAGACCATTTCGTTCCGGCCTGGGATCCAAATTGGGATACAGCTCCGTTCCCAACACTGCTTGTCCCTGCTCCGGCCCTGCTGCCGCGACTGGCTCCCTCTACACCAGAGCCGGGCGAGCACTGGCACGGCACCGAGGACCCCCTTGCCCGGCAGTGTAACTTCGAGCTGGATTGGATGGACGACCTTCAAGATGTGGGCTAACTTGATGTGTCTTCTGACCCGGGGTTGGCCTCTCCACCTACTATGGAGGAGGGTGCTTCCTACACCGTGGGGCTGCGTCGGGCTGCGGAGGCTCTCAATCTTGACCTCCCTACGGTGGCCCTTAAAACCAACCTCCTTACGGAGGTGCTCCAGACGACGTCTGCATCGTCGGAGCCGCTGCTCCCTTTCAATGAGGCTCTCACCGAAGTCCTCTTGGGCACTTGGTTGCGACCGGCCACGTGGGCGCCAGTAGATAAAAACGTCGGTAGGTGTCATCGCCCTGCACCTGGTGATCTCGCCTTCTTGACCACTCACCCCACGCCTGAGAGCCTGGTCATTCAGGCCTCGACGTTGCAGAGTGCCTTTCCCACGGCTTCGCCGGATAAGGACTCTAAAAGGCTAGACCAATTTGGCAAGAGGTTGTTCTCCTCAGCCAGCTTGGGGTTGCGGTCGGTTAACACCGCCAGCTTATTTGGCAGTTACTCCCACGCAGTGTGGGATTCGGTAGCTCAGGTCTTGCCTCAGTGTTCAGAGCAGGTCCAGGTTGTCCTTTCCCAAGCGGTTGCGGAGGGTAAGGATGCGGGCAAGTTTGCCATTAGGTGTGGTTTGGACACCGCTGATTCGTTGGGCAGGGCAGTTTCCACGACTGTGGGGTTGTGGCGCCACGCCTGGATGACTTCCACTGGGTTCTCACCTGATGTTCAGAGCTCGCTCATGGAGATACCCTTTGATGGCTCCCGCCTCTTTGGCGATAAGGCTGACAATGCCCTGGAGTGCTTTAAAGACTCGGGCCACAGCCAAGTCTTTGGGTCTTTCCACAAAGAACCCTGCCACGCCTGGGTTCCGTTCCTTTCGTGGCCAGGGCAGGGGCACCCAGGCATGCTCTTCCAGCAAGCTGGTGCAGGACCAGCCTCAGCGCGGCCGCGGATTCCGCAGGGGCGGGGTCTGGTAACCAGTGCGCGGGTCAGTCCACTTCCACCCCTTCTGCTTCCGCCTCTAAGCCTTCCTAATCCGAGCTTCAGGGAGCACCCCACGCTGGTGGGTGGCAGGGTCTGCCACCACCTCCACCACTGGCACTAAATTACATCGGACAAGTGGGTGCTACAGATAATCTGCCAAGGTTACGCACTCCCCTTTCTGTCCTCCCCTCCGGCCATGCCACCTCTGTACCACTGCATGTCGGGGTATCATTTGACTCTTCTCCGTCAGGAAGTCTCGGCCCTCCTGGCCAAGGGGGCCATCGAATGCGTTCCTGGTCAGGAAGTAGGGAGTGGTTGTTATTCCCACTACTTTCTGGTCCCCAAAAAGTACAAGGGGGGCCTTTGCCCCATCTTGGACTTCTGGGATGTCAACCACTTCCTCCAGAAGGAGAAGTTCAAGACGCTGACTCTGGCTCAGGTCCTGGCTGCCCTGGAGACTGCATGGTGGCGTTGGATTTGCAGGATGCTTATTTTCATATCCCCGTCCTGCTGGCCCACCGTCGCTACCTGCGGGTCATAGTAATCCAGGAGCATTTTCAGTTTGCCCTGCTCCCCTTCGGTCTTACCAGTGCCCCTCCGGTGTTCACGAAGGTGATGGCGTTGGTCGCAGCTCATCTGCACCGGTCGGGGGTGTCGGTCTTTCCCTACCTCGACGACTGGCTGTTGAAGGCGGGCTCGTCCCAGGCAGTCGTCTCCCACCTTCAGACTACGGCCCACCTTCTGCATTTGCTGGGGTTCTCCATCAACGTGCCGAAGTCGCACTGAGTCCCTCTTAGAAGCTCCTCTTCATCGGAGCGGTTCTGGATTCAACGCTGTTTCGGGTTTATCCTCCCGAGCAGCGAGTCCGGGATATTCAGGCTATGGATCCGATATTTCAGCCTCTATCCCGGATTTTGGTCAAGGTGACCCTCCGGCTTTTGGGCCTGATGGCCTCTTGCATCCTGCTGGTGGCACATGCCAGATGGCATATGCGGGCTCTGCATTGGGACCTGAAGTTCCAGTGGGCACAGCATCAGGGCGACCTGTCCGATCACGTCCAGATCTCAGAGGACACTTCTCAACCATTGCACTGGTGGCTCACGAATCGAGATTGGGTCCATGGCAGGTCTCTCTCCCTTTCCCAACCGGAGCACACAGTGGAATGGGGGGGCCACTTGGGAGAGGAGGAGAAAAGAGGTCTCTGGTCTCCGGCGGAGTCCCGGCTTCATATCAATCTTCTGGAGCTTGCACTAAAAGCATTCCTTCCCTCTGTCCGGCGAAGTGTAGTGCAGATGTTCACGGACAACACTACCACCATGTGGTATTGCAACAAACAGGGCGGGGTGGGGTCCTGGACCCTGTGTCAAGAGGCTCTGCGCCTCTGGACATGGCTGGAACGTCAAGGCATTACCTTGGTGGTTCAACACCTGGCAGGTTCTCTGAACGCCAGGGCGGACGAACTCAGCCACCGGTGCATGATGGGTCACGAATGGCGTCTGAACTTGGACATGGCGCAAGGTCTTTTTCTGCGGTGGGGAGAGCCTTGGTTAGATCTATTCACCACCGAAGAGAACGCGCAATGTCATCATCTCTGCACGTTGGAATTTCCAAGGTGGCACTCGCTCAGAGACGCTTTTCGTCGCGAGTGGTGTTGCGGTCTGTTGTGCGCCTTTCCGCCTACACCACTTCTGCCCAGAGTGCTGAAGAAGATCAGGCGCTACTGGGCCCAAGTCATTCCTGTGGCTCCGGACTGGGCTCGAAGAGTATGGTATCCCGAGCTACTCTCCAGACCCTCCACCGGGGTTGGTATTGCTGGGGTATCTATTCTAAGGTAAGGAATATATCACTTAGGTGTCTGTTTCAGATACACAAGTTACTACTTGTGTAACAATATATCTGTAAGAGACATTAGTTAGTGATAGATTCCTTACCGCCCCACCCATCCTCCCCGTTCTGCAAGCTGATTACTAGGGTTAAGGTTATCGCCTTTTAGGGCCCTAGTTTTATGCACCAATGGTCAGTATCTTGCTTGGCTCTGCGTTTCGGCGCGGAAAGTCGTGTGCATAACTGACGTTAGCGCGCATGGGTGGCGCCTAAGTAGTCGCCGTGATGTCATCTCGGCGCTTATGACGCCAGCGGCGGACGCGGAGTTGCACGACGCCACCTACAGACGCGCAGGGGTACTGCTAAGCAAAACTTTCCGGATCCAGTCTGGCGCATGGGGATATTCTAAGGTAAGGAATCTATCACTAACTAAAGTCTCTTATAGATATATCGTTACACAAGTAGTAACTTGTGCTTTAAGCCCTGTAAGCCAATAAGGGTTGTCTGGACTTTCAAAATAGTGTACCTCATTTTTGTACACTACATAAAAAGCCGGCTTCATACAGAGAGGACTGTACCCATTACTGGAAAGGAGCTCCACTTGCACCAGAACAGAAAAAGATACTCCAAGGGTTTATTAGCTAGCTTCCTGCTAAGCTTCAGGACCACCAAAGCTAAGTAAACTTGCACTCTTCAAGAGCGCAGCTGTGCAGTAATGCTTGGACGCGGACATGCCTGCTGTAAGACAGATTACCAACTTCACATGGTACGCTTAATTCTGGTAAGCCAGAGAACTCAGTCAGTGGACATTGGTCCTCCCAAAAAGAAATATGTGCTTGCCAGCAAAGAACTGCTGAGACTGCTGTAACGGGGAGACCAGGTGACTAGTGGAACTGAACCTGCACTGTCCTTTCCTGGTGCATTGTGGGAGATAGTCTGGAGGCATTTTGGTAGATGTTTTAGTTAATTGGCTAAAAACTGCTAAGACGCTTGCATAGATATATTACATTTTCAAGACTGAATTACAGTGATTTATGCTAATTTTGAAAACGTACATCTCAGGCTTCCCTAGATAGATTTTTGTTGTTTCAGGGTCTATTTTATGATGCATATACTACATATATTTTGATACGTTTGGTGCCATATTTCTGTTGTGTTGGTCTTTATAAATGTTTTGCACCTGCTTCTTAGAATAATCCTGAATGCTCTGTGCAACAGCTACCAAGAATTGAGCTAAGGGTTTTGTTCAAGAAACTAACTGCACTTGATAGCGACTGTTAGATTATTTCATGGCGAAGTCTCACAACAATACCCAATGATAATCCACGATCTTACACACATGTACCTTTATTGCTCCAAACATATTTTGCTCAATGTTTGTTGGCTTGCATTTACTTTTGTTTTGATGATTGTAACTCATAAGAGCAGTTGTATGTTTGGAAAACTCTAATTTCGTATCCTTACAGTTTACAATTGTTGTTTGAAACTACTTTAACTGCAGTGCATGCCATGTTGTCTGAATGTAATAAAAACCTGCATTTGTGATGGCCTTGAGTACTCTAATCTTTTCCCGGTACTTAATGAATATCCATTTATTACTGAACCCGCTCAGAGCATTGATAAATCCAGACCTAGTATGAACTCATTTTTATTAAATGGTCTATTATTAGCTGGTTAAATGTACCAGACTCTTACATGAGTAGTAGGTGCGTGTCAAAGTTTGTGAAATTTGATGTCATCTATTGAGCTTATGCTTTTCGTTAGCGTCCATTTTAAAGTACAGTAAAAGCCTTATATACCCCAAAGCCCTTCACAAGTATTCAGCACATTTCACCTTTAAGTACATTTGATGTGGAAATGCTATTAAAATTCAATGGGCAGTAATTCTTCTTTAATATTGAAATTCCCACCGGAAACTGCAACATGAACTTTAGTATATTGGCTCTATATTAGCAGTATAAGAAATGTAAATTAAATATCTTGGATTGTATTCAGTACTAACGGGCATATTTGTTTTTTTTAGGCATGACCACTTCATATCTAGTAGCCTGAGTTCCTCTTCTCCCTCTTTGTTTGATGGAGCAGTGATTAGTACTGTAACTACAGCAACAAAAAAACATTTCTCAATCATTTTAAATCTTCTGGGGACGCTACTGAATAAAGACAACCTCAGCCAAGATGTCAGGTAATTACCTATTTTTGCAATATTATTTAAAGCAAATAATGAGCCTTTTTGATTGGCCGGATTCTGTTGACAAATTAGTTGAATTAAAAAATGTATGTTTCACCATTATTTTGGAGGCATAATCTATATGTTAAAATGTTTGTGTCTGTTATGATGCACAATCTGCATTACTGTTTTGTAATTTTGAATCCTTCCACTAGGCATCTATGCTTTCCATTTTGGTTTACAACAATACATTACCAAATTGACCCCTTGAAATAGTCCACACCTAAAAGCTCTTGAGTGAACTCTTTGGTATAATCATCTTGAATGCTTGGGCGTGGCCAAGCACGCGATGTGACAAGACGTGCTTCGTCTGAGCTCCGGGTGAAGCTCCCCACACACGGGCCATTTATCCTGTATTCCCTGGCAGGACCGGGCCCTAATTAGCACCGAGTGTGCCCGGATACCCGTCCCACCTCTGGAGCAATTTTCAGGAGGATCGGAGCACTTGACCCTCCGGCCGGCAGCAACCCTCGCGGCCAGCCGCCCAGCACGCACTTCCGGCCGGCGGCCCCAACTAACTGAGGCCGGGGATCCGGCCTTGCAGAGTAGGCCGCGAAACGAGTGGCCTGCAGCGCGCAATCCAGCGCAGAGCCGGGACCGCGTCCCATGCCTTGGACCCTCGTTGGCGCGGATACTCAGCGGAGACCTCGGACTGCAGTGGGAGGTCCGCCATCTGGGCTCCTGAAGACCACGGGACCGGCCCGCCTCGCCCACCGCTGATGGGACTGCCCAGCCGGACTACATGACCGCCAGGGGGTGAGTGCACGAGGCTGCCCAGAGCCCCGCGTTGGCGACAACGGCCCAGGGCCCCTCCGACCCAGAGCGCCTGCTACCCGGCACAGCCCACTGGACACCCCCTGGCCCGCCTACCGCCCGGCCGTAGGCCCTTTCCAGGTACAGACCCTGCGACGCACTGCCGTGCACCTCCGGCGCCCCACCCACACGAGGGCCCCAGGCGCTACAAACCCCTGCACCGCAACGGCCCGTGGCAGGCTGAACCACCGCTCAACCGGCACTGGACCACACGTCCCAGCAGGACGAACACCGGTAGACCACCGTGCTGGGCCGCCGCGAGACCCGCATAGACACTGTCACTCCTGACCTCGGACGACTGACCTCGGAGATAGTGCGGCCCTCTCTCCCAGGCCCATGCACGTACCCGCCACACGGAAGGAGTTGCGAGGCACCTCTGGACCCATCTTGCGCAGGGGAACCGGAACTGCGCCACGTGCAAACTGAAGCAGTAGCACATCGGCCCTCGCAGACAACCAGCCCAACGCTGAGAGACTCTCCCGGCCAGAAGCGCAGAATTCCCGCCTTGCATCCCCCCCCCCCTCTACCGAGCGCGGGCCAGACGACGTGGACCCCCGTGTGGCACTAGGTGGCGCCTGGCATCGCCCGACGGAGTGCATCTTCCCGGGCCCAGCGGACAGGCTCGCTGAGAGGGACCTGTCGTTCCAGCCCGTCGAGCCGCCACGAGGCGCAGACAGGAAGCGACCAGCCGGCGGGTCCAGCACGACACTGACCGCAACACCTGTGAGCTCTTATAACAATTGCTACGCGGTCATCTCGTCCTCCCCAGTCGGCAGTGTCACACAATACCCTGGGGCCCGGCGGTGAGACGATCCTCCTCCTCCCGCCTACAGCCACGCGCCGTTCACCGCGCGGGCGACGGAGGCCCTGACCAGGAAACTAACGCGCACCGGTCCCTCCATCACGCACTGTGGAAACGTACCCGCCCGCTTGACTGGCCGCGAAGACCTCCCACATGTCCGGGGGGACCAGGGCAAAGACTGGCACGGGAGGGTCACTCAACAAGGGGAAAATGGCGAAACATATGGAGACGGACCAGACTGCATCCAAGCTGGACACTATGCTGGCAGCCATGGAACACCTGAAGGAGTCCATGCAGCTGACCCGCACGTCGCTGGAGAACAGAATCGACAAAGTGGCCGTAGACCTGACACTCCTCCGGACCGACCACAAGAAACTGGCCGACCGCACCACATCTCTGGAACACGCGATGGCGGAGGCCACACCAAAACTGGCGCAGACGGACAAACACGTCCAGGACCTACTCAACCGGGTGGAGTTCCTTGAGGATAGAGCAGAGGACTCGGAAGGACGGGCCCGAAGGAACAACGTGCGCATAGTGGGCCTACCGGAACGATGGGAACGGAGAGAGACGGCGGAGCATATGGAGACCTGGCTCAGAGAGCTACTACCAGAGGGCACGCTGTCGCCGCACTTTGTGGTGGAACGGGCGCACAGAGTTCCATCTCGCCCACCCCCGGAGGGCTCCAACCCCAGGCCAATGCTCATGCGAGTACTGAATTACCGCGACCGTGATGCCATCCTCCGCGAAACGCGGAAATTGTCGGATATACAAGTGGACAATGCCAAGGTGATGTTCTTCCCCGATTACACCATACAAGTTCAGAGGCGACGCCAATCCTTCCTCGTGGTGAAGCAACGACTTAGGCGCTTGACTCTTAAATACTCACTGTTGTTCCCGGCGCGCCTCCGAGTGGTGGCGCAGGACAAGACCCACTTTTTTGACACCCCGGAGGCGGCCATGGCGTGGTTGGATTCGGGAGTGGACACGAACCCTGGACCGGTGCCGAGGGAACAGCGCAGGAATCGAGGCGCACGCAGACGGAGACAACGGCACACCTCGAGGGCTGAGTCACCGACCATGGACGCGGAGATCGGCCCGACCCCGGAACAAATTCAAATTGAACACCAGGAAGCCGTCCGCATAACTGCTGAGATCAGCGGGTCACAATCACCTATCCTGCTTTCCAACACTAGCCCGCGCTCTCACGGGAGCGAAGAAGACGACTACATATTCGGTCTGCCGGATGGCTCGAACCAGGAGGGCCTACCTGACGTCACACCCCAAACATCAGACTTGATATCATGAGCGATCCCCCCCTACCCAGCCCTCGCTAGACCGCCGTGTCTTACGTATTGGAACAGTCAACACACCCTCAGGGATGGCTCGATCAAGGGCTCACATTGACACTCCTGGAGGCCCTGACAACCATGATCGCCGTCTTCTGTGGGGCTTGTACTCTGCTACCGAACACCGCCCCCCCTCCCCTCCCCCGCCCACCGAACTGCCACGGAGCTGCCGTGGCGCCAAGAGGGGAGTCGGGGCTATCCTGCCAGAGTGCCATCGGGAGCATGACTTTAAAGGGGTGGACGGACCCCTAGAGGTGAGTGCCCCTCCCCCCGGGGGACTGGCGGAGACGCTCCTGCCTTGGGATCGACTGTCCGGATCAAGTGACACTGGGAATTGGTCCTAGCCACGGACTCTATCATTGTCTCCTAGCGCCCTTTTGGCCTTCTGCCCGTGGAAGGGAGCCGCTACGGCTCTACAGACGTAACGAACTAACTTGTTTAATTCAGGTGCTGTAATTAGTCATCCCCCCATTGACCTTACGGATTGATTGAGCTCGATAGAGCATTTGGGCGGCGACTTGTTTTTGTTGTTGCCCTTTTGGTATTATGTTTATGTTCATGTTATACCTTCTGAGACTAGTGTTGGTACTGTCCTGCTACTGCGTGCATCCTTGGGTACCGGGGTGGGGCTGTGGGGTGAAGATGCTCCTTGTTCGCTGCTGCTGTGCAGGTGCGGGTGGGGGACTGGGGGGGGGGGGGATGGGTCCTTAGCTGTGAACAACACTGTGATGGCTACGTTTAAATTTTGCACTTGGAATGTCCGGGGCATGCACACACCCTCACGCAGATACCAGGTTTATTCCTACCTTAAAAGGCACCAGACTCAGATTGCACTGCTCCAAGAGACACACCTAGTCGCCACTGAGGTGGCCACACTTCGCCGTAAGTGGAGGGGTCAGATATTTGCTACTACCTTCTCGGCATTTGCGAGAGGGACCTTAATCTGGGTCCGGCCCGGGGTTCCATTTGCACTAACTCACAGCAACATTGACACTGAGGGACGCTACGTCTTCATACAGGGCAGGCTTGACGGGCAGCAGGTAGTCATAGCCTCCATCTACGCACCTAATGTGGAACAGGGGAAATTTTTCACACGACTGTCGGCAACGATGGCGTCATGGCCGGGCGTACCCTTGATTACAACTGCGTGCTTGACGCTTCCCTTGATCGCTCGTCCCTCCCGGTGGCGATCGCCCCGGTGCAGGCGACTTCCAGAGCCCTCCTTGACTGGGCAACACAATGGAACTTACTGGACGCGTGGCGCGCCCGGAACCCCACCGCCCGGGTGTATTCTTACTACTCGGGAGCCCGTTCATTACATGTCAGGTTAGACAGATTCATGCTGTCCCGTGACCTGCTCCCCTCTGTGTCTGACACTGACTACCTAGGCCGGACACACTCAGACCATAACCCGCACACGCTGATGTATGGATGGAAGCGCCCGCGCCCGCCTATACCAACGTGGCGCCTGCAACCAGATCTCCTACTTGATACTCCGTTCCGAGAGGAAATCTCCGGGAAGATCTTGCAGTATTTCGAGGACAATAACGACTCGGCCTCCTCCCCGAGAGCCGAGTGGGACGCCTTTAAGGCGGTGACCCGGGGTAACTGCCTCGGCGTCCAAGCTAGCTTGCGTAGGCAGGTGGAGAAAGATCTGCTGCTGGCGGAAGAGGCTCTGTTGGATAAGGAACGGGAGGCAGCGGAGGGTGATGATGCACAACTCATCTCGGCCAGAGCGGGCCACGCTGCCTTGCTGGAGCGCCTCAAAAATATCAACTTCGCTGCGCACTCCGCATGCACCCACAACGCAGGCGACAAGCCTGGCAGGCTACTGTCATGGTTGGTACGGCGGGACGCGCACTCTGCATCGATCCTATCCATCCGCACGACCCAGGGCGATGAGGTCTATACCCAGAAACAGATCCATGATGCGTTCACGTCGCATTACGAATCCCTATACAGCTCGCGGCTACGGGCCACGGTGGTGGAAATCACGGACTATCTGGCGCCTTTACAACTCCCGACTGCTACCGCTGCCCAACAGGCCGAACTAGGAGCTGCGCTCACTGGTGAGGAGCTGCGAGAGGTGATTTTCTCCCTCTCCAATTGCAAAGCGCCGGGCCCGGACGGGCTCCCAGCGGAGTTTTACAAGGCCTACTCCCTGGTATTAATACCGGAACTGCTGAAAATGTATGGGGCGGCACTGGAAGACGCTGAACTCCCGACGTCCCTGAACGAAGCCAACGTGGTCTCCCTGCTGAAACCGGGTAGAGAGGCGAACGACCTCGGCTCCTACAGGCCGGTGGCGCTCCTCAATACCGATTACAAAATTCTTGCAGCAGCCCTGGCTCGGAGACTGGCGCCACTAGTCCCCACTCTGGTACACTCTGACCAGAATGGCTTCGTACCCACACGGAGCACGTCCTACAATTTACGCCGGTTTTTCAGAGTACAGCGTTATGCGACCTTAGCCTGGACGCGCTCGGGTTGCATTGTACTTGACTTGGAAAAGGCGTTCGACTCGGTGGAGTGGCCATATCTCCTCCGAGTCCTCGAGAAATACGAACTGGGGGACGCTTACGTACAGATGGTGGGACTCCTTTACCAGGCCCCAGAGGTCCGGGTCCGGACTGGACGGTTGTTCTCGGACAGGATTCGCATCGGGAGAGGTACAAGACAGGGCTGCCCTCTCTCCCCCATATTATTCGCCTTAGCGATGGAGCCGCTGGCCGAGATGCTCCGCAACTCCGGAGACGCCTGGGGCATACCGCTGGCGGATGGCGTCCACTCGGTGTCTCTGTATGCCGACGATTTGTTGCTATATATCAGGGATCTCACGAATGTACCAGCGGCAATCGCGGATATGTTTCAGATGTTTGGCGACAGGTCGGGGCTCCGCGTCAACTGGGCCAAGTCGGGGACCTACGCGTTCGATAGCTAGATGCCACAGTGTGATGTGTGCATGATGGGAGAGACGCTCCGCTGGCACCCGACGGTATTTCGGTACCTTGGGATATTCATATATCGAGACCCTGTGGACCTCCTGGAGGGGAATCTAGTACGAGCCATCTCCTCGCTCACGGCCCAGGTCACGTTCTGGAACTCCCTCCCGTTAAATGTGCCCGCCAGAGTGGCGCTGACCAAGATGATGATGCTTCCCCGGCTTCTCTATTACTACGCCAATCTGCCGGTGTATGTGCCAGCGCGCATCTTTAGAGAACTGGACTCCCTCACCAGACGTCTCATCTGGAATAAGGGGAGACCCCGGGTAGCACTACAGACCTTGTTTGCACCCACAGACGCTGGAGGCCTAGCGGTTCCCAATCAGGAACTCTATTACTTGGCAGCACAGCTACAGTGGGTTGCCTACTGGCTGAGCGGTAAGAACCTAGTGGACACAGCCACGGCTGATGACATCCTCTCTCCCGTACAGGCGCTTGCACTCTTCCACCCGCTGGCGCGGGGCCGCCCCCCCACGCAGGTCATTGTGGCAGTGGCGAAACGGTGCTTCCTACGGAGCCTCCGGCTCACCAAACTAACGGTGCCCTATGCCCCAAACCTGCCTCTGCTGGGGACGCCCCTGGGTGCGGGCACGCTGTCTTCGGCCGAACTACGCAGCTGGACTGCGGCAGACTTGGACGACCTAGGCGGCCTGTATAACGACGGGGAGCTGTTACCCTTCGAGGCCCTAGCCGCGGACACTGAACTGCCGGTGGGTCAATTTCTGACACACGCCAGACTCCTACATGAGTTGACGAAGGCGTGGGGTGACCTCAGCCACGAGCCGTCCACACACCTACTCATCCAGTACTTACACGTGATGGGGGACGGTTCACACCTTGTACATTGGCTTGCACAAGCCTTACACGGCCACACGCAATTTTCTTCTCGGAGATTGAGGGACAAATGGATGGCCGACCGTGGCACAGATTGGACAGACAAACAGTGGAATGCTATTTTAGCAGGCGCCAGGGTCGTCCCCCGCAATGCACGATTCAAGATTATACAGTATTACATCATCCACCGTGCATATCTATCTCCAGACAAACTGAACCGTTACTTCGGACTCACTTCCTCGGCGTGTCCCAGATGCGGTCTCCGGGACTCGGACTTCCTGCATGCACTCTGGAGCTGCGCACATCTTAACTCGTACTGGTCTGCGGTCGCGGACATGCTGACGGCGGCCACAGGCGAAACTCTTCCCAAGACTTGGGAGGTATGCCTATTGGGACTCTACAAGAGGACCAAACAGTCCAAGTTGCAGGCGCGCTTTTGGGATTTAGGCCTTATCACGGCCAAGCGTCTTATCACACGACGTTGGAAGAGTGCCTACCCACCGCGACCTGCGGATTGGCGCCGTTCTTTTGCCACCTGGGCCTGTGCGGAGAGTGTGTCACTTCACAGGGAGGAAACCGCTGGACTCCGGAAATACCCGATCGCCCAGGACTGGGACGTTGCTCTGATTGCGTTTCACCGCCCATGCACACAAGCCGACATAGAGTGCTGTCCCGTCGCGACGTAGGGAGGGATCCCTTGACTACTGTCTGCACCTACCACGAGCTCCGCCGGCCCTCTCCTTCTCCCCCCCTCTCCCCCCCCCCCGCTCTGCGCGACCCCCCCCCCCCCTCCCCTTCCCCCCCCCGGTGACCGAGACCGTGTGTGACGGAGACGTCCCCTGCCGCGTTTGCCTTCCTGCCGCCTGTGGCACCCGCCCCCCCCCCCCCCTGCCCTGCAGCCGCGGTGACGCCGCCTCCTCACATGTCCCCGCCCCTGCATGACCCATATTGGATGCACCACACACAGTTAGAATCCTGGGTACACTACCACACACACGACTACTAGTCCGACAGTTTTTTGGTATGTTTTTCCCTCCCCCCTGTACTAGACTCCCCAGTTCACTCTTTGGTTGACACGGAGGCCAATCATACAGTACCCCTAATCATGCCCGACCACACTTCCTCGTCTGTATCTCGCATGGAACTGTTTAGATACGTCCGGGACTAGGAAGCGGGCGCCCAGCAATTCATGAGCCATGGGAAAGTATGCTGTTGCCTATATTCTCTGCTGCATTGTACAGGGAACTCATTTTCATGTACTGACTGTTGACTTTTCTTTTTGAACGCTCTGGACCCTCTCTGCAGTGCTGCAAACTGCGGGCACTACATCATGAGTCACTCCCTGGCACGGTCACTTATGTACCAATGCATTTCTACTGGCGACTGTTTATTTTCACCCATGTATAACTGCTGTGTTCACATGTGCAATCTGCTAGGAACTGTTGTGGCGATAATCAGTTGTTATGACACTGTATGTACACCTACTGGCTTATCTGTGAATTTAAATAAAGTTTGGGACCATTGGTCTTAAAAAAAAAAAAAAAAATCATCTTGAATGCTTGGTAAAAGCCTGTAAAAGTCCCATGTGTGAGTGGAGTAGAGTGAATAGTGTGATCACGTCAAAGGATGTGTTCAAAATTGTCAATGAACTAACCAATCCAATCTGCAGTATTTCTCACAAATTCCACTGTCATGTGTGGGTGGGTTTCATAGAAAAAACGCAACTATGGATTCCTTACATCCATTCAGCTAAATGTCCTGTGACAATTACTTGAATATTGCTTAAGTCTCATGAACAGCGATGAAACGAATGTTAGAAGAATCAGAATCCCAATTGCCAATGTCCTCCATAGTCATCATTAGGCCAACTGCAAGTAATGCACTATAGAATATGCCCATCACCTTTGCTTGCACACTGGCTAGAACTTCACTCTTTGCTCCTATATGAGATACAGTATGACATATAACATAAACCACTGTAAATTGTAATTGGGTGCCGAAAGCTAAAACCGCTCCTCTACTACCTAATGTACTATCTCCCACACTAGAACTTCAGACATAGCGGAGGAATCTTCAGTGGATATTGTTACAGAGGTGCATGCAAAGTTCCTTGCACTAAACACCAATAATACGGCCAACATTTGATCTTTCTTGGTACTCAACAGGGTTCAACCAGTGACCCACTGTCAAAACATTACTCCAACTAACGCTTCTGCTAGCTAATTATTGTTGAATTCTTAAGTGGAAACAGAAATCACATCTATGTTCTGTTGGCAAATACCTTTTTATCATAGACCGCTTGCTTTCCAAAGATGTTCTCATTCATCCTACCCGATGATTAATTAAGTTTCTTAAGAAATAGATTTCAGATGAACTCGATCAGTGGTCCACCAAAAACTGCGTACTCCGACAGAAGGGTTTTTCTGATTGGAATCAAGTTTGTTCTAGTTTAATGTTTTCCATCTGTGACCTTCTCAGACTCGTTCCTTCTGATATATTTTCCACCTTCACACAACACTGCTATTGCTGATGCCCTTCTAGAATCAATTGGAAATACTACGGTGGATCACAACAACCAATGTATAGCAGGTGACCTCAGCATCTGATTCGTCAGACTAACACTACCCATGATGCCACCTGCCTTTCTCTGTAAAATTGAGGCTCTCAACTTCCATCCGTTCGTCTTAAGTCCCACATGCCTGACCACTATATGTGCACTGGGAGTAAGTGCCATCTTTCTTGCATGGTATGCCCCCACTTTTTGCTGAATTGCTGATGTACTTTAACTGAGTGTGCCCTGGGTTCCTGCCAATCAGGTACCCAGGGCCTGTGTTCCTTCCCTAACACTGTGTTGAAACCTAAACCCAATTGGCATCTCTGGCCACATGTCAGTCCCTGGTAAATGGTACCCTAGGTACTCAGGGCACTGTGACCAGAGAAGACCCCTAAGGGCTGCAGCACTTATTGTGCCACCCTTAAGGGTCCTGCACAGTACAGTTTTAGGGAAGGAACACAGGCCCTGGGTACCTGGTTGGCAGGAGCCCAGGGCACACTCAGTCAAAGCACATCAGCAATTCAGAAAACAGTGGGGGCATACCAAGGCAAGAAAGATGGTACTTTCTACAAGAAACACAGATATCTTAGTGGGCACTTTATTAAAAACGCAGCATTTTTACAAAAGTGCCGATTTCGCGGCAAATCGCAAAATCCTGGAGGGTCTGACTAGTGGAGAAGTTACTGACCTCATGCCATGTGAGCGTTGTGGGGGAGGGAAATCCTTTAAAGAGTCATTTTATTTCTAGATTTCCCTTCTCTTCTTGAAACCCAAGAGCAGCAACATTGTGGTGTCACCAGGGCTTTAAGCGGAAGCTTTTTCAATATTATATGTAACAAGCCATAGTTGCAAATTATTTCTTATGCAACTAATAACCATTGACAAAGCCAATAGTCCTGACTTGTTGTAGGTATGATGTTGTTGTATCACATATCTGGATGCAATGACAGAAACGGCAAAATACAAGTCGGGCGGCACACTATGCTAAGCACAGATTTTTAACGTAAGTGTTTTAAAGCCACGCCCTTAATTACATTGGCCATGCCCCTTTGAGAGACCCCTGTATTTTGATCCCACTTAAAGCCCTGCTAATACTCATAATATATCACAGCGCAACAAGTGTTTTTTTTTCGTCACAGAAGGATGTTTTCCACATGGAGAAAAAAGTTAAAGTCCAATTAATCTGAAGGCATTTTCACAAGCACGATTTTTCACTCCATATATGTCGATAGAATGGCTTTTGCATGGGCGTAATTGGGAATACACCACACTTTTCCACCAGTTCTCTTGGAAAAGACCGTGAATTCTAAAAAAAATAATAAATCTTTACCCGCAGATTAAATCTAGGGGGACCCAAATGTATTATTTAAGAAAAAGAAACAACCATGTTCATGGAAAGGGTCCAAAGTCACAAGCAGCACGGATGTAGCAATGGACATCTGGATTTCGCTGCCACTTTTGTAAAAATCGCAACATTTTTACAAAAGTGCTGATTTCGCGGACACTTCTGTAAAAATCGCTACATTTTTACAAAAGTGCCGATTTCGCTGACACTTTTGTAAAAATCGCGGCATTTTTACAAAAGTGCTGATTTTGCGGCAAATCGCGAAATCCTGGAGGGCCTGTCTAATATATTTAGGCACTGTCGTATATCTCTTAGCACTCTGGATTGTAGGGCTATACAGGTCCCACGTGTCACCACCTTAAATGCCTCCCATAGAGTGCACATTGATTCAACCGTTCCTGTGTTTAATTAAAAATATTCTGTAATCTTAGCCCGGACCTCCCCTTTGAACACAGAGTCTAGGAGTGCGTTTAGGGGGAGACACCATGTGAAAGGCTGGATGTATTGTTTGGGGATGAGGAGCTGAATCATTACATGCGCATCATCGGAGAAAGTGCGCGAGTGATGCAAAATATCGGATGTTGTCGGGTAATGCACGTGCCTTCGTGGGCCACGGGAAGCAACACACGCCATGTGTCTAATAGGTAATGATCTTCGATTATGCTGCGCAATGTTTCTGCTGCCTGTGGTTGGTGTGTGCATGATGTGCCTACTCTGTCCTCCTGCAGTGATAGGATGAGATTGAAATCCCCCAACCACAGCAGCACCGATGTCCCCATCGTTTGAACCTTATGCCATAATTGGTGAAAGAATTATGGTTCGTCTGTATTAGGCCCAATTGTGACCTGCTGGCCGCATAGTTCAGTGTAGGATTATGTAGTGGCCTTCCGGGTCCAACACAGTTAGTTGTGTTCGCCTTGGTATCCCTTTCCGCACCAAGATTGCCACTCCCTGGGAGTAGTTGGAGTAGTTAGACTGCCATATCTCACCCCATCTATTGGAGTTGAGCTGCATGCACATCGTGTCTGTTAGGTGTGTTTCTTGTAGTAGGCAGATATCTGACCTGTGTCTTGTGAGATAGGAGTGTATTAATCTGGATTTCCTGAGCGTGGGCATCTTTCCTTTGGTATTACCTTTGTATTTTGCATGTTGTGCAGATTTCTGTCCCCGGTGGTCCCCCTTGATTAAAAAGTCTGACCCCTTTGTTAGCGCGGCACACAGTGGAATTTGATTCATGTGAACAGTGGTAGTGTTTCAGGTAGCCGAACAAACAATCAAAACAATAAACTTCCCCTTCCCACCCCAACCCTCCAATTAGGTTGTGTCTTCATCCCAGTGTTCAACCCAACTCTTGTTAGAACAGCCTAGGCAAGCCTAGGTATGATGAGAATCCTCCCTAGGGGGAGTGGAGTTACCGGCATATCCCCCTGTCTTGTATGACAGAGTGGCCGAGCGCCGTATGGATTAACTTCCATGTTGTAGTGTTCGTGTCTAGTTGATTCGTATGCCGAGTCTCTGCAGCAGTGCATCAGCTATGCTTTCCATATGTCCTGGTATCACTTGTGTGAAAGTTGGATGAATCTGGGCATGGGGTTGGATCTGATAATCCTGCACCGGTAATTGCGCCCTCAGTCATTGTTGCTCATCCTTCCGGTTGGTGACTCTGCCCGGTCCCGAGTCACTGCTTGCTGTTTTTTTTTGTTTCTGTTTGGCAAACCTGCACTCAGCACTTGTATCTGTGAAAACAATAGGTTTTCCATCAGTTTGCACCCGTAGTTTGGCAGGGTAGATAAGTGCGTATTTCATGTCTGCTTGTTGGAGCAACTTCTTTGCCTGTACGAATTCACGGCGCTTTGCTTTTACTTTTTGTGTGAAGTCCGGCTATATAGCTATTGTATTTCCCTGGTATTGGATCACACCTTTCTCTCTGGCGAGTCGCAGCACTGAGTACCTATCCCTGTAGTTCAGGAGACGGGCAAGAATTGGGCGCACTGGCGCGCCTGGCGGAGGTCTTGGGCCCAGTGTGTGGTGTGGTGTGGTAGCTCCACTAAAAACATGTCGGAGTGGTTACTCCCAAATAAGTCCTTCAGCATATGCTCGACATATTTTTCCATGCTTGATATATGTGGACTCTGGGATTCCAATCACACATTTATTTCGGCGGTACCTTGCCTCCAACTCCTCATTCTTTGCTTTTATTACTTGGAGTACCTTGTCCATGCGTCACAATTTTTCATGTGTTTCTGTCTGGCGGTCGTCAGCATCTGATACTCTAGTCTCTAACTTGTCTAAGGCTTCGTGCTTATCTAGTTTCTGTGTGACGGGGTCTGGGGGCGTGCAGCCATTGAGTCAATCTTCGAGTCAATTGTCTGTAAGCTGGCCTGCACCACTCTAAGCATAGAGCGCAAATCTTCCTCTTGCGTGATATCCATAACGGCGCCTGCCGCTTCTGTGGGCTGCGTGACACCGCCTTTGTGCTGTCTCGTTAGCCTTTTGTCAAAAGTTAGTTTAGGCTGCTTCCCATCAGGTTTCCCTTGCCTTGTCACTGTAGGGGAGGCCCTTCGCTCAGCCTAGGGGCTTCTTCGCTTGAATGTCTATACAGGGGGAAAGTCGTCGGTCTGGAGCATGTGTTTCATGAGCCTTTCCCTGCGTCCTCGCCCTACTCTTGCGCCCACACCTACTTTCACTTCGGCAAGTGTACACTAGTGGCCCTGTCTGCCCAGGCTTGCCGCTCGTATTGTTGCACAATGTCCAAAAGCCTATTGCTCTGAGGCCAGGCCCTTTTGTCGTATTTGCCCCAGGCCTCGGAATTGCACAATCTCGGATTCAGCACTCTGTGGTCCCCAATTAACTGGAACTTTGAGTTGCATGCGGCACAGATGCTTAGATTGCTACACACACTTGGTTTTACTGAGGATCAGCAGGATGGGCTCGGATAATTGATGGATTAGCGGGCTCGGCGAGCAGAGCCCTCTCAGTGAGCTGCACTTTTGCAGCTCGGCTTGGCTGCGCCGCAGACTTATTGCCTGTTTCTCAAGTTTCCATGAGGCGTTGGTCAGGTTTTTAACTGTTTCTCATGCTTTCATGGGTTGGACAATGTGTGACTGTCAAAATCGGATATCTGTTGCCTTTATTTTCCTCCAGCCAGTTTTGTTTAACCCTGGTGGTCACCGTTGTCTTCTTCATGGTGTACTTTCCACAATCTGTTAGTTCATTGTTTAACTATGTCACAGCTTGCTGTGCTGGAGGAGGAGTCTGGTGTTGACAGATAGGAAAGCCTCAAATGTGGACACATAGATCATCCAGTAGGTGATTCTTGGCCAAACACTCACCCTAGACAATTCGGCTAGGGAGCGCATATTAGGAGTACACTAAACCAAGTGCTTATAGGTGTGTGTGTGTATGTCTGTATATATATATATATATACATATATATATATATATATTCACTGAAAAAACCTTAGGTTATAGACCATATATAGTTAGGAATTAGCATTTAAAAAAACTTATTTTACTCACACAAAACCATTGAAATTCCATATATAGTTAGTTGCACTAACTATATATCGCGCACCCGCAATCCACTGCTGATCATGTCACATATTACATCATTCATGACATGGTCAGTGACATCACTGATGACATCACTGATGACATCTCAAATGACATCACTGATGAGATCACTGATGACATCTCAAATGACATCACTGATGACATCTCAAATGACATCACTGATGAGATCACTGATGACGTCATCCAGTGACTGTATAATTCTGTAAAGTTAAAATATGTCTTGAGTGGATGTATAAGTGTCTGGATGAAGGATTTAGTAGGGGCATGGCTGACTGTATGAGTGACTGATTAAATGTGTCTCACTGAGTGCATGGGTTAGTGACTAAACTGTCTTAATTTGTGCATCATTATGTCTGTTGTTCTGTAAACTGCTGCATGTGTTGATCATTAGCTATATGATTAACTGTATGGGTTATTGATTGGTTGCCCAAGCATTTGTATGGGAGACTGAGTGTGTGTGTGGGTGGCTGGGAGGTGTATGACTCTCTGCATAGATGTGTGAGCAGTTGATTGACTAGATGTATGGGTTCAAAAGTGCATGTGGAAACAGCTGTAGGGGCGGTTGACTGTGTGCATGAGTGTATTGGTGAGTGAATGGATATCTCAGTGCTACATGTCAAAGTAAGTACATATGTAAAACACAGTACATGTGAGAGTTGACATATATAAATAACTGTGCATAAGAGCCAGTGAATGTGTGAGTGGCTGTATGGATCATTGTGAACTTGTATCCAGGATTGTATAAGTGAGTAAATATGTTTTAGTATATGTTTGAATAAGTAAGGTGTGTATAACTGTATAGTTGAGGAAATGGAGGTGTGATTGATTCTTTGCATGACTGACTAAGTGTCTGAGTAACTCCATGGATGAGTGACAGTCTATGAGTGTCTGTTTACACTGAGTGTATCTAAGGTTATATTAGAGTCTGAAGAGGTTCATCGTATTATCACATGAATGATGTCATCAGTGATGTGATCAGTAATGTCAAATGAGATGTCATCAGTGATGTCATTTGAGATGTCATCAGTGATGTCATCAGTGATGTCACTGACCATGTCATGAATGATGTAATATGTGACATGATCAGCAGTGGATTGCGGGTGCGCGATATATAGTTAGTGCAACTAACTATATATGGAATTTCAATGGTTTTGTGTGAGTAAAATAAGGTTTTTTAAATGCTAATTCCTAACTATATATGGTCTATAACCTATGGTTTTTTCAGTGAATTTTCAAGGTTTTGTAAATGCTAATTCCTAACTATATATGGTCTATAACCTATGGTTTTTTCAGTGAATTTCAATGGTTTTTTAATAGCAAATATCATAAGCTGTCGAATGTCAAGTACGTGGTAAGTGAAAACATTTTCGTGTTTATGCACACTGATCTGCTTTGAATGGTGCCCCCCCCCCCCTCATTTCTATTAGGAGTACTCTCTCTTTGCAGATAGTGAAATGTAGTTAACGCAGGCCTTTGCCCCCGTTGTAATCCGTCGGGCCTGCTTCTCTCTCCATTTGATTGATTGTTATCCAAGTATTTACTGTTTTAGAATTAGTTCTCTTTGGTTCATTCTCTATTTACAAACAAACACAGAGTCGCAATACTCTGTTTAGTCTTTGCAGATAACGAAAAATCGTGTAAAAAAAAAAGAAAAGGAATCGAGCAAAATCAGTAGGCCACTAATGGGATCTCTTTTTGACCTCGCTAAAATAGAAACATTAGGAACAACCCCTCATGACAAATACAAAACTAGTGAGATGAACTGAATTCCACACAATGATGGCTGCAAAACAGCTCGCTCCGCCACCCACCCCGCCCAAAATAACGATAAAGAGCGGCTGCCATGATTGGTTGCCGAATGGCCACGACGGAGCTACGAAATGGTGCTGCTCTCATGCTAACCCCAGCTTCAGTCTGAAACATCCAGAAACACTGTAGACTACCAATTCGATCAGTTCCGGTAGCGCCCCAATGTAACCCGGTAGAGAAGAACTAGCCCTCCCCTCTTTGACTGATGGTTCTTGTTGCCTGTCCCTTCTGTTGTCATTTAACAGAACTATTTAGCCTGCTGAAAGGGGTTGTGTTCCGACCGCTGGTTGGTGGAGACATTTTGACTATATTCTGGACCTGCGTTGTCGCGTAATGCGTCATATGACGCGCCGCGTTAGCGCATCCGGAAGTCATCCGGGGCGCGCAGCGCGTAACGTAAGCATAACAAGTCATGTGACTTGTTAATAAAACTTTTCATTGGTTCATTTTACTTTTCTTATTGTAATGATGAAAGGCTTGGTCATATGACCTAAAAATTACACTTTTCATTACTTCCGAACATTATTTTTTCTTAAATATATGTTATAATGTTCCAGGCTAATGTACTTTCCCGGAAATTTTACAACTGTCCTGCAAGTAAAATATATTCTTTTTTCGAGAAAAAGAGCGTTTCTTCGTCCCATGACGGAGCCGTTGAGCAAAAGAGTGTCGACCTGCTGTCTTAGTCGCCGATACGCCTGAATATGAGATTCTTATCGATCACTTTATGTTGCAGGAATAGAAAACACAACAGCCCTTGACCATTTATCTTTACTGCGTTCCTTCGTATTATACCTTTTACCCTTCATGTAATTGGTCTGCTTTATTTCACTTGCCTTTTAATGATTCTAAAACAGTGACTATTATTAAAAACTTTACCAATGTATATACTACTACCATGTTTTCTTTTAAAAACCTTTATTGTGAAAATTTCATTATACAAATACGAGCCTATAACCACGTGGGCCTGCCACGGAGCAAACTGTAATCGTATATGATGAATAGACATTTACACTGTAGAGGAACGTAACGGGCGGGCCATTAGGTTGCAAGAACTAAGGTGTCTAACAGTTACGGAATCGGTGGACGTACATTTTATAATTAAAATACGACAGGGCCAGTTACAATAAAATTATCTAGATATACATTTGCGGGCAAGTACCATGGGTGACGTTAATTCGAACTTTCAACAGTACAGTAATCAATAACACATCAGAACTTAATATCAATAGGGATGTCGAAATATTCAATCAATTCTCGTCCCCGCCCACCATGTGCTTCAAAACTGCATACGTATCTCGTGATTTCAAGGTTCTGCAACCAGTACACAACAAGGAGTTACGAGTCCCATTTATTCCGGCGCCATTTTGGGCGAGGACGGGCAGGTCCAGGATATAGTCAAAATGTCTCTACCAACCATCGACTATGATGATGTTCATATGCTGTATTTATTAGAGTAACACTCATCTGTCCACATGAAATTAATTTGCCACAATCTAAACATGTCATTTTAATCTTTCCAAAGTTCTTCTAAATATTTGGGACCGTTTCCCTTGCCTCTGAAGCTCTCAGTGCCACTTCTTTGATGAATGTACTAGCAGGTCAGGGGTTCTCCTCCAAATCTCTCTTTTATGCAGCACTATAATTAATTGGTGCCACCTCTCCATATGACGATGCATGGTATAGTTACCACAACTATATTTTTTTTCGGTTCCTCTGGAGAGTTCATCGTGGCAGATGAAGCGTGTAACGTACCGGGCATTTACCTTTTTTTGCATGTACAGGAAAGGAAAAAAAAATCGAGCGTTCGAGTTCTAAGGTGTCCCAGGGCCATTTTAGTGGACCAGGCCCAAATCCAAAGAACAGGCCGCCATTTTGAGAGTCCTCTTGCTGCCGCCTGTCGCTGTAGCATCAAGAGCAGCCGAAACTCAGCTGAATGGCAACTGAAACGGTAAAGGGGCGCCCCACTACAACAGACGAGCCTCCACCTAGGAAGGCCCATTCACGCCGCCTCCCCCCCCCCCCCCTTCGGGCACCCCACGCCGTTATTCGGAGCAGTATTGTAGGATGGCCACACCAGTGCGGCAACTTGCTAGACATCACCTCGGTGGTAACCGAATCTCAACGCCTTGTGGTGTCTTCTATTCAGAAAACATTGTTATGCTGCCTTCGACCTATTCGCCGCAAGTGCGCACACAACTCAACTGCATAGCTTGCTAGACACCACCTCGGTGCCATCCGGATCTTGGAATCTCAGCGCCTTTTGGTGTCTTCTCTTCAGAAAATATTGTTGCGCTGCCTTTGGCCCCATTTGCACATCAGTCCGCAACTTAGACATCACCTCGGTGCCATCCGGATCTTGGCATCTCAGCGCCTTGTGGTGTCAGTCAGAAAATATTGTTGCGCTGCCTTTGGCCCCATTCGCACATCAGTCCGCTACTGACACCATCTCACAGGCCAACAGGGCGCCCCACGCCGACTTTTACCATTGTAGGATGGCCACACCAGTGCCACAACTTGCTAGACACCACCTCGGTGCCATCTGGAACTTGGCATCTCAGCGCCTTGTGGTGTCTTCAATTCAGAATATATTGTTGCGCTGCCTTTGGCCCCATTCGCACATCGGTCCGCTGCTGACGCCATCTCACAGGCCAACGGGGCGCCCCACGCCGTCTATCAGCATTGTAGGATAGCCACACCAGTACAGCAACTTGCTAGACATCACCTCGGTGCCATCCGGATCTCGGCGCCCCACTGCAGATGAAGTGCCTCTCAACTATGAAACCACCACGGTGACATCCGGATCTTGGCGCGTTGTGCTACCTTCGGCCTATTCGCACATCGGTCCACTACTGACGCCATCTCACAGGCTAATGGGGCGACCCACGCCGAGTTTCAGCATTGTAGGATGACCACACCAACTTGCTAGACATCACCTCGGTCCCATCCGAATCTTGGCATCTCAACGCCTACTGGTATCTTCCATACAGAAAATATTGTTACGCTGCCTTTGGCCCCATTCGCACATCGGTCCGCAACTTAGACATCACCTCGGTGCCATCCGGATCTTGGCATCTCAGCGCCTTGTGGTGTCTTCTACTCCGAAAATATTGTAGAAAATATTGTTGCGCTGCCTTTGGCCCCATTCGCACATCAGTCCGCTACTGACACCATCTCACAGGCCAACAGGGCGCCCCACGCCGACTTTTACCATTGTACGATGGCCACACCAGTGCCACAACTTGCTAGACACCACCTCGGTGCCATCCGGATCTTGGCATCTCAGCGCCTTGTGGTGTCTTCAAATCAGAAAATATTGTTGCGCTGCCTTTGGCCCCATTCGCACATCGGTCCGCTACTGACGCCATCTCACAGGCCAACGGGGCGCCCCACGCCGACTTTCAACATTGTAGGATGGCCACAGAAGTGCGACAACTTACTAGACACCACCTCGGTGCCATCCGGATCTTGGCGCGTTGTGCTGCCTTCGTCCTATTCGTACATCGGTCCGCTACTGACGCAAACTCACAGGCCAACGAGGCGCCCCACGCCGACTTTCAGCATTGTAGGATGGCCACACCAGTGCGGCAACTTGCTACACACCACCTCGGTGCCATCCGGATCTTGGCATCAGCGCCTAGTGGTGTCTTCTATTCCGAAAATATTGTTGCGCTGCCTTCGGCCCCATTCACACATCGGTCCGCTACTGACGCCATCTCACAGGCCAACGGGGCGCCCCACGCCGACTTTCAGCATTGTAGGATGGCCACACCAGTGCGGCAACTTACTAGACACCACCTCGGTGCCATCTGGATCTTGGCGCGTTGTGCTGCCTTCGGCCTATTCGCACATCGGTCCGCTACTGACGCCGCCTCACGTGCCAACGTATTTTCTCCGCATTTTATACCCTATGCCGCATAACAGGTCATGTGACTTGTTTATAAAACTTTTCATTGGTTCATTTTACTTTTGGTTTCCTAATGATGGAAGGCTTGATCATATGACCTAAAAACAACACTTTTCATTGGATGAAAACTTTTTTTTTTCCCAAACGATGAAAGCCCCACCTTGTTTCTGGATGTTTCAGACTGAAGCTGGCGTCAGCATGAGAGCACCACCATCTCGTAGCTCCGTCGTGGTCATTCCGCGAGCAATCATGGCAGCCGCTCCCCACCAGAAGCCTGCAGGAGTCGGGGCCCCCAAAACTTTTGATGAATTCTCAAGGCGGAGGGGACGCTTTAGAGAATGGGGTCCAAGACCTATCAGACAAGCGTCCGATTTCCAAGGTGTCCCAGGGCCATTTCAGTGGACCAGGCCCAAAAAGGAAAGAGCCTGCCGCCATTTTGAGAGTCCTGTGACAGCCGCCTATCGCTGCACCGCAAGAGTGGGCGCAACTCAGCTGAATTGCGGCTTTTGACACAGTGGACCAAAAACTGACGGAATGGCAACTGAAACGGTAAAGGGGCGCCCCACTACAAAAGATGACACTCCACCTGGAGAGGCCCGTTCACGCCGCCTCCCCCGGGGCGCCCCACGCCGTTATTCGGAGCAGCATTGTAGGATACCAAAACCAGTGCGGCAACTTACTGGACATCACCTTGGTGCCATCGTTCTGCTGCCTTGGAACTATTCGCACAACAGTTTGCTACTGATGACCCACCCCCGCGACGCCCCACGCCATTATTTGCTGGGTGGCAACTTACTAGACATCACTTTCGTGTCATCTAGATTTCAGCGCGTTCTGCTGCCTTGGAACTATTCGCACAACAGTTTGCTACTGATGACCCACCCCCTGCGACGCCCCACGCCGGAAATCTGGACGTTGTGCTGCGTTGGGACTATTCGCACAGCCGACCGCTACTTCGTTGTTTTTCCCTAAAAATGTTTGTTATTACTATTTTTGTTTTCTTGTATATATTTATAAATTATTAAAGTTTTATAATCTTACTACTTTGTCGGAGTGCTATATATTTTTAATGTGACACATAATTGTAAAAACTTTGATGTACAAAGAGTCATCCCTGGAATCTTCCGCTTCAGGCTCGGTCCCCTCCCCAATCACAATACAGGATGGTTTTCAGATAATAGCAACGCTTCTGCTGTGACGGATCTCATCGAGTGTGGGCCTTGATCTACTATAACTCCTTTGAAGAGGGGTGATTCTTTACAGCTGTGGCCATAAACTACATCTGCAGGGCTAGCTGATACCCTAGGACCAGCCTGGACAATCGGACACAGAGGAAAAGGAGTGTCAGAGGGTGCGGTAGTGAATAGGGCGAAAGGGAGGTGTCGGGCAGGCACAGGGTGTGATTCTCAGGGAAGAGCAGCGCAGATGGGGGGAGGTTTATTACCCATGCATAAGACAGAGAGCGGGGGTGACCACTGCCTGGGGGAGATGCTTGCGAGGGTGGGGAGCCATGCTAAGGATCGACAGCGTGCACAGAGTGGGTCTGGTCAAGGCATCTAAAATGGCTGCCGTGCACGACAAAAGTGTGGCATTTGAAAAAAGACAAGATGGCGCAGACCATGTTTTTCAACACTTCCTGATTTCCTTCGAATCGAACGTTAACAGACGTTGGGGCATATTACCAAAGTTAAGCGATATTTATCCCTAACGATGCTTAAAAACGATTTTTTTACCGTCAGAAATTATCGCAGATAAACCTTGCTATTATCAAGGTTTATCGCAAATACGATAAAAAACGACCGCAATGCATTAATATCGCTGAAAACTCAGCGATATTCATGTATTACCGAGCTAATGCTCTTAGCCATGTTATCCACCTCCCATTGGATAACATGGCTAAGAACTGCTCAGGGCAGGTGCTAGCTTTTGGAGATATTCGCGCTTATCTCGAATATTCCCAAAAGTTAATAATAGGAGATAGCGATGTTAGCGACTGTTTCCAGTCGCTAACATCTTGGCATGCCCACTTTGCATGTCATTAGTGATAAATATCACTCACATGCAAAGTGGGGCCCAAGATGGTCGCTATCTCCTACTAGCCGTCGCTAACTGGTGTTAGCACCAGCTAGGTAATACAGATATAATGTTATCTCCGCGAAGCGGAGCGCTGTTACAGATATATATCTTGTTTTTGAACGTTAATTTCTCAAAATGCACTGAAGCACATATATTGAGACCTAGCAAAGGCACATCGGGCTACCAGTCCCTAATATTTTACCAAGTTTCGTGCAAATCCATTCAGCCGTTCGATTATTATTATTATTTTTTTTTTTTGCCCCGCGGGGCCCTTTTAAAACCTCCACATCAAACCTAGGGGGTCAGCGAGGATCTACTATGCCCCCTTATGGTCATTTGCCCCTTCGCTTTGGCCTCCTCTTGTCTCTCGATCCTACCGAGAGACAAGATGGCGGCCGCTACTGACTGTTTGGAATGTTTACTGACACCGGAGAGCCAATCAGCTTCGCTTCGCAAAGCTCCGTAACGCGAAAAGTACGCGAAGCGGTGCGCTGTTACAGATGTATATCTTTTTTTGAACGTTAATTTCTCAAAATCCACTGGAGCACATATTTTGAGATCTAGCAAAGGCACATCGGGCTACCAGTCCCTACAATTTTGCCAAGTTTCGTGCAAATCCATTCAGCTGTTTTATTATTTTTTATTTTTTTTTTGCCCCGCGGGGCCCTTTTAAAACCTCCACATCAAACCTAAACGGTCAGGGAGGATCTACTATGCCCCCTTATGGTCATTTGCCCCTTCGGTTTGGCCTCCGCTTGTCTCTCGATCCTACCGAGAGACAAGATGGCGGCCGCTACGGACTGTTTGGAATGTTTACAGACGCCGGAGAACCAATCAGCTTCGCTTCACAAAGCTCCGTTGCGCGCAAAGTACGCGAACTGGAGCGCTGCCCGGTCCGCTGTTACAGATATATCTTTTTTTAAACGTTAATTTCTCAAAATCCACTGTAGCATATATATTGAGACCTACAAAAGGCACATCGGGCTACCAGTCCCTACAATTTTGCCAAGTTTCGTGCAAATCCATTCAGCCGTTCGGGCTAAAAGTGAGGCCAACCGCCCTATGGAAAACTCAATGTTAAAAACACGTTTTGGGACCCCCCTTTTTTCTCGGCCCCCCCTTGACGAACCCCCCCCCCAAATTTTCAAGGGCTGCTCAGAAACAAAATGTGCCATTTTCCTGAAACTTTCAGCCAATTCTGTCCACAAACGCCAAAGTTATTAGACATAGAATTTTCAAAAATCCCATAGAGAAAAAATCCTAACTATATATACCTACTGGCGACCGCCAGTAGGTAATATATATATATATATATATATATATATATATATATATATATATATATATATATATATATATATATATATATATATATATATATTAAACACACAAGGTTTGCCCCTTAGAGAATGGCCACAGGGAAAGAGTCTCTCGTGAGCTGAGGATCACAGCACATGTGCCATTCAGCGTCTCTCACATCATACAGCTCGACGCGTTTCAAACCGAAGTCCTTGTTCACGAGCCACAATGAAAAGAGCAACAACAGCTGCAGGGAACACCACTTTATTTAAATGACAGTCCCGCCCATGTGGGCGTGTCACTCAGGCGCTGTGCCTACTGGTACTTGCAGTGCTCCCTTAAGTATTTATCCGAGTGGGTGCTGTTGCCTGCTGAATTCATTCCATTAAAACACCCAAGTGGGCTGGGGAAACACTGGATGTTACATGGGCTGCTTTTGTAAACTCCAACAGTCCGAGCTTTTATCCCTCTGAGTCGGCATGTGAGTGTTCATCATAATACGGCGGGCGCTGTATTTCCTGCTGACACTTACCCACTTGGGAGTTCAAAAAGACATTAATTTGCAACAACCGCATCACCCACTGGGGTTATACTTACAGGTTTGGACTGCAAAAACCACAATGCAAAGCGGGACACATTCGTGCAAGCTAAAGACCACGCCCAGATGGGAGGGGTCTGTCTTTCAATAAAGTGCAGGTGTTCCAAACCACTTGTTTGCTGCTGTATTGCTTTGTGAGCTCGTGAACAAGGAGTCATTTCCGAAACGCGTAGAGCTTGGACGATTTTCATGTGCCAGTTTGGAAGTCAAGAACCTGCTGGGACCCTACTGAATGAGGGTACGGAGTTGAGAGTGCTTCCTCACAGTGGGCAACCTTTGTGTGATGAAAATTTAGCGGCTTGGTCCAAGTCGCGAGGAAGCCCGCCGCTGTCATGCGGACCTGCGGTGTTGGAAAAACCGACGCTGTCAAAAGGACAACTCCACTCGCATGTGAGTGTTCATCATAATACGGCGGGCGCTGTATTTCCTGCTGACACTTACCCACTTGGGCGTTCAAAAAGACATTAATTTGCAACAACCGCATCACCCACTGGGGTTATACTTGGAGGTTTGGACTGCAAAAACCACAATGCTGTCGTGTATTTCTATAGGTTCTGAATCGATCCCCCTATTCCTGACCATATTCTGGTTAACCTACCTAGCTAGTTAACTAACAGTCAGCCCATGAGGCAAGAAATCCCCCATGATGCAGATACCGTTATCTGACGCAGTCACACTACGGCACAGGAACGTGTTATCTGATTAGGTCATAACGCTTGAGATCTAATTAGACAAGCGACATTCCTCCAGCCCCTGATAAGGCATACGACGTTCTCATAACAAATCAAACCTATGACAACCTGGATAATCCGTGCGGCCATTGTTTTGATTTCACAGAGAACTTTAGTAAAGAATGTGCTAACGAGCAAGTCGTATGACATCTTTATTGACGTACCTATGTCCATCCTTACGTCAATCCCGGCACCTTTAAGGTATAAATATTGCCGACCTTGCCCTATGCAAACACACGCGTGGTGACAAGACGGAGCAGCCATACTTGCCGAAGCAGAGAGCAGAAGCAGACCCCGCAGGCAACAGCCCCGCCTTCCTGACGCGCTGAGAGACGCGCTGCTATCTCAAGCCGAGAGACCCAGCACCGGCGCTTCTGGGCAGCCCTCGCAGGCAGCCTGGAATATCGAGAGCAGAGAAAGAGATACCATTCCTCATTCATCCTAAATTCCAGGTACAGAACTGAATCACCCCTCCTAGAGAATTCTTTAGTTATTCACTTGGCAAAAACAAACTTAACTTAAACTGTAACTTTCTATTCCCGCCCACGCATTAGACTTAGGTCAGGTACACGGGGTAGGCGTATTTAGAAACACCAGTTGAGTACGTTTAGTCAAATGTATATGTGTATGTAAATATATTTTAATCATTTTAAACATCATATGGCTCAGAAACCATATCAATGTTTTTACAGTATTTTTATACTATTGCTTTTAATGTATGCACTTTACTTAACTATAAGTATTGCAATATCGATCCATTTCTCTTGTACGAGAAAAGAGACTGATCAATAAATAACATCTTTTATTGAACACGCCCGTCTCTTCCTTTTCTCTACATTCTGATGAGACTAAGAATGCACGTACTGACTGAGTAAAATAATTGCCTTGTGCTCACACGACTCTTGAGATTGACTCTTGATTAGGGGAGAGCAAAGTTGTCATGTTCTATGGTTGTCAGAAACTAAATCCCTTCTTGTCTAATCAGGGGAGTTAATCCTTCCTTGAACATTCGAGAAAGTTTCTAGCGAACTCTGAGCTTAGCTGGCAAACCCAAAAATTAAGTCTAGTATCGACAGTAGTAGACCTAGTTAACGTCTGGTCTAGGCCTTTACTGCTGTAGGTACTATTCCAATGCGCAGAGCCTATTGGGAAAATAGGAGCTACACTACAATGCAAAGCGGGACACATTTGTGCAAGCTAAAGACCACGCCCAGATGGGAGGGGTCTGTCTTTCAATAAAGTGCAGGTGTTCCCAACCTCTTGTTTGCTGCTGTATTGCTTTGTGAGCTCGTGAACAAGGATTCCTTTCCGAAACGCGTAGAGCTTGGATGATTTTCATGTGCCAGTTTGGAAGTCAAGAACCTGCTGGGACCTCACTGAATGAGGGTACGGAGTTGAGAGTGCTTCCTCACAGTGGGCAACCTTTGTGTGATGAGAATATATATATATATATATATATATATATATCCTAGCTCCAATTGCACCAAAAGTGACGGGGCTCTCACGGTGGGTGCCGCTACACGGTCGGTGCGCCGCGTAATATTCAAGCTCCAAAAAACTCCTCTCCCAGCCGAGAGAGAAGAAGAAAAGCAGCACTCGCGGGGTGAGTTTCAGTATTCCTTTAATCTTTTGTGCAGACGCGTTTCGGGTCAAGCCCTTTGTCAATGTGATTACAAAAACGCTACCAGGAAGACATTTTATGCAGCGCGTTATTACTGATGGAAACTGTAAAAGGACTACCCGTTTCAGAACTACGGGCGCCATATTGGAATGTGCAAAAGTAACATAGTTACATACATCAGTAGGCAAATCACGTTTAAGTTATTAAATACAATTGATTTTCGAAGCCGTGAATCGGCTAAACAATTAAATACATATTTCATCAATATCTGCTGTGGGGTAAAAATCCATCAGAAACGTGTACAGCTTAAATATACATTTTTTGATTCAATGATTATCAAAGCAATTTATTCCATGCTGAGTGCACTTTTCTTCTTCTCTCTCGGCTGGGAGAGGAGTTTTTTGGAGCTTGAATGTATATATATATATCCATATCCATACTAATATTATAAAGAGAGAGCCCAAACCTTTGAGGCGGGTAATCTCAGTAACCACAGCACCAATCACAACACCCAATACAGCGTTGGAAAGGGCAGTTGCAGCAGAAGGACATAGGCAATGCAGACGGCCACCATATATATATATATATTTTTTGCAGAGTTTTATATAGCGCGAACTTGACCCGAACTTAATCAGGTATCAGAGCACTTTACATAGCACCAGTTACGTTACATGAGGACACACATTCATTTTTGTTAGGCACAGGGAGATTAAGTGATTTGCCCAGAATCACAGGATGTTTGGCGTGGTTACCAAGACTCGAACCCAGATCCCCAGGTCCGAGGTCGAGCGCCTTAGCCGTTAGGCCAACTCCTCTATACATTTAAAAGTTAAAAGAACCGTGCCAGCAAAGTAGTCCCTTGTGGGCGTGTCTGCGTTGTGCTGTGGACGTGGGCTGGGGGCGTGACTAACGCTGGGGGCGTGACTAACGCTGGGGGCGTGTGGTACGGCAATCACATCGTGGGCTGTGGAAGTGTGCTGGGGGCGTGACAAATGCTGGGGGCGTGACAAACGCTGGGGGCGTGTGTCTGCCCTTCATGCTATGAGTCGTACATACAAGCGCCAATTACGTTGCTGCGCAGCATCAAGGGGCACGCTGGGGGCGTGAGAAACGCTGGGGGGGTGTGTCCGGCCTGTATGCCATGTGAACGCAATTGCGCCGCATCAAGAGGCACGGTGGGGGCGTGAGAAACGCTGGGGGCATGTGCTACGTTCCGCCCGTCATGCCATGTGGGTCGTACATTAATCAGAAGATCGTCTGCTGTGGCCGTATGCTGGGGGTGTGACAAACTCGTTCACCTGGAGGCCTGGTAAGTAACATTACTGCAGCCTCTCCTGCGCGCCTCTCATTCAACGAAATTACACTCGCCTGCTATCATCAACCAGGGCTCTAGCCGGGCTCAGGCGGCGGATCAGTACACTAATTACACGCGCCTGATAACAGCTAGGCCTCAAGAGGGGGAACACGCACCTGCTAACATCAAACAGGCCTGCATCTGGGCCTCAAGCGTGGGAACACACAAATGAGCGTGTCTGCGGGGACAATTACTGCAGCCTCTCCTACTCGCTGTCACTCAACTCTCTCATTAAACGGATTTACCCGCGGCTGATAACTCTCACATTCAACAACATTACACGTGCCTGCTAACATCAACCAGGGCTGAAGCCGGACTCAGGCGGCGGATCACTACACCAATTACACATGCCTGCTAACATCAACCAGGGCTGCAGTTGGGCCTTCTCCGTCCCTATTCTAATGAAACAAAAAATGTTGTCTACCGCGAGATTTTAAAATAAATTGCCCTTGCCAAATACACACATTCTATTTCATACACGGACAACGTTGGGACGGGCTGCTAGTATATCTATATCTATATCTATATCTCTTTCTGTCCTACATGGCCGTGGCAGCAAGAAATGCCTGCACTCCAGGAATAGTTTTTTAAACGTGTTTAATGCAAGCTAACGTGTTTCGACCACCAAGGTCCTTATCAAAGCAAATCAACATTTCCGATTGTGCCCTATCCCCTTAAGAGAGCAACACACACACCAAGTTGTGAACATGGTAAAAAGACTATCACACTTCATTGAATACATATGTGTACATAGAAAGACAGACTCACTGTTATAAAAATACTCATTGACCGTAATATAAAAAAATAACAAAACTGGTAAAAAAAAGAATTATAAAAGACGAAAATATATTTCATCATCAATGCACAATTGAACTCCAAGGTTACTCATTACTCCCCAAAAATTTGATTCGATCAATGTGAAACCAAACCACAGAAAATATAATGCTAGCACATGGCCAGTGCCTGATGCAGCATGGGTCTCGTAACAGATCAAAACAGCTCTGTATCTCATATAAATAGGAGTGGGCCAACACCATTCCATGTGTTGCTTAAAGGAGATCTAGTGATCTACAATCCGAGTAGCCCCCTGAGTGCCAGGTCAAGTGACCACATTACCAACCCAAAGCCTAACAACTGGTAATGAGCTGCTAGGAAACCGAGACCATACATTATAAAATGTAACCACAATATGAATTAAAACCGATCAAGGAAGAACTATCACCTATAGATGATGCAATAAAATAAAATGGAATAGGGGAAACTGAATAAACCAGGTGCACATGAAGCTCCTCATCCTGATTGAGGCCACCCAGTTGTTTACTGTACAGAGGGATGATGTACTCTGACTCTAACCTCAGCGCTTATTCTCTCTCTCCCTCTCCCTCTTGTGCCGGAACTCTGTCAACACCAAAGAACGAAATCTTTTGATTCTCAGTCTTAGGGCAATGTTGTATATTGACGTTTCTTGCTATGGGGTAGGACGCATCATTATTCCTGATAGCACTTGTGTTCTACAATTCTCTTTTTCACAGGAAAAATGGTGCTCCCACATAGCGCATTCCATAAACACAGACCAGAACCTACACAACAAAATCAGTATTGCAGTTGATAAAATGCCTGATTTTCCAATTTTTGTCATTAGGAAGTGTTACCATTTTTACATTGGTACAATGTGTGCATGCCTTGCACTTACCACACTTGTAAAAACCCGGGAGTTCTCAACGAGGTGCTTCCAAGGGGGTACCCTGACCCCTCATAGGAGTGCACCAGCATATCCTTAAGTAAACTATATCTCTGATAGTATATCTGCGGGTGGGGCTAACAAACTTCCCAATAGTGAAGTCTGATTTCACTAAGTGCCAATGTTTCTTAACAATAGCCCCGAACTCAGCAGATTTAGAATGGTAGGTGGTAATCGGCCTCACTGCTGGCTTTCCTTCTTCCTTAGGTTTAGGCCTAAGAAGACTGCTCCTGTCCACTCCCTTGCCTTTTTAACTGCTGCCTCAATCACTTTGTGTATATACACACACTATTTTAGCACAATGATAGAATTGTTGTTTCTTTTCACTGTCTTTATATTGATAATCACTTTTATCTGCTTGTCTATTGTTTATTACAGCACATATATTTTATGCAAGAGTCACAATAGTTCAATAAATACTGAAAACGCCTCTCTGTATATTTCTTGCGTATCTCTGAGCGAGCACAAGTGACTGAGCATAGAGTTTAAAGATCTGTTACCAAAATTTCTTGGGAAGTCAGAGCTATCATGTTCTGAGGTTGTCCAGGCCATTTGTTACCTTGCCGGTGTTAGGAGTACTTATGGTGGCGCTGAGCTAAATGGTCTATATGCCAATGTATCCTGAGAGGGTGCATGGAATCAGTATGGCCCCATCCCAACCTGTACGTTGTCCAACAAACAGTTCCTTCTGAGAAAGTGGAAACCATGCGACAGTCGGTGCTAATCCCAGTGCGGATCTAATGGTGGAAGATCGAGTGGAGGCCCCTGCGCATCCGTGGGGCCAAAAGGTGCACAAGAGGGAACCTGTAAAGTGCTCACACTCCACTGCATAGTCTCCCTGAAACTTCAACTTGCTACAACATTACTGATTAATCTGAGACTGAATCGCCTTCCATGGACATGTGGGGGGCAAGACTTTGAGGCACATTGACACTGTTGAGCCTTCTCCGAGTTTGAGAGTGGTGAAAATGGGTGGATTTTTTGTGTTTTTTCTTTCGAATTACCTAAAGACTTGTACGAGACTACGACCAACCACAGAGCTGGAATGGGACTTTCCTTTTGACTTCAGGCAAACATGGTGCAAAGTCTTCTTGTGCTTGGTGATGTAGAGTTTGTCTTTGCGTTTCCATATTGCCGCCCGGTGTGAGAAGTTGGCCTGATATGCAGTGCTCACTATTCTAGTGATCACTATGTATCAGTCCAAACAACCCTTATTGATGATTGGTTGTAAGTCAACCTTATAGACCAGCTATCCTAGTAGCATGGATACGAGCAGTCTAAGGCTAAGACTCTAGAGGGCGTGTTAAGCCAGCTGTTTTACCATCACATTACCCCTTGGACACCACACAAGTTGTTATGAAAATAAACAGATATTTATTTATAACAAGTCTACCCTGAACTCTTTATGAGTCAGGGAGCTAAGCACACAACAAAACTCTTACGAAAATACTTTAAGTCGCACAATTTACACAGATGCCCTAGGGGCATGAAAAACCATATACTCAGTAAGTGGAATGCGAACTTGCTAGCAGGTAAGTAATACTTTTCTAGACTCAGGAATCGCTAGGCCTACAATTCTAAACACTGGGATTAGATGCAGGAGGCCTGTGGACGTCGTGTGCAGAGTGGGAACTCTCACGCGTAAGGCGGGAAAAAGTCTATGGAGGCTAGCAGTTGCAAAGTTACTGTTCTCGGGCGAACCCGACTAGGTGGGTCGAAAACGGGAGTGGATCCGTACACTTAGGGTGTTGGACTATGCTGTAGCACCGGGGTACTCAGGTTACCTAGCCCAGGGGCTTTGACTGCATAGGGTCGAAGTTGCGTCGGAAACCCACGTTGAAGGACCAGGAGCCTGAAGAAAGAAGTTGCTGGCAGGCGGCCAGTGAAGAAAGTTCGTGGAGATCCAAGCCTGGATCAGGGAAGAAGAAACCTGTAAGCAGAGGGGACCAAGTTCTGAATCACTAGCCAGTGATTTAGGTGGGCACCAGGATGGCACCGGACGAAGTCACCTCAGCCAGGTGAGTGGGCGCTGCTGGGCTCTGCAGTCTCTCGGACCAGGAAGCGTTGTCGGCGACCAGGATGGAGGTGCGAGCTGTCCCACGAAGGTACTTGCTGTCGACGTCGCTGGACCCAGGATTGGGGCAACAAGTCTTGGCAAATGCAAGGCCCACGCGGTGGACCTAAAATGGCGTCTTGAGTGGACCAGGAGGGTCCAAGGTGCTTCTCTGAAGAAGGGAAGCAAGGGCCAGTCTGGAGCAACCAGACCAGCAGTCTTTGTCGTCGTGGAGCGTCGTAAAAGGGCCACTAGCCAACGGGCAAGTGACAGGGACAACGCGGTGAGCAGCAAAAAGCAGAAGGGCCCCACGCAGATCTCGTGGATGCAGGGGGGCTGAGCTTCGGTGCTGGAGCTGCTCAGGGTCGGGGCTTCTCTCACCCCAAAGCACTCGGTCGAGGGTCACTCTGGAGTCGTGCTGGGCAAGCGTCGTGCAGTCTTGAAGATGGCCGGTCCCTCGAGGTCTCGTCACACCCACGAATCTCAGCGTGACTGATGATGCAGGTAGAGGTCAGAGGTGCCAGGGAAGCCGGTTCTCGTCGAGCTGGGCAGTCTTGATCCGGAGGAGAGACTGGCAACAAACCGCGATGCTTGGTTGGTGCCTGCTGCTGCAGGGTGACTACTCCTTAGTCACAAGGGAGAAATCTTAGGAAGAAGTCTTGAGTTTCTTTCGTGGAAAGTAGTTTCAGGATTCAAAGATGATCTAATTTGGAAGGGGGCCAGTTCCTACCTTTATCCTGCAAAAAGGGGCTGGCACGCGACTAAGTCCTGCCCTATGGGTGGGACTAGGAGGGGGGTGGTTACACCCCTCTCCTTTGGCGGGCTTTCTCCAGCCCAGGGTCTGGTGTGCCCCTGGAACTGGTTCAAGCCGGCCTATGCACAGTGAGCACCGGGGTGCCACTTGGAGTCACCTTCCTCTGAAGCCCTGCCTACCTAGAATACACAAAACCCTGTCTGGGACGGTGCTGGCACCGCCCCTGGCAGGAAACCCTTTGTCCTTGCCTCCTGCTCTGGGAGGACTCCCAGCAGCAGGAGGGCAGACTTGTGTCTCGGTGGCAGCATCCATTTTGTGGAGCTAAGGCTCTGTCTGACTTTAACCGGGGTTACAGGTTACATACATGTCGTGTCCCTCTAGAAGGGTGGAATGCTAACCCCGTCGCCAGAATTGGTAAGGGGTTAGTATTCCAATTCGTATGACACCTTACTCGACATGTTTTGATAAAGCGATACCAGAGTTGGCATATAACCGCGAGGATTATAATGCACTTAAGAGTATATGGTATGCAATATCATGGAAACGGCTAAGGGATAGACCCCAAAAGCCGCAGACAGGCTCAGCTCATGCCAGAGCACCATCTCACACGATTCCAAGCACTCTGCCTTCAGGATTGTCAAGGCCTGCCATAGGAGTGACTGATAGGAGATCTGTGTGTCCATTTAGGTTTAGATATAGGTATACTATATCTAAAGCAAAGGGTGATTACACCACCTTGCCCCAGCTGTCAAGCAGCCAGTTGTGTCAGATTTGGATGGCCAGCCAGGGGTGGCATAATACATGCTGCAGCCCCTGGTAGGCCCTGGGTACACCTATGCCCTGGGTACCTAAGGTACACTGTACAGGGACTGATAAGGTGACTCAGTATCCATTTGGATATGTACCTAGGGTACATGGAATCCATTTTACAGAGAGAGCAGTAGGCCTGGGGCCCTGAATAGCAGGGTCCCAGGTCAACCTAGTCAGAAAACCAGCAAAACACCAGGCAAAAAGTTGGGGGCAACCATAGTCGGGGATCTACCTTCCTACACCCGGTTCATGTAGGCACAGTAGTCGTAGGCCTCGACATCATGGGTCAACGCCAGGCACCACAAACCGACTTCATGCGAGTCCGTCACAGACATTTGTTTGTGACATTACATGCACAGTTTGACCCCTGTTTTAGTGGGAGACATTTCCCTTGTACTCTGCATAAAGTGCTCTTGAAAAGGCTAGTTGAAGACCAGCCAGAAGATCTGGAACGCCGCCTGAAAGCACAGAATGAAAGGAACTGACATCTGTAAGCCTTGGTTGGCAATTATATGCTGCTTATCTGAAAGAGACAAGTTAGTGATCGATTCCTTACCTTAGAATATCCCCAGGCGTTAGACTGGATCTGGCTAGTTTTTCGTCAGCAGTACCCCTGCACGTCGGTAGGTGGCGTCGTGTGGCTCCACGCCCGTCGCTGGCGTCGTAAGCGATGAGATGACGTCACGGAGACTACGTAGGCGCCACCCATGTGCGCTGACGTCAGTTCTTTCTTCTTCCGGGCCAGCAAGCGCAGATCCGGTTAGAGCACGTACCCTAGTCACTTTTTGACTAACTTTTTTGAGACTTTTGGCTCAACTTCTTTTGAGTATTTGATTCCTGGTGCCACATAGGGATGCCTAAGTTTAAATCCTGTGGGGGCTGTCGCCACACGATGTTGGTAGCCAACCCCCATGGCGTCTGTCTCTACTGTCCAGAGCGCAACCATGACTCTTGGTCATGTTCCGACTGTCTGGCCTTGGCTCCGAAGGCTTTGCGGGAGCGGTCCTGAAAGCTGCTGGAGGCCAGGCAGTCGTCTCCGCGTCGTTTGAGGTCCAGGGGTTGCTTGAGGGACGACCACGGAGACATCGTCATCGCTCATCGGGGTCCAAGTCTTCACCCTCGGAATCGGGTAAGAGACGTCGGAAGAAAAAGAACTGTGTGCGCTCTCTGACGTCGCACCCGTCGGTCTCCAGACGAGGGGGCCAGGGTCCTTCCGTTGGAGCCTGGGAGTCCCGCGGACTTACACACCTTATCTGGGTCCGTCGGCAACTCCGGCCCAGGTGCAAGAGTTTCTTTCCGCCAACGACTGCCTGTTGAGGCCTAGAGCTTCCGCCGGTGCGCCTTCGGGCCCTGAGGTCCCTTTTGAGGGCCCTTGCTTGGCTCTGGCCCCAGTGCCGCAAGGTCTTCCGCCGGCGGCTCTGGCCCCGGCACCTCTGGGTCCTCCACCAGCGGCTCCGGCGCCCCCCCCCGTTGCTCCGTTCCCGGCGCCGCCATGGTTGCCGTTTGTTCCACCTCCGCCCTTGCCCGAATCCCCGGACAATTGTGCTCTGGCTTGGAACCCTAATTGGGACATGTAGCCGGATCGGCACCGTTGGAGCACTTGTTTTCCCCTGTGCCTGCCCCGCCGCTCCCGCCTGTATCACAGGCTGTGGATTAGGGGGATGACTGGGAGGGGTCGGAAGACCCTCTTGCACGGCAATGCAAGTCTGAAAATGAGTGGGTGGAAGACTCTGAGGACGCAGGCGCCCTTGACCTCTCCTCCGAGCCTGGATTCAGGTCTCCTCCCGCCATCATGGATGAGGGCGCCACGTATACCATGGTGCTCCCTAGAGCAGCTGAGGCCCTTGACCTTGATCTGCCTACTGTCACTCACAAGACCAACCTCTTTACTGATGAGGTGCTTCAGCCGGCAACAAGTTCTGTGGCACCTCTGCTTCCGTTTAATGAAGCCTTGACGGATTTTTTGATTGACACCTGGTCTAGGCCAGCCACTGGGGTTCCTGTGGATAAAAACGTGGCCAGGTATCATTGCCAGGGCGGACGAACTCAGCCGCCAGTGCTTGATGGAACAACGATGGACGTTATGCATGGTCTCTTTCAGCAGTGGGGTGAGCCTTGGTTCGATCTATTTGCCACCGAAGAGAACGCTCAATGTCATCAGTTCTGCGCGTTGGAATTTCCAAGGCAGCACTCGCTCGGCGACGCTTTTCGTCTCAAGTGGAGTTGTGGTCTACTGTACGACTTTCCGCCTATACCACTTCTGCCCAGAGTGCTGAAGAAGATTCGGCGTGACCGGTTCCAAGTCATTCTTGTGGCTCCGGATTGGGCACGAAGATACTGGTATCCCGAGCTACTCAACATGGCAATCGATCCCCCGATCCGACTGCCTCTTCGGGAGGATCTTCTGTCGCAGTAGCAGGGGAAGGCCTTCCTCCCAGACCTGTTCAGCCTCCACTACCATGCATGGAGATTGAGCGGCGACAGTTGACCGCTTTCGTTCTTCCTCCCGCAATCTTTGATGTCATTCTGGCAGCGAGGCGTCCCTCCACTAAAACTGTATACTCCTGTAGGTGGAACAAGTTTGTGGCATGGTGCACAGCAAAATCTGTGGATCCCCTTTCTGCACCTCTTTCCGAAGTCCTTCTGTTCCTTCTTTCTTTGGCCCAGTAGGCTCTGCTCTGGGCACTATCAAAGGTTATCTTTGGGCCATCTCCGCCTTTCTACAGCTTCCAGATCAGCCTTCTCTTTTTAAGTCCCTGGTTGTTAACTGTTTTCTGAAAGGCATTACGCACACATTTCCTCCAGTGCCGTTCATCATGCCTCAATGGGACTTACATCTTGTCTTAACATATCTGATGTGCCTTTGAGCCCATTCATAACTGTCCTTTGCGTCTTCTTACTCTCAAGACAGCTTTCCTGGTAGCCATCACCTCTGCCAGAAGAGTGAGTGAGTGAGTTCCAGGCTCTTTCTTCTAAACCTCCTCTCCTGTCTGTTCATCCAAACAAGGTGGTTTTAAGAACCCGTCCTTCTTTCTTGCTAAAAATTGTCACGCCCTTCCACATCGGGCAGACCATCACTTTGCCCACCTTCTTTTCACCTCCGCATCCTTCAAAAGAGGAAGGTAGGCTCCACCATCTGGACCCAAAACGTGCGCTCTTGTTCTATCTGAAGCGCACACAACAGTTTCGGGTGGATGACCAGCTGATTGTTGGCTACATAGGCACCAAAGAAGGTCGGACTGTGCACAAATGGACCATCTCTCGTGGAAAAGTTCTCTGCATCAAAACCTGTTACTCGTTGGCTAAGAAGGTGCCTCCTGTGGGGCTGCGTGCCCATTCTACCAGGGCAATAGCAGCCACTACTGCCTTGGGACGCGATGTTCCGTTGCAGGACATCTGTCAGGCAGCTTACGTGGGCCTCGCTGCACACGTTTACCAAGCATTATTGCCTTGACAGTCAAGTCCGGAGAGACTGCTTCTTTGGCCGTTCTGTTTTCCGTGAATTTCTGGTGTAATCTTATTCGCAGACCCACCACCGGGGTTGGTATTGCTGGGGTAGCTATTCTAAGGTAAAGAATCTATCACTAACTTGTTTCTTTCAGATGCACAAGTTACTACTTGTGTAACGATATATCTTTAAGAGACATTAGTTAGTGATAGATTCCTTACCGCCCCACCCATCCTGGCCATTTTGCAAACTGATTTCTAGGGTTAAGGACATCTTTTTCAGGTCCCTAGTTTGATGGCACCAGTGGTCAGTTTCTTGCATGGTGCTGCGATCCTGGCGCGGAAAGTCGTGTAAAGAAATAACGTCATCGCGCATGGGTGGCGCCTAAGTAGTCTGTGACGTCATCTCGGCACTGACGACGACAGCGACAGATGCGGAGCCGCACGACGCCACCTACTGACTCGCAGGGGTACTTCTGACAAAAAACTTTACGGATCCAGTCTGACTCCTGGCGATATTCTAAGGTAAGGAATCTATCACTAACTAATGTTTCTTACAGATAGATCGTTACACAAGTAGTAACTTGTGCGTCTTGTCATTTCCTGAGCTGAATGAAGTTGCTGTGGAGCTTCACAACGCCAGTTACCAGTGCTCAGAAGAACTACCCTGGTTTCCTGGTGCAGTCTGATGCCTAGGAATTATTTACATGGTGAGGAATCTGTGGTTCGATAGTTCCACCAAAGATAAGTAAATTAGGTAAGTAACTTGTTCTTAAAGTAGCATCTGCCATGTTTGGGCTGTTAGGACCCAGAAAATTAAGAAGGTCAGAACCTCCCTACTGGACCCTTTCCACTGGTTGGGTCTCTGCCATTTCTGAAAAGGCTCTGCACTATATTCTGTAGCTGCTTAGTGGTGCCTACTGGTGTTGGGTCTCCTTTATTCCTGGGTGGTTGCCATAAAATATTCTTTTGTTGTTTAATTATGCATCAAGACTCTGTCCTCCACGTTTTAAAGAAATAGAAATGATGGACTTGTAAGAGGGCAATGTGGGTATCCCCTGTCTCTACCCATAAGGGAACCCACACACCTGTCCCTGGGGTTTAACATTTTTAAAGAGTGTTTGCAGTTTCTAGAGTGGTTCAAAACTGATGTGAAAGTTGTGGGAAGTTGACCTAACCATATTTCGTGACATTTCAGAGATTTTTAGATTTTTTTGCAACTATAAATGTAAATGGATGTAAGAAATAACACGTTTCGCTTTTTTTATGCCTTTTCAGCTCTTAACTTTTAATTAGTCTTTTCTTTTTCCAGCGATTTCCTATTGATATGTTTAATATTTGAAAGATTGTGTATCAGGCTGAATTGAATTAATGTCTAAAAAAATCTAAATGTATGTTTCAACAAAAAAAAGCTAAGGCATTTTATTGCTATATAGATTTGTTTTTGTTTAAAATGACTACATTTTGTAAAATCTTTTTTTAGGAAACTTTTGATGACGTGGGCTTTGGAAGTAGCAATTCTCATGAAGAAGTCTGAAACCTATGCTCCTTTGTTCTCCATTCCATCTTTCCATAAATTTTGCAAAGGGCTTCTGGCAAACAGTAAGATTTAAATGTTTTCTGCATGTCCTAAAATGCAAGTTACGTTATTACTAATCTTAAGATCATGTTTTGTTATGATGAGCACATCTACTGTGGAGTATGTTGCCACTTTATATAAACATTGTGCTGTTAAATTGCCATGGAGAGGTCTTCTCACAGAAACAGTGAAGGGAAATGAATCCCATGACTGCCAGGGACATGGTTGTTGCATCGTCTAGTTATTAGAGCTACCTCTTGAACTAAAAGTTGATTTCTTGACCCCTGTGCTCTAAAGGGGTCAAGTGATACTATGGAGTCCTCTGCCATTCAGTGAGTGTAACAGTATTGTTGCTCTGATACACCAGTGGTCAACATCATCAGTTACAGTGTTTGCCTTGTAACTTGCTAGTGACCTCACAAACACCTTACCACTGATCTATACTCCCAAACTAATCTGACAACCACTGAGTCTAAAATATGTTGTAGTGCACCAGCATGCCACCTGTGTAAGGTCATGGGGTCAAAAGGCATGCTTTCTTAAACAATAAGGCTTATGGTCACTGAATGCGGCTTCCTTAAATAGGAAGAAAAACTAGGTTCGAGGCATGTGGGCTGCTGAATTCATATCTGTGCATAGATCGCCACCTAGTGTTGGGTCCGGATGATTGCACCTTGTTGTCCTGGAAGAGTCTTCGAAGTATCACGAGATATGTGGCTCCTCCCCTGGACTACAGTGCGCATGGGCATCCTCTCCATCCTTTTTTCCGCCATTGGGTTCGGATGTACTTTCTTGACTCACGTTCGGAATATATAAAAAACTTTTTCACAAGGCCAAAAGGCCTTCGGGCGTCGGTATTGTCTTTCGTTCGGTGCCTCGTACTTGTTCCAGCTCTTCGAGCCGGACATCGAAGGCCGCTTGCTTTTCGACACCAAAGGCCCCATCCGTGATCGACGATGGAACGTTCAAACGATGTCCCGTTTGCAACTCCAAATACCCTCACATCGATGTGCACCCGGTGTGCAATAAATGTCTATCACCGGACCACGACGAGGCCAGCTGCATGGCCTGTGCTCGATTCCGGTCGAAGAAGACTCTTCGGCTTCGACGCGCCGCGAGACAGTCGGCACGGGAGTCAGCGCCCGACCCAAAGACCATCTTCGAAGCCGACGACGAAGAGGGTGTAGAAGAAGAGGATCCTGTACAACAGTCGGATCCCGCGTCGGAGCAGAACTCGAACTATGATGAGGACGAAGAGGAACTCTACGTCCATGATGAAGACATCGTCGAGGTAGGAGACGACGCACAAGCCATCGGAGCCGTCGGCGACGACTCAAGCGATGAGCAAGGCCCAACCGCAGTAGCGGGCCCAATAAGGACTCTGTACCTTCCAAGGCTCAGGTCGAGGCATTGCCAGAAGGCCTTAGCCAAGATCTTCATCCACGTTCTATAGCCCCGCTCCCAGGCCCGGCTAAGAGCATTTCCAAAGAGCCATCGGTCGGTCCACCACAATCAGTGGAAAAACCGAAAGACACTAAACCGAAACCGAAATTGGTGAAAACAGTCATCGGCTCGGCGACTTCAGACCCGATCAAGTCAAAAAGTGTCATCGACCCCTCAGGGTCGCAAGGGGGTGTCGATCCGAAGATCGGAGCGAGTACGCCCGTCTCTAAAGTCAAGCACGTCACGCTCACGTCGTCGACGCCCGGGTCCACAGATGGCGATGCTACCAAAGGACTCACGACTCAAAAGACCCTCGATCCGAAGCTTCGGAAGCCACTAATGGTCAAGGCCTTCGAGTCAAAATCCAAAATCGACCCAAAAGAACAAGTCAAGTCGAAGAACAGGAGCGTACCTGCTGCGCACCAACAGCTCGAGTCGACGCATGGCCATGAACAACATGCTGAACAGTCGAAGTCGGTGGGATCGAAAACAACGCCTCCCTCGAAGCAGGTCAGCTCGTCTTCAATGCTTACGGCGCCGATAAAGTACGGACTGCCCCCGACCGCACGACCTAAGGCGGTTCGGCTCCAAAAGGGCACCAGCACATCCAAATCACTGCCGATAGCCTCAAACACTCGGCCCATGGAGGAGGACGTTCTGTTCCAGGCGCCATCCTATGATAATCAGTCGAAACTATTCATCGACTCAGATTCAGGAAGACTCACGATTTATAAAAGGAAAATCATTCCACAAAATCCTATGGAGTCATACAAAATACCACTCAAAAAGAAGAGGGACTCGGCCACCTCACCTGCTCTTTTTGAACCTCTACAGTCCTATGGACAGGAATGTACCTATTCTCCCACACATGCCACTGAGGATGTACAGGAAGGGTACAATGAAGGACAGTTTAATTATCCTATTGACACGGATAAAGAGGTGTCCCAACCATGGGCTGACCCAGTTGACCCTAATGAGCCACACACCACACCTGACACTCAGTCCTATGCGGTCAAAACATCACCTACTGAGGATACTGCTGCGTTTAACGCATTGATTGAGAGGACAGCCCTTAACCATGATGTGGATATGCACGCTGACCCAGTAGAGGAAGACTTTCTGTTTGATACCTTCCCCACTTCAGAAAGATCTGTGAAGACGTTGCCTATGCTTAAAGGTGTACTCAAGCACGCTGGTGACATTTTTAAAGAACCAACAAAAGCAAGGGTTGTGAACCCCAGGATTGAAAGGAAGTACCGGCCTGCGCCTGTGGACCCTACGTATATCAAAGGCCAGCTCCCGTTGGACTCCTTGGTGGTGGCTAATGCTCGTAAGAGAGCAAACTCTCAGACAAGTGGTGATGCTCCTCCTCCGGACAAAGAATCCAAGATCCTGGAAGCTTCTGGCAAACGTGTAGCAGCTCAAGCAGCTAATATTTGGAGAAGCTCAAATACACAGGCCCTATTAGCCAGATATGATGGGGCTCATTACGACACGTTTGAGCAGCTACTGCAACACCTGCCTGATGCTTATAAGGAGGGAGCAGAAATGCTGATTCAGGAGGGGAAGCTAATCTCAAACGCATCCATTAAATGTGCGTTAGATGCAGCTGACACGGCAGCTAGGGCCATCAACACTAGTGTGATGCTCAGAAGGCATGCTTGGCTCCGCATATCTGGTTTCAAGTCGGAAATCCAAACAACTTCTTAATCAGTCAGTTAACCCTGACTTTCTATTTGGGCCTGATGTAAACACGACCCTAGAAAAAATTAAAAAAGACACTGAAACTGCCAAGTCCATGGGAGCTCTACAGTCACAACAGTTCAGGGGCGATTCCTTTCGTCGCTCCGGTAACAGGGGAGCTTCTAGGGGACAAGCATCTCAGCAAGCCCAATACAATAAAGGAGGCACACACACCACCTATAACAAGAGCAATAGGGGTGGATACCGTTGGAACAGCACCAAAGGCAGAGGACGGGGAAATAATAATGCCAGATCCTCCGCCACCAATAAACAGTGACGTCTTGTCACTGCCCCCGGACCATATAACACCGGTCGGGGGAAGACTGCAGCAGTTCCTGCCAGTCTGGGAAGGCATTACCACAGACAGGTGGGTGAGACAGATTATACAATACGGATATTGTCTAGAACTAACCTCCACTCCCCCAATATACCCCCAAGGCACCGTCCTATGTCCGCAGAGCACATGCACTTATTGCAGCAAGAAGTCATCTCCATGCTGCAAAAAGGGGCCATAGAACTCGTGCTTTTAGAACAACAGGGTTCAGGGGTGTACTCTCTGTACTTCTTAATCCCAAAAAAGGACTGGTCTCTCGGGCCCATTCTAGACCTCAGACCCATGAACCAATACATCCTGTCAGAACATTTTCACATGCTCACGTTGCAGCAAGTTCTACCATTGCTCAGTCGGGGATTTCTTGGCAACACTAGACCTGAAGGATGCATATTTCCACATTCCCGTCCACCCCAGTCACAGGAACTATCTCAGGTTCACCATAAACAACCAGCATTACCAGTTCAAGGTACTGCCTTTCGGGGTCACTACAGCCCCCAGAGTGTTTACCAAGTGCTTAGCAACAGTAGCTGCGCACCTTCGGAGACAACACATCCATGTCTAGCCTTATCTGGACGACTGGCTTATCCAGGCGAAGTCGGCCCAGCAATGTGCCAGCCACTTGTCCCGCACAATTCACCTCCTACGCAGTCTCGGATTTTCACTAAATTACCAGAAATCTCATCTTCAACCCGCACATGTACAACAGTACTTAGGCGCAGGAATAAACTCTCTGACAGCAACAGCACGGCCAAACTCAGCGCGAGTCAACAGCATGCAAATGTTGCTTCAAAAATTCAGGCCCCAACACTCACTCCCAGCACAAGTGTTTATGCAGCTGATAGGCATGATGGCCTCCTGCATCTTTATAGTCCCACACGCGAGGCTGCACATGCGTCCGCTTCAGGAGTGCTTGGCGCAACAGTGGAACCAGGCTCAGGGACAACTAAAAGACCTAGTGTTGGTGACCGGTCGTGCATTCAACTCTCTGCATTGGTGGAACACACAAAACCTTTGCAGGGGACAACCGTTCCAAGAGCCTGTACCACAGATAGTGCGGACAACGGACGCATCTCTCCAGGGCTGGGGAGCGCATGTTCTCCATTACACAGTGCAGGGCCTATGGACGACGCAGCAGCAAAAAATGCACATCAACCTCCTGGAACTAAGGGCAATATTCATGGTAATGAAGTCGTTCAAATTGCATTTGTGTAACAAAGTCGTGCTGATCCAGACAGACAACATGACTGCAATGTATTACATCCAGAAGCAGGGAGGGACACACTCTCCACAATTCTCACACCTAGCACAGAGCATGTGGAAGTAGGCCATTCAAAGGAACATGTTCCTCATGGCGGAACACCTCCCAGGCAAGGACAACCAGATGGCGGACCTGCTCAGCAGGCACAGCCATCAAATGCACGAGTGGGAGATACATCCCTCAGTGCTACAACCGTATTTCCAGCAGTGGGGTCATCCAGAGATGGACCTATTCGCCACACAAGAAAACGCAAAATGCCAAACCTTCGCCGCCAGGTTCCCACACCCGCAGTCTCTGGCCAATGCGATATGGATTAACTGGTCAAACAGATTTGCGTACGCTTTTCCTCCAGCACCGCTCATACCGCTGGTGGCGCGCAAACTGCGGCAGCACTCCATGACACTCATCCTAGTTGCTCCAACGTGGGCGAGGCATTCATGGTCCACCACGTTCCTAGAACTCTCAGTGGTGCCCCACCAGCGACTGCGACTCACGCCCAGTCTCCTCACTCAGAGCCATGGAGACATTCAGCACCCAGATCCGCAACAGTTGAGCCTTGCGATATGGCTCCTGAGGTCATAGAGTTTGGCTACCTGAACCTGCCACATGACTGTATGGACATCAAGGAGGCTAGGCGGCCTCCAACCAGGGCGTGCTATGCGGCAAAATGGAAGCGTTTTGTCATTTATTGTTCCAATAATAACATAAATCCACTAGATGCGTCAACGCAAAACATCATATGTTATTTATTGCACCTATACAGATGCAATCTGGCCTATAGTTCCATCAGGATACATTTAGCTGCAATGGCAGCTTATCTTCAGAACAGACAGCACCTTTCCCTTTTCAAGGTGCCTGCCATTAAAGCTTTTATGGAGGGACTCAAAAGGGTAATTCCTCCAAGACACCAACCTTCGCCATTCTGGAATCTAAACATAGTTCTCACAAGACTGATGGGTCCACCATTTGAACCTCTTCACTCTTGTGAAATACAATTTCTGACATGGAAAGTCGCTTTTCTAGTAGCGATCACATCGCTCAGAAGGGTTAGTGAGCTGCAAGCCCTCACTATTCAGGAGCCTTTCATTCAGATTCATGCTAATAGGGTAGTGCTGCGTACCAACCCTAAATTTATGCCTAAGGTGGTGTCTCAGTTCCACATTAACCAAACAATTGAACTACCAGTATTCTTCCCAAATCCTGATTCAGTGGCAGACAGAGCACTGCACACACTGGATGTTAAGAGAGCTCTCCTGTATTACATAGATAGGACTAAAGATTTCAGGAAAACTAAGCAACTGTTTGTTGGCTTCTCTCCACATCACAAAGGCAACCCAATTTCGAAATCAGGTATAGCCAGATGGATTGTTAAGTGCATACAGATCTGTTATCAAAAGGCTAAACGCACATTAACAGTTCCCCCAAGAGCGCATTCCACACGCAAGTTAGGGGCATCCATGGCTTTCCTAGGTAACATTCCTCTAGAGGATATATGTAGAGCAGCCACATGGACCACCATACACACATTCACCAAACATTACTGCGTGGATGTACACTCCAAACAGCAAGCTGCTGTAGGTCAGGCTGTTCTCAGAACTCTTTTTCAGACTGCTGCAGCTGGCACGGGCAACCGCCTCTAAGGAGGATACTGCTATTTATTCTATGCACAGATATAAATTCAGCAGCCCACATGCCTCGAACGGAATATGCTACTTACCAGTATGCATCTGTTCTTGGCATGTAGGGCTGCTGACATTTATATCGCCCGCCCTCCTCCCCGGTGCCTGTCGCAGCTGTAGCACTCAGAATTATTCTCAGGCATGGTCATCACTCACTGTATCATACTCCATCTCTGCCACAATGGCGAAAAACAATCTGAGGATGGAGAGGATGCCCATGCGCACTGTAGTCCAGGGGAGGAGCCACATATCTCGTGATACTTCGAAGACTCTTCCAGGACAACAATGTGCAATCATCCGGACCCAACACTAGGCGGAGATCTATGCACAGATATAAATGTCAGCAGCCCTACATGCCAAGAACAGATGCATACTGGTAAGTAGCATATTCCTAATTGTCTTCAGTAACATCTATGTGGCGTAACTCGCCATCAGACAGACTAGCCTTCAAAATTGGCTACATATCCCATCGAGCCTTACCTCAAGAGTATGGGCAAAAAACCTCACCCCACCTGGCAACAGCTCAGGACAAAGGAGGCACCGCTCTAGAAAGGAAACAAAAACACCAAAACCAAAATATATGTGGTGAATTGTTAATCCTAAACATTATGACCTACACCTGATGTCCGTAATAACAGTAAAGCCCTCACTGTTCAAACTCACTCTCTCCTATCATATATAGCAATCCACTAAATACAGTGGAATAATATCGGCACCTACAGATTGTCAAAGTGCCTGGTACAGGGGAAATATCAAGGAGTGGTACACAATCATACAGATATCCTTTCTCTGTAACAGGTAATCATAATAGGACAACACAAAGAAACACAAGTGCCCCAGAGACTTTGTAATGCCCTTAAAGGATGTTTGAAATAAACCACCCATTGCTTGAGCTCACCTACAGATTGTCAATGAGCCTGGTACAGGGGAAAAAACGAGAAGTAGCACACAATTCTACAGATATCCTCTCTCTGTAACTAGTAATCTTAATTGGGCAACATAATGAAACAAAAATTCCCCATAGACTGTGTAATGCCCTTGAAGGATGTTCAGCATAAACAACCCATTGCTTGACCCAATGTAGCCTACAAAATACACAGCAAAAAGCAATAGTGATCAAGCTACAAAAGGAACTTGAGATATGCATTTGAAGATCAAGTCCCAAGCTGGGAGTATTCTAAGGCGATCAAGCATCGGCTGAGTGATAACCAGACCAGCCTGGCGCCGAAACGTGAAGAAAGCGCGCTCTTACCTAACCGTCGGTACCTCAGGCGGTCTTCCAAGCCGTCGGGAGGGTACCGACGGAGTGTCCACTTCCATATATAAAGGGACATTGTTGTGAAATGGTGTCATCTCGTTGTTCGCGCGATTATGCGCGGCATATCGTGTGATCACGCGAGGTCCTGCCGAGGAACTACAAAGCAGCCTCTACCTAATGGGAGCCGTAGTTTAATGCAAAAAATGCTCCGATTCGCGCTCGAGAGCTCCCGGCAAGAGAACACTTGTGGCCAAAGAAACCACAGAAAAAAAACTCTGCTCACAGGGATAGTAGTTCCAAGACTGTACACAAAGAATAACTTTCACGATGTGTTAAATAACGTTCATGTTGTCAAGAGTATTTTAAAAGGGCACCAAAGCAGGCATAGTTAATACCTGACGAATATTCTGAACCTGAGATTAAATATTTGTCACATGTTGGTTAGACATATTTAGGCTGTATAACCACAATAGTGAAGATGTAAAATGACACAGTGATTAATACAATCAATGGACCAAACATAATGTCAGGGTGTCGACATAAACAAACCCACTAGGTGTAGAGTTCTACAGACAGCTGACTAGTACCTTTTAGCCCCATCACAGAGAAGACCAGGGGATAGAATCGTTCAGTCCCTCAATATCGCTCTTTAATCTGAAAACCCATCGCTGTTCCCTCAATAAGAGAAATTTTGATATGTCAGTGATGTGTTGTGGAATAAATGGTTGTTCCAATATAGTGCAGACCATATCCTCTGGTCGATGATTTTTTTCAAGATAGTGTGATGTAAGGGGTGTAGCTTGTTTTTTGCACCTCACAGTGCTCATATGCTCCAATATGCGCAACTTAATTTTCCGTGAGGTCATCCCTACATAATTCATTTTGCAGGGACAACAAATCAAGTAGACCACTTTTTCACTATTTCAGTTGGTGCATGCTCTTTGTACCCAAGGTCGATCCGTGCCAATGTCCACCGTCTTAGACTTCTTAGTCAATGGACAGACTTTACATGTGCCACAGGGAAAATGTCCCTGTAGAGCAGGCAATCCACATATGGTGTCCTGAGGTTTTGATATTAGGCTCCGTGGTCTAGTGTGGACAAGTTTGTCACGCAAATTGCTATTCCTTTTGAAGGCGGACAATGGTTCTGGTAATGATTCACCCCCAACGTTCAGTATCTTCCAGTGTCGGTGAACTGTTTTCTTTATTTCATTCGACACAGTACTGAAGGTATTGACAAACGTTAGTCTAGATGTTTTCTCTTTTTCGGTTTTGAGTTCAAAGAGACTGTCACGGTTGTTGTTACCCGCGCGCTTTGCTGCGCGTCGTACCACTTTGCCAGGATAGTCTTTCTACTAGGTGAGATGACAATGTCTCAAAATGTTTGCGGTAGCTTTCTTTAGTTGAATAATTCCTGCGGATCCGCAGGAATTGTCCATACGGTAGATTTTCTTTCAAAGCCGCCAGGTGATGACTTTTGTAGCTCAACAGCGAGTTTCTGGCCATAGGTTTGGTATATAGCTCAGTTTCAAGGCCATTTGGCGAGGCAACAATCAGAAGGTCCAAAAAGGACAACCTATGTTTGTCAACCTCAACAGTAATTTTAAGAAAATTGTTCCGACTGTTGAGCCAGATCAAGAACTCGTTGACACTGGTGATGTCTCCTCGCCAAATGACCAAGATGTCGTCAATATAACGCCTCCACAGACGTATAGAATCTCGGTGATGGTTGTTTTCATTACGCACGTGCTCCTGTTCAAAGCCATGAACATAAAGATTCGCCAGGCTGGGAGCAAAAATGCTTCCCATGCTCGTACCAGATGTTTGGAGGTAGATGTCTTCAAATCTGAAGAATTTTTCTTTCATCGCGATTTGGGCACACGCCATAATGAAATGGATGGGCGTTATAGAGTTGAGATCCCGTTGTGTCAACAACTCATTGACTGCATCCAATGTCCCATCTTGTGGAATTGAGGTGTACAACGATTCCACATCAAATGAGACCAGTAAATCTGTGTCAAAGTTGTACTCCATTTCGGGTAACAATCTTAGGACGTCTTTTGTGTCCTGAAGAAAGGTTGGCATGTCTCTCACCATCGGACTCAGAAAGAAATCTACAAAAGTAGACAAAGGTTCAAGAAGTGAACCAATTCCAGAGATAATAGAACGCCCCCACTGGTGGTCTAGTGGGTTTATGGATTTTTGGGAGCACATAAAAATAAGGCATTACAGGATGTTTTGTCTGTAAAAAGATAGCCTCATTAGTAGTCATCCCACCCTCACTCAAAGCCTCCTCGACCATAATAGAGATGTTATGCTTGATTCTGTCAGTAGGGTCTTCCTTCAGAGGGCGATAGGCATTTCTCATTCCCATTTGTCTCAGACATTCGTCTCGATAAGTCTACGAGTCTAAAAGGACTATTGCACCGCCCTTATCGGCAGGTTTAATAGTAATCCGTGAATCTGTCATCAGGCCGCGCAATGCTGCCTGCTCCTTGTTGGACAGATTCGAGAATGTCCTCTGTTTTTTTGTCGAGGATAAGAGAAATGTCATTACTCACAGCCTTTTCAAATGTGAGAACTTTAGATGGTACTAAATAAGTCGGTGGATAGAAAGTCGACTTTTCTCTTAACCCTGTGTTAGTATCAATTGGTTCCCCAACTTCATTCTTATTTATAAAGAAAAAGTGCAATCTCACCTTCCGGAAAACGTTTGCCATCTCCCAGTTGGTTTTAAAAGGATCTCCAGTGGTTGTAGTGACTGTAGGAGAGTAGGGTCTGCAATCCTATGGTCACCCCAGATTTTTGCTTTTTGCTTCACTGGTTTACGACTTTCCCTGGCTGTGGGCCTGCTAATCAGACCCACAGCGTCGCTGTTCTCTCTCTAAATGGACACACATGTACTTTAGGTGCCAATTGGTACTGGGTCACTCTTATAAGTCCTTGTACAGTGTACCATAGGTACCCAGGGCATAAGTGTACCCAAGGCCTGCCTGGGGCTGCAGCATGTATTATGCCACCCCTGGCTGGCCATCTAAACAGACACAACTGGCTGGTAACACAGCTGGGGCAAGGTGGTGTAATCACCCTTTGCTGTAGATATAGTATACCTATATCTAACCCCAAAATGGACACATAGATTCCTATAAGTCACTCCTATGGCAGGCCTTATCAATCCTGAGAGGCAGAGTGCTTGGAATTATGTGAGATGGTGCTCTAGCATGAGCTGAGCCCGTCTGCAGCTTTCGGAACCATGTCCTTCTAGCTGTTCCATGATAACGCTATACCATATACTCTTAAGTGCATTATAATCCTCGCGGTTATTGCTAACTTTGGTATAACATTATCAAAACATGTCGTGTAAGGTGTCATACGCTTTGGAATACTACCCCCTCGCCAGTTCTGGCGACGGGGGTAGCATTCCACCCTTCTAGAGGGATAAGACATGTATGTAACTGTAACCCCGGTTAAAGTTAACCCGAGCCTTAGCATCACAAAATGGATGCTGCCACCACGGACACGAGTCTAACCTCCTGCTGCTGGGAGTCCTTCCTGCAACGGAGGCCTGGACAAAGGGTTTCCTGCCTTGGGAGGTGCTAGCACCACCCCAGACAGGATTTTGTGTATTGAGGTAGGACAGGCTGAAAAGAATGAGACATGCCTGGGGCACACAAGGTGTCCCTGTGCATACCCCGGTTCAAACCAGTTGCTGGGGCACTCAGGCCCCAGCTCTGGCGCGAAACCGGACAAAGGATAGGGGGTGTAACCACCCCCTTCCTGGTCCCACCCATAGGAGGAACCTAGTCACAGTACAGCCCCCTTTAGGAGAATAAAGTTAGGAGCGGGTCTCATTCCAAACTAGATTATCCTGAATTAAACTACAAAGAAGAAAATCTGGACTTCGACGTTCTGCTCCACAGAAGACTGAAGAAAATCTCCCTTGTGGCCAAGGAGTGACCACCCTGCAACTGCAGGCACCATCAAGCGTCCTAGCGGTTCACTTTGTCGTCCTTCCTGCCGGAACCAGACCTCAGAGCCCGACGAGACACGGACTACCAGACCTCTCCGACCTCTACCCACATCTGCAGCACAGCTGAGATCCGTGGGTGCCACGAGACACGTGGGACCGGCCATCTTGAAGAAACTGCACTTCGCTTCCAGCACGACTTCTGAGGCACCCTCGAGTAAGTGCTTTAGGGATTGAGAAGCCCCAGCCCCGAGCAGCTCCTGCACCGAAGACCAGCCCCCCAGCATCCACGAGATCTGCGTGGGGCCCTTTTGCCCGATTGCTGCTCGACGCGTTGTCTGGTCACTTGCCGGCTGGCTAGTGGGCTCCTAGACGACGATCCTTGAAATCTACACCACTGGTCTGGTTGCTCCAGACTGGCCCTTGCTTCCTTCCAAAAGAGAAGCACCCCGGACCCTCCTAGTCCGCACCAGATGCCATCTTCACTCACCGCGTGGGCTGCCTTTGCCAAGGCCTGTTGAGTCCGAATCCGGATCAGACACCGCCGACAGCGAGAGCCTGCGTGGGACAGCTCGTGCCTTCATCCTGGTCGTCAAAGACACCTCCTGGTCCACGTGGCTGCAGAGTCAAGCGTCCACTCTTCACCTGATCGCGACGACAGCATCTGGTTCCTTCCTGGTTCCACACCGGTCACTGGGTAGTGACTTTGAACACTGTCCCCTCTGCTTTCAGGTCTCCATCTTCCTCGATCCACCCTTTGATCGCTCCAGACATCTTCCTCCTGGTCGCCTGCAGCATCTTTCTTCAAGGCTCCATTGACTTAGACGCGGAAACCTGACACACTTTCACACCTATGCACCCGCAGCCCGTGGGTGAGATAAGAGCATTTCGGTGCTCAAGGGTAGATTGACTCTCCTAGTGTCCAGGTATCCTGTCGTTTTAGTCGTAACTAGTCGGAACTGTCTTTACTTACCTTTTTCGTAATTTGTTGTGCCCATTGACTTTGTTCCGCATCTCGCGTGTGAGTTCACACTCTGCCCACGCGTCCCATGGGCCTCCTGCCCCTTACCTAAGGTTAGGGTAGTGTAGTCCCGGCGATCCTACAGCCTCTGGGCAGCTTCATTTCCTCTCTCGTTCTACTTATACCATTTACTTAGTATATGGTTTGTCGTGCCCCTAGGGCACCTTTGAAAATTGTGCGACTTATTGTATTTTTCTGAAGCGTATTGTTATGTGCTGGTGCGGCATTTATGAGGGTTGTTTCCTTGGCCGCCCGCATTCTGAGTATGCAGCCCCCTTCAGTCCCCCTGCCTGTTGAAGCAGTGTTGGATGTCCTCCGCCACGGTTCGTGGAATGTACCGCTTCTGTCTTTTGAAGCCTCTCTTTATGATGCCCTTCTGGGCACCTGGGCGCGGCCAGCGCCGGGTGTTCCGTTGGCTCGTACTATCATGCACCGCCACCGCCCTGAACGATCCAGTTTGCTTACTTGTTCATCCAGATGTTATGGGGATTGTTCTGAAGGCTGCCTTTCCTTCCTTGCCTCAGCTGCTGCTTCGTCCCTCCCGGGAGTCCAGATGGCTGGAGTCGTGGGGTCGTAATATCTTCGCCTCCACTAGCGTGGCTGTTCGCTCACTCAATACAGTGTGTGTCTTGGCTCGGGCTACTTCTGTCCTTTGGGACTCCGCAGAGTCTCTTCTCACTTCCACCTCTGAGGGCGCTCGTTTTGACCTCCATCTTATCCGTGACACCTGTGATATGGTGCCATTTACTATCTGAAAGAGACACGTTAGTGATAGATTCCTTACCTTAGAATATCCCCAGGAGTGGGGGATAGGATAATTCCAAACAGGAAACGTAGAGTAGCTTTGATACACGAAGCACATTTGGGAGAGGGTCTGATACATCAAGGGATCTCTAAGTCTAAACTAGAAATAAAGGAGACGTACTGGTGGCCAGGGATGAATGCTCACATTCACACATTTGCAATCAACAGCCATAACTGCAACAGAGATTGCAGCAGAGAACGCTGCCAGATACCTGACTACAGTGTAGCCAGCCCAGTACAGACACTATTGTTAGACAGCATTAGACTTTCTACACTCAGACGTCCCTATGGACCGATGTGGTCCCACAAATATTATTACAAGCTTCATTTGGATGTGGCCTCAGCGCTCGGCTGACACTGGAACTGTTATAAAAGTTTTGCAAGTCTTTATTGGCACATACGCAGTCGGGACGCTACATTCTGGCCATGGTCCTGCGTTTAGCTCTCGAGCTTACAAGGAGGCCATGGCCAAATTGGGCGTTGCATTGTGGTAATCTAGTCCATTCCATCCTGAGGGAAATTCAGTAGTGGAGAAAAAAAAGGGACATAAGTCAATCTATAACAGCTAGGGTATTAGGCTCGGGTGATGGGTGGGTCAAACATCTAATAAGTATCCAACGTAGTCTTAACAATCTTCAAGAAGTTCTCTAGGGGGTATCACTCCAGATGAAGCCCTTTTTGGGACCAGAATGTTAATATCGGATCTCAATTGTCAGACTTCAGTGGTACACCAAAAGCCTTTTGATATCAAAGACCGTTTGGCTGTTTTACTGGACTTAAATGAAATAAGAACGAAACAAAGTAACGTGTTCCTGAAGCCAACAACCACTGAAGAAAAACTGACCGTCCCAGCAAGGCCTGTCTGGATTCCTAAGCTTGGGGATCTAGTCGGAGAGAAAATCGCAGACAAGAAGGAATTTGGGCCTTCTTACAGACCAACAGTACCTGTCCTAGCAATCCACGGATCAAGAACAGTATTACTGCCGCCCCTTGCTGGTAAAAAGGAGAACAGGTTTGTGTCCATCGACCTGGTCAAACCACACCATGTGGCCGATCATAAGCAGTAGGCCAAGTGGACTCCGCCAATGTAGCAGACACCCTAATCTGGCTACTATCCAAGAGGTTCAAACTGAGAGACTCATCACCTTTGAAGAATCTGCATTGCGAAAAGGTCTATGCAATAAAGCTATGGAACTTGTACCTCTTGAAACCCAAATAACAGTTCGTCAAGAAACGCCTGTCTATAATGCAGTGTCATCTGAATACACAAATGTAACAAGTGATTGTGAGGTTCCTGCGATTTCAACGAAAAATGATGCAATCCCTACAATTGACAGAACTGCCTCTGGCTATTTCATTAACTTTGATACGTTTTCTGAGGATCCCAGTGAGCCTGAAACTACGCCAGTGAAAAGAACTTTTAAAGAACAAGCAACAGACTTTTTCATCACCTGGAAAACATTTATCTGATTTCACCATGGATTGAACTTTGGATTGTGTTGGGTGTGCTTTTTCTTCTAATTTGGTTAACTCTGGTAATAACTTTGGGAATGCTGATAAACGGAAGATATGTAAAAAAGGACACAGCAAGTAAGAACATCAACTTACTACTCAAGCCACACAAATCATCTCATCGTGAACAAAGAGACTTGTCATCAGTGAACATCACAGCCATTCCTATACCTGGTGGTATAGCTTGGGACAGAAATGTTTGACATTTTTGGACCGGCAGAGCTGTTGAAGATTCCACACCAGCTCAAGATCTCCTTGAATGACTGTTTCATCTAGTACCTTTTCAGATGATTGGGACTTAGAGATTGTTAATAATATGATGTCAGACTTAGAAATGTCTGCTGTATTTACAAATCATGAATATTTAGAAGTTTCATCAGATTATGAACAAATGTATTGTTATAAGCACTATGGTCATCATTTATTGCACAAATCTGCAAACCCTAGAAATGTATTGATGTATAACTAATGGGAACATTGTCCAACGCCACCAAAGGGTAGCTCAAAAAAATTTTGGGAACATTTCCATAGTTTTCAGGTTTTAATAATCCAAATCCAGAATCATTCTACTTTAAAAAATGTAATAAGACCGGAATGAAACGTATGCTGACAAATACCAAACAAATTTATTCCGCTGCCTTTTATGCTCAGCTGTCTTCTATCGGTTTCGACTTTTGGAAAGACAACATTGAGACAAAAACTGTCTGGGGCACAAAAGACTGGGAAGTGCAGGGATTAGAAGCCTTGTTTAGAGCCTGCATCATCCAAGAGCAAATCATGTTTTTAATGACACTGTCCAACAGACATTATCTTAGAACAACGGTCCTTGACAAGGGAGAATGTAACAGCTAATGAATAATTATAGGCCACAATATGCACTATAATAAGTAAGGTGTCCAGCCGGTCCCTAGGATTTAATCAATGAAAATAATGCAAGGCAATAACAAACACAACAGTTATGAAGTGGGACACAGTCCTGTATCCACAGCATACAACAGGGCTAGACAGACAAAAAGGGGTAAAAGGTTCATCAGGCAATATTTATTTTGTGAGAAGCTAGTACATATGGAACCTAATATCCTAGCTTTTCTCATGTAGTAAAAACATAATTATGTCACACAATGGGGAACTGGTGTTTAAACTACATCTACTGTTGACGGCGATTCGATCCTGTAAGAATAAAGGATCATCATCAGGACAACCAATGTACTGCCTGAAAGTGCAAGCCTGGAAGCAGAGAGCAGGGAACTTATCCCACGGGTAACAGAGGCCAGGTAGGTGGCGCAGCGTGAGTCAATAGGCTAGATGGGAGTAACAGAGCAGTTGGCTGCAATGAAGACCGCAACTGGGGTGAGGATCAAGGTGGATTAACCATGTATTAAATTTGTACTTGGCCCAGAGATTTGAGGATATGTGGAACGGTGGTGGTCCACATGAGCTCAGAACCTAGTGCTCTGGTGGAGCGATACGAACCGGAGGGAATAGCGGCCTGTGGTAAGACTGTAAGGGCCGTTCCTTAGTGTTCTCAATGGAACCTAATGCTGGGGTTAAGCGGTCCGATTCCAAAAGGAAGTTGGCGGTATGGACCTGTGGTGAGCCTGTAGTAAGGCCGGACCTTAGTGTTCTCAGTGGAACAACCGAAGGCGTCTGCTGGGCACGGTAGCACTGGTCAGAGAGTGTCCAACAGACATCTTGTCTTGGGTTAGCCAAGATCAAAGACCTAAAATAACTGTGTCCATACCTGTACCTACACAGCTTAGTGACAACACTTCAGAGGGGGGGGTCGATGTACATACTATTTTGCTTCACAACGGAACAGGTCCTGATTGGAACAAATGGTTAATCTGGCCCACAGACACAAACAACTGTGAAGATAGATTCCTGAATTAGACACAAGGGTTCACATTCAGTAGGCCAGACCCAAGATATGTTCAGAGACAGCATCCAGGAATAGTAACAACATACAGTGTAGGGAAGCTGTTCCTTGAGTGGCTACATAGATCTACACTAAAGGATGTAAAACAACACTTATCTTTACCTAAAGATGGCGCTGATCTAAGGGACTTCTTACAAGGACCTGCTAAACCGTGCCATAAATGTTTTATATATGCCGGTATCTATGCTACGTATAATGAAGCATTCAAGATTACGCAAGCAGAGACTGCAGAAAGAATACGAGAAATTAATCGTATTCATTTAGAGAAAAAACACTCTGTAGTTGACAATGGGTTAACGACTGTCGTTTAGGATATATTCTTTGGACAGCATAGTATCTTATGCTGTAGACATAATGGAACAGGACTTGGTCATGTTGCAACATGGTCAGTCGCAATTACGTTCTATCATGCTATTAGGCTGGATGTTGCAAAACCTTTGTTCAGGTTATGTGCCTTGGCGTTTAATCAATACTACGTCGCTGTTTTCAGAATTTAATCTCACTGATATACAGATCAAATTGGCACAGAGGGGAACAGACTATACGGTGCTGAGTATTGAAAAACTGGAAAGATTGCCATTTACAGTCACTGAAAAGCCAGCCATTGAATGGATAATACACGGAACAATTTTCCATTTTCAGTGTTGCTTAAAACGAAAATGAAAGGTTGGGTAAAGAATACATCAAGACATCCTGGAAATTACCATACACACACAAATGCTGGAGTGGGAGAAGAGAGGTTTTTCTTAGTGGTAAAAATTGTGAAAACGCACTAAGCGGTTCTCTCCTTTGTCAGGGTATTAATTTTCACGGGGCCTGCATTGGTTCCTCTAACAACTTATCCTGCCACCTGCAAGGTTCACCAGCTGCGGTGATTGATCCAATTTTTAGACAACTTTCTAATTGAAGTTACATTATGTTGAACGATCACAGCTGCTGTGGCATGTTGCCAGGTTTACCCTATCTCGGAACTGTGTCAGCCAGGGTCACTTGTTGTATGCAAGTATTGTTTCCTAAAACCAAGACAGACCAGGAGTCGCCGTTATTGCCTTCACTGAACATCTCTTCTATACGAATTGATTCTTTAAGCAGAATGAAAGCCATTCTTTTGCAAAAAACTGCCATTGACCTCGGCCAAAGAAAAGTATGATCTGCAAGTCGCAAGGACTTCTGCGGAGATACACACCCTATTAACTACAAATTGCCCTGTACATTTCTTTTTTTTTTGTTTTTTTTTTCAACATCTATTTTATTAAGTCCCATTCCGAGACGCACAGAAAAAGGGGTCACATTGACACAGCGATAAGCCTACAACCCTCATGGGGCCGGCCGCGTCTTATAACTTGTTGCGCAGATTCTGCGTGTCCTGGTATGTTCAGTTCTTTTCGTCGTCGTGCACATCAAGGTCAGTCCAGAACCCAAGCAAGTCGCTCAATGGGGAGATCAGTAAGCGCAGTCCACCACGCCCCAGCGATACCCCGCCTTATACACCACCCCGAGAGGTGAGCAGTTACAAATAATTCAAACAGAAACAAACAACGGACCGTAGTGGCCCAACACTCAACCAGAAGCCTATAAGAAGGCAGCAAAAAGAGTAGAGACAGAAACTAGAGGGAGCAGAGAGGAAGAGAAGAGGGAATTAGGGGGGACAGCCAGGGCAGCGAAGACGAAAGAGCCCGGGGGGGGGGGGAAGCAGCCAGCGGAGCACCCTTCAGAAGGTCCACTCCAGTGTCACAGGTTGCGAGGAGTAAAGGGGATCACCGCATCATCCACTAAATGCAACGCTCGCAGTGCCGGGGGCATATTCCTAGCATATTCGCTCTTGCAAAGATAAGCCACTAGAGGCCGTCAAAGCGAGTCGTGCGGGACTGCAGCCTAGCCGAGAGCAGCTCCATAGTGATGACCTGCCATAATCTGCCAAACCATATAGCTAGGGGGGGAGCCTCCACCTTCTTCCAATACAGGGCAATAAGTTGTCTGGCGGCACCCAACATTTGCATCGCTATAGTCCAGTCACTATGGGTCAGGGCAAGCAAGTCGGCAGGTTTAATTCCCAGCAACATTGTACTAGCAGCATCAGGCAGAGGAAATCCCAGCACCCCCCGTATGTGGCTCAACACCTCTTTCCAAAAGATAGCGATCACGGGGCAAGTCCACCAGATGTGCAGGAAGTCTCCAGGCACATGATGGCACCTCCAGCAACCGGGCGGCACAGAGGGGAACATCCTGTGCAGACGCTGTGGCGTGTAGTACCATTGTGTCATTACCTTATACGCGTTCTCTTGTTGTGGCATGCTGCGGTATATCTTAGGGACATCCCTCCAGAGGCGAGCCCATTGTGTCTGATCGATATCAATGCCCAGCATCTCTTGCCATTTTCGCTGATACGGGTGAGCAGGGGGAGTGTGTGGATGTTGTAAAATTCGATAGATCTTAGAGATGAGGCCCGTCGTGCCCGCGCCGGAACGGGCCAGCCGTTCAAACGGGGTGAAGGCCCGGGTGTCCCCCGGATACACCGCATCCGATAAGGCCCAATGACGCAGTTGGAGAAATTGCAGCTCGGCCTCCGGGGGAAGACGGAACTCGTCTCGACAATGGGCAAAAGACTTAAAGGAGCCTCCGTCAAAGAGATCTGTAAGGACTTTACAGTCCTCCTGCGTCCACCTGCGAAAGGCAGTAGTGCGGTTGGCCGGTGGAAACCATGGGTTGTCCTCAATGGGGGTGTGTGGCGAGGGGAAAGTCGTCAGGCCTCTCCGTACCGCCACATTGTCCCATATGTTCAGAACCGTCTTCGTGGGAGCCGCCAAATAAGCACTAGGGGACCGTCCCGCCCTATGGATCCAAGCCAAGTTCCAGATGGTGCGACCTGTGACCGCCCGATCCAGATGGAGCCACCCCTTCTCACTCCGCCTAATGCCCCACTCAATCACAAACCGCAAGTGGGCGGCCCAGTAATAGTCCACCAGATTAGGGCATCCCAGTCCTCCGCGATCTCGCAGAGCCATAAAGAGTGCCTGAGAGAAGCGGGGCTTCTTGCCCCCCCAGATGAATTTAGTACAGTCCTTTTGCAAGGCTCTAATCTTCGGTAGAGGGATAGGCGTAGGAAGGCATTGAAATAGGTGGAGTATTTTGGGCAATATAGACATTTTGATTGCATTCAATCTACCCAGCCAAGAGGGGATAAGAGGCTTCCACCGTTGCAGATCATTGAGGACGGATTTGCGACATTCCGCCCAGTTGAGTGCCGACCAACCCTCTAAGGAGGGAGTCAGGGAGAGACCGAGGTACAGAATATGTTGATCCGTCCATCGATAGGGGCACAACTGCTCTAGGAAAGGAATATCGGCCTGAGGGATCGTAAGGTTGAGTACCCACGACTTTTCGTAATTAATTTTCAAGCCGGAGGCGCCCTCGAAGGAGCAGAGCACTGTATGGAGCGCCGGTAAGGATTGTCGGGGCACCGTGAGAGTGAGGATGAGGTCGTCCGCGTATAACGCTACCTTATGGACTTGTCCACCCATCTTAACGCCGTGAATGTCCGGATTTCGCCTGATCAAGTCTGCCAAAGGCTCAACCGCCAAGGCGAACAGCAGGGGCGAGAGGGGGCAGCCCTGCCTCGTCCCTCATCCAATGGCAAACGGTTCCGTCAATCTCCCATTCACCCTGACCCGCGCCCGCGGCGCAACATAAGGTGCCATGGTCCTGGCAGTCATCTTTGGACCGAGCCCCATCTTACAAAGGACCGCTTGGAGGAACACACAGTCCACGCGATCAAACGCTTTCTCAGCGTCCAACGACCGGAGGCACGCCGGAATGCGCCAGTGGTGCACTTTCCCCACCAAGTGTGCTATTCTCCGCACATTATCGGCCCCTTGGCGGCCCCGGATGAAGCCCACCTGATCAGGGTCAACAAGGTCCGGCATGTGGGGATCAAGTCTTTTAGCCAGCACCTTCGTGTATATTTTAAAATCGGTATTGAGCAGCGCAATCGGGCGATACGACGAGCAGAGCACTGGATCCTTCCCAGGCTTAGGAATTAGAGCTATTTCCGCCATCCCCATGTCCGGGGAAGGACCCTGGCCATTATCGAAGGAGGCAAAGAGTCGGAGAAGATAAGGACTCAGTTGACCCTGGAATAGGCGATAAAAGGAGAGCGGCAAGCCGTCGGGGCCCGGCGTCTTCCCCAAGTTCAGATCTTTGATGGCCTCGGTCACCTCATCGAGCGAGATTGGCTTTTCCAACCGCTCCGCCGCGTTGGGATGCAAGTGCGTCCCGCCATAGTGCTCCAGAACCTCCTCCGACTGGGCAGGGGCCGGTGGAGCCGCCGCGTACAAGGAGGCGTAATAGTCCCGAAACTCCTCCATTTTAGCCTCCACCGCCGTCGCCCGAGACCCGTACGGAAGCATCACGTTCGCTATGTGGGATCTGGCCGCCTTGACCCTCAGTCGTCTCGCCAAGAGTTTCCCCACTATATCCCCTCCGTCAAAGTGCAAGCGCTTCAGAGCCAAGAGAGAGTTCTCCGCCCTGTTCGCTCGTAGCATGCGCAACTGACCTCGTAGATTGGCCAGGCGTCTTCGCGTCCTTAGCGTGGACTCCTCCTGATTCTGCGCCTCCGCCGCCCGCAGGTCCGTTACCAAGCTTTCCTCTACCGCCCTCTTCTCCCGTGCCCTCGCAATCTCAAGGGATGTGATATGGCCCCGTATCGTAGCCTTAAAGGCGTCCCACACTACTGGGAACGACGTCTCCGGCAGATCGTTGAACTCAAAGTAGGAGGTAATGGCCATGCGGATGTCGTCAACCGACGTTGCATCCCTGAGGAGGTGCGGGGGTAGGCGCCATTTCCGTTCCCTAGGAGGGCCGCTCCGCGGATCCCTAAGAAGCAGCTCCACATGCGCATGGTCCGAGATGGATATGTCTGACATCTCAACATCCACCACATCGCGAAGCAGATCGTGAGATATGAACACATGATCAATGCGAGAATAAGAGCGGTGAGCACTAGAATAAAAAGAATATTCCCTTTTTTCCGGGGAGAAGTAGCGCCACGCGTCAAATAGACCCAAGTCGCCTATCTGTTTGCGAAGTGCCAAAGACATCGCCCCCGCTCCATGAAAGGAGCCCGCACTCCGGTCCATCGTAGGGCACCACACCAGGTTAAAGTCGCCCCCGAGAACAATAGAGGGCCCACCCCGGAGGACTTGGTCGCGCAGAAGATCTCGAAGGAAGCGATCCCGTGCCAGGTTGGGCGCATACACATTGCACAGCGTAAGACGGCGAGAACCCACCTCGACCGAAACCCTGAGGAAACGGCCATCACCACCCCGGAAGAGCTTGTCAGTACCTCGCCTGATGCCAGCTTTGCACAAAATTGCCACCCCTGCCGTTTTCGTGTCTGCTGCTGCCCAGTATTGGAGGGGGTATCTAGGATGCGCCATGCGCCCAGTATCAGCCTGGAGAAGGTGGGTCTCCTGCATGAAAATGATGTCCGGGTCATGCCGCAGGAAATAGTGCCAGATCTGCTGGCGCTTATTAGGTGAATTAAGGCCCTTAACATTGAGTGATAAAATCTTAAGGGGTCTGGTCACATCACTCGCCATTGTAGGGATCCCTGGGATAGATAAGCAAAGCTACGCGCATCAGATCACCCACCGGCCAAATGCCCCACTCAGAGGGCCCACCCCCCCCAACTCCGCCCACCCCCCCACCCACCACCCCTAGCCCCCCATAGTAGACAGAAGAAGGAAGAAAAGAGAGAAAGAAGAGGAGAAAGAAAGCCAAGTGGAGAAACCAAACTTTCAGCAGCCGGTAGGGCTGATGGCATAAATCGTAAAGGTGTGGCCAACAGGGCCAAAGTACACTGTCCCCAGAATAGGGCATTCTACACCCACGGGTTTGAATGTCCATCGGGATGTCACTCCCCAGGAGACAGTTCTGGCGGGACATGACTGGCCGGAAACACTAGGAGGTATGGAGCCCCCACCCTCCCAGGCCCAGCACAAGGGGATCAGGAGTCCAATCAACCCACCCCATTACTCTTCCATCCCCCGCCCGCTGGAGGAGTGCGAGGGAACAGTACCTCAAGTAGCATGCCGCATGTGCGATGTCCTCCTCACGGTGTAGAGGGCCGCTCCGCAGGGGAGCGCTCCGCATGATCGATCTCCGCCTCCTCTAGAGCTCTAATGTGGGCGATGATGTCTTGTCTGGCTTGGCTGGTTGTTGGTGCGTCAGCAGGAGACGCGCGCTGTCTCCTCGGCACCGTGGTCCAGTCCGGGGCAAGCGGTGTTCTCTTGCGTGAAGGGTGCCTAGAGGGACTCCCCGGGGGAGAGCCCGCAATGTTGAGGAGCCGCGCCGCCTCGTTGTAGGACCGCAAGGATTTACGCTTACCCTCCCACTGAAAGATAAGCGCAAAGGGATGGCCCCATTGGTATGAGATGTTCATGTTCCGCAACTTCTCCGTTACTGGGCGAAAAGCGCGTCGTCGCTTCAGAGTATTGGGCGCTAGATCTTGGAAGAGTTGAATCTTACGGCCCTTGTATTGTAGATCCGGCTTGTCTCGTGCACGCTTCCAGATCTCCTCCTCCACAAAGAAATGCACCCGCGTGAAGATGTCCGGGAGAAGACCCGATCTCCCCGCAGGTGCCGCCACCCGGTGCGCCCGGTCCAGTGTGGGAGGCGACACATCCTCATCTCCTCGCACCTCGTGGAGGAGTTGTGCCACAAAGTCCATCACGTCCTCCCCTTCTTCACCGAGTGGCACGCCGCGAATGCGGAGGTTGTTTCGTCGACCCCGATTCTCCAAGTCCTCCTGCTTGATTTGGAGATCGATATTTTGTTCCTCTAGGGCCGTTAAGCGCTGCCACAGGTGTTCCTGGTCCTCGGTGCGCGTGTCCGCGGTCCTCTCCAGACTGTCCACGCGGTCCCCCAGTTCCGTGACCTCCCTCCTGAGCTCTGTAACGCATGAGTGGACCTCTGTCCTCAGGGATCCGATCTCGGCCTTAAGGTCAGTCATGAAGGCAGCCATGAACGCCTGTGTGACCGGAGGTGAATCCACCAGTTCCGCGGGTGTGCCCCCACTGGCCGCCGGCGCTCCCACTTTGCCCCACATGGCCGTCACCGGGTTTCCCTTGGGGGTCGGCGCTGGGTCCGCCCTGCTGCTCCTGTTCGTGCGAGTCATCTTCCGTGCGGCCCAAAGAATGTCGCCCAGGCCGTGTCAGGGCCCCTGCCCGAGGTAGGTTGTGCGAGCAAGGCCAGAAGCGGGGGGGGAAGGGACACTGGCGTGAAATCCCAACGCATCCGAGGGCTCCGGGCTCAGCACCGTCACCCCCCGCAATAGCAAGCTCCCAGCACTCCCCCCACAGCAGAGCAGGTAGACCAGGGTCCACCAGACAACAGTACCTCAGTCGAAAGCACCGACGCGGAGCAGTCCTTCCGCTGTAGCCCTCCAGTCCAGGGGTATGCCTCAGGGACAGGAGGCCGATCAGGCCAGGAAACAGACCCCGCACATCAGTGGGACCCCACGCACTGCTTGCAGTCAGCTCCCGCTGGTAACGTTCAGGGGAGTCCGCAGTCTCCCAGGGCGGGGCCCGGCACAGGACAGCGCCACCCGCAGCAGCCCCGGGTCTCCGCTCCCCCACAGAGAGGAGCCGCTGTACTGCCGCACCTTCACGGCGCCTCCATGCAGGACTGCATCATGGCGGGCGCCGTCTGCTTTCAGAAGTGCCCCGGGGGCACCGCCCACGTCGGAGCTCCGCTCAGGTCCTCTCAGCCGCTCCCCGCCGCAGCTCCGCTCTCCCACCACAGCGCGCGGGGGAGCGAGGTCAGGAGCACCCCCGACCGACGTCAAACCTGGACAGCAGGCCCCGCTGCCTCACAGCTCCGTCCTGGAACGCGGGGCGCCGAGCGCACCGGTCGCGGAGGACACCCGGGGGTGTCAGCCAGTTCCTTCCTCCTTACCGAAGCGGCCGCAGGTAAGGGATCGGTAGTCTCCCCTCAATGGATGGGCGGGGAGAGCACCAGCAAGCGTCCGCCGGCGCTCACAGTGTCCGCTGGACCCCACCGCAGGCCGCCTCTCCAGGGTCGCAAGATGGCGGGCGGATAAGCAGGTCCCGCCTGGATCGAGCCGTCCGCTCGTTTCTGCCTCCCACCAAGCGTATCTCGGAGGCGCCACACGTGGAGTTACTGCCCAGCTTGTCGGGGGCTCCGGGGAGGTGTGGAGTGGGTCTGGGCACCCCAAAATCCGCCTCAATTGCCAATTAAAGGCCCAACGGCGGCGGGAGCTCCGCAGCAGCGCGTCAGCTCACATCGCCGGTCAAGCCACCGCCCTGTACATTTCTCAGTAATGTTAGTTCGTATCTTAGACATGTCAGATACCAGTGGTATTGTACATGTATTAAAGGCAGTTTTTTTGGGACTGTTCGCACCCTTTGAAGCAGTCCTAGGAATATTTCCAAACTTCGTGCACTCTGTGTTTGGCGGATTGCCTCTCATTTTGGGACTCGCTGCAGGGATACTATTTTTGCTACTACTGCTGCGATATGGCAACCCAAGTCACCAGCGACACCCAGTTCACCGTGGAGACCACTCTACTGGCAATGAAGTGTCGTGAGCGCATCGTGCAAATTTTGGTACTACCTCGTCTAAGAGAATTAAATACCACATGGTTTCTATCATTCAGACCAATATGGCAAGATTGCATCTTACCTGTTCTACGATGCCTGCTATGCGGAGAAGAATGCGTGTTAGTCACCTGTCTCACACTCCCATCAGCTATGCCAACGGATGTTAATACTTTGTTGGACCTGGTAAAAGGCCCATGTGCAGTGTTGTCCCCAACGGCTACCAATTCTGATGACGGCATTCATTGAGATCTCAGACGCAAAATGCTACTGCTGAGGTACGAGAGGAAACTGGCACACAGGTACCTTCCATTTCGAACATTGCTAATGCGACCGACGCTGACGGCAATGTTTCATATCTATGTGCTTTTGATCTTCTTAACGAGGTAATCCAACTCTCACCTACAATGGTAGACAAATTCTTTACAGACTTAAGATTTGATGTTTTCTCCAATCAATGACTCTGACTTTTGAATTGTAACACAGTGTTCTGGGAGACTCTGAATTCGACCTTCCTTTTTTCAAAATAAAGTTCTAAGTTTGGAACTCTTTTTTTCTCTGATTAACTTTTTGTTTTTCCAAATTTGTATTTTCGTTTTTTGCCCCAAAGTGATCTGCTTAAAGTAGAACTATTGATCGAGAACTAGAATTCTTTCAAAAGATTCCAGATACAATATTTGACCTTGTCCTAAGAACAAACAGTTTTATATAATCGGTCATGGAATGGTTTCGGCACCATTTTCTTTTCTGTATTTACTAGCCATTTCATAAATGTATTTTCATGATTCATTCAGATAGCATTTTGAAAATGTCACCTATATGCTTGGAATGAAACATTGCTTTTAAATGTGTACAGCACAAATGCTTTTTCGTGTACAACCAGTACCAATGCATTTTTTATGTATTTTGGGTGGGTTTTTACCACATCATGTTTAGAAATGTTTAATGTGTTTAGAACTTAGTAATGTCGTACATAAGAAAGTGGAGTGGCTGTTGTATGGTGTTTTAGATTCTGAATGGATTTTCCCGATTCTTGTCCTTATATAGGTACAATTTTCGTTGCCCTTCTATAGGCATAAGAAATCAAGCCCTTATTTAGGCATAGCCCATGCTACCCAAATACAGGCATGGCTACCTCCGTCCGTTCAACAAACTACAATGATTTCTTGGAAAAACCAGCTTAAGCCGTTAGGGAATTCCCCTTGCTTGAATATTGATTTCTCCAAGAACTCAGTTACTTTACATTGAACAGCTATTCCCCAGGGGTCCATTCATGATGTTCATATGCCCGACCTTACGTCAAACATGACATTCCTAAACACCTTTAAGGTATAAATATACCTTCACTTGCTATAGCAAGGCACGGAGGTTCGGAGCAGCTCGAAGACCTACTTGCCCTATGCAGCTCGCTAAAGCATGTGCCGAAGGAAGCCGACTCTCCAGCTGACACACTGATCAGGAAGCTGCCCTTCTCTGCCGGGAAAACCAGCTCCAGTGCTTACCTAGAGAAACCTTTGGTAGAGTCTTGGCAAAACTAAACCTATGCAAAAGACCATACTTGCTTCTTGGCACGTACTAGACTTAGGTTAGGTACATTGGGGTAGGCGTATTTTAGAAGCACCAGTTGAGTATTTGTATCTGTTATTTATGCATATATTTTTATATGGCTTAGAAACCATACAATGCTCTTACAGTTTTATTTCATATTACTGTTTACGCTGTACGCATTATACTTCGCATTCTCCCTAACTATTGTAACAGTTCACCTCTCTTGCATGAGAAAGAAGACTGTTCAATAAATCTTTTATTGAAAACGCCCATTTCACTATTTCTCTGCAACTCTGTAGAAACGAAGCATGCAAGATTGACTGAGTAAAATAGTTATCTATTGTTTCCACGACTCTGAGAGATATGTTCTTATTCTTGGGGAAACAAAGTTGTCATGATTTATGCGGTTGTCAGAAACTAATCCCTTCTTGTGTATTTGAGAAAGTTTCTAGTGACCTCTGAGCTAGCTGGCACTCACTATTAAGTTTAGTATATTCGATAGAGACCTATTGACTTAAGTCATACGTCAAATCTATAGGATATATTCCAATGCGCAGAGCCTATTGGGAATATAGGAACTACACTACAGCACTAACGGCATTCCAAGCCCACATAGAAGAGAGTCTGGACCTAGTGATCCAGACTGACAATACTATGACAATGTTTTACCACAACAAACCAGGAGGAACAAAATCATTTACCACAAGCAAGCTAGCTCAGTAAATATGGCAATATGCCAATTCAAAGAGAATAAACCTGCAGACAATGCACCTGCCAGGAAAAGACAACCCAGATGCAGATCAGGTCAGCAGGCAAAACAGCAGCTCACACGAAATGGAGATAAAGAAAAGGAGCCTCCAATGAGACTTCAGCTTCTGGAGGACAACAGAAATAGACGTATTCCCAACATGGGAGAACAAGAAATGCTTATTCTTCGTCTTCAGGTTTCAACACGCCCTATCACAAGGGAATGCCCTGTCGCTGAACTGGTCAGGAAGATTTGCATAGACTTTTCCTCCAATTCCTCTACTACAAAGGGTACTGGAAAAAGCCAGACAATCAGGAACAGACCTAATTTTCATAGCACCTCAATGGGCAACACAATCCTGGTACTCAAGCCTACTTGAACTGTCCAAGGGACAGATGATCAAATTCAAGACAGAGAAGTACATTCTCACAATGCAGGGGGTAAAATATTTCACCCAGAACCAGCTACACTCTGTCTAGCAGCCTGGCGCCTGAGTACATAGAGTTCAGACATTTAAACTTACCGCAAAGAATAAAGGAGATGCTAAAGGGGGCAGAAAAACAAACTACAAGACAGTGCTACGGAAGCTAAGTGGAAATGGTTCATCATATGGTGTAAATGTAAATGTGTTGTACTTGCAAAGCGCACGGCTGCCTCAGCAACGGGGCGTCCCGGCGCTGCACTCATACCGCTGGGAACCCTTCCTGGCTTTTCCCTGTGAGATGTCCACTCCTGGGCACCCCCAAGGTGAAACCAGGCATCCCAGCGCTGTTGGGGCCGTTGTGGAGATTAAGCAAGCTATTGCCCAGAGTTGCAGCGTGGGACCCATGATTAGAATAGGCACCGAAGCGAGAATTGTCAGGTCCGAGGAAATTAAGCCCAAGTCCTGCCGAGGCAGGAATTGAACCCTGGTCCCGGGCCAGACCTCTGCATCAGGGTCTGCCGCTCTAACCATTGAGCCACACTTCTCTACGGAGAATAATACCCTAAATTCAATATCCACACAGGAAACCGTGGTCATATATCTTATGCACTCACGAGACAGCAAGATCAACTACTCAAGCCTCAAGGTGCACCTGGCAGCGATTGTAGCTTACACCAGGGGACCTTCATGTAAACGCTTTTTCACATCACCAGTCATCAAAAGATTCCTGGAACTCTCCAAGAGATTTGCACCCCAAGGAAGGTTCCAGCCCCAATGTGGAGTTTAAACACAGTTCTAACAAAGCTAATGATAGAACCGTTCTAACCCATGCACAAAGCAAACTTCGATACATCACGATAAAGACTGACTTCTTAATAGCTGTAACATCTCTATGGAGAGTAAGTGAACTATAGGCATTAACTATTGAGGAACCATAGATGTAAATCCACAAAGGCAAGGTTATCCTAAGGGCCAACCCTCAATTCCTACTTGAGGTAGTAAGCAAATTCCATATGAACCAAAGCATTCAGCTAGCAGTTTTCTTCATAAACCTACAAACACGGCTCGAAAGAAACCTTCATACACTGGATGTAAGAAGGGATGTACTATACTATCTACAAGTGATTAAACAGTTCTGTAAGTATGCCAGATGCTGCATTATCAGATAAGTATGCACTGGCGTTGTCCTTCACAGACTCACTGAGATGAGATAACCAGATTTTAGGGCGATTTCCAGACGTCACTAATGGATGTGGCCTTTGATGGGTCTATCCTTCTTAGGAAGCAAACAGACTCTGTTTTAAAGATATCAGTGCTACAGCACATTGCTTGTAGCTGTTGAGTCCCACCAAAGCCATTTCTTCACAATCTCTGGATGCTTTGAGTCTGTGACAAATGCAAGAAGAACAATGTGTTTGTGTAGCACTGTATCTGTTCCAGGCACATGGCATACAAGCACAGACAACCTTCCCAGCCAGTGATGCATTAGGCAGCCCAGTCTATTTGGGGCTGTTGATAAATGGAACCAGCAGGCAGTATGCAGGCCAGCATGGGCACCAGTCTTCCAACTCCTTGTGATGGTGGGTGTGTCGCGGGCTGAAATATCAGGCAAGGAGGCCTGATGTAGTGGGCTATGCCGGTTTTTATTAAGCAAAAAACGTCCAGAAACAAGAGAACTATGGATCGGTAGGGAGGTCCGGTTCTTTTCCTTCCGTCGGGTCTGTCTCCGTTCGGGGTCCTTCTCTATGGGTCAGGGTCCGATCTGGGTGTTCTTCAGGTCGGGTCTGTCCTCGGGGAGACACCTCGGAGGGCAACAAGAGAAAGAAAGGGACCGTTAGTTCCGGACGTGGAGTCGGCAAGTAGCCTGTCACCGACACCGGGTTGTGGGGGAAGGATAGAGGAGGGAGTCGTGAGGAAAAAGGAGCTCCCGAGAACGGAAGGGAGGAAGGGCGAAGAGGGGGGGGGGGGAACAGCAAGGGTGTCCGAAGGGTGAGTGAGGGGAAACAGAGGAAATATCGTGAGGGTGCTTTACAAATTACACAGTGAGATTTCTACGTGCTCCGTGACTAGGTAAGGGAGAGAATCACACACTATATACACTGAGCGCCTAACGTGCTCTGAAGCGGGTTTCTAAGTGCTCACGCGGTCCGCCGTAGCTCTCCAGTGAGCCACGGCCGCTCTTCAGCCACCTCCTCAGGGACTCCACCAATCCTCCGACCATACGTCTTCTTCGGGTTTCTCTTCTCCTCCGTCTTCTCCGCCAGTCTGGGTATCCTGCCACGATGCTCCGACGGCGTTCTGGTCGATGGGTTCGCTTTTCACTGGTGCTGCCGCTGCCTTAGGGGTGGGACTTCCGGGGTCGGTGCAGAGTGCTTCCTGTTGGTGGCGGCCGCTGGTTGGTTCCTGCAACAGAGAGAGGGGCGGGGTACTTCGTGTCATGGATGCCGCTCCGGCAATGTTGCGAGTCACAGGTGGTCGAATGAAAGGGCTTGCGTTTGGTACCCCAGATACCGGTGAGTTTCTAGGGGGTTTTATTCCTGGCGGGGGTGAAAGCGGGACTGGACCACACTCCTCTTCTACAGTGGTCAAGAAAGCGCTTTAGTTCACCATCTGCAACACATGCCCATTAAATGGAGGAAGGATCCAACACTTCCTCCCAGGTTGGCGATCATTCACATCTGAAAGATGAATTTTGGAAATAGTTCATGAAGTCTATGCCCTTCCTTTGTATTATCCTTACTTAATATCCCTTCCACACCAGAACACATATCGGATTTATATCTATCCATCCCGCTACAGGTGAGGGTATGTTTCCTAAGGGTACCATAGACGGGATACCAGACTCTGAGAGAGATTTGAGTTGTTAGTCCCGCTACTCCCTTATCCTGAGGAAGGATGGTGCCTCACACCTATTTTGGACTTTTGACTCCTGAATTCTCATATTGGTTCAGATCCTTTCTACCTGCAAGACTTGATGGGCACCTTGGACTTGCAGAATACGTATATTTCCATATACCCGTCCTGTAGTCTCCCAGACATTTCTTGGATTTTGGGATGGATCGGGAATATTTTCAGTTTGCTGTGGTCTTCTTTGGCCTCACCAGCGACCCTCTGGTGTTTCTGAATGTGATATCCTAGGTCACTTCCATCTTTGGAGGTATGTAATTGCTGTATTAGTTTACTTCAACAACTGGCTGCTGAAGGCTGGTATTCTGCCATCCATCATGGACCACCTGTGGACAATGATGGAACTCCTAACATCATTGAGCTGACTATAAACAAACCAAAGTCCCACCTGATTCTACATGAGGCTTCCATTCATTGGGGCAATCCTGGATGCTGTGGAGTTAGTTCAAGACTTTCCCTAGGTCATAAAGAGTCTGAAATATGGACTATAATTCTGATGTTTCAGGATCCAGTTGAAGGTGGCTCTTAGGCTTCTTGGATTCTTAGTCATTTGCATCCTCCTAAACTACACCCATGATAGTTCTACAATGGAGCTTAAAGTCCCAGTGGATGCATTATCAAGACCTTTCCAACATTATCCAGGTCCTGGAGGAGACAGCCATGATTTGCTGTGGTGGCTTCATTGATCATATTCTGTCCTGCGGAAGGTCAGTATCCATCCCCTCCACCTCATCCAGAGCTGACAGTGGTAACAGATTAATGGCTCTCCGGTTTGGAGGTGTGTGATCATCAGTGGGAAATAAAGCTCTTGAGACATTTGGCCTGCTTCACAACAACCTGTTTGAACTACGAGCCATTTGTTGCTGAAGGCTTTCCTGCTGTCCATCAGATGGATGCTAGTTCAGGTTCTCATGGGCAGCACCACTGCCATTGGATTCTGCAACAAGCAGAGTGGCGTGGGGTCCTGTTTCAAGAGCTTTTACTTCTCTGAAGATGGTTAGAGCAGGAGAACATCTTCCTGGTTGTCAACCACCTTGTGGGCTCCCTGAATGTCAGAGTGAATGAACTGAGTGAATGTCTGGCAAATCACAAGTGGCACCTACATTCTGAGGTTGCATAGGGTTTCTTCGAGCAGTGTGGAGAGCTCCGGCTAGACTGTTCGCCATCGATAATTCACAGTGTCAACAGTTTTTCGTGCTGGAGTTTCTACAGTAATACCAGAGAAGCGATGCATTCTGGCTGGAGTGGAACAAAGAACTTCTCCATGCCTTTCTAACACTACTGCTTTGTCCCTGAATTCTGATTAAGATCAAACAAGACCCAATTCATTTTAGCTTTTATTTAAATCACCTGTTGTGGTGAGATGTATTAAAGGTTTGACACATTACCTCCAAATCTACGTGTGATGACCTAGTGGGACCTTAATTTTATTTTGAAATTGCAAATGCGAACACACTTCAAGTCTATGTATACTTGCTCGCTGTGCTCTCTGACCTCGAAGACTGTTTTTCTCATTGTGATTGTCAGCTCTGGGTGCCTTTTCACCAAACGTTGAGGCTTTTATATTGGCCAGTCTATTACTCTTTCAGTGTTTTTTGCTCTTTCCCACCCCTCGAAAAAAGAGAGGCTCCATCAGTTTGACTCTAAAAGGGCATTAAAGTTTGGTCAATAATACCAAGAACCATTGCCTAAATTATCAACTTTTCGTCAGTTTTTCTGGAGCAAAGAAAGGTAAGGCTGCGCAGAAAAGAAGTATTTAAGTGGATAGTCCTCTGCATTGACAAAGAAGCAGCACCCGGAAGGTCTGAGATCCCATTTCTCCTGGACTAAGGCTGCTATCATTGCATTGGTGCAAGGACTACCTGTACTTGATATATGCCAGTTGAAGAAGCACTACTGTTATGACAGACAGGTCTATCAATAAGAACTCTTCACTCTGTTTATTTGTTTGGAGTTTTATATACTCAACCTGGAGATATATCCGATATCAAAGCACTTACATGAGCACCAGTTTTGTTGCAGGCTGACACGTTCATTTTTGTTAGGCCCTGTGTGATTAAGATGTTTGTCCTGAATCATAGGATGCTGAGCGTCGTTGCCAAGATTCAAACCCTGTTCCCCAGCTTTTAGGTCGACTGGTCTAGCTGTTAGACCACATTTGCTCACCAATTTTGTTGATTCTGCAAGAGTTTTTTGGTCTGAGCGCCCCTTCCTCAGATCCACCACCTTGGTGCATTACTGCTTTGGTATCTATTCTAAAGTGAGGAATCTGCAGTTAGATGTGTCATCAGAAGAACAAGTTACATTCCTTCAGTGCCGCACTTTTTGGTGGATGTTCAGTTTAACCACAATTTCTTCACAGCCCTCTTGCTTCCCTGTTATATGGAGAGTCCTCTCTTTACGTCTAAGTGCTACCAAGAAGTGTTCACGCTGCATGTCTCTAAGCACGGAAAGAGAAATGATAAACAAGCATTGGAAATGCAATAGGTCTTGCATTAGAAAAGTTGGAGCTATTGGTCTTGTGAATGACAATTTTTTTTTATTTTTGTTTTGGTTTTGAAAATAGCTAAATGAATATCTTTGTCATTTACAATGCCAATAGTTATAACTTTCGCAAATGTGACACCTATAGCATTTGTAATGCAACATGATTTGTATTTACGTGACTTAGATGTATTTATATTACAAATAACAATGGCTTTTAATTTTTTTAAGTAATTAATACTTAAATAAAAGTGATTGTAATTTATAATGGAAATTGCTTAAACTTTTGTAAAAAACTTTTGTGAAGATTATGTTCAGTGTATTTTATTGTGACGAAAATCCAAGAACAGAAGTGAAATATTAACATCTTTGTGACATTTGTAATAAATCTTGAAACATTGAGAGAACATAATTGAACCAGTTGTTGTTGGATGGTTGCACAGATTGATGCTGTGATGGCGCAGTGGTGCTGAGTGATGCTGTGGTGGTGCTGAGTGATGCTGTGGTGGTGCTGAGTGATGCTGTGGTAGTGCTGTGGTGGTGCCGAGTGATGCTGTGGTGGTGCTGAGTGATGCTGTGGTGGTGCTGAGTGATGCTGTGGTGGTGCTGAGTGATGCTGTGGTGGTGCTGAGTGATGCTGTGGTGATGCAGACTGGTGCTGTGGTGGTGCAGACTGGTGCTGTGGTGGTGCAGACTGGTGCTGTGGTGGTGCAGACTGGTGCTGTGGTGGTGCAGACTGGTGCTGTGGTGGTGCAGACTGGTGCTGTGGTGGTGCAGACTGGTGCTGTGGTGGTGCTGAGTGGTGCTGTGGTGGTGCTGTGGTGGTGCTGAGTGATGCTGTGGTGGTGCTGAGTGATGCTGTGGTGGTGCTGAGTGATGCTGTGGTGGTGCTGAGTGATGCTGTGGTGGTGCTGAGTGATGCTGTGGTGGTGCTGTGGTGGTGCTGAGTGGTGCTGTGGTGGTGCTGAGTGGGAGATGGGGAGAGGGACAAAAAGGAGAGCAGGGAGAGGGTGAGGAGAGCGGGGGAGAGAGGAGAGAGAGGAGAGAGAGGAGAGAGAGGAGAGAGAGGGGGAGAGAGGAGAGAGAGGAGAGAGAGGGGGAGAGAGGAGAGAGAGAGGGGGAGAGAGAGAGGGGGAGAGAGGAGAGAGAGAGGGGGAGAGGAGAGAGACGGGGGAGAGAGAGAGAGACGGAGACGGGGAGAGAGGAGAGGGAAAGGGAGAGAGGGAAGTGAGAGAAAGGGATACGGGGAGAGAGGAGAGGGAAGAGAGGGAAAGGGAAAGAGGGAGAGGGAAGTGGGGGAAAGGGAGAGAGGGTAGAGGGAGAGGGAAGTGAGGGAAAGGGAGAGAGGGTAGAGGGAGAGAGGGAGGGTAAGAAGAGAGGGGGAGGACGAGAGCGAAGGACGGAGGGTAGAGAGAGGGAAGGGAGAGAGAGAGAGGAGAGCAGGCAGAGGGGGAGATGGGGAGAGGGAGAAAAATGAGAGCAGGGGGAGGTAAAGAGGGAGAGAGGAGAGAGAGGGAGAGAGGAGAGAGGAGAGAGGGAGAGGGAGAGGGAGAAGGGAGAAGGGAGAAGGGAGAGAGGGAAGTGAGGGAAACGGAGAGAGGGAGAGTGAGGGGAGGGAGGGAGAGGGAGGATGAGAGGAAAGGAGGGAGAGGAGGGGAGATAGAAGGCAGAAACTGCCTGAGAAACAGACACAAAGAAGGAGTAAGAGAGAAAGGATGGCAGGCTTTGAGGAAGAAGAGTGCCGCAGACAGAGATCATGCGGTGAGAAACAGGAGGGGCAAAGGCAGATATGGTAGACGACGATCCACCAAGCAGGTCAAGCCGCGGAGAGGCACAGGCATAGAGCAGGCAGAGCACGGGGAGAGGAGGGGCACAGAGAGACTGAAGGGCAGTGGCAGCTAGATTGTAGGTGCTATGAAAGGAGATAGTGAGTCTGAAAAAGGTACGAGTGGGCCAGAGAGATTGCGAGAGAGAAAGACGAGAGCAGACAATATGAATGAAAGGGAGAGAAACAGTAAGACAAACTGGAGGGAGACAGCGAGAAGTTGGGAAAAAATGAATGCATGTGGCTAGCAAATGAGGGACTGGAAAGTACGTGATACAGACGAGATAGTGGTAGTAGATGGACGAGTTGAAAAAAAGAGATGGGCAAAAGGCAGTACAGTGAGACACAGGGAAAACGAAAGAGAAAGAAGAGGGCATCATTGGGTAAAAGTGACAGAGAGAGAGAGGCAAGATGGAGTGTAAAGTTTGAGTCCAAGAGAGGAGAGCTATACAGACAATAAAAGTATGGGTGCACAAACAGACACAGGCAAGAGATAGAATACTCTGGGAGAAATATAGCAACGAGAGACAGAGTGATCGCAATAAAGAGACTAGGAGAGTGAATGGGAAACTCGGAATTCCAATATTTTAAGGGCAGAGTAGGAAAGAGACTTGCATTAGACAGGCAATGTGGTTGAGAAAAACGAAGATCAACGCACGAGAGGAAGAGAGCAATAAAGACACTAAGTGGAGACAATGATAAATGATCGAGAAATGTAAGTGCACCCACGGGAGAGACTGGGGGGGGCAGGACAGACAAAGTGCGATACAGAAAAGAGACATGCATCATACAGAAGGGAAGGGGCAAAAAAGAGATAGAGACAGTAGAAAGAGATGGGCAAAAGGCAGTACAGTGAGAAAACCAAGATGAAACAAGGAAGAGGGAAAGAAAGGATGGAGGCTGACGGGCCAAAAGAAGGAAAGGAAAGAACGAAGGAAGAAAGGGAGCAGGGTGAACAACAGAAGGAAGGACATTGAGGAGAAACGTAGCCGCAGACTCTTTGGACATTAGGAAAAGACATGCTGAAGGGCGAGGGAGGCGAGGGAGGGAGGAGAAATGCGAGAAACGTGTGAAGCAGGGCGCGGGGGTAGCGGATACCTTTGAAGTGAAGCTAAGCTTCTCTTCAAAGGCTTTTTGGCACAGCGCACGCTGGGGGATGACTGTGGGAGGTAGGCTGGTGTCTGTGCACGCGCTTTTTATGGCAATGCACATGCGCATTGAGCGAGCTTTTCACGGGCACTGCATGGAATCGCCCGATCTCGGTAAGCTCTGTTTAAGCCCCTTTATATCTCGCGCCGCTGAATGCGCATGCGCATTGATAGGTCACGAGACCTAAAAAACTGACTTCAGTCACAGAGGTGGTGCTTTTGCACGGCTCTGCTATTTCCGGGGTGGCATGTAGTCAGCAAGCAGCTCAAGATGCCGCTGCAACACTGCTACAAAATTCTCCAGGTCGGCGGATATTCTAAGATGAGGATTCTGTGGTTATCCAGAGTAATAAAGAGTACTAATGTTCTTGAAGGTAAGTAACTTGCTCTTTTGCACCCTGTTTTACCTCACGAGTATGACAAATTGGATTATAAGCCCACTTATCTCTTGGCCTAGATTTAGTCTATGCAACTATTCCCAGTGGAACCCAAAAAAATGTACTGCCATTCATATTTTAAAAGAGGTTTCCTTAATATTTCATGGTTTCAATTGGGAATTAATTGTAAGTACAGGCACTAAAGGGAACTGTTGTGTTGCTCATAATTGTCTTCACGCTTCAAATCTTGATTTTATTTTTTTTTTCTCTCATTGGGTCTGTTAAACATTTTCAAACTGCCAATATTATTTCAGTCACATAATGAAATATATGTGTGCCAAATCCCAGTCATAATTCTTAGAGTTGGGAATGGTGGACTAAAAAGACCAAATTAGCACTTTGGAGGAAAGTTGCCAAACAAGTAGAAATCTACTGTTATGTTAAGGAAAATAGCTGCAATAAGAAAATGTGAGCTTTCCCCAGGTAACTGGCAGTAAACAGCAGATGTTTCCTCAGAAATGTGAGCAAAGCTTTAAGCAGTGCTAAAACATTAAAGCAGCGAGTCAGTGTAGTGAATTTAATGATTAATACAAGATCCAGAAGACAAGAGTTTGCGAAGAGAATCCGGTGACATACATTTTTGAAGTATGTGACACACTTAGAGGAACAATGGGGGAAGTAAAAGACAACTTTGGTGTATGCGCGCATTACCCAAAGCGGCAACGGGATGCTACTTGCACCAAAAATGAAAATGCACTCTAATAGACTCTACAGGACAGGATCAATTACCTTCCAGGCTGGTGCATACAGGCATTTCAGCATTTCAGAGTTCCAAAACTACAAGGTTTAATTTATTGGATGCCAGGGCACTGAAATTATTGGGAAGAAGGCTCAACTACTCTCTCGACAGGACTGGTCCAGTTCCACTAGCATGCTAGTTTTGCGGGTTCTTCTGTAAAGAGGTCCTTCTTGTCCTACATGTTGTTTAGCAAGGGCTCCAGCACAGATCCCAATTCCCTGTTCTGTCTCCTGTGAAGATGCCCTTCTTGTTCCTTAATTCCCAGTGATCAAATGAAGTAAATTAGTCTGCACCTCAAGAAGCACTCCAGTTTTTGGGTACAAGAAAAAGAAAGACTGATCCATTCTCAGTACTGTCAAACTGAAATTGAGACAGCAGGTTATTTCTCTTTTGATCCTCTCCTAGCCTTGTTGTAATCTCGGGTGTTCTGGAGGTGGAAAGTCATTCCTATAGTCATCACCAGCCAGTGATTAGTGACAGGTCCTAATACCATACCCAGAAATTTCACTCAGCAATGACTTCTGTCACTTTATGGTAAATCTACCTAAACAAACATTGCCAAAGCAATAGATCTTGCCTATGTGAGCGCTATTTTCGTTGCCAATGTCTTTTAGCCATGTTGTACCGCACTGTGGCTGCTGTTTAGCATGGCTAAAAGTGAGTGGAGCGGAACGGCACAGAGAACAGTGGAACAGCATATGTAGGGTAGAGGGGAACAGAATATATAGAGTGGAATGGAATGACGTAGAGTAAAACTGAATGGTGTAGAGTGTAACGCAGAGAAGGTAGAGTGTAACGCAGAGAAGGTAGAGTGTAACGCAGAGAAGGTAGAGTGTAACGCAGAGAAGGTAGAGTGTAACGCAGAGAAGGTAGAGTGTAACGCAGAGAAGGTAGAGTGTAACGCAGAGAAGATAGAGTGTAACGCAGAGAAGGTAGAGTGTAACAGCAGTATAGTGTAACGTTGATTGAAGTGGAACGGCGTAGAGTGCTACAGTTGTGGTTGTAACTTAAACAACAAACAAAAAATCAATACAAAGGTTTGAGGCATAAAGAGGGTGAAAGGGATCAAAAACAGACTTGCAGCGGCAAGCATCATGAAGGTGTAGATGTTGTTAGTGTGGCTTTATATAGTATAATATCTCAATCCAACCCAGTAAGGCAGATGATGCAGGCATAGATAAACAATGTTCAAAAACATGTTTGCAAAACAGAATAACTAAAGAAAGCAGGATGCGAGCGGGAAACAGTAGTGTCCTCAAACACATAAGTGTACGGTGATAAGCAATATAAACCTTTTAAAAAGAGGTATATAAAAAGTGCAGCAGTGAAGGACAAATTGTGCCTAAATCACAGCATGTGAAGCAGATGGGCACTAATTCATATGAATCAATCTGTGCTTTGTCCATGCTCCACACAAAGAAAAGGAAGTGATGTCTGGCATGCAGTGGTCACTTAGAAGCCACTAAGAAAACTGATGTACTTATGTATCCTTATGAAATTGTCAGAAGTACCATTTAAATTTAAGTATTTGTTGCATGCACATGCTCCGGTCTCTGTTTAATGTTGTTCCAGTGTATAGGAATAACACATTAGGAGGAAATTGCAAACATCTTTTTCTCCAAGCAGTTTTGTGAATTTCCCATTTCATCCCATCACTGTTTTAGTAACACAAAACTAATGATAAATGGAACCACATTAAAGAATCTTTACAGTCACAGTTGTGACTTAACTTAATAAAATATAACACAATCTTATTTGCCTTTTAATAGCCCTTGTTGAAGACATGACAGTCTGCCTCCAAGCATGTAGTAGCTTGCATACTCTTTCTTCATCACTGCCTGAGGATCTCCTTCAAAGGTATGAAGCTTTGTCAAATTAGAATTGTTTAATTCCATGTAGGACTAAATTCATTTCCACTGTACAAATGGTTTCTTTCTGTTTTCATACAGGTGTGTTGATGTATGCAGAGTTCAGCTAGTCTACAGTGGAAGTCGTATCCGACAAGCCTTTGGGAAACTCTTGAAATCCATTTCTCTTGATGTTGTGCTGAGGTACATGAGCAATTTGCTTAATATACCTATTCTATAGTGTATTTTTACTAAACCTTTTTAAACCAACTCTTATTTTTATCGTTGTAACAAATCAAACTTTCCCAGATTTTCCTTAAACACTTATTTGTCCTATTTTACTGAAGGTATTCCTAGATTTGTTTTTGTTACTGCTCTTGGCAGACCAGTTTAGTTGAAGCATGTTTTTACATAAATCAGGCCTAAGACAGTCTGGATGAAAAATGTGAAATAAATGCTTTGGACACAGTGTTTTTTGTACAAGGTACTAATACATCAATGTGATCGCTTGTTTCTAGTCCCGCTAACTTCCAGTGCTTTCAAGTAAAAACTGTGTATTCTATTTGTTGAACTAGGAGTCAATGACATTCATGTTTGTTACTTTGAATAGCATTTTATTTTCTTCAAGGGATGCTACATACTCGGAAAAAATACATTTGCTGTGATTATTATTACATCATTGACTAGGTGCAGATGTGGTACAAGTGACCTTAAGGATTTACTAAGTTGTTTGTGAATGATCTTTTTAATATTTTGGATTGTAAACCTCCCATTGCTAATTTTATATTTACAGTAACAATAACCATACAGAAATACAAGAGATCTCCTCTGCTATACGAAGCCACATGAGCAAAGCTCCAAGTAACACTTTCCATCCACAAGACTTTTCGGATGTCATTTGTTACATTCTATATGGGAACTGCAACAGGACTGGGTAATGCAAGATTTTAAGTAATCAAACATGCAATTAATGCCTTTAAGCAGGCATTTATTTTCATTTTTCTTTAAACATAGATTTGTTGTTTGGTAAATGTTTTGAAGTGAAACGAGGATGGTATCATGTCGACCACAAGAGTTGATGATCATTTTGTTTAAGGATACAGCATTGGATTATGGATGTACATGTTTCTTTTTTGAAAGAAGGCTTGGAATTCCATAGCTAAATGATTCTCAATTGTGTTAAGATGTACAGTTGTTTAATTACTTTTCTATAACTGAGTTGCCTCATTATTTTGCATTTTCACATGCATTGAGGGTCTTAATTGATTTCCAGACTCCAATGACATTTTGTTGATTGAGCAATAGTCCTCATTGTGGGCATCAACTCCCACTGTCTCAAGTATTCCACTCATAACTAAAGAGATCTACTCCTCAAATAACAGGCAAATTAAATGGGAGCGAGTTGCAATTGATGTAGCGAAACTCAAAAATATAAAGACCAACTTACTAGATAACTCCAGTGCGTTGGGAAGTTTACTTGAGCAGCAGGATGGGCTTTCTAAGATCATGGAGTGCCACTCAGCCTTTTTCAAACAACCGACTTCCTATTTTATCATGGCCCACTGGCCCAAATCAGTCAGAACACGCTCCACCTGGTTAAACGAGGAGTGCAGGATTACAAGACCTAAATTAACTGCTCCCATCAGAGTAAATATTCGGCCAGAATTAAGAGAAGCAAGGAGAAATTATAAGGTAGCAATAGTGAAGGCGACAAGGGCTTGGGAGGAAGACCGATGGCTCCAGATTAGTGGTGCATGTATGAGGAAAGACTCGCAACAGTTTTAGCTTCTAGTGACTGGGGGGAGAGGGCAGAAAGACCGAGTCCATGTTCCAACAATATTTCTATATCTACCTGGTATGACCACTTTGCCTCAGTATATACTGGATTAGGGGATTTGGCTACTGAAGCTTTTATTATTGACCATAGCAGCCACCAGACCTCTAAGCTATTTTCCTTAGCTGAAGTCACACTTAGCATAAAATCTATTGTAAGGAGTAAAGCTCCGGGGCCTGCCGGAATCCCTGGCTATGTCTTAAGTGGCATCGCCAATTGGTCTAAATAGATCTGGACTTTGACCAATGGTATTGCTGCAGGGGCTCTCTTACCACATTCATTGAATGGTGCTGAGGTGATCCCAATCTTTAAGAAGGGTGATCGCTCCCTAGCAACCAACTATAGGCCCATCATCCTGATTGATGGTGCACAGAAAGTTTTCTCTTGGGCACTTCTAGCGGAGATCACTGCGTGGATGGAGGAGAAAAATAATCTATCCCCCTTCCAGGCAGGGTTCAGAAGCGGGATTAGCACCATCGATCAGGTATTGAAAAGGGGAGCCTGTGCATTGCATTCATTGATCTGAAGTCAGCTTTTGATCTCATCTCCAGGTGCAAGCTGTGGTATGTCCTGCAAGAATTTGGTTTTCCCCCTGAAATCCTGGCGCTGGTTGTCCGTCTTCATGAGGACAGCTACGCCAAGGCCTGCTGGGGAGACAAAGGCCAGTTGACAGACCTGATCAGTGTGGCCAGGGGGGTTAGACAGGTTTGTTTGTTGGCCCCCACTCTATTCTCACTGTTTATCAATGGTGTTGTCCAACATTTAGCAGAAGTGCCAGCAGACGTCCCTGTGTTGTGGGGGAGTCAAAGTAACAACCATATTGTTTGCGGACGACACATTGATAGTGTCCAAAATGCCCAGTGGTCTGCAATTGCTCTTGGATCGGTTCAAGGCCTTTTGTGATCAGAGGCCTCGAGGTGCATACCTTGAAAAACTAAACTGCTGCTAATGAATCCACATAGAACGTTCAAAGGCAAAATGCTGCTAAGGGGGATCCTGCTTGAAAGAGTGGCTTCTTTTGATTAATTGGGCATTACCCTATCCGAAAATTATATGGAAAGATCACATTATGAAGCGGAATCTTCTGCAGAGGCAGACCATTGAGGCACTGATTAAGCAGCATTGAACTTCCCAAACTAAGCCAGTAGTTGCCCCTCTACAGATCGATGACCACAAGGTAGCGAGTTCCTCTCTGTATGGGGCTGAACTCTATGGATTTGAAAACATTGAAAGCCTGTTAATTACAGAAAATACATTTACACCACTCCAACCACTGCGGCTAGATATATGTAGACACACAATTGTGGACAAAGCTAGGCTGCACCCCATACTGTTTTGGTTGCGCCTTAGGCTAACCCCTGAGCTGTCCCACTATGCGACAGCACTTGAGGAGGTTTCTAAGCTTGACCGTTTTAAAAAGATTGGGTGGCTTAATGAGGTTAGATTACTACTAACAGTGATGGGTCTGGAAATTTCTTGGGAAACTAAAGATGTTAGCTAACTGCCAAGCAAAGAAGTGGTTAAAAAACAATATTGGAACTGGGTAGCAGTCTTTTGTTGCTCAATCTGTGGGCCACCTCACACCAGAATTCATGGTTTTCAAATTACAAAAGCACCTTTGAAGAGTATGTGGAGCTTATTACTAACCCGTAGGATAGGAAACTTTATATCCAATTTAGATATGGATCCCTTCCTGTGAACTCCTTTACAGCTGCTTGGCAGCAGCCTCTGACCGCCAAACAGCACTGTCCGGTCTGCCCCACAACGATTGAAACACTTGGCCACATTTTCTCTGCTTGCCCTCTGTATAGCTTCCCGAGACATAAGTGGCTTGCCCCTGTTTGCAGGCTATTGATAACTCGTTGCCACCAGGAAGCGCTCCGCATCCTAAAATCAGATTGTAGGCCTTCTGTAGCATGTGGAGTTGCAAAGTTCTTTGGAAAAATGTGGATTATCAGAAGGTATGCGTCCATGACCCGATAGTCCGCATCCTGTAACTGTTCCAAATAAGTATTTCCAGGCTTTGTAACAACCATGCAATGTTTTATCTCTGTAAATTGATAACATTCTGACGTTCTGTGGATCCCCTTTCTTAACATGGTATACGTTTTTAAAAATATTAATAGATTTTTAACTTATTATATTTTAACAGTCGCGATTTCAAATTTCTTCCAAAAGTCATGCACTATTTAATGATTCTCTAATTTATATATAATGTTGGATCATTGTATTGTAAGCACCCACACTTTAATGGTTGTAATGGCCGAATAAAGTAAAGTTTAAAAGGATGTAGAAGTTTCTTTTTTAAAGAAGGCTTGGAATTCCATAGCTAAATGATTGCCAATTATGTTAAAATGTACATTTGTTTGATCCCTTTTGTATAACTGAGTTGCCTTATTATTTTGCATTTTCACATGCATTGCGTGTCTTAATTAATTTCCAGACTCCAATGACATTTTGTTGATTGAGCAATATTTTTTGCACTTGATACTTCTGATGTCTATTACCAACCGCAGATTCCTTATCTTGTGTCAGTCAAGAATACTTTTTCAGCCACTAAAAGACATAAAAGCAAAACATAAAACCACATTTAATACAGTAACATAAAAAGGTTCCACATGTGCATTTAAAAAGCCAAAAATGGCCCACATGAATTTAACTGAGGCAAAATCACAGGCAGATAAAAACTCATCATTAAAAACAGTAACCAAATGCCACTCCAGGAATAAAGTGCAACAAATAAAGTGCAAAAGTGATAAGGCATTAGCTTGTTAAGCGGACTGCATGGTCACACCAGGTCAAGAACATATATTATCTCGGAAAACATTAAACAACTACAGCCTAACTACTGCATAGGTAGCCTCTTCCTTAGTCTTCATGCCCCTGTAAAAAAAAAAAACTCGCAATCTCAAAGCAGCCCATGGGAAGGAAAGCATTTGTAGGTATGGTAATGCAGGCCTTACTTGAACAAATTGGCCATGTCTGAGCAGCGGGAGAATATTTTTTTTACGCAGGAAGACATAAAATTCACAGAAAACAACAAATGTAAAATTTCCTGTTCAGAGAAATGATCACAAGGACATGACTTTCAGGCCCCTTGCTTTGTGTAGCCTTTAGGAAAGGCTAATAGCCAGTGTACCAGGTGCAGTCTTAATCTGGGTAACACAAAGAGATGGTGCACATTAGTAACCAGTGATAGATAAGGCTGCACCTGTAGACTCAGGCTCAGTAAGACAAACTTCCGCACCGTGGGCTTGACGAATTCCCTGCCCTCTCTCAACACCTGCTGTTTAGCCAGGAACATATATTTGATGTTCCTGATGGCCGTGAGGCCTAAAGGCTTGGGGTTGGTATACAAGTCAGGGCAACTTAGCCACCTTGTTTGCTCCATGATGTACTCCAACCAGGGGATACATCGGGCCCTCTCGAGTGCAGTACAGTCCTCTACAACAAGTTGTCTTAAAGTGGTGGTTGGACAAGACAAAATTCTCAGCCGGTGTAGTATTGGAGCAACTGCTATAAGGTCAGAGATCTAGCCCATGCCAAGCTCCTCGTGCACAGTGAAAGCTGGGGTACTGGGGGGGAACAGCAAGACGCCTCTGCATAAACTTATGTTCAAGGTATGTGAGCTGTAGATCACATGCTTTGCATGCTCCTGCCATCTGGTGTTGGTTCCGGATGTTTGCAAGTTGTTTTTCTTCGAAGAAGTCATTCCAGTCACAAGGTAGGTGACTCCTCCTTTCGGTGATAGTGCGCATGGTCATCGACTCCATTGTTAGATTGTTTTTTTCTGGCATCAGGTTCGGACGTTAATTGCGACACTCCGGTTTGACCCCGTTTTATCGCGTTCCACTATGTGAACAATACACTACCCTCAACAGTATTGTTATTTGATTGCGTTACCTATTCTCCGTGTATTGTATGGACTCAGAAATCTTCGATAGGAAACTTTGTGGAAGGCCATTCGGGTCAGCTCGCAGTAGATTGAACGGACTCCATTTAAATTCTGTCCCGGGTGCCGCACCAAGTATCCGCGCACCAACTTGCACGAAGTGTGCAACTTGTATCTGTCCCCTGTACACAACGAACAGGACTGCTATGCGTGCGATCTTTTCGATCCAAGAAGACGCTCCGTGACAGTCGGGCTCAATGTCACAAAATGCACTAGCAATATAGCTGCCTGCTCCGGATCTCTTCGGAGAAGATTCTGACCACGAGGTCTTCAACGCACAAGGAGCCGAGGAAGAAGAACACATCTCAGTGTCCGAAGCCAATTCCGACATGGAAGACGACGTTCCACATGGTCAGTGTACCGTGAGTACTGATACTCCCCTGCCCAAATTATGCCCAAGAAAAATGCTCCGGTCCCTCCTCAGCCTTCGGGCCTAGGTTAGCACCGAGAACACGTTTCTAACACCCCACCTTTGGGCTCTGCACCATTATGCCCCATTCGGGCACCAAACCGTAACCTTGGGTGCCGAAATCCAAACTTGTCCTCGTGACTATCCCTTCGGCACCGAAACATAAATCTTTGGATTAGAACATCTCTGCTTCAAAACTTTCGGGACCGAAAATTATGCCACCGAAAGAAAACGGCTCCTCCTCCATCCAAGGAGCCTTGTATCGACGTCCCGCCTTCCAACACGGATCCAAAACAGAAAGAGCTTGTTGTTAATCCTACAACTGAACATTTTTATGCAAAACTACCAGTTAAACGCAAGCCAGAAACTGAGGAAGCTTACCATATTCCCCTTCCCCACTTAACTCAAATTTGCTGATTACACCTGCAAATTCACCACAACCACAGTCACACGACCACCAGGATGATGGGGATGCACCAGATGGCATTAGTCCTGATCCATGGACTGATTATAATACAGATACTAACACTGATAATGACCCAGATCTATACCCTTCAAAACCCTCCATCTAACGACATTGTAGGGTACATAGACTTAATAAATAAGGATGCTCAATATCACGGGGTGCAGCTTCACAAAGAAACTCTTGAAGAGGATTTTCTCTTTGAGACTTTCTTCTTCTCAAAGGGCAACTCATACACTGCCCATGCTTAAGGGTACGTTTAACCGTGCGGACGACATTTTTGAGGACCCGGTGCATGCGATAATTCTAACACCAAGGGAAGATAAGAAATATAAACCTTTACGTACAGACCCCATCAACATCAATGGTCAAGTTCCCTTAGACTCCCTAGTGGTTTCTAATGCTCGCAAAAGGGTCGACTTACAAACAGGAGATGCCCCTTCTCTTAATGAGGAATCCAAACTTATAGATGCCTCTGGCAAAAGAGTAGCTGCGCAGGCAGCCAATCACTGGCATATTGCCAACACACAGGCTCTTTTACCAAGATAGGACAGGGCTCACTATTACGAATTGGAACAATTTCTCCAGTTCTTGCCAGATAAACACAAAACTAAGGTGCATGACTTAATTCAGGAATGAAAACTCATTTCCAACACTGCCATTAGGTGCGCTTTAGACGCAGCTGACACTGCTGCTTGCGCTGTTAACACCAGTGTTCTTTTAAGAAGGCACGCCTGACTCAGTATTTAAGGGTTCAAAACCGAAGTCCAGGCCTCTATTTTATACCTACCCGTTGATAAGGAACACCTATTTGGACCTGTGGTAGACACTTATTTAGAAAAAATGGAGAAAGACAGATGTTGCAAAATCCATGGGCGCTTTGCAGTCCCCATCCAGTCGGGGTTCCTTTCGCCGCTCCTTCTACAGGGGGGTGGTGGTTCAAAGAATATATCCACGGACAACACCTCTAATTCGTATAGAGGCAACAATCAGTCACCCTCTTCTAGCAGTTACATTAGAGGAGGATTTCAAGGCAATAATGACAAGGAAAGAGGTACAGGTAACACACCCCGTACCTCCCCTGCAGCAAGCAAACAGTGACTTGCCTCCTCTTCCTCCGACCATTCCACACCTGTCTGGGGACGTCTCTCTCAATTTCTTCCTGTGTGGAATACAATCACTTAAGACAAATAGGTCCTAGAAATGATCAAATCTGGTTATTGCCTGGAGCTTTCTGACAATCCTCCAAACATTCCTCCACGATCACAAAAATGTCACCAGAGCATCTGCACCTTCGCAAACAAGAGGTTCACCTCTACTGCAAAAGGGAGCTAGAGAGCCCATACCATTACAATATCAAGGGTCCGGTGTGTGCTCTCTATACTTTCTCATACCCAAAAAAGACAGCTCTCTCAGGCCTATACTAGACCTCCGAGACCTAAATCTCTATATTCAATCAGATCATTTTCACATGCGACTCTCCAACAAGTGCTCCCGCTCCAACAAGGCGACTTTCTGTCTAATTTAGACTAATAGGACGCTTACGTGCATATTCCAATACCTCACCGCAAGTATCTCAGATTTGTGATAGAGGGACAACATTACCAGTTCAAAGTGCTTCCATTCGGAGTCACCACTGCTCCCAGAGTATTTACCAGATGCCAGGCAGTAGTCGCTGCTCACTTGGCCACTGGATTGGGCTAAAGAATGGTGATGGATTAAACCCAGATCAGTTGACTGGGGGTGAGTGTTTGATTTGCTCAAACGCTCCGTCCATCATCCCCTTTTGTATCGCTTTGTTCGCCCTAAGTGTGGCAGGGTATGCTCAGACGTGAGTCCCTTGCTCACTTGGCCACTGGATTCAAGATAGCCTGGCTGATGAGGATTATGAATCCGAAACCGGTCCCAGGATGCTTGTTTCCGGTCCAGTGAAGACATGCTTGGCAGTTCGGGCTGGACTGTTCCCATGAGGCACAGGGTCAGACTGATTTGCATATGGCCATGTCTGAACTGGGGTGGCTGAGTGGGCTAAAGAATGGTGATGGATTAAACCCAGATCAGTTGACTGGGGGTGAGTGTTTGATTTGCTCAAACGCTCTGTCCATCATCCTCTTTTGTATCGCTTTGTTCGCCCTAAGTGTGGCAGGGTATGCTCAGACGTGAGTCCCTTGCTCACTTGGCCACTGGATTCAAGATAGCCTGGCTGATGAGGGTTATGAATCCGAAACCGGTCCCAGAATGCTAATTTCCGGTCCAGGGAAGACATGGCTTGGCAGTTCGGGCAGGACTGTTCCTATGAGGCACAGGGTCAGACTGATTTGCATATGGCCATGTATGAACTGGGGTGGCTGAGTGGGCTAAATAATGGTGATGGATTAAACCCAGATCAGTTGACTGGGGGTGAGTGTTTGATTTGCTCAAACGCTCCGTCCATCATCCCCTTTTGTATCGCAGTAGTTGCTGCTCACCTGCGAAGACAACCTATTCACGTCTTCCCATACTTGGATGACTGGTTCATCAAAGCCAGTTCTCTAACAAAGTGCCTATAGCCCACTCAGAGAACAGTACAATTATTGCGCAATCTAGGGTTCAGAGTAAATCTGTTGAAGTCCCATCTCCTACCCGTAAACTTACTTGGGATCCACTCTCGATACACAGAAAGCTCTAGCATGTCCCAATCCTATCAGGATCCGCTATATTCAGGCTCTAATTTCCCAGTTTCAGCCCAACCACTTATTAGCAGCTTGAGTATTTATGCAGCTACTAGGAATGATGGGGTCTTGCATCAGGATAGTTCCCCATGTAAGACTTCAAATGCGTCCCCTTCAGGAATGTTTAGCACGTCAGTGGTGTCAGTCTGAGGGTCAATTGTCAGATCAAGTGTTGGTGGACGTCCGCAATCATCTCCCTGCAGAGGTGGAGTCCACGAAACCTATCCAAAGGACGCCCCTTCATCGACACTGTTCCACAGACCGTGCTGACAGCAGAGGCATCGCTCACTGGTTGGAGAGCTCTTCTCCAAACTCACACAATTCAAGGCATGGGGAGTCAAAAGCAAAACCAACTACTTCACATAAATTATCTAGAGCTGCTAGCAGTATTTCTAGCACTCAAAGCCTGCCAGACTCACCTTGTAGGCAAAGCTGTCCTAATACACATGACAACATGACAGCCCTGTATTACATACAGAAATGCACAAGCCATTTGGAGGTGGGTTGTTCATCACAAGATTTATCTCCTAGCAGAACACCTACCAGGAGTGAACAACCAGATCGCAGACAAACACAACACATCCACGAATGGGAACATCACCTTCAAGTTCTCCTCCCGTTCTTTCAAATGCGGGGCTTCCCAGAGATAAATCTGTTCGCCACACACCAAAACGCAAAATGCCCAAGTTACGCTTCCAGGTATCCACACCCATTATCCACAGGCAATGCACTATGGATGATATGGTCAGGGATACTTGCCTACGCTTTTCGCCTCTCCCACTAATTCCACTAGTGGTTCGGAAGCTCAGGCAAACGTACCTCAAGCTAATCCTGGTAGCTCCCACAAGGGCCTGTCAACCCTGGTTCACTACCCTCTTGGAACTCTCAGTAGTTCCTCATCAAAAACTACATATCTGAAAGAAACAGGTTAGTATTAGATTCCTTACCTTAGAATATCACCAGGCGTCTGACTGGATCCGGAAACTTTTGCGCAGCAGTACCCTTGCGCATCGGTAGGCGTCGTCTGCGGCTCCGCGTCTGGCGTCGTTGGCGCCGGGATGAAGTCGCCGGAGTACTTAGACGCCGCCCTCGCGCGCTGACGTCAGTTCTTCTTTTTTCCGTGCCAGCAAGCGCCGATCTGGAAAAAGTTGTACCCTAGTCAATTTTTGACTAACTTTTTCGATCCTTTTTGATCATCTTTCGAAGTCTCTCGACTCAGACGGTGCCGGTAGGGATGCCCGGGTTCAAACCCTGCGTCGATTGCAACCGACAGATGTCGATTACCGACCCGCATCGCCGGTGCCTTCACTGTCTCGGCCCCGACCATGACGACAAGTCCTGCTCAGACTGCCGCGCCCCGACATCAAAAGCTAGACAGGAGCGGTCCCGCAAACGACTTGAGCTCCGGCAGTCAGCCCAGCGCCGCTCGAGGTCTCTTCCGGAAGAAGGTCGAGGGACCGGTCGTGGGCCGGAGTCACCACAGTTCCAGGAGTTGTCATCAGTCTTCGGGCTCGAAGTCCTTAGGTAAGAGGCACAAGAAGTCGAAGAGGCGCCATCGCTCTTCTGACTCCCCCCAGTCCCCCCCCCCCTCCCGACGCTAGCGCGAAGCGGCCGGGGGTTCGGGCGACACCGCCCCAGCGGCTCCGCCGGAGCCGCAGGCGTCACGGCCTGCTCCATACCCGCCGGTCCCTGGGCAGCACGCGACGCCGGAGGAGATAGAGTCCTTCCTCATGGCCATGAGGTCGCTCGCTCCTCCGTCGGGTTCCGCGGCGCCTTCGGGCCAAGCGGCCCCGACTGGGTCCCCTCACGGGCCGGGTGCTTCGTCGCCATTGGCGACTTCGGTCCCGACGCCGCAGGGCCCTGCGGGATCCGGGTCGTCGCTGGTCGACCTGACGACCTCGCCGGCCCCCAGGGTGTCACCCCCGGCACCGTCTCAGGACGCCGCCATCACCGGTCCTACCCTCGATTCGGGTCCGGCGTCGGAGCGGAGCCCGTCAGAATTACTGTTTGCATTTCTTTCCGACCGACTCAATTGTAATGGGTCCAATCCAAGGGGCATATTACGATGCTGTTGGAGTAACTTTGACTGATGGTCTGAGCCGCTTCCGACCGCATCGTAATTGGGCCCTTATGTGTGTTTTGAAAATGAACTTTGGTTTAAAAGTCCTGTTAAAAAGTTTATCTTGAAGGAATATATTTCTACCTATGGTAGCTATATAACTCCCAAACCGCATTTCCAACGGCTCCCCCGATCGGGAATCCAAGAGGTATGAGCAATACGGGAAAAAGGTATTCTCCTCCCTGAGTTTGGGGTTGCGTTCAGTCAACACCGCATGCCTCTCGGGCGGTTACATCCACTCTCTGCGGGACACGGTCGCGGACGTGCTGCCACAATGTCCGGAGGAGGCCCGGGCTAAACTCGCCCAAGCCCTTGCGGAGGGTCGAGATGCGGCACGGTATTCCATCCGGTGTGGGCTGGATACCACGGACTCACTGGGCAGAGCGATGGCAACGACGGTGGTGATTCGTCGCCACGCCTGGTTGAGGTCCGCCAACTTTTCGGCTGATGTCCAAAATACCCTTATGGACATGCCGTTTGATGGCCGTCGCCTCTTTGGCGACAAGGCAGACCATGCTCTTGAGCGCTTTAAAGACTCCAGAGCTACGGCCAAGTCCTTGGGCCTCTCGGCCCCGCGCCAGCAAACGACTGCTTTTCGCCCCTTTCGTGGCCAAGGAAGGGGCGCCCCCACACGTCCTGCCAGCCACGGGCCGCAGACTACCATCCAGTGCGGTGGCGGATGTGGAAACCGCCGTGGCGGCGGTCTGGGACAACGGCGAGGCCACTCCACACCTACCCCTGCAGCATCCGCCTCAAAACCCTCCTAGTCCGAGCTTTCAGGCCCATGTGACGCCAGTGGGGTGCAGGGTTCTCCATCACCACCTCCACTGGCGCACTGTCACATCGTACAGGTGGGTGCTGCAAATCGTCCAAAGGGGCTACTCCCTCCCCTTCGAGGCGTCCCCTCCAGCCATGCCACCGCAGTACCACCGAGTGTCGGGGGATCACTTGCAACTTCTACAAGAGGCAGTTACGGCCCTCTCGGCCAAGGGGGGCCATTGAGCGCGTTCCTGGGCCAGAAGTAGGGTGTGGTTGTTACTCCCACTACTTTCTGGTACCCAAGAAGGGCAAAGGGGGCCTAGGCCCTATCTTGGATCTGCGGAACGTCAACGGCTTCCTCCGGAAGGAGAAGTTCAAGATGCTGACACTGGCTCAGGTCTTAGCTGCCCTGGACCCGGGAGACTGCATGGTAGCGTTGGACTTGCAGGATGCGTATTTTCACATCCCCGTCCTGCCGGCCCGCCGGCGTTACCTGCGGTTCACAGTAGTCCACGAGCACTTTCAGTTTACCGTGCACCCCTTTGGCCTTACCAGCGCACCACGGGTGTTCACGAAAGTGATGGCGGTGGTCGCAGCTCATCTGCGCACGTTAGGGGTTTCAGTCTTCCCCTACCTCGACGACAGGTTGTTGAAGGCGGGCTCGCCCCAGACAGTCGTCAGCCACCTCCAGACTACGGCCGACCTCCTGCACCTGCTGGGGTTCTCCGTCAATGTGCCGAAGTCACACCTGTGTCCCTCTCAGAAGCTCCTCTTCATCGGAGCGGTTCTAGACTCGGCGCAGTTTCGGGTTTATCCTCCCGAACAGCGGGTTCGGGATATTCAGGCTCTGATTCCGATCTTTCAGACGTTATCCAGAGTCTCGGTCAGGTTGACGCTGCGGCTTCTGGGGCTGATGGCCGGTGGTGGATGCGGGCTCTGCAGTGGGACCTGAAGTTTAAGTGGGCCCAGCATCAGGTTAACTTGTCCGACCTTGTCTTGATCTCGGAGGGCACTGCAAGACAGTTGCGGTGGTGGCTCACGGACCGTGATTTGGTCAGCCGCAGATCCCTCTCCCTACCCCAGCCGGAGCACGTAGTTGTGACAGACGCGTCCCTCCAGGGCTGGGGGGGCCACATGGGAGAGGCGGAGATCAGAGGCCTCTGGTCTCCGGCGGAGTCCCGGTTCCACATCAACCTTCTGGAGTTGCGGGCGATCCGGCATGCACTGAAGGCATTCATCCCCTCTGTCCGGAGGGGTGTAGTGCAGGTGTTCACGGTCAACACCACCGCCATGTGGTACTGCAACAAACAGGGCGGCGTGGGGTCGTGGACCCTATGCCAGGAGGCTCTGCGCCTCTGGCAGTGCGTGGAACATCAGGGCGAGACCCTGGTGGTTCAACACCTGGCAGGTTCCCTGAACGCCAGGGCATGATGGATCACGAATGGCGTCTGAACTCGGACGTGGCGCATGGCCTCTTTCAGTAGTGGGGAGAGCCTTGGTTAGATCTATTCGCCACAGAAGAGAACACGCAATGTCATCAGTTCTGCGCGTTGGAATTTCCAAGGCGGCACTCGCTCGGAGACTCTTTTCGCCGTGAGTGGAGTTGCGGTCTGTTGTACGCCTTTCCACCTATACCACTTCTGCCCAGAGTGTTAAAGAAGATCAGGAGCGACCGGGCCCAAGTTATCCTTGTGGCTCCGGACTGGGCACGAAGATATTGGTATCCAGAGCTACTCAGCATGTCTGTCGATCCCCCGATTTGTCTGCCTCTTCGGGAGGACCTTCTGTCGCAGCAGCAGGGGACGGTCCTCCACCCGAACCTGTCCAGTCTGCACCTCCATGCTTGGAGATTGAGCGGCGACAGTTGAGGCCATTTGACTTGCCTCCTGAAGTTTGTAATGTGATTCTGGCAGCCAGCCGTCCCTCCACAAAGTCTGTATATGCCTGCAGTTGGAACAGATTTGTGGCATGGTGCACAGCAAAGGCTGTGGACCCACTCTCTGCCCCCCTTTCTGAGGTTCTCCTCTTCCTTCTTTCTCTTGCCCAGCAGGGCTCTGCTCTGGGCACTATGAAGGGCTACCTTTCTGTCCTTTCCGCCTTCTTGAGGCTACCTGATCAGCCTTCTTTGTTCAAGTCCCGGATTGTTAACAGATTCTTGAAGGGCATCACTCATGTTTCCCCCTGTTCCTTTCGTGATGCCCCAGTGAGGTAACTTTATTGACTGTGCGATTACTTAAAATCTTTACAGTATAAAACACATAATCACCCCCCCCCCCCCCCCACCGGAGTGCCCTTCCCCCAGTAAAACCCTATGTACTACATTAAGATAACATAATGACTGTTTTTACTACATTATGTTCGTTAAAACTTCTGCTAAAATTATTTTTTTTTTTGTTTGTTCCTTATCTTTACGCCTTCAAGAATCTAGGAACTTTTGACGAAGTTCAGCAAGGTAATTCTCATCACAAAGCCAATTGTCAGTGGGAAAGTTCTACACAAGCCCCTTGGCCGACCCAGATATAGTTTCTGGGTCCAATAGTCCCACTTACTTTGCAAAAGCTCCCTAGGTTAATTGACATCTTACGTTGTTAGGGCACCAGATGGGGCTCATGGCACAATAACAGGACCCTTGGGATCAGTGGCCTTTTGATGGGAATCAAGTGCAGTTCTGACTTTATGAATAAACTTGCCGACCCTAGGTAGTAGACAGGTCGTAGTTTCTGAAAAGCACCAGTCTGAGGCCTCTCTGCAGATTCTAAATCCTAGGTTCCGTAGGGCTGGGCGTGACAGACGATAACGCTCATTGGCCAACTTTGTACAGCAACACAAAAGGTGTAACCAGGATTCTCTGCGGTAGTTGCATAGCCAGCAGGAGATGGCACAATCAGTTCGTGCCCATTTTGGGTTAAAATCCACGATCCTAAGGGCCAAGAGGCGCAGATACAGAATTTTCTTTCTCGCCTGAGTTGATAGTGCATCTTGCAGGTATGGTTGGGGTTTGCCAGGAATATACGACTTGTCCAGGGCCAGAGTTAGTGGATTGTGCCGGAGTGATGATCAATCAGTCTCGAACGAGCTGGTCTGGACTTGGCGTTTTACAGCTTGGGCCCAGGCGGAGTAGGGAATTTCATGAAGGGGGAGGCTGTTTCCCTCAATTTTCAGTAAGTCGATGCCTTGTTCCACCTTGGTGTGCCATGGGGTGCCCACTTCTCCAAATATGATTTTTAGAAAACGTTTGAGGTTTTCAGGTGCTTTCAGTACTCTGATGTAATATTTTAGCAGGTCCCCCTGTAGTATCAGCTCTTGGCGTTTCAAGCCTATTTCTAGCCTTAGCCTGTTGTTCCTTGCCTGTCTTGGGGCCTGTAGCACAAGTTTATACGCTTTCACCTGGGCCGCGTTGATCACTTTCTCAAATGCTCCTGGGTAGGCTATGTGACCATACGTAATAGAGGGAATCAGTTTTGCCCTGAGTACAGTCAGCATCGGTTCTACTGAAGGACTAGCTAGGCGCTGACTAAGACGTCTAAGAGACAAAATTATTTTGTCAATTTCTGGTTTTAGCTCCTTTAAGTGTTTGACTGCGGTGGCCCTCTCTGACACCCAGACCCCCAGGTAATTATATGATGAGGCTGTGCTGATTCGGTGTTCCCCCAAGGACCATGTTGCTTGATTTTTATGGTGGTATTTACCGAAGATTACAATCTTTGTCTTTCTCTCGTTGATCTGTAGGCTGTTTTCCTTGTTATATATTGCAAGACTGTTTAAAGCTCTTTGGAGCCCCACCCTAGTGTGGTCCATTACCACTGTGTCGTCTGCATACTGGAGGGTTCCCAGGTCCAGCTTCCCCAATCTTGGAGGTACTAAGTTGGCATCTTTCAGGGCTTGCCCCATGTCCGCTGTATACAAGTTGAAAAGTAGGGGGGCCAATACACACCCCTGCTTTAATCCAGAGTTGGTATCGATTCTTGCTGTTGTAATTGTTGGACTTAGTTTCACCTGGACCCATGTCCCTTCGTAGAGTGCTTTTATGGCTTTAAGCAAAACTTGAGGGAGCCCCCAGGTTTCAAGTTTTGCCCATAACCGACTCCTATTTACTCGACCGAAGGCCGTGGAATAATATATAAAACAACAAAACAAGGGCAACTTATTCCTCATGGTGGCTTGCCTCGAGAGGTAGGAGAGCGCTGTAATGTTATCCAAGGTGGAACTGTTGGCCCTAAAGCCAGTCTGTGAGGGCGGGAGAATGCCGTTCTTGTCCACCCAGGCCTCTAAATCCCTTAAAAGTAGGCTGGCGTAAACCTTGGCTTCTATGTCAAGCGAAGGGCTATGAGCCTATAGTTAGACGGATTTGAGTGGTCACCCTTCTTGTGTATAGGAAATAGGACCGAGCCTTTCCAAGATGTGGGCAGGATTGCAGTGGCGAATGAATGATTGAATAGCGGGCTGAGTATGGTTGCAGAAAAGGGAGGAGCAGTTTTAAAGACCTGGGCAGGTACACCATTTGGGCCAGGAGCCCCATCTGTTCTTATGGCCCTAATGTATTTTGAAATCTCCTCCTCTGTGAACTTAACGGGTTGACTGGGCCCTGAGGCGACTTTCGGCACGCTTTGAGTTTCAATAGTTTCCGCTGCCGCTTTGGACCACGCTAAGCTGCCAGGGTTAGTCTGGTTTACCCCGCAGGTGTACAGCCCCTTTGCATACTGTTCCCACACATTCCCTGCGACACTGTTTTCCTTGCGCTCGGCTCTGGGAGTCAGGCTATTAATGTGTCGCCATAGCTTGCTGCTGTCTTTGTCTTTAATTAGGGAGAACACTTTGAGCCAGTTCTTTTCTGTCCACTGCCTTTTCAGCTCCCAGACTTTCTTTTTGTAAGAGGCTCGAAGGGCAGGGATAGAGGACTTCTGTGGCAAATGAATGCCTTTCTTTTTTGCCTTAATAGCCTTGTTAACTGCTTGTTTACTTCGTGTCAGACTCCGTTATTTTTTGTGTCTAGGCCTGTTGTGGTTTTGACTGCTTCTTGGTTGGTTGGTGTTACCCAATCTCTTCAGTAAATCCATGGTCAGAGATTCCCAGAAGTGTGTGATATTCTTTATATCTTGTAACTTTAGTGCAGCCTCCCTGCTGGCTACAAACTCTGACAGGCTGTGGCTGAGGTTGGTCGACCATTTTATTCTTTTGAGGACCAGATGATGATCGTCGCCTGTGGTTGCACCGATTATTTCCTGGGCTTTCACCTGTTCCCGCGCCAGATTAAATGTGGCGCGGAGGGGCCTATGGTCGCTTTAATCTCTATCATCCACAGTGAAGTCGCAAAGTTTATGGGCCAGCCCTTCATTAATGAAAATAAAGTCTATGGTAGAGACGTTCCTGAAGGTTGGTTTAGCGGTCCATGCGGAATGGCTCGTTTTTTGTAACCCATGAGTAGATTGCAGGTTAAAATTTGTGAGCAGTGCTATCAGTGGGGCAGACTTCTTGTTTTGGGGTGCAATGGGAACCAGATCCAGGCCTCTTTTGTTGAAGTCTCCCGCAATTATCACATCATAATGCTCCAGACTTATGATTATGTCTTCCAACATGCTGGTAAATGATTCCATAGCCTGATGCGTTTGGTATTTGGTTGGATTAATGTAGCAATTAATTAGTAATAGAGGGTGAGACTCTTGCCCGGTTTTCAACCCCTCTATTGTAATTGCTTGAAGGTCAGGTGACACCACTTTTAGTTCGGAGATATTAAGTTTGCAAGCATGGCTTACAAAGATGGAAAGGCCCCCTGACGGGCGTCCGAAGATCGTCCTTTTGGTCGCTGATTTAAAATATTCATAGAAGCCGCCAATTGGAGTAGTTGCCTCGCCCAGGTCTCCTGAATGCACAGTATGTCCCCCTGTGCAAGGTAGTCAAGTGAGGCCATGTTTCTGAAAATGTTACTTAGCCCAGCAATGTTCCAAGAGATGATGGTTAGTTTACGGTCTTGACCCCTAAACGGATTTGAACATGCACTGTTTCCTTGGGTATATATTTGGTTAGGGACCCTGTCTCCATGTGTCCTCCATGTGTACCGGTCCTTGCAGAGGCCACTGCACTCTCCGCTGCGTGTCTTTGAGCTGGATGTTAATTTTTAGCGGGGTTCTTGGCCTCCCTGTATTCGTCCCGCCATCTAGGCTTATGGGCCTTGTACCTTTGAGGACTGAAGTGGATTCTTGCAGGCCAAGATTAGGCGAATGGACGTGTGGATATTTTGGTGCACTGAGGACAGTGACTTCAATGCCCCATTCTGCGAGTTGTGTTGCTTCCTTAAGGACAGCTTGTTGGACCTGCTGTAGTGCGAATCTGACTAAAGTGGAGTCACCATGGGTATCCGTCTCCAGACTTTTGAACATTATCCACTCGATCTTGTCTGAGGTGATTTGTGCCAAGGATTCAATGTGACCAAAGAGGCGGACAATGTTAGACCTATTTAAAATATCATAGGAGCCTTTGGCTATATATCTGGGAGTGAGCAGCACCTCGTATGTTGCTGATTGGATTTTATGTTGACGGGGGCACGGTGTCAGCCGTTCTCCCACGAAGATGTGCCTTTGGCAGTTTGGGTTTAGAGGATTTTTATAGGGGTCTCCTGGCGGATGTCCGCCTGGCGCCTCATTAGGTGGACCTTCCTCGCATTGCACTCCTTGCTGCTCGACCTGGTTTAATTTGGGGTTTGTTTCAATCCTGTGTTGATGCGCCCAGCCTGGGCGGCTTAGGGCGCTGGGTTGTGTACCGGCTTCCTCCTGTGTAATCCTCAGCTGAACCTCCTCGTCATGTGGGCCCTCCCGATGGGCGTTCTGGTGTCTTTGGGACTCTCCTGGCCGGTATTATTTGTCTGCTTTTGGCTTTGGATTTCTTCAGTTGTTTCTTTAATCTTTTTTTAGCCCTCCTTGACAGCGGTGCTTTTGCTCCTGCCCCTGCACCTACAGCCTTCGCCGCCGGAGGAGCAGCGTCAAATGAATCATCACTAGTGGTGTCAAGTTGCAAAACCTCACGGTCCCTGTTCCCTTGTGCTACCGAAGTAATGTTATTGCTTGGCCCAGCCAGTGGCTCCTTTGATGGGCTGCTAACCGCAGTGCAATAGTTAGTCATTTCAGGATGCACCGTCTTTAAGGCTGATGTCTTTTGAATGGCTTGTTCTAACTGGAACGGCTCTCTTTGACCCTTGGCTAATGCCAACATTTCCTTTAATGGCGGCGCAGGAGTCGGTGTTGGCCGCATTGGCTTTTTGGGCTTCAAGGAAGGCCTCTAGTTTAGCCAACTTATCGTCTTGGTGCGCCAAGTGCTGGGCAATTGAGTACAACAGATCAATTTGTACTTCCATCTTTGTTGACTGCCATAGCAGCGCCCTAGCCATTGTATTCTGAACTTCTCTTATTGCTGACAGGTTTATCTCTTTGAAGGTGACTTTGTCCGTTACGTCCTGCTGATGTGCTAGGCCCTGCGGGCTCCATCCCTCGGTTTGTGGCGTTCTCAGGACGGTGGTTCTTCCTGGGTTTATTGGTGTGGCTTCCAGAGTTCGTTCGATGGACTGTTCTATTTTTTTGCAGGAATGAGGTTTAGTGCATCCATTCCCGGGGAGGTTATCTTCTGATTTACCCGAGGTGTCTCCGTTGTAATCAATCTCTTGCTTGTGCACTTTGGAGAAATAGCTGCGACCGTCTCCTTATGCACCTCCTTCTCTTTCTCCTCGATCTCCCCCACTGTGGGTCTCTCATGAATGTCGGCTGTGATCCTTAACGGGCTCTTTCCCCTAGCGGTAGGCTGGAGACAGACCTCGGGACTCCAGGTTTTCTGAGTGGTGGCAAACTCACAGGAATGGTGGCCCTTCTGCTCCTTTTTAGACTTCAGGGTTCCCAATTTGGAGACGATCTCTGGCCCTACTTGTCCCTTGTCCAAAGCTGTTGGATCGCTGGATGCCTGGAAGAAATGAGTGATGAGACCTTGGGGGTGGATATTGGCATTGATTGAATCCTGGGGTTTTTGGGAGCTTTTCTCCTTATCCTTCGTTGAGCATAACTTTCGGGGTCCGCCCCCGCCTCCGCCACCGTGCATGGCTGGGTATTTTTTTAGCGTCATCCTCGGCGCCGATAGCTAGGGCTCTGTACGGTGTTATTCAGTGCTTATGAGCCTCCTTGTTGTGGTATGTCACCTGTTTTTGATTTATGCGTCTGGCTCCGCGTGTACACCAACACCAAAGTGGGCTACAGCACCCAGAATCCCTTAGCTCAGCACATCGTTCCCAAGACTACCCGAATCTTAAAGGCGGGTATCGTGGTATGATTGCGTAGACTTTGGGTTTTAAGTTTTTTGGGTGGAACGCCTAATCGTTTGCTCGGCAAAGGGGTGCGGAAGTCGACCCGGTGGAATGGATAGCCGGTTTGAGCAAGTTTTGAGCAAGTCTTTTCCAAGTTTCCAAGTATATACGTCTTGGAGGAGTGGGGGCGAGCGGAGCGCTCAGGGGAACCGCAGGCTGGAAGACCTAGTCAGGCAGCCCCTTGGTCCGCACCCCGGGCTCTTACTTCGCAGCCGCCTCTAGCGGCGGCGGCGCTCACCTCCATCACTTACCTCCTGAGTAGTGTAGCTGGTCTGCACCTGGCGCCATGTGTGGGAGCCTGGAAGCTGGAGCCCCCGACCTGCTCCTTTCTTCTTGCCTTTCTTCTTGCCTCTTAATGCCCCCGGACCCCTAATCCGGGAGCCACGGGAGCCGCGGGGAAAAAAGGGCGAGTCGGAGGGAACTCGTAGAACTCCAAAGACGCCAAAGGCGCTATCTTCTCCCCTTACTATGGCTGCGGCTGCTACTGTGCTCCTCCGTCTGGCTTGCTGCTGCAGCTGCTCACTCAGGCAAAGCAAGGACCAGAATGGCTCGGAACTGAAACGCGGGTGCCCCAGTGACTTGAACCTGGTTCTGACTTACCTTATGTGCGCTCCTTTTGAGCCGCTTCATAACTGTCCTCTCCTTCTTACACTTAAGACTGCTTTCCTGGTTGCCATTACCTCTGCCATGAGTGTGAGTGAGCTCAGGCTCTTTCCTCTAAACCTCCGTTCCTTTCTGTCCATCCGGACAAGGTTGTGTTGCAGACAAGACCCTCTTTCCTGCCCAAGGTAGTCACAGCCTTCGACATCGGGCAGTCCATCACCTTGCCCACCTTCTTTCCGCCTCCGCATCCCTCTAAAGAGGAGGAGCGGCTCCACCGTCTGGACCCAAAACGTACGCGGTCATACTATCTGGATTGCACACGCCAGTTCCGGGCGGATGACTAACTCTTTGTTGGTTACGTGGGTGCTAAGAAGGGGCGTGCGGTGCACAAGCGGACCATCTCTCGGTGCATCAAGGCATGCTACTCTTTGGCTAAGAAGGAGCCTCCTGTTGGGCTGAGGGCCCATTCCACTCAGGCCACGGCGGCTACTACTGCCCTGGGCCGGGGAGTCCCCTTGCAGGACATCTGTCAGGCAGCTAGGTGGGCCTCGCTGCACACGTTTGCAAGACACTACTGCCTGGACAGCCAAGTCTGGAGGAATGGCTTCTTTGGCCGTTCCGTCCTTCAGGACTTTCTGGTGTGATCATTGGTTCGCAGACCCACCACCGGGGTTGGTATTGCTGGGGTATCTATTCTAAGGTAAGGAATCTAATACTAACCTGTTTCTTTCAGATGCACAAGTTACTTACCTTCGGTAACGATATATCTGTAAGAAACAGTAGTTAGTATTCGATTCCTTACCGCCCCACCCATCCTCCCTGTTCTGCGAACCGATATCTAGGGTTAAGGTCATCCCCTTTCAGGGCCCTAGTTTCATGGCACCAGTGTTGTTTTTTATCATGGCTCTGCGTTTCTGGCGCGGAAAAGCTGTGTATAAGAACTGACGTCAGCGCGCTAGGGCGGCGTCTAAGTACTTTGGCGACGTCATCCCGGCGCCGACGACGGACGCGAAGCCGCAGACGACGCCTACCGACGCGCAAGGGTACTGCTACGTAAAAGTTTCTGGATCCAGTCTGACGCCTGGGGATATTCTAATTCGATTCAGAAAAGGGGGTGGTGATGAACAGAGTGTCTGAATTAAGCAGACCACTCTTACCCAGTCCAAAGATCAGGGCTTGATCCATCACCGTTATTTAGCTCACTGCCCCATCCCAGCTCAGAACCTGGCTATATGCAAATTAGTCTGTCCCTGGCCCAGTGCATCATGGGAACAGGGCAGACCAAACTACCAAGCCAATTCTTCACCAGAAAGGAGACAAGCTACCGGGGACCGGTTTCTGGCATTTCAGCCTCGTCTGCCCGGCTTGCTTGAATCCTGATGGAGCAGTGAGCAAGGGACTCATGTCTGAGTATACCCTGCCACACCTATAGTGGCCAAAAACGATTCAGAAAAGGGGGTGGTGATGAACAGAGTGTCTGAATTAAGCAGACCACTCTTACCCAGTCCAAAGATCAGGGCTTGATCCATCACCGTTATTTAGCTCACTGCCCCATCCCAGCTCAGAACCTGGCTATATGCAAATTAGTCTGTCCCTGGCCCAGTGCATCATGGGAACAGGGCAGACCAAACTACCAAGCCAATTCTTCACCAGAAAGGAGACAAGCTACCGGGGACCGGTTTCTGGCATTTCAGCCTCGTCTGCCCGGCTTGCTTGAATCCTGATGGAGCAGTGAGCAAGGGACTCATGTCTGAGTATACCCTGCCACACCTATAGTGGCCAAAAACGATTCAGAAAAGGGGGTGGTGATGAACAGAGTGTCTGAATTAAGCAGACCACTCTTACCCAGTCCAAAGATCAGGGCTTGATCCATCACCGTTATTTAGCTCACTGCCCCCTCCCAGCTCAGAACCTGGCTATATGCAAATTAGTCTGTCCCTGGCCCAGTGCATCATGGGAACAGGGCAGACCAAACTACCAAGCCAATTCTTCACCAGAAAGGAGACAAGCTACCGGGGACCGATTTCTGGCATTTCAGCCTCGTCGGCCCGGCTTGCTTGAATCCTGATGGAGCAGTGAGCAAGGGACTCATGTCTGAGTATACCCTGCCACACCTATAGTGGCCAAAAACGATTCAGAAAAGGGGGTGGTGATGAACAGAGTGTCTGAATTAAGCAGACCACTCTTACCCAGTCCAAAGATCAGGGCTTGATCCATCACCGTTATTCTGTCCATCCGGACAAGGTTGTGTTGCAGACAAGACCCTCTTTCCTGCCCAAGGTAGTCACAGCCTTCCACATCGGGCAGTCCATCACCTTGCCCACCTTCTTTCCGCCTCCGCATCCCTCTAAAGAGGAAGAGCGGCTCCACCGTCTGGACCCAAAACTTACACGGTCATACTATCTGGATCGCACAAGCCAGTTCCGGGCGGATGACTAACTCTTTGTTGGTTACGTGGGTGCTAAGAAGGGGCGTGCGGTGCACAAGCGGACCATCTCTCGGTGCATCAAGGCATGCTACTCTTTGGCTAAGAAGGAGCCTCCTGTTGGGCTGAGGGCCCATTCCACTCAGGCCACGGCGGCTACTACTGCCCTGGGCCGGGGAGTCCCCTTGCAGGACATCTGTCAGGCAGCTAGGTGGGCCTCGCTGCACACGTTTGCAAGACACTACTGCCTGGACAGCCAAGTCTGGAGGAATGGCTTCTTTGGCCGTTCCGTCCTTCAGGACTTTCTGGTGTGATCATTGGTTCGCAGACCCACCACCGGGGTTGGTATTGCTGGGGTATCTATTCTAAGGTAAGGAATCTAATACTAACCTGTTTCTTTCAGATGCACAAGTTACTTACCTTCGGTAACGATATATCTGTAAGAAACAGTAGTTAGTATTAGATTCCTTACCGCCCCACCCATCCTCCCTGTTCTGCGAACCGATATCTAGGGTTAAGGTCATCCCCTTTCAGGGCCCTAGTTTCATGGCACCAGTGTTGTTTTTTATCATGGCTCTGCGTTTCTGGTGCGGAAAAGCTGTGTATAAGAACTGACGTCAGCGCGCTAGGGCGGCGTCTAAGTACTTTGGCGACGTCATCCCGGCGCCGACGACGGACGCGGGGCCGCAGACGACGCCTACCGACGCGCAAGGGTACTGCTACGTAAAAGTTTCTGGATCCAGTCTGACGCCTGGGGATATTCTAATTCGATTCAGTAAAGGGGGTGGTGATGAACAGAGTGTCTGAATTAAGCAGACCACTCTTACCCAGTCCAAAGATCAGGGCTTGATCCATCACCGTTATTTAGCTCACTGCCCCATCCCAGCTCAGAACCTGGCTATATGCAAATTAGTCTGTCCATGGCCCAGTGCATCATGGGAACAGGGCAAACCAAACTACCAAGCCAATTCTTCACCAGAAAGGAGACAAGCTACCGGGGACCGGTTTCTGGCATTTCAGCCTCGTCGGCCCGGCTTGCTTGAATCCTGATGGAGCAGTGAGCAAGGGACTCATGTCTGAGTATACCCTGCCACACCTATAGTGGCCAAAAACGATTCTGAAAAGGGGGTGGTGATGAACAGAGTGTCTGAATTAAGCAGACCACTCTTACCCAGTCCAAAGATCAGGGCTTGATCCATCACCGTTATTTAGCTGGGGATATTCTAAGGCAGGAGTCTCTAAACCGGTCCAGGAGGGCCGGATCCATGTCAGATTTTGTGCATATCCCCATTTAGATACATGTAGTTATTTAAAAAATCTGGCATGGATCCGGCCATCCAGGACCGGTTTGGAGAACCCTGTTCTAAGGTAAGGAATGTAATACTAACTACTGTTTCTTACAGATCTATCGTTACCGAAGGTAAGTAACTTGTGCCTCACATCCAGTCTTCTTACTCAGACCATGGAGAGATAAGACATCCAGATCCCAAACATCTCAACCTTGCGATCTGGCACCTGAAATCATAGTTTGGTTATGTGAATCTTCCACCAGACTGTATAAATATCATTAAAGAGGCCAGAAGACCTAGTACAAGAGCTCGCTATGCAGCAAAATGGAAGCGGTTTGTTATATAATGTAACAACCATATCAACCTTTTAGATGATTCCGTTCAAAACATTTGTTATTTACTTCATTTACAGCACACAGGTTTAGCGTACATATCCATGCGCTTATATCTCGCTGCAATAGCTGCATACCTTCAAAATAGACAGCATCTGTCCCTTTCAGAGTACCTGTTATCAAAGCTTTCATGGAGGGACTTGAGAGTAATTCCAGCAAGACTTCCACCTGCTCCAGCGTGGAACCATAATATTGTCCTTATGAGACCAATGGGTCAACCCTTTGAGCCATTGCATAAAAGCGAACTGCAATTTCTCACTTTGGAAAGTTGCTTTCCTCATTGCTATTACTTCACTGAGGAGAGTGGGTGAGCTTCAGGCTTTCTGTGTATAGAAGAACCATTTTTTCAAGTCCACCAAAACAAAGTGGTTTCTCGCTCTAACCCCAAATTCCTACCCAAAGTGGTATCTGCCTTTCCCATCAACCAATCTGTTGAGTTACCGGTGTTCTTTCCTCCACCATATTCAGTGGCAGAACAAGCTCTACACACTTTAGATGTTAAACGAGCTAGCACTGTTATATTACATAGAAAGGACAAAACCTTTTCGTAACACTAAACAACTCTTCATTGCTTTTGCTCCATCACACAAAAGTAATCCCATTTCAAATTCAGGTATTGCACGGTGGATAGTTAAATGCATTGAGACATGCTATGAAAAAGCGAAGACGACTTTACCAATTCCCCCTAGAGCGCATTCCACCCTCAAACTATGGGCTTCTATGGCTTTTTTAGGAAACATCCCTATAGCTGACATCTGTAAAGCTGCAACATGGTCTACACAACACACATTTACAAAACACTATTGTGTAGATGTGTTAGCCAGACAACAAGATAATGTAGGCCAAGCAGTTCTTTGTACACTTTTTCAAATGACCGCACCAGCTACGGGTTAGCCACCGCTTTGGGAGATTACTACTATATATTGTCTATGCAAAGCATGTGATCTACAGCTCACATGCCTCAAACGGAAAATGCTACTTACCCAGTAAGCATCTGTTCTTGGCATGTAGAAATGTAGATTCACATGCCCCTCACCCGCCTCTCCGGGTACCTGTACCAGTTCTCTCTCTTACTTTATATACATACGCATGGGCAGCTCTATTCTACTCTTACTAACTCCATTCTCACCCTCTGCGGGAAAACAATCCAACAATGGAGTCGATGCCCATGCGCACTATCACCATAAGGAGGAGTCACCTACCTTGTGATACCACATTTTTCCCTGTACACCTTTAGTAGGGCGGGTACGGACTTTGACCCCAATCTTTTTGCAAAGTCCAAGCTTGCCCATGCTGCTCTTGCCAGAACATTCTTTTTGTGTGTTCTTTGCGCTACCCAGGTCGCTCAGTCATCAACCATCACCCCCCAGGTAGGGAAAGGTTGACACTTTCGTTCTGCCCCACTACTAAAGAACTTACACCTAGCAGCCTTCTGAGTGCCAATCGTCAAAGTGTGGGATTTCGTGAAGTTAGTAGTTACCAAAGTGCAGGTATCAGTTTTGAGCCAGCTCTCAGGATATCGTTGCTACTGGACAAGAGAAGGTCTCTAACCTTATTAATGTAAAGTGTGAACAGTAGGGGGGCCAAAATGCATCCCTGCTGGACCCCTCTCCTGATTTCCCAGGAGCCCAACACACCACCATCCTCATTAAATCTCACCGCTGCAGTAGTATTGTTATGGGCAGAATGTAGAAAAGTTACCAAGTCTGCGTCCAGACCCAGGTCCCAGAAGATCAGCCACAATTTGGATCTGTTTACATGGTCAAATGCAGAGGTTAGGTCGATGAAAGCCGTATGCAGGCAGCCCTTCTTTGTTATTGTATATTTTCCTACCACTAGATGCTGTCCCAAGGCACTGCAGGCCCTCCATTTGGACTTCACCCATGGGTCCGTCTTCTACACAGTCTTTGCTCCTTAGATTTAAATCAGATCCAGCACAACTTTGATGCCTGCTTCAGCCACTCCTTGTACTAGTCTCGTTAACGCTGACGACATTGATGCAGGATGAGGATCTACAGCCTATAGTGCTATTCAACTCTGAACTCCTTCTATGAAGGCTTAAGAGAGCGAGAAAGGAAATATACAGTATGTAGGAGAGTAGGGTCTGCAATCCTATGGTCACCCCAGATTTTTGCTTTTTGCTTCACTGGTTTACGACTTTCCCTGGCTGTGGGCCTGCTAATCAGACCCACAGCCTAGCTGTTCTCTCTCTAAATTGACACACATGTACTTTAGGTGCATTTACCAATTGGTATTGGGTCACTCTTATAAGTCCTTGTACAGTGTACCATAGGTACCCAGGGCATAAGTGCACCCAAGGCCTACCAGGGGCTGAAGCATGTATTATGCCACCCCTGGCTGGCCCCCTAAAACAGACGCAACTGGCTGGTAACACAGCTGTGGCAAGGTGGTGTAATCCCCCTTTGCTTAGATATAGTATACCTATATCTAACCCTAAAATGGACACATATATTCCTATAAGTCACTCCTATGGCAGGCCTTATCAATCCTGAAGGCAGAGTGCTTGGAATTATGTGAGAGGGTGCTCTAGCATGAGCTGAACCTGTCTGCAGCTCTCGGAACCAAGTCCTTTAGCTGTTTACATGATAACGCTATACCATATACTCTTAAGTGCATTATAATCCTCGCGGTTATTGCTAACTTTGGTATAGCATTATCCAAACATGTTGAGTAAGGTGTCATACGATTTGGAATACTACCTCCTCGCCAGTTCTGGCGACGGGGTTACCATTCCACCCTTCTAGAGGTATACGACATGTCCATAACTGTGAACCCCGGTTAAAGTTAAACAGAGCCTCAGTGTCAGGACTTCTGTCCCGGCGACTAGGTAAGCGGAGATAAGAGCGAGTCAGGGGGTAAGGTTTACCAGTTTTAATATTCCGTTTTGGTTTCGAGTGCTCTGGCTGGCTCATGAACACAACAACACAATCTGGAAGTGTTTCAGTTATACAGTCACTGAGGTAATGTTTAACAAACTAAGGAATGTTCATTTAAAAGGGATCTGTGTTCCTGGACTGGGTTGCGATGGTTGATCTCTTCTTCCTCTGGTGGCGCTTGACGTCAAGGAGTGGATGGGACCGGCCTCCAGAGGCCAGGGGGATATATGAAAAGAAAGAAAACACAAGCGTCAGGGTCTCTGTCTTCGCTTTTGTGTATTCAGGGAAGGGGGTTGTGTGCACCGTCACCAGTCCCTAACTGTGAAGTGCCTAAGTGGGGGGGGGGGGGAATACTGGTGTTTAGCGACGCAGTGAGGTGTTCAGGCGGCCTTTCCACCACCCTTTAAACCAGCCCACGGTCTCCCCCGTCACTTGCCTGTTGCCACGGTCCCAGGTGACCGTGGTATCGTGAGATCCTGCCGCCTCTGTTTCCCTCAGGGGGGCGGTCTCGCTCGCTTTCTCTGGGGGTCTTTCGGCGTCCTCGCTCTTTTCCTCGGCGGCTCCTCGGTCTCTCTCCCTCGGGGCTTCTCTCGCGATCTCCTCTCCGTGGTCCTCCTCTCGCTCCGGCTCTTCCCATTCTGGTCCCGTAGCCTCACCCTTTTCTGTCCACAAAGCGGATGTTGTAGAGATTGCAGGATTGCGGACCACTGGGACGCCGACCTGACTTCCGGTCGGGTCCAACCCCACGGCCATCTTGGGTAGGGTCGGGAATCCCTCACACAGCCTTCCCCCCGGGAATGGACGATCGGGCCATTCCGACAAAGGACACCGGGAGAGGAAGTCCACGTTGGTCTGCATGCTCCCGGGCAAGTGGAAGGTGCTGTAAGAAAAAGGCTGGAGGGCAAGAAACCACCGCAAAACCTTGGGGTTAGTATCTTTATGTAGGGACAGCCAGGTCAATGGTGCATGGTCAGTCAAGAGTATAAAATGACGGCCCAGGAGGTAATACTGCAACGCCTCGACGGCCTATTTAATCGCAAGGCATTCCTTTTCAATCGTTGCATATGACACCTCCCGGGGAAACAGTTTGCGGCTGATATACAAAACAGGGTGTAGAAAACCCCTCTCATTGGGCTGGGAAAGGATGGCCCCATAACCCCTGTCGGATGCATCGGTCTGAAGTACAAAGGTTCGTTTAAAGTCAGGGCAGGATAGGACGGGGTCTTTGCACAGAGCGGTTTTCAGATCCGTAAAACTCTGTTCTTGTGCTGCGGTCCAGAGCAGTTTGTTTTTGGCATGGGGTTTGGTAAGCAGGTCTGTTAAGGGACTGGCCAAGGAGGAGAAATGGGGTACAAACCGACGGTAGTAACCCACTAGACCCAAAAAGGATCGGACCTCTTTTCGTGTTGTGGGGCGAGGGATATGGGAAATAGCGGCTACTTTATTCACCTGTGGGCGTACCTGTCCTTCCCTGATGTCATATCCCAGGTATTCTATGTGGTTAGCACCTAGGGTTGTTTTCCGGGGATTGAGGGTCAGACCTGCCTCCTGAAGGGCTTTAAAGACCTGCTGTACATGTCTCAGGTGGGTGTCCCAGTCTGGACTATACACCACGATGTCATCCAGATACGCTCTTGCATACTCTTTATGGGGACCCAGAATAATATCCATCAGCTGCTGAAAAGTTGCTGGCGCTCCATGGAGGCCGAAGGGCATTACCCTGAACTGAAAAAGACCCATGGTGGTCGAAAAGGCAGTTATATCTCTACTGTCTGGGTGAAGCGGGATCTGCCAATATCCTTTGGTCAGATCGATACATGACATGACCCTGGCCTGCCCTAGTGTCTCGACCAATTCGTCCACCCGTGGCATCGGATATGCATCGAATTGGGATACCGCGTTTACTTTCCGAAAGTCGATACAGAAGCGGATGCTTCCATCCGGCTTAGGGACCAAGACGATGGGAGAGGACCAGGGACTCGTGGAGGGTTCTATAATCCCTGCCTCCAACATCGTCTTGACTTCGTTTTCTATCGCACCTCGCCTGGCTGTAGGATGCGATATGGAGCCTCTTTAAGGGGTTGGGATGTGTGGGTGATGATGACATGTTCCACGAGCGTCGTTTTCCCCGGTGTTCCGGAGACCACCATGGGAAAAGAAGCGCAAAGGGTTTCTAGCTGCCTTTTTTGTTCCTTCGTGGTTTGGGGACCCCAGGAGGGGTTTTCAGTGGTTTCTTGAGCATAATGCAACACTTCTATGGGTTTGTTTGTGACCACCAACCCAAGGTTCGTCCCAGAACCAGAAGGGAGCGTATCCGGTTCTTCCCAGGCCTTCAAAAGATTGATGTGATAGATCTGAGAAGCTTTATGGTGATGTGGAACAGCCACCCTATATGTGACCGGTGTGATTTTGGCTATCACGGGAAAAGGTCCTTGCCAGGTGGCCAACAACTTTTTATCATAAGAGGGCAACAGAATAAGCACCTTATCACCCACCTTCAGCTCTCGTAATCTGGTGTTTCGGTCATACAATCGTTTTTGCTGTGTTTGTGCACCCTCTAAGTGTGTGTGTGCTTCTTCCCATACAGCGGACAGGGTATCTCTGAGGTTTTCACTGTACTGGAGAAGGGGTTTTCCTTCGTCCTCTGCTTCCACCCACTGTTCCGCAGCCATATCCTGGAGCGTACGGGGCTTCCTTCCGAACATAAGCTCAAAGGGAGAGAACCCCGTTGACCGCTGTTCATGGGTGTGTATGGCGTAAAGGACCAGGGGTAGCTGACGATCCCAATCTCTGCCTGTTTTATCTATGTGTTTCCTCAACAAGGTTTTGATGGTCTTATTGTATCGTTCCACCAGACCATCGGTCTGGGGGTGATACACGGAAGTCCTTAGTTGCTTGATTTGTAGGATGTCACAGACTTGCCTCATAAGGCGCGACATAAAAGGAGTCCCTTGGTCACTGAGGATTTCGTTGGGGAAGCCCACCCTTGAAAATAGCGTCACCATAGCCTGGGCTACTGCCTTAGAGGTCGCGGTGATAAGAGGGAAAGCCTCGGTTTATCGAGTGGAATAGTCGACAATGACCAGGATAAAGCGGTGCCCACGGGCAGAAGGAATCAGGGGTCCCACTAAGTCCATTCCTACCCTGGTAAAGGGGATATCGATAATGGGTAAGGGATGAAGGGGTGCTCTAGGTAAGGTGGGGTTATTGCCAAACTGACAGCGCACACACTCAGCACAAAACCTAGCTACTTCGTGATACACCCCTGGCCAATAAAAACGATCCAACAGATACTCAAGGGTTTTTTCTTTACCACATTGTCCTCCCCCTGCTTGACTATGGGCCAGCAGAAATACCTGGGGCCGGAATGGACCTGGTACAAGAAGCTGTTCTCTTTTCCCTCTAGCGGTATGAGTCAACCGGTACAACAACCCCCTTTTAACTACAAAATAGGGTCCTACCTTTCCCTCTTGCTCGTCCTCAGCCTGTGTCCATGCATTCTGGAGCGAGTTGTCTTTGCGTTGGTCGGCCCTAAAATTTTGGTAGTTGCTCGGAGACTGTTCTGGGGAGGAAAGAACATGCACTGTGGGTTCATACGGTTGATGGGAATAAAGAAGCCTTTCCTCCCTCTTCTCCTTTTTGCTTTTTACCCTTCGGTCCGCTGGTTGGGCTATGGGGGTGTTGGAAAAGGGGGCGTTCGTCAACCACTCTGTTGTGGAGGGGGACCCGGTAAACGACTGTAGCTATTCAGTAAACCGCGGCAGGTCAGTCCCTAAGAGGACACGTTCGGGCAGTTTAGGGATCACCCCCACTTTACGCAGTTGGACCTCTTTTTGGATCTCCAGCGTTACTTCGGCAAGCGGGTACAACTTCTGTTCCCCATGGACACAAGTGACTTTTACCTGGGTGTTGGGTATCAGAAGGGCCTGGGGCACCAAGTCTGCGGCCACAACAGTTTGTTGGCACCCTGTATCAAGCACCGCTAACACGGGTTTCCCATTGACGTGTACCTTCATGTTGAAAGGGCTGGTAGTCTCCCCTGTACTATATATTTTCCCCTTTGTGTATCCCACATCCATAGGTTCAGGCCCAGGGGTTCTAGTGGGACAGTTGCGCGCAATGTGACCCTACTCGGCGCAATGAAAGCACTGGGGTCCTTGGTGTGTGGTAAATAAATAAATAATTACCGGTACTATTTTTCTATGCATTAACTGAAAAGGATAGCTCAATAAATAAGAGGCAGAATCCGTGGTATCTGAGTCATACGGGCTTTAATCAGATGGCTCGAGCCAATGGACCATCGGGTTCCATCACCTGCAAAGGTTCAGGAAGGGACAGACACAAGGAAAAGGGAAGCCGCGCCTATCATATTAACATCATACAGTATATATAGTAAAACAGTACAATTGCATTGCATACAGTAGGCGTAACAAGTGACAAACGGAAGATAAGAACATATGGGCGTAACAAGAAGGCGTGCACAGGGCGTGCACGGAGACATGTGATGTAAACGTCACAGAAGTGTCATAAATGGGTGGATACATGGAGGGGGCTACCTGGGCAGCTGGAACCTTTAACCTACTGGTGCGCGCAAACGGACCATGACGTGTAACTGGGGAGAGCTGAGGCTCTGACTTCTAGCACTAGAAGAGGAGACTAAAGTCTGGGATGTCAGGACGACATGTACCTATAGCATATCTGATATCTTGTGTTTGGAGTACATGTTGCTTGAATCTAAAAGTCATCAGGGCAAAGGCTACTTGTCACTAAGGCTAGTGCATGCATATATTTCTACATGTATTGCGTGTGTTATGAATCTTCTATGGATACTAATTCAGTAATTCTCTTGCATGGAGACAGAAAGACTAGACTATAGATGAAGATGTTTATGCGGTTCGTTAGCTAGGAATGTGAAGCCGGGGAGCTGAACTGATAACTGTAAGCATAACATATTCTTGGCAGACAGGCAGGCAGGCCAGGCCGGGCACCGCGCTGCTTGGCAGGAAGTAAGTGAAGGGTCAGGGATGCGGGAGGGGCTGCATCGCTCCTCGGAGTGGTTTCAGAAGACTGGAGCTTGAATCTGTGTCCGGGCCCTGTGAGGCCTAGAAACGGGGACAACTCGATGATTTAACGTGTACAATGGAAAGACGTTGGCAACATAGGCCTAATACTCGTTGCTTTCACGAGGACTGGATAACTGGCATACTAACGTTGGACACAACTATAATTGCGTCTTTATTCGGTCAAGGGGGAACATATGCATATCGATCATGCACATATAACATACGATGGGGAACACGTAGGGACACATGACAGGGCAAAATTCAATTTTCCTCAGGTGTGGAGTGACGGGTGACTGGTATCTAGGGGTTGGTCTACCGGAAAGAGGGGTACTCCGGGGTTCGAGTGGAGGGGCTGGTGGACGCAAAGGAGGGCGGATAGGTGTGAAGGGAGAGCGTTGCCCCAGGGGACGGAAATCAGGGGAACGGTGAAAGGCACAAGCCAAATCCACCGCTAATGCTACAGAGAGATTCGGGTGTTGTCTTATCCATGCCCTGGTGTTGCCGGGCAGCGCTTCCAGGTACTGCTCTAACACAACTTTTTCTGTTACGTTCTCTACAGTAGCATTGGAGGGTTGTAGCCAGCGACACCCAAGGTCGCGAACGCGATAGAACAAAGTCCTGGGGTTGTCGCCTGTCGACCACTTTTCTTTCCGGAAGCGTGTCCTATAATATTCGGTGTCTTATCCTAATCTCTCTAGGATCGTTCTCTTTATTTCCACGTAAGGTGTACTTCCATCGGGGTTAGCAGCCTGGTAGGCTGCCTGTAATTCTCCAGAGAGTAAGGGGGCTACATACTGTCCCCACTGTTCGGGGGGCCAGGCAGCAGTGGTAGCCACCCTCTCGAAGTTTACAAAGAAAAAGTCAGGGTCTTCGCCTGGTTGATACTTCTGAAGTACGGCACTGGGCACGTTAGGGTGGACCCTGGCATTGGCCACGACGTCCGATAACCGCAGAATGTCCGTGTCTTGTACTTGTTGATTTGTGACCAGTATGGAGGCCTGATCTCTGAGTGCTACGTGCAGCTCCTCTCTGTCCTTCTGGGCTTGTTTTCCCTGCTCTTCCACCATCAATTGCAGGTGGCGCTGCCCTTCCGCCAATTGGGTGACTATAGTATCCATGCTGGTAGGGTCCGACCGCTGTGTCACAGTCGAAATCCCACTTCTGACACCACTGTCAGGACTTCTGTCCCGGCGACTAGGTAAGCGGAGATAAGAGCGAGTCAGGGGGTAAGGTTTACCAGCTTTAATATTCCGTTTTGGTTTCGAGTGCTCTGGCTGGCTCATGAACACAACAACACAATCTGGAAGTGTTTCAGTTATACAGTCACTGAGGTAATGTTTAACAAACTAAGGAATGTTCATTCAAAAGGGATCTGTGTTCCTGGACTGGGTTGGGATGGTTGATCTCTTCTTCCTCTGGTGGCGCTTGACGTCAAGGAGTGGATGGGGACCAGAGTCCAGGGGGATATATGAAAAGAAAGAAAACACAAGCGTCAGGGTCTCTGTCTTCGCTTTTGTGTATTCAGGGAAGGGGGTTGTGTGCACCGTCACCAGTCCCTAACTGCGAAGTGCCTAAGTGGGGGGGGGGAATACTGGTGTTTAGCGACGCAGTGAGGTGTTCAGGCGGCCTTTCCACCACCCTTTAAACCAGCCCACGGTCTCCCCCGTCACTTGCCTGTTGCCACGGTCCCAGGTGATCGTGGTATCGTGAGATCCTGCCGCCTCTGTTTCCCTCAGGGGGCCGGTCTCGCTCGCTTTCTCTGGGGGTCTTTCGGCGTCCTCGCTCTTTTCCTCGGCGGCTCCTCGGTCTCTCTCCCTCGGGGCTTCTCTCGCGATCTCCTCTCCGTGGTCCTCCTCACGCTCCGGCTCTTCCCGCTCTGGTCCCGTAGCCTCACCCTTTTCTGTCCACAAAGCGGATGCTGTAGAGATTGCAGGATTGCGGACCACTGGGACGCCGACCTGACTTCCGGTCGGGTCCAACCCCGCGGCCATCTTGGGTAGGGTCGGGAATCCCTCACACACAGCATAACAAAATGGATGCTGCCACCACAGACACAAGTCTGACCTCCTGCTGCTGGGAGTCCTTCCAGCAAGGGAGGCCTGGACAAAGGGTTTCCTGCCTTGGGAGGGGCTAGCACCACCCCAGACAGGATTTTGTGTATCGAGGTAGGGAGGGCTGAAAGGAATGAGACATGCCTGGGGCACACAAGGTGTCCCTGTGTATACCTCGGTTCAAACCAGTTGCTGGGGCACTCCAGCCCCAGCTCTGGCGCAAAACCGGACAACGGATAGGGGGTGTAACCACCCCCCTTCCTGGTCCCACCCATGGGAGGGACCTAGTCACTAGTACAGCCCCCTTTAGGAGAATAAAGGTAGGAGCTGGTCCCATTCCAAGTTAGATTATCCTGAACAACTTTACAAGAAGTAACTCTGGACTTCGACATTCTGCTCCACAGAAGACTGAAGAATCTCCCTTGTGGCCAAGGAGTGACCACCTTGCAACTGCAGGCACCATCAAGCGTCCTAGCGGTTCACTTTGTCGTCCTTCCTGCCGGAACCAGACCTCAGAGCCCGACGAGACCCGGATTCCCAGACCTCTCCGACTTCTACCCACATCTGCAGCACAGCTGAGACCCGTGGGTGCGACGAGACACGTGGGACCGGCCATCTTGGAGAAACTGCACTTCGCTTCCAGCACGACTTCAGAGGCATCCTCGAGTAAGTGCTTTGGGGATTGAGAAGCCCCAGCCCCGAGCAGCTCCTGCACCGAAGACCAGCCCCCCAGCATCCACGAGATCTGCGTGGGGCCCTTTTGCTTGATTGCTGCTCGACGCGTTGTCTGGTCACTTGCCGGCTGGCTAGTGGCCTCCTAGACGACGACCCAAGAAATCTACACCACTGATCTGGTTGCTCCAGACTGGCCCTTGCTTCCTTCCAAAAGAGAAGCACCCCGGACCCTCCTGGTCCACACCAGACGCCATCTTCACTCACCGCGTGGGTTGCCTTTGCCAAGGCCTGTTGACTCCGAATCTGGATCAGACACCGCCGACAGCGAGAGCCTGCGTGGGACAGCTCGTGCCTCCATCCTGGTCGTCGAAGACACCTCCTGGTCCACGTGGCTGCAGAGTCAAGCGTCAACTCTTCACCTGATCGCGACGACGACATCTTGTTCCTTCCTGGTTCCACACCGGTCACTGTAGTGACTTTGAACATTGTCCCCTCTGCTTTCAGGTCTTCATCTTCCTCGATCCACCCTTGGATCGCTCTGGACATCTTCCTCCTGGTCGCCTGCAGCATCTTTCTTCAAGGCTCCATTGACTTCAACGCGGAAACCCGACACACTTTCACACCTATGCACCCGCAGCCCGTGGGTGAGGTAACGGGAGCATTTCGGTGCTCATAGGTAGATTGACTCTCCTAATGTCCAGGTATCCTGTCGTTTTAGTCGTAACTAGTAGGAGCTGTCTTTTACTTACCTTTTCGTAATTTGTTCTGCCCATTGACTTTGTTCCGCATCTCGCGTGTGAGTTCACACTCTGCACACGCGTCCCGTGGGCCTCCTGCTACTTACCTAAGGTTAGGGTAGGGTAGTCCCAGCGAACCTACAGCCTCTGGGCATCTTCATTTCCTAAATCGTTCTACTTATACCATTTACTTAGTATATGGTTTGTCGTGCCCCTAGGGTACCATTGTAATTTGTGCGACTATCGTATTTTTCTGAAGAGTATTATTATGTGCTTAGCCCTCTGATCTCATAAATAGTTCAGAGGTGTTTGTTAGTAATAAATATATTGTTTATTTTCATAACAACCTGTGGTGTCCTTTCATCTGGTATTCAAGGGGTTATATGTGGTAAAACAGCTGGCTTCACATGCCAAAAGAGTTTAGCCTAAGACTGCTTTGTCCATGCTACCATTAGGATAGCTGGTCTATAAGGTTGACTTACAACCAATCACCATAAGGGTTGTTTGGACTGATACAAGGTGATCACTAGAACTAGTGAGCATCATATATCAGGCCAACTTCTCACATTGGTGTGCAGCGGTTGGGATTTGAGCTTGCTGTTGTTTTTACCAAATATAATCTTGAAATATCATTTGAAAGATCACATAAGGTACCATAGGTACATATAACAAGCTTAGAAATTATCCGAGTTCTACTGAACCAGCTGTTGTAGTAGAAAGGGCCTAGCACACCCTGACTACAACTCTTAGCAAGGGATCAGTAGGAAAACCCATAGTGTAGGTAAGTGCATCACTTGCACCTCACTAGAAAGCATGTCTACCCATGGAGAGACTTCAGAGACTCCCCTGGTGGTTAGTGACCCTCCACAGGTCCTTTCCAGATATGCAGCACTCAGCTTCCAGGAGATGAGACAATTGTGTACCTCCAGGAAACTGAAACAGGGTTCTAACCCTACCACTCCCTTTCTGTTAGGTCTCTTAGAGACATATGATGCTAGAAGGGCTTCTAACACAGGCCCCTCTAATAGAGATGGGAGCATGCCCCCCTTAGAAGGTGAAGCTGGTGATCCAGACTCTAACCCCCCCTGAAACAGAGAATGTAGATGGTAGGGAAGAGGGAAGCTTATCTGAGGATGAGGCAGACAATGGGCAACCTTTAGTCAGCAGACTTACAAGGGCCAACTTAGACCTACATAGGGAAGGAACTGGGGGAGCCCCAGTGCCATCCACTAGCAGGCCTAACCAAGGGGTCAGAAGAGATAGATCTCATTCTAGGGACTCCAATAGATCTGTGCACTCCCATGCATCTGCTCAGAGGAAGATGACTTCCCCTCAGAGGAGAGAGCATGAAGCAAAGATGAGGGAAGTTAATCTGAGGATTCAAAGGGAAGAACTTGCCCTTGCCAAGGAGAAACTTGCCTTTGCTAGAGAGCAACAGTTGAGTGGGGTAGCACCCACTGGTGGCAGCAATATCCCGAAGGATGAAGACAGGAGTTTTGACAATAGACACCTGAGTAAAATAGTGCCCTCCTATAAGACAGGAGATGATATCCACAAATGGATAAATGCTCTGGAGGGGGCCTGCAAAGTACAGCAGGTACCCCAGAGTCAGTGGGCAGCTATATTGTGGCTCTCCTTTGAAGGTAAAGGTAGAGATAAGCTCCTCCCTGTTAGAGATGCGGAAGCTAATGATTACCAAGTCCTGAAAACTGCACTGATTGATGGGTTTGGCTTATCAACTGAACAGTACAGGTTGATGTTCAGAGACACCCAGAAAACTCAGGCTCAGGATTGGACTGATTTTGTTGATTGTGCCACTAAGGCTTTGGAAGGCTGGTTACTGGGAAGTAAAGTTACTGATTACACAGGAATGTATAATCTAATTATGAGAGAGCAAATCTTAAATAATTGTCACAACCAGTTGTTGCATCAGCACCTGATTGACTCAGATCTGACCTCCCACCAAGAATTGGGAAAGAAGGCAGACAGATGGGTCAGAACCAGGGTCAAGCAGCAGAACCAGAACCAGGGTGGTGGCCAAAAGAAAGCAGACCAAAAGGGTAACCAGAATCCACAACATGACCAGAAGTCTTCATCAGGGCCCCAACAACCTAAGGAGGGTGGGTCCCAGAATTCCCAAAATAAGACTGATGTACCAAAGAAACCATGGTGCCAATACTGTAAAAGTAAAACTCACTGGTTTAGTGAGTGCACCAAGAAAGGCCAAGCTCCTACCACTACTGTCTCTAAGACACCTGCACCCCCTAGTACAGTTAGTAGTGGTAGTGTACCTCCCAAGGCTATAGTTGGGTTAACCCTGGGAACTGAGGTGGGTTCTGACTTAGTCAGAACACCTACTCAGGCTGTTCTTGTTTGTACTGTGGACATGGATATGACTCCTACTGTAAGTCCCAGTACCCTGGGCAAGTACAGGCAAACACCTTTAATTAATGGAAAGATGGCTCAGGCCTACAGGGACACATGTGCCAGTGTCACTATGGTGACACCAACATTTGTGGATCCTGAACAGATCATGCTAGGTTCAGACTACCTAGTGACCAATGCTAGCAACGTCACTACCAATCCCAGTATGACAGTTGTTAATTTCTCCTGGGGAGGGGTAACTGGCCTCAAAAGTGTTGTAGTTAGTTCAGACCTCCCAGTGGATTGTCTTTTGGGCAATGATTTGGAATCCTCCATGTGGTCAGATGTTGAGTACAGGACTCATGTAGAAATGTTGGGTGTCTCCTCACATGTCCTTGCTGTGACCAGGTCACAGGCCAAGAAATGCCCAGCTGAACAAGTGCTGGATCCTGGAAGAATGGACCAGACACTACCCAAGAGAAGGAATGGTAGGATTAAGGCAGAGCCTTCCCCCCTGCCTCAGGTTGAGGATCAGCCCTCTTAGGAGGCTGACCCACAGACCCCAGAATGAACTGTCCTAGAAGAGCTTGAACCTGCACAGGTTGAGTTTCATGGGACAGGGGGACCTTCCAGGGCAGACTTGAGACAGGCCCAATTAGACTGTTCCTCTCTTGAAACCCTCAGACAGCAAGCTGCTGCTGAGGCTTCAGGAAATGCTACAGGTGCACACAAAGTATATTGGGATGAAGGACTCCTATACTCTGAGGCAAGAGACCCCAAGCCTGGTGCTACCAGGAGGCTGGTCATCCCCTTGTCTCTCAGAGGTTTTCTTCTCACCTTAGCCCATGAGATCCCCCTTGCAGGTCACTTAGGCCAGAACAAGACTTGGGACAGGCTTGCCCCACACTTTCACTGGCCTCACATGTCTGAAGACACCAAAGAGTTTTGTCGCTCATGTGTCACCTGCCAAGCCAGTGGCAAATCAGGTGGCACCACAAAGGCCCCCCTAATACCACTACCTGTGGTGGGGGTACCCTTTGAAAGAGTGGGGATAGACATTGTTGGACCAATGGACCCCCCAACAGCATCTGGGCACAGATTTATACTGGTAGTAGTGGATCATGCTACCAGGTATCCATAAGCTATTCCCCTTAGGACCACTACAGCTCCTGTTGTGGCCAGGGCCCTACTTGGAGTTTTCTCTAAAGTAGGGTTTCCTAAGGAGGTTGTCTCTGACAGAGGTGCAAACTTCATGTCAGGATACTTGACTGCAATGTGGAAGGAATGTGGTGTAAATTATAAATTTACCACACCCTATCACCCACAGTGCAATGGGCTTGTTGAGAGATTCAACAAGACCCTAAAAGGGATGATAAAAGGGTTACCTGAAAAGCTTAGGTGAAGATGGGACATCCTTTTACCCTGCCTCCTGTTTGCTTACAGAGAGGTCCCACAGAAGGGGGTTGGCTACAGCCCTTTTGAGCTTCTGTTTGGGCATCCTGTAAGAGGACCCCTATGTCTAGTGAAGGAAGGATGGGAGTTACCTGTCAAAAAGCCTAAGCTTGACATAGTGGACTATGTACTTGGTCTCCGCTCCAGGATGGCAGAGTACATGGAGAAGGCATCCAAAAACCTTGAGGCCAGCCAAGAACTTCAAAAAGCTTGGCATGACCAAAAGACTGTCTTGACTGCTTATCATGCAGGACAGAAGGTGTGGGTGTTGGAGCCAGTGGCCCCAGCAGCTCTCCAAGACAAATGGTCTGAACCCCATACTATCATTGAGCAAAAGGGAGAGGTCACCTACCTGGTGGAACTTGGAACTCCCAGTCGCCTCCACAGGGTGCTTCATGTAAACAGGCTCAAGGCATTTGTCGACAGGGAGGACATGGGCTTGCTCATGGCCACAGATGAGGGACAGGAGGAAGAGAGTGACCCTCTCCCAGACCTGCTCACTCAGAACACTGATGATGGGTCAGTAGATGGTGTAGTCTTTTCTGACAGCCTCTCTGAACATCAACAAGAGGATTGTAAACAAGTTCTTCAATCCTTTAGACAAATGTTCTCACTGACACCCAGTCAGACAAACTGGTGCACCCATGAGGTGGACACTGGTGACAGTCTGCCTGTCAAGAGTAAAATCTACAGGCAACCTGACCATGTCAGGGACTGCATAAAGAAAGAAGTACAAAAGATGTTGGAATTGGGAGTCATTGAACCCTCAGAGAGCCCTTGGGCTAGTCCTGTAGTTCTAGTGCCAAACCCTCACACCCAGGATGGTAAGAGAGAGATGAGGTTTTTTGTAGACTACAGGGGTCTCAATGCTGTCACTGAGACAGATGCCCATCCAATACCTAGGGCAGATGAACTCCTAGACAAGTTGGCTTCTGCCACCTTCTTGAGTACGTTTGACCTAACAGCTGGTTATTGGCAGATCAGGTTAGGTGAGGATGCCAAGGCCAAAACAGCATTTTCTACCCCAGGAGGTCATTACCAGTTTGTGGTGATGCCCTTTGGTTTGAAGAATGCACCTGCCACTTTTCAAAGGTTTGTGAACCAAGTCCTCACTGGGCTGGATGACTTTTGTGCAGCATATCTAGATGATATTGCTGTCTTTAGCTCCACCTGGGAGGATCACCTGATCCACCTTAGGAAAGTTTTGGAGGCCCTGCAAAAGGCAGGCCTCACTATCAAGGCCACAAAGTGCCAGATAGGGCAGAGTCAGGTTGTGTACCTGGGCCACCTTGTGGGTGGAGGCCAGGTTCAACCCTTGGAGAGCAAGATACAGGCCATAAAGGACTGGGCTCCTCCAACCACCCAGACACAGGTCAGAGCTTTCTTGGGCCTGTCTGGTTACTATAGGAAGTTTGTCAAAAATTATGGGTCCATTGTGACACCACTTAATGACTTGACAAGCAAGAAAATGCCAAAGAAAGTTCAGTGGACAGCTAGCTGTCAGAAGGCATTCGATGACCTAAAGCAGGCCATGTGTACTGCACCTATTCTCAAGAGTCCTGACTATTCCAAAACCTTCATTGTCCAAACAGATGCATCTGAGTTGGGTGTGGGAGCTGTTCTATCTCAACTGAATATTGATGGTCATGACCAGCCCATTGCTTTTATAAGTAGAAGGCTGACCCCTAGAGAGAAACATTGGTCAGCTATAGAGAGGGAGGCCTTTGCTGTGGTTTGGGCCCTGAAGAAGTTGAGGCCATACTTGTTTGGAACTCACTTCAAGGTTCAGACCGACCATAAGCCCCTCTTATGGCTAAATCAAATGAAGGGTGAAAACCCCAAACTTCTTAGGTGGTCCATTTCCCTACGGGGGATGGACTTTACAGTGGAGCACAGACCAGGTACTGACCATGGCAATGCAGATAATATCTCCAGGTATTTCCACTTAGAACAGGAAGACTCACCTGGTCAAGGTTAGTTTAATGTCCCTAAGTTTGGGGGGGGGGTTATGTAGGAGAGTAGGGTCTGCAATCCTATGGTCACCCCAGATTTTTGCTTCTTGCTTCACTGGTTTATGACTTTCCCTGGCTGTGGGCCTGCTAATCAGACCCACAGCCTCGCTGTTCTCTCTCTAAATTGACATCCATGTACTTTAGGTGCATTTACCAATTGGTATTGGGACACCTTATCAGTCCCTGTACAATGTACCTTAGGTACCCAGGGCATAGGTGAACCCAAGGCCTACCAGGGGCTGAAGCTTGTATTATGCCACCCCTGGCTGGCCCTGTAAACAGACACAACTGGCTGGTAAGACAGCTGGGGCAAGTCGAGCCTCAGCATCACAAAATGGATGCTGCCACCACAGACACAAGTCTGACCTCCTGCTGCTGGGAGTCCTTCCAGCGAGGTAGGCTTGGACAAAGGGTTTCCTGCCTTGGGAGGTGCTAGCACCACCCCAGACAGGATTTTGTGTATTGGGTAGGGTAGGCTTGAAAGGAATGAGACATGCCTGGGGCACACAAGGTGCCCTGTGCATTCACCGGTTCAAACCAGTTGCTGGGGCAACCCTGCCCCAGTTCTGGCGCGAAGCCGGACAAAAAATAGGGGGTGTAACCACCCCCCTTCCTGGTCCCACCCATGGGAGGGACCTAGTCGTAGTGCAGCCCCCTTTAGGAGAATAGAGGTAGGAGCTGGTCCCATTCCAAATTAGATTATCCTGAACAACTTTTACAAGAAGAAACTCTGGACTTCGACGTTCTGCTCCACAAAAGACTGAAGAATCTCCCTTGTGGGCAAGGAGTGTCCACCCTGCAACTGCAGGCACCATCAAGCGTCCAGCGGATTCCCTTTGTCGTCTTCCCTCGAGGATCCAGACTTCATAGCCCGACGAGACCCGGATTCCCAGACCTCTCTGACCTCAACTCACATCTGCAGCACAGCTGAGATCCGTGGGTCCGACGAGACACGTGGGACCGGCCATCTTGAAAGAAACTTCGCTTCCAGCACGACTTCCGAGGTAAACTCGACCAAGTGCTTTGGGGATTGAGAAGCCCCAGCCCCGAGCAGCTCCTGCACCGAAGACCAGCCCTCCAGCATCCACGAGATCTGCGTGGGGCCCTTTTGCTTGGTTGCTGCTCGACTCGTTGTCTGGTCACTTGCCGGCTGGCTAGTGACCTCCTAGACGACGTTCCTTGAAATCTTCACTGCTGGTCTGGTTGCTCCAGACTGGCCCTTGCTCCCCTCCAAAAGAGGAGCACCCCGGACTCTCCTAGTCCGCACCAGACACCTTTTCCACTCACCGCGTGGGTTGCCTTTGCCAAGGCCTGTTGACGCCGAATCCGGAAGAGACACCGCCGACAGTGAGAGCCTGCGTGGGACAGCTCGTGCCTCCATCCTGGTTGTCGAAGACGCCTCCTGGTCCATGTGGCTGCAGAGTCAAGCGTCCACTCTTCACCTGATCGCGACAACGACATCTGGTTCCTTCCTGGTTCCCCTCCGGTCACTGGCTAGTGACTTTGAACATTGTCCCCTCTGCTTTCAGGTCCTCTTCTTCCTCGATCCACCCGTGGATCGCACCGGACATCTTCCACTTGGTCGCCTGCAGCATCTTTCTTCAAGGCTCCATTGACTTCGACGCGGAAACCCGACACACTTTGACACCTATGCATCCCGCAGCCCGTGGGTGAGGTAACAAGAGCATGTCGGTGCTCAAGGGTAGATTAACTCTCCTAGTGTCCAGATTTCCAGTCGTTTTAGTCCTAGATAGTAAAGACTGTCCGTACTTACCTTTTTCGTAAACTGTACTGTCCATTGACTTTGTTCCGCATCCCGCGTGTGAGTTCACACTCTGCACACGCGCTCCGTGGGCCTCCTATTACATACCTGTGGTTAGGATAGTGTAGTCCCAGTGACCCTACAGCCTCTGGACGGCTCCATTCCTTCTATCGATTTCCTTATACCATTTACTTAGTATATGGTTTGCCGTGCCCCTAGGGCACCATTGTAATTTTGTGCAACATATCGTATTTTTCCTAAGAGATTGTCATGTGCTTAGTCCTCTGACCTCATAAAGAGTTCAGAGGTGTTTGTTATTAATAAATATATCGTTTATGTTCATAACAACCTGTGTGGTGTCCTTTCATCTGGTATTCAAGGGGTTATATGTGGTAAAACAGCTGGCTTCACATGCCAAAAGAGTTTAGCCTAAGACTGCTTTGTCCATGCTACCATTAGGATAGCTGGTCTATAAGGTTGACTTACAACCAATCACCATAAGGGTTGTTTGGACTGATACAAGGTGATCACTAGAACTAGTGAGCATCATATATCAGGCCAACTTCTCACAAAGGTGATCACTAGAACTAGTGAGCATCATATATCAGGCCAACTTCTCACACAGAATGAAAAGTGAAAGCAGTAATCAGAGAAAGAGGCAAAGAGGTTGTTAAGGTGTTGTGAGGTGGAGAGAGCTATGGATTGGGAAAAATAGGAATGTAGAGAAGGGAAGGGGTGAGGTACAAGAGGGTACAGTAGAAAGATAAGTGAGTCGGAGATTGAGCAGCAGAGAGATGTGAGGTAGCCAGAAGTATACAGAATGGTGAAGCGGGGTGTTATGAAAAGGATAGGAAGACATAATTTAAAGAGATGTGAAGCTAAAAAGGCACAATGAAGAAGGGTAGAAAGATGAGTTGTAGAGAAAATATGTTAAGCTAAAGTGATGAGTTAGGGCAGTCAAATTAAAGGCATAGAAATTGTGATAGAGAAAGAGGTAGGCAGGTGTAATAGTTGTTTAAAAATGATTAAGGAGGGGTGAGGTGGAGATGCTAAGTTGCAGTAGAGGAGGTGTAAAGGATGATGTAAGAATGAGAAAGGAGTGATGAATGGAGGAGGTAGCGAGAAAGTAGTACAGGGTGAGAGGTAAGTTTTGCAGCGTGAATCTTTATGGATTCACTATGCTGTGCATGATTCTGCTGTCTAGTGGTTGGGTCTGGAATCGTTATATATAAATATATATATTTTTTTTTTCGTAGCCCAGGTGGGTGTCGACGTTCCACCATTTGGTGTCCTCCCGTGACGTCGGCGCGCTTCCCCCCCGGAAGCTCACACCTTTGGGCGCCATCTTCAGATTCCTTTTTCCGCCATTGGGTCTGGATCGTCACCGAGAGGTACCAGAGTTTTTGGAGAAAAGAAGAAAATAAAGACAGAAAACCACCGACAATTTGGAGAATACATCTCGCAATCAAGAACACAGAGCCGGGACGACGAAGGAGGAGAGGAAGAGTGAAAACTTCAATGTCCAACAGAGAATGCGCATACAAGGGGCCCCCTGAGCGCAGGAATGGACAAAATACCTTTTAAATGTTGCCGCAATTGCCACCACAAGTACGAGCAGAAGGATCAGCACTCGGTTTGCAACCTCTGCCTGTCAGTCGACCACGAGAGCAAGGTTTGCAACACCTGCTCGTAATTTACTCCGAAGACTCTCAGGGTAAGGGAAAGACCGAGAAAAGCCAACTACAACATGCAAGGCCAAGGTCAACCTCCCTTGCTCCGGGACTTGGGCCTCTCCAGTGGGGAAGAGGACAACGTCGCCGAGGGACCAGAGGACTACACGGTCGTAGAGACAGATATGACGTCGACAAAGGAGGTAAGAGACCTCGACCTCTAAAACCCAGACAGACTCTCGAAAATCTGAGTCCAAGTCCTCGAAAGGAGCACTGGCGCCATAAAAAATTGACGGCCACAGCTGCATCCAGGGACAAACAGCCCAGTGGATCCTTCGAAAAGGACTCCCAGTCGGCGAAAACTCTGGACATACCTAGGTCGTCGAAGCACATCCCCGAAAAGGCGTGATCGACGCCGAAGGAAAAAGACATGAAGGCAACTACGACGTCGACATCGAAGAGATCTGATGATACCCTCGACGCCGAACAGGCCGCTGAAATGGAGAGGAAAAAGAGAAGGCTCGAGGCCGAAATGGGCAGTATCCTCCAAAGGAAAAAGGATTTAGACGAACAGATGAAAAGGTACACCATCCCTTCGAAGCCCACGACGATTGTCGAGGTTGTTGAGGACGAAGAGGAGTTCGACGCTGGAGAGCCGCCGAAAACTCCAGAGCCCCAGGAACAGCAGGCGGAATAGGGCTTATATTATTATGAGGGATACGGTGAGAAAGACCAACAAACAAGTTTGGGGTCGGCATCATCGGTGGCACAAGACCTGGATTGTCAGGACCTCGACGCCGAAAGCCCGGAAGAGGCCGTAGAAACATCCTTCGAGGCCTTCACCGCCAGACGACATTGGCATCTACAATATGGTAATATGGTCATCAAGAATGCGGCTGCAGCATATGGGGTGAAACTAGAGTAAGAGAAACCAAAAGCCTGCTTTCTATTAGAGACCCTACTCCCCACTCAAACTAGGAGCCAATTCCTGCCCATGCTCCCAAGTGTCCTGGACTAGGGCAGGGAAGCATTCAAGGAGCCATCAACCTTCAGATCTGTCACACCTAGGACAGAGAAAAAATATATACATTCCTCTAAGGACCCACCTTACATACAGGGTTCCGTCACGGCTGACTCCGTCAATGCAGCAACAGCCAGAAAGAGGGCCAACATTCCCACGAACTCAGGGCCACCTCCATACAAGGAAAGTAAGAGGGTAGACCTCACAGGAAGGAAAATAGAGAAGAATGCAGCAATTCACTGGCGCATTGCTAACTCCAATGCCCTACTCAACAGGCATATATACCAACATTGGGAAGAGGTCGGACAACTATTCAAACACCTCCCTTAGCAATACCAGCAGAGAGCAGCACACCTGGTGGAGGAAGGCAAGAACATGGCAAACGCCTGCCTCAAATCAGCCCTGGATGCGGCAGAATCATCCAGAAGGCTCATGATTGGAATAACTGAAAGGAGGCATGCCTGGCAGAGAATTTCTGGATTCATACAGAAGTCCAAAATAATATTCTAAACACACCCTTCAATGGGGAAATGCTGTTAGGAGCGCCAGTAGATGAAAATCTGACGCAGCTGAATAAGAACGAAACTGCAAGTCCATGGGAGCGTTGCAGTTCAGAGATATGAGACGGGGCACCCCAACACGGAGACAAACGGCAGAGGGGGAAACCAGCCTGGAACGTCACACCAGACATTCCAACAAACATACCAGGGCAACAACCAAGCGCAGCAAGGTCAGCAACAGCAAACCTGGCAGTACCAACCTAGGGGCCAGTCTTTTCGCGGGCGATCGAATGAACGAGGGCAAACAAGAAGAGGGGGCCAGCAACCCAACTCAAAGTGACTCCACTGCACCGAACGTGCCCACCCACACAACACCTCTAGGGGAGCGGCACGACAAAAGACTCAAAAAAACAATTACACGTGCTCAAATCAGGGATCAGCGAACATGTAACACGAGTAGGAGGCAGACTAAAACACTTCTTCCAGGAGTGGAAGAAAATAACAGACAAATGCATACTGAACATCATAAAGTTCAGATACTGTATAGATCTGGAAAGAAAGCCACCAAACAGGAGGCCAAAAAGCAAGGCACGCTCAGCAAAAGAACTTGCGCTCTTCCTACAGGAAGCACAAGAACTCCTCCACAAGGAGGCGATAGAAACAGTACTGTTCAAAGAAAGAAACAAGGGAGTGTACTCAAACTACTTCCTCGTACCAAAGGTGGACGAAACGTCAAGATCCATCCTGGACCTACGGTTCCTAAACCAATACATAAAGACTCAAAAATTCAAAATGACTTTATGTCCACCATAGACCTCAAAGATGCCTACCTACACATTCCCATGAACAGACAACACAAACATCTACTAAAATTTGCCATCAACAAAGCGCACTACCAGTTCACAGCCCTAGCCTTCGGACTAAAATCCGCACCAAGGGTCATCACAAAATGCCTCGCAGCGGTAGCAGCGCACCTGCGGAGGGAGGGGATTCATGTATACCCCTACCTCGACGACTGGCTAATAAAAGCAAGTTCCTACAAACAATTCCAACTGCATGCACAGAGGGTCACACAGACGCTAATAAAACTGGCATTCTCAATACACTGGGGGAAATCCTCCATGGAACCAGAACAGGTGAAGATCTTCCTGGGTGCACAGATCAACACCATTCAGAGCAAGGTGTTCCCCGGCGACTAATGCCCTGAAAACAGAGTTCCTTCTGATCTCACCTCCAGCGAAGATCTCCACCACCCAAATTTGGCTTAAACACCTAACCGCACTCAATGTCCAACCCACCATCGTAGACTCAGCAAAATCTTTAGGCATAACACTTGACACCAATCTCAACATGCAGCAACATATCAGCAAGGCAACAAAGGGAGCAAACTTCCAGATCAATACTCCGAGGAAACTTAAACCTTTCCTCCCAACCAAAGACTTCCAAACCGCAGTACAAGCACTAGTCATCCCCCGAATTGAATACGGCAGCATCGCCCTCTGCGGACTCCCCCTAACTTCAACCGCACCCCTAAGAGCTTCTCTAAACGCTGCAGCGAGACTCATCACTGGATCAAAAAAGCATTCCCATATCACCCCTGACTTGAAATCCCTGAATTGGCTGCCTTTTGAAGCCAGAATTCATCTGAAAATCGCCTGCATGACACACAAGGCGGTACACCTAAACTCACCCGGATACCTCGCTCAGAAACTGACAATCTCTGGCGGAGCTAGAAACACTGGAGGCACAAACAATCTTCTGCTGAAACCTCGAAGATTCCGGAAGGAAAAAACATATAAGCGCTCCTTCTCAGGAATGGCGCCTAGGATCTGGAACTCACTCCCTCCCGAAACCAGGCTTATCTCTTCCACTACACTCTTTAAAAATGAAGTAAAAGCTATCCTCATGGCTAAATACACTTGAACTCTGGTAAGACTATGCACCAATCTGTACTACATGTTTGACCACTTTGCTTATTTGTATTGTTATCTTATTACTCACATGATTGGCTCTGCAGCCACCTACATGTACTGTTTGATCTATTGATATATTTGTCTGACTATGCTCCCTCGTGTACCCCTCTTTGTAAAGCGCTCTGATATCTGCAAAGATCTTGTCCACACTATATAAAACTTTCAAAATAAATAACACTTGCCTTGCTGAAAGAGACCCATCAATACCAGAAGGGGCAAGCTCTGACAGTGAGGACAGCGGGCAAGATCATGGGGATGATGGCGTTCTGCATACACCTAGTCCCCAGTATACGACTCCACATGAACTATTCCAAGAATGTCTAAAACAACAATGGTCACAAGCTACAGGGAGTTGGGAAGATCTAGTGGTTGTAATGCACGCAGTGCAAGAGGAGATAGCGTGGTGGAACAAAGAGAACATAACAAGGGGGAAGCCTTTAACACCACCAAACTCAACCGTGACCATCACCACAGACGCATCCCAGAAGGGATGGGGAGCACACATGAACCAGCTCAAGGTGAGGGGGTCTGTGGACTCCCAACAGATGCGATCAGACACATCAACTACCTAGAACCAAAGACTGTGTTCCTTGCCCTAAAAGCCTTCCAGAAACAACTGTACAGGCAGAGAGTGTTGATACAAACCGACAACACCACAACGATCAGCAAGAGAAACACACCGGACGGTGGACTACCCTTCCTGCCTCGCTATACCAGTTTCCTGTTTTGTAAATGTCCCACGCTACAAACCCAGACACCAACCGCCCTATGGTGCCACTGTTTTCCAGATCATAGAGCAATGCTGTTATGCTTAAATGGTGTGTGTAGGAACGAGTTATTCAGCTATTCAGGAAGTGGGGGACCCCAAAAATAGGCCTATTTGCAACACACCAGAATGCAAAATGCCAATACTTTGCTATCAGACAACCAGGGGAACAATCCCAGGGGAATGCCCTATGGATAAGCTGGTCGAAGACATTTGCCTATGCTTTTCACCCCGATACCACTGATACACAGAGTGCTCAGCAAATGCAGAACCAGCAACATGACACTGATTCTGGTGGCACCACAGTGGGCTAGACAGTCCTGGTTCTCACAAATAGTGGAGATTGCACAGGGACCACCACACAAGTTTGCAAAAAGAAAAGACTTGCTCTCCATGCAAAACGGGGAGGTACTTCACCCAGAACCAGAGAGCCTCTGCCTAGCTGCCTGGCTCCTGAAGATGTAGAATTTGCACACCTAAAACTCCCAGAGAGCACACTGCGGGTGCTGCGGGAAGCAATAAGGCCTACCACACGGAGGTGCTATGTGGCAAAATGGAAACTATTCACACAATGGTGCATCAGGAAAAACTACACAAGAAAATCACCAAGGAATGCACAGTGCTAAAATATTTAACACACTTGCTAAAAACAAACCTAGGCTGTACTTCGCTGAGAGTACACCTAGCAGCGATAGTAGCCTACACAAGAGGGGAGACTGGAAAAAGCTTCTTTACATCCCAGGTAGTAAAGAGATTCCTAGAAGGGGCTAAAAGGATCGCACCCCCAAAGAGGACGCCACCTCCGGCATTCAACCTTAATATAGTTCTAACAGAGCTTATGAAAGCGCCTTTTGAACCCATCCACAAGGCCTCACTACAGATGCTCACAATCAAGACTGCCTTTCTGGTAGCAATAACTTCGCTACGCAGGGTAAGCGAGCTACAAGCGCTAACATTACAAGAACCCTACATTCAAATACACAATGACAGGGTTGTGATGAGAACAGACCCACACTTTATGCCAAAGGTGGTGTTGAGGTTCCACATGAACCAAACAATACAGATACCAAGTTTCGTTCAGAAACCATCCACAAGCGCGGAGAGGGCACTGCACACTCTGGACGCGACAAGGGCAGTAATGCATTACATTGAAAGAACTAAAGAGCACAGGAAAAGAAAGCAGTTCTTTGTGTCCTTCGCAAGCAGTTTCCTGGGTAGACCAGTTACAAAAGGCACCATCGCACGATGGATCGCACAAACTATATAATTCTGTCACAGGCAGGTCAAGAACTACTAGGAGGGGCACAAGCCACTCTACCAGGAAAAAAGCAGCAACAATAGCCTTCCTGGCAAACACACCCATACAAGACATTTGCCTGGCGGCAACATGGGCCTCAGTGCACACGTTCACCAAGCACTACTGCATGGATATACAGATGAACAAGGAAGCACAAGTAGGGCAAAAAGTGCTTCAACATATATTCAACAACCAACGCTCATCTTCCACCCAGCCACCACAAACAAAACAAACCGATACAAAGTCTATGCACAGCATAGTGAATTCAGAAAGATTCACGCTGCAAAACTCAAGTTTCTTACCTGTCGGTGTAGTTTTGCAGCTTGAAGACTTTCTGGATTCACTAGCGAACCCACACACCTCCGCCAGAAAGATGAGACAGGAGGGGAAGGAAATATGAACTTTATACAGTAATCAGACTCTTGAAGAGACCAAAGTACAGTTCCTTAAACTGAAAGAAGGACTGGAGAAGAATGGAAAAGGATAAAACAAACACAACACAAAAACAAGAAAAAAAGAATCTGAAGATGGCGTCCAAAGGTGGGAGCTTCTGGGGAAGGGCGCTGACGTCACGGGAGGACACCAAATGGTGGGACGTAAACGCCCACCTGGGCTACGGAAAAAAAAAATACTACGATTCCGGACCCAACCACTAGGCCACGGAATAATGCACAGCATAGTGAATCCAGAAAGTCTTCAAGCTGCAGAATTACACCGACAGGTAAGAAATTCTTCATTACGGGACAGAAGTTGAGAGAAGGGAGTTGCAGATGTAAGGTAGTAAACAAATAGTGAGGTAAAATGTAGTGATGAAAGGTGGGCGGGGTGGTTGATGTACTGAAGGATGTGAAGGAAAGCTAAATGAGGTGGAGAGACCGATGAGATAAAGAGCACATTTGAGATGGATATGAGCAGTACAAAGAGGTTTGATGGAAACAGAGCAGTGAGGTGCAGAATGGTGTGAGGTAGAGTTGAGAGAGTAAAGATGTTGACATGCTGTGATGGGTACAGCAAGAGAGGGAAGTAAGGTCAGGAGGGAGGGGTGAGATAGGAATAGGTGAGATAGATGGCTGCGAAGGAGCAGTATTTATTTGGAGATGCAGAGCTAGGGAGCCAGGTAGAGAAATGAAGCGAGAAGTGAAATGGAAGAAAGGTGAAGCTACTGTACCATCTTGAAAATGGGGGACCCCTCCAATCAGGGGTAGGTCTATGCCACCTCCCACAGGAGGGTGGCATAATAGTTGTCGTACTCTCGCCAGGTAAGGTGCCCATTTGCCCTACTTACTACTCCCCTAAGACACCCCCTAAATGTATTATTTAGAGGGATACCCCAGAAATGGAAACTAGCTCTGCGATGACCTGAGAAGAAAGAAGACATCCCTGCAGAGAAGACTGAAGATGATGACTGCCTTGGCCCCAGCCTTACTGGCTTGTCTTCAGCTTCTGCGAACCTGCAACCTGTCTTGCTACCAGCGACCTCTGAAACCCTGGGAGGACTGCTCTCCTGTTGACAGAAGACCTGTCCAGAAGAGACAGACTCCAAGGGCTCCGGTTCCAGCTGGAACAGCGATCCATGCCCACTTTGCACCTGGCGCCCATGGCCCGAGACTGAGTGGCCCACCTCTGCAGTGAAGTCTCCCCAGCGATCCTGACCTCGTGTCCAGTGTTGGCTGACCTCTCCTGATCTCCATGGCAGAGCCTGCAGTGTGTATCCAGAGGCTCCCTCCTCCTCGACCGCGACCGGTTCCGGTAAAAAGACCCCAATGTCGAAAGGCACCCCTGCACCCGAAGCCCTTGGGCCTTGCTGAGCTGACCTGACGGTGCCCTTACGCGCCCCTTCATCTCTACTTAACTCTTCTGCCCGTCTCCCTCCTGCAACCTCTGGTGCAACGCATGCAGCCTGTTTGTCAAAAGAAGAAAACTGTAGGAAGCTGGGTTTCTGTTGCAGTAACCCTCCCACTTTTTGACAGATTTCTCATGCACTTTGACTTGATGTGCCCTGAGTCCCTGCCAGTCAGGTTCCCAGGGCCTGTGTTTTTTCCCCAAACTGTGCCTTTGTACTCCCAATTGGCACCTCTCTGGCCAAATGCAAGTTCCTTGTAAAAAAGCACCATAGGTACCAAGGGAGCACGGTACCCCTACAGTGTCTAAGTCAATTCTTAGACACTGTAAGTGCAGTACAAGCCATAAAGAGTATATGGTCTGGGAGTTTGTCATTACGATCCCAACAGCACCATAGTGGCTTTACTGGGAGAATAAACCCACACTGATGCCAGTGGGGGTTTTATTATACAATGCACTCAGAGGGCATCTCAGAGATGTCTCCTGAAAAACAACCTGCCTCTGGTGGGTTCCCTGACTGGTAAACACCAGCCTGGCACCATGAGACCAGGTTCTGGACCCCAGGGGTGGCAGTCTTCACTCCCTGGGCCCAGAAACAAAGCCTTTCCTGGACGGAGGTAGTCACACCTCCCCAAGGTCCGGAAGAGCCATCTGTGGCAGGGGAGCTTCAAAGGCCTTGCCACCTTTGTAATGCAAACCCCAGCCTCTCCTGCTATCAGGAGCAGGCCCCTTCCTATCTCTCCCCTTTCCGGTGGGAAGACGGGCTGGAACATTTTTAGAACAGCCCATAAGGTATACCCACCTCTGCCAACCCCACCCCTCAGTTGGGGGAGGCGAGGTGAAGCCTACTCTCACTCTCCAATCAGTGTTTGGGATTGTGCCCACTCCCCAATGTGGGGTGAGCGCAGCAAGGGTGTAGTCACTCGAAGGTCAGTAGCCCATTGGCTACTGACATCGAGCCTCCTAAAACACCTCCTAAATACAGTATTTAGGGGGCAGCCCGAACCTTGAAGGCCGATTCCTGCAACCTACGAAGGACGAAAGAAGACGCCCATCGGAGGAGACTGCAGAGAAGAACTAACTTGCCCCAGCCCGTCTGGCCTGTCTGCAGTTTGCAGAGATCCTGTGCCAAAACTCGCCTTGTCCTGCAGCCAGCTACCTCCAGAACCCCTGGGAGGACTGAATGCCTTCAACAAAGACCAGATCTCCTGTGAACAGCAGCTCTGTTCATAAGAATCGTCAAAGAAAAGCTCAGAGCCTGCTGAGGACAAAGAAACCCGATGCCTGGAACCACCACTGCATCAGACACCAAAGGCCATAGTCTGAGTGGCCGACTGGTCCCAGCGACGTCCCCCAGCGATTCAGAGTACACTGTGGGTTGACCCCTCCCGGACTCCCTAACATCACCTGCAGCCTGTGGACAGAGAAACCCCTCCCCCCCCAAAAAAAAAAACTGCGAGTGACCTCAAAAGGCACCGCTGCATCCGCCCTCCCTACGCCCTGGGGAAAAGGACCTGAGGTGCACCTACGTCCCCGAGCCCTCCAACATACCTGCCTAGCTGTTGGTTCCTCACAGAAGACTTTCCGGAACGAGCCTCCAGCCAAAACCCAAAGCCAGCAACTTCCATTGAAAGCAGGGCACATAATGCCACATCAGTGCCCTGCACCCGGCCGCCCCTGTGCCGCTGTGGGTGCTCCTTGTGTGCTAAACCGGATTCCCCTTTGCCCTAAGCTAAACCCTAAGAGCTGTCCTCCCACATCCAAGTGGCGTGCATGTGAGCAGCCACCAACCCGAGGCCCTCTATCCCCCTTTGGATAGCATTGGGCCTTAGCACTCTGCACGCCGCCGACCTAATGCCGCTGAGGGTGTTCTTTGAGTGCATCCTTGACCCTGGGGGAACCCTGGTTCTAATACCAGAAACCCAACTCACAAAACAGATTACCTTCATTTGAACCTGATAACCTAATTTTCTCACGTAGAACAGAATTGACTGTTTTTCTGTGGAAAAAGTTTGAAGTGTGGAGTTGCCAATTGTAGGAAAATCACAAAACTGTGTGTTTACAAAAACTGACTTACCTTTTATCGAGGAAATGTCCTAGTGTGATATCCAGACATATCACAATAAGTAGAAAAAGTAATGTGATAAATAATCTAAAAAATAATCACAAAGTAACTATAAAGTAATTTCAACTTTCTGACCATTTGACCTACCTGAAAGAAAGCAAACTGCATCCAACTGTATTATTCTTGAAAAGTACCATATTTACTTACCTGCACCAAGTCCTGCTTGCTTATAAAAATAACATATTTTTTTACAAAACAAATGGTCAGATTTCAGCCTCTATGTGAAATCATTTCTTGCCTGAGTGTGTACAATAAATGCTTAACACTACCCTCTGATAAAGCCTTACTGCAGGCCCACACTACCACAAATAGAGAGTAAGGTATTCTCTACTTTTACCTCTGTAAGCCTTTGGCAATCAACTGAACTCTGTGCACACTATACCTTACTTTGGTGTAGTATATACAGAGCCAGCTTACTACAAAAACCCAATTAAAAGCATTGGGCCGAACTCTGATTTCGACCTCTGCACCTGCCCCCTGTGTGCTTCTGGTGGTGTAGTTCTGGTTCTCACCTGACCCCTTACCCCTTTCTGACCTTTGGTCCCGAAGACTTAATTGTAAGTGCATTACTTACCTGTTTAAGCGCGATATTGTTATCTCCAAAAGATAACATTGAACTGTTCTGAAAAGTTTCTAAGTGTCAATTTTTCAAAGTGAAAAGTATTTTTTTATATTAAAAAACGTACTTACCTTATTGTTAAGTTCTTGGTGTTAAATAAAATACAAAGTATATTTTTCTAGGGTTGGTCTGGATCTCCTTCTTGAGTCATGTGTCCATTATTGGTCAATGCGGTGCAATAAATGTTTTGTACTCCTCTGTTCGGCCTAAGGCTGCTCGTCTGCACTTCCACTAATCCAGCCCTTTGGGTTTTACTTTGAGCCTTGTACGCTTTTGGGCACAGTATCACCACCTAGTGACAATACCATATACAGAGGCAGCTTCTTACAGTGAACATTCTACTTACCAGTAAAAATCAATATCTTCAAAAGTACTTACTTGAGCCTGAAATTCTAGGTGTTTAAAATTTACATCAAAATGTGTTCTTTTTTTTTTAATTGGTCTCTGTTTTTTTCTTTAGTGTGTCTCTCATTTATTGCTTCTCTAAGTACAACAAATGGTTAGCACTACCCTCTGATAAGCCTAAACTGCTCCTCCACACTATCACAATATAGAGCATTTTGGTTTGTTACTTGTGCCTCTGTAAACGAATAAGGGTTGCCTGGACTCTGCACTGTGTACCTCGTTTTGGTGCACTCTATAGAGAGCCGGCTTCCTACACCTTCCCTTAATGGGAATTAGTGCATTGACACATTATAGTAATTCAGTGTTGAAACAGTCTTTATTTTGTTTTATAGCAAAGATATCTGGCTGGAGAGGTTGTTCTACAGCTGCCAGAGGCTTGATAAGCGTGACCAATCATCCATTCCTCGCAATCTGTTGAAGACTGAGGCAGTACTTTGGCAATGGGCTGTATGGGAAGCAGCTCAGTTTACAGTTCTTGCCAAGTTAAGGACACCTCTTGGAAGAGCCCAGGACACCTTCCAGACAATTGAAGGTAATTATAGAGGGTGAATTTAAAAGTTGTTTTACTATACTTGGAAAACGTTTGAGTTAATGTAGATCTGAAATGCACGGTCCTTTTGTATTAAGGCCACCCAGGTGCACCAATTCTGTTGTATACACTGTAGTAAAGTAGGATCTGCTTTTATGGTTACCCCCACTTTTTGCCTGGTGCTATGGTGTTTTGGACTAGTCTGACTGGGATCCTGCTAATCAAGACCCCAGTCTCTGCACTTTCTCCCCTAAATGGTATGGTATTTGGGTACACACCAGATTGGACACTGGTGTACCCTTTTAAGTCACTAGTATATTGTACTGAGGTACCAGGGGTCCCCCATGGGCTTAAGCATGCATTATGCCAACCATGGGGGATCGCTCAAACTGTAACTACAGACCTGCCATTGCAGCCTGAAAAAGTGGCTGCAAGCACTCCTTACACCAGATATAGATTTCTCAGATATTCCAGGTTTTTGCTAAAACCCCTTGGGTGTAAAATATCAGTAGGGAGCTGGGTTCTTGTGCTTGTCCCCTCGATGCCCCTCCCCTCTTTGCCTGGTATTTGATGCAACTTTGACTGAAATGTACTGTGTTCCTGCTAACCATATCCCTTGTACCAGTGTTCTTTCTATAAAACTGTACAGTTGTTCCCCTAATTGGCAAACTCTTTAGCACCCACTGTAAGTCCCTAAAAACGGTATCCCTTGTTCCAAGGGCTTGGGTACTAGAGATGGCCTCTAAGGGCAGCAGCACAAATTGTGCACCCTAAGGTACCCTCACCAAGCACATGCAAGGCTGCTATTGCGGGCCGTGTCTTGGTGCTGACAAAAGTGAAAACGCCACGTAACACATCCCTGTGTGATAAGTTGCCTACCATTGCATGTTATATTTGTAAGTCACCCCTACAGCAGGCCTGGCATCCCTAAGGCAGGGAGCTGAAAATTAGTTGTGAGTACATAGCTGCTTGAGCAGATCTACCCTTGTGCTGGTCAGTCCTATTACTGCCAGTAGAAGTGACCAGGGAAGCCATTTTAAAACATGTGCTGGATACTGTTCAAAACGTGGTCCCCAGCTACTTGATGGCTTCACTGAAGATCGGGATGTTTGGTATCATATTTTGTGTTAGTAAACCTTCACTGATTCCAGTGATGGATTTAAAGTGGATGCACCCAGAGTGCTCCTTGGAGGTGCCCCCTGAAAACCTATCCGCCTCTGGTGTTTCCTGGCTGGTTTCTGCCAACCAGCCAACGGATACACTATTCTGACCTCTTAGAGGGAGAGCCTCTGCTCTCAGGAGACAAAAAAAAAAGCCTTTCTGGGAAGAGGGTGCAGCACCCCCTCCCACCTTCTGATCAGCCTTCCTAGGCCGGCAAGCTTAAAAGAGCTGCCTCCTTTGAAATGCAAATCTGACTCCCCTTCACAGGAGAGGGAAACCTAGCCCCTTTGGCATCTGGACATCTGGGAAAATTAGTTAGCCCGGCATGCTTGAAACCCCAGGCTAGTACCGTCCCTAAATTGGGCTAAATTTAGGTGAACATGTTTTTTTCAGAAGTAGCCATCTTTGTGATGGCATACTTAGGAATTCTGGGACAAGGTTATGCCCACTTCCAACAGGAAGAGGTCATATAGTTGGCGTAGTGACCCCATGAGTCAGTAGCCCATTGACTACTATCCTACATGCCTTTAAATTGAGTATTTAGGGGAGCCCCTAGCACCAGAACAGGAGATTCTGATGACCTGAAGAAAGAAGACGGACGAGAAGAGTCGCACAGCAAGAACAAAAGACCCAGCAACTGAATTGGCACCAACCCTGCCTGTTAGCTGAATGTGCCTATTGCCCTAAAAGTTGACTTGTCCTCAAAACCGGGCAGACCTACCAGCCTTCGCCCAGGAACCAAAACTTCCTGAGGGACAGCGAACTGTCTCCTGCAGACAGCAAAGGAAGGACCAAGAGGACTCAGGCCCGCCAAAACCAGACAAAGCCAAACACCTCTGCACTCAAGCCCCCCAGCCAGTGTTGAAGTGGACCAGTGGTGTCTGCATTGTCCCCAAGCTCTTAAGGTACTAAGTCCACTGTGAAGTCACTCCTTGTGAGCTCCCCTACGTCACCTGCAGCCTCTGGTGGCAGGCCCACCTCAACCACTTGTGTTGCCGGTTGGCGAAAACCTGACACCTAAAGACCCTCTGCACCCGAACGCCATGTCCCGAGGAGAAGAGAATGACCAAAGATGTCCCCACATCCCCCATCATCGCAAGAACTAAAGCCACTCGTCACACAGTCGTCTCCTTCAGCCTCTTTCTACTGCAACTGTTCTCCATTTGATAACATTGGGCATCTGATGGTGTTTGCCTCCTCTGCACCCTTCCGCCCTAGTATCACATGTGGGGTCTGGTGATGCTGCCTTGGACCTTGCCCACCGCTCACCTTAACTCCTGTAGAAGGGTACCGCAAGTCGCAGACCGGAACTGATAAACTGCATATGATTTTCCTCCCATAGGTTAACATTGCAGAACTCAGAAATGTCACTAAGTGTTGACTTTTTGAACTGAAAAATATTTCTAGTTAAAAACTTTTTACCTGAATGATTTTTTTCTGATACCTAAACATATATAAAGATATTTGCTATTTTTATTAATTGGTGTTGATCTCCTTTTTGAGTCGTGTGTCATTTATTGACCATTGTGTTTATTTTCAGGTGTCTTGTACGCCTCTGTGTTTAAACTAAGGCTTCCCGATCACACTATCACCTATCAGAGCATCTTGGGATTGTCATATCAAATCCCCTGTCCACTCATAAGGGAACCCCTGAACTCTTTACACAATATCTCATTTTGATCTATCAAATAACGGGCCAGCTTCCTACAATATCCAATTAATTTTTCTGCATCATAGAATCTCCATTAGTAGTCATAATACCTAAAATAATTCCCATGTTGGGTGCAGGAACCCTGGTCCTACGCCCATCCCCCAGTTAGGTCTGTGTGCGGCGTGGTGTTAGGTGCATTGCGTCAAACCCCCTGCGGAATGTTATGTTACAATATAAAGGGTGTCATTTTATGTAGGGCAGACCTACTGACAGTCAAAGGGCCACCAAAAAATGGGACTATTGCCCTTATCAAGGGGCCAACCCAAATAAAGCAAATCTAATGTTTTTGTCAAAAAATATCCAATAAGTTTAATCAAATGTGTTTTTTCAAAAATTCACACATTGAAATATATACAACAGTGATTCTCCTAAAAAGCAAATGTAGAGAAGCTGTGAGCTGAGTTAGCAGTTAGGGGAATAAGGGATGTTTTCATCCCTACTCTGTTTCTACTAGGGCATAGCCCAAAGGGGATCATCTCAGTTTGCCTCTGTTTGCACTCTTTGGGAATCCTGCACCATTCCACCGCCTTTTGCCTTCAGACTAAAAACACTTTTGTGTTGATGAGACATTTGCTATTCAGGGTTCTCATTTTTTTTTTTTATTCATATTTTTAGGGTTCTCATTTGAGGCATTTGTTGAACATGCTCAGATTGTAAAGACCCATCTATGCCGAGAGCAATCAGTTGCTGGGCTGAACGGGTACACACTCCAGTACAGTAATTTTACAATGTCCGTACAGTGCTGAAAGATAATCGTTAAACATTTAACTCAAAGGCAGTATTACACACTGATTTAAATCAATTAGATTTGGTTTTCCATCAGATAAGCATAATCCCATAAGGGATTTGCACCAAGGGTCACCACATATTCTCTTCAGAACTACTGCTCATTATGTCTTTGCTTTCCTGAACCGTAAGACCAGTTACTCTTCAGACCAGCTTTGTTGGATTCTGTCTGCACTTCTGGGATATACTCTTTTGCTCGATTGAGAAGAATGGTAAAAAGAAGGGAGTTAAAAAGAATGTTTGTTCTGCAAGTAGTCTGACAATGCCTGTGCCACAAATTGATTTGCCCTCTTGGGCTCTTCCCTGTAATTAAAGTATCTGATAGAGACTACTAGCTGCAGATTCCTTAACATAGAATTATCCCCAGGCGTGAGACCGTATCTAGAAAATCTTTTGCCCAGCAACACTTTGCGCCGGCATCTTACGACTCCGTCCTGACGTCCGCGTACGTGACGCCAGCGAGGTCACATAAGTCCCACCCCGGCGCGCCTGCGTCAGTTTTTTTTCCTTTGCCGCGTGCAACGTGAATCCGGATCATGCTCCTGGCCTGTTTTGGGCCTTTTTCCACTTTGCTTGCTGCGTGTGTGTGGGAACAGTGTGCGAATGCCTTCGGGTTTTAAGACGTGCTCGTCTTGTGCACGCCAGATGTCGGCGACGGATCCTCACCCCATCTGCATGTGGTGTTTGGGAGAACACCACGACTCCACTGATTATGAGGCGTGCCAGGAGATGAAACTGAAGTCCCGGCGGGAGCGCCGGATGAAACTTCTTTCAGCTGCATGTCATGGTCTGCGTCATCACCACGCCCGGCCCCTGTGGAGGGTTTTAGGTATCGCGACCTTAGTCTTCGACATCAGCCTTCTCCCAGGCCGCAAGGGCGTCGCTCACCTGTCGGTAAGTGTTGCAGCTTGTCCCCGAGGGCTGGTTCCCGGCCTGTTGGGGGGCGCGGGCTCGCCGCGGGTGGTGCGGCCCCGTGGGTCGTCCCCCTATCTGCCAATTCCTGGTGTGGTGCCGTTGGGGTGCGGCCCTTCGGGGGTCCCTCCTTCGGACCACAGCGCCTCTGCTTAACCGCAAACTCCCTGTGGTGTCGCGGGAGGTCGGCGGGACTCTGGTCGCACCCCCCAGTCCCACTCGGCCCTCAGGACAGACCGTGGCCTCGTCAGAGGTGACGCCGCTTAGGCGCCGGCGGCTGCTGGCCCTGGCGACGCCACAGGGGCTGACAGAGGGCCCTTCTCGTCCAATTACGGGCCGAGGTTGGCGCGGGATCCCTAGTCCCTTCGCCCCTCGACGCAGGCAGCTGCCTCGTTGGAGGTTGGGTCGACGCCTTTCCAGCGCCGTTCCTTCGCCGTGCCGGCTCCGGCCCAGCCCCGGTCTCCTGCGCCGAGCGCTGTGGCGGAGTCGTCCCGGTGTCTCCCCTGGCGTCAGACGACTATGTCCTGCCTCAGATTGCAGACTCTATGGCACCAGGCCGACGTCGGCGTGTTGGGTCATCCTCGGACGCCTCCTCTTCTCCTGAGGTTCGGCGCTTTCTGGTGTCATCCTCGCCGGAGACAGGCCGACGCGTCGTGGCTTTTTCCACCCGCGTCGTCTAAGGACGGCTCCTCACCGTGGCCTTCGTCATAGGCGCCCCTACTCCTCGGGCCCTCTCCCTCCTTTCCGGACCTGGCCCTTCCTTCCTCTGGTTGGCTTGTGGGATGGCCGCCTTAGCTTGCAGCCGTCAACTACTGAGGAGCTGCTCTCTCCACCGCGTGCCCTATGGAGCTGGGTGCTGCCTTTGCCCGTGCTGTTTCCACGGCTGTGGGAATTTTGCGCATGGGTGATCCTGCTGCCCATTTACCTGTGGATCATCTTCTGGAGGTCCTCCATCAAGGTTCTAGTGGTAGGGAGCTGCTGCTTCCTTTCGAGGGTTCCCTCCATTCTTCTCTTCTGGGGGCTTGGGGCCGCCCCCCCACGGGGGACCCGGTGCTCCAACACCTTCTGCATCGCCACCATCAAACGCTGCATGATCCTGTGTCTTTCCCTCCGCCCTTCTACCAGGGGCCCTCTTTTGCAGAATGCCTTCCCCTCTCTGCCACCGCTGTTGTCTCCCCCGTCGCGGGAGGCCCGCTGGCTTGATTCCTGGGGGCACAATATGTTCGCCTCCACTAGTGCGGCTCTGAGGACCCTTAACACTCTGCGTTTTGGCTAGGGCCACTTCTTGCTTGTGGGACTCGGCGGAGTCTCTTATGTCTGCTGCTTCTCAGGAGGGTGCCTGTGTTGATCTGCTGCACCATGTGTTGGATGGCTGGGAGCTGGCAGCGTTCATTCTTCGCTCCGCTCTGAACATCTGGGAGGTGCTTGGTCGTGCCATGGCTTCTTCGGTTGCTCTTCGTCGGCATGCCTGGCTTCGGGACAGTGTGTTCCCAGAGAAAGTTCGTGAACGGCTGGTGGACCTTCCTTTCGATGGCGCTCTTTTGTTCGACGCTTGCCTTCACTCTAACTCTTTCCTTAGAGTCTCTAGGTTGCTCTTCTTCCTAGGTGCTCCTCTTCATTGCTTGGGCCTTGGGGCTCTTGGTTGAGGTTCTTGATACCTTGAATAGGTGTGGGGCACCTTGGCCTCCTTTAGCCTTGCCCTTGTTTCTCCTGCTTCTTGCCGGCTGGCTGCCTCTCTTTTTGTCTTCCCGCATCCCCTCTGGGGTTGGGGGTCTTCTGGATGCAGGGGTTCCCCTTGCCTGGGGGGACAGGGTTCTTTCCCTGTCCGTTGGCCTCGTCCCCTGTGGGACTCTCTGGTATGGTCCTCCCGCGTACCTCCTTCCCCTTGGGTATGGCTAGGGTATCCTACGTTAAGGAATCTGCAGCTAGTAGTCTCTATCAGATGTATGAGTTACTTACCTTCGATAACGATGTATCTGGTAGAGACGATTCTAGCCGCAGATTCCTTTGGCTTGGTCTTCTGCACTCGCCTCCCTGTGGGTGGCTATGTCTTCTGTGAATGCATTCTTTCACTCTTTTTTTGACAGAATGTTGTCCTGTTATTAGTTCCAATTCCTCCCTTTTGGTCATTGGAGGATAGGTTTATAGGTGCTTCTGTGCCCTTACGCTCTGGATGCTCCAGGTTGGGGCTACCATCACCCCCTCTTCCCCCTTTCAGTGCTAGGGCTTCTGACCCTTATGCTTCTCTGCTGCCCTCTGGGTTGGGGTCTTTTGGCTGGGCCTCTGCCCTTGTTCCTTATGGGGGATGTCACATTCTGTGCTGGGGCCTGTACTGGGGCTTGTCGTTCCTTGGTTTTCCCGGACTGTTTCCCCTTCATTGTTATTGATTGGGATTGTAGACCTGCTACATGTTATAATGACATTTTTTCATATGCTCTTTGTCCCTGGGGGGTGGGGGGGGGGGGCGGCTATTTCCGTACTGGCAGGGTCCGCTGTTCATCGCGGTGCTCTGTTCTTTCTTCTTTTCCCTGCCCTTAGGTGTCAGGCACTGCCCCTTTTGGCGGTGTTCCTCACCATTCCTTGTCTGTTTCTGCTTTTTCGCACACTGTTCCTATACTGTCACAGTTTTTTTCTGGTGGCCCCGCGTTGTGGCGCGGAAAAATTCTCCGAAGAAAACTGACGTAGACGCGCCGGGGTGGGACTTACGTGACCTCGCTGCCGTCACGTACACGGCCATCGTCAGGGCGGAGACTCGTGATGCCGTCACCCCCGGCGCGCAGGGATGCTGGGCAAAAGATTTTCCGGATCCAGTCTCTCGCCTGTGGATAATTCTACGTTCAAGAATCTGCGGCTAGAATCGTCTCTACCAGATACATGGTTACCAAAGGTAAGTTACTCGTACTTTAGCTGTCCCAGGAGCCAGACATCTTGTACAACAAGGCTTCTCTCTACAAAGTTTCTACTCCCTGCATCTTGTAACTTTAGTTGAAGGTGCAATAGAAAAAGATTGAGCTTTTTCTTAAAATACTTGTTCGAGGCATATGAGCTGCAGATTCTACACTTTGCATTAGATAACCACCTGGTGTTGGGCTCGGATGATTGCATGTTTTCGTCTTGGAAGAAGTCTTTGTAGTCCCGAGATAGGGGACTCCTCCTTTGGACGATAGTGCGCATGGGCATCGGCTCCTTCCTTAGATTGTTTTTTTCTGCCATTGGGTTTGAATGAAACCTTTTCCGCTCCGGTTCGAAATCTACTTTTCAAGTACTTCGACGCGCAAAAATGTATTCAAACTTCACCAAACAATTTTCCATTCCAATAAACATCGACTAGACTTCGTCAGCTCGATTCCGGTCGTCGACGCGGGCCTTTGGGCCTACCCACGCCGTGCGGCCTACACCTCATGGAAAGGACGCCATTCAAAAGATGCCCCGAGTGTGGAGCAAAATTTCCACACAGTGACCATCATGAGGTCGGTAACCTGTGCTTATCGCCAGACTACGATGAATCCAGCTGCACAGCCTGTGCCTCCTTTCGATCGAAAAAGACCATTCGGTCAGCGCCGAAACCAGTGGATATCTTTGATGAAGGTCCATGTGTCCCGGAGGAAGATTCCGATGATCTCCAGATCGTATCCGAGGCAGATGACTCCGATGACTCCATACCTTCGAGTCAACATGTGAGTACCACTGCCCCTACCCCAGCCCAAACACCAAAACCGAAGGCAAAGGTCAACACTCCACCTGCGGGGCCCAGTGTAGACCGAAAAAACACTTTGAAAGCCCCGCCATCGAGCCCGGCTCAGAAGAAAATAATGAAGACTTCTGGTAGCTCCATACCGAGCAAACCGCATGTGCCGATACCACCTGCTCCCTCTGCACCGAAACAAAAAGGTCCCGGTTCCGAAAGACACTCCGAAACCGTCGACTCCGAGAGACAAAGCGGCTCCCAAAACAACGAAGCCTGTTTCCAATGCCCCGAAAACAGCTTCCACTCCGAAGCCGATACCCTCGATGCCAAAACAAACAAAGCCTGCTTCCGATCCTTCCAAGTCCACGAAACAGGCTTCGGCTCCAAAGACAATACCTTCGGTGGCAAAATCTACGCCAAAGGACTCAACATCAGCTCCTAAGGCTAAAGACAAGCAACAAACCTGTTCGGAACCGAAAAGATAGGCGCCGAAGGCTGTGCCTCAAGAAGAGGAGCTTTTCCAACCAGATCCTTTACAAAAAAGGATCTACATTGATCCAGAAACAGGACATGTTTCAACCACACCACACAGGAAGAGAACGTCAGATACAGCACCTACACCTCTAGTGCCTGTCAAGAAGGACTCTGCCACATCTCCTATGCAGCCTTATTCTCCTGTATCTCCTTCACCTGCTCTTCCTTTAAACATTTCACCACAAAATTCTCTTCCTCATTCTCCACAACATACACCTCCCCAGGATGCTGATGATGATGAGTATAGCATGGTGGGAGGGAGAGACCCAGATGACCCTTTTCCCTACCCAACAGGTTCACCAGACTGGGAGTATCCAAACCCACAGGATGTACCCGATATTCCTGACCCACATATATATATCCATCTAAACCTTCTCCTCCAGAAGACAATATTGGGTTTGGACACTTAATTAATAGGGCTGCCATCTATCACAATGTCACCATGCATTCAGATGAGGCAGAGTTTTTTACTAGACACTTTTGAACACTCTCACAAATCTGTTAAAATACTGCCAATGATTAAAGGAGTCATTAAACATGCACCAGAAGTGTTTAAATATCCTGTAAGAGCTAGAATCATAAACCCGAGGATAGAGAAAGTACAGAGCAGCTCCTGGGGATCCTGCCTACATTAAAGGACAGCTACCCTTAGACTCCCTAGTAGTTTCAAACGCTTGGAAAAGGGCAAATTCCCAAACATCAGGTGAACCACCACCTCCTGATAAAGAATAAAAGATCATAGATGCTTCAGGAAAAAGAATAGCTGCCCAAACTAGCAATACATGGTGCATCGCCTACACACAAAATACGACAGGGCTCACTATGATCAGCTAGAGAAGCTCTTACAACATCTACCTGACCAATATAGGACCCAGCCGTACAAAAGGGGGTGGTGATGGACGGAGCATCTGAACCAATCAAACACTCACTCCCAGTCAAAAGATCTGGGTTTAATCCATCACCGTTCTTTAGCCCATTCTGCCACCCCAGTTCAGACATGGCCATATGCAAATCAGTCTGACCCTGTGCCTCATGGGAACAGTCCAGCCCGAACTGCCAAGCCATGCCTTCCCTGGACCGGAAACAAGCTTCCTAGGACCGGTTTCTGGCATTTTAGCCGTCTTCAGCCAGGCTTGCTTGAATCCAGTGGCAAAGTGAGCAAGGGACTCACGTCTGAGCATACCCTGCCAACTTATGGCGAACAAAGCGGTACAAAAGAGGGTGGTGATGGACCGAGCATCTGAACCAAACAAACACTCACACCCAGTCAAAAGATCTGGGTTTAATCCATCACCGTTCTTTAGCCCACTTTGCCACCCCAGTTCAGACATGGCCATATGCAAATCAGTCTGACCCTGTGCCTCATGGGAACAGTCCATCCCGAACTGCCAAGCCACAAGCAGATGACCTCATACAAGAGGGTAAGCTTATATCAAATGTCTCCATTAAATGCGCACTAGATGTAGCAGACACTGCATCCAGAGCAATAAACACCAGTGTCCTGCTTAGACGTCACGCGTGGCTACGCATTTCAGGATTTAAGCAAGAGGTGCAAATTACTATCTTAAATCAACCATTCAACCAACAACAATTGTTTGGTCCAGAGGTAGACACAGCACTTGAAAAAATGAAGAAAGACACTGACACAGCCTAGTCTATGGGAGCTCTGCAGTCCACCCAAGCAAGAGGCTCCTTTCGTCGCTCCTTCTACAGAGAAGGCTCCAAACAAGCTGGAGCAGACAATTCAACTTCTTTTAAAACAAATACACAAACATCCTCTAATAAAGGATACTTGAGAGGGGGCTACAGAGGCAACAACAACAAAGGAAGAGGTCGAGGAAATAACAATAATCGAAGACAAAACAGTGACTTCCTTATGCTCCCCCAACAGCATTCCACTCCTGTAGGGCGCAGACGAACACAGTTCCTACCTGTCTGGAATATCATCACAACAGACAAGTGGGTAAGACAAATTATCCAGTATGGTTACTGCCTAGAGCTTACAGCTACCCCTCCACATATACCACCCAGACAGCGTCCTATGTCTACAGAACATCTAACGCTGCTCCAACAAGATTTTCTCTCATTGCTGCAAAAAGATGCAATAGAGCTAGTTCCGTTAAAACATCAAGGATCAGGGGTTTACTCACTCTATTTCCTAATACCCAAGAAGGACGGAAAACTAAGACCAATTTTAGACCTAAGGCCTCTCAATCTGTATATACACTCATATAATTTTCACATGATCACTTTACAAGTGCTCCCATTGTTGCAACAAGGCTATTTCCTAACCACACTAGACCTCAATGACGCCTACTTCCAGATTCCCATACATCCTTCTCACAGGAAGTATCTCAGATTTGTACTAGAAGGACAACACTATCAGTTCAAAGTCCTTCCATTCGGGGTCACAACTGCACCACGAGTGTTTACAAAGTGCCTAGCAGTAGTAGCAGCACATCTCCGAAGACAACATATCCACGTCTTCCCATACTTAGACGATTGGCTCATAAAAGCCAAGTCATTCAATCAGTTTGTCCAACACACATCTCAAACGATTCAAACACTGCACGACTTGGGGTTTACAATCAACTACACCAAGTCACATCTCCAGCCCTCTCATGTATATCAATACCTAGGGGCCACCGTAAACACCAATACAGCTCTAGCTTATTCCAGTCCAGCCAGGATACAGAGCATTCAAGCCTTAGTTACATGGTTTCAAAACCAACACTCTCTGCCAGCCAGAGTGTTCATGCAATTAATAGGCATGATGGCATCTTGCATTTTTATTGTACCATATGCAAGACTGCAAATGCTCCCATTGCAGGAATGTCTAGCACATCAGTGGAATCGGGCACAAGAAAAACTAACAGACCTGGTGTTTCTGGACAGCCGCACACATCGCTCTCTGCAGTGGTGGAACACGAAAAACTTGTCCAAAGGGTGACTGTTCCTCGATCCAGTTCCACAGATAGTACTGACAACAGACGCATCCCTGGCAGGATGGGGAGCACATCTGCTCCACCACACAACTCAGGGAAGATGGACCGCTCAACAAAAGGTGCTTCACATCAATCACCTAGAGTTGCTGGCAATTTACCTAGCACTGAAGTCCTTCCAAGTGCACATACAGAACAAAGCGGTCTTAATCCGGACGGACAACATGACAGCCAAGTAGTACATACAAAAACAAGGAGGCACACATTCCCTGCAACTGTCCCAGCTCGCACAAAACATTTGGAGATGGGCCATTCCACAAAAGATATATCTGCTCGCAGAACACCTTCCAGGAGTCCCAATCAGATAGCTGATCTGTTAAGTCGACACACACAACAGAGTCACGAATGGGAGCTACATCCGCAAGTTCTCCAACCATTCTGTTTGGCACAAATGAAAACGCAAAATGAACAACCTTCCACACCCGTTGTCCAATGGCAATGCGATATGGATGAACTGGTCAGGCAGATTTGCGTACGCTTTTCCGCCAATCCCACTAATACCACTAGTGGTACGCAAGCTCAGACAACAGTCTCTCAAACTGATCTTAATAGCTCCCACATGGGCATTCCAACCGTGGTTCACCACACTGCTAGAACTCTCTCTAGTTCCACACCAAAAATTGTCTCTGACACCATCCATGCTAACGCAGAACCATGGAGACATCAGGCTTCCAGATCCAAGTCAACTGAGTCTGGCAGTCTGGCTCCTGAAGTCTAAGAGTTTGGTTACCTTAACCTGCCACCAGACTGTATGAATATCATTAGGGAAGCGAGAAGACCTAATACTAGAGCTTGCTATGCTGCTCAATTGAAAAGATTTGCCATTTACTGCACTCATAATAAAATCGATCCTTTAGATGCTTCCATCCAAAATATTATCTGTTACCTTCTCCATTTACAGAGATGTAATCTAGCATATTCATCTATACGCTTACATCTTGCAGCCATTGCGGCATATCTACAAAACAGACAACACATGTCGTTGTTTAGAGTACCAGCAATAAAAGTTTTTATGGAAGGATTAAAAATAATTATTCCTCCTAGGTTACCACCCTCTCCAGTGTGGAACCTAAACATTGTTCTTACCAGGCTCATGGGACCCCCTTTTGAACCTTTACACAAATGTGAACTGCAATTTCTCACATGGAAAACAGCTTTCCTCATTGCTATTACCTCTCTTGGAAGAGTTAGTGAGATTCAAGCTTTCACTTTACAAGAACCATTCTTACAATTACACCGTAACAAAGTGGTGCTAAGGACTAATCCTAAATTCCTTCCTAAAGTAATTACTCCTTTTCATCTAAACCAATCTGTAGAGTTACCAGTGTTTTTTCAAAACCCAGAGACTGTAGCAGAGAGAGCTCTACACACACTTGATGTTAAAAGATCTCTTCTCTATTACATCGATAGGACCAAATCCTTTTCGCAAAACAAGGCAACTATTTGTAGCTTTCTCTCCACCACATAAAGGCAACCCCATTTCTAAGTCCGGAATTGCAAGGTGGATTGTTAAATGTATACAAATGTGCTATCACAAGGCAAAACTCACATTAACAGTTCCTCCTAGAGCGCACTCCACATGCAAATTAGGAGCCTCCATGGCTTTCTTAGGGAACATTCCCCTAGAAGACATCTGCAAGGCAGCAACATGGTCTACAGCACACACCTTAACTAAACACTATTGTGTTGATGTGCAAGCCAAGCAGCAAGCTGCAGTAGGCCAAGCTGTGCTCAAAACTCTCTTTCAAACTACTGCAATGGATACAGGTGACCACCGCTAGGGGAGACACTGCTGCACAATCGATGCAAAGTGTAGAATCTGCAGCTCATATGCCTCGAACGGAAAATGCTACTTATCAGTATGCATCTGTTCTTGGCATGTAGAGCTGCAGATTTCTACACACCCTCCCGCCTCCCCGGGACCTGTATCTGTTCCAGTTCATCTTAATTAGATATACACATATGGACATCCCTTCTTTCTTTCTACTAACTCCATCATTTCCCATCATGGCAAAAAACAATCTAAGAATAGAGCCCATGCCCATGTGCACTATCGTCCAAGGAAGGAGTCACCTATCTCGTGACTACAAAGACTTCTTCCAAGACGACAACAACATGCAATCATCCGAACTCAACACCAGGTAGCGATCTAATGCAAAGTGTAGAAATCTGCAGCTCTACATGCCAAGAACAGATGCATACTGTTAAGTAGCATTTTCCTTTCAGACCTTTGGAATGTGAGGGTGGGAAGGCATTGGGGCATTGAGGAAGCAGCCTGTGAAACTTTTCTTCTGATTCAGAGCACAGCTCAAACAGGCATGTTAGAGAAGTTAAGCCATCTGCACCAAAATTCAAGCTCTACCTACCTCTGTAGCAAGAATTCTGTCCCTCTGGAAAATCTCCTGTTAGTTGCAAGTTCTTGTGTGCTGTTCATTGGAGAACAGTAAATACCTGCATAAGTCCAATTCATACCCACTGTCAATGATTCCAGCTCCGCAAAAGTGCTACCTGTGGTATCCAGTTCAATAACACAAAGTATCCTTTGTGTGCAACAAATTCCCATCGAAAAAAAAGTTTGATTAAAAAGGGGCGAACACATCCTAATAAAAACCAATTCAGAATGCTTGCAAGAAATAACATCCTCCATTCCAAAATGAAACTTGATATGCACAGCAGACCTTGAGCATACCTCTTCAACATCCCAGCTCTAGGAAGGTTGAAACAGGGGCTCTGGCACCTTAAAAGAAGCAATGGAAAATCCACTTAGTGCACATTGTTTGTACCACATAAATTGGCTGTTTTGTGAATTGGAAACCCCTCTTCGTTTCACTGCTAAACATATTGTTACTTGGAGCTGTACTAGTTACAGCAGCAGCAGATATATTCAGGCTAGAGTAAAACTTTTCTTCTGCAAACATCTGCAGACTCAGTCTAGTGGGGTCAGTGTTGTGTACAATGGATGCTGCCTTCTTTTGGCTGGAGTACCTGGAGATTAATAGGAATGCATTGAGAATAAGTGACATTAAAATGTAGGTATTTAAGAGCCTTGGAAGATCAAAGTATGATCAGGTAGAAAGTCCATTACTCCATAAAGTGGAAGCACAGCATAGCAAAGCAAACCTATAAACACACTTTATTTGGAACAATTCTTTATCTGCAACAATTCTTTATCTGCATTAGAGAACCAAATATCTAAATGTTCAATGCAGCGTTCAACGCTGTATACCTTGCTGCATCAACAAAATCTAGTATAAGCAGAATTGCTACAGGCATAGGTAATCAAGCGAAGAAATCCCCAGGAGGAAAGGTACGGTTTGTAGGAATGAGAGGATGGATGGGAGGATGGAGAGTGAAAATGACACAAGATTATTTCTGAATGAAAAAGTAAGAGTTACTTAGTAAATGTGTGCAGACGTTTTGAAGTTGAACACAGGTCTTTTTTACTTGTTCTGCCTACACTCAAGGGGTAGAGCTGGACACATCTGTGGAATGCAGAAACATTACTAGAGCAGAATTAAGGGTCATTCTCTCATGGGGTCATATGTTTTGAAGGGTAAAAAATTATACATTAGGGTATTTAATGTGTTATTGAACTGTTTATGCCATTCACTCAAATTGTATTGTATTTTTTCCACCCAGACTATCTGTTGATTTTCATGAATAGATCAATTTTTCTTCCTAATTTGTAAGTAGTTGTTTGGGTCTTTTTATGCTAAGACATGGCTCTTCATCTCTTGATAGAACAATCCATGACAGGGATGACTGTTTATACAGCATGTTTGATGTTTTTCTGACATGGCTTATATAGTGCATTTGAACTGAGTGAATATGTTGCTGGCTGTCTACAGTAGTTAGACCAAAAGAGCAAACCTCAGCTGACCTCTATTTCTCTTCAGCATGATAGACTTACAGTTATACTGTTTATACCGAGTGATCTATCTAAAAAAAAATATTTGAGTATCTCTTTACTTGACAAGGATTGTTTCTCTAAGTGAAAAAAGGCATCAGAAAACAATAGTAATTCTGATTAGTTTCTTTGTGCTACTTAAGTCAATGAAGTGTCCCCATCTGTGGGCCTCTTTTTCTCAGCTCCCCCAAGCTAGATGCTTGCTAACTCCGTGAGCAGCAGATGAGTTGTTAAAGAAGCCGGTGAACACAGTGTGATGTGCAACTTTAGGAAGGACTGGGTATGTGGCACACTTGTTGATTCACACTTGTTGGTTGCTTGGTTTACCTTCTATATCTCATAGTTTTCAATTTATCCAAATGTCTTTAACGCTTGTATTTGTAAATACTGAGTTCTTGTCTTTATGTAGTAGTTTGATTCATTGCGAGTTGATGTTGAGTATATTATGTTCCATGAATGAGTGATATGTAGTCTCTGAGCTATTATTGATGAGAAGGTACCTATGTCTTCAAAATACCAATGAAGGGGTTATCTGAAACTTGAACCTATGAAAGAAAACTTATGAACACCAAGAGTGTGAATTAAAGTATTTCAATCTTTCACAGGAATCATTCGAGGACTTGCCGCACACACTGTTAACCCCGATCAAGATATAAGCCAATGGACAACTGCAGACAACGATGAAGGACACAGCAATAACCAGCTCAGAGTTGTTCTCCTATTACAATTTTTGGAGGACTTGGAGAAACTTATGTACAATGCTTACGAAGGATGCGCTAATGCACTAACTGCACCTCCGAAGGTTTGTGTAATGACTATAGCAACTGTTTAGCAAATCTAGATTTCCGTACATGGCCTGGGCTTTTGTTATTAAAACAATAGATTTATTTTCCTCCTGAATAATCAGTGTCTTGGAGGATGACATTGAGGTACAGATTAGACAGATGAGTGTGTCCCAGGCCGACGTGTGTCATCACTTTTGATGAAGGCATGCAGAAATTAAATAATGGGCCCACTTTAATTTCAGAGATCATCAGTGATCTGGCGAAAGGATGGGCTGTTGCTGGGACATTAGGAAAGGGAAAGGTGCTTTGGCTAAAATATGGAAGTTAGTTTGTGCCACTTGTTTCGATTATTGAGATTGTGACCTAAATAAAATTTCCATACACACCTAATTTTGCCATTGTAACACTGTTTTAATTACTTTTTTAAGAACTGTTGCTTTTGTCTTTTTAAGTCGTGTTCAGTGGCTAAAAGTGAAGTACAATCTTTTTGAAAATGTGAAGCAATCTATGTTGCAGCTAAAACGAGCAAAAAGCATAGAAAACCGAAGCAGCAGCAAAAAATTTAATAAGTCTAGCCTCCTCCAGAATTTCGTTAAGGTTATCATGTTAGTTGCATGGTATAAGTTTGCAGAATCTTCTGTGTGGATTATGATTAGCGGCTAGTCTATGCAGGGTGCAGTTGGATGTTCTGTGACGCATAAATTTGGTTGAGCTACCTATTAAAAGTGCATCAGTATTTATAACTTATTATTTCTTCAGGCATGGAACTGTTGATGGACATTGTTTTCTGGGAAATGCACAGATATTTACTAACTCTGCTTGCAGTGTATTTTGTCCACACACCTTACACACTACTGCACAGACAATGCTCCTGGACTTTGAAGTATTGGAATAGGTCATTACATTTAATGTTAGCTGCATTTAAACCCCATTGCATTTTAGCTATACTTTTCAGTGATGCTTTGGAAAAACACCATTGCTTCAAACTTTCTAATGCTTTCTCTGGAGAAGCGATGGTGAAGTGGACGGACCAACCCAAATCCCGCAGGCGGAGATCCTGCTTTCAAATATGGAATTGTGAAGCATAGGTTTAACTTTGTTTTGGAACACTTCACTTTCAAAATATTTGCTACATTGTGTTTGGCTTGGGGTTGTATTTTCTTTTTTCCCTGTTGGAGAAGCAGCTGCAGCTTTTTAGCCAACAGGTTTTGTGCAGATGTAATATAGTAACTTGGCTAAGAGGGAATGAGCAATTATTTTGCATGAGTATTTCAAAGTTTAATTGTGACAATGTGGATATTTTAAAAGTGTCTAAGCAGATTCTTGGTTTCTTAATTTATGACTGCATGATATTTTGTGACCTTTTTTCGTTTAATTATTGTTAGCTGCAAGCATGTTCATTTCATAAAGTGTCCCTACCCTGTTACTTTTCCCTAACTCCCAATCCTTTTCAAGGAAGATATTGTGTGCAGTAATCTGTGTTTCATTAAATTATAATGAGTGTGTGGAGACTGTATTTCTTCTCCCCTGTTGAAGATGCATGCAGTTCTCATAACTAAGTACCTTACCTTCATCATGTGTGTTATGTGTGAAACGAAGAGCTATCCCGATCCTCTTAGCCTTAGTGGGACACCTCAGCTAAGTCTCCCTGTGAAAGGAGACCCACCACATGCTTGGTACAGGGTATGATAGGCTACAGAAGGGGCACTGCTAATACTGGGATGACTGCTAATACTGTCATGACTGCTAATACTGTCCTCTGAAGGATCTGAGCACCTACTAAGTCCCTGGCTCTGATGACTCATCCTTCTGGAAAGGGTTTGTGGAGAATGCTAATAAACTGGCCTTTATTTATGTCATGTGTGATAAAACTCCCCTAGCATTCCAAATGTGTTGCCGCCTGCAGACTCCTCAGTCCATACTCATCTCAGATCTTGGTGTTGGCTCCATCTTAAATGGTTTCATACTGTAAATTTATTGCACCCTATTAAATAGTACTTATTGTTTTATGATAGTTAAATTAGGGGCCCACTTCCTGCTCACCAATGTGAGACTTTTTGGGTCCTGGGTCCCTCAATAGATACTTGGCATTATTATCATGGGATATTGTTGTTTACCATACTAGTTTCTTAGGGTAACAAATATTATTGACTCCAATTGTATACCGTTTCTCACTTGAGCTTGTCATGCAAAGTTATTGAAGTCCCGACTTAATCTAAGAGATAGTGGGGTTTGGAAACTCAGATGAACAGGACGCCTTAAATAACTCCATGTTCGAGGCATATGAGCTGCAGATCACACACTGTGCATAGATCGCCATCTGGTGTTGGGCCAGGATGTTTGCACTTTGATGTTGTCCTGGAAAAGTCTTTGGAAGTCATGAGATAGGTGATTCCTCCTTTGGACCATAGCGCGCATGGGCATCGGCTCCATCTTCATATTGTTTTTTTCCGCCATTGGGCTCAGATGTGTTTATCGCGCTCCAGTTCTTTGCCGTTACCAATCCAACTTTCGACGCAACCCTTCACCCTATTCTCCGGTATTGTTTTCGATCGCAATCCCTAGTCAACGAGCATCTCTACAAGCCAAAGACCTCAATTCAGATTTTCGACGAAGGCCTACGGGCCTACTAAGGCCAAGATATCTGGCTCATGGAAAGGACTCCATTTAAAAAGTGTCCTCAATGTGAGCCTCCTTCAGCTCCAAGAAAATTATTCGGGATCGTCGAGCTCAAAGAACCATGGCTCGATCATCGATGTCCAAGACATCTTCCAAGAGGGCGTCGACGTACCAGAACAGGAACGAGTCGAAGAAGGCCTTCTCAGCGCTTCTGAAGCCCAGGACTCTGACGTCGAGGACAGCACTCCAGGGCAGCGGGTCTTAAGTAGTGATGTCGACCCTGTCCCCTGTCTCCTTTGTTCTAGCAGCTCAACATTTAATGCCTTGTGATGCTAGATCCCTATTTTGTGCGTTGTAGTTTAGTTAGATAGCACAGATATTACTCTAAGGTGTCCAGAAAAAAATGCACACAGAAATATATATACTCCTCTACAATTCCAATTTCATTCTTACAGAAAGGTACAGAAAAACAGTGAAAGGGAGAATAAACAAGTGCAGTATCCGGACTGTGAGGAGACCTGGGAGGGCGGGGGCTGCCCGCGCATGCGCGCCTTTCCTAACTTTTGTTATGAGGAGCGAGCTCCGGCGCCAAAGCGAAGTGCGGCAGCTGAAGTCCCGGGTCCCAGGAGTGGGCCTGGGTGAAGACCAGTGGATAGCACTGCGGGGCTCCCTTGCCTAAGGGGAGAGCCCCGCGTCCTGCTGGCAGAGAAGCTAGAGTGCTCTGCGGGGCTCCCATGAGAAGTCCCGCGTGTGCCAGACAAGAGCCCGGTGAGGTGGGGGTGAGGGTGGGGGAGGGGGAGGGGGAGGGGTGTGTGTGTGTGTGTGTGTGTGTGTGTGTGCCTGCGTGTGTGTGCATGCATGCGTGTGTGTGTGCATGCGTGTGTATGCATGCATGCGTGTGTGTGTGCATGCGTGAGTGTGGCTGTGTGTGTGTGTGAGCGCGCGCGATTGAGAGAGGCAGAGGCTGACTTGCTGGGAATGTGACAGGAGATGTGCACGGCGCTGGTCTGGACGTGCGCGTCCACGAGGTGAAATCGCTGATGGCTTGTGCGTGCCCATGCCCTGTCCAACATTCCCAGCAAGTGGATAACATAAGGTCTTTCGCTGGACGCAGCGCTTCGCGCTGCTAACACCAGCTAGAGTTAAAAAGGCTTCGGTAACACCTTCACCTTCGGGCCCAGGTGCACACTGACAAAAGACTTCTCATGCTCCACCTTCGGGCCCGGCTAAAAAGTCCATAAATAAGCCTACAGGCCACTCTGGACCGAGTCAGCCTGCCACTGTTGAGGAAACACAAACCCTGGCAGCGAAAAAGAAAATGTCGTCCTCGCCGACCACTGCCTCCACGTCGACACACTCAACCCCAAAAGCTGTCGGCACCGACCCCTCCTAAAACATCGGAACCGAGCAAAAAGTCATCGGAACCGGGCAAAAAAACACTTACCAAGACTGCTACCTCTCAGACTTCGGAGCCCAAAAAAATCCTCTGAACCAAAAAAACAATCGGTTCCACAAGCTCCTATACCGGCTAAAACAACTCACTCTTCCAAGCCAAAAGAGCATAAAGCCACTCCGGAACCGGTTCCATGCAAGCCTTCAGAACCGAAAAAATCAGTGCCTAAAGACCAACCACAATCAGAAGAGCTTTTTTAACCAGATCCAAAGCAAAAAACTCTTCTAAAAGACCCAAAGACAGGTCAACTTACTCTTAGTTCCAAAAAGAGAACAATGGACATGCCTCTACCGCCTCCATCTCCACCAAAGAAGAGAGACCTTGCAACATCTCCTCTCAGAATACCTTCTCCACCTCCTCCTCCACCTCCCCTTCCACACCACTCCCCTACTCCCATCTCCACTCCCATCTTCTCCACCACCAGATGATGATGACCCCTCTGATGAAGAGAGGGACGGTACAGGCAATGAACCACTAGGGGATTCCAGTCCACCTTACACCCCAGACCCAGGGGATGATTATAACACACTAGATGTCCCTAATATACCACAAGAGGTCCTATATCCCTCTAGGCCTTCCCTGCCAGAGGACACCATGGGTTTCAACCAACTCATTCATAGAGCTGCACCATACCACAGGATAGATGTACATACAGACCTTGTGGAGGAGGATTTCGTAATGGACACAGTTGATACTTCACAAAGATCCACTTCACTTCTCCCTATGTTAAAAGGGGTAACTAAACACACACCTTAGGTATTCAAAGATCCTGTTAGGGCTAGGGTTATTAACCCCAGGATAGAAAAAAATACAAATCTGCCCCTACAGACCCTGTTTACATCAAGGGACAGATACCATTGGAGTTCGAGGCATGTGGGCTGCTAAATTCATATCTATTGCATAGATCGCCGCCTAGTGTTGGGTCCGGATGATTGCACATTGTTGTCCTGGAAGAGTCTTCGAAGTATCACGAGATAGGTGGCTCCTCCCCTGGACTACATTGCGCATGGGCATCGACTCCATCCCCAGACTGTTTTTTTCCGCCATTGGGTTCGGATGTGATTTCGACGTCTCCTGTTCGGAATCGATAAAACAACTCTTGAAGGCCACAAGGCTTTCTTTACTTCGTCGGTATAGTTAGCGTTCGGTCTCGTGTGTACTCCAACTCTTCGAGTCGGATAACTGTGGAGTCGGGTGACTCTTCGGTCATCGAGGCCCTGTCGACGCAGCAAGACCCGTACGACGCTATGATGGAACGAAGCCCGTTCAAGTACTGCCCCGTGTGCGGTTCGAAATACCCACACATCGACGTGCATCCTGTATGCAACAAGTGCCTGTCGCCGGACCACAACGAGGCCAACTGTATGGCCTGTTCGAAATTCAGGTCGAAGACGACGCTCAAGATTCGGCGCGTGGCGTGCCTCGAGGCCCAGCGATCGGCACCGGCGCCGGCAGACATCTTTGGCGACCCCGAAGCAGACGAGCAAGAGCTTCACCTGCAGATCTCACCTACATCGGCGGAGGTCGAGGCCGACTGCGGAGAACCCGTTGAGGGCCTGGACCTAGACGAAAACGTCGAGGAGGTAGGGGACGACGAGGAAGTTTGGGGCCGCGGAAGATAGCTCGGAGGAAGAGCTATGCCCCGTGCGTACAATTACTAAGGCTCAGGTCACGGGATCGCCACACGGCCTTACCCACGACCCTACTCCTCAGTCCTCGGCCCCGCCTCCTGCCCGGCTACGGACATACCAACGGAGCCTCCATTACACAAATCGAAACCATCGGAATCAAAAACAACAAAGATGGCCGACAAACCATCGACACCGAAGACGTCTGGGACTACATCGAAACCGTAGTCTTCGGAGCCCTCGAAGCCGCAGAAGGCTGTCGAACAGGCTAAGGTACCGAAAGGGGCCAAGGAGACCAGCTCGAAGAAGGTCGTCGAGCCAGTGTCGAGTAAGGTGGTCGAGTCGAAGTCGAAGAAGACTGTCGAGACACCTTCAACCAAGACTGCCGCACCGACAGGCAAACGGTCAGTCGAAGCGAAGTCGGCGAGGGGCACCGAGCCGAAGTCTGGAGCCCCGACGCAGAAAGAAAAATCTGCTGATCCAAAGTCTGCGACGTCGACAACTAAGGCAGGGACAGGGGAGCGGAGCGCAGCTGTCGAAGGTGCGTCCGCGCCACCCAAAGAAAAATCGGCGACGCTCGGATCTTCCCCTGTGGGTGGACAGAGGTCGTCGGTCGGATCGACGAAGCCGTCCGCTTCTTTTACGAAGCAAATCTCGGACTCCCTGAAACGGATAAGAGACAAGGCGTCGGAGCCGAAAACACCTTCGGTACCGAAGCCAAGTGTTCCACTGAAGAAGACTTCGATGCCGATCCTCTATACTCTACCACGAAGGTGGCGCCGAAGGCTTTTGCACCTCGTACGGTGCCCGAGGACTCGGAGGCATTGAGGCAGACTCAGCTAAGTGGAGGCTTTGGTCGACCACCTTTACCTGACGACCAAGCGGAGCATTTTATCGACGCCGACACGGTTAGATTAACGCTCTACAAGAGGAAAATTACATCCCAGCCTGTGGAATCCTATGTAATACCTCTAAAGAAGAAAACGCCTGCACCAGACACACCAGAACTTGTTGAACCCATTCCTCAACGGCCTAGGAGGAGTCCTACACCTTCACCCACTTGCTCAAATGGAGATGAGGGTGAACAAGATGAGGGGTATAACTTCCCAGACAATACTGACCCTGATGAGCAGCAGGACTCATGGATACACTCTGGTGATCAGGGGGACCAACAGGTGGTCAGTGACCCACATATGTATGGGGTTAAAACTTCTCCAACTGAAGACTCTGCGGCATTTAATGCCTTAATTGAAAGGGCGGCTACAAACCATAAGGTGGAGATGCATGCCGACCCTGTGGAAGTTGACTTTTTGTTTGATACTTTCTCTGCATCAGAAAAAACTGTGAAGACACTTCCAATGCTTAAAGGGGTTCTCAAGCATGCCACAGACATTTTCAAGGAACCCACCAGAGCCAGGGTGGTGAACCCACGAATTGAAAAGAAATACAGGCCGGCACCTGGGGACCCTACTTATATACGAGGCCAGTTGCCTCTAGACTCTTTGGTGGTCTCAAATGCCCGCAAAAGGGCGAATTCGCAGACAACGGGTGAACCTCCTCCCCCGGACAAAGAGTCAAAAGTGCTGAAGGCAGCGGGCAAAAGGGTGGCTGTGCAGGCAGCCAACATATGGCGCATTTCTAACACACAAGCCCTATTAGCCAGGTATGATAGGGCGCACTATGACACCTTAGAGCAGCTCTTACAACACCTTCCAGACAAGTTTAAAGAAGGAGCTGAGATGCTGATACAAGAGGGCAAGCTAATTTCTAACGCTGCAATTAAATGTGCGCTAGACGTGGCAGATACAGCGGCGAGAGCGGTCAACACTAGTGTTATGTTGAGGCGTCAGGCATGGCTCCGCATCTCAGGGTTCAAGCCAGAGATACAGACGACTATCCTCAACCAGCCCGTCAATCCAGACAGACTGTTTGGGCCTGAGGTTGACACCACCCTCAAAGATCAAAAGAGATACTGAGACGGCTAAGTCCATGGGGGCACTTCAGTCTCAGCAATACAGAGGAAACACTTTTCGTCGCTCAAGTACACGGGGTGTTACCAGAGGACACTTGGCACAGCAGTCACATTTCAGCAGAGGAGGCGCCCAGGCCTCGTACCCCAAACAGAATAGAGGTGGTTACTGAGGAAACAGCGCCAAGGGCAGAGGCAGAGGCAACAATAGTTCCCGTTCCTCTGCTGCCAACAAACAGTGACTCTCTGTCACTGCCCCCCGACCATCCAACACCTGTCGGGGGGGGAGACTCCAGCAGTTCCTGCCAGTCTGGACGTCCATCACCACAGACAGGTGGGTAAGGAAACTTATCCAGTTCGGTTATTGTTTGGAGTGGACGTCCACTCCACCCAACATACCCCCAAGACAACAGCAGAGCACTTGCACTTATTGGAGCAAGAGGTTCTTGTGATGCTGCAAAAAGGCGCAATAGAGCTCGTGCCGGTGGAGGAAGAAGGCACAGGGGTTTATTCCCTGTACTTCTTAATCCCGAAAAAGGACGGTTCACTCAGACCCATTATGGACCTACGCCCCCTCAACCTGTACATCATCTCAGAACATTTTCATATGTTAACACTGCAGCAGGTTCTTCCATTGTTAAACCAGGGAGACTTCCTCGCAACCTTGGACCTCAAGGATGCTTATTTTCACATACCACTCCACCCATCCCACAGAAGGTACCTCAGGTTCACCATACAGAACAGGCATTACTAGTTTAAGGTCCTACCCTTCGGAGTGACCACTGCCCCCAGAGTGTTCACAAAGTGTCTGGCGACGGTGGCGGCGCACCTCAGGAGACAGAACATACATGTCTACCCTTACCTAGACGACTGGCTCGTTCAAGCAAAGTCGGAACAGCAGTGCGCCGCAGACATGTCCCACACAATTCACTTCCTTCACGGTCTGGGGTTCTCACTGAACTATCCAAAGTCGCACCTTCAGCCAGCCCATGTGCGGCAGTATCTGGGCGCGACAATAAATACTCCGACTGCTACGGCTCAGCCGAACCAGGTGAGGATCGACAACATCCAGTCGCTCATCCAAAGGTTCAGACCGCAACACTCACTCCCAGCGAGAGTGTTTTTGCAGTTGATAGGCATGATGGCCTCCTGCATCTTCATAGTCCCGCACGCAAGGTTGCATATGCGTCCGCTCCAAGAATGCTTGGCGCATCAGTGGACACAGGCTCAAGGACAATTGAAAGACCTAGTGTTGGTGACCGGTTGGGCATACCGCTCTCTGCATTGGTGGAATCCACACAACCTTTGCAAGGGCCGACCGTTCCAGGAGCCTGTGCCGCAGATCATCATGACGACGGACGCTTCTCTCCAGGGATGGGGAGCTCATGTGCTCCACTACACGGTGCAGGGACTATGGACGACACAGCAAAAGAAGATGCACATCAACTATCTAGAGTTGATGGCAATCTTCATGGCACTCAAGTCCTTCAAGGTACATCTGTGCAACAAAGTCGTGTTGATCCGGACGGACAACATGACTGCCATGTACTACATCCAGAAGCAGGGAGGTACGCACTCTCCACAGCTGTCTCACCTGGCTCAGAGCATGTGGAAGTGGGCCATTCAGAGGAACATTTTCCTCATGGCGGAACACCTCCCGGGCAAGGACAATCAAATGGCGGATCTGCTCAGCAGGTATAGCCATCAAATGCACGAGTGGGAGATACATCCATCAGTACTCCGCCCGTACTTCCAGCAGTGGGGTCATCCAGAGTTAGACCTGTTTGCCACAAGGGAAAACGCAAAATGCCGAAGCTTTGCCGCCAGGTTCCCTCACCCACAATCGCAGGGCAATGCGATATGGATGAACTGGTCAGGCAGATTTGCGTACGCTTTTCCCCCAGCACCTCTAATACCGCTGGTGGCAAGAAAGCTAAAGCAACACTCGATGACACTCGTCCTGGTTGCTCCAACGTGGGCACGCCAACCATGGTACACCACGTTTCTAGAACTCTCCGTGGTACCGCAACAAAGGCTGCACCTCACACCCAGGCTCTTGACGCAGAACCATGGCGACATTCAGCATCCAGATCCGCAACAGCTCAATCTGGCGATCTGGCTCCTGAGGTCTTAGAATTTGGCTACCTCAACCTGCCTCCAGAATGCATGGACATCATCAGGGAGGCACGGAAGCCCACTACAAGAGCTTGCTATGCAGCAAAATGGAAGCGGTTTGTCAATTATTGTACCCACTAGATGCATCCATTCCAAACATCATCTGCTATTTGTTGCATCTTTACAAATGCAATCTAGCGTACGCTTCCATTCGGATACACTTATCCGACATAGCGGCTTATCTTCAAAACCGGCAGCATCTCTCTGTTTTCAGGGTGCCTGCCATTAAAGCTTTTCTAGAAGGGCTGAAGCGGGTCATTCCTCCCAGGACCCCACCCGCTCCAGTATGGAATCTCAACGTGGTCCTCACTAGGTTGATGGGCCCACCTTTTGAGCCTCTACATTCGTGTGAGGTTCAGTTCTTGACATGGAAAGTGGCTTTCCTCATTGCTATCACGTCTCTAAGACGTGTTAGTGAGCTACAAGCGCTCACAATACAAGAGCCATTTATACAAGTGCATTCAAACAGGGTAGTGCTCCGCACTAACCCCAAGTTCCTTCCAAAGGTGGTGTCACAGTTTCATGTCAATCAGACGATTGAACTGCCCGCATTCTTTCCAAACCCAGAAACAGTAGCAGAAAGAATGCTCCACACGCTGGACGTTAAAAGGGCATTAATGTACTACATTGACAGAACACAACACTTTAGAAAGACACAGCAACTTTTCGTTGCCTTCTCAGCACAGCACAAAGGCAACCCTATTTCCAAAGCTGGAATAGCCAGGTGGATCGTTAAATGTATTCAGATTTGTTATCCGAAGGCTAAACGCACTTTAACGGTCCCCCCCAGGGCACACTCCACACGCAAGTTGGGGGCCTCCATGGCATTCCTAGGTAACATTCCTTTGGAAGACATTTGTAGAGCAGCCACGTGGGCTACACCACATACATTTACCAAACATTACTGTGTAGATGTGCACTCCAAACAGCAGGCAGCTGTAGGACAGGCTGTTCTCAAAACTCTTTTTCAGACTTCTGCAGCTGGCACGGGCGGCCGCCGTTAATGAGGGGACTGCTATGTATTCTATGCAATAGATATGCATTTAGCAGCCCACATGCCTCGAACTGAATATGCTACTTACCAGTATGCATCTGTTCTTGGCATGTAGGGCTGCTAACATTCATATCGCCCACCCTCCTCCCCGGCGCCTGTAGCAGCTGCAGATTACTTCTTGCATTTCATCACTAGCATGGACATCATTTCTACTATCGCACTCCATCTTTGCCACAATGGCTAAAAACAATCTGGGGATGGAGTCGATTCCCATGCGCACTGTAGTCCAGGGGAGGAGCCACCTATCTCGTGATACTTCGAAGACTCTTCCAGGACAACAATGTGCAATCATCCGGACCCAACACTAGGCGGCGATCCATGCAATAGATATGAATGTTAGCAGCCCTACATGCCAAGAACAGATGCATCTTGGTAAGTAGCATATTCATTCCTTAGTCTCTGACAAGGAATCAAAACTCTTGGATGCCTCTGGTAAATGCACAGCGTCACAAGCGGCCAATATATGGCGAATCGCCAACACACAGGCTTTGCTTGCTAGATATGACAGGGCACACTACGATGAACTAGAGACCCTATTGCAACATCTATCTGACAAATACAAGACCAAGCTCAATGACCTTATACTCATAACAAACACCTCCATTCGTTGCGCTCTAGACGTGGCAGATACTGCCTCCCGAGCCATTAACACAAGTGTCCTGTTACGTAGACCTGCATGGCTACGCATTTCAGGTTTCAAACCAGAAGTGCAAACTTCAATACTTAATCAACCATTTGATGAGCAACACCTTTTTGGCCCTGCTGTAGATTCATCTCTAGAAAAGATGAAAAAAGATACTTACACAGCTAAATCAATGGAAGCTTTGCAATCGCAAGCTCCCAGATATTGTTTTCGTCGCTCCTCTTACAAAGGCACCTCCAGAGGTTATTCCTCTTGTTATGTATCATTTAAGGACCCTATTGTAAGTTTCCCGATTCATGCCCTTATATAGGTATAAATCACCATATCCTTATATAGGCATAGAAATCATAACCATAGTTAGGCATAGCTCATGCAGTCCAAATACGGCAGGGCTACTTACACTAGTTTCGAAAATCCACAACGATTTCTTGGGAAACTCCGCTTCAGCAGCCGGGGACTTCCCCTTGCTTGAATATTGATTTGTCCAAGAACTCATGGAGTTTTCAAAGAACTGAGACTCTTTGATGACATTATTATGTCCAACTGTACGTCAAAGTCGACACCTTCAAGGTATAAATATGCCCACACTCGCCCAAGCAAACACTCGGTGGTTTGGAGCAGATCGACTATCTACTTGCCCGATGCGCCCTGCTACAGCAAGTGCTAAAGGAAGCCGACCCTCCAGCAGACGCACTGAGAGACGCGCTGTCTTTTCTTCTGCTGAGAAATCCAGCTCCAGTGTTTCCAAGCTACCCTTGCGGGTTGTTGGGAAATAGTCCTGAGTCTGACCTTCTCCATTCTAAACTAAAGTACGGAGCTGATTAGACCCATAGAGATTTCTTGGGCAGATTCTTGGCAAAAGAATACTACATTTATGCTACACTTCACTTACTTATTCCCTCGTACTAAGCTTAGGTTAGGTACACCGGGGTAGGCGTATTTTAGAAGCACCAGTTGAGTACTTTTAGCCTCTGTTATTTATGTATGTATTTATATATGGTTTAGGAACCATACAATGCTCTTACAGTATTATTTTATTCTACTATTTATACTGTACGCATTATATTTTACAAACAGTGTTACGATTGTAGCAGTTCATTCCTTATGCTTGAGAAAGAAGTCTGTTCAATAAAACCTTTTATTGAAAACGCCCGTCTTTCTACTTTCTCTGTACCTCTAGTGAAACGAAGCATGCACGATTGACTGAGTGAAATATCTATCTATTGTTTCCACGACTCTGAAGATACGTTTTATCTTGGGGAAACAAAGTTGTCATGTTTATGCGGTTGTCAGAGACTAATCCCTTCTTGTGAATTCGAGAAAGTTTCTAGTGACCTCCGAGCTAGCTGTCACACACAATTAAGTGTAGTATATTTAAAAGAGACCTAGTCGACCTCAGTCCTACGTCTAATCTATAGGATATATTATTCCAATGCGCAGAGCCTATTGGGAATACATGAACTACACTACACTCTGACATCACCTCCACATCTTACAAAACTCTCACCCAAACCTCATTTACCAGAGGTTATCAAAGAGGAGGCTACAGAGGTAATAATAACGAGGGTCGAGGCAAAACCAACAATACTCGTTCCACCTCCAACCCTACCCAATGACTTCCCTCCACTCCCCGATCCATTTCAGTCCGGTTGGGGGGAAGATTAACACAATTCCTACCTGTCTGGAACAACATTACTACAGACAAGTGGGTAAGACAAATCATTCAAGCAGGCTATTGTCTGGAACTCACCGCTACCCCCCCAAACATACCACCCAGACAGCACCCATTGTCTCTAGAACACTTATCGCTGTTAAGGCAAGAGGTAATTCCCCTCCTACAAAAACATGCAATAGAACCAGTACCGCTGCATCAGCAGAACACCGGGCTTAACTCCCTCTACTTCCTCATTCCGAAGAAAGACGGACCCATCTTGGATCTGAGACCCCTAAACCTGTACATAAAATCAGACCATTTTCACATCGTCACACTTCAACAGGTCCTTCCTCTGCTCTCACAAGGAGACTTCCTTGCCACTCTAGACCTCAAGGACGCCTACTTCCATCTTCCCATTCACATCTCTCACAGGAAATATCTCAGGTTTGTAGTGGACAGTCAGCATGACCAGTTCAAGGTACCCCCATTCGGAGTCACCACAGCACCCAGAGTCTTCACCAAATGTCTGGCAGTAGTTGCAGATCATCCAAGAAGACAACAAATTCACGTCTTCCCATACTTGGACGACTGGCTCATAAAAGCCAAGTCATACAACCATTGTGTACAACACACTTTCAGCCACCATTCAACTACTTCACAACTTAGGGTTTACCATAAACCACGCAAAGTCTCACCTACTACCGTCTCACATACAACAGTTCCTCGCTGCCACAATAAACACCTCAAAAGCATTAGCATATCCCAGTCCACCCAGAGGAGCAAGCATGCACACCCTCATAACAGAATTCCATCCCAGCTCGAGTGTTCATGCAATGGATAGGAATGATGGCCTCTTGCATATTTATAGTACCTCATGCAAGATTTGGTGTTGGTGGACGGCCGCATCCATCGCTCTGTGCAGTGGTGGAACACCAAAAACCTTTCAGAAGGGCAGCTGTTCATCGAGCCGGTTCCCCTGATAGTGCTAACAGCGGATGCATCACTCTCTGGCTAGGGAGCTCATCTATTACATCACACTATACAAGGTGTGAGAAGTTGGCCTGGTATATGATGTTAACTATTCTAGTGAGCACCTTGCACCAGTCCAAACAACCCTTATGGTGATGGTTGTAAGTCAACCTTATAGACCAGCTATCCTAGTGGTAGCGTGGACAGAACAGTCTTAGGCTAAAAGACTCTTTAGGGCGTGTAAAGCCAGCTGTTTTGCCATATGTAACCCTTGAATATCAAATGAAAGGACACCACACAGGATATATATAGAATATATATGTATTTATTCACTAACACACTCCTCTGAACTCTTTATGAGGTCAGAGGCAAAGGCACATAACCAGTTACACTTAGAAATACTTTAAACAGCACAATTTACAGTCAGGCCCTAGGGGCGCGTAAAACAACATACTAAGTAAGTGGTATAAGGACCACGACTTGGGAAAGGAGAAGGCCTAGGGCCTAGAGAATCGCTGGGGCTACACTATCTGACCCTTAGGTTAGGAGTAGGAGGCCCACAGGCGGCGCGTGCAGTGTCTTTACACACATGCGGGAGTCAATGTTAGGTCAATGGGAACTTAGAAGGTAAGTAAATGAAGATTTAGGACACTTCCGGTCTAGCTAGGAGGAAACAACTAGTAAATCTGGGCACTAGGATAGTCAATCCCTACTGGAGCACTGAAGTACTCGCGTTACCGCACCCACGGGCTGCGGGTGCATAGGTGTCAAAGTGTGTCGGGTTTCGTCGTTGTTCTCAATCGAGCCTTGAAGAAAGATGCTGCAGGCGACCAGGAGGAAGATGTCCGAGTGGATCCAAGGGTGGATCTAGGATGAAGAGGACCTGAAAGCAGAGGGGACAGAGTCTAGGTCACTAGCCAGTGACCGGGTGGAACCAGGGAGGAACGAGGAGCAATCAGGTGCGGATGTGAAGCTTGTCGGTGCAGCCACGCGGACCAGGAGGCGTTGAGGACGACCAGGTGCTGGAGAGGACCTGTCCCAAAAAGGTTCTCGCAGATGGAGGGGTCGACTTCAAGATTGGAGCTAACAAGCCTAAGCAATGGCAACCCACGCATGATACACAAAAGGCTTCTGGTGCAGACCAGGAGGATCTGAGGTACTTCACCTTTTCAGGGAAGCGAGGGCCAGTCTGGAGCAACCAGACCAGCAATGGATTTTCACAAGGATCGTCGTCAGAGGGCTACTAGCCAACGGGCCAGCAACCGGACAACTCGTCGAGCAGAACACAAGTAGAAGGGCACCACGCAGATCTCTTGGAGTGTGGAGGGCTGGTTTTCGGTGCAGGTGGAGCTCGGTGTCGGGGTATCTCAGTCCCCAGTGCACAGCTTCGAGGATGCCTCAGGAGCTGCGCTGTTAGCAAGTTGAAGACTTTACAAGTTGCCTGGTTCCACGGATTCCGACGCCTTCCACGGAGCTCAGCTGTGCTGGAGTCGTGCAGTGGGGTCAGAGGAGTCCTGGAGTCGAGGTCTTGTCAGGCTCTGCGCTCGAGTTCCGACTGGAACAGGGACAAAGCAAGCCGTCGAGTTGCTGGATGGTGCCTGGTTTCCCAGGGTGGTCACTCCCTGGCCACAAGGGAGATTCTTCAGTCTTCAAGTCGGTTGAATGTCGAAGGGTCCAGAGTTTCGTTTTAAGTTTCAGTTCAGGATCAAATCTAAAGTCTCCTGGGTCAGCTCCTATCTTTATACTACTAAAGGGGGCTGGTTTACTCACTCGGTCCCTCCTATGGGTGGGACCAGGAAGGGGGTGGTTACACCCCCTTTCCTTTGTCCAGTTTCGCGCCAGAGCTGGGGCTGGAGTGCCCCAGCACCGGTTTGAATTGGACTATGCATGGAGCACCTAGTGTGCCCCAGGCAGTGTCTGTTTCTTTTCAGCCCTCACTGTCCCAATACACAAAATCCTGTCTGGGGTGGTGCTCGCACCTCTCCCGGCAGGAAACCTATTGTCCAGGCCTCCCTCGCTGGAAGGACTCCCAGCAGCAGGAGGTCAGACTTGTGTCTGTGGCAGCAGCATCCATTTTATGACGCTGGGGCTCTGGTTAACTTTAACCGGGATAGTCAGCAACAACATGTCTTCTCCCTCTAGAAGGGTGGAATGCTACCCCCGTTGCCAGAATTGGCGAGGGGGTAGTATTCCAAAGCGTATGACACCTTACACGACATGTTTAGATAAAGCCAAACCAACGTTAGCATTTAACCGCGAGGTTCATAATGCACTTAAGAGTATATGGTATGGCAATATCATAGATCAGCTATAAGGACATGGTTCCGAAAGCTGCAGACAGGCTCAGCTCATGCTAGAGCACCATCTCACACATAACCAAGCACTCTGCCTCCAGGATTGTTATGGCCTGCAATAGGAGTGACTTATAGGTTACTGTGTGTCTATATTTCAGGGTAGATATAGGAATACTATACCTAAGCAAGGGGTGATTACACGACCTTGCCCCAGCTGAGTGATCAGCCAGTTGCGTCAGTTTGAGTGGCCAGCCAGGGGTGGCATAATACATGCTGCAGCCCCTGGTAGGCCTTGGTTACACCTATGCCCGGAGTACCTAAGTTAAACTTCTACAGGGGCTGATAAGGTGAGCCAATTCCCAATTGTGGATGTACCTCGAGTACATGGTGTGAATTTAGAGAGAGTGCATCTGGGCTGTGGGTCTGATTAGCAGGTCCACAGCCACATCCAAGTCAAACCAGTAAAGCAATAGGAAGCAGGCCCTACTCTCCGACACAAGGCATGTGGACACCGCAACAAAAGTTGTTCCACATAAATCATCTGGAGTTACTAGCCATTTACCTAGCCTTAAAGGCATTCCAGAAACAAATATCAGGCAAAGCTGTCCTAGTTCGCACCGACAATATGACAGCAATGTACTACATACAGAAACAAGGCGGGACACACTCCATACAGAGCTTTCTCAACTAGCACAAAGCATATGGAGATGGGCTATTCGGCAGAACCTTTTTCTCCTAGCCCAACAGGGTCCAGGAGTCCAGAACAACATAGCAGATCTGTTATGTCGTCAGACGCAACAGTTCACGAATGGGAGCTTCATCCGCAAGTTCTTCAACCATTATTCCAGTTGTGGGGGCAGCCAGAGACAGATGTCTTCGCCACACACCAAAACGCCAAATGCCTAAACTTCGCCGCCAGATATCCACACCCATTGTCCAAGGGCAATGCGATATGGATGAGTTGGTCAGGCAAATTTGCGTATGCTTTTCCGCCTCTCCCACTCATTCCACTGGTGGTGCGCAAACTGCAGCTACACTCACTGACACTCATCCCAGTTGCTCCAGCATGGGCCAGACAACCTTAGTACACCACATTACTGGAACTATCTGTAGTCCAGCACCAAAAACGATACCTCTCCCACGCCTCTTAACCCAGAACCAGGAAGAGATCAGACACCCGGACCCAGCTCAGCTCAACGTAGCGATCCGGCTCTTGAGGTCTTTGAATGTGGCTACCTTAACCGTCCCCCTGACTGTATGAATGTTATCAGAGAAGCTACACGCCTCACCACTAGAGTTTGCTGTGCATCCAAAGGGAAAAGGTTTGTCATATACTGCTACAATAATATCAATCCCTTAGATGTGTCACTCCAACACATCATAGATTATGTGCTACATCTCCAAAGGTCTAATCTATCATACACATTTATTAGGTTACACCTTGCTGCTAAAGCAGCCTACTTACAAAACAGACAACATTTGTCACTAATCAGAGTACCTGCCTTCAAAGCCTTTATGGAAGGACTCAAAAGAATAATTCCACCTAGAGTAACTCCCTCACCTTTGCGGAACTTAAATATTGTTCTCACAAGACTAATGGGTCCTCCATTCGAACCTCTGCACAAATGTGAAATGCAATTTCTCACATGGAAAGTTGCTTTCCTAGTGGTCATTACTTCCCTTAGAAGAGTCAGTGAGCAACAGGCACTTACTATTCAAGAACCATTTTTACAACTCCATCATAACAAAGTGGTTCTCGGAATAATTCCAAAATTCCGTCCTAAACTTATTTCTCCCTTTCATCTCAATCAGTCTGTAGAATTGCCAATATTTTTCTCGCAACCACAAACAGTCGCAGAAAGAGCTCTTCATATGCTAGACGTAAAAAGAACACTCCTTTATTATATTGACAGAACAAAACCTTTTCGCAAAACACAACAACTTTTTGTGCCCTTCTCACCACCCCATAAACGTAACCCCATATCAAAATCTGGAATTACAAGGTGGATTGTCAAATGCATACAAATTTGCTATCAAAAACCAAAAAGTACATTATCTATTCCCCTAAAGCCCACTCTCCCAGAAAAATAGGGGCTTCAATGGCTTTCTTAGGGAACATTCCCTTAGATTACATCTGCATTGCAGCTCTATGGTCTACACTGGACACATTCACAAAACACTATTGTGTAGATGTGCAAGCAAAGCAACAAGATAGTGTGGGCCAGGCTGTACTCAAAACATTATTTCAAACAACTGCAACAGATACTGGCGGACGTCGCTGGCATCTATTCTTGGCATGTTGAGCTGCAGATTCATACACGCCCACCCGGCTACCTTTATCTGTTCCAGTATTATCTTATTTAGATACAGCATACATGGGCATCTTTTCTGTTTATCACAAAACTCCATTATTTCCCTAACTGGCGAAAAAACAATCTGAATATGGAGCCGATGCCCATGCACACTATGGTCCAAAGGATGAGTCACCTATCTCGTGACTTCCATAGACTTTTCCAGGACAACAACAAAGTGCTAACATCAGGGCCCAACGCCAGATGGCGATCTATGCACAGTGAGTGAATGCAGCTCTACATGCCCAGAAAAAAGATGCATACTGGTAATTTCCTTCTAGCCTTTGCTATTGCTTCAGGGTAGAATATAATTATTTTCATCTAAATAACTCTGCATTATTTTTGGGCTGAAGTTGCTTGCACCTCCTGAAGCGAAGTTATGACCAAATGGTTTTTATAGCATTTACCTGGTAGGGCCAGCATTTTCTATAATATTTACCCTGCAGCCAATGTTATCCGATGTTTTTTTTTTCTCATGTTGACTCTAGGCACTTTGGGACTCTTCTGGTATGTTACTGTAGTGTTTACAAATGGCCCTTCGTGTTCCAGTCAGTGGGGCAGTGATGGTAAACAAAAGTAATACAATACAGTAACTTGTTATGATATATCTCACTCTGTTTCAGTGAGTGTCCTTGTAAGACTGGACAGTGGCTTGAATTCACAGCAGCGGAGTTTCCAGACACCAAAACAACGGCCCCACCCAGTCTAGCCAACAGTCCAGTTTAGGGTTCCTTCACAGTCCGTGCCCAATATTTTGATAAAGGGTCCTGTGGAACAGTGGTCAGCACCCATTTTGAAGTAACTTGGGTACAAGTTACCCTTGAAATTTCCCTGTGCCCTGGGTAGCGAAAGTATTGTAAGGGATTCACCAGCTTTACCTGTTTTCTCTTTGACTCGACTTTAGGCTTGGGAACCAACAGAACATGGAAAAGCCAGTATCTCTGGAGCCATTAGGGTTAAAGATTGTTCAGATGAGCCCCTAATTGGGTTGCTGACTCCAGCTTGCAGAAATCTACCCTGGGTGGGTGAAGGCACAGTCCTTCAAGAACCCTTTGGGACAGGAACGTAGAATATGGGATATCTAAGGGTGTGTGGTGAATTGAGGAGTGTGCCGCCTCAACAGTGAAAATCCAGGAAAGTACATGTGCAGCACCATAAACGATTATCTGAAAGAAACCGGTTAGTGTTAGATTCCTTACCTTAGAATATCCCCAGGCGTCAGACTGGATCCAGAAAGTTTTGCGTAGCAGTACCCTTCCTTTTCAGTAGGTCTCGTCCGCGGCTCCATGTCCGTCGTTTGCGTCGTGATGACGTCGTCGGAGTACTTAGACACCGCCCTCGCGCGCTGACGTCAGTTCTTCTTTTTTCAACGCCGGCAAGCGCAGATCCGGAAAAAGCAGTACTCTTTGTCATTTTTGACTAAACTTTTTCGATCCTTTTTGATCACTATTCGAGTCTTTACGACTCTGTGCCGGTAGGGACGCCCGGGTTTAAGCCCTGTACCGACTGCACCCGGCTGATGTCGGTTACCGATCCTCACCGCCGGTGTCTCTATTGCCTTGCGGCCGACCACGACGACCGGTCGTGCCCCGACTGCCGGGCCTTGACGTCGAAGGCTAGGCCGGAGCGGTCCCGTAAGCGCCTCGAGCTCCGGCAGTCTGCCCTGTGCCGCTCAAGGTCTTGGTCCAGGAGGGGGTCGAGGGCCCGGTCGCGGGCCACAGTCATCGAAGCTCGGCGAGTTGTCACCATTCGTCGAGCTCCAAGTCCTCAGGTAAGAGGCACTAGAAGTCGAAGAGACGACATCGCTCTTCCGACTCCCCTCCCGACACGGCCCGGGGTTCAGGCGACTCCGGAGCCATAGGCGACTCCGGAGCCACAGGCTCCGCGGCCAGCTCCACACCCGCCGGTCCCTGGGCTGAACGTGATGTCGGAGGAGATCGAGGCCTTCCTCATGGCCATGAGGTCCCTCTCTCCACTGTCGGGTCCCGCGGGAACGCCTTCGGGCCCCGCGGCCCCGGCTGGGAATTCTTGTGGGCCGGGTGCTTCATTTCCGGCGCCGTCGGGTGCTTCGCCCCCGGCGGCTGCTTTGGCCCCGGCGCCGTCGGCGACTTCGGTCCCGGCGCCGCAGTCCCCCACTGGTTCTGGTTCCGGATCTGGGTTGCCGCTGGTCGCCCTTAGGACTCTGCCGGAGTCGACCCCCAGGATGTCGCCCCCGCACAACGTCGTCCCTGATCTCTCCTTCGGTCCGGGTCTGGCGTCGGACCGACGTCGCTCAATGCCGCATTCGGCGCTGGCTGAAGGAGCAATTCTTCTTTGATCCAGCTCCATCCTTTGACCCTGAATTTCAGGACATGGAGGACGAGGGGGATTGGGAGGGGTCTAAGGACCCTCTGACACGGGAGTGTCAGTCATTTCAGGACTGGACAGACGAGCTAGGGGAAGCCAGTGGTCTCGATACTTCACCTGACACTGGCTTTGTCTCCCCTCCTACCGTAGCTACGGAGGAGGGGGCTGCTTATAGTGTGGTGCTGCCGAGGGCGGCCAAGGCCTTGGCTCTTGAGCTCCCCGTCGCGACTGTGCGGTCTAACATCCTCACTGAGATCCTTAAACCGCAGGTAAGCTCTCCGGAGCCTCTACTCCCGTTTAATGAGGCTCTCACGGACGTCCTGTTGGGCACCTTGTCCAAGCCCGCTACAGTCTCGCCTGTAGATAGGCACGTTGCCAGGCGCCACCTCCCGGCTCCAGGCGACCCTAGTTTTCAGTCCACCCACCCCACCCCGAGAGCCTGGTTATCCAGGCCTCTACTTCCCAGTCCGCATTCCTGACTACACCCCCAGATTGGGAATACAAAAGGTATGAACAGTTTGGCTGTTTCCTCCCTCAGTTTGGCGTTGCGCTCCGTCAATACAGCTTGCCTTTTGGGCCATTACACCCACTCTCTGTGGGATATGGTTGCAGCCGTGCTGCCGGAGTGCCCGGAGGGGGCCCGGGCGAAGCTCGCTCAAGCCCTCGCGGAGGGACGAGACGCAGCGCGGTACTTCATTCGATGTGGGCTGGATACCACGGACTCACTGGGCAGGGCGATATCAACGACTGTGGCGGTTCGCCGCCACGCCTGGCTGAGGTCCACCAACTTCTCGGCTGTTGTCCAGAACATCCTCATGGACATGCCATTTGATGGCAGCCAACTCTTTGGTGGCAAGGCAGATAATGCGCTTGTACGCTTTAAGGACTCCAGGGCTACGCCAAGTCCTTGGGCCTCTCGGGCCAGCGTCAGCAGCAGTCTGCCTTTCGCTCCTTTCGTGGCCAAGGAAGGGGCGCCCCTTCAGGTCCTGCCAGCCACGGGCCGCATTCTAACATCCAGCACGGCGGCGGATGTGGTAACCGCCGTGGCGGTGCCAGGGGACAACGGCAAGGCCAGTCCACATCCACCCCCGCAGCATCTGCCTCAAAGCCTACCTAGTCCGAGCTTTCAGGCCTATTTGACGCCAGTGGGGGGCAGGGTCTGCCATCACCTCCTCCACTGGTGCTACATCACATCGGACAGGTGGGTGCTGCAAATCGTCCGAAGGGGCTACTCCCTCCTCTTTGAGGCGACCCCTCCAGCCATGCCAGTGCAGTACCACCGCGTGTCGGGGGATCACTTGCAACTTCTGCGAGAGGAAGTATCGGCCCTCTTGGCCAAAGGGGCAGCGAGCGCGTTCATGGGCCAGAAGTAGGTCTAGGTTGCGGAGAAGGGCAAAGGGGGCCTACGCCCTATCTTGGACCTGCGAACGTCATCGGCTTCCTTCGGAAGGAGAAGTTCAAGATGCTGACTTAGGCTCAGGTCTTAGCTGCTCTGGACCCCGGAGACTGGATGATAGCGTTGGACTTGCAGGACGCCTATTTCCACATTCCTGTCCTGCCGGCCCCCCGGCGTTACTTGCGGTTCACGGTAGGCCACGGGCCCTTTCAGTTCACCGTGCTCCCCTTTGGCCTTACCAGTGCCCCAAGGGTGTTTACGAAAGTGACGGCGGTGGTCGCAGCACATCTGCGTAGATTAGGGGTGTCAGTCTTCCCCTATCTCAACCTCCTGCACTTGCTGGGGTTTTCCATCAATGTGCCGAAGTCACACCTGTGTCCCTCTCAAAAGCTCCTCTTCATCGGAGCGGTTCTGGATTCAGCGCAATTTCGAGTTTATCCTCCCGAGCAGCTGGTTCGAGATATTCAGGCTCTGATTCCGATCTTTCAGCCTTTATCCCGGGTCTCTGTCCGGTTGACGCTGCGGGTTCTGGCCTCCTGCATCCTTCTGGTGCATCACGCCAGGTGGTGGATGCGGGCTCTACAGTGGGACCTGAAGTTTCAGTGGGCCCATCATCAGGGCAACCTGTTAGACAATGTCCTGATCTCGGAGGGCACAGCGACACAGTTGCGTTGGTGGCTCACGGAATGCGATTGGGTCAGCGGCAGATCCCTCTCCGTCAGCGGCAGATCCCTCTCCCTACCGGAGCACGTAGTTGTGATAGATGTGCCCCTCCTGGGCTGGTGGGGCCACATGGGAGAGGCATAGATCAGAGGCCTCTGGTCTCCGGCGGAGTCCTGGCTCCACATCAACCATCTGGAGCTGCGGGCGATCCGGCTTGCACTGAAGGCATTCCTTCCCTCTGTCCTGGGAAGTGTGGTGCAGGTGTTCACGGACAACACCTCCGCCATATGGTACTGCAACAAACCGGGCGGGGTGGGGTCATGAACCCTTTGCCAGGAGGCTCTGCGCCTCTAGCAATGGCTGGAACACCAGGGCGTCACCCTGGTGGTTCAACACCTGGCAGGTTCCCTGAACGCCAGGGAGTACGAACTCAGCCGTTGGTGCATGATGGATCACGAATGGCGTCTGAACTCGGACGTGGCGCAAGGCCTCTTTCAGCAGTGGTGAGAGCCTTGGTTAGATCTATTCGCCACAGAAGAGAACGCGCAATGTTATCAGTTCTGCGCGTTGGAATTTTCCAAGGCGGCACTCGCTCTGCAACGCTTTTCGTCGCAAGTGGACTTGCGGTCTGTTGTACGCCTTTCCGCCTATCCCCTTCTGCCCAGAGTGCTGAAGATCAGGCGCGACCCAAGTCATCCTTGTGGCACCAGACTGGGCACGAAGATACTGGTATCCCGAGCTACTCAGCATGTCAGTCGATCCCCCGATTCGTCTGCCTCTTCAGGAAGACCTTCTGTCGCAGCAGCAGGGGATGGTCCTCCACCCGAACCTGTCCAGCCTCCACCTCCATGCGTGGAGATTGAGCGGTGGCAGTTGAGGCCATTTGACTTGCCTCCTGAAGTTTGTGATGTCATTCTGGCAGCCAAGCGTCCCTACACAAAAACGGTATATGCCTGCAGGTGGAACAGATCTGTGGGATGGTGCACAGCAAAGGCTGTGGATCCCCTTTCTGCCCCTCTTTCAGAGGTACTCCTCTTTCTTCTTTCACTTGCCCAGCAGTGCTCTGCTCTGGGCACTATCAAAGGCTACCTCTCTGCCATTTCCGCCTTCTTAAGGCTTCCTGATCAGCCTTCTCTTTTTAAGTCCCCTGTTGTAAATAGATTCGTTAAGGGCATCACTCACGTGTTTCCTGCTGTTCCTTTCGTGATGCCTCAGTGGGACTTGAACCTTGTTATAACTTATTCGATGTGTGCTCCCTTTGAGCCACTTCACAATTGTCCTCTCCGTCTTCTTACTCTTAAGACTGCATTCCTGGTTGCCATCACCTCTGCCAGGAGGGTGAGCGAGCTCCAGGCTCTTTCTTCTAAGCCTCCTTTCCTTTCTGTCCATCCGGACAAAGTTATCTTAAGAACACGCCCCTCTTTCCTGCCCAAGGTTGTTACCGCCTTACATATCGGGCAGTCCATCACCTTGCCCACCTTCTTTCCGCCTCCGCATCCCTCAAAAGAGGAAGAGAGGCTCCACCGTCTGGACCCAAAACATGCGCTCATTTTATTTGGACCACACATGCCAGTTCCGGGTGGACGACCAGCTCTTTGTTGGTTATGTGGGCACTAAGAAGTGACAGGCGGTGCACAAACAAACCATTTCTCGATGGGTCGTTTTGTGCATTAAGGGCTGTTATTCTCTGGCTAAGAAGGAGACTCCGGTGGGGCTGCGTGCCCACTCCACTCGGGCCACGGCGGCTACTACTGCCCTTGGTCGGGGAGTCTCCTTGCAGGACATCTGTCAGGCAGCTACGTGGGCCTCGCTGCACACGTTCGCTAGAGACAACTGCCTGGACAGCCAAGTCTGGAGAGATGGCTTCTTTGGCCGTTCCGTTCTCCAGGACTTTCTGGTGTGATCATTGGTTCGCAGACCCACCACCGGGGTTGGTATTGCTGGGGTATCTATTCTAAGGTAAGGAATCTGCGAACCGATATCTAGGGTTAAGGTCATTCCTTTGAGGGCCCTAGTATCATGGCAACAGTGTCTGTTTTTATCATGGCTCTGCGTTTGTGGCGCGGAAAAGCTATGTATAAGAACTGAAGTCCGCGCACGAGGGCGGCGTCTAAGTACTCCGACGTGATCACGACGGACGGGGAGCCGCGGACGACGCCTACCGACGCGCAATGGTACTACTACGCAAAACTTTCCGGATCCAGTCTGACGCCTGGGGATATTCTAAGGTAAGGAATCTAACACTAACTACTGTTTCTTACAAATATATCGTTACCGAAGGTAAGTAACTTGTGTGTCTTGCTTTCTATATTTTTATCGGATTGCAGTCTGTTCTTCGAGCCAATATCCACACGGCTCTCCATGCATTTTGCACATTTTTCTTGGCACATTTGAAATTTCTAGGCACATTAGAACTTCCCACCTTGCAAGACATTTGAGTTTCATTTGCTGGGTAACTCTTATTTGCGTTATGAAGCGCTCTGCCTTATTGCAACAGTTAATACTTATCCCCAGCCTGCGTGGTATGACTACTTTCCAGTAGAGGTGCAGCTCTTAATGATACGTAGTGTGACCTGTATGTTGAAAAAATATTTAGAAAGCTGCCAGAGCTTATCTAAATACTGAAGTTAAAATGAGCATGTTTAAAGTGAATTTCATGATTCCAGGAGGCCTAAACACAAGATTTGGGGTATGAGTAAAAGTCAATGAAAATGGCCAATTTGTTCTCTTTGAGGCCTGAAAAAGTGTTTATTTATTGCAGGAAGCTCTTCACTTTTTAAAATTTTCAGGTGCTGGACTGAATCTGGAAATATCTCCCTTAACTCTACCATGGCGGGGGAGGGTGTTGGCTCATTAGCGACACCGATTGCGGCATCCTTGTGGTGTCACTGTGGCCGTAAAGCGCCTACCCTACCACCTCTAGCCCCTTTTTTCTTGCCCTCCTACATGGCTCCAGAGCTCACTCTTTGATAACCCTTTCAAGAATTTCCAGCTCCACACTCCCACCCCTTTTCCACTGAAACGAGATTTAACCCATGCAGAGACTGAGAGCTAAATGAACTGGGAGTTTGGGCTGGACTATCTCCATTGGAACGGAGTAAAGACTGATTTGCATATGGCTAGGTCCAAACTGAGGTGGCATGGTGCCCCAAGTGATTACCAGTGGCTGAGATCAATTAAAACATTCCATCGATCACTTTTTTGTATACATGGAAAGAAGAGGATGCACAACGTACTCTCTGATACTAAAAAATAAGGCCCCTTCTTGATTTCCTCCACCAATGGAGCAGTCATTGGAGCCAGAACTGGTGAAAATATCCCATCCTTCTTATAAGGTGAAGCTAGTAAAAACTGACTGGCCCAGCATTGTTGCCTCTTTTGCAGACACCTCAGGAATTGACCTTACCCCGAGCTTCCCACTCCAAGGATGGAGTCAGCCCTCTTCTTGAATGCTATATTTAAAGTGTTTAGTAGAGCAATGGTCACTCTGGAGGACCTTTGGGCCTTATGGCACCAGTACAGGTTACGTATGGACTTATGCTGACTTCCCCTTCTACACTAATCACCCACTTCTTGCCTCAGACCCTCCTGGCTGTGTCTGCTGATTTCACCCACAGGTCAGATTCCTGGCGCCATCTGCAGTTTTCACTGGCACCAATACCTAACCCTACTTCCATGCAATCGACATTGACCCTTATTGCTAACCACAAAGCTGGACTGCCCAGCTCTAGGAAACTCCCTCTTGATGCTAAAACTATGCCTCTCAAATGCAGGAGGGAGGCTCAACTCCTCTATTTGGAATAGCATTACAGGGAGCTACGTTATGAAAGGCCATCCTACAGAGAGACCTTACATGATCCTTTTGTCAAGTATTCAGATCCTTCGATACTCTAAGGACAGATAATGTGTGTAGAAAGCTGCTTTGTATATGTCATGCCACTAGGTGGTTATACTGTGCACAAGGTCCAGGAATACCCCAGAAGTGTACAGGGCTCAATGAAAAACCCAAAATGCTCTATTAGTGGTAGTGTGGGCGAGCAGACTTAGTCTTAACACAGAGGAGTGTAAGACATTTATTGCACACACATGACCAATAACTGACACCCGTCTCAAAAAGGAGATCCACACCAATTTTATAAAAATAAGCTTTGTTTGCATTTTATTTAAAATTGCAGCGGTCCAAATCAAGAGTTCGGCCCACTGCGATTACATGGAGCCAACGCTGGTCTTGAGGTCAGGATTGCTGATGGACCTGTTCTGGATCAGTGGGCCACCTAGACAAGGGGCAGAGGCATCTGGTGCAGAGTAGTCAGGACTTGCGGTTCCAGCTGGCACCGGAGTCCTTGTTGTTGGATTCTTGGGGACAGAATCACTGTCCTTGGAAGTTCTTGTCTTTGTCAAAGTTCAGGAGGTCTTCAGTAGTAGTCTTCAGGCTTTGCAGCACGGCATCTTCTTTGTCCTCCTTAGATTGCAGAGAACTAGTTTCAAGGTCTGAGGGAGTTTCCTAAATACTAGTTTTAGGGGGCGTTTTAGGGGACTAACCAGTAGGGCCAAAGGGCACCTTACCTGGGGTGTTTTCACTCTCTAATATGCCACCCTCCTGTGAGAGGGGGCATAATCCAATCCCTGATTGGAAAAGTCTCCTCATCTTCAAGATGGAGGGGACTGAAAAGTATGCTTAACTTCGCCTCCTCCACCTGAGGGGTGGAGTTGGCAAAGGTGGGTACACTGAGTCTTTCTAAGTTTTCCTACCAATGTTTCAGCCCAACCTGGGGGCGTAAACTGGGGGCTGCTGTCATCTGCTGCTAACAGCAGAGGCTGGGGGGATCGCTTTACAAAGGCAGCAGGCTTTTCAAGCTTCCTCTTCGAATGCCCATCCTGGCGAAGGAGATGTGACACCTCTGTCCAGGTTGTGTATTGTTTCTGGTCCCAGAGAGCAGAGGCTCTCAGCCCAAGGGGCCAGAAACAGATCTGTGTGTGGCAGGCTGCCTAAAGTTAGTCATTAACCACACCAGGGTGGGTAGGTTTTCAGGGGTCACCGCTGAGGTGCCCTACAGGTACATGTTACAATAAATCCCACACTGGCATCAGTGTGGGCTTATTGTGAAGAGTAGATCTGAAAGAGACACTTAGTGATAGATTCCTTACCTTAGAATATTCCCCAGGCGTCAGACTGGATCAGGAAAGTTTTGCTTACCAGTACCCCTGCGCGTCGGTAGGTGGCGTTGTGCGGCTCCGCGTCCGTCACTGGCGTCGTGAGCGCCGAGATGACGTCACGGAGACTACTTAGACGCCAGCCATGCGTGCTGACGTCAGTTCTTTTTCCGCGCCGAAAGCGCAGATCCGGATTGAGCATGTACCTCAGTCATTTTTTGACTACTTTTTTGACACTTTTTGTCTGATTTTCTTGTCTCCTGGTGCACGTAAGGATGCCCGGCTTTAAGTCTTGTGGGTCGTGCCCCCGTAACATGTCTGTGGCAGACCCCCACGATGTGTGCCTCTACTGCCTGGCGACCGACCATGACTCCCGGGACTGTCGAGCCATGGCCTGAAGGCCTTGCGGGAGCGGCGCCGGAAGTTGCTGGTGGTCCGGCACTCCTCTCACCGCCGCTCCTGGTCTAGGGGCCGTTTGCAGGGCCGCTTGCTGGACCAGAGCCGTCGCTCCTCGGGCTCTAAGTTCGCTCTCCGACGTCCCTCCGTCGCTCCCCAGAGGCCGACGACAGGGACAGGGGCGGAGCCCCTGCGGTTCCTCTGGAGCCGGGCAGTCCTGCGGCCTACCCGCTATACCCGGTTCCGTCTGCGACTCCCGAACAGATGCAAGAGTTTCTTGCTGCCATGGACCGCCTTTTTAGGTCCCGGGCTCCCGCCGGCGCGCCTTCGTGTTCAGATCCTGTTGGCCCGGTGGGTCCGCCACTGGCGACAACCCCTGCACCATAGGATTCTGCTCTGGCGCCACAATGTGCAGCGCCCCTGGCTCCAGCCCTGGCGCTGCCCTTGGCTCCGGCCCCGGCCCCGGCCCCGCCCTTGGCTCCGCCACATGCGCTGCACTGGGTGACGTTTCTCCTACCCCTGCCCCGGTTCCCAGACCATTTCGTTCTGGCCTGGCATCCGAATTGGGATACAGCTCTGGCTCGACCCTGTCCGGCGCCGTTCCCGACGCCGCTTGCCCCTTCTTCGGCTCCGGCCCTGCCGCCGCAGCCGGCTCCCTCTACTCCGGAGCCGGACGAGGACTGGGACGGCTCCGAGGACCCCCTTGCCCGGCAGTGTAACTCCGAGCAGGATTGGATGGACAACCTTCAAGATGCGGGCGAACTTGATGCGTCTTCTGACCCGTGGTTTGCGTCTCCTCCACCTACTATGGAGGAGGGTGCTTCCTACAACGTGGTGCTGCGTCGGGCTGCGGAGGCTCTCAATCTCGACCTCCCTACGGTGGCCCTTAAAACCTACCTCCTTACGGAGGTGCTCCAGACAGTGTCTGCGTCGTCGGAGCCGCTGCTCCCTTTCAATGAGGCCCTCACCGAACTCCTCTTGAGCACTTGGTTGCGACCGGCCACGGGGGCGCCATTGGATAAAAACGCCGCTAGGCGTCATCGCCCTGCACCTGGGTATCTCGCTGCCTTGACCACTCGCCCCACGCCTGAGAGCCTGGTCATTCAGGCCTCGACGTTGCACAGTGCCTTTCCCATGGCTCCGCCGGATAAGGACTCTAAAAGGCTAGACCAATTTGGCAAGTGGTTGTTCTCCTCAGCCAGCTTGGGGTTGCGGTCGGTTAACACGCCTGCTTATTGGGCCGTTACTCCCACGCAGTGTGAGATTCGGTAGCTCAGGTCTTGCCTCGGTGCTCTGAGGAGGTCCAGGCTGTCCTTTCCCAAGGGATTGCGGAAGGTAAGGATGCGGCAAAGTTTGCCATCAGGTGTGGTTTGGACACCGCTGATTTGTTGGGCAGGGCAATGTCCACGACACTGGCGTTGCGGCGCCACGGCTGGTTGCGTTCCACTGGGTTCTCACCCGTAGTCAAGAGCTCGCTCATGGACATGCCCTTTGATGGCTCCTGCCTCTTTGGCGAGATGGCCGACCATGCCCTGGAGCTCTTTAAAGACTCTCAGGCCACAGCCAAGTCTTTGGGTCTTTACACAAAGGACCCTGCCACGCCTGGGTTTCGTTCCTTTCGTGGCCAGGGCAGGGGCACCCAGGCACGCTCCTCCCGCAAGTCTGTGCAGACCGAGCCTCAGCGAGGCTGTGGATTCTGCAGGGCGGATCTGGTAACCAGCGCGCAGGTCAGTCCACTTCCACCCCCGCTGCTTCCGCCGCTAAGCCTTCCTAATGCGAGCTTGGGGGGGGATCTGCCAACACATGCACCACTGGCGCAAAATAACATCAGACAAGTGGGTGCTGCTGGTGGGTGCTGCAGATAATCAGCCAAGGTTACGCACTCCCCTTTCTGTCCTCCCCTCCGGCCATGCCACCTCGGTACCACCGCATGTCGGGGGGATCATTTGACTCTTCTCCATCAGGAAGTCTTGGCCCTCCTGGCCAAGGGGGCTATCGAGCACGTTCCCGGTCAGGAAGTAGGCAGTGGTTGTTATTCCCAATACTTTCTGGTGTCCAAGAATGGCAAGGGGGTCCTGCGCCCCATCTTGGCCCCCGGGGACGTCACTCGCTTACTCTGGAAGGAGAAGTTGAAGGTGCTGACTCTGGCGCTGGTCCTGGTTGCCCTGGACCCTGGAGACTGGATGGTGGCGTTGGACTTGCAGGATGCATATTTTCACATCCCCGTCCTGCCGGCGCTACCTGCGGTTCACGATAGGCTAGGAGCATTTTCAGGTTGCTGTGCTCCCCTTCGGCCTTACCAGTGCCCCATAGCTGTTCACGAACGTGATGGCGGTGGTCGCAGCTCATCTGCGCAGGTCGGGGGGGTCAGTCTTCCCCTACCTCGACGACTGGCTGTTGAAGGCGGGCTCGCCCCAGGCAATCGTCACCAGTCTCCAGACTACGGCGACCTCTTGCATTTGCTTGGGTTCTCCATCAATGTGCTGAAGTCGCATCGGAGTCCCTCTCAGAAGCTCCCCTTCATCAGAGCGGTTCTGGATTCAACACGGTTTCAGGTTTATCCTCCCGAGCAGCGAGTCCGGGATATTCAGGCTACGATTCCGCCCTTTCAGCCTCTATCCTGGGTTTCTGTCAGGCTGACCCTCCGGCTTCTGGGCCTGATGGCCTCCTGTATCTTGCTGGTGACACATGCCAGATGGCATATGCTTGCTCTGCAATGGGGCCTGAAGTTCCAGTGGGCACAGCATCAGGGCAACCTGTCTGATTGCGCCCAGATCTCTGAGGGCCTTGCACCACAGTTTCAGTGGTGGCTCACGAATCGCGGTTGGGTCAGTGGCAGATGCTTCTCCCTTCCCCAGCCGGAGCACACAGTGGTGACGGATGCGTCCCTCCTGGGATGGGGAGGCCACATGGGAGAGGCGGAGTTTAGAGGCCTCTGGTCTCCGGCGGAGTCCAACTTGCCCTGAAGGCATTCCTACCCTCTGTCCGGGGAAGTGTTGTTCAGGTGTTCACGGACTACACCACCGCCATGTGGTATTGCAACAAACAAGGCAGGGTGGGGTCATAGACCCCATGTCAGGAGGCTTTGCGCCTCTGGGCATGGCTGGAACATCAAGGCATTACCTTGGTGGTTCAACACCTGGCAGGTTCTCTGAACGCCAGGGCGGACAAACTCAGCCGCCAGTGCATGGTGGATCACGAATGGCGTCTGAACTCGGACGTGGCACAAGGTCTCTTTCTGCAGTGGGGAGAGCCTTGGTTAGATCTATTCGCCACCGAAGAGAACGCGCAATGTCATCAGTTCTGCTCGATGGAATTTCCCAGGCGGCACACGCTCAGAGACACTTTTCGTCGCAAGTGCAGTTGCGGTAGGTTGTACGCCTTTCCGCCTATACCACTTCTGCTCAGAGTGCTAAAGATCAGGCGCTACCGGGCCCAAATCATGCTTGTGGCTCCGGACCGGGCTCGAAGAGTATGGTATCCCGAGCTGCTCAGTATGAGTATCCCCCGATCCGTCTGCCTCTTCGGGAGGATCTTCTGTCGCAGCAGCATGGGACAGTCCTCCACCCAAACCTATCTAGCCTCCACCACTGTGCGTGGAGATTGAGCGACGACAGTTGACACCGTTCGATCTTCCTCCCGAAGTCTGTGATGTCATTCTGGCAGCCAGGCGTCCCTCTACCAAAACGGTATACACCAGCAGGTGGAACAGATTTGTGGCATGGTGCACAGCAAAGGCTGTGGATCCCCTTTGTGCCCCTCTTTCTGAGGTTCTTTTGTTCCTTCTCTCTTTGGCCCAGCAGGGCTCTGCTCTGGGCACTATCAAAGGTTATCTTTCGGCCATCTCCGCCTTTCTACGCCTTCCAGATCAGCCTTCTCTTTTTAAGTCCCCGGTTGTTAATCGTTTTCTTAAGGGCATTACGCACACGTTTTCACCCGTACCCTTCATAATGTCTCAGTGGGACTTAAATCTTGTCTAGACTTTTCTGATGTGCGCTCCCTTTGAGCCCCTTCATAACTGTCCCTTACTTCTTCTCACTCTAAAGACGGCTTTCCTGGTTGCTGTCACCTCTGCCAGAAGAGTGAGTGAGCTCCAGGCCCTTTCTTCCAAACCTCCTTTCCTTTCTGTTCATCCGGACAAGGTGGTTTTAAGGACCCATCCTTCTTTTCTGCCAGAGGTTGTCACGCCCTTCCACATCGGGCAGACCATCACTTTGCCCACCTTCTTTCCGCCTCCGCATCCTTCAAGGAAAGAGGAGAGGCTCCTCTGTCTGGACTAAAAACGTGCGCTCGCATTCTATCTGCAGCGTACACAGCAGTTCTGGGTGGATGATCAGCTTTTTGTTGGTTACGTGGTTGCCCAAAAAGGTCGGGCTGTGCACAAATGATCCATCTTCCGGTGAATCGTTCTGTGCACCAAAGCATGTTACTCCTTGGCCAAGAAGGAGCCTGCTGTGGGGCTGCCTGCCCATTCGACCAGGGCAACGGCAGCCACTACTGCCTTGGGATGCGGTGTTCCCTTGCAGGAAACTTGTCAGGCAGCTACGTGGGCCTCGCTGCACATGTTTACCAAGCACTACTATGTGTGTAAACAACAACCTAGGCAGACATAATGCTTGTCAAACGAGTATTCCATGGGCAAGGGACCATTCACAAAGATTAAGACAATTTTTACTGGCAACACATCAATAATTCATAAAAAACAGTTCAAAAATATTTAAGAAAAGCGGGGAATTAATAAAAATAGTCCCAAAGAACTATAATGGATTAACAACACATAAACAGTCACTATGCACAAAAAACAATTTTAAATATATTACATGATCTACACAACAAATATATGTGGCACAAAAGTAATTAATCTCGACGCGCGTTTTGGCGACCTGCGCCTTCTTCAGGACAAGCCACACAGTAACCTAAATAATGATAAACATCATGTATTAGAATCACATAGATGCGTAGCATAGTGTGGTAATCAAAGAAGTATAGATTATTACATTCCAAATAACAAGTTCCTTAGTGTTTAGCTAGCTTTTGTTAAAAAACATCAGGCAATTATTAAACATCAACATAACATAGAGTTGGTCCAAGGCCCATCTTCAGACAAGTCCATATCATTAAACAATGCAAACATTCATAATACATTTCTGTGCTCATTTATCTATAGTCGGTTTAGTCTGAGAATAAAATTAAGATCAAAAATGAATTATAATCATAGTATTAGGAGTTACATACACATATATCAATAGTATATGGTAATGGGAAACTCTTTTATAAAAGATATTCAGATTAAATTATAAGGACTAATCATGGATGGAATTAAGTGACTGACTAGATAAACGATATATCATTAATCTATCTCCAAGGTACTTACTTTAATCTTTTTAAAATAAAGGTTGCCAGATCATATTACTTCCAAACGGGATAAAAAGAGAATATCGGTGATTGACATTTGCGGTGTGAACTCCTGATTTCTTTTCTGTTCTGTTGGCAAGAAAATTAATACACTATACATTTTAGGATATTCTACAGACACAAATAGATCGGGCATAGTTGTTCTGCCCATTTATATATCTCTCTTAAATCATTTGCCCACATGATTGGAGGGCATCTAGAAATCTATGGCGCCATCAGTTAAGATTAAGCGACCCTGGTTGCAGATAGCAAAGAATAGTAAAAAATCGCAATCGATGTCAATCTTCAAATGTAAAAATGTATTTACCAATTTCTTTATTATAGATGAGATCGTCTAGGACAGGATGATGATGGTCATCGTCTCCGAAAGCCAAAATCTATAAACAATAATGTCTCCAATTTTAAAAAAAGTTTCAAAATTTTATCGGATTTTAATTCGACTGAGATTTAGAAGGTCATATTACATACCTAAAGGAAATTGATGTTCCTTTCAATAGGGATACAGGTGATAAATCATTCTGGTGGCTGTATCAAATTTATTTTAAATGGAATGGAGCTTGGATAAAATCATAAGTCGATGTGGCAGTCTGGAAAGGGAAGTAACACAAACATGTCACTAAGTGCGAAAGTGACAAACGTCAAATGATCATCAAAAGCGTTCCAATATCGGGGGCAGCACATTAGTAATTTGTGTGATTTCTATTAATGTCCTTTACCTGATTAGAAGAGCAAAAAATGTTTGCCGCCGCCCTGTTTCTTAAGCCAAGCACTACTGCCTTGACAGTCAGTTCTGGAGAGGCTTCTTTGGCCGTTCTGTGCCTCGTGACTTTCTGGTGTAATCTTGATCACATACCCACCACCGAGGTTGGTATTGCTGGGGTATCTATTCTAAGGTAAGGAATCCATCCCTAACGTGTCTCTTTCAGATGCACAAGTTACTACTTGTGTAACAATATATCTGTAAGAGACGTTAGTTAGTGATGGATTGCTTACTGCCCCACCCATCCTCCCCGTTCTGCGAACTGATTACTAGGGTTAAGGTCATCCCCTTTTAGGGCCCTAGTTTTACACACCAATGGTCAGTATCTTGCATGGCTCTGCGTGGAAAGTCGTGTTCAGAGCTGATGTCAGCGCACATGGGTGGCGCCTGAGTAGTCTCTGTGACGTCATCTCGGCGCTCACGAAGCCAGTGACTGACGCGGAGCCGTGCGACGCCACCTACCGACGCACAGGGGTACTGCTAAGCTAAACTTTCCGGATCCAGTCTGACGCCTGGGGAATATTCTAAGGTAAGGAATCTATCACTACGTAATATCTCTTAACAGATATATCGTTATACAAGTAGTAACTTGTGCTATGGTACCAAACACACCTGTGCTCGGTGAAGCCACTATGATGCTGTGGAACTCAAGTTGTTGAGTTTCCTGCCAATGTACTCACTATGGCTTCCACAGCACTAGCAACATTAATGAATACACCCCATTATTTTAGGTGCATATCTGCTCATGCAGATAAGCCCACACCTGTGATATAGTGCACCCTGCCTCAGAGCTGGTAATGCCTGCTAGAGGGGCTACTTACCTATGTCTCAGGCCATGCTAGTTGACATGGCACACAGGCAGTGTGCCATGTCAACGTTGTCATATTTTCTGCACTAGACCATACATGCTGTAGTGGCAATCTGCCTGGTCTAGGTGCAGACTTTTCAGGCCCAATGTCCATTAGGCCCAGGTAGGAACTTTTAACAGGGTCCTGAAGGACCAATTGTCGAATCGTTTTTAGGGAACAAGCAGGGGACTCTATTAGCAGGGACCCTGTGCGCTACAATTGAAACCACACATCAATGTTCAGGTAAAAAGAGGGAGCTAACCAAGTTAAAAGAGGCACTTTCTCACATGGTGGGTGAGCCACTAAAGTGTATGCTGATTGTATGAAAGTAGCCCTTTTTGACATGGTAACCCCCACTTTTTTCCTGGCAACTGATGTGATTTTGACTTTAAGTGCACTAGGTTCCTTCTAACCAGGCACCCAGTGTCGGAGGTCTTTCCCAAAACTGTACAATTGTTTCCCTCAATTGACGACACCTTTAAACCCTCTGTAAGTCACTAGTAAATGGTACCCTGGTACCTAGGCCCCGAGGTACTGAAAGCAGAAACTGTGCAACCCTAAGGGACCCCTCAACAAGCACATGCAAGGCTACCATTGCAGACAAAAGTGAAAACACAGCGTGTTACACATCCTGTGTGGCATGTCCCCTACCACTGCATTTAATATTTGTAAGTCACCCCTACAGCAGGCCTGACAGCACAAAGGAAGGGTGCTGACTATTGTGTGTGAGGACATACCTGCATGAGCAGATATGCCCCTGTGCTGGTTCTCAGTTCTATTACTGCCAATGCAAGTGACCATAGAAGCCATTTTAAAACATGTGCTGGACACTGGGGAAAAAGAGTACCCCAGCTACATGATGGCTTTACTGAAGGAGATGTTTGCTATCTGTTTTGATAAACCCTCCATGATTCCAGTGATGGATTTACCTATACATGTACCCAGAAGTGCTCCCTGAAAAGATACCAGCCTCTGGTGTCCTCCATGACTGGTTTCTGCTAGCCTGTCACCCAGGACACTGTTATGACCTCCTAGGGTGAGAGCCTTTTGCTCTCAAGAGACCCAGAACAAAAGCCTGTCTGGAGGACCTGCTGATTAGCCTTCCTAGGCCGACAAGCTTAAAAGAGCTGCCGTCTTTTGAAAGGCAAAATCTGGCTCACCTCACAGGAGAGGAAGCTACACTTAAAATCGACTTGTCCTGAACCTGCTGAGTCCCCGAAACCCAGGAAACCTGCCAGCCTTCACCCAGGAACCAAGGCCTCCAGAGGGCAGCAGAACTGCATCCTGCAGACAACAAAAGAAGGATCAAGAGGACTCCAGCCCGCCAAATCTCAGCCCTGCCAAGCACCACTGACCCAAGCCCCCAAGCTTATATAGAAGTGAGCCTACGGTGTGTGTGTGTGTGTGTGTGGTTCCCAAGCCCTCAAGGTAGAGAGTCCACTGTGCAGTGTCTCCTCCTGAACTCTCCAATGTCGCCTGCAGCCTCTGGTGGCAGGCCCCCTCATCCACGAGTGTCGCCGAATAGAGAAACCAGACACCGAAAAGAACCTCTGCACCAGATGCCCAGAGGAGATCAAAGGTGTCCCCACGTCCCCCACCATCACAAGAACCAAAGCCACCCACTGGTTTCACTGGATTGACCTCCGTTCCCTCCTGCAGTCTCTTTGTGACAGACCAATTCCCATTGGTTTGTCTTGGGCACCTGACCCTGTTCGCACCACTGCACCCAGCTGCCCTAGTCCCTCTGGAGGTAACCTGATGGTGCTGCCTTGGACATGGCCCTGTACTCACCTTTGACCCAAGAAACTGGTCCTGTAAGTCGCTGACAAGAACTGGTAAACTGCATGTTTTCCTTCGTTAGGTTAACAATGCAGAACTCAGAAATTGCACTCGACTTTTTTTTAACTGTAAAGCATTTCTCGTTAAAAACATACTTACCTGAACGATTTGTTTGTGATGCGTAAACATATATAAAGATGCTTGATATTTTTATAATTTGGCGAGGATCTCTTTCTTGAGTCGGTATCCTTTATTGACCACTAGGTGTATTTTCAGATGTCTTGCATTCTTCTCTGTTAAGCCTAAGGCTGGTCGACCACACTAGCCCCTAGCAGAGCACTTTGGGATTCCCATAGCAAGCCGCTGTCCACTCATAAGGGAACCCCTGGACTTTTTACATGATGTATCTCATTTTGATATATCATATAAAGAGACCGCTTCCTGCACGGATGTTTACTAAGAACCGTCAAGCCAATTGAATAGATACTTCCCTAGAATTCGTGGTCTTGAGTCCTTCAGGGCCACCCCCGAGTTCGTTTCCAACTGTTGTGTGATCAGAAACTTGGCAGAAGCATTTAAGCTACCCCGCCCCTTTGTGGAAACTAGATCTAACATTCTTATTGAGAAGCTCCAGCCTTTGCCCACCATTTAAAGAGGCCCTTTTATAGGCTGTCTTAGCTTTGTAGGAGAGACAGAGACTTCACTGGCTGCGAATGCTAGATGATACCTGCTTGTTCTTGGGCACTACGCCTTTTTTCAGTCCTCCTGTTCATCTTAATTCCTAACCCCCGGTAGAGATTTTGCTGAAGCGTCAGTGGCTCGTAATTCAAAGAAACTAGATGATGTGACAAAGTGTTTGCTTCCTGCTTGTTAGATGATACACCCATGTTCTTTAGGTCTTAGTGTGTCTGTTGGTTCCAAACCTGCCGGAACACCTACAGGGGCATTTTACTGTGCAGGAAGATTGTTACTGAATTAAAGTAACTTCTTTTTTAGTACTCTATAAAATCTTCGAAACATAAAGAACTTGCTATTTAACAGTGTCTCAATACTTGAAGGTTAAGGCTCAAGTATATAAAAAATAGGTGAGAAGGGTACTATTTTAACCCTGGCATTGACACAAACTGGTAAGTTTAACATTGCACCGAAGTGACACTCCGCTTTAAACCAGGTAAATTTCAATTGTTTCTTATCGGTTTACCTGAAACTATTTTTGATTCCCAACCTTAGTTGTGAAATGTAATTGCATCTTCTAGCATTGCTGGTTTTGCATTGTTTGTATGCTTATGTGTATTTTTGTAATGATGATTAAATGATGTCAAATGTTTTCCCCATTAAGGTCATACGGACGTTTTTCTATACCAACCGGCAGACATGTCAGGACTGGCTGACAAGGATTCGAATTGCTATCATGCGTGTTGGACTTTTGGCTGGTCAACCTGCAGTAACTGTCAGGCATGGCTTTGATTTACTTGCAGAAATGAAAAATAGTCCATCCCAGGTTCGAATTTTATTCAAATAATTAATTGTAGTTGTAAAAAATCTATTTGTGCAGGGAATACTGTTTATCATGTTTATTGTGAATTAATTTCAATGTAGTTTTCAGTTAATGAGTGACAGAATACATGTACTTGCAGCTTGCTTCCGATAAAATGTTTTCTAATAGCATTTTTTAAAATATCCTGAGGCCTAAGATTGAATTTGATTTTATTCTTAAGAATGACTTACCACTTGTGCCTCAGTCAGTTGTGTGCTTTCTATTGACAATTAGATGAGGCCTATTGGTCACAAGTTTAATTCTCGGCAAACCAACTCCGCTTTTCATCTTTAAAGTGCAATGAATTGAGCAACAGTAAATTGAATAATGAAGTCCTTTTTCATAGTACTTTTAAGCCAGACACCTTTAGTGTACCTATATATATTAAAATATTAAGGTCATTCTGCTTCACCAGTTCTCTAAATGTTACACTTTTTAGTGCACTTTGAGGTTGCATGCTCCCCTCAAGTGTCCTTTGATTGCATCAAGAAAACAGTCATGACTTTATTTTTTTTATTTTTTATTATTCTTTGCTCGTGGCTTCATGAGTTTTCTTCACCTGTGGTACACATGGCATAATTGTCACCAACAATAATGCTATACCTCTTGACCCGAATGACTACGACCCATGCACTGATTGGTTACTAACGAAGTTGCTAATGTAGCAGAGCAGGATATCTGTTCCCCACACTGATTCTCATTGACTTGTTTGCCTTTATGTCTATGATGCTACTTCCAACATTTCTCCCAGTGCCACTTTGTGGAGTGATTTGTTCAGCAAAAAACTGAAAGAACCTCTTCCTTTAAAAGTGTGATCTTTGCTAAACCGTGTTTTACTGAGAATGAATGTAAAACATGTGTACAACTGTGGTAGTCTACTCTTGGAAACCACATAATTTAGTAGCCAGAGCATGATCTAGATTAACATGTTGTGCATTATTCTGAGATTTGGTGTTTTTTTTCTGGAAATAGTCTAGAAATTGTTTTCTTTTCAGACTTTGATTATAGGCTGAGCCAACATGACTCCTTAATATATCTAGCGTAAACCCACAGTACATAGTCGCCGTCCTCAGATTCTTTCTTTAGCTGATTGGTTAGGAAGCAAGGAGAAGAGTTGCATTTGAATGGTGAAATTGACAGATAGCAATTGTAGGAAGCTGGACTTTCGTTGCAGTTATCACCCCACGTTTTGCCCCCTTTTGTAACTACTAGATGTGATTTTCGACTGACCATGCACAATGGCCTGCTAACCAGACCTCGGTACCAGTGCTCCTTCCCCAAAACAAGGTGTTGTCTAATTTTGCTAAAGTTGGCTAACGACTTTAGCAGCCTTTAAGTCCCTAGTAAATTGTTCCCCAGTTGTCTAGGGCATAAGTGCTAAAGAGTGACCCAAAGGGCTGCAGCATATCTTATGCCACCCACACACAAATTTCACACAGACTGCCATTGCAGGCTGCATGACGCGGTGCAAACAATGAGTGAAAACATGACCTTCTTCTGTGTGCCATGCCAATGTCACTGCCTCTAATATGGGTAAGTAACCCCTGCAGCAGGTCTTTGAGCCGTAAGGCCGGGTGCATTATATTTTATGTAAGGACATATCTGCATGAGCAGATATGCCCCTGTGATGTCTAGTTCAATTACTAGACATTTCAAGTGAGCAGGGACTCAATCTTAAAATATTTTCTGGGCACTGGTCAGTACCCCAGATACATAATGGCTTCACTGAAACTTATGGTGTTTGGTATCAAACACCTCCTATTAATAAAACCACGCTGATATTAATACATGCACCCTGAGGGTGCATCAGAGGTACCTCCTGAAACCTTCCAGCCCTCTAGTATGCTCGCTGACTGGTCCGGTCCAGTTTGCTACCACAGACGAGTTTCTGACCCCCAGGGGTGGGAGTCCACTCTTTTAGACAGTCAGGAACAAGGCCTGCTCTGGAGGGAGTATTTTACACCTCCTCCATGAAGGCTGCTAAATTATCATTCCAAGTCAGGGAGCTTCGAAGACCACACCGCCTTTGGTATGCCTATCTGGGCTCCCTCAGAGGTGAGGGGATGCCAAGCCCCCTGACCAGGGCCCATTTAGCACCAGGACAGGCGGGAAAATGAATAGTCGGAGGGGCATTTCCACCCGTAAGGTGGGCTACCTGATGTTGATACGAAATTTAAAAGTCTTTCTTCTTGCTTATGGCAGAATTAGGAACTTTAGGACAGGGTTATGCTCGCTTCTCACAGGGAGTGGCCATATAGGGGTGGTAGTGACCCCCAGGGTTAAGTAGCCCTTTGGCTACTTCACAAGACTCCCCTAAATCTAGTTTTAGGGGGAGCCCCTGGTGCCAGGAAATCAGAATACTGCCGACCTAAGAAAGACACCAAAGAGCCACAATAAGCATGAACTGTGAAGAAGCAGCTGACTTGGCACCAACCTTGCTCACCTGTCTGCTGTTCCGGACAGAATTCACTAAAGTCGGCTCATTCTGCAGCTGCTGTACCTCCAAAAGCCTGGGAGGACCGCCTGCCTTCAACAAAGACCTAGGAACTCCAGCGGAGTAGCGGAGCTGCTTCCCTGCAGCCTGCGGTCACTCCAAAAGAACTGTGAGGACTCCGGACTGCTGCAAACCCAACACTGGAAAGCACCATTGCACCCATGCAAAACTAGCCCGATTGAAGTAGGCGAACGGTGCCAGTGTGGTCCCTGACCCTGTAGAGTCAAAGCCCCCCTAGGGTTTGCCAGAGTGCACTCACCACCGCCTCTTTATGCAGGCCCCCCTACCGTAGGTGTCTCCAGTGAGAAAAATCAGATGCCTCAGAACACCTCTGCCCCTGGCAGCACTGGTCCCAGGAGAAGAGGACCAAAGGTGTCCCCATGTCCCCGAGCATTGTGAGACCTGAGCCCCCTTGTTGGTTCAACTTGACTGGTCTCTCAGTCCCAGCTTCTTTACAACCAGACCTTTCCCCGTTAAAATGAATGGGACATCTGATGCGGTAACATCTCTGCACCAAGACACCCTAGTGCCTCCCGAGTTGACCTGTTGGCGTGGCCTTGGACCTTGCCCCATACTTACCTTAAGTCCAGGAGATTCTTCCCATAAGTTAATGTGAAGTGCTTGAATGCTGTACATGTTTTCCCCCCATAGGATAACATTGGGCACGTGATGCTGAAAAGCACCTCTACACCCAGCCGCTCTAGTGCCGCCCCAGGTGACCTGTTGGTGCTTCCTTGTACCTTGCCCTATACTTACCCTAAGTCCAGGAGGCTGGTCCCATAAGGTGATGTGGAGTACTTGTATGCAGTACATGTTTTTCCTCCATTTTCAGAAATTGCACTGTCCATTTTAAAAAAGGGTAAAAATTAATAACTCAGAAAGTACTTACGGATTCTGATGATCTTGGTATCTAAATTCATAGAAAAGTAATTGTTCTTGTAAATTGGTGTAGGATTTCTTTAATGAGTGTCTCACTTACTGCCTTTGGGTAGAACGTGTATCTACATCCAACATCTTTTGGAAAGCAGGACAGGGTGAAGAAATTAGCGCACCTGATCGCCATCATTAAATGTTAACCATGTGAACGCTCACCTTCTCCTAACCGAAGACTTTAATCTAAATCTGCTACATAATCTTTTTCTCGGCATCACAGACAAAAAAAGCTGACACTCAGTGGCTGATCCCATCTCCGATCTTAAGGCCACAAAGAACAAAGTCTATCGGACGCACTCTGTTAGCATTTAGAAAACAAAGAGATCCACCTCTAGGAGGTTTCTTGTATGTCCAGGGATGTGAGAGATGCACACTATTTGTTAAAATACCCCTCACACACCAAAAGGGCCCTTGGTGTCATGCTTAATCATCGGGTTCTTCCCGCCCCACTGCGGGACGGGGCGTGCTGCGACTGGCGACTACGCTGGAGCACTTTGATTTTGTAAGTGCTATGTGAGTTGTATTTGAGTGAGTGAGGTAGGGTCAGGGGTGAATGGCAAAGTGATGTTAAAAAATACCTGGCCTTATGGATTCAAAAAAACTTTATTGGTCATAGGCTGGTATTAATAAACCCAGTGTGTCGGAGAGTCAAAGCAATTAATGTGCTGATTCTGCTTGAAAAGTCAACATGTTTCGAGGCTTATGGCAGCCCCTTCGTCAGGACGGAGTAGATCCCTCTGACACTCACTGGTTGCTATCAATATGTGAAAAGTGTATATACAAGTGAATTAAAAAAAATTATACAATACCTATGCGGTATAAATATATGTTTGATTTAGCTCTATCAGTATTTCTGAAAATAGGCCTGTAAAATAAACACAGTTACTCTCCGTGCGCTTCCCAATGCGCAGGTATAGATCACCTAAGGAAGGAAAAAGGTGACATATAGTGATTTCGCTATATAAAGGTATATTATAGTTAAACATCGGTGCTGTGACCTGTAAGGGTAAGAAAACGAAAAAAGACAGTACATAACAGAACACACACACGTAACAGAAAACACACACTCCATATATAGTGAATACTCGAGTGGGTTGTAATAGGCTGAAAAAAGAACATTGGCGTGAGTTTTTTGTACGTACTAGCAAGGTTAGGAGTCAGTGCCCCATGAGCCGTCAGGTCGAGAGATATTGAGAAATTCTCATCTGTTGGTATAAGCGAGAGGGAAAAGAAGGGAAAAACGATGACCTTGACTCAATGGTGAAATAAGGTCAAGTCATTAGCAATTTGATGGTATTCGTGGTTATTGCCAGGTCCTCCCTCATGTGGCTATGCCGTACTTACTTATTTGAAGTCGTAGTTCTCGCCTCCACTCTCTCCCGCGGCTTCCGTGATGTGAAAGAGGGGGTGGAAGGCGGCGTATTTATGTGCTCGATAATTGGTCCATCACTTACACCTGGCCGTATTCTAACCGGGCGAAGTGAGTACTGAGCACTAGAAGGCTCACGTCGGAGCGTAAAGGAAGGCGGTGGCCATGTTACTTTTCCGAATTACCGTAACCGAAGAAAAAGATGAAGTTACGTTATTAGAGTGGACTTTAAACATTGGTACGGCTTAGGTCCTGCATAATGTTAATAAATATGGTGCTCTGATAGATTGAGAATATAGGCGGCGTGTGTGCCGACCGGCAAGAGGGCATAGAGGCACAGTAGTTCAAGGTAGACGCGACAAGTCGGCCATTTTGGAGTTGTTTCGATCGGGATATAAAACCCAACTGTGGGTTCTGTATAGCTGATTCGAAAAGAATATTTTAACTATTTAACGGGGCAAAAAGATGGTTAATAATGAAAGTGATGATACACTTACATGCATTATGGAAATATGGTTAGTAGCATGCACCCAAACAGCTCCCTAGGGAGTGTTACCTATGGTAGTAGGTCTAATATGTATGGGGTAATCTAGTGGGGAATGTGGGTGTGAAAGTGTCTCTGCGGGCATGATACCCCACTCGATGGCCCAGTGTAACTTGTAGAACTATGTCTGCCATGAGGCAAGGCAGTTCAGGAAGCCAATGTTCTTTTTTCAGCCTATTACAACCCACTCGAGTATTCACTATATAGTGTGTGTTTTCTGTTACGTGTGTGTGTTCTGTTATGCACTGTCTTTTTTCTTTTTCTTACCCTAACAGGCCACAGCACCGATATTTAACTATAATATACCTTTATATAGCGAAGTCACTATATGTCACCTTTTTCCTTCCTTAGGTGACCTATACCTGCGCATTGGGAAGCGCACGGAGAGTAACTGTGCTGTTTATTTTACAGGCCTATTTTCAGAAATACTGATGGAGCTAAATCAAACATATATTTATACCACATAGGTATTGTATAATGTTTTTAAATTCAATTGTATATACACTTTTTAGGTCTCGCCTAGACGAAAGCAAAAGCGGAAGCTTTTGCTGTCTAGGGCGAGACAACTTATGTAATCACTTTGGGGGGAATGTGGACAGCAGACTGTCACGAGCTTCTCCTGCCGGAGATTTGACCTCATGAGCGCGCACGCCCAGCTCGGCGCCATGCACGTCCCCTGCCACAGACACACACATGCACACGCAGGCAGGAAGGGCCACACACACACAGACACGCGCGCGCACCGCGCACCCCACCCCCGCCGGCGCATACATAGAAGCGCCCCCGGCCGCCGCATACATGAGTTCTCACGCCCCTCCTCTCTATTCGGGACTCACCGGGTCGGCTGGCGCTCGGCGGCGGGCCGGTCTCTCCTTCTCCAGCGGGGGCTCCCTCTTGTGCACGGCCCCCCCGCCATGGCTGGCACAGCATCTCCGGTCTCCCTCACGACTCGGGAGACCGGAGGACAACAGGCAAAGCTTCCGCAAGGCAGTCGGAGCGGACCCACCTCTTCCCGGCCCCGCCCACAACCAGGCGGCGGGCCGGACATCTGCTTCCGGTGTTTTCCTCCGGGCTGAGGCGGTGATTGTTTTAGGTCTGGAGTTAGCTTTGCTCTTTTGATTTTCCTAAAATAAGTTATGAAAGCGTGTTTTGTTGAATCCCAGTTTACACTGTGACGTATATTATGCTTATGCAATGTTTGAATTGCGTGCTGAGTTTCTCTTTTCCTGCATCCACCCGTGCACATCCAGAAGGCTGCACCCAGTGTGAGTGAGTCGCAGAAGGCTAAAAACTGCCGCCAGGGAATGTGCTTGCATTCCTTAGCCTTGAATCTTTGGGCACGAGGGAAGGTCAGAAGTAGAGTAATGCGTGAGTCAGTTTATCCGAATTTATTACATTCTGCCCCCTCCCCCGTGCCTGCTGTCAAAAAAGAGTCGACGCTGAGGAGAAAGGCCGTCGGGCATTTCACAAGCAAACTATTGTTGTCACAAACAAACCCGGAGTGACTGCCCTGGAAAAGGGGGGGGTGCTGGCAGCTCTGTAACTGACTCTACTGTGCTGTGAGTGTTCGGTATGTGTGCGTTTGTGTGTGCCTGTGGCCGCATCTCCCACGGCAGAGCTGAGGGTCACCTCACCCCCTCCACCCTCCAGGGGTCCCTCTCCATCACCCGCAGGAGCGTGTGGCAGCCCCTTCCAAGACCAACAACACCCGACAGCTTCTCCGGAGATGCGTTCTCTAATGCGGCAAAAAAGACATTGCAGTCGAGTGCTTTATTTCCGAATTCTTCATTCTCTGTGTCTTATCTATATGTTATGATGCAACGCGTTAATTGGGGGTGGATATATCAATTTGTTTGATGGTTATAAATAACATGTCATTGGCCTTAGCCTGTTTCTAAGCGCTCCCAGCTTTGACACCGAGGAAACATGAAACACACGGAGATAAAGCCGTCTGCCCAGGATCACACACAGTGTACTGGCAGCGAAGCTAGAATTCGAGCCGGGATCTGATGGTTTCCCGGTCAGTAATTTAACGGTCAGACCTCATAGTTCCAGGTGTGTGTGTAGGATACGTGAATATTGTAGTGACACTGTACGGTAAGAATTGAGGCTATGAAATAATGACGTGTTTTATTTATAGCGCATGCTGCGGCGAATTTTGCTTATTCGTTTGTAGTAAATTAAAGGTTTCATTATTCTCCATACCAATGTTACTCCTTTTATCGACCGGTGGACAATGAAATGCAGAGTTCACTGTGCGTAGATTGAAACCTGGTGCCAGCATGAAACTCCCACATCCCCGCAACGAGCTGCGAACTGTTTTTTTTATTCATTGATTGAGCGTAAACCTGTTATGCCGACGAGCATGTAAACGTGTGTATTTTGTGATGTTTTTATGACGCTCTGTATGGAAATGTGAGGACTTTCCGACAAATGTAATTCCTAATGCAACAGTCATTGCGTTTGTTTCTCGGGGGTAGTCTGTTTCTGAGCACCCATAGTTTGGCAGAGAAAATAAACGGGGCACAGACAAAGCCATAAAAAGATTTGCCCAGGATCACACAGATTACAGGTGGGAGCCCAATTCAACCACAGATCGCCGAAACTGGCCATGATCTTCGTCGAAATATAATATATGAATGCTAATAGTGATCATGTGAGTTTGATGTGTGTTCATTTAAGTAAAACCTCAATCGGAAATGTTTTCCAGACGTTCTGCTATTAAACGAGGTGTACTTAAAACCAACCCTCTGCCACAGATTAATCACGAAGCATGATGTATGTATGATACGTTACAATGTGTGATCTTTGGCGTGTTGCAAATGGCTATAGGGAGCTCTTCCTTCTCCTTAACAGAGGGGACGGGTACCCCACCGTGTGCTTCACGGAAAGGGAGGCATTTTGTACTGGCGAAGGGTGTGGGGTCGAAAAGTACTGAGGCCTGCAGTACTTTCCATGTCACCCAATCGGCATCGACCTCTTCATGGGTAAAGGAACCCACAGAGAGAGGGAGAGGGGCTACTGTGTTGGCAAGAGAGACGAGATAAGAGCGAGCCCCAAGATCACATAAAGCTTGTGTCAACAGGGTGAGCTGGGATTAGAACACAGATCTTCTAAATTCTCAAGGCAAACATTTAGCCACTAGAACAGGTTCCCCATGACACTTTTATTTCCACCCGAGCACGTTTATTTCAGGAGAACTTTCGCCCCTTCGGTGTGAAGATGTTTGCACGCTCACGTGACAGCATGTTCCTTATTCTCACAATGACATCCTTGCCATGCCGATAAAAGTCCAATATCTATCCGCATGATACAATTCGACAGCGGCTCTCGTCTTTTCAGGGTGTTTTTAATTTAAACATGTGTTGTGGTGCAGCAGGGAGTAAGGGGGGGGGGCTGCGTCCAGGTCACGGGGTGAATGCCACAGTTAGGGCTCGTTCTCGGGGGTGGCAGTAGTGTCACGGCCAGCTTGGGTAGGAAGGGAACCCGTATATTTCATGTAGCTGAGCAGGATAATGCACCAATTATTTAACACTAATCTTCTTTACCCGGCCTTTCCACGCCCCAATACGAATGTCACTCGGGTGGGCACACCACGTGACCAAGCCAAAGCTATAATAGCTCCTGCACACCCTGTGGTGACATCAACAAGCACCGGGGTCGAGGGTCAAGCGAAGGTTGGAGTGGGACGGGGCACCACCTGAGCTGTCAGCAAGGAAAGGTAACTGGAGTAGCAAGGATTACCGCTAAGTAATCAGCGTGTTACCTCCTCAAGCCTTCCTCTTCCTTCTCCTACTCCTACCCCTTAGGGAACCGACAAATTACCGAGGCCTGAAGCCCACTATCCAGGGTTGGATTGGGATTAAAAATAGGCCCGGGCACGCTAAAAACAAGCATTTGCAATGCAATAGGTCTCGCAACTGCGAGTTTTGGACCTATTGGTATTGTAAATTGTATTGTAAATGACATTGCCTTTTATTTACGTGTTAGTTTTTACAACATAAATAAAAGGGATTGTCATTTACAATGCCAATAGGTTAAATTCTTGCAAATGCGAGACCTATTGCATTGCAAATGCTTGTTACATATTGATAGCAACCAGTGAGTGTCAGAGGGATCTACTCCGTCCTGACGAAGGGGCTGCCATAAGCCTCGAAACATGTTGACTTTTCAAGGAGAATCAGCACATTAATTGCTTTGACTCTCCGACACACTGTTTTTATTAATACCAGCCTATGACCAATAACGTTTTTTTGAATCCATAAGGCCAGGTATTTTTTAACATCACTTTGCCATTCACCCCTGACCCTACCTCACTCACTCAAATACAACTCACATTGCACTTACAAAATCAAAGTGCTCCAGCGTAGTCGCCAGTCGCAGCACGCCCCGTCCCGCAGCGGGGCGGGAAGACGTACGCTCTCATTCTATCTGAAGCGCACACAACAGTTCTGGGTGGATGACCAACTTTTTGTTGGCTACGTGAGCGCCAAAAAAGGTTGGGCCGTGCACAAACGGACCATCTTTCGGTGAGTCGTTCTGTGCATCAAAGCATGTTACACGTTGGCTAAGAAGGAGCCTCCTGTGGGTATGCGTGCCCATTCTACCTGGGCAACGGCAGCCACTCCTGCTTTGGGGCGCGGTGTTCCCTTGCAGGACATCTGTCAGGCAGCTACGTGGGCCTTGCTGCACACGTTTACCAAGCATTACTGCCTTGACATTCAAGTCCGTAGAGACTGCTTCTTTGGCCGTTCTGTTCTCCGTGACTTTCTGGTGTTATCTTGGTTCGCAGACCCACCACCGGGGTTGGTATTGCTGGGGTATCATTCTACGGTAAGGAATCTATCACTAACGTGTCTCTTTTAGATGCACAAGTGTGAGAAAGTGCCATCTTTCTTGCATATTATGCCCCCACTTTTTGCTCAATAGCTAATGTACTTTGACTGAGTGTGCCCTGGGTTCCTGCCAACCAGGTACCCGGGGCCTGTGTTCCTTCCCTAAAACTGTGTCGTAACCTAAACCCAATTGGCATCTCTGGCCACAGGTCAGCCCCTGGTAAATGGTACCCTAGATACCCAGGGCACTGTGACCACAGAAGACCCCTAAGAGCTGCAGCACTTATTGTAGGGGCACAGGTGCAAGAGCCCTGTGCCCCTACAGTACCCAGGGCCATTCCTGGGCACTGTACGTGCAGTGATGCCATTAAGAGTATATGGTGCTGGGAGATTGTCATTACAAACTCCACAGCACCATAATGGCTACACTGAAGACTGACAAGTTTGATACCAAACTTCTCAGCACACTAAACCACCACTGATGCCATTGTGGGATTTAATATAAAATGCACTACAGAGGGCATCTTAGAGATGCCCCCTGAAACCTAACCTACAATCCACATCTTGTCTGAGAGGCTACCTAGGCTGCCACACAGCAGACATGTTGCTGGACCCCTGGGTTTGAGAGCCCCCCCACTCTCCTGGGCCTGAAACAATGCACATCCTGGGATGAGGTGCCAAGCCTCCTCCCCCAGGATGGACAGGGTAAGCTTCAAAGGCATGCTGCCTTTGTGGGCTTCTCCAGGCCACTTGCTGTACTCAGCAACTGGCCCCCACCTGTTCTGACTACCACTCTGGCGGGAAGACTGGCGGGAAACCCTACGAGAGGAAAGGGGGTGTGCCAGCCTGTGCCAACTCCACCCCTCTGGTGGGAGAGGCGAGGTGAAGCACAACTCCGGGCTCCGGCCATCTTGAGGATGGGGAGCCCTGCCCAATCAGCGATAGGCTCCTGCCCCCCTCCCACAGGAGAGGAGCAGGATAGGGGGTGTACTCATCCCAGGACAGGGACTCATTGGTCCCTGCCCTCACCCTACCTGTAACACCCCTAAATTTAGTATTTAGGAGCACCCTGAACCTACCTTCCTCAGATCCCGATTTGAATATTATAAGAAAGAAGATCAAGAAGAAGACCTGCCGTGCAGCTGCTAACAAGAGGACAACACCAACTGACTTTTCCCAGCCCTACCGGCCTGTTGGAACCTGCTCCTGCTAAATCCCGGCGTCTCCTGCGGACAGCAACCTTGAAATCCCCGGAGGACCTGCCTGCCTTGAACCTCTTAAAGACTGGGACTCCCATGAGCAGTGGTTCTGCTAAAACAGCAATACCCCTGGTGCCAGCCAGGAACCGCATATCCAGCCCACTCTGCACCTGCCGAGCCCGGCCTATGCCCGAGTGGACAAAGACCCTGAGGACGTCCCCCGGCAATTGTAACCTGAAATCCAGTGCCCAAAGACCCTCCTTGACGACCCAGACGACACCTGCAGACTCACAACAGGAGACCTCTCCAACTGCAACCAGCAGAGGATAAGATTTCCCGACGTCAAAAGACACCCCTGCACCCGGCACCCCCCGGCCCCCTGTGCCCAACTCCTGGGTGTCTGCCTATGCTCCAAGATCTCAACTTACCCCTCGAAGTGTTGGTCGCTCCTGAAGAATCTCCGTCCCCGAGCCTGCAGCCTTTGTTCACCTTCCAAGATCTCCATTGATTAACATTGAGCGCCCTACGGCTCAAAAGCACCCTGCACCCAGCCGCCCGAGTGGCCCGGGCAATGCATCCTTTGTCATCATCTACTTACCCATTTGACCTGAAGAAGTGACCAGGAGCCCAGCTCCCACAACCGCGTGGCCTGCTAGCCAGCAGCCACCAACCGCAGGCCCTCTGCCTCAAATTGGATAACATTGGGCCTAACTACCTCTGCACCCGGCTGCCCCTGTGCCGCTGTGGGTGTACCAACTGTACCTACCTGACCCTGGGAGACCCCTGAGTCTATGCCCAGAACCTTAACTCTGCCAGTCCAGAACTTACCTAAAAGCTGATACCTCACTTTTCTTCCATAGGGTAATATTGACAAGTTTCACTTGGAAATTCTTCCAAGTGTGGAGTTTTGAAACTTTAAAATATTCATCTAAAATCAGCTGAACAATGAATTCTGATTTACTCACCTGTTAACAGGAGAGAAACCAGTGCTGCATCTTTTAGCCCAGCACTGACCCTGAAAAGTAATTTTAATCCTACTTACCAGTAACTTGTATTTCCTTCCATAGGAATCCATTGTCTGGTTTTCACCTGAAAAGTTTGTGTCGATTTTCACAAACTACAAATATTCAATAAAAATCGCTTGTCTGACTTAAATGCATTCTTTCAACTGTTTACAGGAGATGCACCAGTGCTGGATCCAGGATCCACCACTGAGTAAGAAAAAGTAACTATAACACTACTTACCAGCTAAGTGAATTTCCTCCCATTGGATAACATTGGTGATTCTATGTGAAAAAGTTTTTGTCAACTTTTAAAATACAATAATATTCTTTAAAAATCACTACTGTAGCCAAAACGCTTTTACTCAACTGTTAACAGGAGACGCCCAAGGACTGAATCTAGGATTCAGTCCTGTGGTTAGAAAAGTAATCCATAAAGTAACTAATTGCATTTAACTAGAAATTCCCATTGAGCTCCATGTTGCATTGTGTTTGAAATTTTGCTGCCCATTGCAACAACTGTAACTACTGTATGTGAGAAAGTGCCATCTTTCTTGCATGGGTATGCCCCCGCTTTTTGCTGAATTGCTGATGTGCTTTGACTGAGTGTGCCCTGGGCTCCTTCCAACCAGTTGCCCAGGGCCTGTGTTCCTTCCCTAAAACTGTGTTGAAACTAAAACCCAATTGGCATCTCTGGCCACCTGTCAGCCCCTAGTAAATGGTACCCTAGGTACCCAGGGCATAGTGACCAGAGAAGACCCCTAAGGGCTGCAGCACTTATTGTGCCACCCTCTGGGGCCCTGTACCCTGACACCCACACACTGCCTTTGTAGGCAGAGTGTCTGAGTACAGAACTAAACAGAGAGTCTGCATGGCACACATCCCTGTGTGCCATGCCCACAAGCTCACTGCCCTGGCATTCATCAGTTACCCCTCTAGCTGGGTGCCCTAAGTCAGTGGTGTCGGCACAGGTGCATGATCCGTGTGCCCCTGCAGTACCCAGGTCCATTCCTGGGCACTGTAAGTGCAGTGCTGCCATTAAGAGTATGTGGTGTTGAGAGGTCGTCATTACGAACTCCACAGATCCATGATGGCTTCACTGAAGACTGAGAAGTTTGGTATCAAACTTCTTAGCACATTAAACCCGCATTGAAGCCAGTGTGGGATTTAATGTAAAATGCACGACAGAGGGCATCTTAGAGATGCCCCCTGAAGCCTAACCAACTGCCAGTATCCTGACTGTGTGGCTACCGAGGCTGCCACCACCAGACATGTTTCTGGACCCCTGGGTCGAGAGCCTGCCGCTCTTGGGGGCCGGAAACAATGCACATCCTAGGACGAGGTGCCAAGCCTCCTCCCCCAGGATGGGCAGGGGAAGCTTCAAAGGCATACCGCCTTGGTGAGCTTCTCCAGGCCACTTGCTGTACCCAGCAACTGGCCACCACCGTTCTGACCCCCACTCTGGCGGGAAAAACCGCGGGAAACCCGAAGTAAGGGAAGGGGGTGTGCCAGCCTAGGCGAGTTGAAGCACGACTCCGGGTTCCAGCCATTTTGAAAGCCCTGCCCAATCACAGCTAGGCTCCTGCCCCCTCCCACAGGAGAGGAGCAGGCTAGGGGTTGTACCCACCCCAGGACAGGGACCCATTGGTCCCTGCCCTTGCCCTACCTGTAACCCCCCTAAAATTAGTATTTAGTCGCACCCTGAGCCCTCCTTCCTCAGATTCCGATTGCAACAAGAACAACAAAAAGAAACAATAAGACCTGCAGCGCAGCTGCTAACAAAAGGATGACGCCCACTGACTTGGCCCCAGAACCCTACAGGCCTGTTGATCCTTGAACCTGCTCCTGTGAAACTCCGGCGTGTCCTGCAGACAGCAACCGCGACAACCCTGTGTGAGAAGTTGGCCTGATACAAGGTGATCACTAGAACTAGTGAGCATCATATATCAGTCCAAACAACCCTTATGGTGATTGGTTGTAAGTCAACCTTATAGACCAGCTATCCTAATGGTAGCATGGACAAAGCAGTCTTAGGCTAAACTCTTTTGGCACGTGAAGCCAGCTGTTTACCACAATATAACCCCTTGAATACCAGATGAAAGGACACCACACAGGTTGTTATGAAAATAAACAATATATTTATTAATAACAAACACCTCTGAACTCTTTATGAGATCAGAGGGCTGAGCACATGACAATCTCTCAAAATACGATAAGTTGCACAAAATTACAATGGTGCCCTAGGGGCACGGCAAACCATATACTAAGTAAATTGAATGTGTAAGTCGATAGAAGTAATGGAGCTGTCCAGAGGCTGTAAGATCGCTGGGACTACGCTATCCTTACTTTAGGTAAGTAATAGGAGGCCCACGGAACGCGTGTGCAGAGTGTGAACTCACACGCAAGATGCGTAACAACGTCTATGGACAGTACAGTTCAAGAAAGAGGTAAGTACGGACAATCCTGACTAGTTAGGACTAAAACGACTGTGGAACTGGACACTAGGAGAGTCAATCTACCCTTGAGCACCGAAATGCTCTTGTTACCTCACCCACGGGCTGCGGGTGCATAGGTGCAAAGTCGTGTCGGGTTCCGGCGTTGAAGTCTATGGGGCCTGGAGGAAAAGATGCTGCAGGCGACCAGGAGGACGATGTCCGGTGTGATCCAAGGGTGGATCAGAGATGCTGAAGACCTGAAAGCCGAGGGGACAATGTTCAAAGTCACTAGCCAGTGACTGGAGTGAAACCAGGAAGGAACCAGATGTCGTCGCGATCAGGTGAAGAGTGGACGCTTGTCTCTGCAGCCACGTGGACCAGGAGGTGTCTTCGACGACCAGGATGGAGGCACGAGCTGTCCCACGCAGGCTCTCGCTGTCGGCGGTGTCGGCTCCGGATTTGGACTCAACAGGCCTTGGCAAAGGCAACCCACGCGGTGAGTGGAAACGGCGTCTGGAGTGGACCAGGAGGGTCCAGGGTGCTCCTCTTTTGGAAGGGAGCAAGGGCCAGTCTGGAGCAACCAGACTAGCAGTGTAGTTTTCAAAGTTCGTCGTCTAGGAGGCCACTAGCCAGCCTTCAAGTGACCAGACAACGCGTCGAGCAGCAAACCAGCAGAAGGGCCCCACGCAGATCTCGTGGAAGCTGGAGGGCTGATCTTCGGTGCAGGGGCTGCTCGGAGCTGGGGCTTCTCAATCCCCAAAGCACTTGGTCGAGTTTACCTCGGGAGTCGTGCTGGAAGCCAAGTGCAGTTTCTTTCAAGATGGCCGGTCCCACGTATCTCGTCGCACCCACGGGTCTCAGCTGTGCTGCAGATGTGAGTTGAGGTTGGAGAGGTCTGGGAATCCGGGTCTCGTCTGGATCCTCGAGGGAAGACGACAAAGTGAAGCCGCTGGACGCTTGACGGTGCCTGCAGTTGCAGGGTGGACACTCCTTGCCCACAAGGGAGATTTCTTCAGTCTTCTGTGGAGCAGAACGTCGAAGTCCAGAGTTTCTTCTTGTAGAGTAGTTCAGGATTAATCTAATTTGGAATGGGACCAGCTCCTACCTTTATCCTGCTAAAGGGGGCTATACTGGTGACTAGGTCCCTCCCCTGGGTGGGACCAGGAAGGGGGGTGGTTACACCCCCTATCCTTTGTCCGGTTTTCGCGCCAGAGCTGGGGCAGGGATGCCCCAGCAACTGGTTTGAACCGGTGTATGCACAGGGCACCTTGTGTGCCCCAGGCATGTCTCATTCCTTTCAGGCCTATCCTACCCAATACACAAAATCCTGTCTGGGGTGGTGCTAGCACCTCCCAAGGCAGGAAACCCTTTGTCCAAGCCTCCCTCGCTGGAAGGACTCCCAGCAGCAGGAGGTCAGACTTGTGTCTGTGGTCGCAGCATTCATTTTGTGATGCCAAGGCTCGAGTTAACTTTAACCCGGGTTCACAGTTACATACATGTCGTGTCCCTCTAGAATGGGGGAATGCTACCCCCGTCGCCAGAATTGGCGAGGGGGTAGTATTCCAATTCGTATGACACCTTACTCGACATGTTTTGATAATGTTATACCAGAGTTAGCATTTAACCGCGAGGATTATAATGCACTTAAGAGTATATGGTATAGCGTTATCATGGAACAGCTATTAGGACTTGGTTCCGCAAGCTGCAGACGGGCTCAGCTCATGCCAGAGCATCATCTCACATAATTCCAAGCACTCTGCCTTCAGGATTGATAAGGCCTGCCATAGGAGTGACTGATAGGAATATATGTGTCCATTTTAGGGTTAGATATAGGTATACTATATCTATAGCAAAGGGTGATTACACCACCTTGCCACAGCTGTCTTAGCAGCCAGTTGTGTCAGTTTGGATGGCCAGCCAGGGGTGGCATAATACATGCTGCAGCCCCTGGTAGGCCCTGGGTACACCTATGCCCTGGGTACCTAAGGTACACTGTACAGGGACTGATAAGGTGACCCAGTATCCAATTAGATATGTACCTAAGGTACATGGAGTCCATTTTAACAGAAAGAGCAGGAAGCCTGGGGTCCTGAATAGCAGGATCCCAGGCCAACTAAGTAAAAAACCAGCAAAACACTAGGCAAAAAGTTGGGGGTAACCATAGTCCGATATCCACCTTCCTACACCCTGGAGGACCTTCCTGCCTTGAACCTTCCAAAAGACTGGGACTCCCACGAGCAGTGGTTCTGCTCAAACCGCAATACCCCTGGTGCCAGCCAGGAACCGCGAATTCATCCCACTCTGCACCCACCGAGCCCTGCCTGTGCCTGAGTGGCCCAAGACCACGAGGACGTCCCCCCGGCGACTGTGACCCGAAGTGCAGTGCCCAAGGACCCTCCTCGTCGAACAAGACGACGCCTGCAGCCTCAGACCCAGGGACCCCTCCAACTACTATCAAGAATTCCCGACACCAAAAGACACCCCTGCACCCGGCGCCCTGCCTCTCCTTGTTCCTTCCTTTGGGGTACCTTCCTCTTCTCCAAGAACCCATCTTACCCCTCGAAGTGGTGGTCGCACCTGAAGAATCTCCGTCCCTGAGCATGCAGCCTTTTTTCACTTTTAAACTCTCCTATTGGATAACATTGAGCGCCCGATGGCTCAAAAGCACCCTGCACTCAGCTGCCCGAGTGCCGCTGAAAGTGCATGTTCTACCCAACTCTACTTCCCCACTTACCCTTATTAAGTGACCAGGAGCTCAGCTCCCACAGCTGCGTGGCCTACTTGCTTGCAGCCACAAACCAAAGGCCCCCTACCCTCCATTGGATTGCATTGTGCCTTCTCTCTCTACACCCGGCTGCCCCTGTGCTGCTGAGGGTGTAACTACTGTTCCTTTCTGCCCCTGGAAGACCCCTGAGTCTATGCCCAGAACCTTAACTCAACCAGTCGAGTACTTACCTACAAACCGATCACTCACTTTTCTTCCATAGGTTAACATTGACTGGTTTCACTTGAAATTTCTTCTAAGTGTGGAGTTTTGAAAGTTTAAAATATTCATCTAAATCAGCCGAATAACGAATTCCGTATTACTCACCTGTGATCAGGAGAGAAGCCAGTACTGTACCTTTTAGCCCAGTACTGAACCGAGAAAGTATTCCTAACTGTACTTGCCCATAACCTGAATTTTCTTCCATAGGAAACCATTGACTGTTTTTCTGTTAAATTTCTTCTAAGTGTCGATTTTTGCAAACTAGAAAGCATTACACCTGAAAGGATTTGTGGATTTAGAGTCATATCAAGGGGCGGGCGCCTCCTTTCACAGAGGGAAGAAGTCAAGGGGCTGCACCTATGCCACCGAAAAAGGCTCCTGCGAAGGTGTTCAGCTATTTCACTACTACAGAATAGAAATGAGTCCTCATCCCCTCATCATTTTTTTATCTATAATGCTACTTAATAGAGTTTCTGATATTATTCAAAATTATTAGATGTTAGTAATCTACATTTCTAGTGAAGGGTAGACTTTGAGTTTGTATGTTTAAGGAAATGGGGTGTATTGTGTGGTTTGCTACCTCACTGTATAATATACTTACCAATCCCTTTAGTGCCTGTAGGTTTTGTTTGTCAAATCTCAAGGTCAACCCTGGGTAGCTGTGCTGTGATCAGCAAGGCTTACACAAAAGAACAAGTGTAAAGCATTTAAACAGGAGCGAAATAATTGAAGAAATACACGAGACATTGAATAAATCCGCCACCAATTTATAAAACAAAATAGACTGTATTTTTAGACACTACAAAGAAAAAGATTCACCAGAGGGTTTACAAGGTATAGTACATATGCAGTTTTCACTTGACCACGAACAAGCACTGGCAAATGCAACAAATTTGTCAGTCTTTTTCAAGGAAATATGTGGGTGTCAGTGCGGTTACTAAAGTTACTTTAAGTGACCATCTTCGACAGGGAGCCAGTCGGGGACCAACATGGTTCACAGAAACAGTTACCTCAAAGGTAGAAGCAGTCTTCAGGGAGTTCCAGGCACTTTTGGCGCTTTGCTATAGATTCTAAGGAGTGGTCCTGATCCACGGGATACAGGATGCTGAACATGCTGTAGATGCGATGCCAGTCATTGGGGGCCTTCCTGCGGCAACTCCTTGTTTCATGGGCTTGAGGCAGTCCTGTCCACAGTGGTCAACGTCCCTCGATATTGTTTCAGCCCTGGCAGAAGTCCAGTCGCCTGGTATCGCGGTCACACCAGCATCCTTCCTTGAGCAATAACTCACCATTTGTGTGACCAAGCTGCACTCCAGCGTTCTCAAGTTCAGCACACTCTGGTGCAGCTGTGAGCGTCTGGCCCTGATCACTGGTGTTGCGTGGTGATGAGAAGCTGTTGCTTGAAGATTTGGACTCCCAACTCACCCCACCTGGCTTTTTCCGCTGTTGTGGGCCCTTTGCTGCGAACTGGGTCCGCAAACTGACCCATGAAATTTCTTGTTTCAGCTGGGCTCCTAAGATGACTTTTCCAAGATCAGCACACTGGTACCGACCCTTTACTAGCCACCAGGGTCAGCAGGTATGGTCCACTCTGGTGCAGCCTCTCTTTGCCTGTTCCCCGGTACAACAGGACAGTCTTTCTTCCTTTACAGTGGAGATCTGATTTCAGGGTACCAGTGATACCTTTTTATGCCGAGAAAATGCCCTCTAGATGGGCGCAGGCAGTAGCAAATGGGCTAGTAGGATCCCACCCTCCTGATGACCACTTCCTGCGAAGTGTGCCATCTGGCTATTTCAAAATGCACCCTTCTGCCGACTTCCAATATGGTTGGACCCCTCGCTCAGTCTGTTGAGCTCCATCGTGCACCCCAAATGTGTGGCTACCAAGGGGGCTACACGCCTCATAAAAATCAGTTTGACAGGTTTCCTTTCTCCTCCCTGGGTGCCAACTAGTCTATGTAACAATGGGGCTCCTTCTCTCCCAATTTACCCCATATACTCTACAAAGTCGACTTTATCGTTGAAGCTCGTCTTTTGGGTCACACCAATGTGGCTTCCTGCCAGAGGGAGGTAATGCAGGCCCCTGCTGTCTCCTTTCCTGAAAGTCGTTAGAATGTCTCCCTAGGAGGGCCGAAGGCTTCTCAGATTCAAGCTCCATGTGCAACTGTTACGGACAAGGAGATGGAAGTTGGCAAAGTGGCAACTTTGTAAAAGTTGCACACCACAAAATGTTAAATTAATTTTGACAAGAGAATCCAGTCTGGCTTAATGTCATGAGTTGTTTGACACCTTGGAAGTTTCACTTTTGGTCGCACCATTCAGCAGTTGGAACATCTATGCCGTCCACGTGTAACCCTGTACTCGCCAATGGGTTAACCAAGACTTTCCACAGTAAAAACAGCATTTTTGCGTTTCTATTGCAGGGCATGAAAAATGCATGTTCTGCCCAGGAAACATCCCGCAGTCTGCTGTAGGGCTCAGTAGGCCTTACATAGGGATGACTTTCACATCTTACCGGAAGAGGCCTGGCTTTGCCACTGTTGCCAGTGGCAAGCCCATGCTAGCAGTTACAAATTGCTTGTCTGGTCTGCAGTGGCAGACTGGGAGAAATGTTTTACTGGTGTCACATCCAGGGTGGCACAACCATTCTGCAATCGAGATGACCTTCTAACTTACATACCGTGTGTACCCTGGGTACCATATACTAGGGGCTTACAAGTAAGTTAGCCTATGCCTATCTGTTAGCAGACAATTGGACATGGACCTTTTAGGGTCGGGCCACTGGCTCTGAGGTCTGATTAGCAAGCCTTAGTGTTCAACTGCAGTTCAGCTGAAAAAACTGCTGCGTCAGTCCAATAACTTGGTGGTGAACATAGAAAAGAGTCATTTTCTTACAGTATGTTTCTGCATTGTGTGGTTCACCGATGTAAGAAAGTGCCCTCTTTTTGCTGAACTGCTGATGTGCTTTAACTGAGTCTGCCCTGGGCTCCTGCCAAACAGGTACTCGGGGCCTATGTTCTTTCCCTAAACTGCATTGAAAAGAAAACCCAATTGGCACTCTTGGCCACAGGTCAGTCCCTTGTAAATGGTACCAGGGAAGGCCTCTAAGGACTGCAGCACTTATTGTGCCACCCTTAGAGGCCCTGTACCTTAACACACACACACTTCCTTTGCAAGCTGCATGTTTTGGTGCAGAACAAAGTGAAGAGTCGACATGGCACACATCCCTGTGTGCCATGCCTCCAACCCACTGCCCTGGCATAGGTCAGCCACCCAAAGGGTACATGGCATAAGCCCAGTACTCCTACAGTGTCTAAGACAATTCTTAGACATTGTAAGTGCAGCAATGCCATTAAGAGTATATGATACTGGGACTCCACAGCACCATAATGTCTTTACTGAAAACTGGGAAGTTTGGTATCAAATTTCTCAGCACATTAAACCCATACTGATGCCAGTGGGGGATTTAATGAAAAATGCACACAGGGGGAATCTTAGAGAGGCCCCCTGAAAAACGCCCTAACACTAGTGTCCAGGCGGAGTGGCTGCTCACCAGCTGCCACAACCAGACATGTTTCTAGACCCCTGGGTCTTATCCTGCAGCTCTCGGGGGTCTCAAACAATGCATGTCCTGGGACGAGGTGCCAAGCCTCCTTACCCAGGATGGGCAGGGTCGATGAATCGGAAGCTTCAAATGCTTGCCACCTTTGTGAGCTCCCCCAGGCCTTTTGCTGCTTCCAGCAACTGGCCCCCACCGGTTCTGACCGCCCCTTTAGGTGGGAGAATTGGCGGGAAAACCAAGTGAGGAAGGGAGGTGTGCCCACCTTTACCAACCCCACCCCTTAGGTGCGGGAGGCGAGATGAAGCATAGCTCTCAGTCCCTGCCACCTTGCAGGTGGGTGGACTCAGCCAACCAGAGTGAGGCAAATTCTCCCCTCCCACTGGAAGGTGACATAATATGGGGTGTACCCCCCGCAAGGAAGGGCCCATTGGTCCCAAAATGTCCCTACCTGGTACACCCTGCTATCTAGTTTTTAGGGGCACCCCTGAACCTTGCCTCCTCAGACAAGAACCGACCAAGAAGGAAAGAAGGACCGAAGAGCCGTGCTGATGTTAAGAAGAGGACGCCCAGTGACTTGAACCCACCCTACCAGCCTGTCACCACCTCGAACCGGCAGAAGCAAAATTCTGGTGTGTCCTGCAGCCAGCAACCTCAAGAACCTTAAGATCTGCCCTGCCTTCCACAGATTAGTCTGTGTCCCGTGAGCACCGGATCTGCTCACCCACAATCTCTGGCGCTGGACAAATGTACGAGTCTGCGCCACTCTGCACCCGATGCCCACAGCCCGAGTTTGAGTGGCCCAACGCCACGAGGAGTTCTCCCCGTGATCCTGACTTGAGATTTGGTAATCTATAACCCGCCTCGAATCTCCCAGCAAAGCCTACAGCTTTTTTACTGGAGGATCCCCCTGACCGCGACCGAAGCTGGTAAGGAAGATCTGACGCCTAAAGACACCCCTGCACCCAAAGTCCCAAGGCCTTAGGTGGCCCAACCGACGGTATCCCAGCATCCACAGGCATCCCAACTTACCTCTCCAACCGGTGGTAACCTCAGGAAGACCTCCGTCCGCGAGCCTGCAGTCTTTGTTGAAACCAGAGAATCCCCATTGAAATCAACATGGCACCCGACACCAAACCATCACCCTGCACCCAGCCGCCCCTGCGGGTATACTTGCTAAAACGAATGCCCCTTTGCCCTGAGCTAAACCCCAGGAGCTTTGCTCCCATAACCTTGTGGCCTGCTTGTGAGCAGCCACCAACTGGAGGCCCCCTATCGCCCATTGAATACCATTGGGCCTCAGCACCTGGCTGCCCTAGTGCAGCTGAGGGTGTTTTGAGAGTGCATTCTTGACTATGGGGGGAACCCTGGTTCTAACCCCAGAATACCAACTCCCACAACAAAGTACTTACCTGTTAACCAATAACTTCATTTATCTACATAGGAATACACTGTTTTTCCTTGTAAATTTTTCTAAATGTGGAGTTGGTTTTGTATTGAACTTTAAGAAAACTGCAAAGAACTAAAAATTGCTTACTTACCTTTTCTCTAGGAAATGTCCTAGTGTGATATCTTGGTGTATCACACTGAGTACAATAAGTAATCCAGAAAGTAATCTGCAAAGTAGTTACAAATAATCTAACAGTATTTCCACTGTATTTAATGCATTTACAAACCTGTAATAAAGTCATTTTCATTCAGCAAAAAGTGGCGGAAACCATGCAAAAAGAGGTCTCTTTCTTACAACCGACACCTGCTTTAGTCCCTGCGTTATTTAGAACTTGCGTACTTTGCTCACCAGTACCAGAATATGAAATTATTCAAAGTGCAATTTTCATGCACCTAAAGGAAAGGGATTAATAGGTTAATGGTATTAGATTTATAAACTGCAGCTGATGTGCAGGGTCCTTTGAGAGAAGAACAGAAATAATTCAGCGAACCAACTGGATAAATGATCCTTTTTGGGTTTTCTTCGGCTGGTCAAGTGCAATGAAACGTATGCATTAGTTCTAATAATGTATTGTGCCCTTTATTTTTACATTCCTAAAATTAGTTGACTTATGTTTTTGCTTTTAGGGAAATGAATTGGAAATGACAGTCATGATGGTTGTCGAAGCTCTTTGTGAGCTGCATTGTCCTGAAGCTATACAGGGATTAGCTATTTGGTCAGCTGCAGTTATTGGAAAGAGCTTTGGCTGGATTAATTCGGTTGCACTTCAGGCAGACGGTCGGTAAGTAAAAACGTACATAAACATTTTGTCAATTTTACATTTGTCATTTTACAGAATTAGTGACAATTGCTCATAATCCGAATCTGTATTTTGTTATCCAAGCAGTTGTAAAATTATTGTTGTATCGGTTTCTTTGATAGGTAAAGAATGGCACCTTTTATCTAATAATTGATTACACTTGAACAGTTTGGGACGTTGCTGTTTTCCTTTTTTACAGAGTATTAATTCAGTCAGGATGCCAAACCAGCTGTGTGGTTAAGTTGCTCTGAACACTCTGTAAATGAAACCTGTATAATATGTCTTTTTTGTGCGCACACACCCGCCCACCTTAGCCTCACGCCCTCTCCGCTCTCATTCTGTTGATTGCTATGGGTGCTCCAATCCTTGAATTGTGTCAGGGAGCGGAGGTTGTACTGGTGTATAAATCAAGTGTTCCCCGGTCAATTATATTCCTATCAGCCTAATTGATTGCATACACAAGTTTGCTGGCTTAGGATCCTGGTAAGAATTCAGCTTTGGATATCAAGAAAAAGACATCATAAGCTGCTTCAAGTGGGCTTTAGAGTTGATACATCTACGATAGACCAGGTCTTTTATTTTGTCATTATCTATTGCAAGACTGTTTTGCTCGGGAGGGGCAACTTATGTCATCTTTGTCGATCTAAAATAGTCTGTGGTTGATGCTGTGGCAGGTTCTGAAGACGATGGACATGCCTCACGACATCCTATCTTTATTGATTATGCTTCATGAAAAAAAATTGGCCCGGGTCAGATGGGGAGCCCAGAGCCAACTGACTGATAAGATCATGGTGTCTAAAGATTAACGTCAAGGGTGTGTATTGGCTCCTATCCTTTTCTAATTTTTTATTTTTTTAATGGTCTAGTAGATTACCTTGTTGAGCGTCCAGCAGATGTCCCCACTATAGCACACCCCAAGATCCCTACATTTGCAGGCGACACTATTCTAATCTCGAAACTCTGAGTGGTCTGCTAAAACTTCTTAAATACACTTGGTGTCTTTTTTCAGGACAGTGGCCTAGAGATCAACGTAAGCAAAACAAAATTATTTTTATTTAAAAATGTACTTACGTTTTAATGTACAACTTTGTCCTCATTTGCCATGCTTGCTTCCAGCTGAAACCTCCGAATTTCCCCTCTGTCTCTGTAGTCTGCCTTTAGAAAAAACCTCTGCGGAAACAGCATTATGGAAAAAGGGGGCTTGACTACCAATGGCATGTCCTCAAATGACTGTAAATCATAAGACCCAATCGAAAATGATCCAATCCCTTCCTAATTGAGCTAAAAAATTATCCTCCATTTCCTTTTCACCCAAGTAGTCAAGGGGAGCCATACCTTAGCCACTTTTATTTTTAAGAGGTACGAATCAAATCCATCTTACGAACATATAATACTGAGCCAAGCCACTTTGCCCTGGAAGGGGACAGCGACTGAATCCAATAGTTACAATCTGTCTTCCTCCCAGCAAAATTAAATTTAACACCAATTTGTTGCCATAACCTAAAGGGTCTCCTACTTCTGGTGACATCCCAAAAATAATTAATTAAGGGCGTGCCTGGATTTGAGTATGTAAGAGGTTGTTCAGAAACTTACGTTATGTTATGTTATTATGGATTTCTTAAGCGCACTGTCACCGGAGGTTTCCTGGCGCTGATTGGATTGGAAAAGAAGGGAAGAAGGAGGGGAGCGGAGATTTTAATGAGGGAAGAGTATTGTTTTTAAGGATTTCCTGAAAGAAAGGAGGGAACAAGATGACTTGAGTGCAAGAGGGAGGGAGTTCCACAGCTTAGGGGCTAAGCAGGAAAAGCTGCGGCCACCAGATCTTGCAAGTTTAAAACGGGGAACAACAAGAAGCGAGAGATGGGCAGACCTCAGGGTGCGGGGAGGGCAATAGGGAGTGATAAGAGATTTAAGGAAAGCAGGGGCAGGGCCAGTGAGAGCTTTAAAGATCAGACAGTGGACCTTGAACGTAATTCTTTCGTTCACTGGTAACCAATGAAGATGGCGTAATAAAGGTTGGGCCGACTGCCATTTGGGGATTTTGAAGACCAACCGGGCGGCCTGGTTTTGGACGATCTGCAACCTCGATAGCAAAGATTGAGGGAGACCGTGGTAGATTGAGTTCGAAAAGTTCAGCCGGGACCTCACCAGGGCTATTAGGACTTGCAGCAAGGCTTCAGGTGAAAGGAGGTGAGCGACTTTCCGGATCCTGTAAAGTTGAAACATACAGGAAGATGTTACTGCGCTCACCTGTGCCTTGAGGGTGAGTCCAGAGTCGATCAGAATTCCGAGACTCTTAACACATCCAGCAGGAGAAGGTGGTGTTCCAAGCTCAATCGGCCAGTACTGAGGGCCCCAAAACTGTGCACTTCTCCCCGGGAGGAGGAGCTCAGTCTTGCCTGGATTGAGCTTGAGCTGATTTTGGTTCATCCAAAGCTGGATGTGTGTCATGGCAGTCTGAAAATTGGTGACAGCGTCAGGGGAAGTGAGGGGAAAAATAAGTTGTAAATCATCCGCGTAGTTAAACACGGTGATATCCCATTTACCCAGGGAGTGAAGGAGGGGTTGAAGGTACAAATTAAAAAGGAGGGGAGACAAGGATGATCCTTGAGGGACTCCGCAGGACGAGGGGACACTAGAGGCACAGAAGGGACCCATGCTTACTGCCTGGGACCTCTCCTCGAGGAAGGATTTGATCCAAGACAGAGCCGCCCCACAGATTCCGGCGGATTCGACACGGTGGATTAAGATGTTATGGTCCACCGTGTCGAAAGCCGCCGATAGATCGAGTAAGACCAGAGCCTGGGGATGTCCTTTGTCCTCGCTGCGCCTGAGATTATCCAGCACAGCGAGGATCACGGCCTCGGTGGAGTGGGCTGGTCTGAACCCGGCCTGGTTGGGTGCAAGGTAGTTGGATTCCTCGATGAAGTGTGAGAGGCAGGTCGTGACATGAGCCTCAAGGATTTTGGAAAAGAAAGGTAGGAGGGAGATGGGGCGATAATTGGCCAGGACTGCTGAATCGGCGCCAGGCTTTTTTAAGAGGGGCACCAATGTAGCCTCTTTAAATGAGCTGGGGACTGAGCCTGAGATGACAGAAGAGTTGAGCAGGGGAAGGATACAGTGTGGGAGGGCATGACAGATGTCGCGGAGCACGAAAGGGGGACAGCAGTCCTTGGGAGATCCAGATTTCACGCGGGTGGACAGTCTAGTGAGTGATTCCGGGTCGAGCGCAGGAAACTGAGAGAAGGTAGATGTATTAACAGGGAGAGGAACTGATGTGGCGGGCGGAAGTGAGTGGGGAATGGAATTCTTGATGGCAATGATTTTATCAGTAAAGAAGGAGTTTAAGGCAGTGCAAGATTATTAAAGCATTCTTTAATAAGTCCTGAATATTGGGGCGGAGTACGAACATATGGACATCATCAGCGTTCTTTATGCCACATTTCTTGCAATATGCCTCTTCAGAACCCTTCCGTTTTACTAGCCAGTAAGCTCAGTGTAAGGAAAAAAGTTGGTTCCTCTTGAAATATGCCGGTTTAACTTCCCTATAATTTAACCGGAAAGATACTTGCCATAATTGATCGAGCCTTCTATTTGGCATTATTTCTCCCCACAAAGAGATTTGTGCACTCTGCCATTCCTCTAAGATATCCATAACTAACCCATACCAGGTTACCACCATCTTCTGTTGTGGGCTGTTGATCAAGTGCCCCTCCAAATTATTGGTGCCAGCTTTATCTCCTTCCATGGCTCAGCACCAACTTTGTAGTTAGATAAATTTAAACTTTGACACCGTCTTTTTGGTTACATGTTGAAACTGCTCCCATGAATAGAGCTTCCCCTCTTGAAGGATCTGGCCCATTCAATAATGCATGCTTTTTTAAAAAAGTTTCTTTTTATTGATTTTCTAACAACTTATACAGGTAGGTCATCGCACATTCAGTAAGTCAGTGCAGTTACATCAGTGATCCGAATACAGTAATCGGTGACGTCAGACGAAGCGACCCTGGACATTCAATACTACAGGATTGGTCTCATCAAGCAGGGTATAACACATACAGGGGTATTTTGTCTCAAGCATGGAAAAAAGAAACATAAAAAAATATACAGGGATTATCTCTACTCTAATCACGTATAACCTCACAACAATATCTTTGTTAGCACGGAGGCACATCTCGTTTCCATTCAGTTGTGACCTGTCCACGCCAATGGATCACAGCCATTACTTTGTTAATACAGTAAATTAGCACAACTTTCCCAGCAATGAGTCCCTCCAGATGTACAATGTGGCTATATAGTACATTATAGAATGCAAGAGAAAAAATACAACAAAACACATGGTATTCCGTTACTAGTTATTCCTGAGGGTATGCCAATAAATAACACGATAGCGGTGCCCAAATATCTCTGGGCCTGGAGGTCACAGGCAGCAACTCTGCGTATATCGCCAGTTGTTCCTGACAGTGTATGAGATCAGTAATCCCATCTTAAAATTTGGGTACCCCAGCGACACGCCACTCGTCTCTTGGCCATCAACAATGCTAAGGCCACAAATTTACGGTGCACTGCTTGCATCGCTTTAACGTATCCCATTAGGGCCATCATCGGTGTGGGTTTGATCTTTGTATTTATCATCAAAGATAAGGCTTCAAACACTAGCATCCAGTACGCATTCACCTCCGGGCACTCCCATGCAAGATGTAAAAAGTCAGCCCCAGGGGCTCGACATCTGTCGCATCTGTCATTCTCCCTCAGTTTCAGTTTGTATCTATGCATTCGGACTGGAGTATAATACAGCCTATGGAGAAATTTATAATGGATCACACGTAATAGACTACTGGCTGACACCTGCTCAGTTTGCGAGGAGCAGTATTCCCATAGGTCATCCGTCATCACTGCACCTAGTTCTACATCCCAGCGCATTCTCGCCAATGCAGACGGCTCCGCCCTCCGTGTGTGTGTTCTGTATGATATATTATGGAGACTAACCGTTTGGCTGGGGCCCCCTGGAGAATCCGCTGCAACGGCGCAAGGACCGGGGGTTCCGCCGGGAAATCTGGGGTAACAGAGCGAATACCCTGTCTAAGACGTATATACAAAAATGTGTCAAGTGGCGTCTGCTGCAACCTCTGAAAGATGTGCTCAATCGTCCTAAAAGTTCCTTCATGAAACATGTCACCCCATGTTGCAATGTGTGTGTGCTTCTTAAACTTATGAAAAATCTCTTCTTGAAGAGGCATAGTAGGATGGTACACAAGTGGCAGTAGTGGGGAGTAAAGCATGGGGACATCCAACAATTTACCTAGAGTGGCCAATGCTGAGGCCGTGCAAGTAACAGTGGTTGGTGCCTTGCCTCTAACAGGGAGTGGAATATTCAGCGCACCATCGATGGGAACCGGAAGTGCGAGCCAATGCTCTGCTGCAACTTGAGGCATATAACGCGGTTGGTGTATCCAGAAATACGCATACGCGCCTGTGCACTAACATAATACAATTCAAAGTTGGGTACCCCAAACCCTCCCTGCGAGTAGGGCCTAATGAGAACGTTCCATTGCAACCGTGGTTGCTTGCCTCCCCCATATCAATTGCGTCATTTCCTACTTAAGCGTCTTAAAAAAATAAATCCCCGGGTGGAACGGTATGTTCATAAACAAGTACAGCAACTGGGGGAGTACCACCATTTTAATTAGCGACATCCGCCCTGCCATAGAGAGCGGAAGTGTGATCCAGCGAGACACATTGTCCGTTATGCGAGTCATGGTTGTGCCGTATTTAAGGCGCATCAGTTTGTCTCGGTCTCTCGTTATGCGGATGCCCAGGTATCTCAAGTCCTCTTCACACTATTCCAGCGGGTAATCCAGTGGGAAACGAGTAGTTGCAGCTGTGAGAGGGAAAATACAAGACTTGCCCCTATTTATCTGAACCCCAGAAAGTTTCCCGAATACTATAAATTCTCTGAGAATAGGGTTCAAGTTGTGTTGTGGGTCCCAGATATATAACGTGATATTGTCCACATAGAGAGAGATCAAAATCTGCCTCATATTACATCTAAGTGCCTTATCTCAGTGATGTTGTCTCAGCTTAGCCGCCAGCGGCTCAACAGCTATCGCGAAAATTAAGGGTGACAATGGGCAACCTTGTCTGGTACTTCTTGAGATCGGAAACGCCTGAGAAATGTTACCGTTAATAAGCACCTTCGCGACTGGTAAACAGTACAATAGCTGTATCCAAGAAAGGAAAAGGGGTGGGAACCCCATACGCGACATCACTCCAAATATATAATCCCACTCTATCGAGTCGAAAGCCTTTGTGGCATCTAAAAAAAACAGCCGCCAAAGGCAGTTCCGATGAGACGTTATTGCGGATTGTGAAAATTGTTCTTAAATTATGAGACGTCGCCCTTCCGGGACCAAAACCTGACTGATCGGGCAATATCAAGTTTTCCATGAGCAGGCTGAGTCGTGTGGCGACAAGCTTGGCCAATATGTTAACGTCACAGTTAAGGAGAGACAGAGGCCTGTAGGAGTCACACTGCTGAGGTGGTTTCCCTGGCTTTAAAAGTGAGGTGATGAGAGCTTTTCTCATGGAGGGAGGAAGATGTCCCGTGTCTAATGCATCCTCCTAGACCTCACATAGTATAGGGGCCATTAAATCTATATGTTTTATAGATGTCGATGGGAATGCCATCTGTCCCCGTGGCCTTCCCAGATTGCATATGCATAATTGCCTCCCTCACCTCATCGAGTTCGAACGGGGCACACAGAAATTCCCGCTGCACATCGCTCAACCATCCCAGCGTCACTTCACCCAGATATTGATCGAAGTCTAGTGCGTCCGCTCATTGCGAAGTGTTTAATTTAGCATAGTGTGCTGTAAAGGCATTAAGAATATTTACAGCGTCTCTGTACACCACCCCATCCAGGCCTTCTAGTTCCAGTACATAGTTGGAGCATCTTGGTCTTCTAAAGGTCTCGGCCAGCACCCTACCCGGCCTCTCCCCCCTCACCATAGCGACGAGCCTCCCAGTATTTTCCCCTAAAGCGTTTCTCTCTGCACGCCGCATCCATATATTCCCTTAGTTTCTCCCTGAACGTCGCCCTTGTGGCCCCATCTGCTTGACAGGACAATGTAATCTCCAGTGTTTTGAGTTCTGTCTCTAATCTATGTAACATATGTACAATGTCCTTAAGTAGCCCTGCCCCCTTCGCTATGTAATATCCCCTTAATGTCACCTTAAATGCCTCCCAAATGGTTTCTACTTTGTCAACTGTGTCCTTATTGCACACAAAGAAATCCTGTACTTCCTCTCGAAGTTCCTCCTGAAATACAGAGTCCAACAAAGCGGTGGCCTGCAACCTCCATCTGCCACGCGGCGGTCCGTGGACAGAGTAAGTTTAACAGGTGCGTGATCTGAATACGTGTTGGCCAAATGTTTCACCCGCAAGACGGCCGGCCAAAGCCCCGCAGAGAGGAACAGATAGTCCAGACGCACCCAATATGCTGCATGTGCCGTGAAGTGGGTACCCTCCCTACCATTGGGATGTGCATGTCTCCATGCGTCGGTCAAACGGTATTTAGTATTACCCGTGCCTTGGTGTAGTGATGAGGGGCAGGGTGCGATCTATCAACCACTGGGTTGCAGGCTATATTAAAGTCACCACCTCATATGATGTTGTTGGACCCTATATCAAAGATTTTTGCCCACAATGTAGTATAAAACTGCGGATCGTCTACATTCGGTCCATAGCAACAGGCTAAGGTGACTGAGTCGGACCCCAATCTGCCCCATGCTAGACAATACCGTCCTTGAGAATCACAGGCGGTTCCAGCCAACATGAACGGTGTGCGCTTTTTAATAAATATTGCTGTGCCCCTCGCATAGGAGGGGTAGGAAGAAAAAATTCTGTGTTATGCCCATTTACTGGCAAAGGTATTGCTTCGTTGTGGATTAAAATGTGTCTCCTGCACCATAGCTATATGTATCTGATGTCTATCTAGATAGGCCAGTATGTTTCTTTTCTTACGCGGATCTCCCAGCCCTAGTATGTTCCATGTAACTATATTTAATAGGTCAGTGGTGGCCTGCACAATAGATCTGTGAAATTACAACACATATGACGCCCTGCCCAGATGTGTGGGCCAGTGAAATAGCATCCACAATGTCCAGTTTCCAACCTCACTCCGCCCGACCTCTAAGCAAATCACAAAATATCTAAACAAAGTGGTAATTAAAAAAAGCATGTAAACTGACGACCATGTGCGATCCCCAACTCACCCCCCCAGCACCACCCCCACCCACTGAAGCAGCCCCAACTTGCCAGAATAGATTTCCTGCCCCCCCCTCCCCTGCAAGAAAAACAACAAAAAGAGAACCGTTAACCATGTTCTTAAGTAACCCACAATTAGTAATAGTGGGGGAACACCCTATGGGGGTCGTCGTCTAGGTGGCGACACAGTTACCTCTTACCTCCCGAGTCCAATTGGGTCTCATCACGGGGCTCTAGAGGGTCGAGGGTGCGTGGTTAACAAAGAGAACACACACACATTTAACAGCTGGGCGTAATATGCAGATAGTGAAGAAAAAAAAACATGGTTGCCCCGCGCTTATTACATCTTATCATCAAATCCAAGTTGTAGTCGTCCAATGATAGATCTGTCACTGTGAATCATCCTCTGCTCCTTCTGAGGAGGAGCGTTGCGATGCTGCCTGGCTCCCGCCAACGTGTTGCGTTCGCTTGACATGCTTAAGGAACTCCTCCACCTGCTGTGGTTTGGTAAAGAAGAGTTGCTTCCCCTGGTGGGTGACCCTGAGGCGCGCTGGGTACAGCAAAGCATAGTCAATCTGGGCCGCTCTCAGCTTAGTCTTGACCTCCATGTACTTTCTCCATTCCTCTTAGACTATAGGAGTGAAATCTGGATATATGGAGAACTTATTCCCCTCGTACGCGAGTTGCTGCTTGCTCTGCGCCACTCGTAACACCACATCGCGATCCCTGTAATTTAAGAGCCGTGCTATTATTGCCTGTCGCGCGGTACCTGGGGGGGGGTCTCCGTCCCAGGGAGCGATGAGCTCTTTCCACAATAAAGTGCTTGGACTGTGAGTCTTCTCCAATAGTGGATAACAGCAGGTGTTCAACATACTCCTCCATTCTGCCTGTATTTGTTGATTCTGGAATGCCAATTATGCGTATATTATTGCGTCTACTGCGCGCTTCCAAGTCCTCATTCTTGGCCGCAACAAGTTTGAGGAGTCTGTCCAAATTCGCAAGTTGCGCTGTGGCTCTGTTCGTCGTGTCCTCCGTATCTGATATGCCTCTCTCAGCCTCCTTCAGGCGGTCATCATGGCACTCCAATTTGTGCGCTATGGCGTCCATGCGCGATGACATCTTGTCGACCTTGTCCACAATGGTGGCAAATCCTTGGCGCACTTCTTGTAGGATACTCTGCACCTCAGTTGACTGCTCCGTCCCGCCTTGTCGCGCTGCATCTCCTCTGTCTTCATCATGGTCCCCCTGAGGTCTGCGTGCACCTCGCCTTGCAGCCTCGAAATTCAGTTTGGGTGTCTAGTATCTGGCTTGCCCATGATGAACGGTGCCTCCCTAAAGCACTGCAGGCACCGCGCAAATGGTCGAGCACTTGATGGAGTCTCACTTGCACTCCCAGTCAATATCTACACAGGATAATTAGACAGTTCAGAGTGGAGCATCCAGGCAAGCCAGTGAAAAGTAGCAACCGCACCCCACAGCCGATTAGGGATCACGCTGGCATGACAGTGTCTCCTGGCTCCGCATCAGACATACAGTCACCAGAGGGTCAGCAATGCGTGGCACCACATTGTAAAGGTAATGCACCTTCCTATGACAGAGCGCTTCCACGAAGGAGGGGGGGGGGGGCAATGATCACTTACTCCGCAGGTAGTCGTCCTTCTCGTGAGTCGCTGTGGATTGTGTATGTCCCAGGCGTCGCCCCACAGCCACTTAACCGGTCAACAATGCCACCATTCCACAGTATCAAGCGGTCTTTCGCATGCCTCCGGCGCCGCCCAATGCACTATATATCCCCAGGCAGCAGTCCCCTCTACAGGGGCAAATCTGGATGTCATGTGTGTGCCCCAGCTCCCCCGGGCACTATTTGGCCATCAAGTCCCAGTGTACACAGCTCTCTGTTATGGGAGCGCCCCCCTGCCAGCACCGCCGTCGCTACCTGCCACCTCGCCAGAAAGTTTGCTTCGTCTTCCGGGGGCGTCTGCAGTACGGCGCTTCATCTCCGTGCAGCAAGGGAGGCAGGGGGGGGAGAGTCCCCCTAGCAGTCCGCTAATTATCGCAGCTCAAGTGGGGGTCGCTGTGTACAGTGATTGCTGCAGGGGTGCTCCGCCTTGGAGGGCCGCCACTGAGCCAGCACGGCAAACTCCCAGCACACAACCTTTCTCAGGTGCCCAGAACTCGTAAATATCGCTGCGGCGGTATTAATGGCGTGCAGGCTACAGGCGGTCCAGAGTCCAAGCCCGCTCTCACCGTAGCGCTGCACGCTGCCGAGCCGCCAACCGGATCGTCTTCTCTGCGGCCTTTAATGCAGTTGGGTCCTGAGGCCCAGCCTCCTCGTGGTCAGCAGCGGTCTTGCGTAGCTGCCGGTGCCGCCGCCTCACTTCCCGGCAGCTCCATGCCTCCTCCCGCTCATTTTTTATCAAGGCGCGGTGAGAGCGGTTTAGCTCTGTTGCATCCGAGCCCCACACCGGAGCAGCCTCAGGTCACCAGCTTCAACGGGGCAGCAAAAAATTGCCACAGCACAATGTGATAGAAGGATAAATGCCGGATAGATGAACCAGGCTGCAGGAGCCTCACGTAAGTGCGGCCATGCTGCTCATGCGTCACCTAGCGCCCCCAATAATGCATGCATCCTTTAAATTCACAGCCAGCCTGTCTTCCAAACATTCTGGCCAGTCCGGGGAATCCCATATTGAAGCATGCCTACTATAGTATGACAGGTTTGTTACTCTCCGAATCTGGGCCCACTAGCGGCTCGCCTGCAACACCTTGGCCTTAGTTATTTGAAGTACCTTTGGTCCTCTAATTTATACGTAAACTTGGACCCACCACCTTCACTTCATTAACAAGGCCTCTCATAGCTGGCCACTCCCTGACTGACCCATCTCAGACAATAGAAACATAGCCCATATAAATGGGTCTATTCTACCATTACTTTTTTGCAGCCATGTGCTCGTAAAATGGAGGGTTATCATATTGAAAAACAATGTAATTTTCGGAAGTATTGGCATTTTTATTAAATTAGTCCTCCCAAGTATTGTTAATGGAAGATGTGACTAAGTAATCCCCATTGTTTTGTGGCAGTTTAGCTCTACCAGTTTTCGTAAGGAGCAACATACCGTTATGCCCAGATTTTTTAGTTTCTTCTTTATCAACCTGTGGCTCTTATCTATATTCCACACCTTAACCTCTGACTTGGAAGAGTTGACCTTATACCCAGCCACCTTCCCAAAGTTCATCAGGTGGTCTATGCTTTCCAAAGTATGAGCTAATACTTGTGTATATGCCATTACATCATCTACATATAGGGATACTTTCTTCTATTATATACCACACGCAAAGGGTTTAATCCCCTGTACCAGCCTGATCTTTTCTTCAAAGGGCTCAATATATAAATTAAAAAGCAAGGGGGATTAGCCCTGTTGTGTTTCTCTTGTTATCGTAAAGCTCGATGTAAGGGTGCCATTCAGTAAATTCTTTGCCAAAGGTGCCCTATTTGGCCCTACAGAACTTATTACCTATATTATAATAGACCAGAAAGGTGTACAGATACTGCCAATTCACCCTATCCAATGCCCTGGTGGCATCAAGCATAATAATCACCAGTGGTACTTTCTTTCCAGTAGCTAGATCGATAGCCCCTATTAACTTGTGGCTTAGGTGATGCATAAATCTCCCTTTCACAAAAACTTTTTGAGCTCCGTGAACATTACTCAACCTGTTGGCCATGTTACTAGCAAATAGCTTATAGTCACTATTCAGAAGTGAAATTGGTCTGTAAGATTCACAAGACATTGTGTCTTTTCCTGGTTTAAAAATTAAGGTAACTATTGCTTCCTCCCAAGATTTCGGGAGAATAGCTCCTTCTCCCAAACTCTGTAAAGAGTTGGGTCATTACCGAGCATATTAGATCACTCAATATTAAGTTGAGTTCATCAGGAAGCACGTCTGACCCGGCCGCCTTACCTCTCCTACATTTGGTAATCATCAACAGTACCTCGCTCTGGGTTACCTCCTCATTAAGGGCTTAATTTTCTTCCACTGAGAGTTTCTAAACGGTCTGACCTTCCAAACAATCGTTGACTTGATCCTCTGACACGTCCAAATCCTCTGTATACAAAGTTTGAAAAATTCAGCAAAGGCTTGCTCCGCTTCCTGGGCTTCTACTAGTCTATTCCTGGTTCTCCTACATTTTATTTCGCTGATCTTATTTCTTGCCAATTCTGTCTTAGTCTTCCATGCGAGGAGTTTCCCCACATCCTCACTATACTCAGTGTGATAATTTGCTGACTTCCCAGCGTGCCCGGATCCTCTCCTCCAGAGTGGTACTAAGCTCAAGTTTACACTCCTACATTTCTTTCAGCTGCTTCTCATTACAATCTTCACCATCTGCTTGATCCCAGCACTTTTAATTAAAGCATCAATCTCATGCTCCAAGTCTTTGGCCACTTTCCTGTATTGCTTAGTCTTTTGAGCCGAAAGAGTAATCAAAACATCCCAGCACTTTTAATTAAAGCATCAATCTCATGCTCCAAGTCTTTGGCCACTTTCCTGTATTGCTTAGTCTTTTGAGCCGAAAGAGTAATCAAAACACCCCTTATATAAGCTTTGAAAGCTTCCCAAACTATGTGTCTGCTGACTTACTACTACCCTCTAAAAAAAATCAGCTGTCATTGTTCTTCAAATATCTATTATTCCCTAATCGTTTAATAGGTAGTGATCTAATTTCCATCTTCCCGTCTTACTACCAGTGTCTAATTTTAACTCTAAAGCCACTGCCGCATGATCATACAAATGAGGGGCTAAATGTCTAACATATTTGACATCCCCTCTAAGTGACTTATCTAACAGAAAATAGTCAATCATAGAAAGCTGATGGTATTTCTTACTGTGATAAGTGTACCCCTTTTCAACACAGTCTTCTATCTCCAGATGTCACAAAGGCCTAAAATTGTTACATCAGCGATCCAATGTAGGCATACATTTTGGAACAAACGGTTGATCTGGAGATGCTGGTGTTGCAGGGATTCTGCTCATGCACAGAACTGTGCACAGAGACCCAGGACCTCAGTGAATTGTGGTGGACCAAAAAAACTCACCTCAGTACCTAGAAAACCTAACCGACTAGCATCAGTGTCACATTAGCTCCTCGTCCTATAGGCAAGGAACCAATGATTAGACAACCCAGAACATGCGACTTGGGTTATACTCCGGAATGGTGGGAATCAAGAACACTTTTTCGTTTGTTATTCTCATACCAGTCCACAACAGGAGTAAACAAGCATTTACAATGCAACGGTTTCGCCTTTTGAAAAGTTAGAGCTATTGGCATTGTAAATGACAAAATTTTCATTTATGTGTTGGTTTTGAATACAGATAAATAAATGGCATTGTCACTTACATTGGCAATAGCTTAATCTCTCGCAAATGTGAGACCTATGGTACCCTACTGGACGAGCTCAGCAGGCAGCAATTACTTGCAGACGAGTTCTATAACACAACAGCGCTGTAAATGACAAGCGTTATTATCGCGGGCGGTTGTGGTACGCATTTTATCCAGTCAAGAACAGTTTGCTTTTGTATAAATAAAACAAACAAAGCCGTTGTAATTGTGTAGCAGATCTAAGCTACCAGACAGGACGTACTGGGAGAATAAACTTTCAAATAGTTTGAAACTTTAGTATGCCGTTGGCGCAAAGACAGCCAGCCCATCTGCAGATATGTTGTGTCTGTTGCGTTGTGTGCAACTGGAAATGACATGGCATGGATGTAACTTCTGCAGCAAGTATTCAAATCTCAATATATGTATGGATTATTCAGACATACAGAGAGGGGAGGCTTAGACTTACACCGAGTATATATAGCTATATAGGCGCATACACCTATAGATCTGAGTGGTAACCTATGTGCCCCATTAGCTAGTCCAACATCTCATTTATTTCCTGACTCGCGTCTCTCTATGATAATCGAGTCAATTTTACAGGTTCTGGCACGACAAAGACATTAGCGTTAAATACTTTGCAGCTACATTCGCCCCCTTGCCATGCAACCTGCTCGATCGAGATTAAGGAAAGGGAATTTCTAATGTTTTCCCCATGGAGGAAAAAAGCACAGGAGAAGTTTCACGATTTATACTCTGGCAGAGAATTCTTCCACTAGGGAGAAATTCTGCGTGTGCCCGTTGTACCTGTGTTGTCACACCTGGGAATATGAAACCAAGATATATTTTAGAAAATACTCCTTGAATAGCCTAAAAAAAATCGGAAACAGGCTGAAAATATGAGAATCGTTCTCCGTTGGTACATTTCCAGCTTGTTTCCCAAATCAATCAAATGAATAAAATTGAATATCAGAATAATCTATATGGCAAGAAACTGAGCGATGTAATGGAAATAAAAAAAACTGTGGAGCTACTGAGGTCAGCTTTTGCGGGCTCACATCAGATGAAAGAAGCCACATTGAGACATTGAAAAGATGTAATACTGAGAAACTATTATGCCAGGGGATTTTACCACTATTGTCACATACCGGTTGTAGGCCAACTACCTTTTATCCAAGAGACAGAACAGAAAACAATTACGAGCAAAGAGCACAAAGCACACACAAAACACTTTCACGACGCTACAAAATGCAATCTAAATCAATGAAAGGGAAACAAATGGACAAAAAGAACAGACTGCTGCTCCTGGGAAGCAAAATAAAGCCGGTGTTCAAACGTTTCTGTATTTATTTAAAACACAGACCAGATGAAAAAATAACTTGCGGTTCCTACTGACAGCTGAAAATGTTTCCTTCAATCAAACTATATGAATGAGCTTTAAGTACTAAAGGCAAAAATCAGACAAAAGTAAAGCATATGTACAGTCTGATCCTCAGCGCGGAACAATGTTGAAGAATCCTCTATTTCTGGAGTCTGGAGGGAAAATATTTAATTGACATCAATGAGTGATACGGAAGAAGGCCAACGGCCATTGATCATAGCGACTGTTCTTTGAAAGAAGCTAAAAGAAGAATCACACTGTCACCTTGCACTCATATCCTGCATGAAAACACTATGGTGGCAACATCTAAAGCGTGAACTTTCTTAGGTTACTGCTTGAAAGCAATAGCAAACGCGTAACCAATTAAAAAATAAAATAGTGAATCAGGAGAACATCTCCCCAGTCCAGGAAACTAAATCTGCCTGTTAAATTAATGTCAGAAAGACTAAGAATAAGCTTGCATGGTCCCATTTCCGAAAATATACGTGCAGCTTTCTCCAAGGAGGCATTACATGCTGTGTACTCCACAATTATTCTAAAACGGACCTCATCTACTCAAATGATGGCTTAAAATGAAACCCAACAATGCCGTTAGACCACACCAAATAGCAAGCCTGGCAAATGGATATTACAAAAGCCACAGCTCGAATTGACTTTCTTGCTTGCATTGAGCGTACAGCAGAGTTCAGTTGCTGTTAGGTGCATAGGTGTAACATTGATTACATTACGAAAATGTATGAATACATTGTGATTAGAGCCTTATGCGCTCAATGAAAAGAATAGGAAGACATGCACAATGAAAAAGAAAGGTGAAGCTAAATAGAATGGATGAATGGTGGAGGGGTAGAGAATGTCAGAGAGACTGCAACATGGTTAGAACAGATCCTTTACGACAAGAGAAGGTGGTGTCTAATTCAATTACACTGTCAAATAGACTGGCGGGTGAGTGTGGCCGTGTATCTCTGTGTGTGGCTGTCTCTTGGGCGTATCTGTATTTGTGCGGATGCCTCGGGCATATCTGTATGTCTTTTGGGTGGCTATGTGTGTGGATGAGGTGGGTGGGGGCCAGCAGGGCGAGCTACAGTGCAGGGAGGATTTAGATGGAAATGAGGGAAGAGAGACGATCGAAAGAGGACGAGAGAAAGATGTGCCGAAACAGACTTCGAAAGAGGGGAACATGAAGGAGAGAGAGTGATTGGCGGAATGAGAGCCATCGAAAGGGGGGGGGCATGAGGGAAAGAGAGTGGCACAGGACGAGCGAATGGGGAGAGGGGTACTAGAAAGGGTATTAGGGGGACTCAGTCTGAGAGAAGTGAAGGGAGAGCGGAGGGTGAGGGGCAGGAGAGAGCGGGTATCTAGTGACAGCGTTTCTCAAGCTGCTGATCCGGTCGCATAGCTGCCGGTGGTGCAGCGGCACTGGAGCCACTCTGTGCACTAAACGATAATTCATACACTCAATCTTTGCTAAGGGAGATAGTAAACACGGCGAGTTGGAGCAATTTAAAGGCACTGTGCGACGGCGCAAACCTGGCACCATGCAATGTGCTACATTAAGGTTTGGCCAAATGTACATAAGCTTTCAGACGGGGCAATGTCTGAGCAGTCTGTTTGTCCCTTACTGTGGAGAAATATCGAAGCGGACATCCCGGTCCTCCCAGAGCGCATCAAGCACGGACAGCAAAAGTGTTAGAGAGACGTCGTTTGGATCAGCTACATCAGTTTTAAACTACTCGCGCTACAAGTCTCTTTCCTGGCTTGCTTGACAGGAAGAAAGCATCGAGTACTAAATCCCAGGAAAAAGAAACCAGCGGACACGATGAAAACAAGCACCTACGGGCACACGGGGAGGGGGGGCGGGTACGGACAGCGGGAGGGGGGGCGGGAACGGCGCATGGACAGCGGGAGGGGGGGGCGGGAAAGGAACGGACAGCGGGAGGGGGGGGGCGGGAAAGGAACGCACTCACCTGGACTTCTTCAGGCGGCCGTGGTCAGCATTATGACGGACACAAACACCCAAAAAAAAAACCCGAAACTCCGCCCACCGCCGCGATGACGACATCGCAGAGGCGGAGAGGGAAAAAATCGCGGGAACGCCCCCGAATCTGGTCCGGCCTTGACAGATAGATCTCTGTTCCAATGGCTAGCCTCCATTTATGGAGCTAGCCAATGGAACAGAGGGCGGATTCAAGTGTCCCTTACTGAAGACTAGAGATTTCTCCTGGGGGCGGAGCTGAAGCTCCGTGCCCCAGGCGAAACCTAAAAAGAGACACGGCAAAGGTTAAAATATTTATTTTAACGACGTGCTCTAAGATGCTGTATTTTTGCTAACACAAGCAGATATGATTAGAAATAATATGATCAGCATTGTTACAATTCCATAAAACACAAAAGGAGAAATCATATTACAATGATGGTGAAAACAGGTTATATAGCGCCTAGTATATCACCCTCCCTAGCTAGGACCTATGTTTTATAAAATATAGAAGGTCTCAGGCTTGTGTGGGGTACCCCATCCCTCCAAGATCAGCAGGAGTCAATCACATCAAATTCTGCAAAAACTCTGACTCTGGTAACAGAATTCTTCCACATGCCTGAAATCATGCCTACAATGCAATATTAAAGGTGCCAGAATCTCCGTTGGCTGCAGCCGCATGTATGTTATGTCTAAAACGTGAGCCGATCAGCCAGAACAACAGCTACCTTGTTATGATAACCTTGGAGGCTTTGGCATTCACTGTGCATACTAGGGTTGTGATGTAAGTCTAGGGATGCTGAAAACAAGCCATTCTCATGTGAAGTAATTCACTCAATCTAACTTATACCAACAGCTATATGCAGTGTTGTGTGCAAAAAGCAGCAAAAGGTAAAATGACGTTTAAACTTCTAATAAGCCTATGCTAACATAGCAATGTGCGCAAACAAGGCCCAGCCCTCGCTACACTAGAACTATCCAAATGGTAATCCATCACCCCATTAAAATCTCCAGACACAATAATCTGGTACTGTGATTTGACTAACTCTGGACATATGTTTTTTAGGGGCTCTGTATCCTCTATATTAGGGCCATGGCATCCCACCAATGTATAGAGTCTACCACCTACCCTTCTTATCCACTTTCCAACTCAAAATGGAAACATCTGCTTGTTTTTTGGTGAAGATGGTCACCCTTTTTGTATGACAAGTTTGTTCCGTACACACCAGTTGCTAGATCACCTTCTAATTTTTTTAAATGTCTAAGTATTCAGCTTTGTGCAAGTGTGATTATTGAAGCATGATAATTTGGGTCGGGGCATCCCTCAAGTATTGAAGAATGTTGACTCTCCTACTCCTAACTAGCAAACCATTAATATTCCTAGATACAATTTGGATCCCCCTACTCCCATCTTGCCGCCTGTGGTAACTCACTACCTTTGAAGACTGTCAAAGCAAAAGGCCATTTTTCTTTTGCTTTCTCTCTCTATGCTCCCCACCCAGTGCACCCTGAGGTACTGGGTTTTTAAGAACCGGTACAGAACCGGTAACCCAGCGGTGCCAGGGGATCAACACACCAGAGACCTCGGGTTCTCCTGAGTCAGACCCACAGAAACTTCAGAGTCTTCCAGGTGAAGTCAAAGATTCGTTTATTGGCTGCAACCAAGGTGACAGGGTCCTAGAAGTACAATACCAGTATATTCAGGAGACTGCACACTTTCACAAAGTTAGGCTTCTCTTCTTATACACAATATTTACCCTAGAGCGAAACATTCCTTGGGTGCGTGGTATTTCATTTATGGTTACTGATTACAAAAAGAAAGCAGAGTCATGATGACATGTACATATTTCACGTCGTGCTGCCCATAACAAATCATCCGGCAAGGCCCAACATTTCATCAGATATCGCTGGACCCCTAATAATAATGGTCACCTCCCCACCATAAAATAAGTGAGGAAAAGGAGTGGAGAAAGATGTGAGCGAGATATGGCAGGTGTGCGCGCTGAAATGGCTTTATGGCCGGTTGGGCCTAGATACTATCTTGCTCGGCCACTGGGAGGGAACTGACCTAACGAGTTCGGCCTGGGGCAATGGTTCTAACTTGTACTGGGGTCAGGAAGAAGTCGATTAAGGAGTACGTGTCCTTGTGGAATCAAATTCGACTGGATTAAGGCCTATGTAGAGGGCAACATGCAGCTAAGGGTTTAGAAGGTAAATGACGATTTCGAGGTAAAATCGTCACTCGAATATACCGAAAATACATGTACTTGATGTACTCGTCATTATCGGTCTTTTGATACCAAATTCGTCCTATTTCGACGAAGTTTTTATTCTCGAGTCCGGTACTATTACGGATCCATATCTTTTCAGAACCACAGACCCTCCTTTTGCCCTTACATAGGCAATTAATCTATCCTCATGTTAATCTGAGTCTAGATCTATATTCCTAAAGTCATTGAGATGTTGCTGCAACATCATTCTAGTGCTGAGCTCATGTCTTGACACAGGCTTCCTTACACATGATGTAGCACAGAGGCCACATATTGCAGGAGCACACTGTATACATAGACAGAACAGGAAAAGAATGGCTAAGACCATCCCAATGACCATCAGAATTTTCCATCCCCAGGCAGATATCAGTCCCCAGAACCATCCCATTAATGACCAATCTCCTTTATCCACATGAATAGATTCGGAAATCTTATGTAGTTTGGAGATGGCCCCGTACACTGTTGGAGCATTATCTGGAATAAAAATGCAACAACTGGACTGGATCAATTTGCATACTCCACCCCGGTCCACAAGTATTACATCCAAAGCGACCCGGTTCTGAAGGGTCATCAGTCGATCCGACTGGAGCTCAGCAGTCAGGTTACTAAGGGCACCAGCAGTTTCAATCACGGTGGATTCAACTACCCTTGTCAATTGCCTTATGTTTCTGCTGTTAACCATGGCTCCCCAGAACGGCAGAACACCCATTGCAAAGTCACCAAATTCTTGACCCGCAGTGTCTTCTTTACTCAAAACACCTCTAACTACCCTTGTCCGATGGTAATCCGCCGCTGCTGTGTAGGTGGGTGGTAACAGGAATGAAACAAAACATGAGCCCGAGAAGTCAGGGGGCAACCATGTATAGGCTCTATCATGGCAGATGAAATAAGTACCCTTTGCGGCTAAAAAGGCAGGGGAAGTCTGAGATCCAAAAACGTACGTTTCTGTGCAGACACTCTTCCCTAGCTGAGCTCTGGGATTCTTACCAATACCTTGCAGACACAGGTGACCTTGATGGGGTACGATCCAGATAGGGGACGATCTCTTGGCTTGCTGTTTCTCACTTAATGTAGTGCCGTATCCGGTCACATTCCAACCTACATATGCAAGTATCTCATCATCCGGGGTATCTTCGTAAGAAGTCACTTCCTTGATCATGTCAACTATACCCTTCACTAGGGCGCTAGTCTTGAGGTTGTCTTTTACCGAACGTAGGGGTTGGATTTCTCGTGCATATATGAACATTGTCCTATATGCCCATACTGACCCATTGCGACTAAATGGCAGGACCAAATAGGGGATACCTCTATCCGTGGTGTGGGGCATGAGACCACACACCCAACAGTTGGTTGTGTTCATTACAAGTTGGTGTTGGTGTAATAGCTGAATGAAGGAGTTATTAATGAACTCTAATCTCCTACTTGATTCGTGGTCAGGCAAAGAGTGGAAAGAATGAGAGGAAACAGTAGGGGGAGGTATGGGCGATGTAGTAGGCGTGAATGTCACGTGAAAAGAGAATAAAACATAGCTTATCAAAAAGACCATTACGCTGAATAGCATAAAAATACACATTATTATAAAAATTTTCTTTCTCATTGTTTTCAAAAGTCTCTGCTTAAAGTTCATTTGTTTGGCAGTTCTCTCCACATCAGGAAACTCCATCCTCTCTAAGGTGCTGCCCGCGGCGGTAGGTTGTTTCTGCTAAAGGATGCTTCCGTCAGTCTAGGGTGGCTCCCTTCGACCAACTGGAACCAGCAACCTATTGTTGTCAGCTGCACCCAAAAGTCTTTAATCAACCGCGACCCTAGCAGCGGAACCCGGATGGCGGTTCGAAAAAAACAAAAATAAGCAAGTTACCTAGATGGGAGAATCTGCATTTTCAAAAATAGCATTTTTGGAAGGAAAAACTTATTTTTTTATTAGTCCACAGGTTTTTCTCTCGGATCATAAAATAAATCACTTTTACTTTAGTCTGTTTTTCTCGGTCGCAAATTATAGCGTCTTTTCCCGGGTGCTGTCTGGTCCGGAAATAGTAGCTCAGGTTCCATAGAGTTCAATTGTTCTGATGGCGGCGTAGTTTCTTGAAAAATGTTCTTACTGTCACAATCACGTTTAACTTCTTTTACACGTTCATCAGTTGTGCGCTTTGAGTCAGTGCCTCCTGTCCGGACCCATTGGTCATGTGGCAGAGGGAAGGGTATTCTCTTACAGTGGATCCCGTGGACCCAATTGGCCTTCCCCTCTACTTTAACGGTCGACCTTGTAGACAGGAGGACGAGGTGTGGTCCGGTCCATCTTGGCTGGTCGTTTCTTGTCCTCTGGAAATTCTTGACCAATACCCAGGAGCCAGGGTCAATGGAGTGACCCGGTGTCTCGGAAACCGGAGGCAAGGTGTTGTGGACCTGTTGATATAAAACACGCAATTTAGCCGTCAATTCATACAGATAGTCAAGCAAAATGGGGTGTTGCAGCTCGCTAAACTTCGTGGGCCTAGGCACTCCCCATATGTTGGCTGGCCGACCAAAGATTATTTCATAGGGGCTGAGTTTCATTCGCGAATGCACAGTCATTCTGGTGGATAGGAGTGCTAAAGGTAGAGCGTCGGGCCATTTAAGACCCGTGCTCGCTTGGATTTTGGCCAATTTAAGTTTAAGCGTGCCATTGTAACATTCCACTAATCCAGCTGATTGGGGGTGATTTGCAGCGTGGAACTTCTGACTAATGCCTAGCCCTTCACACACTCGTTTCATCACACAACCCACAAATTCACTTCCGTTGTCCGACCAGACCATTCTAGGCATTCCGAATCTGTGGAAGAACTCTTTCACAAGGGCTTTCGCTGTGGACAAGGCAGTATTGTCCTTTAGGGGATAGGCTTCTACCCATTTTGAGAAGGCACAAACAACCACGAGCACATATTTTAAGTTGTTGCACCTCTCCATGTGTATGAAATCTAGCTGCAAAACCTCGAACGGGTACGTAGGAGGTGCAAAATGACCAGCTGGAGTTGGGGTTCCCCTACCAGGATTGTGCTTCAGACATACCATGCAATTCTTGACAACATTCTCTGCACACTTGGGAATCCCTGAATTCTTCCACACTGGGGCCAACAACTCGCAAATCCCTTTCGCGCTGATATGGGCCATCCCATGAGCCATTGTAACCACTGCAGGCACATATGCATCGGGTAACAACCATCTTTGTTGCTCTGTCGATTCAATCCAACAACCATTTGCATCTATTCTCCCTGTACTTTCTCTCCACATGCTTAACTCTTTCTCCGTGGCCTCAGCTTGGATGGACTTCACACTTTCTATCGTGTCTTCACATATTCCAACATCACCAGTCCATCTTTCTGGGCTCGCAACATACATTCGGCTCATCACATTCTTTGCCGTGTCCTTAGCAGTTTCATCAGCAAATGCATTTCCACGACCAACATCATCGATCACTTTCTTGTGTGCACTACATTTTACGACCGCTACTTTCAGGGGCAACGTCAGTGATTCAAGAAGCTCATTCACCAACTGACCATGCTGAATCTTAGCTCCATGCGAAGTCAGGAACCCACGTTCTCTCCACAATCGTCCAAAACTGTGAGCCACTCCAAAAGCATACTGACTGTCGGTATAGACAGTCACTTTCATTCCTTTTGATAACACACATGCTCTCGTTAACGCCACGAGTTCGGCGGCTTGAGCTGAACCATGTGGTATTCGCGCAGTTTCAACGATTGTGTGCAAAGTTGTGACAGCATACGCTGTAGTTACGTTACCATTTGGGAGTTTAAAGCATGAACCATCCACCCATAATGTACCATCACATTCGGCGAGAGGAGTATCGAATAGATCAACTCTCCCTTTTGTCTCCTCCTCCGTTCTGAGGAAACAATCGTGCTGTTCTGAAGCATCCGATTCCTCAGCAATTGGTAACAATGTGGCTATGTTTAGAGTACTGCACCTTTTGATGTGCACATGGCTTGCTAGTAGCGTCAATTCATAACTGGACAGTCGAGCACTAGTTAAGTGCTGTGTCTTGGTCCTATTTAACAATGTGTCTACTGCATGCGGGACCATCACGATTAGTGTATTATTCATTACTAGACCTGCAGACTGTCGAATAGAAACAGCTGCTGCTGCTGTGGCCCTTAAACAACTTGGCAATGCTCGTGCTACTGGATCCAAAGTTGACGAAAAATAGGCGCATGGCCGTTGTCTATCTCCGTATAACTGAGTCAGCACAGCCAATGCACAACCCTCCTTCTCGTGGACATATAATGTGAAAGGTTTACTGTAGTTGGGGTTACCTAACACAGGGGCCGAACATAATGCTGTGCGTAATTCGAGAAAACTCTTCTGACACTCATCGGACCAAGGAATGGGATTGGGTGTATTTGTACACGTTAGTGCCAATAAGGGTTTGGCTAATAACGAAAAATTTGGAATCCACTGTCTACAGTACGATGTAATGCCCAAGAAAGCGCGTACTTCTCTCTGCGTTCTTGGCACATTTAATTTCGCTATTGCCTGAATTCTTTCTGGGGTCAGTTTCCTTCCCTCCTTCGATAAGAGATGACCTAAGTAGGTCACTTCTTGTCGGCAATATTGGAGCTTGGAAAGTGACACCTTGTGATGCAGCTCACATAGATGACGCAGTAGTGCCAACGTGGCCATTTTACATATTTTCTCAGTATCCGCGGCTATGAGTAAATCGTCCACGTACTGTACGAGAGTGGAACCTTTGGGCAAAACCATTGCGTCGAGCTGACTTTTCAGAGCTTGACTGTATATTGAGGGGCTCTCACAGTAGCCATGAGGAGCGCGTTTAAAGCGGAAACTGCGACCACCTAAACTAAAGGAAAAAATATCCCTGCTTTCCTCAGCAATCGGGATACTGAAGAAAGCATTCTTCAGGTCAATCACCGAAAACCAGGATGCGGATGCTGGAATCATAGTCAATAATGTTGTAATGTCGGGGACAACTGGGAATTGTGGCACCACTATCTTATTTACTTCCCTAAGATCAATCCCGAATCTATACACAGGTGGCTGAGAAGGGTCAGTTCGTTTTAAAACAGGCAGAACAGGACTATTGCAAACATTGCCTCGTGCTTCTTCAATTACGTCTTTCTCAATTAACTCGTAAACAATCGCTAGCAAAGCTTTTTCGCCCTCATTGGATATTCGGTATTGGGGAATTCGTGGCATTTTGACATTCGACTTCAATGTTACAACATATGGTGGAATTTCTAAAAGACCTACATCATTCGGACCGGTAGCCCAAAGAATATCCGGAAGGAGTGCCAATTCTGCTGGAAGTGTATTTCTCGACAAATACATGGGAGAAACCACTTTCTTACCTAAAGTCAGTTGTACTCCTGAGGGAGAACAGTACAAAGTTGCATACAATCTTTTTAGCAAATCTAATCCTAGCAAATTTTCACCACAACCTGTTGTCAAAATAAGGGGTGCTTCGAATTCACAAGGACCAACAGAAAGAGATAAAGGGTCAGAAATCGGATTTCTAACCGGGGCGCCAGAAAAACCTACGGAAACGTTCATTTCGCCAGACAAAGGTGCGCCAGGGAGTTTGGAGTGCATAATAGAACTCTTTGTAGCACCAGTATCCAACAGAAAAGGCTCTGACACACCTGATGTAATCACCTCAACGTAAGGTCCACTCTGATCTACTGGAACTGAAACAACTCCCTCTCCTTGTCTAAGGCTGTCCTAGCAATCCTTATTCTCCCACTGCTCATTTTCTGGGTAATACTCATCGACGTAGTATTGCGCTGTCCTGTCAGATACGTTATTTTGCTGGTCAAACCTGTTCATAGAGTTTTGTGGTGGAAGGGGACGTGCGTCCTGAGGGGTGTTTCCACGCCCTCTACCTCTAGGCGCTTGCTGACTACCACGACCTCTTACACCAGAAAATTCAGTTGTACGTTGTGGCAGGGCAGGACAGTCATATTTGTAATGACCCTCTTGTTTGCAGTATAAACACTGGTTGGGACCTACGCGGTTTTGATTGTAATCGAATCTCTGCAAGTTTCTCTGAGGCTGCTGAAAAGTGTTCCGGTAGTGATTCGGACCATTATTATTTTTATTACCACCACCACGTGGCGGATAGGCTTGCTGTAGCAAAACCTTAGTTTTGAGTTCTCTAGTTTTCTTCTCTACTTTATCTTTCTCATCCTTGTCTCTATTCTCGTAGTATTGTGCGGTAGCTAATATCTGGGCTGAAGATGAGACTGCCCAAGAGCTTTCTGAATCTTTTAATTTTCTACACAAGTCTGGAAGCAGATTGTGCACAAATTTATCGACAAACAATCTCTGACCACCTTCTGTGGTCATATCTTGACCCCTGTGGTCAATGAACGTTTCTTCAAATCTGGTGAAGAAATCTGACACAGTTTCTTCTTTCTTTTGCTTGCATGCAGATAACTTATCCCAATTTACACGTATCGCAGGCATTATTGTCTTCATGTAATCTACTATCCTACCAGGTAGTTCCGCTATCAGGGGCTCAGGCTTGGCACCACCAACTTGTCGTGCATCTGCAACAGTAATATTAGCCCACGTGTCACCTAATTCCTGGTCATGATCTACATGACGAATTTTTCCCCATAAAGGCTGTGGAACAACGTTCCCGAATAACATATCGATATCAGCTAAATTCATAATACTTGACCCAGCAGTTTGCGACAATTCTTTATAGTACCCTGCAGGATTTTTACGCGGATCTGGTAGTGTTTGTTTGAGTGCTAAAACTTCGGCTCGCTTCCATGGAACATGTACCCATACTCGGTGAAAGTGGGGCAGGACAGGTGGGACAGCTGTCGCGTCACCCTCTCTCCATTGTGGGGGAACTTCTCTCATAGGGTATTGTCGTGCCTTTTTCCTACTAGATGCACTAGATTCCGGTGGTGACCCAGAACTACTTCCCTTACTTCGATATGATAATAGCATTTCAACTGCTTCTTCCACATCGGGACCTACAATCATACCCAGACTAAATTTAAACCTTATACGACACATCTCTTGTGGGAGGCAATCCTGATCATTGTCTTCTAAATCCTCGCAAAGAAAAACACACATCTGTTCGAACACATATCTCTGTGTCGCTGTTTCCCATTGATGGAAAACTTCCATGACAGACTGTAAATCATATTTTGCAGTGTCCATGACCCATTTCCGAGCTAAACTATTCAGGGAATCTCTCTCCTGATAATTGGGCAGTTGACTTCGCAACTGTCTTCTTCCTATGTTAGGGGTCGTGGCAGGCGACCCGAAAAGTGGTAAAAGAAGATTAGTAACAGTACTGGCCATTTTCTGCCGAAGGGAAGGTGAAACGGAAGAACAAACAGATGAAAGAACGGGGTGAGGTAAAGCGGATGCAGAGATGGCAGAAGAGGTATGAGGAATACTAGATGTGGTACTAGGCAAAATCATAGAAGGTGCATTTGTAGAAAGTACAGTAGGCAAAATCGTAGAAAACACAGGTGAAACAGAAGTGGTCGGTGGGCCTGGAGGAGGCTGCACCGAAGAAGTAGGAGCCAGCTGAAGAACAGCTGGTGGGTGCTGTGGAAAAGCCAGAGGCGCAGCTTGTGCAACTAAAGGTTGCGGGGGTGCTGTAGCATTCTGCGCATAGGGCGGTGGCGAAGTTAACAATTGCGACATTAATTGGTCTTTTTCACGCTCTTTTCTTGTCCCTTGCTGAAGAGACGGCAAAACTGGATAGCACTTATCTATTGCCATTTTACGTTGCCTGTGCAATTGTTCATTGATCTGTTCTTCCTCATTATCTTTAAACTGCACAGCAGCTTGCATTACTGAAAGTCCCTCTTCTCTCTTATTTTTCTTAGCTAATTTAATTTCTTTTTGTTTGGCTTCTTTGCGCCATATGCGGAAAGAGTCAAACATCGCCGGCCGGGCTTTCTTTTTGAAGAGTTTAACTTCAAGGTTGTCTAAGATTTCAGAATCAAAGCTACCATATTGGGGCCATTTTAAAACACCGTCTTTCCTAGTGTATTTAATCCATACCTCGTTGTAAACGATGGGGCCTACCCCATGTTTAACGTACAGCTCGTAAGTCGGAGTTCCAACTGGAGGAACCGGACATGAGTCCTCCAATCGGGAGTCCCTATTATTACTACCAAGACAAAACCAATTCCCGAGTCTAAGACTAGGCATCCTCGCTCTCTAGTCTAGTTCCAAAACTTCAAAGGAGTTATCGATTACGATATTGCTCGTGAAAACACGAGTCCTTCGGTTATGGTGCTTGCAAGAACCAATAAAAACCTTTATGTATCTCCAAGATATCACAAAGTAAGTCCAACTAAGGACTAGGAGACGCTCCACTTATACTTAACTGAAAAATATCGATGGCTTCACCAGAAGACTCGTCTCAGCGTTTCGCTCTACCGAAAATGTCAAGGGTCCAACATCAGGGCGATAGCCAGGGCAGCAGTCCTTGTAGCCGTCGAGAAGCGGGGAACCTCGCAGTAAAGACCTTCGGACCACGTCGACATGCAGGGGTCGATGAGGTGGTGGGCCCTCCTCCGGAATTTTCACACGAAGCTCCTCACGATCTTCAGGCTGATTGGTACCACTGGAATCGCTCCAACGCGGGGCGCCAAATGAGGTACTGGGTTTTTAAGAACCGGTACAGAACCGGTAACCCAGCGGTGCCAGGGGATCAACACACCAGAGACCTCGGGTTCTCCTGAGTCAGACCCACAGAAACTTCAGAGTCTTCCAGGTGAAGTCAAAGATTCGTTTATTGGCTGCAACCAAGGTGACAGGGTCCTAGAAGTACAATACCAGTATATTCAGGAGACTGCACACTTTCACAAAGTTAGGCTTCTCTTCTTATACACAATATTTACCCTAGAGCGAAACATTCCTTGGGTGCGTGGTATTTCATTTATGGTTACTGATTACAAAAAGAAAGCAGAGTCATGATGACATGTACATATTTCACGTCGTGCTGCCCATAACAAATCATCCGGCAAGGCCCAACATTTCATCAGATATCGCTGGACCCCTAATAAAAATGGTCACCTCCCCACCATAAAATAAGTGAGGAAAAGGAGTGGAGAAAGATGTGAGCGAGATATGGCAGGTGTGCGCGCTGAAATGGCTTTATGGCCGGTTGGGCCTAGATACTATCTTGCTCGGCCACTGGGAGGGAACTGACCTAACGAGTTCGGCCTGGGGCAATGGTTCTAACTTGTACTGGGGTCAGGAAGAAGTCGATTAAGGAGTACGTGTCCTTGTGGAATCAAAATCGACTGGATTAAGGCCTATGTAGAGGGCAACATGCAGCTAAGGGTTTAGAAGGTAAATGACGATTTCGAGGTAAAATCGTCACTCGAATATACCGAAAATACATGTACTTGATGTACTCGTCATTATCGGTCTTTTGATACCAAATTCGTCCTATTTCGACGAAGTTTTTATTCTCGAGTCCGGTACTATTACGGATCCATATCTTTTCAGAACCACAATGGTCACAGTGCCCTTGGTACCTATGGTACCAGTTACCAGGGACTGACCGGTGTCCAAAAAGTGCCAATTGGGTTTGAACTTAATGCAGTTTAGGGAAAAAATATAGGCCCTGGGTACATGGTTGGCAGGAACCCAGGGCACACTCAGTCAAAGTACATCAACAGTTTGGCAAAATGTTGGGCAGCCATGCTAAAAGAGGGCACTTTCTCACACTTGTCAAGTGCACCCACTTGCCAGGCCCTAAGCTTCCCTTTTATTACATGAGTCGCCCCTAAGGTAGGCCCAGGGTATCCCTGTGGGCGGGGTGCGTGCAGTGCATGTGAAAAGGTAGGACATGTACCGATGTATGTGACTTGTCCTGATAGTGAACTACAGTGTATTTTGTTTTTCACTATTGAAAGGCTATCTGTACCATAGGATCGAATGGACGTTTATTTAGAACATCTTGCAAGTATAATTTCCCATTGGAACAAGTTAGAAAGGTGGAGTTTAGTATGCCTGAACTCAGAATATAAAAATGCATCTTTTAGTAAAGATGATTTTTATATTGTGTGTTTGAAAATACCACTTTTAGAAAGTGGCTATTTTCTTGCTTAGCCAACCTATGTGCCTCTGCTGGTTTATGGATTGACTGGTTTTGGAGTGACAGGGTCTGGGTATGTGCATTCTCTTCCGACAGCCACTGGGGAGGTTGAGGTGTGTCCTGCCTTTGCTGGATGACTCGGAGCTGGACCGAATAGACCGGGGCTGCATTTAGAGTAGTAGGAGGAGTTTCACTAGCACCTGAATAGGCCTGGGCTGCATTTAGAGTGATGGGAGGAGATTTCCCTTGCACCTGAATGGGCCCTGTCTCACTTGCACAATGCTGTCTCCACCTCCTGCCAGGATGCTTGGGCCAGAACTGGTTTGAACTGAGCTGAGAGGCTTTTGCCACAAGAGAACAAAGGAAAATGTAGTATAAATATTAGGTCCCAAACCCCAGAACTTTAGAATACTTCTGGACTTAAGAGGAACCTCTGCCACAAAGAGGAGCTGGGAAAGCTGAAGAATAAGTACTGCCCCATTGCTGTGTTCTGTCTGGGGTGCCCATGCAGTGGCTGTTTCTGTCAAGGAGAGGACAAAAACTTTGTGGTGTGCAGTTTATCCTGCTTGAAGATCTCCAACGGCCTGGAGTACAGCTTGCCTCCTGTTCTGAGTTCTCAGGGGCACAGACTTCACTACCAGCTCCCCATAACTACATTGCTGGGAGTTCAGACCTGCAGAGAGGTGCCGGTTCACGTATTGGGCCTCTGGAGGGGATTCCTTCTTCTGTGAGCTGAGAAAACTTGAAGCAACTAAAGAAGCATGATGCTTCCACACCTGTTTCCGATGCAACACCGCCTTGTGGGAAGAATTTCTGCGCTTTGCCGACGTGCCGCTGAAGAAACCCACGCAACGCCTGCCCACAGCTGGAGAACCTGCTGCACGCCAAGTCTTGTGCACTATTCCTCGAAGTTCGAAATCACCACACCGACTCAGACGCAGACTCTGCTGTGCTTTTGCAAGAACAGACCCATCCGCTTCTGGAGAGATCCCAGCACCTTTGCCTCCGTCGCATCGAGAGCGGACGTCTCCCCGAATCCCATGCATCGCACTGGAGCACAATGGTCTAAAATCATGCCGGGGCGCACTAAGAAACCGATGCAACACCTCCCTGCACAGTAAGAAACAATCGCATCACCTCCTCTTCAGTAAGGAACTGACGTGTGACCTGCCCTGCATGGCAGTAAGGAACCGACGCATCACCTCCCCTGGAGCAAGGAACCGATGTATCACCTTCCATGTGCGTAAGATACGGACACATCGACCTTGCGGCTGTTTTTGCTTATGATTTTGACGCATCCAAGGTACTTTGTGTTGAAACGGTCGCATCTTTAGTCTGCTATGGACAGAACTGTATTTACCTTTTAAAAGTCATAGCTTGATACTTGTGTGTAGGATTTTTGTCGTTTTGGAATTGTTTGGATGAAGATTACTATCTTTCTCAACTGGTGTGGTGTCATTTGTAGTGTTTTCACTGTGTTACTGTATGTGTGCACAAATGCTTTACACACTGCCTCTGAGATAAGCCTGTGTGCTTGTGCAAAGCTACCAAGGGGGGTGAGCAAGGGTTGTGCGAGACCTGATAATTTTCTGCATTTTGTAGGAGACTACAAAAGTCCAGCAATGGACTGGACCACGATTGGGTCAGTGGCAAACACCTTTTCCTTCCCCATCTAGAGCGGACGGAGGTGACCATTTCATTGCTGCTAGGATGGGTGACAATAAGGGAGAGGTGGAGATCAGAGGCCTCTGACCTCCATTGGAGTCTTAGCTCCATAGCAGCCTTCTGGAGCGGAGGGCCATCTACTTGGCACTGTGAAAGCATTCCTTCCATCCATCAAAGGGAGGCTGGTACAGGTGCTCACGGACAATGCCATTTGCCATGTGGTTCTACAACAAACGTGGTATGATCTCAGACAGTGCCGAGAGGCCTTATTATTTTGGAAGTGGCTAGACGACCAAAGAACTTTCCTGGTTGTGAACCACCTGGCAGAATTGTTGAATACCAGGGCGGACAAGCTCAGGAGTTTGTGCCTAGTGGATCACGAGTGGCAGCTACACCCGGAGATGGCCCAAGGTCTCTTGTGCGAATCAGGAGAATCTTGACTCGATATGTTGGCACCCACCGAGAACGAGCACTGTCGGCACTTCTGCGTATTGGCGTTTTCAAGGTGTCACTCGCTCAGCATCAAGTGGCCCTGGGACTCCTGTATTCTTTTCTGCCGATAACACTTCTGACCCACGTTATCAAGACGTTGTAGACCGACCAATCCAAAGTCATTCAAGTGGCTCTGGATTGGGTTTGGAGGCTACGGTATCCAAACTCCTCAACCGGAGCATCTGTCCTCCGATCAGGCTGCCCCTCTGGGAGGATCTACTGCTCCAGCAGCAGGGTGCTGCACTCGGGCTTTCGGAATATATACTTTCATGCTTGGAGATGGAGTGGCATCAGTTGAACACTTCGACCTTCCTCAGAAGGTGTTGATGTCATCTTGGCAGCCAGCCATTCCTTAGCCAAACTGTATCCGCCTGTCGTTAGGTTGGTGAAGTACACACCAGATTGCCCCCTCCAGGTCCAAATCATTTGATGCGTTGTTGTTTGTTTTATCCCTAGCCTGGCAAGACCTTGCTCTGAGTAAAGTTAATGGGTGCATTTCTGCTCTTTCACCCTTTTTGTAATTGCTTACTCAGCCCTCTTTATTTAACTCTCCAGTTGGTGTGTGTTTTTTGAAAGGGGTGTAGCATTTGTTTCCCCCTTCTCACTTTATCATGCCAAAGTGGAAACGTAACCTGATCCTCACTTTCCTGATGTGTATGCCATTTGAGCAACTTCACAGCTGTTCTTTGCGGCTCCGTACCCTCAAGATAGTGTTCCTCATCGCCGTAACATCGGTGCTGGGTGTGAGTGAGTTTCAAACTCTGTTAAACTGCTGTGCACTGCTTTCTTCCCAGACAAACTTGTTTGGCGGATACAGATATCTTTCTTGCCTAAGGTTGAGACACTGTTCCACATCGGTCAAAACATAATCTTGCTGGCGTCCTATGCTCCACGTCACCCCTGTAAAGAGGAGAGACTCCATTGGTTAGACCCAAAAAGAGCACTGAGCTGCTACAATGATAATATCAAGCCACACCGGGTGGATGATCTGCTCTTTATGAGATTCACTGAAGCAAAGAAAGGCAAGGCTTTGATTAAGAGAATAATATCCAAATAGATTGCGCTCTGAATTAAGCTCTGCTATGTTTGGCTAAAAAGCAGCATCCGGAAAGCCTGCATGTTCATTCTGCCAGGGCAAAAGCTAGCTGCTACCACTGCATTAGCATGCAAGTCCCTGTCCTAGACATGTCTCCGGAGGCTATGTGGTTGTCCCTTCATAAGTTCACAAAGCATTATTGTCTGAAAAGTCACGTTTGCAGGGAGCTGCATTTTACCTGCTGGATCCAGACAGACTTTCTGATTTGAATCCATTCCCAGCCCCTTCTCCAAATAGATACTGCTTTGGTATCTGTTCAAAAGGTGAGGAATCTGCATCCTGAAGTCTCTATCAAAAGGCCAAGTTACTTAACTATGATAACGCTCCTTCTGGTAGACTCTGTGTGGCCACAGATTCCTCACTAATCCCATAATTTGGGTATTATCTGTCCATCAATAGAACCTGAAGTCTAGGAATCTGCACACTGATTGCTCCAATTTGCTTTGAGGCTCTGCGCCTGTTTGTGAGGACAGTCCCAAAATGGAATGACATTAATGAGCGGGACTAGCGCCTGCATAGGCCCGCATGTTCTTTCCAGAGCGGAACGGCATATTTGTGGAGATGCACAGTGCAATCTACTGGGACCTAAAGGTACTACTGAAAAGTTTCCAGATCCTGTCTGAAGCCTAGGAAAGTATTCAGAAAGTAAGGAATCTGCATCTGAATATAGTGTCTAATAATAATAATAGGGAATTTTGTAAAGCGCCTGGTTACGCACACCGGCGTGTCCCCGCGCTATGGAAAGTAGAACAGGCATGCCCCCCACTGTGCTCAATGCGCCAAGTTATTGCACAAAAAGGTAAGTTTTAAGCTTTCCTCTAAACCTGGTCTCCGATGGTTCCATACGGAGCTCTAGGGGCAGCTTATTCCAGCTCTTCGCTGCAAGGAGGCGGAAGGACCTTCCCCCAATCAGGGCCTTTTTGATTTTAGGGAGAGTCAGCAGTCTAGTGCCCGCAGATCTAAGAGGTCGAGCCGGTCTGTACGGTGTAATAAGGGTCTGTAGAGGCCTAGGTGCTTTGCCCCCCATAATACGGTGACAGGTACACAGGGCCTTAAATTCAAATCTTCTCCTGACCGGGAGCCAATGCAGTGCCTCCAATGCGGCCTTCGAGGCAGATCTTTTAGAAAGCCTCAAGACCAGCCGAGCAGCCGCATTTTGCAGCACCTGTAGGCGGTCTAGGCTCCTAGCCGTGGCACCCAAATACAGGCGGTTACCATAATCCAGTCGTGAGGTAACTAGGGCGTGCACCAGTGTCCGTCTAGCATCCGTTGAAAAGAGATCTAGGGTTTTTCGTAGCCCCTTAAGGACACCAAAGCACACCCCCAGCACCCGACTGATCTGAGGTGCGAAGGTCAAGTCCGAGTCCATCAGCACGCCCAGATTCTTAGCCTGCTGGCTTGGTGTGGGGACTGGCCCCAAACAGGAAGGCCACCATGCTGAGGACCATACCGACGGGCCCCCTCCCACCACGAGCACCTCCGTCTTGCTACCATTCAGCCTAAGGCAGTTGTTGGACATCCAGGAGGCAAGCTCCTGCATGCATGCTCTGAAGCTGGATGCCGCAAGATCCTGTGCCAGAGACAGGTAGATGACCAGCTGCGTGTCGTCGGCATACAACACAATTTGCATGCCGTGACCCTCAACTATAGTTGCCACAGGGGAGACATACAGATTAAATAGAGTCGGACTCAGGGCCGAGCCCTGGGGCACACCCTGATCCAGATTGATCACTCTAGAGTAGTAGTCGCCCTGCCTAACCTTGAATCCCCGGTTGGTTAGAAAGGACTGAATCCACTTTAACGCCGCGCCTGAGACCCCACCCTTGTTCAGACACTGCAGCAAGGTGAAATGCGCTACAGTGTCAAATGCTGCGCTCAGGTCAAGGAGGATGAGGGCCATGGTCTGTCCCTCATCCACCCCCTGTCTGATGGTCTCAACAGCCATAAGCAGAGCTGACTCTGTAGAGTGGCCTGGTCCAAAACCAAACTGAATCGAGTGGAGCAGATTATCTTCCTCCACATAGGTCATGAGTTGGGAATTGGCGGTCTTCTCTGCCACTTTGGCCAGGTAAGGTAGCAGCGATATGGGGCGGAGGTTCTCCAGCTTCTCCCAGCTAATGTTTGGCTTTTTCTGAAGGGGTAATACTACCGCCTGCTTCCACCCTACAGGCTCCGTGTGCGTACTAAAGGATGTGTCTAGCACATGCCTAATATAGGGCTCCAGGATGTCCAGACTTTCCGCGAGAAATTTCGGCGAGGCGGGGTCCCTAGGAGACCCCGACTTTATGGAGCAGCAGATCTGCCGTATTGCTTCGGGGGGAGGGGTTATAAAGTGCTCCAGCCTGTGTACTCTCCCATCTTCACGCTTAGTCTCTACAAATTCTGACCCCAATTTTTTACCTCCCGAAAAGGAGGAGTATATCATAGCCACTTTCTCAGAGAAGAATCCAGCAATACGATTGCAGGAGTCCTCTGAACTGGCAGTGGGTGCGCCAGATGGATTAAGTGAGGAGATTTCCCTATAAATCTTAAATAACTCCTGCATGGAATTTTCTGCTTCTCCAATTCTCCCTGCATAGTAAGTTGCCTTGGCCTTTCTAATTAGCCCATGGTAGGCCCTCCGCTTAGCTTTGTATTCCAGCTTAGCCTGGTGCAGGAAGCCTATCCTCCACTGCCTCTCAAGATGTTTACATTCTGCCTTTGCGCGATGCAGGTCATCATTATACCATGGAGCTGATTTCTGAGCCCTCCTCCGAGAGTTGTTCAAATATAGCGGGGCCGTACTATCCAAGACATCTCTTATGTGTCTATCCAGATTACGGGACGCAGATTCGACATCCTTACCTCCCGGCCGCCCTCCTTCGGCCAGGGCAGTATTGAACTTGGACTGGGAGAAGTCAGCCCATTTACGCCTCTGGTAATTTAGCGTCGGCTGTTCCTGACCTCTAGTTTCAGGGATGTTTACCACAAAGGGCACAAGGAAGTGGTCCGACCATGGAATGGGGGTAGGTGACTTTACCTCAACTTCCCGCCAATTGCCAAATATAGGGTCCAATAAATGACCCTGCTGATGGGTAGGGACCTTTACCTTAAGGTTGAATTGGAGTGCATGCAGTTCCTGACATAGATCTACCGCTCCCTTATCAGATAGGTTTTCTAAATGCAGAATGAGATCAACTAACAGAAGGAACCTGTCCCTCCGTAGAGCTGATTCCGTCATGCCTTCCAACAAACTATCGATAAATCGAGTATAGGGGCCCGGAGGCCTATAGATCAGTAGGCCTTTTATCGTTGTGTAAGGGTTCACCTTAATAGTAAAGGCGCCCGCCTCACTATCAACTACAGATTGTCGCTCCAATTGACAGCCTAACGATTGTTTAAATATAATTGCTATTCCTCCTCCTCTGCCGGAGGCCCTATCCAGCCTCACCATCATATACCCCCTAGGGAGTGCCTCAATCATGTCAGGCTCGGAATCGGCGTCCAGCCACGTTTCCGTGAGGAATAGGAGGTCAAGTCTGTTGTCAGTGAGTAAGTCAAAGATATCTAGTTTGTTTGCGCATAGACCTTACATTAAAAAAACCACATGCAAGCCTGGTTCCATCCGGCTCCGTTTTATCTGCTACGCAGAATGTAAACTGACATTCCTTGCAGCTCAGATTCGCCTCCGCTTTCAGGCTGTGGTAACATACGTTAGAGGCTTTGGGACGAAATTCCCTGAGTTGATCTGCGCTCCACTGTATGTCTACAAGAAAGAGCATTAGCGAAGGTAAGTAACTTCTTTGATAAACTAAAGTATAGAGTACCTGTTACCTGGTTGCAGCCGTGAGTATCAGGAGGGAGATTCATGACGTGTACCCATTGGGTCTTAGATTCACACTGCTCAGCTTCTTATCCCATCATCAGGTTCCAGCAGCTCTGAACACTCTGTAGTGCAAGTGAAACCTTCTCTGATTGTACAATTCTTTTAGAAGTGAAAGTACCACATAGCACACATCTTACCCTCTGAGATTTGCTCCAGTGAGGCTCCTGTCTTGTCTGCAACATTTTGATCAATATGGAAGGCATTCACACAGTAGAAATTACAATACCTATGTATTCAAGCTTGCTAAATCTCCCAAAAATGCCAGCTTAGGATTCTATGGGTGCCTCATTCACCATTGCCAACTCAGTGGACTAGACTCTAGTTCAGCTGTTGAAGACACCTTTCTTAAGGTACTTGAACAGGAGCTCTGCAAGCACTCCTCATCCTTCCTCATTATGTCACTATGCTGAGTATCTCTTGTTGAAAGCTTCCAAGACTATAAAAAGCCAAATCAGGAAAAATAGCACTTTGTAGTTAAGTGTAAGATTCTGCATCCAAAAGTGGAGAGATGCAAGATTGTGTTTTGTGGCAATCAGAATACTGTGTTTTAAGAATAAGTGTTGCAGCATGTGGCTAAAAGAATCTCAAACTGATATTTGTCCTTTCTGTTTCATTTAGCACCTCAACACTTAAGGGATAACAGCCAAATAAAAATGGGTACCATAGGTTTTATGAGGCCACAAAGTTACAGTTAAATGTTTGTATCTGAAAAAAACATGTTAGTGTTAGATTCCTTACCTTAGAATATCCCCAGGCGTCAGACTGGATCCAGAAAGTTTTCGTCAGCAGTACCCCTGCGCGTCGCTAGGCGTCGTCTGCGGCTCCGCGTCCGTCGTCGCCGCCGTGATCGCCGGGATGACGTCATTGGAGTACTTAGACGCCGCCCTTGCGCGCTGACGTCAGTTCTTCTTTTTTCCGCGCCCGAAGGTAAGTAACTTGTGCATCAGTTAAGCTAGCAACACCCTTGATATGCAACATTGGTGTAGTAGTATTCAGTATCTGTGACATTTGAATCTGTGAAATATTTATTTTTTTCAGGTTTGAAAAAGCAGCTGTTGAGTACCAGGAACATTTGTGTGCCATGACTGGAGTAGACTGCAGTCCAACAGGTTTTGATAAATCTGTTCTGAAGCTGGCAAATTCAAATAACACCAATTCTGCTAGCCCCAAACATGCCAATGGTAAGCACTGCTAGAATGCTTCTGGATGATTTGCACTGATCATGATTCAAATGTTCACACACAGGAAACATTACTATTTGTTAAAATACATCAGATGGTCTCTAAAACTATTTTAAACAAAGCTATTTTTGTACTCTTTAACAGGTGATGCAAAAAAGACTGTCCTGACGAAGCCTAGTGAATCCTCTCCTGAGGTTACAAATTACTTGTGTAACAAAGCATGCGAATGCTATATTTCGATAGCTGACTGGTCTGCTGTGCAAGAATGGCAGAACACTGTGCAGGAATTGAAGTCATGTGCGAGCGGTGCATCCATCAATTTGAAAGCTGATTTCAACTACATAAAGTATGATGCATTTATTTTATTGATCCTCATTAAGACAGAAAGTACATTGATTTCTTGAATATCCTAAAAGTTACTTTTTTCTTAAAATTTGAAGTGTTGTACTTGGAGCATACATCACCCTAATGTGTGTATTGCACAGCTGTTTCAAGGATTTTTCATACTCTGACCAGGTGTATAGTCTGAACTACAGTGAACCATATTTTTTTATTTTTTATTTTTTTCCCTCATTTGCCGTCTCGCCACCCATATCTTCTAACTTAATCCACCACTGGGCTTTTTTATCTCGTTAGCTGGTTAGAGTATTGAGGCATAAACTCCACCTATTTTGAGTCCGGCCCCCAGTCGATCGTCCCTTCTAGGCCGTTTGACTCACCAGGTGTGTCCACCCTTTACTCCATTTCCGACCTGAAGTCCCATATAATAAATACCAGCGAGATAGGCGGGGGCTTAATCATCGGAAATTGTATCAAATAATACTATTTAACCAAAACATAATAGAAAGGGTGTCCAAAAACTCAGATTTCTCTTGGTGTGATCTGAAGTATCAAGCTTAGCTATATACCTCATAGCTAATATCCAGTCCATTAAGCTGGGGCTAAGCGGTGAGACCCATAACTTACATAATTCTCTTCGAGCTAATAAAAAACCATAGAAAGTGAGTCTTACATTATCATTCATGCATTTACTTTCTAAGTCGTATCTTCCTGTTATTATTAATTCGGGGCTTACCTCCATTTGCAGATTCAGAACTTGGGATAAGCAGTTACTTACGTCCAGCCAGAATTGTCTTATATTTGGGCAAAAGGCGAACATGTGTAGATCATCCACATTAGGAGTTTTGCATTTCGGACACACCACAACTCCGCCATTTTTGAATTTGGATAGTCTACGAGGGGACCAATATGCCCCATGAATAGTAAACAAAAGGTTTCGCCTTAAATTTGCAGGTTTAACAATACTGTGAAGCATAGACATTGTTACTTGCCATTAGTTCTCTGTCGCGATCTTCGGCAAGCACTCCTTCCACAGCACCTCCGGAAGTAGAAAGGGTCCATCTTCCATCTCCAATATCGTCCAATTACCATGTAGCCACTTCCTTTTTAAAGGTCCCTAGGCCCAACTTCATCTCAAAGTCATTCTGAGTCCCAATTACGTTTTCTGGATTGTTTGCCCAACTCTGAATCTGCACAGACTTTTATCTTGAAAACACCTGGCCCCACAATTGTTGACAATGGCCCCAAGGCACTAATTCACCCTCTTGAAACAAATCTTTCCATCTCTGCATATCATCCTCTTTTTTTAACTGAACAGCCAGAGCATCTTTTGTCCAGAGTGGCGCTCCAGGAGAGTCCCATATTGGGGCCATATAACTAAAATAAGGCAATTTCAATATTCTTCTTATCTTGTACCATACTTCCGCCATATCCCGTAAAACCTTTAATGTCACCTTTTTGAAAAATTTAGGGTCTGCAAACTTATATAGAAAACCAAAATCATTATATCCACAGCTTTTCAACATCACACCAAATATTTCTCCAATCGTTGAGTTAGTTAGGGTACCAAGCAGCATCCTACAGTTCTTTAAACAAAAAGCCCAAGAGTAGATTTGCAAATCTGGAGCCGTCAGACCACCTTTGTTGGTTCTCCTCCTTAACTTTTTCCACGATAATCGTGATCCTTTTGAAGCCCAAATAAATGATACTATCTCACTCTGTAATTTAGCTATCCATTCTTTTCTAAATCCAAGGGGGATAGTCTCAAATAAGAACGTAACTTTTGGCACAACCACCATCTTCACAAGATTAATCCGACCATATAACGACAAGGGAAGGTTGATTCACCCTTTTAACATGGCCGCAACTTCTTTTTTTAATCTTAAAAAAATTCACTTTGGCCAAATTTCCAACATTTTGGGTTATCCTAACCCCCCAAATACCTCATTTCTGATTTACTGATTATCCTTTCAGTATTTAGATTCCAAGCCATTATTTCAGTTTTATCCTGATTTATCGGATAACCTGAAACGGTTCCAAATTCTTCCGTTATTTTCACCAAGTGTTCTAAAGAATTATGTAAATTAGGTGAGTAAATAGTAATATCATCTGCGTATAGGCCCAATTTTTTTGACCAGTCACCAACTATAAAAGTGGGTATCTCCTCTGAGGCTCTAATTCTGCAGGCTAGAGGCTCAATATATAAATTAAACAACAAGGGTGATAGAGGACACCCTTGTCTAGTTCCAAGCATTACTTTAATAGACTGAGTAAGTGTCCCATTGACTAAAACACGTGATGTCGGAGAAAAATAAAGAGAAAAAAGTGATTCAGTAAAATTCTTTCCTAGATTAAGGTACTCGAAGAGTGATTTTAAATAGGCAAAGTTAACTCGATCAAAAGCCTTGGCGGCGTCTAAAGCAATCACCGCCAAGGGAAACTCATGTGTTGAAGCCATGTCTATTATTCCAATCAAAGTGAAAGTTAGATCTTTCAGATATCTCCCTCTAACAAAACCTTTCTGGTCCTCATGTATCAATTTATGAATAACCTTACCGAGTCAATCTGCTAAGATTTTTTTTGAAAAAAACTTATAATCACAGTTTAAAAGTGATATAGGTCTATATGCGTCTAGACTGCTGGGTGCTTTTCCTGGTTTAGGTATTAGAGAAATTGTTGCCTCGTTCCAGGAGCTAGGTATGGATACCTCCCCTCTTAAAATTTGGTTAAACAATTTGCACATTGTAGGAGCTATCAAATCCACTAAAACTTTGTATACTTCAGCCGGAAGGCCATCAGGGCCAGGCGCTTTCCCTCTTTTACTACTTTTAATCACCTTGACCACCTCAGCTTGCGAAATTTCTTTGTTTAGTGCCCCCTTCAAGTCCTCGGAAAGAGGTTTCAAGAGTTGTAGCCATATGTCCATTTCAGCCTGTCTTGGACAAAGATCTTCCGTATAGACTTTTACAAAGTGATCATGGAAAGCCTCTGCAATTCCTTTGCTGTCTGTTATGACTTCTCCTGAATCCGTCTTTTTTATTTCTTTAATTTGATTATGTATTAAATCTTTTTTGGATTTCCACGCTAACAGTTTACCACATCCTTCTCCATATGAAAAGTGGGCCAACTGACTGGCTTCCCATCTTTCTTTAACTCTTTGCGATAATATTACTGTGAGTTCTGTTTTTAAATTCAAGAGCTTGTTTTTAACTTCCTCCTCCATTACGTTCCCCCCTACTCTGATTCCTCTACCTAGATCTCCCTAGATCGTATTTCCTTTTCCAACTCTGAAACCTTACTATAATATAGTCTCCTTTTTAGCACCCTGGGCTCCCAATCTTCCTCTCAGGAAAGCCTTACATGTATCCCAAACTATATCTTGTTTAGCTGATCCTTCATTATTATCTAGGAAGACCTGTACCTCTTCTCTTAATATTCCTAAATAGTCTTCGTCTAGAAGGATTGTACGGTCCAACCTCCAGATTGAATTCGATCCATCTGTTCCTAATTCCAAATCTAATCCAACAGCCGAATGATCCGACATATGCGCTCCTACGTGTGTCACTTTAGTTACCCGATCTTTCAGCCTAATTTTAATTAAATAGAAGTCTATTCGTGAGCTGTGATTATATTTTTTATTATGAAAAGTAAATCCTAGCTGCTGGCCTGCTTTATGTCTCCAAATATCACATAACCCTTGCTGTACCATAATCCACCTTAGCCTAGACGACATCTTGCCATTTACCACAGCTCTAGTATTTCCTGTCCTATCTAGTTTGCAATCTAGGACTGTATTGAAATCTCCAGCCATAATTATTTTTCCTGAAAAGTTTAGAAGTTCCGCCGCTAGATTATCTAGAATTGATGGATAATGCACATTCGGTCCGTAATAACCAACTACTACTAACGCTTCCCCTGTCAATCTTATTTTGACAATCGCCCATCTTCCTCTCTTATCTGCTATCTTGTCTTCCATGACAATGTCCGCCCCTTTCCTGATCAAAATTGCTACCCCTTTCGTAACTATCTCTTGGGGTGTGAAAAGCACACTAGCTATCCATTTCTGAGCGGAGAAAATCTCCTTACTTTCTTTTTCAGTCAAACTGCGTTTCTTGTAAGATTATCACGTGGGCAAGAGAATCTAGATACTTCAATATTAATTGCCTCCTAGACTTTACCCGTAACCCGTTAACGTTCCATGTAAGGAACCTTAGTTCCCTAATCTTAGCCCCACTCATAAAGACTAGCCCGCATTTCCCTTTTTTGGTGGCAAGAATGCTCCTGAGGATTTTTTTTTTGTTAGTCCCACTCCCCTCACCCCTCCCCCCTCACCCCCAGAACCCCGTGTCTCCCCCCCCCTTTCCCCTCCCTGGAAAACCCAACCAAAACTCCCATGGCCTAGGCAGTAGCGGTGCCTCTCCTTTCTTATACTCATAATTCAATGATTCATGGGTGTTAAACGGAAGTCTGTTTTTTTTTTTTCCCCCGTATGCTCTACCCTACCCTGAGTACTATTCTCCTTGGCATTGGTCCAAAAAAGCATCTACCTCCTCCACTGCACGAAACGTATACATTTTATTTTGCCACATTACTTTTAGAAAAGCAGGGAATTTCAGTTGAACTGTTGCCCCCAATGCTCTGAGTGGCACCATTCGCTTCCCTAATTCCCATTGTCTACTTGCTGTAGCAGGTGATAAATCTGATCTAATATCTACAGCAGTCCCATCCACAATTATGTTCTTTTTCTTGAGGGCTGCTGTCAGAATCTTCTCTTTTAAATTATACGTTAAGAAATTAATCAGTATTTTTCTAGGTTTCGAGCGGCTTGGATTCAGCCGGAAGGGATCACGGTGAATCCTCTGAATGTCTTGTAGTAACATTTCTTCTGTCTCTTCTAGCTGTAACTCCTTTTTTAGTAGTTGTACTACATAGCTTTTTATATCTGTCCCCTCCTTTCCTTCTGGTAATTTTAAGATCTTCAAATTATTGCGTCTTTGCATATTTTCCAATCTCTCAACTCTCTCATCACTCTCCCGCTCTTTAAATTTTATGATTTCTATTTCTTTACGATTATCCAAAAGTCTCCCCTGCATCACTTTCATCTCCGTCTCAAGCACTTCTGTACGAGTACTCAGTTTATCAAGTTTATCCTCCAAAAGGCTACATGTAGCACTTATACGCTCCTGATTTTTCCTTGAGGCTTCGAAGCCCAAATGGATATCCCTCTCCAATTTCCTTAGCAATGCTAACACAGGCACATCTGAGGGGTCTGAATTGTTCTGTTGGAAAGGTTTCTGCATCTTTTCCAAATCTTCCTGAGGCGTCGAGGTTTCCCCTGTTGTCATTTTCACTGTCATAACTGAGGGTATCCCTTCATCTGCTTTCCCTACAACTTTCCCTCTTTCAAGCACTTCCTCACTTACTCCTCCGATCGCCCCTGCAACACCATCAGATACTAGTGTTATATTCGACTGTAGTGAAGTCTCTACATCAGTCATCTCTACAGTCAATTGCGTAGCTACTCCCTCTTCTTCTTCCAACTCGATTGCCAAAGCCTGGAAGGGATTTTGAGTTTCATGCGCGGACCAATCCTGTCCCTCTGAGCCGTTAAGTATACACGGTGCTGATTCTGCACCTTTATCAGAGATGGTATCCTGAGTTGACATTGTATGATGAGGTTTCAAAACCAGTACTTTAGGAACTGGCTTAAAATATGTATTGAGTGATGGGGTTGTAGCTACCTTGTATTCAGGCCCCTTTTGTTTTCCTTTCTTTGTCTCTTTTTTTAAAGCCAGCTCTCCTGTCTTGGTATTTTTAGCTTCTTTAATGGAGCACTTCTTAAGATTCTTTTGTAGCGTTTTTAATTTGCCCAGAGCAGGTTCATTAACATCTGATTTCATACTCCTTAGTAAATACCTCAACGCCCTGCCGCCAATTTTTTAATTTGTCCCTCACTCCTCGGCTGTTCCAAGCTAGTCAATGTCTGAGTGTCTCCCACCAAATCCTCACCACCTTTTACCTCCACAATCTTAGCCAAGGGCTCCTCTCCTCTTCCCCGACCTCCACTCACTCGCATTCCGATTCTTGCTATCATTCGGCGTCCTCTGCCGATTTCCAGAGCCACCCTTCCCCAGCTCCCGCTCCGCTGTCCCGCTGGGAGACGCGATTCCTCCTCCTCGTTCCCCGCCCACAACTGCACGGAGGTCTCCGACCCAGCCGCCGCCATAAGCTTGTGACGTCGATTGGGGGGAAAACATGGCGGCCGGCTAGGTAGCAGGTCGCGGATGCAGGAGCAGTGGCGGTGCCTGAGGGGTGATTATCGGTAGTGAACCATACCGACTGCAGACGAAAGAAAGCGCTTACTTTTGTGATGATACGGGCTGTGGCTGGAAAGCGCTCATTGTGACTACGCTAGGACTGTGAGGCAGTTTTGTTCAGGGGCTTCTCTTGGCGTATGGCAGTGAACCATATTTTTGTATGAACTAGTGGCTGTAAGGATTACCACCCTGGTCCTCTCACCTGTCTACGCCAGATTACCACAAATTCCTGTGCTTTCCCTTCTTTACTTGATAGGCCCTTGACATAATTTAACAAATGAGTCAGCAGTAGTCTCACAGTAATCATTGTGGCCCTTCCAATGTGTATTAATAGCAATAAATGCAACACAGATACATGATTTTAGCACTTAGAACACCAGGGCCCTCAGTTCAGATCACATTACCACTGAAGCAGGTGTGCTGACTGTCCCCAGAATCTTTCTTGTGGTTGTAGTTCCTGCTCTTTTAGGCATTTGCTCCATAATCCCAGAGACTATCATCATACTTGCTGGTAAATTACTTTTGCCTCTGGTCTTCCTTTCCCTCCTCCCTCCCAACTCACTCATTAGATCTTAATTCATGTTCCAGTTCAAGGCCTTGCGTCTCTGAGAACAGTGCAGAGTGTTCTGGGCAGTTCTGTTTCATTTTGACTGTCTACCACGTTTTCTCTAGTTAACCTAATTGAGTCCTCACCAATTTGCTGTCAAGGCCATCTTCTGGGGGCATGATATTTGAGTTCATAAATTGCTTGTTCAGCATCACTCCTCTACCATCCAGGTCCAACAAATGTTGGAATGTTCCCACCATCCTACCCTTCACCCACCCATTCAAATTGTTGTTACATTGCTTCCAATTCTACTAATATGTATGCATGCATGCTGTTTTTGAGGCTGCCTCCTGTAAATGCACTTTTGTGGAAGACTGTTCAAATTGATTGATCAAAGCCTCTTTTCTATTTTGTTTGTGTTCACTCACCAAACCTCCTCATTTCAGTTATACCTAGGCAAATGTTCAAGTAAGTCTGCTTTGTATTAACTCTTGCAGACCCCATGTCAAGTAAAAGTTAATAAGATGTAGAGTGAAAGGATGATGGCCAGTTCTTACGTCCATATCTCAGTCTTGGGCAAAAGCTCTTTTTAAAATACCAGGTTTCCCGGTTTCCTAATGCCTGGGATACAGACATATGCTGAATGTTTTGCACATATAACAGCAGTACAAATATAGAGCTTTGGGAGCATTCTGTTGTGCTTATGTTTTAAGCTCCATTTTGTAATTGGCTTTTAGTTGTAAGTTTATCATATAACTGATTAATTAAAAAATGAGATTTAGAAGTATTTTTTATGTGATATGTGATGGGGCGGTAATTTCTTCTGGTAGTTTCTCAATGTAAAACCTTCATGCTACCTCTAATTTACCGCTCAAAAGGTGTTGGGCCCTTCACACCATGTATTACCTTCAGGAGTCTTTAAATAAACCTGAACAGTCAAAAATACAATTTATTATTTCAAGGCAATAAAGAGAGTTGCTGAGTATTTAAAGGGTTTTATTTTCTAGTCAAAAGTTAAGTTTTTCTCTGACCCTTTATTCATTAGTAAAATATCAATCGGGTTACAGAATGTGGAGAACAGGAAAAATAGCATTAATAAAGAACACATTACAGTCTGCATATAAGCATAACATGTAAGAAAGATAATGTGGCGCAAAATGTCAGTCAAAATTCTTAAAGAGTTTCTAAGAAAAATAGTCTTGCAAAGCTAATCAATAATTAAATAGTTTGCAAAAATCTCCCATTAAGACAAATGCATAAGACAAATAAATCTTTTTAGACCTAATTAATTAGTCAAAGCATAAACTTAAAGTTTAGCATCTAAATCTAAAGAGCCTTTCTATCTGTTGCTGCTCTGTGCATCTCTGTGTCTAAAGAGGAAAACAGCCCCTCCTTCACGAGACCTCAAAGGAATGTGGCCTGCAGTGCCAAAATATGACGTGGAAGCAAAAAACCTCCCCCTGCCTCTCCTCGGACGCAACTCCGCCCTTCAGCAATCTCCCGGGACGTTTCTCATACCTAACCCATAGAGTGTCTGTTCTAATCTGTTCCTTCTCTCAAGAGCTCACACACCCCCCTAATGAGCCTAGAAGCCAGCTGAGCTGAGAAAGCCAGCCCCTCCTCCGGAAAGGGCATTATTTATACTCTAATTATTGGCAGACTACACAAAGATGTAGCATCTTTCAGGAAAACCTGTACGTGATTGGTCAGTCATGATGGTATGAGTTCTCACTAACCTGACTCATTCTAAAAACCTGACTTTACCAGTTTTAACAAAAGAAGCGCAAATGATTTAATACATTTATAAACGTTTGCAACATTCACTAGGAAAAATGTTTCATTCTAATTCATCCTTCCTTCCTTCCACAGCGTAGTCAGATGGACACTTTTAACTAACACTGGTACATTGGCAGAATCACAAGAATGTACAGTTCAAGTTGTCCTTGACTCCTTTAGGAAAGCTGGTGTCTGCGCATGCTCTCTTCTCTTTTAATGCAAGCCATAGCCTTGCTGGATTCACAGGCAGCCATGTTTTGTGTAGGCCCCAAAAATAAAACTGACACAAAGAAAATATTATTTTCATGTAAATCACCCCATTATGTTTCCCAACTCCATACTAATACCCCTTATAAATGTTTACCTAGCCAAGCTATTAGTATAAAGCCGCTTTTTCTAATTTGTGTACAACATGCAAAAATGTGCAATGTGCAACATAGCATTTTCATGCTTTAGTGTAAATTTTAAAAGCACACACTGTTAATACAGCGCACATAGCAACATGCTTTAGTGTTTTAGATAGCTTTTTATGCAAAAAACATTTAGTCCCATATGTAGTTTGGTGCATTATTAATTCACACACATTATAAAAAGAGGTGTTATTAACTGAAAATGTTTATCAAAATATGCAACAAGTCAAAGTCTTTTAAGACAGGAATAGTGAATTTAGATTGCAAGGTATGAGCTGGGAAGAGAGAAACACATTCTATTAATCTTCAAAGCTAAAAAGGCCACTTTCTCTACATTGCAAAAAACACATGTAAATTCAGCAAAAGCATTTCAGACTGAATAGGCCTCACTTTCATGTTTTTCATGTGCCATGTTTTTAACTTGCACCAAAATGTGCCTGGCAATTTAAATGCAGCCTGTCTGAAGCACAAAAAATAAAACAATGCATGACTGCAGATGAAATCTCATTCCATCATATGTTGTGTTTTGTACTTGGCAAAACACAATCTATCCAACCATCCAGTAGCCTAAATACAAAAGTGCTAAGTCAATGCTTTTTAGTTAGATTGGGGTCTAGGATCACTGAGACACAGTACTGCTGGATTCCTTTGAAATGTTTATTTGTATTGTCTCCTGCTCCTTAATATATACATTCCTCCACAAGCTCAAGGATAGGCTTAAATAACTTGCAGTCCTGGAGAGACCATCAAGCCACCAAGGAAAGCCTTCTGATGAGGTAGGAAAGTTGCACTCCTCCATACATTAACACTGATTTGATGCCCAGGTCCTGAAGACACCTTAGCCCCTCCTCAGACATTATAGAAATTCATCCATGACAGAAATTCTGATGGCCATCAGAAACATAGCACTTTTGCGTTTACATACGTTTGGGTGATATTTTATCCATTTCACTTCCCTTTTCAGGTCCCTCAGTAGCTTTGAATCTGGGGAATTCCCAGAATGTACTGAGCAACTTGAGCTACTGCCTGGAGAAAGAATCACTGGAAATTGCAAAGAAAAAATAGGTATGTATGAAAGAAGTGAAAGGAGCTACGCTCTGATAATTAACACTAAAGTGTTGGCTCATTGCCACTAGAATTGATGCTTACATAATAAAAAGCTGTAAGTTATTATACGGTTACAAAATTTCAGAAAAGATAATTGTTTGAAAAAAAAGCGGACTTTATTGCTCCAGTAGAATTAGAGCCCTTTTCTCCTTTTTTTGTTTTTTTAAATAGTTTTATGTACAAAGATCTGTGCTGAAAGTTTTGCACATACCTCCACAATGCAAATACAGATCTTTGGAAGCATTCTCATGTGCTTAACTGTTTTCACGCTCCATTTTATAATTGGAACTAAGTTGAACTTTTATCATGTAACTGATTTAAAATACACACTCTCTCTCTCTCTCTCTCTCTCTCTCTCTCTCTCCCTCTCCCTCTCCCTCTCTCTCTCCCTCTCCCTCTCCCTCTCCCTCTCCCTCTCCCTCTCCCTCTCCCTCTCCCTCTCCCTCTCCCTCTCCCTCTCCCTCTCCCTCTCCCTCTCCCTCTCCCTCTCCCTCTCCCTCTCTCTCTCCTCTCTCCTCTCTCTCTCTCTCCTATCTCCTCTCTCCTCTCTCCTCTCTCCTCTCTCCTCTCTCCTCTCTCCTCTCTCCTCTCTCCTCTCTCCTCTCTCCTCCCCCCACACTCGAATCAGCGGATCACTGGATCAGGTTACAGGTTCTTTATTTCAGTTCAGCTGGTAAAAGTGCATAACGCGTTTCGGGCTAAGCAAGCCCTTGCTCACATGCAATTACTGTTTGTAACTTTTTTAATTTTATACTGCTGGGTGGCCCGCCTACACCCGCCCTCTAACCAGGTCATGTGACCATAAACATGGACAACATACTATACATTGTAGTTCTTACTGTGCAAATACGCAAAGTTGACAGTATAAATAGCTGTATAAAAGGAAATAAGTATTTAAAATGTTCAACTTTCACCGGATGAATCCGTGAATATGCAGGATAAAATAACTGATTCCTACATAATGTCTTGCGAGCACATCAGTATGTAAAGGTAGAGGATCTAGAACTAGAATAGGCGGGTAAACTTTAAAGTGATATTAACAGTGCAAAACAGTTCATGTCTAAAGTGCAACGAAGCTGATGTATATATATATAGCTTAGAAGTATTTTTCACTGACATTTGGTGTTTTATATTTGGCACTGGCTTATTTTTATTCAAACTCTCCTCTACAATAGCTGTCTATTGCAAAACAATTGGTTGGTGTTAGTCAAATGTGTCAATTGCCTCAGATGTTTGCAAGATGTTTTTCTTCAAAGTCTTTCAAGACACAAAGTTATAAGGACTCTTCCCTCACCTGACACAGTGCATGGGCACAGACTCGTTAGATTGTTTTTCTCAACCACCTTGTCTTGACATTCATGGCTGGGTTCTCCAAACCCTTACGTTTGGGTCAAACAATCCTATTCCTAGACTCCAATATCTGGAAAATACTTCCTTTGCTATTACTCCAACCGCAATCTTCAGGAGATCAGTGTGCATTAACTCATGTATCACAGTGCCTCATTTCCTGCTCAGGTACAGTGTCCTTCTCGTGTGAAGTGTACACAAGGTGATGGACCAGACACCCTTTCAAAACTGCCCTCAGTGTTTAGTGAATTTCCTATAGATCGACAACCATATGGTATGTAACCTTTCACCCAACCACGACCAACATGCACTAGGCCTGCCTAACCTTCAGTTGGAAGAAAATTCTTCTATATTGGTGCGAGAAACAGTGGGCGCACCACAAGAAGCAGAGACGGACTTCCAACAACACCCTCGGCATGTTTGGGCAGCAGCCACCCCCAGAGAAGACGAAGAAGTCTACCCCTCGCCTGTTCTTCTTCACCATCCGTCATGTAGCCCAGAGATATTCTTCTCCTCTGATTCGGAGCACAAAGACTATCTGGTTCTGAGTGTTTCCACACCTTCCGAACCTCTAGTGAAGATGTGGGTGCGGAGTGTGTGTATGGCTGAAGTAGCGGTCCTCACTGCAACTGAGCATGTCAACTCTCAGGGCTTGGGTGATGCCCCCCTATTTAAAAAAAAAAAGAAAAGAGCAGAACATTTGACACTGCAAAGGAAGAGGGTGGTGGTAGGAGTCACAACCCACTAAAGAATTGCATGCTTTTCAAGAACGACAGAGCACCCTGCTGCCCAAGAGATTTATTCATATAGGGGAGTTAGGTCCTGGGAAAATGGGGAAGGCTGGACCTTAATTACAATATCACGAAAAAAGTACCCCCCCACTTCTTTTTTAGAAAAAGCTCTTGGTTATAGTCAACACATCAACTTTAGTTAGATATGTTAGGATTTATTTGTACCTTTGATTTCATCAATTCTTTAGAAAATTCTTAAATTTACATGTCAGAAAAAGAACACCACAAATATGACATATACATGTACCAACTTAAACAAAACATTTAGAGAAAAGAGAAAAAATCAACAAATACATACACTGTACACAACAAAACATTTACGTCTGTATTCAGACTATTCCACGAGAAAAATCACATTTGATAATCTCAATAACCATCAATGAAAATTATAGAAACAGTAATGTACAAAATCACAAATGAAAGGAGATATCACGACACATTGGTTGTACCAGTCACTACAAAACAAGTTTTTTGTCGTCTCAATTATTGTTATAGGTGCTGTTAATTTTTATCTCCTTTCGTGCCGACGCGTTTCGAACTTCATACATCAATTATGAGTTCTCGTCAGGGCCTTGTCATTACTATCTGCATGTGTGTAGAGGAAAAAAGAAACACTATTTAAGTGTCAAATCCTATCGCCTCATCTTATAAGACCACTTTTGATCTCCTGCATTTAAAACCATGTTACCTGAATGGTAGCCGTGTTTATCCTATGTCTTGTTCTGGATAATTGAAGCTGCAGTCTACAAAAACGTTAAAGATTCAATTTAGAGTCGTGTTCAGTAATTGCCCTACAGTCACTTCAGACAAACACACTGCAGGACATACCTTTTGCTTTGTATGGGGGTGCGGTAGGGCGTCTCCCTATGGCGCGGTGATGCTTCAGTGACCTGGGGGAGGGCGAGGGGAAAATCAATACCGGCGGGTTTGAATCCTTTCATACCCCATTCAGTAGGTTAATGTGCCGCCCTTACCTTGTTAGGTGCCCCGCGGGCTTCGGGAGCGGCTCACTCCATAACACACAATTTTCGGGTTTTCGATGCTGCTTCGAAATACCGCGTGTTCACTCTTATTCAAAACTCCGGTCCCCTTTGCTGTTAAAAAATGGGGCGGATTATGTTATGGTCTCTAAGTGCATCAACCCGTTCTCGTTTGTTCACTTGGACCCACCGCTCACCTTGTTCAATGCGGCTCGCTTCCTCAGTGTTTCACTGTTGAGGGCAGCGGTCGGGTTGCCTGGATACTAAATGCGGTCACATGACCGTAGGTTTTCTGGGATTTGTAGTTAGGAGTACGCGCGTCCTGTTAGCACGTTTGGTGTTCGGCTCGCATTTCCCCGATCTAGTACCCTTCAATCAAGGGGGACTGGCAAGCCCCCGTGGAGCCCCACACAACCTTTACTCATAATCTAGACACCTCAGAGAGGGTGTTCAATCCGTTTTGTGCACTATTGAATCTAAGAATCAAGTATGCCTCTTTTTTGAGCAGAGTCTCTTCAATGTCAATCAGCCCTTTGTTTCCTGTTGGCACTATTGTACAAAGTACAGTCCACTTGAAATCCATTTCACTATGGTCTGCATCAAGAAAGTGTTGGACCATAGGGGCGCTTACCACCTTCTTTTTAATACGTGACCTATGTTGGGTGATCCGGCTATTGACCTGTTGTGTCGTTTTCCCTATGTATAATTTTTGGCAGGCGCAAATGATTGCATATACCACATTTCGTGTCTTGCAATTAGAGAATCCATTGTTTTTACATTTGATTCCCCTATGTTCAAATTCAACCCCTTCGATTGTGGATTCACATGATATACAATTTCCACATCTGTGGTGCCCTACAATTGGCTTCAGGCCCCATATCGAGATAAGATCACTTTTTGGTTTGGGGGTTAATACATCTGCCCTGATTACATTTTGGCCAATGCTCTTGTTTTTCTTATAGGCGAACAACGGTCGCGGGAAAGGGCATTCAAGTTCCTCTAGCAAATGCCAATTTTTCAGTACCATTTGTCTTACTCTGTGTGTGTCTGGCCCGAAGGTTGTCACACATACCAACCTGTCCAGTTCTGGTTTCACTGTTCGCTCAAGTAAGCACTCCCTGGGCGTGTGATGTGCCCTCTTTTTTGAATTGCTTAGCAATTTTTGGGGGTACCCTCGATTCTTCATCTCTTCGCAAAACCTGGTTGCGTGTTTCTCATATTCTGCCACTTCCGAGCAACGACACAACAGGTCAATAGCCGGATCACCCAACATAGGTCACGTATTAAAAAGAAGGTGGTAAGCGCCCCTATGGTCCAACACTTTCTTGATGCAGACCATAGTGAAATGGATTTCAAGTGGACTGTACTTTGTACAATAGTGCCAACAGGAAACAAAGGGCTGATTGACATTGAGGAGACTCTGCTCAAAAAAGAGGCATACTTGATTCTTAGATTCAATAGTGCACAAAACGGATTGAACACCCTCTCTGAGGTGTCTAGATTATGAGTAAAGGTTGTGTGGGGCTCCACGGGGGCTTGCCAGTCCCCCTTGATTGAAGGGTACTAGATCGGGGAAATGCGAGCCGAACACCAAACGTGCTAACAGGACGCGCGTACTCCTAACTACAAATCCCAGAAAACCTACGGTCATGTGACCGCATTTAGTATCCAGGCAACCCGACCGCCGCCCTCAACAGTGAAACATTGAGGAAGCGAGCCGCATTGAACAAGGTGAGCGGTGGGTCCAAGTGAACAAACGAGAACGGGTTGATGCACTTAGAGACCATAACATAATCCGCCCCATTTTTTAACAGCAAAGGGGACCGGAGTTTTGAATAAGAGTGAACACGCGGTATTTCGAAGCAGCATCGAAAACCCGAAAATTGTGTGTTATGGAGTGAGCCGCTCCCGAAGCCCGCGGGGCACCTAACAAGGTAAGGGCGGCACATTAACCTACTGAATGGGGTATGAAAGGATTCAAACCCGCCGGTATTGATTTTCCCCTCGCCCTCCCCCAGGTCACTGAAGCATCACCGCGCCATAGGGAGACGCCCTACCGCACCCCCATACAAAGCAAAAGGTATGTCCTGCAGTGTGTTTGTCTGAAGTGACTGTAGGGCAATTACTGAACACGACTCTAAATTGAATCTGTAACGTTTTTGTAGACTGCAGCTTCAATTATCCAGAACAAGACATAGGATAAACACGGCTACCATTCAGGTAACATGGTTTTAAATGCAGGAGATCAAAAGTGGTCTTATAAGATGAGGCGATAGGATTTGACACTTAAATAGTGTTTCTTTTTTCCTCTACACACATGCAGATAGTAATGACAAGGCCCTGACGAGAACTCATAATTGATGTATGAAGTTCGAAACGCGTCGGCACGAAAGGAGATAAAAATTAACAGCACCTATAACAATAATTGAGACGACAAAAAACTTGTTTTGTAGTGACTGGTACAACCAATGTGTCGTGATATCTCCTTTCATTTGTGATTTTGTCCATTACTGTTTCTATAATTTTCATTGATGGTTATTGAGATTATCAAATGTGATTTTTCTCGTGGAATAGTCTGAATAAAGACGTAAATGTTTTGTTGTGTACAGTGTATGTATTTGTTGATTTTTTCTCTTTTCTCTAAATGTTTTGTTTAAGTTGGTACATGTATATGTCATATTTGTGGTGTTCTTTTTCTGACATGTAAATTTAAGAATTTTCTAAAGAATTGATGAAATCAAAGGTACAAATAAATATACCTAACATATCTAACTAAAGTTGATGTGTTGACTATAACCAAGAGCTTTTTCTAAAAAAGAAGTGGGGGGGTACTTTTTTCGTGATATAGCCCAAGAGATTTAGGCAGAGAGGGGAAGAGCTAGTGGCGGAGGGAAAACAGTATTTTTAAAGGCACCATCTGGTCTGCGCTTGATGCAGCATCTCGGGGTGTCAACACTAGTGTTCGTTCTGGTGCCATGCATTGCTCCATATTTTAAACCCGAAGTCCAACAGCATCTGCTCAACCTGCCCTTCGAAGCCGAACCACTTTTCCATCTGCAGGTTGACCAGATACTGCAGAAGATAAAGACAACAATACTTCCAAAGCAAGACTCCTACTCCTAGAGGCTTCCTTCAGAGGCATCAGTAGAGGGCACGTTTGAAAACTACCTCCCCTCAGTCTGCCTCTTCCTATCAGAGACCCCAGCAGCACACCTTCCAACAGTACACACCACAAGCCTACCAGCTGTACAAACCACAAGGCTAATATTGCCTACAGGAGCAATAATATAAGACTGATGGACAAAGGGGGTTCTGGCAAGGAGTCCTCTTCCTTCAAACATTGACTCCCTTAAACTCACCCCTAACCACAAACACCACCTATTGCAGGAGACTGCAGTATTTCCTCCCAAGCTAGCAAGAAATCACATCTGACAAGCGGGTCTTTGCAGTGGTTCGCCACGACTGCTGCCTAGAACTTCTCACACACCCTCCCACACACAGCCTTGGTAGAGAGCGCCTCAGCCTCCTAGAGGAAGAGGTCCAAACTTTCCTTCAAAAAGGGGCCGTAGACCCGCCCCACCCAGAAGTGGGGGAAAGGGGGTTTACTATCTCTACTTTCCCCATCCCAGGAAAAACTGATTTTCCCAAACCCATCCTGGACATTAGGCCACTCAGTCAGTACATCCTGTCTGACCACTTCCACATGGTAACCTTAACTTATCATTGCTGTGCTGCAACAAGGTAATTTCATGATGTTGTTAGACTTCAAGGACGCTTACTTTCACATTCCCATCCGTCACGCCCACTGACGCGAACTGTGCTTCGTGGTAAGTGTAGGAATCTGGCGCTTTATATATAGTGGACCAAAACGAGGTACACTGTGTAAAGAGCCCAGGCAGCCCTTATTGGTTTACAGATGCAAATAACACTAAATGCTCTTTTGTGGTAGTTTGGATTAGCAGTTTAGGCTCATTAGAGGGTAGTGCTAAGCATTTGACACACACTCAAGAATATATTTGAGACCAATTTAGAACAAGCATTTGCAATGCAATCATCTCGCATTTGCGAGACTTTGAGCTATTGGCATTGTAATTGACAACATCTTTTATCCATGAGTTTTTGTCTTTAAGTCTTTGCACCAAGGAAGGCAGGATTTTTAAATCTAGGAGTTTGGGAAAAGAACACTTTGCAAATGTGTATTAGGTTAGAATATTCGCTGGCACAGTTTGAGAAAATCAATAAGTGCCCACTTTTTTGTAGCTCTAAAGATCTTCAGATTCAATCAGCAGATTCCCTACGTTTCCTTCAGGAAACATCAATATTCATGATACCATCTATCTGTTCATATAGCATCATTTGCTCGTCTCTTATCTTCTTGGAGTGGGACTTAGGACTTGGAATACAAGAGGTAGCGCACAAGCCGCAAATCGCAGGGCCACATTGTAAACATAGGCAACAACCGAATATGATCATTACTACTATTCCCAGGAATGACAATACTTTCCATCCCCAGGCAGATATTATACTCCAGAGCCAACCGGACCATGTCCAGGTGCCTGGATTCTGGTGTAACTGATGGGCTATTTTGTGTAGTCTGGTTATAGCTGAATAAACAGACGGTGCGTTATTAGGAATGAAAATGCAACAACTAGATCCGATGACTCTACAAGCTCCGCCCCTATCGGCCAGTATGACGTCAAGAACAAGGCGGTTCTGAAGAACAACAAATCTCATAGCAGATTGTTCTTCTGTTAAGTTACCTAGAGCGGAAGTAGTCTCATTCACTACTGCTTCAAGGGTTCTGGTTAACCTACGTATTAGCTTACTATTCTGGACAGGTCCTATGAAAAAAAAGAAACCTTTATTGAAGTCTGTATACTGTTCTAATGCAGTTTCAGTTTGATCGACAATTGGGGACTCGATCTCCCTTCTATGTCTGACGTGTACCAGATGTGTATTTCTGTGATAATCGGATGGGGCTAGGAAAACGGGTGGCAGTAGGAAGGCAATGTAACATGTTCCATCCCAATCTAGGGGCAGACGTACATATGCGGTCTGACCACATACAAAATACGAATGACGTGAGGCTTTGAAAGTAGACTTCCCACTGTCACTATACTCGACCACAGTAGTACAATCACTGTGTCCTAGATGTACTGAACCATTCTTTCGGACACATAATTCGCCTTTCACTGGTAGGACTGTAATAGCGGGCAAGTCTGGAGTAGTCTCGGACTGAACATTCAAAACCATGAAATTCGAGGAATAATTACCTAGATCATATACTTCATTTTCTAGATCTAACCCTGTTCTATGGGAAAGACCTTCCTTGTCTGGGAAACATGTTCTATTCAGAAGGGACTTATCGTCTGAGGATGATATCGCAAACCATGCTCCACACGAACCATTGTGTGAAAACGGATAGGGAAAGAGTGGCAGAACTCCCTTCGGTGTCTGAAAAGGGGGGAGTCGACCACACACCCAACAATTAGTGGCATTGCTAGTCTGGTGTGAATAGTGTAACATTCGTATAAAAGTATTGTTGCGCATGGCAAGTCGGTAGGATAACTCGTGAGGGGGTAGTTCACTAAAAGTGTGCTCTACTGTATCATTAGAGGAAAGATGTACATGCGAATCAATAGGAGGAAAAAATACATGTAAAACGTAACTTATGCATGTAATCGTAAGACTCAGAAATAACATAAACAATAAAGTAATAACGCATCTGCTGCGCAAATTCTTACAATAACGTAGTTTCTTGGAGTTTCGTCTAACTCTCTCACTATGGGGGTCTATCTCATACATGTCAGGAACCTGTCTAACCGCTTCACCCGAGAGGGACTTAAACAATTAAACTGTCTGACTTGCTAGACCTTAACTTGATTTTATACTCCTGCTGCGGAGTTTTCTCTAACAGGGGGAGTTTAGAGTCAGTATCGGGGCAGTCCTTGAGAAAAGTCTTTGGACGGAGTCCATGAAAACGCTTGATGTGGCTGGAGTGTAGCCACCCCTTCCGGCCCTCCAATTTCACTGCGGTCCTTGTGGTCATCAGAACAAGTTTCGGCTCTTTCCAGCGGGGCTCCAGCGGACTTGAACGATCAAAGTTCCTTACAAGTACGAGGTCGCCTGGAATGACCTCGTGCGGTTTCACTTGGGTGTTGTCTGGAAAGGCAGCCGCGACCTGTGAACGACAAGAGAGTAGTGCAGACATCAAGGAAGCTAGGTAATCTGTCAGCATATTACTGTCAACATCGGTAATTTTACGTGGCATAGGTGTACCCCACATGTTCGGGGGACGACCGAATACAACCTCGAAAGGTGACAGACCTGAACGGGAGTGAGCGACCATTCTCATGTAAAATAGGGCGACTGGCAGAGCTACCATCCAATCTACGCCTTTCTCGGCACAAACCTTTGCAATGCGAATTTTCAGAGTCTGATTATGTCTCTCGACGAGGCCAGCTGCCTCGGGATGTCGCACACAGTGGAACTTCCACTGGTACCCTAACAGAAGAGATACTTGTTTCATGAGTTCGGATGAGAATGGCTGGCCGTTGTCTGAATACACGACCCGGGGCAAACCATAGCGGGGGAAAAACTCACGAACCAACTGCCTGGCAGTGGTCGCAGCAGTGTAATCTGGGACTGGATATGCTTCTGTCCATCTGGACAAAGCGCATACTACTACGAGGACATACTTGAAACCTCGGCATCGATCCATCTGAATATAATCCATCTGGAGGACTTCAAAAGGGTGGTCAGGAGGATGGAATCCACCTTGTTCCACCGGAACACCTTTACCTATTGAACTGACAACAGATCATGCAGGTACGCACTTTCTGCTTTGCTGCTGCTCGTAAATGCTTGTTAAACCAAAGGTTCTGGATGCTGTCTAACATGGCTTTTTCTCCTAAATGTGCTGGACTATGTGCGGTGTTAATAATGACTTGAACCATAGAGTCGGGGAGAAACCATGTGGCTTTTCCCTTCGTCAACCATCCCTGATCTGTCTGGACCCCTCCTTGTTCAGACCATTTCTTGATTTCGTCTGGGGTAGCATGTGTCTGTATGTCTAGTACGTCTTGTGTAGGGTCCTTCACTGTCATACAAGTCGTCTGATCTGGAACATCTGTCTTTGTCGTGTTAACTGGAATGTCTGGAGTCTGAGCTGTAAGCTTGGCTGTTCGGTCTGCTAGATCGTTACCTTGGGAAATGGTGTCAGTGGCTTTCGTATGTGCTTTGCACTTCATAATGGCAATGGCTTTCGGTAAATGTATTGCTTCTAACAGAGCTTGAATGAGGGGGCCATGCTGAATCTTGGCTCCATGAGAGGTCATGAAACCTCTTTCTTGCCAGAGTACTCCAAAGTCGTGAACGACTCCGAATGCATAACGTGAATCTGTATATATGTTTACTTTCAGGTTCTTGGCTCGTATGCAGGCTTGGGTCAGAGCGATGAGCTCTGCTGCTTGAGCAGACAAGGTGTCAATACGATGTGTTTCTATAACTTCAGTTTCAGTAGTCACGGCATACGTGGCTACTAGTTCTCCTGTACTTGTTCTCATACATGAACCATCCACATAAAGTGTCAGGTCGGGATCAGGTAATGCAATGTCCGTCAAGTCTTGTCTTGGCTTTGTCATGGTGTTGATAACTTCCACGCCGTCATGTGTGGCAGGATTCGATGTAATCGAGGGTAACAGTGTAGCAGGATTTAAAATGTTGCAGCGTCTGATTTCTATGTGTGGCTGAAACAGTGTCAATTCATATCCTGTTAAACGTGCAATTGTCAAGTGCGGAGTCTGTGTTCGGTTTAAAAGAACTTCCACTGAATGTGGGACTTGTACTGTCAGGGAGTGTCCTAACACTATGGAATCACTTTGTCTGATAGCTAGAGCTGTAGCTGCAACTGATTTGAGGCACGCAGGCAGAGCCTGGGCTACTGGATCTAATGTGCTAGAAAAATAAGCACAAGGCTTGTGTTGTCCTGCTTGATCTTGCGTGAGAACAGATAATGCTGTACCATCACGTTCAGTGACAAAAAGTGTAAAAGGCTTACTGTAGTTCGGTGTCGCTAATACTGGTGCATTACATAAAGCTTTCTTTAACTCATTGAAAACAAGTGTATGTTCCTGGGTCCAAGGGAGGACAGTCGATGTGGCTGCCTCCTGTGTCGTTAACTGTATCAGTGGTTTGGCTAGATATGCGTACTGAGGAATCCATTGTCTGCAGTAAGAAGTGAGGCCAATAAAAGCTCGTACCTCCTTCTGTGTCTTGGGCTGTGGAAGATGTGCTATTAACTGGATACGATCAGGTGTCAACTGTCTACCCCTCTTGGACAGTAAGTGTCCCAGGTATACCACTTGCTGGACACAGAATTGCAGTTTCGAAGGGGACACCTTGTGCCCCATGTCTGCCAGAAAATACAAGACTGTCAGTGACGCACGTTCGCAGTCACATTCTGTACGGGCTGTGATCAATAGATCATCGACATACTGGAGCAGGGCAGTGTCAGTTGGCATGTGGATACTGTCTAGTTGTCTTTTAAGTGCTTGACTGTAAATACTAGGACTTTCTGTGAAACCTTGAGGTGCACGTGTGAATTTATAGCTTCTTCCATTTAAACAGAATCCGAAAAGAAACTGGCTGTCTGGATGAATGGGGACACTAAAGAATGCGTTCTTGAGATCAATAACTGTAAAGAACGTAGCTTCAGAATCAATGGCAGTCAATAGGGAAGAGATATCTGGAACCACAGGGTACTGGGGTATGATACATTTATTAAGTTCTCGGAGGTCAATCACTAATCGATAAACTGGGGGTGCGTTTGGATCAGTACGTTTAAGAATCGGAATGATAGGAGAATTACATACATTGGAGTCAGTTTCTACAACTACTCCTTGAGCAATGAGCTCGTCAATAATTTTCAATAAGGCTGCTACAGCCTCAGGTGGCAATTTGTACTGTCGGATTCTTGGTAATACAACACCTTGTTTCAGAGTGACACGATATGGTGTAATGTGCATACAACCTACATCAGTTGGACCTTGCGCCCATAAATGCTGTGGTACATTCAGTAATCTTGGATCAAAATCACGTAACACATAATGACCTTTAAAATCACGTAAAAACAATCTCACTCCTTCCGGAGAGCAGCATATTACGGCACCTAACTCTTTCAATGTTTTAATACCAAGTAAATTTTCTGGTCATGATTTCGTAAGTAACAAGTCTGTAGTTCGGGACAATGGACCAACCTCTAGGGAAACTGGTTTCGATATTTCATTAACAATAGGCTTTCCTGAAAATCCCAGGGAAACATTTCTTGAGCATGAGTGGAGCCCCTGGAACCTCGTCATGACTGATGGTAGTCCTACTTGCCCCTGTATCAATCAGAAACTTTCTGTCTTTCCCTAATACTTGACTGTGTACATAGGGACCCTCTTGATCTACAGGAACCTCGATGAGAGGCAAGCCAACCTCCCTCTCTAGGCTGTTTCATGAATACTGCTGATATTCTGGATAATCTGACTGTGCGTACTGGTACATCTGTTGTGTAACGTGTTGTGTGGCAGCTATAGGCTGCGGTACTGTAGTTGTCTGTTGTGCATTCTGCGGTGGTTGCGAATTCTGTGGAACATGTTCCTGTCTAGGAGGACGCGGTCTCTCTTTCGTCTTACCTGTAGCTATGTTATGTTTCAGAACTGCACATTCGTTTATATAGTGACCTGGCTGTTTACAGTAATTGCATGTCCCTTTAACGGAAGCTGCAGAATGACTAGTCTGATTCGGACCCCTCTTCTGACTATCTGGTGGAACAGACTGTGCAACTAGTACTTTCATTTTCGTGTCTTTCATACGTCTCCTTTCGTGTTCTTGCTCTTCCCTGATTCTATTCTGGTGATACTGTAACATCTGGAGCATTTGTGACGGGGTATTAGCTTGCCAAGTACTCTCGACCTTCAATACTCGATTTTTAACTTACGGTAAAGAATTCTCAACTAGTTTAGTAACAAAAAGATGTGGATACGATTCACTACTCGTTTTCAGACCGCTATTAATAATGAAACATTTCTCAAATCTGGAATAAAAATCACTAGTGTCTTCGTCTTGTTTCTGTTTACAGGCTGAGATGGCATCCCAATCTTCCTTTTTCGTGGCTAGCAATCTTGGCAAGACTTGTATTAACAGTTCGGGCAACTCTTTGGCTCTATCCCCAAGACCTGTACCTGGGACCCGTGCATTATCTTCGTTCTCTAACGCGGTCCAATCAATCTTTTTCTCTCCCACCTCCCATTCTTTTTCTTTCAGTTTTTCATATATGCCCGCAGGCAACAGGACCTTTAACATTTTGATGATATCTGGATACGTGTATTCTCCCATACGGAGCATGTCTTTTAATTCTCGGTGGAACCCTGCTGGATCTTTATCGTGACAGGGCACTAACTTTTTCATTTCTAGTAGTTCTATTTTAGTTATAGGAGTGTAAACAAATACTCGTTCGAGCGCACCCCCCGTTCCGTTAACAGGATGCACTTCTCGCAACGGATTCTGTCTGTCTATGTAGAACGGAGGTGAAACAGGAACAAAATGCGGAGTCAGGAACGTTCTGTATTTGTGGCGTTGTTCTAAAATGACACTAATTAAATCAGTACCTAGACCTTTCCATCTGTGTAGTAGTAACTCGTTCAATACATTATATAAGGGACCTGTATCAGAATGCTGACTCTCGTACTGTGTAATGAGGTGCTGGATCATGTACATACCCACCAGTCGCTGCTCGGCTGGGGGCAGCTTCAGAAACATTTGGGCCACTACTTCGTCTGAAAACGTGGTAGAATCACTAGTCCATCGGACTGCTGATCGGGCTAGTTCTTGTTCATGCATGGTACTAAGCTCACTGTAACCTATTCGTAATTTCAGAACTTTATCGGTAGCCTGGAATACTTGTTCAAGAGAACACTGTTCTGGTACGGGAGGAGGAAAAGCTTTCTTGTAATCTAGGCGTGTGTGTCTATCGGAAGGTCTTGTTCTACCTACATACGCTATTCTGGTGGGATTCTCGTTGTCTACCTCTTCGTCTGAAGAGTCATTCTCTTTCTCGGCTACTCTCATTGCTTCCTCCTTTTGGTGTATACTTATAATTACTTTACGAATCTTTCTGTACATGGTTTCTATACAATTTTGTGTTCTGTATTTTCCTTCTGCTATATTGTCACTCCATCTTGTCAGGACTTTCATATCTTCTTTGTTTTTATCAGGATAATCCTGTTCTCTTATTAAACCATTTATTAAAAATTGCAAAATCATACCTTGAATCTCGACTTTCCTGTGTACCATAGCTTCGTGAATACTTTCTGGATTCTCCCCTGTACGAATGAAGTGATATATTCTGTCTAGATGTTGTTCCATATTTGATATGGTAACCAGGAAGCTTGCAACTCGTCGTAAACGTATGGTTGTATATATTATCATGCTATCTTCGCCTGGTACTGGGTCATATCTACAATCAGATCCACACTCATTAAAATACTTTTTGAGGGCTTCGTACGTAGTCACTTTTGGCGTACGTTGTAACGCTGCATCTCTCAGCGTTAGTCGCTTTGTTTGAGGCGGGGTGATAGGAGTACCTCCCCCTGCTCCTCCTGAACTGGAATCGTCAGTTAATACTGAATGTGCGGCTGCTGGTAACGTGACTGGCAAAGTAGGGGTACGTAATGTGTGTTGATCCTGGGGTGCTGGCACATTAACAGGGCCAACGACCGGAGGCACAGTAATTACATTATGAACAGGGTGCTGGACTTGAACTGGCGGAATAGGATTCGTATTAGCATATTCTGGGACAGTGTCGTCCAAATAGGAAGAAAGGAAAATTTCAGCCGCGGTCGGTTTATGACGTAGTTTAGTCGGGACCAAGGGTGGCGGTAAATTACAGAGTGTTTCCGGGGTTGCTTTAGGCAAACCCTCGGCGAGAAGAGGATACATACCTTTAATAAGGGCATTTCTTTGTCTGTCTGACTGTTCTGCTCTAACTCGTTCACCTTCTTCTAGTAATTCCCTTTCTTGGGCTTTTTCTGAGGATTCTCTACTTAATTCTGCTTTTCTGAATTCTTTCTCTGTTCTTTTATGGGATTCTTTACGCCATAATTCTATGGCATCTTTCTGGGATTGTCTGGCTTTCTTTTTCCACAATGCTTCTTCTACTCTCATGATGCACTCGGCATCCCATGTTCCTGAAACAGGCCATCTATATTTCTCTTCGAGATCCTTTGTGTAATCAACCCATAAATCTAGATACAGTATGGCATCTAAGCCATGCTTATGATACATGAAATGTCCAGGACTGTCCCTGGGAGGGACAGGAACTGATTCTTCGAGTAACCCTTTTCTGGTTTTTATCTGACGTAATTTCGAAAACAGCGGCATATTTGAACCGTACTTGAACTTGAACACAATACACAATGATCACAATAATGAATAGCAAAACAATCATTCATACCACGACATCAAGAACACATTAATAACAGTTCGAACAGATACTACCTAATACAGTGAAAACATAATACTTGAACTTCTCGAGAACAGACTTACTAGAATTACTGGATGCACTGCTAAAACAGTACAGAACATACCGGTCTCCTAAAGAGACACGTCATACCGTATCCACCTAGGTGAACACGTTGGACCGGATCTGTGTACCCAAACCCGTCGGACCGGGCACAAATTAATGAACCCGTCTAGATACGTCCCAGCAACGGTACTCACCGGGAAGCAAAACTGAAGGCCTCGGACTGGACTGGACTGCTACGACGTCTGGTTACTGCTACGCACTACGCATGCGCCTTGGGCTTCGGGCTTCGGAAACAGGTGGGCCTCCGGATACCTCGGACCTTGCTCTCTCGGCTTGGGCTCTGGTCGGGACGATCCGCCTTCCTCACCGCCTCGTCTGGATGCCGGACCGCAGTCTCCGTCTCCTCCGTGGGCCTGAGGGAGACTTGAAGCAGAAATATCTGCACGTGCACAGTAGGGTTCCGTCACGGCTGTAGAAGGGTCAGGGGGCCTGCGTTACATCGCCGGCGCGTGGGGAAGGGGCTCGTTCCTGTTCGGGCGCCATTATGTGGTAAATAAATAATTTATTACCGGTACTATTTTTCTATACATTAACTGAAAAGGATAGCTCAATAAATAAGAGGCAGAATCCGTGGTATCTGAGTCGTATGGGCTTTAATCAGATGGCTTGAGCCAATGGACCATCGGGTTCCATCACCTGCAAAGGTTCAGGAAGGGACAGACACAAGGGGGAAGAAAAAAGCCTAATGTCATATTAACATCATACAGTATATATAGTAAAACAGTACAATTGCATTGCATACAGTAGGCGTAACAAGTGACAAACGAAAGATAAGAACATATGGGCGTAAAAAGAAGGCGTGCACAGGGCGTGCACGGAGACATGTGATGTAAACGTCACAGGAGTATCATAAATGGGTGGATACATGGAGGGGGCTACCTGGGCAGCTGGGACCTTTAACCTACTGGTGCGCGCAAACGGGCCATGACGTGTAACTGGGGAGAGCTGAGGCTCTGACTTCTGGCACTAGAAGAGGAGACTAAAGTCTGGGATGTCAGGACGACATGTACCTATAGCATATCTGATATCTTGTGTTTGGAGTACATGTTGCTTGAATCTAAAAGTCATCAGGGCAAAGGCTACTTGACACTAAGGCTGGTGCAGGCATATATTCTACATGTATTGCGTGTGCTATGAATCTTCTATGGATACTAATTCAGTAATTCTCTTGCATGGAGACAGAAAGACTAGACTATAGATGAAGATGTTTATGCGGTTCGTTAGCTTAGGAATGTGAAGCCGGGGAGCTGAACTGATAACTGTAAGCATAACATATTCTTGGCAGGCAGGCCAGGCTGGGCACCGCGCTGCTTGGCAGAAAGTAAGTTGAGGGTCAGGGATGCGGGAGGGGCTGCATCGCTCCTCGGAGTGGTTTCAGGAGACTTGGGCTCGAATCTGTTGTCCGGGCCCTGTAAGGCCTAGAAACGGGTGCAACTTCGATGATTTATTGTGCACAATGTAAAGACGTTGGCAACATAGGCCTAATACTCGTTGCTTTCACGAGGACTGGATAACTGGCATACTAACGTTGGACACAACTATAATTGCGTCTTTATTCGGTCAAGGGGGTAAATATGCATATCGATCATGCACATATAACATATAATGGGGAACACGTAGGGACACATGACAGGGCAAAATTCAATTTTCCTCACCAGGAAAAACTGATTTCCCCAAACCCATCCTGGACATTAGGCCACTCAGTCAGTACATCCTGTCTGACCACTTCCACATGGTAACCTTAACTTATCATTGCTGTGCTGCAACAAGGTAATTTCATGATGTTGTTAGACTTCAAGGACGCTTACTTTCACATTCCTATCCGTCACGCCCACTGACGCGAACTGTGCTTCGTGGTAAGTGTAGGAATCTGGCGCTTTATATATAGTGGACCAAAACGAGGTACACTGTGTAAAGAGCCCAGGCAGCCCTTATTGGTTTACAGATGCAAATAACACTAAATGCTCTTTTGTGGTAGTTTGGATGAGCAGTTTAGGCTCATTAGAGGGTAGTGCTAAGCATTTGACACACACTCAAGAATATATTTGAGACCAATTTAGAACAAGCATTTGCAATGCAATCATCTCGCATTTGCGAGACTTTGAGCTATTGGCATTGTAATTGACAACATCTTTTATCCATGAGTTTTTGTCTTTAAGTCTTTGCACCAAGTTAGGCAGGATTTTTAAATCTAGGAGTTTGGGAAAAGAACACTTTGCAAATGTGTATTAGGTTAGAATATTCGCTGGCACAGTTTGAGAAAATCAATAAGTGCCCACTTTTTTGTAGCTCTAAAGATCTTCAGATTCAATCAGCAGAGTGCCTAGAGATGTTTTAGCACCTATCCCTAATGGAAAATATATTTACTAATACAATACATAAACGAGTTAGTGATCGATATAGGCACGTAACCAACATTAATTGCAGTTTTGCCTGTGCCTTGTAAATTATTTTTTTAAAGAATTATACGTTCACTTAAAGGTGTTATCTAAGTTCATATTCACTTTCTATTGTTTTGTTTTTTTAGTGATTAATATCTTCTTTTCCTTGTAAATACTAGAGTAAAATGGCTACTTTACATTTACACCAGGCTTTTGTTCATAAATTATTATTCAGTCTTCCTGTGTCACCCACACCTCTGCTTTACCCACTGAGTAGAGTGAAAACAACACTCCTGCACTATCACCTAAGGAGATTTCCGTTGCATATTGTACAGACATGATTTTCCAGGGGCAGCTGGTGACATATCAAGGTGGTGAGGCTGAAAAGTTTGGGATGATTGTTACGCCACCACTGACGTATAGGTTGTTTTAGGAGGTTCCCCCAAAGAAATTTTTTTTTTTAATTGGTAAATAGTGCATTTTAAAGCAAATTTAAGAAAGTGTGTGTAGCCAGAGAGAAACACAATTAAATCTTGGTTAATGCATTGCGATATTGTCACTGTGTGTTTATAGTGCTGCAAGTCACAGTCTGCGACTGAGATGGTACTGTTAAATATGTAAGCCAATATTTTAAAATAGTTATGCAAACAGTACAAGACTGGTTGCCACAAACACTGTAAAGAGATTTTTTTGTTCAATATAAAACAAGTGTTTGAAAAACATTTATATTTTGTGGTACGCAAAAGTAACTGCTGCTAAAAGAGCGCACACACCTTAAATTAAAGATACATTTGAATTAAAGTAACCATTGAGACACATGGTCCTTTGTGTCAATTGGTAAAGCAATCAGTTAAGATATCATTGTGTAACCAGAGAGAAAGAAGCAGAACCAAATATTAGTTGGAGCAGTAGGGACTAATGAGTAGTGTATTTACAGTGTTATGAGGTCCCAGCCTGTGAGAGAGAAGGCAGTGTACAGTGTGGCAGTCATTACTTCACAATTTTATTTTAATATGGTAAAAGTCACATATGACAGTCGAGTCAGTCATAAGTTCACTGGAACCACACAAAAGCAGTCTGAAAACTTGCCAGTAATGAATTAGCAGTTCAACTCATTGTCAGACCACTGGGGAGCAAAACCTGCCATTGAGAGCAGATGTGCCACTGCAAAGAATAATTAACAAGCATGCAAAGCAAACTGGCTTAAAACAATGCGATTGTCAATCTAAAATCCAAGACCAGCTTTCTGTTCTTCACGACTTTGTGGAACTGGAATTATTAGGTTTAATTTCTCTCTTTAGACTACAGCAGTCAAGAAGATGAGCACATTCCAGATCACATTTTATGGCCTCTGAACAATAACAAATTGTCTCAAACTCACCAGGCACCCACCTGCGTCCCTTCCCTCTTTGCACCAGGCTGGTTTGCTCTCTGCCCTCAACAAAATCTTTCACATTTCTGACAAGTATGTATGGTGAGCCACAGAACTTCCATATGCATCACTGAAGGTTTTATTTGCTACCCTCTCTGCCCCCCACAAGAACGCTGCACTCTTCTGACCTTTCCACTGCGCCAAAGTTCCACAGGTACTCTCTCCTTGACCTTGATCAGTCTCTTCCATTCCACCCTTACCGATTGCCCCGAATACCCACCTCTACTTTTTTATGTCTCGCCTGACCCAGCGCATGCGCTAGTCTGGCGAGACTTTTAGTGAGGGCTTCAAAAAATGCTACCATGGCCGGCCTACAGCTTGCGTGCATGTGTGCAGGTGCACGCTTACGAATAGAGTCCCCATATGGCTTTCCTCTCGCTCTCCCACAGGGCTTCAAAAAATGCTACTATGGCCGGCCTACAGCATGCGTGCATGTGCGCGGGCGCACGCTTATGAGCAGAGGCGCCATATGGCTTTCCTCTCGCTCTCCCGCGCACGCCTCGCTCTGCCTCTCTCACCCCTCCCCTCCACAGAGCGCGTCTCGCAGCTGCGCGTCTTGCAAAATTGCAGCCAATGCTTGTTTAAGGTGTTGATCCTCTGATTCTTCCCATCCCACTCACTTGTATGAAAAATCTTTAATCCGTTGGCAAAGTGAGTGAGGCCTCTGTGTTCCCCAACGGCTTTCACCTTAATTTCCTGATCCCAACAACTCCATAATCATTCTCACTAATGCCTCTGTCTGTGTTTAGCAGGGAGAAGGACGCCGTGGAGGTGAGACACAGGAATGTGCATCTCTGGGACAGACAAACACTGCTTATCGCTCTCCTCCTCTGCAACTCAGGGATGGACAAACGCTGCTTATCGCTCTCCTTCTCTCTGTCTGGTGCTGTCTCTTATAAGAGTGTTTACACTAGCACGAATACTGGGAAGACTCCAGACAGGGGTACCTGGTGTCACGGGGGTATCTGGTGCTTTTGCCGTTTTCGGGCAATTAACATGAAGGATGCTGGGCTCACCCCGCCCTCCAGCTTTAACTTCCGCTAACAGTGGAGCCGTCTCGTGCCGCGACAGTGAGAACACCAGCTCGCGCTGTTATCTTTCTCACAGCTAAACACGTTTATGCTATATTAGTCAGAACAGACACCAGCTCATTCTGCCTACAAAATCGAAGGGTATCTTAATATCATATTCACCCCACTATTCGAATTGCAGTTTACTTATGTCAACAGTCTTAAGCAAAGATGAATCTTTTCAAACTCCACGTCCTGTGGAAATAATATTCTATAGTTTAATGCCGGCAGTTGCAATCTGTTCAAATAGAAACAGCTCATTTTTCAGCACCAAGGCGTGCCCTGCTCTGCCTGTGCACTTACCCAGTGGTAGCAAGGTCAGGTGGTACAGGGTGCGGATAATTTGTCACACCCACCCCCACATTGAATATATATATATATATTTTAAAGTGTTGAGAGCTCTCCTAGCTTTCAGAGGCGCGCACATCAGATGTTTGTCTCACTGCTCGAGCTACCTTTATTTTTTTCACAACTACTTGCTAGGGGTTTTCTTCCCCTTTTGGCCAGCACAGGGATCTTGTTTCACTCCTGTGTCGTTCCCTTCTGCCTTGCAATAGCTACACGTTAGACTGTCTCGGCCCCGCCTGCTCTGGTGGAGACTCCTCTTCTTCCCCCACAGCTTTCTACCATAAAGTTTCTGGGCTGCCTGGGCCGGAAAGCCAGCCGCCAGCTGCAAACCCTGCAAGAAAGCCTCTGCTTCGTGAAACTCTGGTGCAAGTGTGGACCGTGGGCCGGCCCTGCCCGGCATCCATTGTCTGCAAGAGTAAGACAGCTTGCCTAGCCCGCTCGCAGAGGTAGGTCTGTCGCTCGCTTTCTGAAAAGGGCCATGTCTTTTTTGTGTTTTTTTATGTTTTTTTGTAATTTTCAGAGTGCCTCGGCATGCCCTCTTGCACCCAACCCCCTCAACCTTTCTTCCTGTGCGCACGTCTCTCATCCTCCCAACCCCGCCTGCCTAAAGGTGCTTAGGTGCACGGGAAGCTCTGCTTAATATGGTTTTATTGCAAACGGTGTTCTACACTCCTGCCTAGGGTTCTGAGCATAGCAGGATGCACTATATGCAACTTTCTAGGAGTCTGGGCATAGAAGGGTCCTATAAACTCTTGTCTATGAGCATTAGCCTAACACAGGTCCCTGTATCCTTACTCAGGATCTGAATCTAGAGCAGGGCCCTTTAAATGTTCCTTGGAGTGTAGAACAGGCTTCTTTCTTGATGTCCTCAAAGTACGGGAGGGTCCATTGCACTATTCTTCCCTCAGGTCTAAGCCCTGCCTTATGCTAGACAAATTCATGTGCACTATCCTTTCCACGTGGTCTTGGTTTAGAGAAGAATACTTCACAACTACTTTTGACCCTATCCTGATTTTTGTGGATCATTTCAGACTTCTATGGGAAATCTTATATGTTCTGTTTACTGCACAAACTCTGATATCGCATACCCAATAGGTCTCGCCTTTGGGACCTTATAAGTATTTAGTTATGCAGCACAATATCGTTGGCACAACAGCATCAACTGTTGCATGGCTAAACACTTAAAACTGTTCCAAAGACGATACCTATTGGCTATGCCAATGCTTGTTCTTTTTGCAGTTTTATAGAGCGTGAACTCAACCCACTATACAGATTAATACAACCAAACATAACACCGTAAAAGCTGGTGAATTGCCTGCGGTATCTGGAAAAGGACTTTACCAGGAAGTGATGTTTGACCATGTGGAATCGGAAAAGACAATGTCTCCCAGTCCCAAGGGCAAGAAGACATGGCAGGCTTCAGAGACAAAGGTTGAAAGACACTCGAAAACGTCCGGTATTGCTAAGAGCTCTACAATTTCCTGCATTGTATTCACTTAAAAAATTGTTTTCTCATCTGGTCCCTCCGTAATTCAAAAGAAATCCATCCATCCTCCTCTTTCTATTTTGTACAGTTTTATAGAGCGTGAACTTGACCCAAAGGTATTGGAGCACTTTAAAGGTCACATTAATTGGGGAGATGAAGTGATTTGCAGTGACAGGATGTTAAGCCGACACAAGCACTTCAATCTCTCCCCAGTTAGAAAGTCGGCAGCTCCGGCAATAACACCACTCCCTGGCCTCTACATGGAACATCACATTAGTGGTCAAAAGTAAATGTTAGGCCTCAGCCTTTGCTTTCAAAGAGCATATAAAGCCCCCTTCTGGTGAAAGCGGAAGGTTTGCTTTTAACACCAAAGGTGTTCAAACAGAGCAGAGATCCGTACACGGTTCTTGGTACTGCTGTGGTGGCTGTTTGGCAGCTGATTATTTTAGAAGCTCTGACATTTACTTACGTACGTTCGGCTCGAGTGCAGAGTTGGGTCACAGGTGACGAGCTGTGAAAGGGTGTTGCTGGCTTGCTGCCTCTGAAGTGATTGACAGGCAGTCCCAGGAATGCAGGGATTAGCCCCTAGATGCCCGGGACTGGACCCAGATAATTGCAGTCCAGGGCCGGAATTAGGTCAGCCCTTTGCCTGCATAGTGATTTAAAAAACATGAAAGGATACTGCTGTTTGGCACATGTTCACTGGAGCATGTCCCTCTCAAGATTGCTTGACTGATTGACTCTATTCTCACAAGGAGGCTGTCAGGCACTGAGGGCACCACTCTGCACAGGCTTAAAGCCCTTATTATATTAAAAAAGTACTTATGTGGAAGGTAATTGCTCTTGCCAATTACCATCCATATATCTTGCAAATCTTGGTGGGCGGTGCCCTGGTGCCCTCCACTGGCAGCCACTGCTGTCCTTTTCAATGCAAAAAGTAATAACCAGTAGATGTCAGTCCAACTCTATTCTACAGAAACAGGACGGACGCGTGTGAAAACAGTTATAAAGTCGAAGAAATATTCGGCACGTAAAAGCTAATTATTAATTAATGTTCTAGGAAGTATGTTAATTAGAATTTGAGGAAACCGAGATGAGAAGATGTTTACAGATATGTAATACTTGTGGAAAAGATCTTCTACCAAATGCCGTTCATGATAAAGGGAGATATTTTTCTTATGTTTTGAAAAGCTCATTGTTATTTTCGTCCAACATCCAGAAGATGAATTCAAATGAGTTGGAGATCTTACCAAAAACGAACAATATAACAACTAGTATATCAGTAAATATATGTGCACAGGTTAGGCAAAAAATCCTTCCATTAAGTGGTTACAAACCTTAAAGTGTTATTGTGTGTTGAAAAAATACATAAACTAGCAACGGCTGCTATTTCTGAGGTACCAAGGCTGTTTTGCTAGTCGGGCTTGAAGATTTCTGATTTCATTTTTCCAAGAGACTACGCGTGGGGGAGGAGAGGGAAGTGAAGAGATCGAAAGAGCTGCTAACCAACAAATCTGTGGCTTTCTGGAAAGGGGAGGGTGGAGAGAGACCAGGAGCAGCATTTTGGGATTTCGCCTCTCCCTTTTCTTTCTCAGCCGTTCTTGCTCTCAGAGGGAATCGAATGTTGCACTGCTGTCAGTTTCCTACGTGGGAGCTGGGGAATCTTTGTTCGAGTCTTGGAGTGGGCTCTGCATCCTGTAACTCTGGGCAAAGCACTTAATTTCCCCTGTGCCCAAGGAGAGCACTATATAAATCTTCAAATGTAATTTACTAATTTAAATGAAAGAAAAAAAACGAAAACAGCAGCGATCTTGGAGGGGTGGTGGGGGCGGGCAAGCAGTGTTGTGGGTGGGTGGAGATGGCACAGGGAGTTTAAGTGACAGCACTGCAAATGAAGTGGCACGTTAAATTTAAATTAAAGAAAAAATTAGCAGCGTCCGTGGAGTGGTGGTGGACGCTGGCAAGCAGTGTTGTGGAAGGGGTGAGGGGGTGGTGGGATGGCCGAGTGAGATTGTGACAGCAAGGTGATCGAAGTTTCATGCACGAAATGAACATAGCAGAGGCAGGCCTACAAAAACACTTCTCTCCAAGTATCCTAAAATAACAAGATTAAGAGCACATGTTACAGGGCAGTCCTCATGGGAGGTAACAAAAGTAGAAAAGGAGGGACTACTAAGCATATTAACCAAAGAAAAGCAGACATTTAAGAAAGGGACCAATAAAAACAAGCATTTACAATGCAATGGTTTTGCCTTTGTTAAAGTTAGAGCTATTGGCATTGCTCTTGACACTCTGAAGCTCCACTCTGAAGCTCCACTCTGAAGCTCCACTCTGAAGCTCCACTCTGAAGCTCCACTCTGAAGCTCCACTCTGAAGCTCCACTCTGAAGCTCCACTCTGCACTCTGAAGCTCCACTCTGAAGCTCCACTCTGCACTCTGAAGCTCCACTCTGAAGCTCCACTCTGCACTCTGAAGCTCCACTCTGAAGCTCCACTCTGAAGCTCCACTCTGCACTCTGAAGCTCCACTCTGAAGCTCCACTCTGCACTCTGAAGCTCCACTCTGCACTCTGAAGCTCCACTCTGAAGCTCCACTCTGAAGCTCCACTCTGAAGCTCCACTCTGAAGCTCCACTCTGAAGCTCCACTCTGAAGCTCCACTCTGAAGCTCCACTCTGAAGCTCCACTCTGAAGCTCCACTCTGAAGCTCCACTCTGAAGCTCCACTCTGAAGCTCCACTCTGAAGCTCCACTCTGAAGCTCCACTCTGAAGCTCCACTCTGAAGCTCCACTCTGAAGCTCCACTCTGAAGCTCCACTCTGAAGCTCCACTCTGAAGCTCCACTCTGAAGCTCCACTCTGAAGCTCCACTCTGCACTCTGAAGCTCCACTCTGAAGCTCCACTCTGCACTCTGAAGCTCCACTCTGAAGCTCCACTCTGCACTCTGAAGCTCCACTCTGAAGCTCCACTCTGCACTCTGAAGCTCCACTCTGAAGCTCCACTCTGAAGCTCCACTCTGAAGCTCCACTCTGAAGCTCCACTCTGCACTCTGAAGCTCCACTCTGAAGCTCCACTCTGAAGCTCCACTCTGAAGCTCCACTCTGCACTCTGAAGCTCCACTCTGAAGCTCCACTCTGCACTCTGAAGCTCCACTCTGAAGCTCCACTCTGCACTCTGAAGCTCCACTCTGAAGCTCCACTCTGAAGCTCCACTCTGAAGCTCCACTCTGAAGCTCCACTCTGAAGCTCCACTCTGAAGCTCCACTCTGAAGCTCCACTCTGAAGCTCCACTCTGAAGCTCCACTCTGAAGCTCCACTCTGAAGCTCCACTCTGAAGCTCCACTCTGAAGCTCCACTCTGAAGCTCCACTCTGAAGCTCCACTCTGCACTCTGAAGCTCCACTCTGCACTCTGAAGCTCCACTCTGAAGCTCCACTCTGCACTCTGAAGCTCCACTCTGAAGCTCCACTCTGCACTCTGAAGCTCCACTCTGAAGCTCCACTCTGAAGCTCCACTCTGAAGCTCCACTCTGAAGCTCCACTCTGAAGCTCCACTCTGAAGCTCCACTCTGAAGCTCCACTCTGCACTCTGAAGCTCCACTCTGAAGCTCCACTCTGCACTCTGAAGCTCCACTCTGAAGCTCCACTCTGCACTCTGAAGCTCCACTCTGAAGCTCCACTCTGCACTCTGAAGCTCCACTCTGCACTCTGAAGCTCCACTCTGCAGCTCCACTCTGCACTCTGAAGCTCCACTCTGCACTCTGAAGCTCCACTCTGAAGCTCCACTCTGCACTCTGAAGCTCCACTCTGAAGCTCCACTCTGCACTCTGAAGCTCCACTCTGAAGCTCCACTCTGAAGCTCCACTCTGCACTCTGAAGCTCCACTCTGCACTCTGAAGCTCCACTCTGCACTCTGAAGCTCCACTCTGCACTCTGAAGCTCCACTCTGAAGCTCCACTCTGCACTCTGAAGCTCCACTCTGAAGCTCCACTCTGCACTCTGAAGCTCCACTCTGAAGCTCCACTCTGCACTCTGAAGCTCCACTCTGAAGCTCCACTCTGCACTCTGAAGCTCCACTCTGAAGCTCCACTCTGCACTCTGAAGCTCCACTCTGCACTCTGAAGCTCCACTCTGCACTCTGAAGCTCCACTCTGCACTCTGAAGCTCCACTCTGCACTCTGAAGCTCCACTCTGCACTCTGAAGCTCCACTCTGAAGCTCCACTCTGCACTCTGAAGCTCCACTCTGAAGCTCCACTCTGCACTCTGAAGCTCCACTCTGAAGCTCCACTCTGAAGCTCCACTCTGAAGCTCCACTCTGAAGCTCCACTCTGAAGCTCCACTCTGAAGCTCCACTCTGAAGCTCCACTCTGAAGCTCCACTCTGAAGCTCCACTCTGAAGCTCCACTCTGAAGCTCCACTCTGAAGCTCCACTCTGAAGCTCCACTCTGCACTCTGAAGCTCCACTCTGAAGCTCCACTCTGCACTCTGAAGCTCCACTCTGAAGCTCCACTCTGAAGCTCCACTCTGCACTCTGAAGCTCCACTCTGAAGCTCCACTCTGAAGCTCCACTCTGAAGCTCCACTCTGCACTCTGAAGCTCCACTCTGAAGCTCCACTCTGAAGCTCCACTCTGAAGCTCCACTCTGAAGCTCCACTCTGAAGCTCCACTCTGAAGCTCCACTCTGAAGCTCCACTCTGAAGCTCCACTCTGAAGCTCCACTCTGAAGCTCCACTCTGAAGCTCCACTCTGCACTCTGAAGCTCCACTCTGAAGCTCCACTCTGAAGCTCCACTCTGAAGCTCCACTCTGAAGCTCCACTCTGAAGCTCCACTCTGCACTCTGAAGCTCCACTCTGAAGCTCCACTCTGCACTCTGAAGCTCCACTCTGAAGCTCCACTCTGCACTCTGAAGCTCCACTCTGAAGCTCCACTCTGAAGCTCCACTCTGCACTCTGAAGCTCCACTCTGAAGCTCCACTCTGAAGCTCCACTCTGAAGCTCCACTCTGAAGCTCCACTCTGAAGCTCCACTCTGAAGCTCCACTCTGAAGCTCCACTCTGAAGCTCCACTCTGAAGCTCCACTCTGAAGCTCCACTCTGCACTCTGAAGCTCCACTCTGAAGCTCCACTCTGCACTCTGAAGCTCCACTCTGAAGCTCCACTCTGAAGCTCCACTCTGAAGCTCCACTCTGAAGCTCCACTCTGAAGCTCCACTCTGAAGCTCCACTCTGAAGCTCCACTCTGCACTCTGAAGCTCCACTCTGAAGCTCCACTCTGCACTCTGAAGCTCCACTCTGAAGCTCCACTCTGCACTCTGAAGCTCCACTCTGAAGCTCCACTCTGAAGCTCCACTCTGAAGCTCCACTCTGAAGCTCCACTCTGAAGCTCCACTCTGAAGCTCCACTCTGAAGCTCCACTCTGAAGCTCCACTCTGCACTCTGAAGCTCCACTCTGCACTCTGAAGCTCCACTCTGCACTCTGAAGCTCCACTCTGCACTCTGAAGCTCCACTCTGCACTCTGAAGCTCCACTCTGCACTCTGAAGCTCCACTCTGCACTCTGAAGCTCCACTCTGAAGCTCCACTCTGCACTCTGAAGCTCCACTCTGAAGCTCCACTCTGCACTCTGAAGCTCCACTCTGAAGCTCCACTCTGCACTCTGAAGCTCCACTCTGAAGCTCCACTCTGAAGCTCCACTCTGAAGCTCCACTCTGAAGCTCCACTCTGCACTCTGAAGCTCCACTCTGAAGCTCCACTCTGCACTCTGAAGCTGCACTCTGAAGCTCCACTCTGCACTCTGAAGCTCCACTCTGCACTCTGAAGCTCCACTCTGCACTCTGAAGCTTCACTCTGCACTCTGAAGCTCCACTCTGAAGCTCCACTCTGAAGCTCCACTCTGAAGCTCCACTCTGAAGCTCCACTCTGAAGCTCCACTCTGAAGCTCCACTCTGAAGCTCCACTCTGAAGCTCCACTCTGAAGCTCCACTCTGAAGCTCCACTCTGAAGCTCCACTCTGAAGCTCCACTCTGCACTCTGAAGCTCCACTCTGAAGCTCCACTCTGAAGCTCCACTCTGCACTCTGAAGCTCCACTCTGCACTCTGAAGCTCCACTCTGCACTCTGAAGCTCCACTCTGCACTCTGAAGCTCCACTCTGCACTCTGAAGCTCCACTCTGCACTCTGAAGCTCCACTCTGCACTCTGAAGCTCCACTCTGCACTCTGAAGCTCCACTCTGAAGCTCCACTCTGCACTCTGAAGCTCCACTCTGCACTCTGAAGCTCCACTCTGCACTCTGAAGCTCCACTCTGCACTCTGAAGCTCCACTCTGAAGCTCCACTCTGCACTCTGAAGCTCCACTCTGAAGCTCCACTCTGAAGCTCCACTCTGCACTCTGAAGCTCCACTCTGAAGCTCCACTCTGAAGCTCCACTCTGAAGCTCCACTCTGAAGCTCCACTCTGAAGCTCCACTCTGAAGCTCCACTCTCCACTCTGAAGCTCCAAGCTCCACTCTGAAGCTCCAAGCTCCACTCTGAAGCTCCACTCTCCACTCTGAAGCTCCAAGCTCCACTCTGAAGCTCCACTCTGAAGCTCCACTCTGAAGCTCCACTCTGAAGCTCCACTCTGAAGCTCCACTCTGAAGCTCCACTCTGAAGCTCCACTCTGAAGCTCCACTCTGAAGCTCCACTCTGAAGCTCCACTCTGAAGCTCCACTCTGAAGCTCCACTCTGAAGCTCCACTCTGAAGCTCCACTCTGAAGCTCCACTCTGCACTCTGAAGCTCCACTCTGCACTCTGAAGCTCCACTCTGAAGCTCCACTCTGAAGCTCCACTCTGAAGCTCCACTCTGAAGCTCCACTCTGAAGCTCCACTCTGAAGCTCCACTCTGAAGCTCCACTCTGAAGCTCCACTCTGAAGCTCCACTCTGAAGCTCCACTCTGAAGCTCCACTCTGCACTCTGAAGCTCCACTCTGAAGCTCCACTCTGCACTCTGAAGCTCCACTCTGAAGCTCCACTCTGAAGCTCCACTCTGAAGCTCCACTCTGAAGCTCCACTCTGAAGCTCCACTCTGAAGCTCCACTCTGAAGCTCCACTCTGAAGCTCCACTCTGAAGCTCCACTCTGAAGCTCCACTCTGAAGCTCCACTCTGAAGCTCCACTCTGAAGCTCCACTCTGCACTCTGAAGCTCCACTCTGAAGCTCCACTCTGCACTCTGAAGCTCCACTCTGAAGCTCCACTCTGCACTCTGAAGCTCCACTCTGAAGCTCCACTCTGAAGCTCCACTCTGAAGCTCCACTCTGAAGCTCCACTCTGAAGCTCCACTCTGAAGCTCCACTCTGAAGCTCCACTCTGAAGCTCCACTCTGAAGCTCCACTCTGAAGCTCCACTCTGAAGCTCCACTCTGAAGCTCCACTCTGAAGCTCCACTCTGAAGCTCCACTCTGCACTCTGAAGCTCCACTCTGCACTCTGAAGCTCCACTCTGCACTCTGAAGCTCCACTCTGAAGCTCCACTCTGAAGCTCCACTCTGCACTCTGAAGCTCCACTCTGAAGCTCCACTCTGCACTCTGAAGCTCCACTCTGCACTCTGAAGCTCCACTCTGAAGCTCCACTCTGCACTCTGAAGCTCCACTCTGAAGCTCCACTCTGCACTCTGAAGCTCCACTCTGAAGCTCCACTCTGCACTCTGAAGCTCCACTCTGAAGCTCCACTCTGCACTCTGAAGCTCCACTCTGAAGCTCCACTCTGCACTCTGAAGCTCCACTCTGAAGCTCCACTCTGAAGCTCCACTCTGAAGCTCCACTCTGAAGCTCCACTCTGAAGCTCCACTCTGCACTCTGAAGCTCCACTCTGAAGCTCCACTCTGAAGCTCCACTCTGGCTGAACATAACAGTCTGCAGTTTCACACGTTACATTTGTGTTAGCTGCATTACGTCATAATTTATTGTCAAAGGCTGGTTCAAATATGTTCTTTCAATGTTTCAAGTCACTAGTCAGCCCACTACCGAGCAGACTGACCCGGACCCAGCCCAGTCCATCCAGGGCTTTCAGTGGCATTCATCACAGTGTCTCACCGGAAGGCGGGCATCAGAGAGAAGCGGGAGGGGGCGGGAAAGGGGGAGGAGAGAGCTGACGACGGCCGGCCGGAGCACGAAGGCGGGCACCAGGAAACAAGCGGGAGGGGGAGCAAGGGAGGTGCCGGCAATGCCGGACCAGACTCGGGGGCGTTCCCGGCGTCGCGTGACGTCGGCAAAAGCCAAAGAATGTCGGGAACGCCCCCGTGTCTGGTCCGGCATTGACGGACAGGCCCCTCGTCCAATGGCAAGGCTCCATTTACGGAGCCAGCCAATGAATGAGGAGGGCCGACCCAAAGCACCCTACAATTCTCATCAGGTTTTCGCCTGCGCGAAAAAGATGCGCAGAGCGCATCTTTTTGGCGAGGCAAAACCTAAACAAGCATTTACAATGCAATGGTTTCGCCTTTGGAAAAGTTAGAGCTATTGGCATTGCTCATGACATTTCTTATTTTTTTTTTACTTATAAATAAATGGCATTGTTATTTACATTGCCAACAGTTCACAGCCCTCACAGCCCTCACAGCCCTCACAGCGCTCACAGCCCACACAGCTCTCACAGCCCACACAGCTCTCACAGCTCTCACAGCCCACACAGCTCTCACAGCCCACACAGCTCTCACAGCTCTCACAGCTCTCACAGCCCTCACAGCCCTCACAGCCCACACAGCCCACACAGCCCACACAGCCCTCACAGCCCACACAGCTCTCACAGCTCTCACAGCCCACACAGCCCACACAGCCCACACAGCCCTCACAGCCCTCACAGCCCTCACAGCCCTCACAGCCCACACAGCCCACACAGCCCTCACAGCCCACACAGCTCTCACAGCCCACACTATGCTGCTGTCTCTAAGAGAAGCACTTCCCAAATTCAAAACAGATCTCAGTTTCAGAGATTCATTCCCCAAATGCAACTACAGACATGTGCTTTCCCAAGGAAATATACTGCAAAAATAAAACAAGCATTTACAAGTGGGGCCGGAGACACGGACAGCGGGAGGGGGGGGCGGGAACAGGCACAGGCACAATCAAAAGGCAGAAGGCAAGAAAAAACAAAACCAAGTTGTATCTGTTATTTTGGTGCAGGCTAGAACCCACTTGCATGAGCTAGCTGCACAAAGGCGGAGTCTCATTTCAGGCCTGGAGGGACTCCCTGCACAGGGAGGGAGACTGGGGACAGGCCTGAAGGGACTCACTGCACACAGAGGGAGACTGAGGACAAGTCTTGAGGGACTCACTGCACAGAGAGGGAGACTGAGGACAAGCATGGGGTGACTCACTGCACACAGAGTGAGACTGAAGACAAGCCTGGAGGGACTCACTGCACACAAAGGGAGACTGAGGACAAGCCTGGAGGGACTCACTGCACACAGAGGGAGACTGAGGACAAGCCTGAAGGGACTCACTGCACACAGAGGGAGACTGAGGACAGGCCTGGAGGGACTCACTGCACACAGAGGGAGACTGAGGACAAGCCAGGAGGGACTCACTGCACACAGAGGGAGACTGAGGACAAGCCTGGAGGTTTAGAAATGGTTAGAAACTGCGCAGAGTATCTCTCTCGGACTTCTGTGTAACTGGAGCTTCGCAAACAATGGGCAACATAGGAAAGCAAACATTAGCAAAGCCAATCCATCTAGCGTTGGGTTCCAGGCTTTGGGTTTGGTTAATAGTTGTTCTGTATTGCCATCGATTGCATAAAACGCCGCCGTTGAAGTTGCCAGGCCTTCACTAATATTTTAAAAAAATATAAACACGCATTTTTTCTCGAAACAAACAGTGTCAAAGTGGCCCCTGAGGGGGTGCTACTTTGCGTGTGGATGTGTTCATTTTGACAGGGTTTGCTTTTGCCCTCGCTCAGGATGCAGTAAGCCAATGGCTGAAGTGGGCTGGGCCAGGGGGTTCAAAGCAGCGAGCAGAAGAGAAGTGTGAATGGCACAACAGCAGACCAATGGGTGAAGAGGGCTGCCTGAACGCCCTATAAGTAAGAGCGAAATATATGATATTACTAGAACGAGAAGATCTTGGTTCACACCACACCTGAAAAACAAACCATAGATGAGGCTTCCTCAAATATGGTAGTCTAAAATCGTCGCAATGTATCCTCTTCCGACGACCTGCAACTACTACAATTGATGTGCCCTACAGAGACGTGTCAGCAACGACCCTTGCACTGCAAACGAAACCCTGCTAGCTGCACGATTAATGCACACTCTTGTACTCCCTCGCTGCACTGTACACCCCCTACGGCACTCCTCAATTGCACTTTACTACATCACCGGAGCACAAGAGGTGCCTGCTGCGTTCGAAAATCATGCACCAGTGCTGCACTTTACATACTGCACCCTCAAACATTATTTGTTGCACTTTAAATGGACGCACTGTCCCTCTGGGTGAGGACCTGGCTCCCTTCTCATAGCACTTTACTCGAATACACCCTTCTGCACTTAAGGGCACCTATGTCAGCTGCGCGTTATTCAGTAACGTATTTAAACGTACACCCTGCAGCACGTTCAAAGCACATTACTCATTTGATTTTCACTTTAAATTCACACACTAATTCAATTTAAGCTTGTGCACAATCACTGGACTTTAAATCCATATACCCGGGTCATTTTGTGTGTACAGATGTCGCCTACACTTTAACTCATTCCAACCGTAAATACTATACTAGACAGCACCGCTGCACTTCGGATGAACACGTTAGCACACATTACGCGGTACACTTATATTGTGAAGCTGAAGTGCAGGGAATCCCTTTCCTTCCACTGCACTTTAAAGGACATTTTTTCGACTAAAGTCTCCTAAACGTTCCCGTGGCATTTCGAGATCACACCCATCTGCACTTTGCTATTTATTAATAGGTTACTGAATGTATTTAAGGATTAACCGCCCCAACTTTTTTATCAGCTCCACTTTCACTTATTTATTTCCCCTCTTCATTTTTTTTAGGGGGGGGGGGGGTAGCCTAATGGCCAAAACTGTCGACTTTGAATCTGAAGAACCATGTTGGAGTCTCAGCGTTGGCACAGCGTCCTGTGATTCTGGGCAAAACACTCACTCTCCCTGTAGGTATAAAAAATGAATGTGTCCTTGACTGTGTAATGTAGCTGGTGCTCATGTAAAGCGCTCTGATACCTTCAGGTCGAGTTCATGCTTTATAAACCTGCAACAAAAAACAGTTCTTGCAGCGAGACTTTGGACACCACTTGTCTGCTATGCAGGGAATAAAAGCTTCAGGTCACACTCAACATCCAGACCCTCTCCAAGTTACATTTTACATTGCACTTTACAGCGGTAGGTACGGGTGGCACTTTGAAGGGATATACCCGGGACCTCCACAGAGCTTTGCACTGGTGGTTACAGGCGGCACTGAATGGACATCGCCGCACAACCCTCCAACCCCAAAGACACAGCACTTCACTCCAGTAGTTATGGCGGCACTTTGAATATTGCTGCTGTTAAAGCTTTGACTCCGTCCTTCAGACCTGAACTTGGACGTCACACTCCACTCCACAGCACTCGGGGTCGTGCTCACTTTACTTCTCCCGAATTATAATTACAAGAAAAGGACGGCGCAGCCGACAACACCAATAAAACCCCAGAAAGGAAGCAGTAAATCAAAGGCTCCGACCCAAGTGAAAATCTGACCTGGAGGCGCCTAGAACCCCATCTGACCCACCCTAAATGACACAAACAGAAAATGATTCACTGCAACAACAAAAGCATTTTAAAAACAAAAATAAAGCAATGCCGAGATAACAGACAAACGGAAAGGGAATATCAGCGTATTTAAGAAAGACAACTGAAAAATTAATTTCGGAAAAGACAACTAGTGACTCAAACGCTCACGCGCGTGTGCACCCGAAACACAAACATACCCCGTCTCCGTTTCCAAGCCTCTCTACACCCCCACCCCCCAACCCCCTACACTGCTCAGCTTATCTTCCTCTCCTCTGTGCCTCCGTCCCTCACTGCCTCTCTCCCTGTCTTCTTTCGCCCTCCGCTCTCTTTTCGTTCACTTTTCTCACTCATTTTCGACATCTCAAACTTTCCCACTTCTCCTCTCCCTTTCGCCCCCTCTCTCTAGGACGTGAAATGGGCAGTCTGACCTCCGTAAGGGGCGCGCCATCCTCAACGGTCATCTCTCCGGGTGTCCAGGGTCACACAGGGCGTGCTTCAGATCTCTCCGGGTGCCGAGGGTCACACAGGGTGAGCTGCAGATGCGGCTCTCCCCGGGTGCCCAGGGTCGCACAGGGCGTGCTGCTGATGCAGTTCTCTCCGGGTGCCCAGGGTCACACAGGGCGTGCTGCGGATCTCTCTGGGTGTGCAGGGTCACACAGGGCGTGCTGCAGATGTGGATCCCTGAGTGCCGGCGCCGCCTGCGCTCCCTGCAGTCCGTCTCGTCTCTGGCTGCCGCATTTGGCAACCCCGGCCGCGCTCCTTCCTGCCTTGAATACCGCGCCCTCATTATTCAGGGCTCTGTCATTAGCACCCGTCCCCGCTGCCGGAATTATAAATGAAAATCCTTGTTGTCCTTTACAAATAAACCAGGCTCCCTCAGTCAGTCAAAGTCAAATGGAAGTGACTGCCAGACAAAGCAGCCCCATGACGGACAGTGCTCTCAGCAAGGGATCAATACACACAGGAAGTTTCCCGCCGCACAATGCAGATAGCAGCGTCGTGCTCACTTCCAACGGGGAGCGCAGGGAGTGTTTGCTGGCACTTTAAAATAAAATCCTCAAGATGCTATAAAGCCGCTGAGGTATAAAATGGAAAGAGCTTAGCCTGCCTGTACGGAAATATCTCACAGCGCGGCAGAGGAAGTCACGGACGCCGGGCACTGTAAATCTCCGGGAGTTTAGCTTGTTTGTTTACACCATGACGATGATCTAAAGAGAAGGCGAGTGTGATAGAGGGGGAATCTGCGGGCGCGCCACCGTCCCTCCCACTCGCCACACACCACCCAGCAGATCACCAAACCAAAGCGATAAATCCAGCCCCTACCGCCGCTGCAAGCAGATTCCATGCTTTTCGTAAACATTTAACCTCAGCTTCTCGATGTGAACGCGTCAGGGCAGGGGCCGGCTCAACTGTGTGTGCACTCGGCGCTTTTTGTGGCCGCCACAATGCTGCGCATAATGCCCGAAAATCCATCTTTAACATCTCGACGTGTGGGTAGTCAGGCTGGGCCCTGAGAATGCCAGGCATGCCAGGGGGAACAAAGGTACTAACGCCGCGCAGAACCTGCTGAACGGTGGCGGAGATCCTGCGCGAGAGGATGGAGGGGCCGAGGGGGGGGCAGCCTGGCACCCGGGGGGAGAGCGCCTGTTCCTGATTGACCTGGGAGTAATTTAGCTGCTTACCAGAGTGTGGGCTGAGCTTACCTGCAATTTGTTCCGCCACAGCAAAGAAACCCGACACTTCAGCAAACGCAGGTCCCGGCAATGCCGGACCAGACTCGGGGGCGTTCCCGGCGTCGCGTGACGTCGGCAAAAGGGAAAGAATGTCAGGAACGCCCCCGTGTCTGGTCCGGCATTGACGGACAGGCCCCTCGTCCAATGGCAAGGCTCCGTTTACGGAGCCAGCCAATCAATGACGAGGGCCGACCCAAAGCACCCTACAGTTCTCAACAGGATTTCGCCTGCGCGAAAAAGCTGCGCAGAGCGCAGCTTTCGCTAGGCAAAACCTAAAAAGTGGGGGGGCGGTACTTAACCTCATATTCTAGATATAGCATGGCTCGAAGAGACAGCATAAGTACTGCCTAGTCGAGATCTAAAAATAATTGATATTTTTATATAAATTATGATACCAAGAATTTTGTAAGTACTTCATAAATATTAATTTTTACAAGTAACCAGTTCATTTAAATGAGACTTTATGCTGCAATGCTTTACCATGGGAGAAAAGACAAATGTTGTCTACAGTTATTTACGGGAGGTTTCTGAGGGTCTCCATCAGGATTTAGGGTAATCGGGGGCCAAGACCCAACGTACTATCATCAGTTACTAGTTACTTGCATTGGGGTGTCGGGGTGCAGAGGTGCTGGTTGAGTTGGTAGCTGTGCACGATACACCGGTGGAAAGAAGGGGGCCACCTAGAAACAGACGGCAGAGGAGGTCCTGTGGACAAGTCCAAGAGCTCCCAATGCAGGGCTTGGGGTCACAAGGGAGCACATTTGGTTGCATGGTTCCTGAACTGGGGTGTGTAGGTGCAGAGTGGAAAAGTCGTCTGGGCTCTGTGCATCATCAGGTCTTGCGGTTGTCTCTCTCGCTGGTCGAGGGAGCAAAATCAGGAAAGCTTGGCCTCTCTGGAGGTGGGTCTCTGCAGTGCTGACACCCCTCGTTGCTTGCTCGTTCTTGGTGTAGTGGAAATCCGGATAGGACTCTCACGGGCTCTGTTTGCTGCAAGGGGTCCGGTACCCTGGCTATTGGTCCTGTGTGGCTGCAGTTGACCTTGTGTCCTCTCACTTGGTGGCAGGACAGGTCTGATCTTCAGGAGCACATTGCTGCATCGGGATCGCCGGGGAGCAGCACCTTGGTAAACCGGACTTTTCATTTTCAGTGCCTGCATACTGCAGGGATTAGCTACTCTACTCCAAGGGAGATTGCTGGCAATTTTGCAAAGGGCTGGCAATCTCCTGGGATTCTTGGAAGCTGTTCAGCTGCAGGATGAGTCGCTGGTCATGAATGTTGAGACTGGTGCAGGCAGGGTTTGTGCCAAAAGTCCACAGCTGGTCTTATTGTCTCGCATTTCTCGCGGCTCGCCTTTGTCCTCTTCTTCTGGATCTGCTGAATCATGCATTCCAGGAGTCAGGGGTGCCACCTACATATTCATTAAGGGACGTTAAGGGGAGTGACAGGTAGTTGCCAATAGGCTAATTACCTTTAGGGTGTCTATACCCTGTATATAATGACTTCCTAGGTGGCATAACCCTGAATCACAGAGCCTAATCTGCCAAAACTAAAATGGTGGAATTCTAAAATTAATATTCACATCATGTAGCCCACCTTAGGGGTCGAAATAGCCTGAGAGAGGTACACACCTCCTGGCTAATTTTCCTGCCTATCCTGGTACCAAATGAACCTGCGGCATTGGGTTGCATTTCCCATGTCTGGAAAAGCCTTGGGTTGCAGATCAAAGGCAGCAGAGGCCTTTGAAGCCACCTGGCTTGATATGCTGATCACTTAGCTATTCGGCTTGGAGGAGGTGACAGCACCTCCTGTCGGAGCAGGCATGGTTTCTGCCCTCAGATAGCACAGGCTCTCACCTGCAGGGGGCCAGAAACCTGCATGTAGTGGCAGTAAGCCAGCACACTAGTAGTCTGTACGTGTTCATGGGACACCTATAAGGTGGCCTCGGGGTGCATGTATTAATAAATCTATCACTGGAATCAGTGTGGATTTATTAATATGAGATGTTTGATACCAAACATCTCTAGTTTCAGTGAAGCCATCATGTATCTGGGGGAACTCGTAAACACCAGTGTCCAGCACATGTTCTCAAAATGGTATCCCTGTTTGCTTGTAATATCTAACAATTGACTTCGACATCACAGGGTCATATCTGCTCATGCAGATATGCCCATACATGCAGTATAGTGCAGCATGCCTCTGAGCTGTTAGGCCTGCTGTAGGGGTGACTTATCTATACTGTATGTAGTGTCTGTAGGCATGGCACACCGGAATCGTGCCCCGTTTGTGTCTTCACTTTTCTCTGTACAATGGCAAGCAGCATTCAATGGCAATTTACATGTTGGTGCTGGGGGTCCCTTAGAGGGGCACAATACACACTGCAGCCCTTAGGGACTGCTGGTAAGGGACTCTTTAGCCTCCTTGTCCTCGGTACCAGGGGTACCATTAACTAGGGACTTACCGGGGGGGTTAAAGGTATTTCCAATTTGTGGATCAATTGTACAGTTTTAGGCATAGATCTGGCAGTGGGGACCTGGATAACAGGAACCCAGTTCACTTCTGTCAAAATTGCATCAGATACCAGGCAAAAAGTTACTGTCATTACTAGTTGAAAGTGCTACCATTCTATTTGTGTGGATCTTGCTAGTACCCGGGATTGGCTCCTTGTTGGAGTTGGTCTACCAAAGTAACTAACCAACAACAATCCAACTAACCAAAAGTTTTTGCTCAAAAAGTTTCTAAATGGCAAATTTGTTGAATTTGCCAATGCTTGATCGCGGTTGAGATAAAAGCTCATATTTACTGTATCTTCTAGAATCTAGCTCTTTCGAACCCCTCTATTTTTGCTCTCTCCATTAACTCTCCTGATAGGGGATAAGTTTGCTTGCGGTTCCCGCTTTGCGTAACCTGCGCAACACCGGCACCACCAGCAACTTGCCCGGACCATGGGGGAGGACTACAGCCCCCAGACTGCTCCCAGTCTGCCGCTCACATCATCACGCTCCAGGAGGCACACAAGTTTGCTCGCGGCTCCCGCTTCGCGGGACGCGTGCGGCGCACCCAGGCCAATGGCGGGCCCGTCCTTGCCCATCATTGCCAGGAAGAGGCAGGGCAGGGCCCCCCCCCCCCTTTTTGGGACGCGTGCGGCGCGCCCAGGCCAATGGCGGGCCCGTCCTTGCCCATCATTGCCAGGAAGAGGCAGGGCAGGCCCCCCCCTTTTTTGCTAGTTGTCCAGAGCAGGCCCATCCGGGATACTATAATTCTAACAAGGTACTGTTCAGTAACATTTGCTATCCGCATACTGTGGTAACACCTGACATCTGACAACTGTCCACTGCCTATTAGTGTATTAGTGTGGATCTTACTAAGAACTAATACTATCAAATAGTGATGGGGAAAAGAAAGACCATGGGGGGGGGGGGGAGGGTGATAAAACTCGCAAAGGGGAAAAATGCAAGGAAGGCATCTAAAAAATCACCAAGCGATTGTGTTTTAGATCGTATTGACACACACATGGAGGAATGTGAGGATCTACTGGTGAGCGAGTCAAATTTGCATGTGAGGGACAAGCCCCTGATTAGCATGGTGCACTCTACCAAGAATAGCCCAAACAGGCCTGTGATCCCTAATATGTTTCTCAAGCCCAAAAAGGGTAAGGATGAGAGCCAAACAAGTTCTGCTAGGGAGTCAACTCCCACTGTCGTTGTCCCAAACCCCCTGGAAACTGATGGTACCCAGTCTTTAGTAATTGATCCCTTAGTTACTTGTACCAATAGATTTGCCATTCTGTCCAACTCGCACGGGGAGGGAAGCACACAGGGTATTGAAGCGCCAATGGTTAAAAGCGCAGAGCAGGCCGTGAATCAGGTTGGTAATCATATTCCTGACACACGAGAGGTTATTAGAGTAGTCTACTCACTCCAGACTGAATTAAGGTCTTTGAAAGCCATGATGGTGAACCTAACAACTATGCTTAAGCATCTGACGCAAGAAAAGTCTTCCAGTACGCATTGTTCAACCTGCAGTGCCAATATCTCATGCAACCTGCCACTAGCCCAGGCAAAATCATCCAACCCTTGCGCTAAGGAGTCACTGAGTAATGCGACCCACCCCCTATGTAGTAAGGCGGCCAAGCAGAGCATTTCCTCTACAGCAGTCCCTACTGGAAGTAATGCACCGCCCAACACCAGAACCACAACTGGCTCTATGCTTAATAACACATCAATTAAGCAGGTACAGCCACAGCAGGGTAGGTGCACATACACTAGCACACCCTCAACCAGGCAGCGTGTTGATCATGAAGAGAGGGGTGATTGTGCAACCATCAAGCCACATAAAACTCATAGAATTTTCATGGTGAACGTTCCGAAATTGGGGCAAAATAAAACAAAGTGCAGATTCACTGACCAATAAGTTCATACACTGGATATGGCATGTAATGGGTTGTCGCTCTGTAATAAGGGACGACATTGTGAAAGCGGTTAGGCCCCCTTCCCCCACTAACCCCTGGATTGCATTGAATTAACTCTACAGAGCGAAGCTTTAGTTGAAATCTTACTAGCACTTGAATGTAGAACGTGTTCCCCTGACTACTCGTCTATTCCGTTTCGGCAGTTTCCGCCTGCAAGTAACATTAACAACTAGCACACACGACTGGCAAGTAGAATAGGTAGTTCCATTCTCGAATGCAATGACTCTGACTGGTGTGCACATATCTTGCACTGGTAGTGGTGAAGACCTGCCAACAACTAGGGAAAGCGACCCATTAATGACTTGGTCTTGCAGAGTTCACAATAGGCAGATAAAGCCTGTCCAAACGTTAACCTCACATGTACCTGAACCTGTGGTTTTAAAAAGGACTAGCAATCCCCGCACAGAGAATTACATAGACCGAACACCTAGCATCCAAGATCTTAAAAGGGATACTCTGTTATCGTGGAACATTGCAGGAGTCGGCTCCAAATTACTATCTTCAGATAGGTTAGCTTTCATTGACCTTTTCGATATTTGTTGTTTTCAAGAAACATGGCTGTTAACTGCACAATATCGGGTAGGTTTTTAAAAACTATAAAGGTTGTCCCTCGTGTGGTTTGACCATATGGGTCCGGCAATCATTCGGCATTAGTATTAAGGAACTTCATACCAATAGCAAAGACATTTTTAACATCTATGTGAGGGGAACAAGAGGGGGTAGGTCTCAAGTTTTAGTGGCTTTAGATGATCTCCTCGACTCCCACTCTCAAGAAAGTAAAATAGTTTTAGCAGGTGATTTTAACACATTTGAGCAACTTGCCAGGGCGGAATGGCTCCTCACTGAAGAGGAAGATGCTCAGTGGGGAATCCCAAAGCTGGAGGTTGCTCCCATAAAGAAATGGACAGAGCCGGTTATACAGATAAATTTCTTCTGCCTAGAGAAGGGGCTCGGGGCACTAAATAGCAGAACTCCCCAAGATAAGCTAGGGCTTTACACATTTAATAACCGGTCCAGTAAAAGCAGGATTGACTATGTACTCAGTCTGAAACTCTGCAATACTGTCGATGACATGGAGGTGAAGGATCGACTTGAAAACGATCACAATCCCCTGTTTTCTAGCTTTAAAATGGTGGTTGCCTGAACAAGTGTCCTGTAGAGAGATTGAATTACACTCACATGATGTATTCCCTACGAATGATATGAGACGACTCAAGTGGTCGAGCGTAGTTAAAAACCCAAGGGCTTTTGATAAAATTGCAAAGGAGGTTGACCATAGCTGAATAGCATATGTTCTAATAGTATTGGTTTGGAGAACGTCACCCAGTCCCACAATAGTCTTTTTTTTATACATGAGAAGCTATTTTATCAAACTTCACAAGCCAAAAAAGTAACACCTCAGAATCCCAGCCGCTGGTACAATAGTGATTGCCGTCGGACAAGAGCTCTTCTTGGTAATGCCGTTAAAGGTGGCGAACCAGCCGCAGTACGTGTAGCTAGGCAGGCATATAAAAACTCCATGACCATAGCAAAACGCTCTTGGGACGAAAAAAGGTGGCAGGATCTTAAAGAGGCTAGTAACAAGAAGGATAGTAAACATTTCTGGAACATTATCAAGTGGGACAGAGTGTACTCCTAAATCTCCAATCAATCATGTTTTGCAGGAAGAGTGGGTTAAATATTTTGGACCACAGTATGCGCGTAGCCCTTTAGAGTCGACTGTGGGTGGGTCAAGCTATGTATTTTTTGTAGCCGAGGCTTTTAACATCAAAGACGTCGAGACAGCCCTTGGTGCTGTTGTTGGAGGGAGAGCACCCGGCTCAGACGGTATCCCTGCTGATGTGTTCCTCCACGACAACACCAGATGGGGAAAATACATTTTGCTTTTGGCCAATGCAATTGCGCGAGGAGCTCCAATACCGGACTCCTGGAAAGTAGCCGAAATAATCCCTGTGTACAAAAAGGGAGATAAATCATCGCCGGGGAACCATCGTCCCATTAGCCTAATCGACTCATTACAAAAAATATTGGGTAGACTAATCCTTAATAAGATCCAGGCCTGGGCTGAGGTGTATAGTATATTGTCACCTTTGCCAACTGGCTTCCGTGCATACACAAGCACCATTGACCAGGTGTTTTGTCTTACTACATTGGAAGGTGGTGGTTCAGGACAAAGGCCGCATGTATGCTGCCTTTGTGGATCTAAAAGCGGCTTTCGATCTTGTCCCTCGTTTTAGGCTATGGGTAACCCTTCAAGATTCGGGGCTGCCCATCGAACTTCTGACGCTTTTAAAGAGATTGCACGAGGGTAACTACGCAAAAATACGTAGGGGCTCCCAGGGGCAGGTGACTGATTCTTTTCCCGTTGAGCGAGGGGTGCGCCAGGGATGCGTTATGGCCCGACCTTGTTCACTGTGTTCATTAATGGGATAGTAGATTGTATGACACGTGTGAACCCAGATGTCCCAATTTTAATGTTCGCGGACGACACATTGATAATTTCGAAGACTCCAAGTGGGCTTCTACAAGCTCTGTCAGTATTTGAGGAAGTTTGCTCTGCTCGTGGTCTCGGTCAATGTGTCGAAAATGAAACTTATGACTTTTAACCAACAAAGTTTTTAAAGGTGGCATTTTAATGAATAATCGTCCCTTGGAGCAAGTTAGGGAGTTCACATATTATGGGGTAAACATGCAGAGCAACCTTGAGTGGAACGACCAGATTGACATGGCTACACTGAAACATTGGCAACTGTCGGGGGCCTTACGCCTTGAGCATAACAGGTCTTTTACGAAACCTATTAGACCAGTGCTCCAAATTTATGAAGCAAAAGTGGTAAGCTCTGCACTATATGGTGTAGAACTGTGGGGGTTAGAGAACTTGTCTAAACTTAGCGTGTCTGAAAACAAGTTCCTGCGGGGCATTACCAATCTCCCACAAAGTACACCACTGTGTCCACTGTTCTACGACCTTAGGAGGAAACCCCTTCTTGACACAGCTAAGCTACGCACTTGAGTATTGGCGCAGATTGTAGACACCAGAACTGGCACCATATGCAGAGGGTTTTATGGAAATCATAAAAGCTGACACTTTCCACAAAATCGGTTGCTGCGTGGCGTTAAAAATATCCTAGCTAAAATTAGAATGTCAATGCTCTGGGATGAACCTACTATAGCTTGTTTTCCAACAAAGAAAGTTTTAAAAGAAAAATACTGGGAGATGGTTACACTCCATGCCCTTCGTGGCAGTGATGCATTCTCATTAACAGGAATATTCTTGGAGTTCAAACTCATTTCGAGTTATGAACCATACTGGGATACTGTCACCAAACCTCTAGATAGGAAGCTCTACTTTCAGCTGAGAGCGGACACGTTGCCCTTAAGGTCTTTCACATCAAGGTGGAACAAAGCATGTGAGAGTAAGTGTCCTAGTTGCTCAACCTGCAATGACTCAGTTGCGCATACGTTATTTGCCTGCCCAGCCTATGAAACCCCTCGCAGGGTATGGCTGAGGCCTGTATGTGAACTCTTGGGGACAAGGAGCAGTCTGGCAGCTGAAAGAATTCTGCGTACGAATACCTCATCCCCTATATATTTGGCAGTTGCCAAATATCTAGGGTGGATGTGGATAATCAGGTCGAAAACCATCTCTATTTAAAAACGTGTAGGCTATATTGTGTCAAAACACTTCTCAAGTTATTGATTTTAGACAACCATATCCATCCCCACATCAGTGTTCCCAAATAGAGTGAATTCCTATTTATAGTGCTTTTTATGAATTTTTATATATTTTGTCTTAGGAAATGAGATGTCTGTGTTAGGTTTGATTAACTGTGAAAGTAGAGACGGCTTTAGGAAACCATGAATCATCGTTGGTACACAAAATATGCGTAATTGCCCATTGACCAAACAGGGTTTTTGTGTACAATTGCGTATGGCATTTTTATGTAAATAATATATATATATTTTTATGTGCTCTTATGACTGTGTTGAATAAAGCTTGATTGGATTGGATTGGATAGATGGCTTCTCTTGGTGCAGTAAGTGAATTGCAAGCTCACATTACAGGAACCTTTCATTCAGGGTCATAAAGACAAGGTGGTACTGAGAACCAACCCTACGTTCCTTCCTAAGTAGGTGTCTCATTTCCACATTAACCTTGCTCCCAGTCTTTTTTTCCCCTACCAGACTCTGTAGCTGAGAAAGCCCTAAACACTCTAGATGTTAAACATGCTCTCAGGTGTTACATTGACAGGAGTAATTTCTTTCATAAGTCAAACCAACTCTTTGTAGCCTTCACAAAGTCTCACAATGGTCAACCTATAGCCAAAGCAGGTGTTGCTAGATAAATAGGTAAGTACATTCTGACCGACTATCACAAGGTCAAAAGAACCATTTGTTTTACTCCCTGGCCCACTACATAGAAGAAGGCAGTAATTATGACCTTCTTTGGTATATTCTGCTGGCTACCAGATGTAAAGCAGCCAATTGGTAAGCCCCACACACGGTCACCGAACACTCCTGTGTGGACATACTCACCAGACATCCTCGGTAGACAACAGGCTATAGTTGGTCAGACGGACCTTATTTATGACATCTACATTGTCCACACGCTAGCCATCACTTGTAGCAGAGTACTACTTTACAGTTGAAGAAGAGCATATGTATCTGCAGCAATACATGATACGAGCATCAATGGTACTTTGTAAGCATTCATAGTGTGTAGTGCTGTAGATTCACATGTGCCCACAGTCCTCCCTGAAAGCATGTGACCTGGATCACGGATCTCATTACTATTTAACCTCCTTTTGCAATAAACATGTGCACCACTTTGTCGACTCACCACTCCATGCTACTCTCACCCACTGTGCAAAAAACAATCTAGCATAAAGTCTGTGTTGATGTGCATTTCTAGCTAAGGGGGGAGTCCTCATATACCTCATGACTCCAAAGATGACTTCGAATAAAAATAACTTGAAAATGTCTGTGCCCAACACTAGACGGCACGAATATGTAGCACAGGGAAATGTACAGTACTACACTCTACAGACAAATGCTTACGTGGTAAGTAACTTTTTTCATATCTGTGTTTGAGGCACTTCATGACAAGCAGCTACTTTTCATTTTTCTTTTAGCTGTTTTAGGATATTTCAAGATTTAGTTTCGGTGCACTGACTTTTAAAAAAAAACAACAAAAAACACGTATCTTCGTTTGCTATCTTTTTTATTTTTATCTCGCGCTTCTTTGGATCTTCTCTGTGGCATGCACTTGATGTGATTTAATTTATTCCTAAATATTTTGCCTTTTTATGAACTATAATTTGAGTTTTATGTTTTTTTATAGACATGAAGAAACTTCTTCCTAGCATACTAAGCCCGGACCCAAGGGAACTTCAAAAAGCGATAGAAGTTCAGTTGCTCAGAAGTTCAGTTTGTCTCACATCAGCTTTCGACCAAGTAGATGAGCAGAAGTGGCAATCAATTACAGAGTAAGTTACATGGCTGCCTTTTCTCATGAGAAACTGATGTATAATTGTTCTAAATCATGCATGTATGCAAATCCATAGTAAAGGGGACATTCCACCCAACATGTTTTTCGACATTAAATGACAGAATAATTAGGTTTTTTTTCCAATGTTACTTCTGTCACTGTTACAACTTCTTTCAAACTTTAGTAGGTTAAATTAACACTTAGCAGGCTTCATATTTCCTCCTCTCCATTCTGGAGCACATTCCAAATGTCATTGATAGGTCTTCCTATTTCAGTGCTCCAAATAAAATAACATTTTAGAGCTAAACAACCAATGCTCCTCACATTCTCATGATATGACTTGATGTTTGGGAAGCAGAGGGAGCTGGAGCAAAGTTATGAATCCCACCATTCTTTGCCCAGGTATCTTCAAAAGTTAATCTAAACCAATTGGGCATGCATTATTGCAGCTACTCAGTAAATATAACTTAACTGATACCTCAAGTTTGTCAAATTCTGAAGAATTTTGAAGGGGCAGGAAGTGTTGTTGAATGGTTCATGCAATTGGACAACATAGACGTCAAAACTGTGCAGGACTGGGTCCATGCACACCAGGATATGTTGAACTTTAGCCTGGCTAGCTCACAGTGCACCATTTGGAACCCTAACCCTACAAGGTAGCAGATGACATATGCAACCTCAGAATATGACAACCCTTACTCCCCAAGGAAATTGTGGCAACAGATCCAACCCTTTCGTTAGTAAGTCCTGAATGCCCAAAGGGAGACAAAGGAAATACTCAAATTTGCATTTCAAACACTTATTGAAGCAGTAGGAATCTTGTGTAAAATATGCCCGCTGCAATGATTAACAGAAGGAAACAAAACAGAGGAATCAGCATTACGAGAATGTTAAAGAAGATAAACAGTTCAACCATTGTGCTGTTATATTGATTATATGAATACATATAATTGTATCTATACTCCTACCTAGCGCTTCCTATCCTAATAGTCATAGGGGGATACAAATCTGCCAGAATACCTCGGGATGATCTACACCCCCATTTAACTGTGGGTATGTTTCATCTGGAAACCCATCTTGGTGTAGAGCAGGCTATAATCCTTCTCAGGACGGTAACTGGATTCAGCTGGGCTGGAATTCTGGCATAGGGTGACCTCTACAGTACTAACAAAATGCTCCTCTGTCCAAACAAAGGATTGATGTAGCTTATATAATGAACTTCACCCATGCTTTCATGCTGGAGCTCTGGCTCTCATTGTTGATTCTATCCTTGCAGAGCTGTCGCCGAGCAGACAACAACATTTTGCGCAGTGAACTTATTTATTCCTTTTACAGAAAGGTCAAGAGCTTAATAGTATGCCTATGATGAAATGTAAGCAAACCCATTTCTGAAAAAAATGATCCCATGCGTTTGTGCAAGCAAATGTGTGTTAAAAGTAATAGTTTAAAAATGTCAACTTTAAATGTGAATGTGTAAAATGGTTGTTTTCTGTGCCCGGGGCCCATGTAACCACACGACAATGTGAAGGAGCTGCAGGGAGCGAGTGGTTTCCCTATTTGTCCTCGTCTCATGTTAGCTGGTGTGTGGTGTCTCTTGCCACTGCTTTCCAGCATATGTATCTGCGTAGGCTAAGATGCTAAAGACAGCATCAAGGTGAACGTCAGCTGGGGGTGCCAAACAAGATGGCCGTTCAGCAAAACTGAGCCTTCGATCCGGCCCCAACAATTGCATCCTGCTGCTCCTGTGCTCCAAAATACTGCCTACCCGTAGCACATGAGTGGGGACCCCACCTGGGATGAGACACCGCCGCTCACAGATTAAGTGGGCCCCCGGATAACTGATTAATGTCCTGCTTGAACTTTGGGCCGCCTGCCCCGCCGATGCTGTAGTGGCATGATCAGGGACTGTCCTGGAGTCTTGGAGTTGCACTACGTGTCAGCGTTGCAGCTACACTGGTTCGAGAGCAGGCCACAGCCCCCCCCCCCCCCCCCCCCCCCCCAGTATCCCCCTTCACAAGAGGCCGAATTATTCTGTGATCCGCCTCTCTGCTAGACGCTGACTGCTTCGGGATGGAGCCTGCTGTAGTAGCTGCTCAAAAGGTCAATGTACCAAGCGTGAAGACCCTGGGGAGTGGATGCGAGGTGCCTCGACAGAGCATACCGGGGTCCATAGGGCCAGGGGCCCTAGGCCTGGCGCTCAGACTGTTAGGCTGCGGCCTGACGGCAAGAGCGCCTGTTTGTGTCTGGAGGAGGGCAGGGTCCGCGGTGCTGACAACACTGCCGGTGTTGACTGAAGCAGCCCTGGTGAATGGGTGCGGCAGTCTCCCCTGGTGGGAAAGGGGCCGGTGGACTTGACTTTACTCCCCACGGGAGGCAGGAGATGAGGATATGTGGGGCTGATGCACCCCCACAGTGCCTTGCTCGGGGAGTGAAGAAACCATCGGTCCCCTAAACTGGCTTTGGTGGAGGGGAGGTGCTGGTCGCCAGTGGCGTATTTGGGGGGGGGGAGCCTACTTTTTCGTTGTCTGCCCATGCAGGAAGACCTCAGGCTGCCTATGGCGGGGACAAGAAGACGTCTCCACTCCTGTGCCTTGATTGTGGAATGTGGTTTGGCCCCCCGTGAAGTGAACTCTGAGCCTGGATAGGTAATCAACCTGTTGGGCTGCAGTGTCCCCTGAAGGCAAGGTATACTCTGTCGTCCTACGGTTTATTGCTGCAATGCCAGTTGGATTTGCCCCCACATCCCAGAGACTATCACCACAACATCAGGGTATGTGCGATGGGGCATCACTGCATAGTTTTAAAGCTGGCACACTTGGGATTCTCCCCATCATGGCGCTAACTGAGGCTGGCTTGCCTACGGCTTGACTCCATACTGTTCAGCAGGGATGTACGTCAGTACAACGTGATCATTTTGATCGCGGTACTTTACGACGCAGCCATTACAACGACTTGCGTTGTAGGGGGCTGGATTGTGGATTAATTTAATTTTCTATTCCAACTCCAGCCCACGTAACAGTAGGGAAGGTGTTGGAATGGAAAATCAAACTATTCCTTAAACACCGCGTTAAGGATGTTTCCCGTTCAGCAGGAATCACTGACAGAATATCGAGAGTCAGAATATTGACCTACAGAAATATTGATGCAAGAATATCGAAGTTAAGAATATCGACATCCTATCTACATTATGGTAAGTACAAAAATATCCTAAAAAAATATCAGTGCAAAAAATATCGTTGTTAATTTTTTTTTTAAGTAAATAATACATATAAAAAACATAGTTAAAATATTTTTAAATGCTTAAAAAGTATAAGAAATATATATTTATAATGTAAAAATATATTAAACATATACATATAATATATACTATATACACTTAATAATATTTTTTAAATTATTTTAATAACTTATTACTTGTTAAAAAAATCTTATTCCTTATAAATACATCTATACACATAAAACAATAATATAAATACAAATTAAATAAATATATATAACACATTTTAAAAAAATCAATTATTTTGAATCTTTTTTTAAATTAATTATATATTACATTAACTAAAATAATACAAAAAATATTAGATAGCGGAGGGAATAAAATGACTATTCCCACTCCAAACAGTACAACAGTAGGGAAAATAGCGTAGCGTAGAGGTAACAATTACTATTCCCACTCCAGTAAGTGCAACAGTAGGGAAAAGTGTAGGATAGCGTAGGGATTAAAATTACTATTCCCACTCCAGTGAGTGCAACAGTAGGAAAAGTGTTGGATAGCGTAGGAGTAACAATTACTATTCCCACTCCAATAAGTGCAACATTAGTGAAAAGTGTAGGATAGCATAGGGATTAAAATTACTATTCCCACTCCAGTAAGTGCAACAGTAGAGAAAGTGTTTGACAGCGTAATGGTTACAATTACTATTCCCACTCCAGTGAGTGCAATAGGATGGTTAAAATTACTATTCCCACTCCAGAGAGTGCCACAGTAGGGAAAATGTTGGATAGCTTAGGGGTTAAAATTACTATTCGCACTCTAGAGAGTGCAACAGTAGGGAAAGTGTTGGATAGCGTAGGGATTCAAATTAGTATTCCCACTCCAGTGATTGCAACAGTAGGGAAAATGTTGGATAGCGTAATGGTTAAAATTACTATTCCCACTCCAGAGAATGCAACAGTAGGGAAAGTATTGGATAGAGGAAGGGTAAAAATTACTATTCCAACTCCAGTGAGTGGAACAGTAGGGAAAGTGTTGGATAGCATAGGGTAAAAATTATTATTCCCACTCCAGAAAGCATAACTTTAGGGAAAGTGTTGGATAGCAGGGGGTTTAAATTAAAATACGTATTCATATTTTTTTTGTTTTAAATTAAGTAAATTAATAATAACCCAAAAAATATTTACTTAACTAACATTAAATTACTTCCCACCCTATTCCCCCATAAACACACAATTCGCTCATAAATTAATTTAACACAATTAATAAAATATATAAATGATTAAAAAACAATGACCACATAATAATTAATTAGCAATTTTTTAAAATAAATACCAATAAATTAAAATTAATAATTACTTAATTATAATAAATTACTGCCCACCCTATACCCCTATAAACCCACAACCCGCTCCATAAACATATTTACACAATTAATTTAATTATCAATTAATCCATTATTAATTACAAATAAATTATCAATACCAATAAATAAAAAATATTAATTACTTAATCATAATTAAATCCCCTATAAACCCAAAACCCACCACAGAACTAAAACGCAAAATTTCATTTAAAATAATTAATGTCAACAAAATATTATGTTCGAGGCATATGAGCTGCAGATTGTACATTTAGCAATAGATCGCCACCTGGTGTTGGGCTCGGATGATTGCAGGTTGTTGTTGTCTTCTTGGAAGAAGTCTTTGTAGTCACGAGATAGGTGACTCCTCCCTTGGACAATACTGCACATGGTCATCGACTCCATCCTCAGATTGTTTTTTCCCGCCACTGGGTTCGGATGAAAGTTTTCCGCTCCGGCTAGAAAAACTTTTCAGCATTTTCGAAGCGTGAAACTTTAAACAAACAACTTTCGACATCGAAGATACTTTTCGACATCACCAGCTACATCCAGGTGTGTCGACGCGGGCCGTTGGGCCTATCGGCGCCGTACGGCCTACGCCTCATGGACAGAACTCCATTCAAAAGATGCCCGATATGTCGAGCAAAATTCCCTCATAGCGACCATCACGAGGTTTGCAACCTTTGTCTCTCGCCGGAACACGAGGAGTCGACCTGCACAGCCTGTGCCTCCTTCCGATCGAAAAAGACCATTCGGGATCGGACGGCCCGTCGACACGAGATGAGATCAGCGCCAGCACCGGAGGCCATCTTTGAGAAGGAGATCGTCGAAGAAGACGTCTCCGAGGACGGGAACCCACTCGAAGATATCTCCGAGGACGAGGCTCCACTCGTCGCCGAGGAAGACTCGCCTGATCTCCAGATCATATCGGGAGCAGAGGACTCGGACGATTCGATTCCATCTCGACAACCCGTGAGTACCTCTGCCCCTGCACAACAAACACTGTCCAAACCAAAGGCAGCGGTCAGTACTCCGCCCATGGGGCCCAGTCGAGACCGAAATTTACCCTCCAACGCCCCGTTTTCCGGCTCGGCTCCAAGGAAAAAGACTACGCCTTCCGGTGCTTCGGCACCGAAAAAACCACATGTGCCAATTCCACCTCCTCCATTGGCACCGAAAAATCCTTCGACACCGAAGGACTCTTCGGCACCGAAGCTAACACACCCTTCGGCGCCCAAAGACTCTTCGGCACCCAAACCTAAACAGGCATCGGTGCCGAAACCAAAGACTGTAACGGAACCAAAAGCTTCGACTCCGAAACCATCCGGCTTCAAAAACAAAGACTCGAAGACAGACTCCGGCGCTGCAGGCCTAACAAAACCTGTATCCACGCCAAAATCTTCGACAACGGTACCAAAGACCACAAGGCCTGATACACACAAGCCTAAACCATCTTCGGCACCGAAGAAATTGCCACAGGACTCAATAACTCCTACTAAGGCAAAAAACACTAAAGAGCCACTATCAACACCGAAAAAATTGGCGCCGAAAAGGATTATACAAGAGGAAGAACTATTTAGACCAGATCCAAAGCAGAAAAAGGTCTACATCAACCTAAAAACTGGACATGTGGAAGCAATTCCACACAAAAAGAGACCAGCAGACACACCACTTCCAACTGGGGTTCATGCAAAAAAAGATTGTGCAACATCTCCAATGCACCCTTCCTCTCCTTCACCTTCTTCCTCTCCTATTACTCCACATATTGAACCTATAACTTCTCATGCACAATCTCCTGCATCATCACACCACACTGACGAAGAGTATGACTTAGGTGGGGGGGATGATGTACCAGACACACATACATATCCCTTAGATGAGGATGAAGAGGTCAACCCACAATATACCAAAGAAGATGATGCATATAATTTCCAACCAAATAATGCATCAGACATCCCTGATCCTCAGTACTACCCAACAAAACCTTCCCCTCCAGAGGATAGTATTGGGTTCAATCATCTACTAAACAGGGCTGCACTTTACCACGGAGTTCTAATGCACTCTGATGCTATTAAGGAGGATTTCTTATTAGACACCTTTGAGCAGTCACAAAGATCTACTCAAATACTACCTATGATCAAAGGGGTCATTAAACATGCCCCAGAGATTTTTAAAGATCCAGTTATGTGTAGGGTACTGAATCCAAGAATAGAGAAAAAGTATAGACCAGCACCAGCAGATCCTACCTATATTAAGGGACATCTACCATTGGACTTTTTAGTAGTGTCAAATGCACGTAAGAGAGCCAATTCCCAGACTTCTGGTGACACGCCCCGCCTGACAAAGAATCAAAAATCATTGATGCGTCAGGGAAACGGGTTGCTGCACAAGCAACAAACATGTGGCTCATAGCAAACACACAAGCCTTACTCTCACGCTACAATAGGGCTCACTATGACCAACTAGAAAAGTTAATGGAACATCTACCAGATCGATACAAAGATCAGGCAGCAGAGCTCTTACAGGAAGGCAAACTAATATCGAATGCCTCCATTAAATGCGCACTAGATGTAGCTGACACAGCATCTAGGGCAGTTAACACCAGTGTTATCCTCAGACGTCATGCATGGTTACGCATTTCCGGTTTCAAACCAGAGGTACAAACTACCATCCTCAACCAGCCCTTCAATCAGAACCAGTTGTTCGGGCCAGAGGTAGATAATACACTAGAAAAAATGAAAAAGGACACAGACACTGCTAAGTCTATGGGTGCATTACAATCTACCCAGACTAAAGGTTCTTTTCGTCGCTCCTCTTATAGAGGCGGCTCCAAGCAAACCGGCGCAGATAACACGGCATCTTTTAAAGCACATACACAAACCTCCTCCAATAGGGGTTACTTTAGAGGAGGGTACAGAGGCAACAACAATAAGGGAAGAGGTAGAGGTAACAACAACAACCTCTCCTCTTCCACTCCCAAACAGTGACTTCCCTCTGCCTCCCCTACAACATTCCACACCGGTAGGGGGCAGAGTATCACAGTTCCTACCTGTCTGGGATTCCATCACAACAGACAGGTGGGTAAGACAAATTATCCAACATGGCTACTGCCTAGAACGCGCAGGAACCCCCCCCCCCCCCACCCCCCCCCCCCCAACATACCACCCAGGCAGCGCCCAATGTCCACAGAACACATAACACTGCTTCAACAGGAAGTTCTAGCACTTCTACAAAAAGATGCTATTCAAGAAGTCCCCTTACAGGAACAAGGAACAGGAGTCTACTCCCTGTATTTCCTAATACCCAAAAAGGACGAGACATTAAGACCGATCCTCGACCTCAGGCCCCTAAACCACTATATTCAGTCAGATCATTTTCACATGATCACTTTACAACAAGTACTCCCATTACTACAACAGGGAGATTTTCTGACAACACTAGAGCTAAAGGACGCCTATTTTCATATTCCTATACATCCTGCGCACAGGAAGTATCTAAGATTTGTCATACAAGGACAACACTATCAGTTCAAAGTCCTTCCATTCAGAGTCACAACAGCACCACGAGTGTTTACAAAGTGCTTAGCAGTAGTAGCAGCACATCTCAGAAGACAACAGATACATGTCTTCCCTTACCTCGACGACTGGCTCATAAAAGCAAGATCGTTCAACCAGTGTGTACAACACACAAAACAAACGATTCAAACATTACACGACTTAGGATTTACGATAAACTACACCAAGTCGCACCTAGAGCCTTCGCACGTTCACCAATATCTAGGAGCTACTATAAACACATCATCAGCTCTAGCTTATCCCAGTCAAGCCAGGATTCAAAGCATTCAGAGCTTGGTCTCACTTTTTCAATGCCAACACTCGCTTCAAGCCAGAGTGTTCATGAAACTAATAGGCATGATGTCGTCTTGCATCTTCATAGTTCCTCACGCAAGACTGCAAATGCGCCCACTACAAGAATGTCTAGCACAACAGTGGAACCAGGCTCAAGGTCAGCTCACAGACCTGGTGTTGGTGGACGACCGTACATATCGCTCTCTGCAATGGTGGAACACCAAAAACTTGACAAAGGGACGGCCGTTCCTAGAACCTGTTCCACAAATAGTGCTGACAACAGATGCATCCTTCACAGGATGGGGAGCCCATCTCCTGCACTATACCACTCAAGGCCAATGGAACAGCCAACAAAAACTGTTCCACATCAATCATCTAGAGCTGCTAGCGATTTGCCTAGCACTCAAGACTTTTCAAGTACAAGTACAAAACAGAGCTGTTCTAATCCGGACGGACAATATGACAGCTATGTATTACATACAAAAACAGGGGGGGGACACACTCTCTGCAACTGTCCCAGCTTGCACATAACATTTGGAGATGGGCCATCCCTCAAAACATACACCTGACTGTAGAACACCTTCCAGGAATTCACAATCAGATAGCAGATCTGTTGAGTCGTCAGTCACAACAGATTCACGAATGGGTAATACATCCACAAGTGCTTCAGCCATTTTTCCAAATGTGGGGGCACCCACAGATAGATCTCTTTGCCACCCACAAAAACGCAAAATGCCCAACCTTCGCCGCCAGGTTTCCACACCCGCGGTTGAAGGGGAATCCAATATGGATGAATTGGTCAGGCAGATTTGCCTACGCTTTTCCGCCTCTCCCACTCATTCCACTAGTAGTACGCAAGCTCAGACAACAGTCTCTCAAACTAATACTAGTGGCCCCCACATGGGCACACCAGCCGTGGTTCACCACAGTTCGAGGCATGTGGGCTGCTAAATTCATATCTATTGCATAGATCGCCGCCTAGTGTTGGGTCCGGATGATTGCACATTGTTGTCCTGGAAGAGTCTTCGAAGTATCACGAGATAGGTGGCTCCTCCCCTGGACTACAGTGCGCATGGGCATCGACTCCATCCCCAGATTGTTTTTTTCCGCTATTGGGTTCGGATGTGATTTCGACGTCTCCTTGTCGGAATCGAAAAAACTTACTTCTTAAGGCCAAAAGGCCTTCGTTACCTGCGTCGGTATTGTTAGCGTGCGGGCTCGAGCATCATCCCACTCTTCGAGTCGGAATTCTGCGGAGTCGAGTAACTCTTCGGACATCGAGGCCCTCTCATCGCAGCAAGACCCCGACGATCTTACCATGGAATGGAGTCCGTTCAAGTTCTGCCCCGTCTGTGGGTCCAAGTACCCACATATCGACGTGCATCCAGTCTGTAACAAATGCCTCTCGCCGGACCACAACGAGGACAACTGCATGGCCTGCTCAAAATTCAGGTCCAAGAAAACGCTCAAGCTTCGGCGCGCCTCGAGGCCCGGCGAGCAGCTCCGGCACCCGACGACATATTCGACGACCCCGCAGAAGAAGGCCGCAGCCATCATCTTCAGATTTCACCACCGTCGACGGAGGTCGAGGCCAATCCCGAGGAAGAAGTCGAAGGACTGGGCCAAGACCTTGAATACGTCGAGGAGGTAGGGGACGACGAAGAAGTTTATGGGGCCGCGGAAGATAGCTCGGAGGAAGAGCTATGCCCCGAAAGTTACATGACTCAGGGTCAGGTCACGGGATCGCCACTCGGCCTTACCCACGACCCTGCCCCGCTATCCCCGGCCCCGCCTTCTGGCCCGGCCACGGACTCAACAGCGGAGACGCCATTGCGCGTACCGAAACCGAAACCTTCGGAATCGACCACACCTAAGATGGCCGACGTCCCATCGAAAACGAAACCGAAACCTACGGCTTCAACAACACCTAAAATGGCCGACGTCCCATCAAAAATCACAAAACCTGCTCCCCCATCGACTCCGTCGCCCTCAGGCCCTCCGAAGTCGAAGAAGGCTGTCGAGTCAACAGCGCCTCAGAAGGTGCCCAAGGACCCGTCCTCGAAGACGGTCGTCCATCATGGGTCGGGCACGGTTACACCGGCAATATCCAATAAAGCCGTCGATCCAAAGTCTGCACAGGCCCACGACACAGAGTCCGGAGGCACTACGCATCGGCACAAAGACAGCAAATCTAAAGCAACGGCATCGGTGCCTAAGCCTGTAACGGAGGCATGGACCGTCGCTTCAACGCCTCCGCTTCAACGCCAAAGGCCTCCAATAGTGCCGGACATGAGGCATCGGTTACCAAACCCTCCGCTTCCTTCCCAAAGCAGGTCGCTGACTCCCTCAAACGTATTTGGGAGATGGCTTCCACGTCGACGACTCTTACGCCGTCGGGTCCAAAACAACTGGACGCACCTGCCAAGACTTCCACCAAGCTTCTGTACACACTGCCGCCGAAAGTGGCACCGAAGGCATTTGCACCCAAATCGGTGCCGAAGAGATCTGAAACGTCAGAACCTTCGACGCAAAGTGGCCGATTGGATCGACAACAAGCCTCAGAAGAACAATCTGAGCATTACATCGATGCAGACACAGGGAAATTGACCCTCTATAAAAGAAAGATCACTTCCCAGCCATTGCAATCCTGTGTCATTCCACTAAAAAAGAAAAGGCCAGCACATGACATTCCTGCCCTTGTGGAACCTATTCAACCTACACCAAGGAGGAGTCCGTCACCTTCCCCCAACCAGTCAGGGGGAGTGGATGATGACCAGTACAATTTCCCGGACAACAATGACCCTGATGTACAACAGGACTCATATGACGACACTGGTGACCAGGGAGGCCATCAGGGGGTACAGGACCCACAGGTTTTTGGTGCACGTACATCCCCAACTGAAGATTCTGCGGCATTCAATGCCTTAATAGAGCGGGCAGCTGCTAATCATGATGTGGACATGCATGCTGACCCAGTGGAAGAAGATTTCTTGTTTGACACTTTCTGTGTCTCAGAAAGAACAGTTAAGATACTTCCTATGCTGAAAGGTGTCCTTAAGCATGCCCCAGAGATCTTTAAGGAACCTACCAGGGCGAGAGTGGTTAACCCACGTATCGAAAAAAAATACAGACCAGCACCTGGGGACCCTGCATATATTCGGGGACAGTTGCCTCTGGACTCGTTGGTCGTCGCCAATGCCTGAAAGAGGGCGAACTCCCAAACAACGGGTGAAGCTCCTCCCCCAGACAAGGAGTCGAAAGTGCTTGATGCATCGGGCAAAAGAGTGGCTGCGCAGGCTGCCAATATCTGGCGTATATCAAACACACAGGCACTATTGGCACGATACGATAGGGCGCATTATGACACCCTAGAACAGCTCCTTCAACACCTACCTGATCAGTTTAAGGAGGGAGCCGAAATGCTCATACAAGAAGGAAAGCTCATCTCAAACGCTGCAATAAAGTGTGCACTTGATGTGGCAGATACAGCGGCTAGGGCGATTAACACTAGCGTCATGTTAAGGCGACAAGCATGGCTTCGCATATCAGGGTTTAAACCTGACATTCAGACAACAATACTCAACCAGCCCGTTAATCCTGACAGACTGTTTGGCCCAGACGTTGACACCACCCTCGAGAAAATTAAAAAGGACAATGAGACTGCTAAGTCCATGGGGGCGCTTCAGTCTCAACAATTCAGGGGGAGCACTTTTCGTCACTCAGGTGCACGTGGTGTTACCAGAGGACACTTGGGTCAACAGATACAATTCACAAAGGGTGGCGCACAATCCTCGTACCCCTAGCAGGGTAGAGGGGCTTACAGAGGTAATAGTGCCAAGGGCAGGGGCAGAGGAAACAACTCCCGTTCCTCTGCCGCCAACAAACAGTGACTCTCTGTCACTGCTTCAGGGCCAAAAGAAGCACATTGGATCAATGCTTAAACTTGTATCTGATAACCTCCAAATACACCATAGTCAAAAAAGGAGCGTTATATATGGCTTTCATGGACCTCTCCTCAGCCTTTGATCTGGTCAACAGGTCGAGGCTGTGGGGGGTCCTTCTGGAGATAGGCATTGATAAATCCTTAGTGGGCTTTCTGGCTGACTTACACCAGGGGCTGGAGGCCACAGTGAGTGACCAGGGACGGTAGGTGCACAATTTCCTTCAGCTCCGAGAGAGGAGTGAGGCAGGGATGTATTCTTGCCCCGCTCCTATTCACTTTGTACATAAACACCCTCGAGCCGGTTCTCTCTGCCTTGGGCGCCGACGTCCCGCGTGCAGGAGACACTAACATTCCAGTTCTCCTGTACGCGGATGACGCGGTCCTCTTGGCGAGAACTGGTGTTGCCCTGAATAAACTCCTGGCCTCCTTTGGGGAATTCATGACCTCACTAGACCTAAAAGTGAACACACAAAAATCTCACGTCATGATCATGGGAATAAAAGGGATAAAGAGGAGACCAATAACCATGGTCTGTCTAGGTAAGGAGGTCCAGAGGGTTCCCTCTTTTACCTACTTGGGCGTCCTATTTGACGATAAAGGTACGTGGGGTCCCCAACTTAAGGCGAAATCCAATGCACTAAGCAGATCGACAGGAGCCATCCTGAATTTTGCCAGAAAACTGGGTTCAAGACCGACGAGCGCGATCCTCAAAGTATATAATGCCAAGAGCATCGCAATCGCTAATTACGGGGCTTCAATCTGGGGATACATAGAGCCTGTCCCCATTCAAAGGGCAGAAAACAGGTTTTTAAGATCATTGCTTTCTGTTCCCCAGTCTACCCCTACTTTTTCCACCCACTCAGAACTGGGAGTTGGGTATGTCTCTGATGTGATAAAATCTGCCCCGGTTACTATTTGGCTCAAAACCTGGTTAAATGAAGAGATCTCTTTAAATCATAAAATTCTAGAAGATTGTTTAAATTTGGATGGAGTTCTTAAGATCCCCTGGATGCTGTATGTAAAAAATATGTTAGCAAAGGTGGGACGCATTGACCTTTTTTACTCACCTATGAGCATAACCAAAGCGGACGTTAAAATAGTTAAGGATTCACTGATGAACCTTTTTATTTCAGAGCGAGAGGAAACCGAACTTATGAAATTTACAGTGAGAAGGAATTTCAGATTGAAAACCGTCCCAGGCCCAGAACCCTACCTGATATTAGTAAACAACTCTTTCCACCGCTTTCTTTTAATTAGATTTCGGTTGAATCTAATTCACTTTTTATTGGGCTCATACTATAGATGGGAGACGCCGGAAAACAATAAACCATGTGATTGTGATAACTTCTCACCCCAGGACACCTTACATTTTATTATGTTCTGCGATCACTATGGTAAAATCAGAAGGAAATATCTTGTCCCCATCCTTAGAGAGGCCCGCTTCTTACATGTGAAGCCAGCGCTCTTATTCCTGCAACTTTTGCACAATGCACACGTCACCTTTCATGTTGCAAGTTTTTTAGTAGCAGGAGTACGCATCAATAAAAAGCGCAGAAAATGTAATAACGGATTGATTATTAACGAAATTTTTTAACCTTTTTATCTATCTATTTTTTGTATATAGGAATTGCTTGCGCTCATGTCACTTTACATTCAGCTGCTATGAACTATGAATTACTATGTACATATTATGTAAATATTCTCCCTGTGTTATTTAACTTTTTCTGTACGTGTAACCCTTGAAATGTATCCTGTGTCTTTTTATGATTTTTTAAAAATCGAATAAAAGTGTTTGACTGACTGACTGACTGACACTGCCCCCCGACCATACAACACCTGTCGGGGGGAGACTCCAGCAGTTCCTGCCAGTCTGGACATCCATCACCACAGACAGGTGGGTAAGACAGCTTATCCAGTACGGTTATTGTTTGGAGTTAACATCCACCCCGCCCAACATTCCCCCAAAACAACGCCCTATGTCGGCAGAGCACTTGCACTTATTGCAGCAGGAAGTAGTGGTGATGCTGCAAAAAGGCGCAATCGAGCTCGTACCAGTAGAGGAGGAAGGCACAGGGGTCTATTCCCTGTACTTCCTTATCCCAAAGAAGGACGGATCCCTCAGACCCATTCTGGATCTACGCCCCCTCAACCTGTATATACTGTCAGAACACTTTCACATGCTTACACTGCAGCAGATTCTTCCCCTGCTGAACCAAGGGGACTTCCTAGCAACCTTGGACCTCAAGGATGCTTATTTTCACATACCCCTCCACCCATCCCACAGAAAATACCTCAGGTTCACCATCCAAAACAGGCACTATCAGTTCAAAGTCCTACCCTTCGGAGTGACCACTGCCCCCAGAGTGTTTACGAAGTGTCTGGCGACAGTTGCGGCGCACCTCAGGAGGCAGAACATACATGTCTACCCTTACCTAGACGACTGGCTCGTTCAAGCAAAGTCAGAACAACAGTGCGCCGCAGACATGTCCCATACCATTCGCCTCCTTCACGGTCTGGGGTTCTCGCTAAACTACCCAAAGTCGCACCTTCAACCAGCCCATGTGCGGCAGTATCTGGGCGCGACAATAAATACCCTGACCGCTATGGCTCAGCCGAACCCGGTCAGGATCGACAACATTCAGTCGCTGATCCAAAGGTTCAGGCCCCAACACTCACTACCAGCGAGAGTGTTCATGCAGTTGATAGGCATGATGGCCTCCTGCATCTTCATAGTCCCGCACGCAAGGTTGCACATGCGCCCGCTCCAAGAATGCTTGGCAAATCAGTGGACACAGGCTCAGGGACAACTGACAGACCTAGTGTTGGTGACCGGTCGGGCATACAACTCTCTGCATTGGTGGACTCCACACAACCTTTGCAAAGGACGACCGTTCCAGGAGCCTGTGCCACAGATTACCCTAACAACGGACGCATCTCTCCAAGGGTGGGGAGCTCATGTGCTCCACTACACGGTGCAGGGACTGTGGTCAACGCAGCAACAGAAGTTGCACATCAACTACCTGGAATTGATGGCAATCTTCATGGCGCTCAAGTCCTTCAAAGTACATCTGTGCAACAAGGTCGTGTTGATCCGGACGGACAACATGACAGCCATGTACTACATCCAAAAGCAGGGAGGTACTCACTCTCCACAGCTGTCTCATCTGGCTCAGAGCATGTGGAAGTGGGCCATTCAGAGGAACATCTTCCTCATGGCGGAACACCTCCCGGGCAAGGACAATCAGATGGCGGATCTGCTCAGCAGGTACAGCCATCAAATGCACGAGTGGGAGATACATCCATCAGTGCTCCACCCGTACTTCCAGCAGAGGGGTCATCCGGAGATAGACCTCTTTGCCACAAAGGAAAACGAAAAATGCCAAAGCTTTGCCGCCAGGTTCCCTCACCCGGAATCGCAGGGGAATGCGATATGGATGAACTGGTCAGGCAGATTTGCGTACGCTTTTCCCCCCAGCGCCTCTCATCCCGCTGGTGGCAAGAAAGCTAAAGCAACACTCGATCACACTCATCCTGGTTGCTCCAACGTGGGCACGCCAACCATGGTACACCACGTTTCTAGAACTTTCCGTGGTACCGCATCAAAGGCTGCATCTATCTCCAAACCTCTTGACGCAGAACCATGGCGACATTCAGCATCCAGATCCGCAACAGCTCAACCTGGCGATCTGGCTCCTGAGGTCCTAGAGTTTGGCTACCTCAACCTGCCTCCTGAATGCATGGATATCATACGGGAGGCAAGGAAGCCCACTACCAGAGCTTGCTATGCAGCAAAATGGAAGCGGTTTGTCATTTACTGTACAGATAACAATATCAACCCGCTAGATGCATCCATTCCTAACATCATCTGCTATTTGTTACATCTTTACAAATGCAATCTAGCGTACGCTTCCATTCGGATACACTTATCCGCCATAGCGGCTTATCTCCAGAACAGGCAACATCTCTCTGTCTTCAGAGTGCCTGCCATTAAAGCATTCCTGGAGGGACTGAAACGAGTCATTCCTCCGAGAACACCACCAGCTCCAGTGTGGAACCTCAATGTGGTCCTCACTAGGCTGATGGGCCCACCTTTTGAGCCACTGCACTCCTGCGAAATTCAGTTCCTAACATGGAAAGTGGCTTTTCTCATTGCTATTACATCGCTCAGGCGTGTTAGTGAGCTGCAAGCGCTCACAATCCAGGAGCCATTCATACAAATTCATTCAAACAGGGTAGTACTACGCACTAACCCAAAATTCCTTCCTAAGGTGGTGTCACAGTTTCATATCAACCAAACTATTGACCTGCCCGCATTCTTTCAAAACCCACAAACAGTAGCGGAAAGAATGCTCCATACATTGGACGTTAGGAGGGCGTTGATGTACTACATTGACAGAACACAACACTTTAGGAAAACACAACTTTTTGTTGCCTTTTTAGCACAGCACAAAGGCAACCCTATTTCCAAAGCAGGAATAGCCAGGTGGATTAAGTGCATTCAAATCTGTTATGAAAAAGCTAAACGTACCTTAACAATACCCCCAAGGGCGCACTCCACACGCAAGTTGGGGGCCTCCATGGCTTTCCTGGGGAACATTCCTTTGGAAGACATTTGTAGAGCAGCCACGTGGGCCACACCGCACACATTTACCAAACATTACTGTGTCGATGTGCATTCCAAGCAGCAAGCAGCTGTAGGACAGGCTGTTCTCAAGACACTTTTTCAGACTTCTGCAGCTGGCACGGGCAACCGCCGTTAATGGAGGGACTGCTATGTATTCTATGCAATAGATAGGAATTTAGCAGCCCACATGCCTCGAACTGAATATGCTACTTACCAGTATGCATCTGTTCTTGGCATGTAGGGCTGCTAACATTCATATCGCCCACCCTCCTCCCCGGTGCCCTTAGCGGCTGCAGATACTCTCTTGCATTCAATCATTAGCATGGACATCCTTTACACTATTTCACTCCATCTCTGCCACAATGGCTAAAAACAATCTGGGGATGGAGTCGATGCCCATGCGCACTGTAGTCCAGGGGAGGAGCCACCTATCTCGTGATACTTCGAAGACTCTTCCAGGACAACAATGTGCAATCATCCGGACCCAACACTAGGCGGCGATCTATGCAATAGATATGAATGTTAGCAGCCCTACATGCCAAGAACAGATGCATACTGGTAAGTAGCATATTCACTACTAGATCTCTCACTGGTTCCACATCAGAAATTACGGCTCACGCCATCCCTGTTAACACAGAACCATTGAGAAATAAGGCACTTAGAACCAAGCCAACTGAATCTGGCGATCTGGCTCCTGAGGTCTTAGAGTTTGGCTACTTAAATTTACCACCAGAATGTATGAACATAATTAAAGAAGCTAGAAGACCCACCACTAGAGCATGTTATGCTGCTAAGTGGAAAAGATTTGCAATATACTGTAACAACAATGATATTGATCCATTGGATGTTTCCATCCAAAATATTATTTGTTACCTTCTACTCCTACAAAGGTCCAACTTGGCTTATTCTTCCATACGACTGCATCTAGCAGCAATTGCAGCCTATTTACAAAATAGACAACACCTATCTCTCTTTAGAGTACCTGCGATAAAAGCATTTATGGAAGGATTAAAACGAATAATCCCACCTAGGTTACCACCTGCACCAGTATGGAACCTAAACATTGTCCTTACAAGACTCATGGGACCCCCTTTTGAGCCTTTACACAGGTGTGAATTGCAATTCCTAACATGGAAGACTGCCTTCCTTGTTGCCATCACCTCTCTCAGAAGAGTTAGTGAGATACAAGCATTCACAATAGAAGAACCATTTTTTCAGAAACACCCTAACAAAGTGGTTCTTAGACCTAATCCAAAATTCCTGCCAAAAGTGATTACTCCTTTTCACCTTAACCAATCAGTTGTTATCAGTGGTTTTCCAAAAACCAGACTCTGTTGCGGAAAGGGCTCTACACACCCTAGATGTTAGAAGAGCTCTTTTATACTACACAGACAGGACTAAATCCTTCAGAAACACAAAACAACTATTTGTGTCTTTCTGTTCCCCACACAAAGGCAATCCCATATCTAAAGGAGGAATTGTCAGATGGATTGTAAAGTGTATTCAAATCTGTTATCAAAAAGCTAAACGTACACTTAACAGTTCCTCCTAGAGCGCACTCCACTCGCAAACTAGGGGCCTCTACGGCTTTCTTAGGAAACATACCACTAGAGGACATATGTAAGGCAGCAACATGGTCTACCATACACACCTTCACTAAACACTATTGTGTTGATGTGCAAGCCACGCAGCAAGCTGCAGTAGGCCAAGCTGTCCTTAAAACACTATTTCAGTATGCTGCAACGGATACAAGCGACCACCGCTAGGGGAGACACTGCTGCACAATCGTTGCTAAATGTACAATCTGCAGCTCATATGCCTCGAACGGAATATGCTACTTACCAGTATGCATCTGTTCTTGGCATGTAGAGCTGCAGAATTGTACATGCTCTCCCGCCTCCCCGGGACTTGTATCCGTTCCAGTACTCATCTTACTTAGATGCAGACGCATGGACATCCTTTCTCTTTACTTCTACTAACTCCATCATTTCCCATCATGGCGAAAAACAATCTGAGGATGGAGTCGATGACCATGCGCAGTATTGTCCAAGGGAGGAGTCACCTATCTCGTGACTACAAAGACTTCTTCCAAGAAGACAACAACAACCTGCAATCATCCGAGCCCAACACCAGGTGGCGATCTATTGCTAAATGTACAATTCTGCAGCTCTACATGCCAAGAACAGATGCATACTGGTAAGTGGCATATTCCTTAATTTGCTATAATTAAGTTACTTACCACTCTATTCCCCTATAAATCCACAACCCGCTAGAATACCGAAACACAACATAAACTTTAAAAAAATTAATAACTTCTAAACATTTCATGCATATATTTGAAAGTAAATAAAAAAACATAACAAAAAATGTTAAACACATACATATAAAATACATACTAAAATACATAACACTAATATAAATGTCGATATTATTGACATCTAAATTATTGCAAATTATATTACTTTGATATTAACAAAAACTATATTACTTACCTTAAGGTCGATATTCTGGTCACCGATATTCTTCCTGTCTATATTCTGTCCCTCTGATATTTCAAACTCCATAAACATGTAGGGTGATGTAAAAAACTCTATTTTGACTGCGCACCGTTCAGCAGTGGGCTTGGAGTCGTCCTTACTGAGGTAGCTAGATACAGAGGACATTCGGTGCTGCGTCTACGCCATAATCATGCAGTTCCACCGCTGGGCTGAAATTAGGTTTCAGGGTCATAGACTGCGGAACCTTTTCGTGGTATGGCCCTGCGAACACGTTACACTCCAATATAGCAAGGAGCAGACGGCGCGGTCTATGCAACAGACACAAATGGACCAGTATACTGCCCCGCCGGTGAGCCATGGTCATCAATCATCAGAGGGGCGTGCACCCCCCGCCGGGCCGGAACCAGCAGGAACTCTGACACAAGCAGCCATTGAGGCATCAGGCGAAATTTGAAGCAATAGCGATCGATGTGAAGCTGCTGAGGGCCGACCTGCGCAAGGTGGCGGAATCGTGAACAGAAATGGAGAGCCATGTGACGAACTTAAGGAGGAAATCTCCAAGTTAAAAAGGGCATTGAGTGCCCTTGAAGGGCTCTCAAGCAAAATGGAAGCCAGGGTGGAGGACATGGAGGAGCAATCACGCAGATGCAATCTCCAATTTGTGGGATTCCCAGAGGGCGTCAAAGAGCGGAACTGAGACTTTTTGGGAGAATGAATAATATCGACACTACAGTCTGCCTGGATTTCCAACTTTTTTACTATGGAGAGAGCGCACAGATCCTTGTCCCTGCCATCGCTTGGGGCTTCCCTCCTTCCGCGAACATTCATTGCAAAATGCGGATCAGGATGAAATCCTGCAGACGGTTCGCAAACAGGGGTCCCGTAATTTGGAAATGTCATTATCTGCATTTTACCAGATTACACCAGGGCTGCTCAGCTTCAGCGACGATCGTTCCGAGGGGTCAAACAATAAATGGCTGCCATGAGCTTAAAATATATGCTGTTATACCCAGCCAAGTTAAAAGGGCTGCATGATGGACAATCCTTCTTCACAACACCGAAGGAAGCATGGGATTTGCTGGAGATATGAGGTGGTGACCGGATCCAACTTAAAGCTACAGAACGGAGGCGAGACAAGTCCAGAAGTCTTGTGCAACCAGTATCACAACAGCAGAAAAGTAGCAGTTTGAGAAGGGGGTCTCGATCCAGAGCAAGAGTGATGGTGCGGATGGACAGCACTCTTTCCTTTGAGTCTCAACAGCAGGAGAGGGCGGAGGTCAGGACACTGTTTGAGATCTTGACATCCGCCGCGTACTTCAGTGCCTGCTGTGAGAATGCAGGAGGAACCTGGTGGCTCGATGCTGGATGCCGCTGTGACTGAAAATTACTTTAAGGGGGTTCCGGCCATGCTCCTTATCATTCTTCATTTCTTTTTTGCATTAACTTGATTTGTATATTGGTTTGTTACTATTGCATATCCGCAGAGCACATTCATTCATACATACATACATACATACATACATACATACATACATACATACATACATACATACATGTGTTGGGAGAGGTGGGACATTGGGACATATAGGAGTTGGATGATGACTGGTTGAATGTATCTTAACAATCTGACTCCTTAGCATTTTGTTTATACGTGGTAATGTCAGTGGATGATCCCACAGAACTCCAACATTTAAGTAGCATTGCAAGGACGGTAGGGGGAGGGTTTCTTGTGATGCAAGGGCAAACATTAGTTGTGTTGGGTGTTTACCCGGGGTGTGAAGGACATTACTTGGTGTTCGTTAGTTTGCAATATTTCATGTTGAATGCAGCACTAAGGATTCCTTATTGGCTGTGTGCGGTTGGGGGGGTCATATAGGTGTGGGGGCAGGAAAGGGGTATAAAGTGTGAGTGAGGAGCAAATGTGCAATGGCTGAAGGAATTTGAATGTTGTCCTGGAATGTACTGCGGCTTACCTCCTTTGTGAAGGGATATCGCATGCACACCTACCTTAAACAAATGAGAGTGAGCATGGCTTTTCTCCAGGAGAGACACCTCACAGAGATGGAGGCACAAAGCCTTGGTAAAAAAATAGCAGGGACAGCTGTACTCCGCCACTTATTCCTCATATGCAGATGGGTGTCGATATGGGTGGCCCTGAGATTTCCATTCCAGTTGCGGGAACATATGGCAGATGTGGCCGGACAGTACACATCTAGTATTTATGGGGCACCCTGAACCTTGCTTCTTCAGATCCAGCCTGACAAGAAGAAAAGAAGGACCGAACAGCCGTGCAACCAGCTAACAAGAGGAAGACGTCCACTGACTTGGCCCCAGCCCTACAGGCATGTCTCCCCTCAAACCTGCTCCTGCAAAATCCCAGTGTGTCCTGCAGCCAGCAACCTCAAAACCCCCGGAGGACCTGCCTACCTTCCCTTCCAAAGACTGCTTTTCCCGTGAACACCGGATTTGTTCAACTGCAACCTCTGGCAGCAGCCAGAGACCGCGAATCCAGCCCACTCTGCACCCGCCAAACCTGGCCCGAGTTTGAGTGGAAAAACACCAGGAGGAGGACACCCTGGCGATCCTGACCCGAGATCCGGTGACCCCTGCCTCCAGCCGACACCTGCAGTCTAAATCCCGAAGGCCCTGCTAACCGCAACCAGGAGCGGGCAAGAAGATCCGACCCCAAAAGGCAACCCTGCACCCGATGCCCCATGTCCTTGTGTGCCCAAACCGACGGTGCCTAACCAACCCTTAACTTTTCAACTTACCTCTCCAAGTGGTGGTCGCACCGAGAAGTCCTTTGTCTCCCTGCCTGCAGTGCTTTTGCAAAACGGAGGTTCTCCATAGAAAACAACAGGGCGCCCAACGTCGAAACAGCTCACTGCACCCCCCCCCCCCCCACCCCCCCCAGTGCCGCTGAGGGGACACCTTTTGTGCTACTTTGTTTCTCCATTTGCCCTGACCTAAACCTTAGGAGCTTTGCTCCCACAACCCAGTGGCCTGCTTGCCAGCATCCACTAACCGGAGGCCCCCTGTCCCTTGGATAACACTCTTCACCCTGCCGCCCTAGTGCAGCTGAGGGTGCAACAACAGTGCATCACTGACCCCTAGTCTAACCCCAGAATCTTAACTCCTACAGTCGATTACTTACCTGTGAATCTATAACCTGTTTTTCCTCCATAGGATACCATTGACAATTTTCTTCCAAAAAGTTTCTAAGTGTGGAGTTTTGAAATCTAAAAATATTCTTTAAAAATCGCACAAATAACCAAAACGTATTTTCTTACATGTTTGCAGGAAATGTCTCAGTGCTGAATCTAGGTATCCAGCACTGAGTTAGAAAAGTAACGTAAAAAGTAACTTACCTGTAATTTACTGAAAAATCCTATTAATTTCAATGTACTGTATTTGCTAAGTGTTGCAACCCACTAGATCCCCTGTAAATCAAACAAAGTACAATTTCTATTGCATTTTCAAACTGTTCTATACTTAGCAACTAATTACAGAAAATTATTTAATTCTTACCTGTGCCAGGCTCGATTGGTTCTAAAAATAAGTCAATTTTTGTATACAAAAACAATTGTCATTTGCTGACTGTGTACATCTATACATCAAATGCTTAACACTGTTCTCTGATACTGCCTTACTGCCCGACCACTCTACCACAAATAGAGAATAAGGTTCTATCTAACTTTAACCTCTGCCTACCTCTGGGGCCACGTGGACTCTATACACACTATACCTCCTTTTGGTGTAATATATATAGAGCCAGTTCCCTACATTCACTTCCCGCAGTCGTGGGTAAGATTAAAAACTGGTGGGTCGGTATTTTGAGATAATGGTTCACACCACCACAGGAGTTAGAAACCGTGTACCAACGGGGAGAGCAGGTGTCGTTCAGGTGAACAGGCTTGGGGTACCTTTTGACGATTATGTGACTACAAAGGACACCGTCTCCCTCTTTGACCAGGAAGCCAGAAACCCCTTTAATCTTGGGCTGTTCTCATTGTGCAGATCAGGTAGGACTCACCTGAGCATGCTAGTGTTTTCCTATTAATTTCCCTTTTTTTCTCTCACAAAGCATCCAGGTAAATAGGCCTCCAAGAGATAGCTAGGGATCCCTTACCCTGAGGAATGCCCTAGACTCTTATGGTCTTCTAGTATGGGCAGGATCATGTTGGCCTAACTTGTGTGGCAGTTCGAGCCATTGCCTCAAACTACCGCCCACCAGTTTTTAATCTTACCTATTGTACCCACCAATAAAGGCAGTTAGCCAGGGTATTTTAAGGTTTTATTTAACTCGCTCATCTGGATCCCTCTATAATCCAGTAGCTTGTATATAAGTACTCCCTTCTGCGCAGAGTCCACCCTGGTGGCACTGTCCTACCTTGGTGGGGAGAGGTTGCCAATAATGAAGCATGAACCAATTTTGTGTGTGAGGCTTCCTCTCTCATTGTAAGAGGTCAAGTCACTCCTTTCACCTCTGTGGCTGGAGGAGTATCACCTTAGACCAGGGGTTACTCCAAATTGTGAAATACATGTTCCCTGTCTTACCTGTCCATACTTCATGGAGTCGTTCAGGCTACTTTGGCCAAGGGATCCAGCATCAGAGATTGGGATTTGATGCTGTTCCTGTTCTTTCCTGGTGTGAAAAAGAACTTAGGCCTCCGCTCTATCCCAAGTCTGGGCCCTCTGAATTACTTCCTCCAAAATGATAATTCCAGTATGCTCGCTCTGGCCCAAGTTTTCTCAACCTTGGATCCAGGCCACTGGATGGTAGTGTGAAACTTGCAGCACACATTCCCGTCTTACAGTCGCCCGGGTAGGCGCTTTGACCTCGCTCGTGCACCTCAGGTGTTCACAAAGGTGATAGTGGTGGTTGCGGCCCACCTGTTTAGGTTGGGAATACTATTCTTCCCATACCCTAAATAGGCTACTGATCCCCGCCTAGAGCTACCTTTTGTGACTGGTGCATTGTTGCTGGATTGGGTAGATCATTTGGGAGATGTTGAGATTAGTGTGCTCTGATCTCAGGTGGAAGCTCGCCTCCAAATCAACTTTCAGGATTTGAGAGCAATTTCTTTGGCTCTGAAGACATGCCTCCCACTCATCAAGAGGGAAGGGGTGCAGGTTTTCACGGACAACGCAACGCCATGTGGTACTGGAACAAACAGGGTGGAGTTGTGGGTCCTGTGCCAGGAGGCTTTGCACCTCTGGAAGTGGCTGAATGCTCAGGGCATCTCCCTGATTGCCCAGCACCTGGCCGGATCTTTAAATGCCACGGTGGACGAACTCCACCATCTTTGCCTTTGGAATCACAATTGCCAGTAAGACTCAAATGTGGCACAGGGCGTCTTTCGCTGAAGGGTTTTTCACAACACGTTAGAAACTTAATTATGGCATTTTGAAGGAAAACTCTCACTTTGTCAAATTTAATTATCACCGCTTTTCAAAACTATTTGTTTAACACGAGCCTGCTCTGTAGACGCTTTAACATTGCTTACTTTGGAGGTTTTTTTTTTGTTTCAATTGTTTTATTTTTCAACTTAAAACACAAAGTATATGTCCGGTTGTACACAGCGTTAAGCCCACAACCCTATATAGAGCCAGCCGCATATGCAAGTGTTTCTCTGGTTATATGAGTAGGCAACACACGGGGCGGTAATAAACACAGCATGTCGCCTACAACCCCTGAGGGGCCGGCCGCGTAACATAGTACATAAAATTATAACATCTAGGTGTGGGATTGCACAGGACCTTTGTAAGACAATAACTTTATCGCACAGGCGACAGACCCAAACAAACAACAGGCAGAAGTAGGCAGATAAGGAGACTTTGAGAGAGAAAAGAATAAGAAAAGAGACAAGAAAGAGCAGTGAGAGTAAGAGCGGTGTGTGTGGGCAGGGGAGGAGCGCATATCAGCACATATTAGAGCAGGGCCCATCATTTATGGGGGGGGGGGTTGCTCAGGCGAGCGATCAGGTTGTGAAAGAAGTCTACCGCGGTCAGGTGGAATTATAGCATCGTCAAAGAGGCGCAGCGTACTAAGCTTGGCGGGCATATAACGTGCATGCGAGGTTTCCAAACAGCCTTAAAACGAGTATCACACGCTTGCAGCCGCACTGTGAAGAGTTCCATGGCAATGACATGCCATAAATGCACAAACCAAGCAGTGATTGGAGGGGCTTCAGTTTTTTTCTAGTATAACTCTATGAGCAGCTTAGCGGCCCCTAGCATGTGAAGCGCCAGAGTCCAGTCACTGCGGGTGAGTGCTTTTCGACCGGCAGGCTTAATACCCAACAGGACCGTGCTTGTGACCTCAGACAGAGGGAACCCCAATACCCCTTTAATATGGCTAAGGACCTCTTTCCAGTACAGGGTCAAAGATGGACTGGCCCACCAAACATGAATGAAATCTCCAGATGCAGTCAGACACCTCCAGCACAAGGGGGAAGACGCAGGGAACATCTTATGCAGATGTGCAGGCTTATAATACCATTGGGTCATAATTTTATATGCATTCTTCCTCTGCGGGATACTGCTATAGATCTTGGGAATATCCTGCCATAGATAATGCCACTGTGAGGGCGTGATTTCCACGTTGGACGTCCACTGCCATTGTCTTTGGTATGGGTGGGAAAGCATCGCAGGGAGCTGCTTCAGGATCTGATAGATCTTAGACACTAGACCCTTGGATTCGTCGAAAGAGCGGACCAGCCGCTCAAAGGGGGTGAGTGCTCGGGTAGCCGCCTGTTGCACCTCCCACTCAGAGTCCCAATGTCTCAGCTGAGCATATTGCATTCCTGCCTCCCATGGGATACGGAACTCCTCTCTGCATTGAGCAAATGTCTTGAGCGTGACCCCCTCGTTCTGTTCGCTGATCACCCTCATCCCCCTTGCGTCCACTTAGCAAAGGCGCGTGTGCGATGAGCCTGAGGGCATAACGGATTTCCTTCCAGTAGGGTATGCGGCGAGGGGTACATTGTGAGACCTCTGCGCACTGCCACCTTGTCCCATATATCCAGGACCGTTTTAGTGGGTACCGCCATATAAGAGCTTCTGGAGCGTGCCGCCCGGTGGAGCCATGTGAGGTCCCAGATAGTACGCCCGGTCACCATCCGGTCCATATGCAGCCATATCTTCTCACTCTCAGTTGTTGTCCATTCCACCGCAAAGCAGAGGTGGGAGGCCCAATAGTAGTCCATGAGGTTGGGACAGGCCACCCCCCCCCCAATCTTGCGGTAACATGAGGAGCTTATGAGAAAAACGTGCCCGACGTCCGCCCCATATAAATGAGGTAAGCTCACGTTGAAGGCCTTGTATCTGATGCTGCGGAATAGGTGTGGGGAGGCATTGAAATAGATATAAAATTTTAGGGAGGATCAACATCTTAATGGCATTAATTTTGCCCAACCATGATATCGTCAAGGGTTTCCACCCCCGCAGCTCTTTGAGGACAGCCTTCCTACACTCCCACCAGTTTACTTGAGTCCGTGTATCTAAGGAGGGAGTCAGCTGGAGGCCGAGATATCCTATGTGACTGGAGGCCCATTGATATGGGGCAAGCTTCTCTAGGAGTGGTATTTCCTCCTGTGGAATGGTAAGGTTGAGGGCCCAAGATTTGTCAAGATTGATTTTAAGGCCTGAGGCCCGTTCAAAAATCTGTAACAGAGAGTGAAGTGCTGAGTGGGACACTTGGGGACGCAATGGTGTAAGGATAAGGTCGTCAGCAAATAGTGCCACCTTATTCTCCCGATCTCCAAGCGAAATACTGTGTATGTCCGTTGCCTGCCGGATCAGCTCCGCTAGGGGCTCCACCACAAGGGCGAACAACAAGGGTGAGAGAGGGCAACCCTGCCTAGTACCCCTATGGATGGAGAAGGGTTAAGTAAGCTGCCCATTTACCCTTATCCTGGCCTGTGGGGCGAGATATGGCGCCATGATCCTAGAAACCATATTCTGACCTAGCCTGACTTTTTGCAACACCGCCCGGAGGAAAGTCTAGTCCACCCGGTCTAACGCCTTCTCCGCGTGAAGCGACAGAAGGCAGGCCGGTATGTTCCAGTGGTGCGCCTTTGCCACCAAGTGTGCAATTCTACGCACATTATCCGCCCACTGGCGATTGCTAATGAAGCCAACTTGGTCTGGCTCCACCAGTCCAGGCATATGGGGATCCAGACTTTTCACAAGTAGCTTGGTGTAAATTTTCAGGTCAGTATTTAACAGGGCTATGGGGCGGTTGGAAGCACAAAGCGCGGGGTCCTTGCCCGGCTTTGGTATGAGCGCTATCTCTGCCATATCCATGGAGGACGTTGGTCCATCTGTGTGATTAAAGGAGTTGAACAGCCTTAACAAATAAGGCCGGAGTTGGGCCTGAAACATGCGGTAAAAGGACAGGGGCAAGCCGTCCGGGCCCGGCGTCTTCCCAAGAGGAAGGTCTCTAATGGCTGGCGTTAGTTCCTCGGCGGTGAGAGGTCCTTCTAAGGCCCTGGCGTGATGGGGGTGTATCGGTGTCCAGGTGCACCGGTTCAGAATGTCCGTTATTAGATCCGGTGACGGTGCCTCCACTGAGTAAAGTGCGGCATAGTAGTCCCTGAACGCCTCGCTTTTATCCCTCTCAGAGGTAACTCTCGTCCCATCTGGCATCTTAATATTGGCTATGTGGGCCTTAGCTGCCCGTGCCCTCAGACGTCTCGCCAATAACCTGCCCATCTTGTCTCCCCCTTCAAAATACCACTGTTTCAAAGCCAATAGAGACTTTTCAGCCCTGCAAGAGTCAAAGGTGCCCCCGAAGGTTCGTGAGCCGCCGCCGAGACGCCAGCGAGGAGCGTTCCTGGTCCTGTTTTTCGGATAGCTTTGTCCTTTGAGAGGCTATCTTCCAAAAACCTGGCCTCCCGCGCAATTGAAAGAGAGGTGATGTGCCCACGGATCGTAGCCTTGAAGGCGTCCCACCCCACAGGAAAGGGCGTCTCTGGGACGTCATTACTAACAAAGTAAGAGTCAATAGCAGCTTGTATGCTTTCCAAGTCGGCTGAGTCCCGGAGAATACTCAGCGGCAGGCGCCACCGCGTAGCACGGGTTGGGCAAGCAGCCGGGTCCTGCAGGAGTAGCTCAATATGGGCATGGTCAGAGAGTGATATGTCAGACATGGAGACCCCCCCTCCCTCAAGCGCCTTGAGACCCTCTGGGTGAGTAGTGCGCTATACAAATTTCAACTTGGACTTGACTTGACTTGAGGCCCCTAGCATGTCCCTTATCAGTGCATGAGAGATAAACAGGTAATCAGTACGGGAAAATGAGCAGTGTACATGGGATCTGAAAGAAACAGGTTAGTGTTAGATTCCTTACCTTAGAATATCCCCAGGCGTCCGACTGGATCCGGAAAGTTTTGCGTAGCAGTACCCCTGCCCGTAGATTGGCGCCGGGATGACGTCGTCGGAGTACTTAGAACCCGCCCGCGCGCGCTGATGTCAGTTCTTCTTTTTTCTGCGCCAGCAAGCGCAGATCCGGAAAAAGCAGTACTCCTTAGTCACTTTTTAACTAACTTTTTTGATCTTTTTGATCCTGTTTTCGAGTCGTAAGACTATCTGTGCCGGTAGGGATGCCCGGGTTCAAGCCCTGTGCCGAATGCAGCCGACTGATGTCGGTTACCGACCCCCATCGCCGGTGCCTGTATTGCCGTGGGGCCGACCATGATGACAAGTCGTTCCCCGAATGCCGGGCCTTGACGTCGAAGGCTAGGCGGGAGCGGTCCTGTAAGCGCCTCGAGCTCCGGCAGCCGGCCCCGTGTTGTTCCCGGTCCAGGTCGAGGAGGAGGTCGAAGGACCGGTCGCGGGGCCACAGTCATCGAAGCTCTGCGAGTCAATACCATTCGTCGGGCTCTAAGTCCTCAGGTGAGAGGCACAAGAAGTCGAACAGACATCACTCTTCCGACTCCCCCCCCGACGGCCGGGGGTTCGGGCGACACCGCCCACGCGGCTCTGCCGGAGCCGCAGGTGCCGCTGCCAGCTCCATACCCGCCAGTCCCTGGGCTTAACGCGGCGCCGGAGGAGATCGATGCCTTCCTCATGGCCATGAGGTCGCTCTCTCCTCCGTCGGGTCCCGCAGTGGCGCCTTCGGGCCCCGACTGGGAGCCCAAGCGGGCCGTTTGCTTCGGCGCCGTCGTCGACTTTGGTCCCGAAGCCGCAAGGCCCGCCGGATTCAGGTCGCTGCTGGTCGACCTCACGACCCCTTTGCCGGCGCCTACTCCCAGGGTGTCACCCCCGACGCTGTCCCCGGATGACGTCGTCCCCGATTTCCCCCCCCCCCCCCCCCCCCTCGATCCGGTTTCAGCATCGAAACGGCGTCGCTTGACGCCACATTCGACGCGGAGAGAAGAGCAATTCTTCTATGACCCGGCCCCATCCTTTGCACAATACGAGGAGATGGAGGACGAAGACGATTGGGAGGGGTCTGAGGACCCTCTGGCACGGGAGTGCAGTCATTTCAGGACTGGGCAGGTGAGCTAGGGGAGGCCAGTTATTTGGACACTTTGCCTGACACTGGATTTGTCTCTCCTCCTACCGTGGCCTAGCGTGGCTACGGAGGAGGGGGCTGCCTACAGTGTGGTGGTGACGAGGGCGGCCAAGGCCTTGGCTCTTGAGCTCCCCGTCGTGGCCGTGAGGACTAACCTCCTCACTGAGGTCCTCAAACCGCAGGCAAGCTCTTCGGAGCCTCGACTGCCGTTCAATGAGGCCCTTACTGACGTTCTGTTGGGCACTTGGTCCAGGCCCGCTAAAGGTCCCCCTGTAGATAGGAACGTGGCCAGTCGCCACCGCCCGGCCCCCGGCGACCCTTGCTTCCTGTCCATCCACCCCACCCCCGAGAGTCTGGTTATCCAGCCCTCTAACTCCCAGACCGCATTCCCGACAGCTCCTCCTGATCGGGAATCCAAAAGGTATGAACAGTTCGTAAAAAAAAATTTCTCCTCTCGCAGTTTGGGGTTGTGGTCGGTCAACACCGCTTGCCTTTTGGGCCTTTATACCCACTCTCTGTGGGACACGTTTGCGGACGTGCTGCCAGCTTGCCCGGAGGAGGCCCGGGTGAAGCTCGCCCAAGCCCTTGCGGAGGGGCGAGATGCGACATGGTACTCTATTCGTTGTGGGCTGGATACTACGGACTCGCTAGGCAGGGCGATTGCAACGAAGGTAACGGTCCGCCGCCACGCCTGGCTGAGGTCTGCCAACTTTTCGGCTGATGTCCAGAATTCCTTCATGGACATGCTGTTTGATGGCCGTCGCCTCTTTGGCGACAAGGCAGACAGCGCGCTTGAAAGTTTCAAGGACTCCAGGGCTACGGCCAAGTCCTTGGGCCTGTCGGGCCAGTGCCAGCAACCTTCTGCCTTTCGCTCCTTTCTTGGCCATGCCCTGCCAGCCACAAGCCGCAGACTAACATCCAGCGCGGCGGGGGACGTGGTAACCGCCGTGGCGGTGCCAGGGGACATCGGCGAGGCCAGTCCACATCCACCCCCGCAGCATCCGCCAGAAAGCCTACCTAGTCCGAGCTTTAAGGCCTTTTCGACGCCAGTGGGGGGCAGGGTTTGCCATCACCTCCTCCACTGGCGCTCCATCACATCGGACAGGTGGGTGCTGCAAATCGTCTGAAGGGGCTACTCCCTCCCCTTCGAGGCGACCCCTCCAGCTACTGCAGTACCACCGCGTGTCGGGTAATCACTTGCAAATTCTGCAAGAGGAAGTTACGGCCCTCTTGGCCAAGGGGGCCATCAAGCGCGTTCCAGGGCCAGAAGTAGAGTGTGGTTGCTATTCCCACTAATTTCTGGTTCCCAAGAAGGGCAAAGGGGGCTTCGCCCTATCTTGGACCTACGGAACGTCAACGGCTTCCTCCGGAAGGAGAAGTTCAAGATGCTGACTTTGGCTCAGGTCTTTGCTGCCCTAGACCCTGGAGACTGGCTGGTAGCGTTGGACTTGCAGCACGCTTATTTTCACATCCCTGTCCTGCTGGCGCACCGGCGCTACCTGCAGTTCCACGGTAGGCCACGAGCACTTTCAGTTTACCGTGCTCCCCTTCGGCCTTACCAGCGCCCCTCAGGTGTTTACGAAAGTGATGGCGGTGGTCGCAGCTAATCTGCGCAGATTGGGGGTGTCAGTCTTCCCCTATCTCCACGACTGGTTGTTGAAGGCGTGCTCGCCCCAGACAGTCGTCAGCCACCTCCAGACTACGGCCGACCTCCTGCACCTGCTGGGGTTCTCCATCAATGTGCCGAAGTCACACCTGTGCCCCTCTCGGAAGCTCCTCTTCATCAGAGCGGTTCTGGACTCAGCACGGTTTCGTGTTTATCCTCCCGAACAGCGGGTTCGGGATATTCAGGCTCTGATTCGTATCTTTCAGCCTTTATCCCGAATCTCAGTCAGGTTGACATTGCGGCTTCTGGGGCTGATGGCTTCCCGCATCCTTCTGGTGCATCACGCCCGGTGGCGGATGCGGGCTCTACAGTGGGACCTGAAGATTCAGTGGGCCCAGCATCCCTGTCCGACCACGTCCGGATCTCGGAGGGCACTGCGAGACAGTTGCAGTGGTGGCTCATGGACCGCGATTGGGTCAGCGGCAGATCCCTCTTCCTACCCCAACCATGAGCACGTGGTCGTGACGGATGCGTCCCTCCTGCCTGGGGGGGACACATGGGAGAGGCGGAGATCAGAGGCCTCTGGTCTCCGGCGGAGTCCCGGCTCCACATCAACCTTCTGGAGCTGTGGGCGATCCGGCTTGCACTGAAAGCATTCCTCCCCTCTCTCAGGGGGAGTGTAGTGCAGGTGTTCACGGACCACACCACCGCCATGTGGTACTCCAACAAACAGGGCGGGGTGGTATTGTGGACCCTGTGCCCAGGAGGCTCTGTGCCTCTGGCTGGAACATCAGGGCGTGACCCTGGTGGTTCAACACCTGGCAGGTTCCCTGAACGCCAGGGCGGACAAACTCAGCCGTCGGTGCATGATGGACCACGAATGGCGTCTGAACTCGGACGTGGCGCAAGGTCTCTTTCAGCAGTGGGGAGAGCCTTGGTTAGATCTATTCGCCACCGAAGAGAACGCGCAATGTCATCAGTTCTGCGTGTTGGAATTTCCAAGGCTGCACTCGCTCGGCGACGCTTTTCGTCGCGAGTGGAGCTGCAGTCTGTTGTACTCCTTTCCGCCTATACCTCTTCTGCCCAGAGTGCTGAGGAAGATCAGGCGCGACCAGGCCCAAGTCATCCTTGTGGCTCCAGACTGGGCACGAAGATACTGGTATCCCGAGCTACTCAGCATGTCAGTCGATCCCCCGATTCGTCTGCCTCTTCAGGAGGACCTTCTGTCGCAGCAGCAGGGGATGGTCCTCCACCCGAACCTGTCCAGCCTCCACCTCCATGCGTGGAGATTGAGCGGCGGCATTTGAGGCCATTTGACTTACCTCCTGAAGTCTGTGATGTGATTCTGGCAGCCAGGTGTCCCTCCACAAAAGCGGTATATGCCTGCAGGTGGAATACATTTGTGGCATGGTGCACAGCAAAGGCTGTGGATCCCCTTTCTGCCCCCCTTTCAGAGGTTCTCCTTCTTTCTCTTGCCCAGCAGGGCTCTGCTCTGGGCACTATCAAGGGCTACCTCTTTGCCATTTCCGCCTTCTTAAGGCTACCTGATCAGTCTTCTCTTTTCAAGTTCCCTGTTGTAAATTGATTCTTGGAGGCATCACTCACATGTTTCCTCCTGTTCCTTTTGTGATGCGCCAGTGGTACTTGAACCTTGTTCTTACTTATTTGATGTGCGCTCCTTTCGAGCCACTTAACAATTGCCCTCTTCGTCTTCTCTCTCTTAAGACTGCATTTCTGGTTGCCATCACCTCTGCCAGGAGAGTGAGTGAGCTCCAGGCTCGATCTTCCAAACCTCCCTTCCTTTCTGTCCATCCGGACAAAGTTGCCTTGAGAATGCGTCCCTCTTACCTGCCTAAGGTGGTCACAGCCTTCCACATCAGGCAGTTCATCACCGTGCCCACCTTCTTTCCGACCCCGCATCCCTCAAAAGAGGAAGAGGGGCTCCACCGTCTGGACCCAAAACGTGCGCTTTCATTCTATCTGGATCACACACGCCAGTTCCGGGTGGACGACCAGCTCTTTGTTGGTTACGTGGGCGCTAAGAAGGGACGGGCGGTGCACAAGCATCTCTCGATGGGGCGTGTTGTGCATCAAGGTATGCTATTCTTTGGCTAAGAAGGACCCTCCTGTTGGGCTGCGGGCCCATTCCACTCGGGCCACGGCGGCTACTACTGCCCTGGGTCGGGGAGTCCCCTTGCAGGACATCTGTCAGGCAGCTACGTGGGCTTCGCTGCACACGTTCGCTAGGCACTACTGCCTGGACAGCCAAGTCCGGAGAGATGGCTTTTTCAGCCGTTCCGTTCTTCAGGACTTTCTGGGTTGATCATTGGTTTGCAGACACACCACTGGGGTTGGTATTTCTGGGGTAGCTATTCTAAGGTAAGGAATCTAACACTAACCCGTTTCTTTCAAATGCACAATTTACTTACCTTCGGTAACGATATATCTGTAAGAAACAGTAGTTAGTGTTAGATTCCTACCGCCCCCCCATCCTCCCCGTTCTGCGAACCGATATCTAGGGTTAAGGTTCATCCCTTTTAGGGCCCTAGTTTCATGGCACCAGTGTTGATTTTTAGCATGGCTCTGCGTTTCTGGCTCGGAAAAGCTGTGTATAAGAACTAACGTCAACGCGCAAGAGCGGCGTCTAAGTACTCCGACGTCATCCCAGCGCCAACGATGCCGACGACGGACGCGGAGCCGCAGACGACGCCTACCGACGCGCAGGGGTACTGCTACGCAAAACTTTCCGGATCTAGTCTGACGCCTGGGGATATTCTAAGGTAAGGAATCTAACACTAACTACTGTTTCTTACAGATATATCGTTACCGAATGTAAGTAACTTGTGCAATAGTACGAATAAAACCACACGTGTCCAGCAGGCCTAGGTCCGTCATCTGCTTGCGTAGCGCTGAGGACATGTTCCCCATCCCACTAAAGGATGCTTCACTGTGGTCCACCTAAGGGTCCCATACCAGGCTAAAGCCCCCCAGGATCGGTGAGGGGTCGTCCTGCGGCACGTGATCCCGCAAGATTGTCTGGAGGTAGCTGTTCTGCATCTGGTTTGGCGCATATACATTACACAATGTGAAGATGCGTCTCCCAATCCCAACATTTGCTTTAATAAAGCATCCATCCCTACTCCTAAAGAGCTTAGCTTCCCCCCGCCTGATGCCATTCCTGCACAAAATCGCCACCCCTGCCGTTTTGGTGTCCACTGTAGCCCAAAATTGGAGGGGGTATTTAGGATGCGCCATGCGCAGCACATCAACTTTTAAGAGGTGAGTTTCTTGGAGGAATATGATGTCGGGGCTATGCAGGGGAAGATAGTGCAACATTTGCTGCCCCTTATTGGGAGAGCTCAGGCCCTTAACATTAAGCGTTAAGACTTTCAAGGGGCTAGGGATAATCGCAGTCATGGTTGAGTCCAAATTAGCCCGCTCTGCTGCCCTATACTCAAGCTCAATGAGGGGACACGAGCACGGGAAGGCCTATCCATTCCAGCCAGGAATAAGTGCCACAGGATCACCCTCCCGCCACACCCAAGAGACAAGAAGGAGCAAGAAAGAAAAGCTAGGAAAAGGAGGAGGTAGAGAGATAAAGAGAAAAAATCTAACAGTGGCCAACCGGGCCATGAAATCCTGTTCCAGGGATGGGACATCCTACACCCAAGGTTCAAATAGCCCCAGAGATGTCACTCTCACAAGAACAGTTAAAGGAGGTCGGCAACCGTTGACAAGTGCATCCAGGATAGGAGCCCCTGCACCCCCAACAGCGCAATCAGGTGGCTAGTACAATGACTGGGTCGGTAATTCAATCCTACCGCCCGACAGGGGGGAGGGTCAGCCCCCGAGACAGAGCAATGAACGCATTATGAGGGCATGAGACGTTAATCAAGGGGTTGTTGGATGTTGAGTAGGCCCAGCTGTCTCCCTCCAGGGACCTGATATGTTCTATGTTTTGCTTGGCCTGCGATGCTGATTGCTCATCAATGGGCGGAGATCTTCGGCGACGATGCACAGTGGACCATGTTAGTTTGGCAGGAATCTGTGCCATGGCTGGGGTCGGGCGGGACTGGCCAGTGGCGAGGACGGGAGTCGGAGCAGTTGAGCCGCCTCCCTGTAAGACCGCACCACCCTGCGCTTGGATTCCCACGCAAAGATGAGAGCAAACGGGTGCCCCCATTGATAAGGGATGTCCATGCTCCGCATCTTGTTGGTGACGGGTTTAAAGGCTCGCCGTCTCCGCAGAGTATTGGGTGCCAAATCTTGAAAAATCTGGATCTTGTGTCCATCATATGTGAGGTCCTGCTTGGCACGTGCCGCTTTGAGAATGGTTTCCTATTCCGTGAAAAAGTGGACTCTGGTGAGAATGTCCGGTTAAACTCCCGGCCTCCCGGCAGGCCCGCCACCCGTTGGGCCCTGTCCAGGGTCGGTGGCGAGGCATCGTCCCCCCCCCCCACCCTTCATGCAGGAGCTGAGCTTCAGGATGTCCTCCCCCTCTGCTCCGAGAGGAACCCCTCAGACGCGGAGGTTGTTCCAACGACTCCGATTCTCTAGGTCTTCCTGCTTTAGTTGCAGTTCGATATGTTGCTCTTCTAAGGTGGCCAAGCGCTGCCAAAGGTGCTCCTGGTCCTCTGCGCGGGCATCAACTGTCTTTTCCAGGCCATCTACCCCTTCGCCCAGATCTGTTACTTCCTTTCTTAGCTCTCTGACGCAGGAGTGCACCTCAGAACTTAGGGAGCCAATTTCCATTTTTAGCTCAGACATAAATGAGGTCATAAATGCTTGAACCAAGATATACCGCCAGTTTCCTGTGTACGTTTGAGGGTTTTTATACGTTTCCAACACTACCAAGACCCTGATTTCACAGGACAAGTGATCTATTCCCACCTGATTTTCTGAACAGGGCATCTTTCGACAGTGGGGTGAACCCGGACTCAATCTATTTGTGCTGCAGAGCATGCGCAGTGTCAAACCTTTGGTGCAGTGTGGAGACATTTTTCCCTCTACATTGGTGATTGGGACTCCTATCCAACTTTCCTCCTCTCCCTCTGCCGCCCAAAGTACTCAAAGATAGAGAGAACAGGTCCAAGCCATCCTAGTGGCTCAAGACTGGGCAATGAGAGAATGGTACCCGGAACCTCTGGCCATGAGCACATGTTATCCAATCGGGCAGCCCGGCGGCAGGCCATCCTGTCGCAGCAGCTTGGTCAAGTCTTCCACCCAGGCCTGCACAGATTAAAAAGCGACAGTTAATGGATTTTGATCTTCCTCCTGAAGTAGTTGATGTAATCTTGGCAGCCAGGTGCCCATCAGCCAAATCTGGTTTGCAGGATGTTGAGAAATTAGGTGCCTGGTGTTTCTCAAGAAACATCCATCCTATGCATGCCCAGTAATCAGATTTTCTTGTATTTTGTTTGTTTTTAGCACAGCAAGGCCTTGCTGTGGCAACAGTTGAAGGTTATTTTCCTGCCATTTTTGAATTTTTACTTTTACCTGATCAGCCATCTTTCAAATCACCTATGTTTTTTTAATCGGCTGCCCCGCATGATCTTACCAACACACTGTGTGATGTCGTGCAAAACTACACCGACCGGTAAACTATACGTTCTCACCTACTTTATGTGCACTCAGTTTGAACCCCATGAACAATTGTTCTTTGTCTACTTACCAGCAAGACAGAATTTCCCTTTGCCATAACATTGTCCAGGCGAGTGAGTAAGCTCCAGGCATTGTCCTCGGTACCAGAATATACCACTTCTCAGAAAAATTAGTTCTCAGCAAAAAGGGTAATTTTTGCTCAAGGTAGTCGTGCTTTTCCATTTAGGGCTATCATCACCGTGCCGGCTTTCTTTCCACCACCTCACCCCTCCAAGGAGGAGGAAGGGCTTTATTGCCCCAATCCAAAAAAGAGCGCTTGGCTTCTATGTCAATAAGACCAACGTGTACGGACAGGAGGACCAACATTTCAATGGGTACTCTGGAGCTAGAAAAGGAAAAGCGGTGCAAACTCGTTCCATCTCTAGATGGATTGTATTATGTATTAAGACTTGCTATAGGCTAGCTGAAAAGCAGCCCTCAGTATGTTTGCATGCTCATTCCACCTATCCATACCTCTACACTGGCACACGTTGTGCCGGTCATTGATATTTACCTGGGAGCTACATGGGCATTCTCCGACATGTTCACAAAGCATTACTGCTGAGGAAATTTACTGCTTTGGTATCGATTCACAAGGTGAGGAATCTGGGGCTAGAAGTCTCCATTGGAAGAAACGTCTCTAGCTCTGGTGAAATGAGCATGAAAACCTTCTGGGAGCTGCTTTTACTTATCTTCAGTAACTCATTATCTGGTAGAGAGTCAATCTAACCACAGATTCCTCACCGACGTACACTACTCCCCTTCGAGTCGAATTGACTCATTTGTTCCATTAATAGGATGCCGATCAAAAGATATGCGAATGGCATTATCTGATTTTGATGGCTCCTTTCCCAGCAGTGCACACCAAGATGTGAAAGAAACCGATGTCGGCACGAAGGAGGTGATGTGTACAAATAGAGGCCCAAAGGGGACATATTTGGGGTGGGACTGAAGCGGATAATCACTGCACCGCTTAACGACATGTGAGGGAATTGCTGCAAAAGTATCTTGATCAAACTTGATGTTTGGAGGAATCCCCTAGGTGAGAAATGTGCGGTTGCATAGTCTCGACAAGAAAATGTGATAATGAAGGCCAGTAAGTGTTTAATCTGAAAGAAACACATAGTGATAGATTCCTTACCTTAGAATTAACTCCATGCATATGGGGCCTTTCTACCCCCATGTCCAGCCTCCTTATTTTCGGCTGTACATCAGCCTTCGGAGGAAGGGGAGTACTGGGAGGGGTCTGAGGACCCTCTCACAGCTCAGTGTGAGTATGACCCGGACTGGACAGAGGATCCGGGGGGGGTGCCAGTTGTCTCGACACCTCTCCTGACCTTGACATACTCACTCCTCCTCCAGTGGCTACAGAGGAGGGTGCAAGTTATGCAGTGGTGTTGCACAGCGCGGTGTAGCCCCTCAACCTCAAACTCCCTACAGTGGCCATCTGGACTAACCTCTTGACAGAAGCGCTGCAGCCAGCGGCTACTTATGCAGAGCCACTGCTGCCTTTTAATGAGGCACTTTCTGGCGTTCTTTTGGGCTTCTGGTCCAGGCCCAACACAGGGGCTCCTGTGGATAGGAACGTGGCTCATTGCCCGGCCCCGGGCGACCCAATTTTCTTCTCCCAACACCCCACCCCTGAGAGCTTAGTTGTTCAAGCTTCAGCGTCCCAGAGCGCATTCCCTACTGCACCCCCGGTCAGGGAATCCAAGAGACTGGAACAATTTGGGAAGATTTTTTCTTCTGCCACTTCAGGGCTGCAGTCTGTGAATACTGCAAGCCTCTTGGGCCGTTATTCCCACTCTGTGTGGGATATGGTGGTGCAAGTGCTGCCTCAGGGTCCGGAGGAGGCGCGGACAGTGCTCTTGAAGGCTATTGCTGAGGTGAGAGATGCAGCCAAGTTCACAATACGATGTGGCCTTGACACTGCTGCATTGCTGGGCAGAGCGATTTCCACGACAGTGTCGCTCCTCTGCCACAACTGGCTGAGCACTACTAGCTTCTCGGGGTATGTCCAGAACACCCTGATGGACATGCCCTTTGATGGCATTCGCCTTTGTGGCAACAAGGCAGATAGTGCTTTGGAGCGTTTTAAGGAATCACGGGCTACGGCCAGGTACTTGGGTCTTTCGGCAACTCGCCCTCTTCCGCCTTCTGCTTTTTGCGGCCACGGAAGTGGCGCCCCAGCACGTTCGCTTTAGAGTCACAGGCTGCAACAGTCTCACCGCGGACGTGGGACCTGCAAAGGCGCGTCAGGGGGCCAGCGGGTGGGTCAGTCCACTTCCACCTGAGCCACCACTGCCCCAAAAATTTCTAGTCTGGTCTTTCAGGCCCATCAAACGCCAGTGGGTGGCAGGATTCGCCATCACCTCCCCCTCTGGTGTGCCATCACTATGGACAGGTGGGTTTTACAAATAGTTCAAAGGTTCTACTCCCTCCCCTTCGAGACTACCCTTCCAGCCATGCCACCCCAGTACCACTGCATGTCGGGGATCATTTGGCACTTCTTCAACAGGAATTCGCGGCCCTCTTTGCCAAGGTGGGCCTTTGTGTGCGTTTCTGCGCCAGAAGTAGGATGTGGTTGTTATTCCTACTACTTACTGGTGCCCAAGAAGGACAAGGTTCTGCGTCCTATCCTGGACCTCAGGGACGTCAGTCGCTTCGTCTGGAAGTAGACGTTCAAAATGCTAACTCTGGCTCAGGTCTTGTATGCTCTCGAGACTGGATGGTAGCAGTGGACTTGCAGGATGCATATTTCCACATTCCCGTCCTGCCGGCCCACCAGTGTTACCTGCGGCTCAAGGTAGGCGATGAGTATTTTCACTTTACTGTGCTCCCCTTTGGCCTTACAGGTGCCCCTCGGGTGTTATGTTAACTAAAGTGATGGCGGTGGTCGCAGCTCATCTGCGCAGATCTGGGGTTCCAGTCTTCCCCTATCTTGACGACTGGCTGTTGAAGGCGGGCTCGCCCCAGGCAGTCATCTCCCACCTCCAGACTACGGCCAGCCTCCTGCATTTGCTGGGGTTCTCCATCAATGTGCCGACGTCGCGTCTGATTTCCTCTCAGAAACTCTTCTTCATCAGAGCGGTACTGGATACGACACAGTTTCAGGCCTATCCTCCCGAACGACGAGTCCAGGATATTAAGGCTATGACTCTGATCTTTCGGCCTCTATCCTGGGTTTCGGTCTGGATGACCCTGAGGCTGCTGGGCCTCATGGCCTCCTACTGGTTACTCATGGCCTCCTGCTGGTTACTCATGCCAGATGGCATATGCAGGCTCTACAGTGGGACCTGAAGTTCCAGTGGGCGCAGCATCAGGGGAACCTATCGGATTACGTCCAGATCTCAGAGGCCACTGCTCAACAGCTGCAGTGGTGGGTCAATGGCAGATCCCTCTCCCTTCCTCAACCGGAGTACACAGTGGTGACTGATGCGTCCCTCCTAGGAGGGGGGGTGCCACGTGGGAGAGGCGTAGATCAGAGGCCTCTGGTCTCCAGCGGCATCCAGGCTCCATATGAATGTTCCGAAGCTTCAGACGATCCGACTTGCACTTAAGGCATTCCTTCCCACTGTCAAGGGGAGAGTAGTGCAGGTGTTCTAGGACAACACCACCGCCATGTGGTACTGCAACAAACAGGGCGGGATGGTGTTGTGGACCCTATGTCGGGAGGCTCTGCGCCTCTGGACATGGCTGGAACAGCAGTGCATTTCCCTGGTGGTACAACGCCTGGCAAATTCACTGAACGGCAGGGCGGACAAACTCAGACGCAGGTGCATGATGGATCACGAATGGCGTCTTCACTCGGACGTGGTGCTAGTGGAGAGAGACTTGGTTAGATCTGTTCGCCACCGAAGATAACTCCAATGTCAGCAGTTCTGCACGTTGGAATTTCCAAGGAGGCACTTGCTAGGCGACTCTTTTCGTCGCGAGTGGAGTAGCGGTCTGTTGTACGCCTTTCCGCCTATACCACTTCTGCACTGAGTGCTGAAGAAGATCAGGCGCGACTGGGCTCAAGTCATTCTTGTGGCTCTGGACTGAGCTCAGAGTTGGGTATCCCGAGCTACTCAGTATGACCATCGATCCCCGATCCGACTGCCTCTTCGGGAGGATCTTCTGTCGCAGCAGCAGGGGACGATCCTCCACCTGAACTTGTCCATTCTCCAGCTCTTTGCTTGGAGATTGAGCTGCGGCAGTTGATTCCTTTTGGCTTGCCTCCTGAAGTCTTTGATGGCATTCTGGGAGCCAGGCGTCCCTCCACTAAGTTGGTATACGTCTGCAGGTGGAACACATTTGTGGCATGGGGCACAACAAAGGCTGTGGATCCCCTTTCTGCCCCTCTTTCAGAAGTTCTTCTGTACTTCCTTCTTTGGCCCAGCAGGGCTCTGCTGTGGGCACTATCAAGGGCTACCTTTCTGCTATTTCGGCCTTTCTCAGGCTCCTTGATCAGCCCTCTCTTTTCAAGTCCCCTGTTGTAAATAGATTCCTTAAAGGCATATCTCATCTTTCCCTCCTATTCCTTTCGTAATGCCACAGTGGGACTTTAATCTCGTTCTTACTTATTTAATGTGCACTCCCTTTGAGCCTCTTCACAACTGTCCTCTTCGTCCACTAACTTTGAAGACTGCTTTCCTGGTTACCATCACCTCTGCCAGGAGAGAGTGAGTGAGCTCCAGGCTCTTTCTTGTATACCTCCTTTTCTATCTGTCCATCCGGACAAGGTTGTGCTCAGAACACATCCATCCTTCCTGCCAAAGGTTGTCACTGCCTTTCACATCGGGCAGACCATCACTTTGCCCACCATCTTACCGCCTCTGCATCCTTCTAGAGAGGAAGCGGGGCTCCACCGCCTCGACCCAAAACGTGCGCTCTCTTTTTACTTGAACCGCACACAACAGTTCCGGGTGGATGACCAGCTCTCCGATGGCTAAGTTGGTGCCAAGAAAGGTCGGGCCGTACACAAGCAGGCTAACTCCCGATGGGTCGTCTTGTGAATTAAAGCATGTAATTCTCTGGCTAAAAAGGAAGCTCCGTTGGGGCTGCGCGTCCATTCTGCCAGGGCGACAGCAGCGACTACAGCATTGGGACGTGGTGTCCCTCTGCAAGACATCTGTCAGGCAGCTCCATGGGCCTGCTGCACACTTTTACTAAGCACTGTTACCTGGACAGCCAAGTCCAAAAAGACTTCTTCTTTGGCCGTTCCGTTCTCCTTCTGGTGTGATCTTGAGTCGCAGACCCACCACCAGGGTTGCTATTGCTGGGGTATCTATTCTAAGGTAAGGAATCTATTACTATGTGCATCTTTCAGATGAACAAGTTACTTACCTTCAGTAACGATATATCTGTAAAAAACATTTGTAGTGATAGATTCCTTACCACCCCACCCATCCTCCCCGTTCTGCTTACTGATTTCTTGGGGTGAGGTCATCCCTTTCAGGGCCCTACTTTCAAGGCACCAGTGGTCAGTATCTTGCATGGCTCTGCGTTTCTGGCGAGGAAAGTCGTGTACAGGACTGACGTCAGCATGCGAGGCCGGCGTCTAAGTAGCTGCTGCGACTTCATCTCGGCGACCACAACGCCAACGACTGACTCGGAGCTGCACAACGCCACCTTTTGACGCGCAGGGGTACTGCTGACAAAAACTTTCCGTATCCAGTCTGATGCCTGGGGATAATTCTAAGGTAAGGAATCTATCACTACTAATGTTTCCTACAGATATATCGTTACCAAAGGTAAGTAACTTGTTCATTTGTGACATTTGTTTTACATTGCAGTGTAGGTAGTCCATGGGTGATTCTGAAGATAGTGATTGACATCTCCATATTAATATTATTTTGCATTGGAAATTTCACTTCCATTGCATCCGGATCACACACTATTTGCTTGGTTAAGGCTGGTTCTTCACCCCTTGGCCTAATCGGCAGGAACACCTATAGCAAGATTTGTGATACGATTTATCAGACTACTTTCTTAGCTTTTCTGCTAACAGTAATACAGTGACCGAGATAAGTACAATTGTCATCCGCCAGATGTTCCTAGCCGTTTCTCTTTTGATTTTTACCACTGCCAATTTTGAAACAAAGGTTACAAATTTCGGACTAACGAAACTGGAGTTGTTTTTTTGTACAGTAGTGGCAGTCCTAATTGCGGTGTGCTTAGTTGTTGGGTGATTCGCATGCTACCACCTCTTCCTCAGTTATTATTTCATTTTCACCATTGAGTGTTGTGTATTGTGTGGAAAGCTTTTGCATCCTGTACTTGCGATCCAGTGGTAGGCCTCATGGCAAAAGTAGGAGAGGTCAAATATACAATGTTTTTTAAATTGGCAGAAAATTATCACATTCTAATCCCAAGTATGTGCCACAGTAGTACAGAATCCAAGAACCTCGATTATTGGATCAGCCATTTAGAGTATTTCATTTTCAGTAGTTTTTCTTATTTTCAAATATTAACTTCCTGATTTTAGGTGGCCCTGTAAAAGGTCAGAAAGAAACCTTGATTTGTGAAAATGTTTATCCTAGTCATGCAGTAGAAATAAAAAATCTTTAATGTCATCTACTCAATGTTTTCCGTAATGAAATGCTTGGAAAGCTATTATGAACTCCGAATTGATTGAAAAATGTTTTTAGAGCACAATCCTTATGAGGTTAAATATTTCAAATATCTTTTTTTCTTTTACCAGAAATATCTTGAAGTACCTGAAACAGACTTCAAGGATAGCCATTGGACCATTAAGGATATCCTCATTAACTGTGTCACAGTCACTGCCTTTATTGGGCACAATACAGTTGTACTGTTCTTCAGCTTTGGAGAATTCTGTTTCTAACAAGCTATCGACAGAGGTACTTGTACTTTATTATCATTTAAGAACTTTATTGAACTTCTGTTGCCCACTCTTTGATGTAAAATCTTTGAATTTGGGTTGGACCTTTATTTGTATTTATTTTTAACTTTGTAGCAGGTGTGGCTGTAGATGCACATGCTCTGCATACTCCTGCAATCTAGTGTTGTGCTTGGACGTTGTCCCTTGGTTTCCTTTGATGAAGTCTTTTCAGTTACAAGCTATAGTGACTACTCCTTTAGTTTGTAATGCACAATGTTAGTTTCTTTTTTCTCCTATCATTGGCTTCGGACGTGTACTGATAGGGGTCCATGTTCGGTGCCTAATAGAACTACTCACGGGACCACAATCATGGTTTATCATTGTTCGAGGATCTTTGACTCTCACAATCTCTTCGACGCCTTCCACAGGGGCCTCAACCCTCATCTCCGGCGTTTCATGACAAGACCTTGCTCTGGTCTTTCTGGTTAATCATCAGATTGCAAGATGCATATACCTTGCTCCAGGCTACTCTGCATTTTTTTCTCTCACACCCCTCCAGTGAAAGCCTGGTTTTGCAGGCGTCTGCAACTCTGACAAACCTGATTACCTGCTCGACTACTCCCCCCAATGAGGAGTCTAAACATGGAGAGGTCTTTGGAAATAGATTATTTTCTTCCACCAGTTTGGCCCTCTGATATATGAATGGCAGCTGTCTCCTGGGACTTCTCTTACCATGCTCTGAATTTCTGTGATTGAAGTCTTCCCAGGTGTCCCGGAAGTTCTCCAATTTCTCCTGACACAACAATCCAAATCGGTCATGATGCGGCCAAATCCAAAATTTGTTATTTCTTGGACACCACCATTTTAATCAGGCGGGCCATTGGCACAAGCATCGCTGTCCTCCGCCATGCCTAGCTGCAGTCAACTGGTTTTTCAGGCAATGTCCAATCGTGTTTATGAACATGCCCTTTGATGTCACTCGCTCCGTTCTGGAGTTGTTCAAGGAGAGCTGGGCCACAGCACGTGCCCTGGGTTTATCTTCACCGCCTTGCCAGCTGCATAAGCTGTATAATTCCTTTCGCAGCTTCGGCAGAGGTGCCCCATAGCACCAGCCAGTTCAGCCTCAAAAAGATGCAAAAGAAACAAATGATGGACGGAATGTGGAACAAATAAAACATTCACCCCAGTCGATAGATCTGTGTTAAATCCATTGTTCTTTTGCTCACCATGCCACTCCCGTTTAAACCTAGCCATATGCAAATAAGTTTTGACCCTTAACCTCATAGGAACAGTCCAGCCTGAACTGCTAAGCCAGGTCCTCCCTGGACCAGAAACAAGCATCCTGGGACCGGTTTTGGAGTATCACCCCTCGTCAGCCAGGCAAGCTTGAATCCAGTGGCATAGTGAGCCTGGGACCCACGTCTGGGCATACCCAGCACACGAAAGAGACACAAATGATGGGCAGAATGCGGATCAAATCAAACATTCACCCCCAGTCAAGAGATCTGGGTTAAATCAATAGTTCTTTTGCTTACCATGCCACCCCAGTTTAGACCCAGCAATATGCTAATCAGTATTGACCCTGCTCCTCATGGGAACAGTCCAGCCTGAACCGCTAAGCCAGGTCCGCCCCAGCTCAGTATTTTCGCAGGGTCATTGAGCCTCCATCCACTGCCCCCCGCCCAGCTCTACCTGCCAAACCCCTTTAGGGCGCCCTTAGTGGTGACAGCCACCCGGCTGTACAAAGATTCTTGTCAGGTTTGCAGACCAACACTTTGGATAGGTGGGTCCTGCAGATAGTTGGGAAGGTGTACTTTGCCTTTAATTGCCACTCTTCATACCATTTGCCATTCACAGAGCGACTGACGAGGGCCATCTATCTGTCATGTGGCAGAAAGGGTGGGCCCTTTTGGCCAAATGGGGCTATTGAGAGGGTGCCTTTGCCTGAAGTAGGTCGTGGTTGTTATTCCCTCTGCTTTCTGGTGTCGAAGAAGGATGGAAGCCTAATCCTAAATTGGACCAGCGCCCACTCGCGGCCTTCTTCCGAAATGAAAAATTCAAGCTGCTAACACTTGCCCAGGTATTTATTGGCTGTCCTCCATCCTGAAGACTGAAGTGTGGCGTTGGACCTGCAACGCGCCTATTTTGAAATACCCATCTTGCAAGTCTATCCGCGCTACCTGTGGTTTGTGGTGCTATAAATGGTATCATCATTGACTGTGATCTACAGAGATATGCCCCGAGGAAGGGACATTAACATCCCAAAATCGCATGAAACTGAACATGATTATTACATTGTATATTATGTAATGTTTTTATGTTTCATTTATGTTGAATTGTACCTAACAAACTTGTTACATGACTTTAATGTGCGTAAAATCATGAGTTAAGAATTCATAAAAGTATTATCAGGAAGATTAAAGAATACTAATTGAATAAAAACAAGTATTCTAATAAAATATTGAGCAGAGATTTTTCATCAAAAATGTTTTTTTACATTTTGAATGTGAATAGTGCGCATCACATCCAAGTCTGTGTACTTGTTATATATAGTGACACATCCCTGTGTGCCACGCCTACAACCCACTGCCCTGTCATAGATCAGTCACCCCTCTAGCTGGGTGCACTATACCAGTGGTGATGGTATAGATGCATGAGCCCTGTACCCCTACAGTGTCTAAGTCCATTCTTAGACATTGTAGGTGCAGTGCTGCCATTAGGAGTATATGGTGCTGGGAGTTTGTCATTACAAACTCCACAGCACCATAACGGCTGCACTGAAAACTGAGAAGTTTGGTATCAAACTTAGCAGCACATTAAACCCACACTGATGGGATTTAATGAAAAATGCACACGAGGGCATCTTAGAGATGACCCCTGAAAACAAACCTACCACTAGTGTCCAGGCTGAAAGGATGCTTTCAGCTGCCACCACCAGACCTGTTTCTGGACCCCTGGGTTGAGAGCCTATTGCTCTCTGGAACCTGAAACAATGCACATCCTTGGACGAGGTGCCAAGCCTCCTCCCCCAGGATGGGCAGGGTCCACGAAGGGGAAGCCTCAAAGGCTTGCCGCCTTTATGAGCTTCCCCAGGCCACTTGCTGCTTTCAGAAACTGGTCCCTACTGGTTCTGACCACCACTTTGGGCGTGAGAACCGGCGAGAAAGACAAGTGAGGATGAGAGGTGTGCCCACCTCTGCCAACTTCACCCCTTAGGTGGGGGAGGCGAAGTGAAGCACAACTCTCAGTCCCCGCCATCTTGCAGATAGGGGGACTCAGCCAACCAGGGAAAACCTTATGCTCCCCTCGGAGGGTGGCATAATGGGGGGTGTGCTCACCCCAACTTTTTACCTACCTGTAACGCTCCTAAATCGAGTATTTTGGGGCACCCCTGAACCTTGCTTTCTCTGACCAGAAGAATCCACAAGAAAAGAAGAAAGATCGGACAGCCGTGCCAAAGCTAACAAGAGGAGGCCACCCACTGACTTGGCCCCAGCCCTACCGGCCTGTCCAACTCAAACCTGCTCCTGCGAAATCCTGATGTGTCCGGAAGCCAGCAACCTTGAAGGACCTGCCTGCCGTCAACCACAAATACTGTGTCTGCAGTGAACTCTAAATTTGTTCATCTCCAACCTCTGGCTCAAGCCGGACACCGAGAATCTGCACCGCTCTGCACCCGCCGTCCACGCCCCGAGCTCGAGTGGGTAAACACCACAAGGAGGTCTCCTTGGCAATTCTGACCCGAGATCTGGCGACCCCTGACCTGCCCCAAGCCTCCAGCCGACGCCTGCAGCCTAAATCCGTAAGTTCCCCCAGCCGCGACCCGGAGCTGGTAGTAAGATCCGGCCCTAAAAGGCACCCCTGCACTCGACGCCCCATGGCCTTGGGTGGCCAAACAGACCGTGCCTAACCCACCTCCAACATCCCAACCTACCCCTCAAAGTGGTGGTTGCACCCAGAAGACTTTCGTCCCCAAACCTGAAGTGCCTTTGCAAACAGGAGGTTCCCCATTGCAAACAGGGCGCCCGACATCAAAACAGCCCCCTGCACCCGGCCGCCCTGGTTCCTCTGAGGGTGCACCTTTGGTGCTACTTTGTTTCCCCATTTGCCCGGAGCTAAAGTCCAGGAGCTTTGGTCCCACAACCAAGGGGCTTGCTCGTCAGCAGTGACCAACTGGCTGCTCCCTATCCCCCATTGGATAACATTGGGCTTCAGCACTCTGCACCCGGCCGCCCTAGTGCCGCTGAGGGTGTAACGAGAGTGCATCCCTGACGGACCCCTGAGTCTACCCCCAGAACCACAACTCCCACTACCAATTACTTACCTTAAAACCGATAACACTATGTTTGAGGCATATGAGCTGTAGATCATATGCTTGTGCATAGATCACCATCTAGTGTTGGGTCCGGATGTTTGCCCTTTGTTTTTGTTCGAATAAGTCTTTCCAGTCACGAGGTAGTTGACTCCTCCTTTCGGTGGTAGTGCACATGGGCATAGACTCATTCCTTAGATTTTTTTTTTCCGCCATCAGGTTCGGATGTTTATTGCAGCTCTCTGTGTCCGAGGATGACTCCGACATCGAAGAAGAGGTGCAAGTTACTCTGGGTCAGCGTCCCGTTAATAAAGACAACCCCTTGCACCCCCAACAACCTCAAACAAAGGCTCCTGTCACTCCTCGGTCTTTGGGCCAAGGTAGGCACCGACAAAAGGTTTCCAATGCCCCACCCTCAGCTCTGAAACATAGAGAAAAACCTTCTGTTTCTGGCTCAAACTGACCCCATCTCAGTGCCAACCTAACACCTTTGGCACCGAAACACCAAGCTCAAGCCGACACCACCAGCGCCAAAAGGCTCGGAGCCGAAACCTTTGACACCGAAACAGGCAACCCAGGATAAAGCCACTCCGTCAAAACCACCTCTGTGCGATCACTCCATTTCGGATCCAAAACAAAAAAAGTTGGTAATTCACCCCGATACAGGGGATATTCAGGCCACTTTACCAAAAAAGAGGAAATTAGACCCCCCAGAGGACTACCACGTTCCTTTTAAAAAGAAAAGTTTGGGTACTAACCCTTCTCCTCCTTATATCACACCTACTTCTCCTACTAATCCTAATTTATTTCACCTAATCCACAAGATGATGGGGATGGCAATCAAGATCCCCCCACAGGAAACTGATCCTTGGCAGGACTATCACACTGATCCAGATCCAGATAATGATCCAGATTTGTACCCCTCCAGACCCTCCCCACCAGATGACAACATTGGGTACGTTGAGCTCCTTAATAGGGCTGCTCAGTATCACGGGGTGGAATTGCATTCAGAGCCATTAGAGCAGGATTTCTATTTTGAGACCCTTAACTTCTCTCACATAGTCACTCATACATTACCTATGCTCAAAGGCATGTTATAAAACACTGGGAACATTTTCAAATACCCTGTCAGGGCAAGAATTATTACTCTTAGAGTGGAGAAAAAATATAAGCCTGCTCTCACCGACCCTACATACATCAAAGGTCAGTTACCTTTAGACTGTCTTGTAGTCTCTAATGCTCGCAAGAGAGCCAACTCCCAAACCTCAGGTGAAGCTCCTCCTCCAGATAAGGAGTCCAAGCTCATTGACACCTCAGTCAAAAGAGTAGCTTCACAAGCAGCTAACCTTTGGCGTATTGCCAATGCTCAAGCTTTGTTGGCTCATTATGACCGGGCTCATTACGATGAGTTAGCGAAACTCGTGCAGTTCTTACCGGACGAACACAAGTTTAAGGCTAACTACCTTATTCAAGAGGGTAAGCTCATTACAAATACATCTATCAGGTGTGCCGTAGATGCGGCAGACACAGCAGCCCATACAATTAACACCAGTGTACTCTTACGAAGGCATGCATGGTTGAGAATTACAGGTTTCAAACCTGAGGTGCAAACCTCCATCCTCAACCAACCCTTTGATAAGGAACACCTCTTTGGACCATCAGTTGACACTTCGCTGGAAAAAAATGAAAAAAGATGCAGAGGTTGCAAAGTCCATTGGGGCTTTGCAGTCACCCACCGATAGGGGTTCCTTTTGCCGCTTCTTTTATAGGGGTGGGTCAAAAAACCATATCCACCAAGACAACCTCCTCTTCTTACAAGGGTAATACTCGATCCCCCTCAACAAAAGGTTATTTCAGGGGAGGTTTTAGAGGGAACAATGGTAAGGGAAAAAGCAGAGGCAACTCCACACGCTCTTCCCCCACCAGCAAAAACAGTGACTTCCATCCTGTACCCCCGATCATTCCACTCCGGTCAGGGGATGTCTCTCCCAATTTCTCCCTGTCTGGAACTCCATCACTTCAGACAAATGGGTACTGCAAATGATCCAATACGGTTACTGCCTGGAACTTGCAGCCAATCCCCCAAATATCCTTCCAAGAACACATGCAATGTCACTGGAACATCTCACTCTTAAAGCAAGAGGTTCTCTCTTTCTCCTAGGATAACAAGCTATAGAACCAGTCCCATTACAATACCAAGGGACAGGGGTATACTCCCTGTACATCTTAATTCCCAAAAAAGATGTCTCTTTAAGACTGATATTAGACCTCAGAAAACTAAATCTCTACATCCAATCAGACCACTTTCACATGGTCACACTTCAACAGGTTCTCCTGCTCCTTCAGCAAGGTGACTTTCTGTCCACTCTTGATCTAAAGGACGCCTATTTCCATATTCCCAGTCACCCCGCTCACCACAAATACCTCAGGTTTGTGGTAGACGGCCAACATTATCAATTCAAAGTCCTCCCATTTGAAGTAACTACAGCTCCCAGGGTTTTCACAAAATGTCTGGCAGAAGTCGTGGCTCATCTAAGACGACAGCACATTCACGTCTTTTCCTACCTAGACAGCTGGCTAATAAAAGCCAGCTCGCAACAGATCTGCCTACACTACACTCGAAAAACAGTCCCACTGCTTCAAGAACTTGGGTTCACTGTAAACCTCATCAAGTCTCCTCTCCAACCATCCAACTCACAAGTGTATCTAGGAGCTACAAATAGACACTCAAAGCTGTAGCGTATCCCAACCCAGTCAGGATCTACAACATGCAGACTCTAATATCACAGTTTCAGCCTCAACACTCATTACCAGCTCGAGTGTTCATGCAATTCCTAGGAATGGGGGCATCTTGCATTTTAATCGTTCCTTACACACGACTCCGAATGCGTCCCCTACAGGAATGCTTAGCACGTCAGTGGAACCAGGCTCAAGGTCTGTTATCAGATCTAGTGTTTGTGGATGGCCGCACCAATCGCTCTCTGCAGTGGTGGAACATACAAAACCTTTCCAAGGGGCGGCCATTCTTTGACCCAATTCCACAGATGGTGCTAACAGCAGACTCATCGCTCACTGGTTGGGGAGCTCATCTTCAAAAACATACCATTCAAGGCATGTGGACTCTGCAGCAGAAACAACCCACATAAACCATCTAGAACTGCTATCAATTTTTCTAGCATTGAAAGCCTTTCAATTTCATCTAGTAGGCAAAGCTGTCCTGATTCGCACAGACAACATGATAGCAATGTACTACATACAAAAACAGGGGGGGGCACACTATCTCCAGCTCTCACAGCTAGCCCAGGGCATCTGGAGATGGGCCATACCTAAAAAAATATCTCCTTGAAGAACACCTCTCCGGAGTAAACAACCAGATTGCAGATATCCTCAGTCATCAACGACTGCAGATCCACGAATGGGAACTCCACTCTCAAGTTCTCCCAAATGTGGGGCTTCCCAGAGATAGATCTGGTTGCCACGCACCTAAACGCAAAATGCCCAAACTTCGCATCCAGGTATCCACACCCATTGTCCAAAGACAATGCGCTACTTATGAATTGGTCAAGGATATTTGCTTACGCTTTTCCGCCTCTCCCACTCATTCCATGAGCGGTTTGGAAGCTCAGACAGCAGTCCCTGACACTAATCCCAGTTGCTCCCACATGGGCCCGTCAACCCATGGTTCACACCCCTGTTGAAGCTTTCAGTACTTCCTCACCAAAAACTATACCTTACTCCCAATCTTATAACTCAGAACCATGGAGTGATAAGGCATCCAAATCCCAGTCATCTCAACCTTGCGGTTTGGCTCCTGAAATCCTAGAGTTTGGTTATCTTAATCTTCTGCCAGACTGCATGAATATTATCAAAGAGGCTAGGCGCCCTACCTGCAAGCTATGCAGCAAAGTGGAAGCGGTTTTTCATTTACTGTAACAACAATAAAATCAATTCGCTAGATGCTTCAATTCAAAACATCATTTGCGATCTACTTCATCTACAGCGCTCCAATTTAGTGTACACATCTATATGCTTACATCTTGCTGCAATAGCTGCATATCTACAAAACAGACAGTATTTGTCTCTTTTAAAAGTGCCTGCTATTAAAGCATTTATGGACCGACTTAAGTCATTCCATCCAGACTTACACCTGCTCCAGTGTGGAATCTCAACATAGTCCTTACAAAACTCATGGGTCCACCTTTTGAGCCATTGCACAAATGTGAACTGCAATTTCTTACTTGGAAGGTAGCCTTCCTCATAGCCATCACATCACTGAGAATTGGTGAGCTCCAGACACTAACCATAGAAGAGCCGTTTTTACAAATACACCAAAACAAAGCGGTTCTAAGGACTAACCCCAAATTTTTACCTACAGTCTCATTTCTGCCTTTCAATTCAACCAATCTGTTGAGTTGCCTGGGTTCTTCCCTCAACCAGATTCAGTGACAGAACGTTCTCTTCACACCTTAGATGTGAAAAGAGCATTACTATACTACATAAAAAAGAACAAAAACTTTCCAGAAAACCATGCAACTTTTTGTTGCTTTTGCTCCACCACATAAATGTAATACAATATCAAAATCAAGTATTACACGGTGGATAGTTAAGTGCATTCAAATATGCTACATTAAAGCTAAACGCACATTAACAATTCTATGGCATTCTTAGGAAATATAGCCATTGATGACATCTGCAGAGCTGCAACATGGTCTACACCACACACATTCACAAAACACTATTGTATGGATGTGTTAGCAAGACAGCAAGCTAGTGTTGGCTAGGCAGTTTTACGTACACTATTTCAGACCACTGCAACAGCTTCAGGTTAACCACCACTTTTGGAGATAACTGCTATGTAGTCTATGCACAAGCATATGATCTACAGCTCCTATGCCTCAAACGGAAAATGCTACTTCCCCAGTATGCCTCTGTTCTTGGCATATAGAGCTGTAGAGTCACAGGCGCCCACCCGCCTCCCTGGGTACCATTGCCTGTTGCAGTACAATCTAAGGATGGAGTTGATGCCCATGCGCACTATCACCGAAAGGAGGAGTCACCTACCTCGTGACTGGAAAGACTTCTTCGAACAAAAACAAAGTACAAACATCCGGACCCAGCACTGGAAGGCAATCTATGCACATGTATACGACTCTACAGTTCTATATGCCAAGAACCGATGCATACTGGATAAGTAGCATTTTCCTTTCTTCCATAGGGTAACATTGACTGTTTTTCTTGGAAAAGGTTCTAAGTGTGGAGTTTGAAAACCTAAAGTAATTCTTTAAAATGGTACTAACTAACAAAAACGATTTTACTTCTCTGTTTACAAGAAATGTCCCAGTGTAGTATCCAGGTATACTACACTGTGTAAGAAATGTAATCTCAAAAGTAACTTGCCTGTAATTTGACTCAAAATCCTACACCAAGTATATGTACTTTATTCGGAAAAGCATTGCATTATCCGTAACACTACTGTAATCAAATCAAAGTACATTTACAATTGCAATCCAAACGGTGTTACAATCTGTATATTTACTGCAAAGTACTGATCACTTACCTGTGCCAGGCTTGCTTGGTTCTAGGAAAATAAAATAACCAAAAGAATATTTTTATACAAAAACAATTGGTCTGAAGTTCAGTCTTTGAGTGTGTGAATTGCATTGGCTGACTGAGTGTGTGCAACAAATGCTTAACACTGTCCTCTGATAAAGCCTTACTGCCCGACCACAGTACCACAAATAGAGAGTAAGGTACTATCTAACTTTACCTCTGCCTACCTTTGGGGTTCCACTGGACTCTGTGCACACTATACCTCACTTTGGTATAGTATATACAGAGCCAGCTTCCCACATCCATTGCTTGGACCCAAAAGAGCACTAAGATTTTAAATTGAATGTACCAAAGAGCACCGGGTAGCAGCACAGCACTTTGTGGTGTTCACGAGGGTGAAAAAGGCGATGCCATACAGAAGACCACCATATCAATTTGGATGGTACTCTGCATCAAGATCTGCTACTTATTGGGTCAAAATGCGTCCACCACAAAGTCTGCACGCCCATTCTACCAGTGGAAAAGCTGGTACTCCTGCATTGGCTTTCATAATTCCTGTCCTGGACATCTGCCCATCGGCTACTTGGGTGTCATTCCATATGTTCACGAAGCACTACTGTCTGGACAGCCTGGTTCCTCGAGAAGGGCATTCGACCCTATGGGACTGTGTGAGCCAATTCACAGAACCACCTCCTAAATGGTACTGCTTTGGTGTCTATTCAAAAGGTGAGGAATCTGCAGCTAGAAGTTTGTATCAGAAGAGCAAGTTACAAACCTTCTTTCTGGTAGAGAGACTATCTAACCACAAGTTCCTCACTGGCCCTCCCATCCTTCCCGTTTTGTGGTCAAAGCCAATTTGATGTTGGGGTTCTGCCTTTTGGGGCATAGATAGCCTCAAAACCTACAGAAGTCAGGGTGTGGGAGTGCTGTCTTTTTAGGACTGCGAAACATTTTCTGGATCAGAACAATGTCCGTATGGAGTCCAAAGGCACCAACTACCGGCTCACACAGTTACTACTCAAAAGTTTCCAGATCTGGGAAATATTTAAAACGTGCAGCTAGAGTCTCTACCAGAAAGTGTGTTACCAACATATGTAAATTGTTCTATTTGAATTTTCACCATTTTACAACAGTTACTGATTTAGGAGACATTTCTATATTGGCATTAGTTTTCGTTAACCTCACTTAAAAAACACACGTTAGTGATTGATTCCGTACCTTTGAATATCCCATGGCATCAGACTGGATCCGGAAAGGTTTGTCAGCAGTACCCCTGCGTGTCGGAAGGAGGTGTCGTATGGCTCTGCGTTTCTCGCTGGTGTCGTAGGCGCTGAGATGACGTCACGGAGACTACTTAGGCTCCAACCATGCACGCTGACGTCAGTTCTTAATTTTTCCGTGCCAGCAAGCGCAGATCCAGTTCAAGCACGTACCCTAGTCACTTTTTGAATATCCTTTTCAGACTTTTTGTCTTCTCATTTTGAATCTTTGAGTTCTGGTGCCACGTAGGGATGCCTGGGTTTAAGTCCTGCGGGGCCTGTCGCCGCACGATGTCGGTGGCCGAACCCCATGGCGTCTGTCTCTACTGTCTGGAGCGCGACCATGACTCCTGGTCATGTTCCGACTGTGTGGCCATGGCTCCGAAGGCCTTACGGGAGCTGTCCCGTAAGCTGCTAGAGGCCCGGCACTCGTCTCCGTGCTGTTCGAGGTACAGGGGTCGATCTAGGGACCGATCGTGGAGCCATCATCATCGCTCCTCGGGGTCGAAGTCTTCACACTCTGAATCGGGTAAGAGACAACATAAGAAGAAGTTGAAGAAGCGTTTCCGCTCACTGACGTCTCCCCACCGGTCTCCGGACGAGGGGACAGGGGTTCCCACCCGGTCGCTCCTGTGGAGCCTGCGAGTCTCGTGGCCTACCCACCCTATCCGGTCCGTCGGCGACTCCTGCCCAAGTGCAAGATTTTCTTGCAGCCATGGACCGCCTGTTCCGGTCTGGGGCTCCCTCCGGCGCGCCTTCAGGACTTGAGGGCCCTCCCTTTCTGCCGGCTCCGCTGCAGGTGCTGCCGGCGGCTGCAGCCCCGGCGCCACAGGGACCTCCGCTGGCGGCCCGGCACCGCAGTGGGTTCCGTTTGTTCCGCCACCGCCTTTTCCCGGGTTTCCTGACCATTTTGCCCCTAGTTGGGACCCTAATTGGGACATGGAGCCGGTCTGACGCCGTCCTGGCACCGTTCGACAATTTGTATTCCCCGGTCCCTCCCCCACCTCCGCAGCCTGTTCCACTGGAAGTGGAGGAAGGGGACGACCCGGAGGGGTCTGAGAACCCTCTTGCATGGCAGTGCGTGTCGGAACAGAAATGGACAGAAGAGCTAGAGGATGCCGGTGGGCTTGACCTCTCCTTCTGAACTTTGTTTTCTTTCTCCTCCTGCTGTGGCCATGGAGGAGGGGGTGACATACACTGTGGTGCTCCGTAGACTAGCTGAGGCCCTTGACCTCGACCTGCCTACAGTAACCCTCAAGACTAATCTCCTCACGGAAGTACTTCAGCCGGCGGCAAGCTCTTTGGAGCCCCTGCTGCTGTTCAATGAGGCTTAACTGACGTCTTGATGGGCACCTGGTCTAGACCAGCCACAGGGTTCCTATGGATAAGAACGTAGCCAGGCGCCATCGCCCGGCCCCGGGTGACCCTGCTTTTCTGTCTACCCACCCAACCCCGGAGAGCCTGGTCAACCGGGCCTCCACTTCCCAGAGTGCATTCCCTACTGCTCTGCCGGATAAGGAATCCAAAAATCAGGAACAGTTCGGCAAGAAACTGTTTTCATCTGCCAGCTTAGGCCTGAAGTTGGTGAACACCGCATGCCTCTTGGTCCGCTATTCCCATGCTGTATGGGACACGGTTGCGCAGGTGCTGCCTCAGTGTTCGGAGGAGGCTCGGACAATGCTTTCCCAGGCTGTTGCGGAGGGGAAAGATGCAGCAAAGTTTGCCATAAGGTGTGGACTGAACACAGCGGACTCTCTGGGTAGGGCGATTTCCACGACAGTGGCCCTTCGTTGCTACTCCTGGTTGCGGTCCACTGGTTTTTCAGGGGGTGTACAAATTCTCTGATGGACATGCCCTTTGATGGCACTCGCCTGTTTGGCGATAAGGCAGATAGTACGCTAGAGCGTTTTAAGGACTCCTGGTCTAAGGCCAGGTCCCTAGGTCTCTCCACCACGCGCCCAGCCACGCCTGCTTTTCATTCCTTTCGTGGCCACGGAAGGGGTGCCCCGACACGTTCGTTCAGCCACAAGCCTGCGCAGAACTAACCTCAGTGCACCCGCAGACATGGTTGCCGCCGCGGTTGGACATTTGGCCAGCGGGCAGGTCAGTCCACCTCCACTCCCGCAGCATATCATCCAAAGGGGCTACTCCCTCCACTTCAAGACTGCCCCTCCAGCCATGCCACCTCAGTACCACCGCGTGTCGGGGGACCGTTTTACCCTTCTCCACCTGGAAATCACAGCCCTTTTAGCCAAGGGGGCCATTGAGCGTGTTCCTGTGCCAGAAGTAGGACGTGGTTGTTATTCCCACTACTTTCTGGTCCCCAAGAAGGAGAAAGGGGGTCTGCATCCCATCTTGGACCTTAGGAACGTTAACCGCTTCCTCCGGAAGGAGAAGTTCAAGATGTTGACTCTAGCTCAGGTCTTGGCTACCCTCGACCCTGTAGACTGGATGGTAGCTTAGGCCTTGGAGGACGCATATTTTCATATCCCCGTCCTGCCGGCCCAACGGCGTTACCTGCGGTTCATGGTAGGCCAAGAGCACTTTCAATTTGCCGTGCTCCCCTTCGGCCTTACCAGTGCCCCTCGGGTGTTCACGAAAGTGATGGCGGTGGTCACAGCTCATCTGCGCAGATCAGGGGTTCTAGTCTTGCCCTATCTTGATGACTGGTTGTTGAAGGCGGGCTCGCCCCAGGCAGTCGTCTCCCACCTCCAGACTATGGCCGACCTCCTGCATTTGCTGGAGTTCTCCATCAACGTGCCGAAGACGCACCTGAGTCCCTCTCAGAAGCTTCCCTTCATCTGAGTGGATCTGGATTCAATGCTTTTTCGGGTTTATCCTCCTGAGCAGCGAGTCCGGGATATTCAGCTATGATTCAGATCTTTCAGCCTCTATCTGGGATTTGTCAGGATGACCATCCGGCTCCTGGGCCTCATGGCCTCCTGCATCCTGCTAGTGCAACATGCCAGATGGCATATGCAGGCTTTGCAGTGGGACCTGAAGTTCCACTGGGCACAGCATCAGGGCAACCTATCCGAACCACGTCCAGATCTCGGAGGGCACTGCACGACAATTGCAGTGGTGGCTTACGAATCGCGATTGGGTCAATGGCAGATCTCTCTTCCCTTCCCCAACCAGAGCGCACAGTGGCGACTGATGGTTAGCTCCTGGGATGGGGCGGCCACATGGGAGAGGCAGAGATCAGAGGCCTCTGGTCTCCGGCAGAGTCCTTGCTCCACGTCAACCTTATGGTCTTTTGGGCAATCCGACTTGCACTGAAAGCATTCCTTCCCTCTGTCCAGGGAAGTGTAGTGCAGGTGTTCACGGGCAACACCACCGTCATGTGGTACTGCAACAAACAGGGCGGAGTGGAGTCGTGGACCCTATGTGAGGAGGCTCTCCGCCTCTAGACATGGCTGGAACATCAAGGCATTTCCTTGGTGGTTCAACACCTGGCAGGTTCTTTGAACGCCAGGGCGGATGAACTCCGCTGCCGGTGCATGATGGATCACGAATGGCGTCTGAACTCAGACGTGGCGCAAGGTCTTGTTCTGCAGTGGGGAGTGCCTTGGTTAGATCTATTAGTCACCGAAGAAAAAGCGCAATGTCATCAGTTCTGCGCGTTGGAATTTCCAAGGTGGCGCTCGCTAGGCGACGCTTTTCGTTGCGAGTGGAGTTACAGTGTACTATACGCCTTTCCTCCTATACCACTTCTACCCAGAGTGCTGAAGAAGATCAAGTGCGACAGGGCCAAGTCATTTTTGTGGCTCCGGACTGGGATCGAAGATTATGGTATCACGAGCTACTCAGCATGTCCATCGATCCCCCCCAACACGGCTGCCTCTTTAGAAGGATCTTCTGTTGCAGCAGCAGGGAACGGTCCTCCACCCGACCCTGTCCAGCCTCCACCTCCTTGCGTGGAGATTGAGCAGCACCAGTTGACGTCTTTTGACCTGCATTCCGAAGTTTGTGATGTAATCTTGGCAGCCAGGCGTCCTTCCGCTAAGACGGTATTCGCCTGCAGGTGGAATACATTTGTGGCATAGTGCACAGCAAAGGCTGTGGCTCCCCTTTCTGCCCCGCTTTCAGAGGTCCTTCTATTTCTGCTGTCTTTTGGTGCAGCAGGGCTCTGCTCTGGGCACTATCAATGCCTATCTCTCGCCCATTTCCGCATTTTTACGGCTTCCATATCAGCCTTCTCTTTTCAAGTCATCTGTTGTAAATCGATTCTTAAAAGGCAATACTCATCTTTTCCCACCTGTTCCCTTCATAATACCTCAGTGGGAGTTGAACCTGGTTCCAACGTATTTGAAGAATGTTCCCTTTGAGCCACTTCACAACTGTCCTCTTCGTCTTCTTACTTTGAAAACTGCATTCCTGGTGGCGATCACCTCTGCCAGAAGAGTGAGTGAGCTCCAGGCTCTTTCTTCTAAATCTCCTTTTCTCTCTGTCCATCCGGACAAGGTTGTTCTAAGGACTCGTCCTTCTTTTCTGCCAAAGGTTGTCACTGCCTTTCACATCAAGCAGACCATCACTTTGCCCACCTTCTGTCTGCCTCCGCATCCCTCGAAAGAGGAAGAGAGGCTCCACCATCTGGACCCAAAGCGTGCGCTCTCATTCTATCTGAACCGCACACAACCGTTCCGAGTGGTTGACCAGCTCTTTTTTGGCTACGTGGGCCGTGCACAGGTGGGCCATCTCTCGGTGGGTCGTTCTGTGCATCAAGGCTTGTTATTCTTTGGCTAAAAAGGTTGCTCCGGTGGGGCTGCGCGCCCATTCTACCGGGCGACTGCAGCCACTACTGCTTTGGGACAAGGAGTTCCCTTGCATGACATCTGTCATGCATCTACGTGGGCCTTGCTGCACACGTTTACCAAGCATTAATGCCTGGACAGCCAAGTACGGAAGGACGGCTTCTTTGGCTGTTCTGTTTTCCAGGACTTTCTGGTGTGATTTTGGCTCGCAGACCCACCACCGGGGTTGGTATTGCTGGGGTATCTATTCTAAGGTAAGGAATCTATCACTAACGTGTCTCTTTCAGATGCACAAATCACTATTTGTGTAACAATATATCTGTAAGAGACATTAGTTAGTGATAGATTCCTTACCGCCCCACCCGTCCTCCCCGGTCTGCAAACTGATTTCTAGGGTTAAGGTCATCCCTTTCAGGGCCCTAGTTTCATGGCACCAGTGGTCAGTTTCTTGCATGGCACTGCGTTCCTGGCTCGGAAAGTAGTATACAGAACTGACGTCAGCGTGCCTGGTTGGCGCCGAAGTAGTCTCCGTGACTTCTCGGGGCCTACGATGCCAGCGATGGACGTTGATCCGCACAACGCCACCTTCTGACGCGCAGGTGGTACTGCTGACGAAAAACTTTCCGGATCCTGTCTGACACCTGGGGATATTCTAAGGTAAGGAATCTATCACTAACTAATGTCTCCTACAGATATATTGTTACACAAGTAGTAACTTGTTTAATTTGGCGTTCATATATGCTTCAGTAGTATGTTAATGTTAATGGTTGTCTTATAAAGCGCTCAGCTACTCTGGCAGAGTATGCCCTGTAGTATTATAATTTGCTGTCTTTTCAATCTTTATCCATACAGGACTGCCTTATCCCTCTTTACAGTGAGGCTTTGCGTTCATGGAAACAACATGACGTGCGACCTTGGATCCATGCTCTGAGATACACTGTGTATCAGAATGAATTGGCTGAAAAAATCAAAGGTACTAAACAATTTTGTGACACTTAAAATGATTTTCATTTTTTTCACTCAAATAATAAGTATTTATTACTTTAAAAAATATATGCACCACTTCCAGACCCAAAGAAACAAGTAAACCATTGGTCCTAATCACTCTCCATATCTGTTATTTATGTTGATGCATCTTCAAAGTTCACAAATTCTTACATGATTGCTTGCAATACCTGGCCTGAGATCTTGAGCAAGAGGTGGTCATTAACTTTATTTAGCTCTAACAAACTGCTTTTGAAGATTCCTGCTTTTAGAAGGATAAACCCCTTGGTCTTTCATTCTCTGCTTGTGAACCCAAAGTTAGGGATACTATCCCGCCCTTGTTCTGTGCCATCAGTACTTACCCTCTTTCTGATCAGGGCTAAATCTGTTCATTGCCAGTAACCGCTTCCTTTCCTCCTCCTTTTACTATTGCCTTCTTTACTCTGGCTCCTCTTGACAACCTGATCCTACTCTGGCTCCTCTTGACAACCTGATCCACCTTGCTATCACATCATCTGCAATGACTGTTTTTAGGTCGAGCAGACCTACATTCAATGCGTAAGCATTGATTGTGTCTGCTTCAGACCTATTGCGATCCGTATTTGGGAATGTGGACACGACTCAGACGCGCGCTTTTGCAGTCTCAATTTTGACCGCGGGAGTGCGCGTCTGAGCCGCGATTGCGCACACGAACTCACAGACCCTGTTTTCGCTTCCCTCGCATGCATTAACGGCGCACACACAGGCACTGCCAGCCCCCACCCCTCTGCATGCACGCACACACACACACAGGCGCGCGCACACATACACACGCTGCCGCCCCCTGCACACACACAGACACGCACGCATACACACGCCGCCGCAGCCCTGTACCCTAAAGCACTCACAACAATGACAATAGCGTCTCGCACACAACACTACCGATCTCCTACCCTCCAGGACGGCCACTTGGCACTATCGCCAGTGGGACAAGCGCCTCGCCATTCATATCTCTATGCCCCTTGAGGATGCAGCCCCGCCTACAATCTCTACCATACTGCACCCTTTCTTGTACGTCCCAGCTCCGCCTCAACTCATGCAGCGCCCCCTTACTAATATTTGGCAAGCATTTATATTGAATGCACTTTAACCGGTGCGATTCCCTCACCTCGCGCCTCTCGTACTTCGCGGCCCCAGGCAGCAGCACCGTAGAGCCACATCGCTGGCAATGCACGCCCTTACTGTTCTTGCCAGCGGCAGACACCAGTCCAGCCTCCATGTCACTGACTGCTTGGATGAAAGCAAGCGCACGTGAAAACAAGACTGAACAAGCTCCGCCCAGACAGCGTCAACAGGCGAGGTCGTAACAGGGGCGTGCTTGGTGACGAATGCGGAAGAAGAAGGGCACGTAGAGTTAGGGTAAAGTAGAGATGGGCGAGTCAACTATATTGTAACAGTGAAAGCCAATGTGAAGCCCACGCCGAGACTGCTGAGTTAAACTTCTTTATTAAGTTAGAAGGAGGCAAGGGGCCAACATGCCCAGTCGGGCTGTTAACTTCTTGCTCCCCCCACCCCTCTGCACACATACAGACACGCACGCATACACACGCCGCCGCAGCCCTCTACCCTAAAGCACTCACAACAATGTAAAGGAAGCACTAAAAACCGGGACGTCCATTTATTTCAGCTACAGATGCGCCAGGATTGCACATGCTTACCTGTATTTAACTCTTTCAAAAAAGATGTGCTTAAATAGCAATAGCATCAGATTTAACAAATATGCCAGCAGTAGTCCACAGAAAACGGTGAAATTTCAGGTTGCACAATTTAGGAGAGGGATGTCTGTCTTTTAACAAGATCGCGGCCAAATTCCTTTCAAATGGGTTCAGACTGAGGCTGACGGAAAAAAATTGGATCATGACCGCATTCAGCCACGCCCACCCGTTAGAACGCCCGCACCATGCAACCATTCAAAAACAACTGGTTCAAATATGTTCTCTCAATGTTTCAAGCTTTATTACAAATGTCACAAAAAGATGTTAATATTTCACTATTATTCGATTTTCGGCACAATAAAATACACTGAACATAATCTTCACAAAAGTTATTTACAAAAGTTAAAGCTATTGCTATTATAAATTACAATAACTTTTATTAAAGTATTAATTATTTTTAAAAATTAAAAGCCATTGTTATTTGTAATATCAATACATCTAAGTCACATAAATACAACACATATTGCATTACAGATGTTATAAGTGTCACATTTGCGAAAGTTATAACCATTGGCATTGGAAATAACAAAGCTATTAATTTCGCTATTTTCAAAACCAACATATAAATAACAAATTTGTCATTTACAATATCAATAGCTCAAACTTTCCTAATGCGAGACCTATTGCATTGCAAATGCTTGTTTTGTTTGGTGTCAGCCTGAGTTGTCGGATTTATTAAGAAATTCAGTGGGTGCGCCATTTAAGGCTGCAGACATTGATGTGCTTTAGTCAATTTACTTCACTTCTCATCTGGTTCATACTTTGTTGTATATTCACTGAGATACTGCTGTTTTATCTTGTTTCCAGATAGCCATATGAGAATCTTGTTCTTATTAGAACTAGTAACTCTTTTTATTCTGATCTGTCCTTCAGATTTCTTGTTCAGTCCGTGCTAGGGGATGATGTCATATATTCCTATAGGTTCTGAATCGATCCCCCTATTCCTGACCCTATTCTGGTTAAACTAACTATCAAGTTAACTAACAGTCAGCCCATGAGGCAAGATAAGCCCCCATGATGCAGATACCGTTATCTGACGCAGTCACACTACGGCACAGGAACGTGTTATCTGATTAGGTCATAACGCTTGAGATCTAATTAGACAAGCGACATTCCTCCAGCCCCTGATAAGGCATACAACGTTCTCATAACAAATCAAACCTATGACAACCTGGAAAATCCGTGCGGCCATTGTTTTGATTTCACAGAGAACTTTAGTAAAGAATGTGCTAACAAGCAAGTCGTATGACATCTTTATTGACGTATCTATGTCCATCCTTACGTCAATCTCGGCACCTTTAAGGTATAAATATTGCCGATCTTGCCCTATGCAAACACACGCGTGGTGACAAGACGGAGCAGCCACACTTGCCGAAGCCCAGAAGCAGAGCAGACCCCGCTGGCAGCAGCCCCGCCTTCCTGACGCGCTGAGAGACGCGCTGCTATCTCCTGCCGAGAGACCCAGCACCGGCGCTTTCGGGCAGCCCTCGCAGGCAGCCTGGAATATCGAGAGCAGAGAAAGAGATACCATTCCTCATTCATCCTAACTTCCAGGTACAGAACTGAATAACCCCTCACAGAGAATTCTTTAGTTATTCACTTGGCAAAAACAAACTTAACTTAAACTGTAACTTTCTATTCCCGCCCACGCATTAGACTTAGGTCAGGTACACGGGGTAGGCGTATTTAGAAACACCAGTTGAGTACGTTTAGTCAAATGTATATGTGTATGTAAATATATTTTAATCATTTTAAACATCATATGGCTCAGAAACCATATCAATGTTTTTACAGTATTATTTTATACTATTGCTTTTAATGTATGCACTTTACTTAACTATAAGTATTGCAATAATATCGATCCATTTCTCTTGTACGAGAAAAGAGACTGATCAATAAATAACACCTTTTTATTGAACACGCCCGTCTCTTCCTTTTCTCTACAATCTGATGAGACTAAGAATGCACGTACTGACTGAGTAAAATAATTGCCTTGTGCTCACACGACTCTCGAGATTGACTCTTGATTAGGGGAGAGCAAAGTTGTCATGTTCTATGGTTGTCAGAAACTAAATCCCTTCTTGTCTAATCAGGGGAGTGAATTCTTTCCTGAACATTCGAGAAAGTTTCTAGCGAACTCTGAGCTACGCTGGCAAACCCAAAACTTAAGCCTAGTATCGACAGTAGTAGACCTAGTTAACGTCTGGCCTAGGCCTTTACTGCTGTAGGTATTATTCCAATGCGCAGAGCCTATTGGGAAGATAGGAACTACACTACATGGCGCCCAACGCGTTTGGAAAGGGCGATAAAACTAACGTAAGACATTTAGAGTAACTCAGTCGTGCTTTCTCACTCAGACCCCTTTTCCCACATACTCCAAAGACGTCTGGAGTGGGTGAAAGGTAATATCCTCCAAAACCTCGCAGGAGGGAACTCCTATGTATGGTTCTTGGTTTAATCAACGTTGAAGGATACACTGTTCGAAAATATTGTGCATCTAATCTTTGGTTCCATAAGAAACCTGATCTGCAAACAAAAGGAATAACCTTTCTAACAGTAAAATGTCAGAAAGTGATGAAGAAAGAGAGGCAGTTAGATTAGCAACTGAACTCGCAGCAGCTGATGCTACCATGCAGGCTGCAGACGGGGATATAATACTCATCCCGGTCATCAAAAGGAGATCTATAACTCTAAAACTTATAGAAAATGGACTGACACCTAGAGGTGGCACAGTCATATTCGTAATTGAGGCACACGAATATCGGCAGACAGAGGTATACTATTCATGGATACATTTTCCAGCAGCTAATGCTGTAACTAAGTACTTCCACTATTACAAAATAGAGGAACCTCCTAATGAGTACACTCCTTTCGAGTAGGTGGAAGTACCACTCAAATTCCAAGAGCATTTGCTCTTATTTGATGGCGCCCTAAAACATAACAATCACATTACAAGGCTCGGTCCTTTAGGTAGACCAGGAGCAACGTGGCCGGTCTTAGCCGGATACACACCACACCCAGACATCGAAGGAATGTCTACAGGAGAGCTGTTAATACAGCTAAAACAATTACTAAAAATTCATAGACAATTAGTACAGTATGTAATGCGGACTTCAACAATTCAGCCAGCGATTAAACTTCCACAGCTGACCCCTCACCAGGGGAACACAAATAAAATTACACCACAGAACATCCAATCGTGCCTAGGTAAAGTTCCGGCTAAACGGGAACAAATACCATTCTGGTTGGCACAGAAAATCACCCAAATAGAGGCGGTGTTTCCTGACACCACCCCGCTGGAAAAACACAGGATTCTGACTATCTGTCTTCCAATGGGAATCGCACCACACATAGAGGACTGTGACACTTGGGGCACAGTCTTTGCTTCCATCTACACAAAAACGCACGGTGTTCCATCCATTTCGGTAATACCAGATGTGCTAAAACAAATTCAGGACGAATACGGTCCAGAGCCTGCTTTAACTCTTGGTATGAAATTACTGAAAGACTTCAAGCAGGTCTCGGCTATATTATTAGCCAACATAAAAGGTGAAGCAGCAAACGTGGCGATCCGCCAGAGGTTAAAAGAGACAGATATAGCAGACCAACCAGCTGAAATTGCCAGAATCATAGAAAAATCCTATGAGGAACTAGGTAGAGATAGTTTAGGTGGAATACCAGTAAAACCGCAACTGACTGAAAGTCCAGAAAAAATATTTTTTCATAATAATTCACCAAAAAAGAACTGGGATGGAAACAAACAATCCAATCCTAAAGAAAAGAAATTCCAGTCCAGAGGAAGGTCTCCAAGGCGAAGAGAAAAATCTCCAAACCGAAGACAGAGGTCACCGCAGAGTGACCCCTCTGGGAATAGATATAACCTTAGAAATAGGGATAATATTAAAAAACCTGATAGATATCAAGACATTGATACACGTCCCTCTCAATCTTTTCAGAATTCCTCGCAGAAATCGGAAAGAAGAGGACGATCAGAACAAAGAGAAGAGCACGCCAAGTCCAAAGACAAGGAACCTGCTCAGCTAAAAAAGAAATTACAATTTCCAAAAAAGAAGGTAGCCAGTATCAAGGTAGTTAACAATGCCGAGAATACTGAGGACACAACTGAAAAACGGAGAGTGGGCTCAGACAATGCTAGACAGTGCAGCAGAGGTGAGCATAGCTCGCAAAGTCCTTATGAATCATCTGGAGACAGTGGACACGAATGAATATCTTCAAGTGGAAACTGCAGACACCAGAGTTAGCAAACCCCACAAGATATACGAGATAACATTACGTATAGAGGGAGATAAGACTAGGAAAATAAGGGGACTATTTTGGGATAATCTCTCCAAGGGCTATGATATCCTTCTAGCTGAAAAAGACTGGCCGCCAGAGTTTGTCAGGGAGTGCCCTCATGGCGAAGAAGTAATTATGCCTGCCTTCTCGAATCAAATCCCGATTCATAAAAAATATACACTTGCCAGAAAGTGGGCAGTGGCTCTAGCACCTGCTTTATATAAAAATCATGTAGGATGGGATGAGGATTCTCCTCCTCACAAAATCCAGTTAAAATCACAACCAACTGCACAAAGGCAGTACCCAATTAAGCAAGAAGCTAAAAAACAGGTAAATGAAATACTAGATCAGCTAGAATACCAGGGGGTGATTGAAACTTGCACCTCACAAATGAACAATCCTTTGTTTCCGGTCTCCAAACCAGACAATTCATATTGTCTAGTTTTGGATTACCGACACCTTAACACATGTTGCAAAACTTTTGCAGTGCAAAACTCACACAGTGCTGCACTAATGAATAACATAGTGCGCAAAAAATACAAAACAACCTTGGACATCTCCAATGGATTCTTTTGTCAAAATATAGCAACAGAGAGCAGATATTTAACTGCATTCTCAGTAAATGGCACTCAAAAACAATTCTGTCGGTTAGCCCAGGGGTACAAGAACAGCCCGGGGGTATTCTCAGCGAGAGTAACAGAATTACTACAACTATATGATGATGAAGCATTATCTTATGTCGATGACATTTACTTAACAGATGATGACTTGGAGACTCACTTGAAAAGAGTGAACACCATAATACTTGGGTTCGCTGCAGAGGGTTACAAATTCAACTTTAAAAAGTCCAGAATTGCCCATCTGACGGTCCTATTCTTAGGATATGAGTTATCAAGTGAAGGCAAAAGCCTGGCTGACAATTTCCTAGAGAAATGTGCCGTACTCCAAGCACCTAGAACACTAAAAAACTTAGTCGATTCTAGGCTTCCTAAATTTCGGAAGAACATTCATTGCAAATTACGCAGAAAGGGTCAAACCCCTTTATGATCTAATTAAACCAGACTTTAAAAGATCCAGTTGGACTCAAACACACACAGAAATTTTGAGATCCTTACAAACAGACATGCTAATTAAAACAAAATTAGAAACACGTGATAACACACGCAATCTTGTGATCCGAGTCATCCCAGGGAGATGCGGATTCACATACCTAACCTCTAATGAGGGAGAAAAGGTACCAATTGCATTCAAATCACACTTGTACACGGAAGCTGAACAGAAATTCAGCAATAAAGAACAATTTGTTCATGCAGTTCAAACCGCAATAGCTAGAGAAAAAGACATAGCTGACGGTAGACATATCACAGTCAGAACAGCTGAATCAGCCTTTGAGGCATTAACAACACCGTGTAATTTACCAACAACAACATTGGATCCAGAATGGTTACAATGGGTAAATTCAATCACAACGGACAAAGTATACTACTTCTTTGATCCAGAACTAGAAGAAATGGTAAATCTAGAATATGAAAAGACGTATCCTCTGCCAATCGACATTCTGCCTCTACGACATTACGCCTGTGTAATCTATACAGACGGGCATGCTCAACCCTCCGTTTGGGGAGAACAAGCATACAACCCCACATGTGAGATTACAAAAGAAGTGTGGCGCGGAGGTAAACTAAGACCTCTATTAACAAAATCACACTCAGTAGAAACTAATTCAGAAAAACAAACTGAAATAATAGCATTGAAAATGGCGCTAGATAATGCGGATCGCGAATTCCCGACACTTATAGTGTCAGATTCATATTACTGCGTCAAATCATATAACAGCGATTTGCAGACATGGATTCAAAACGGCTACAAAGATGACACAGATGCACCAATAAAGCAGAAACTGCTCTGGGAACAAATAGCTCTTTTACAAAGAGAACTACCAAAGACTCACGTGACTCACTCACTGAGTCATCAGCGTGATGGCGTTCACGTTGCAGGGAATTTATTGGCTGAAACAGCCGCAGCGGCAGCCACTAAATCGGCTCCCGTAGTTCGAAAAAAGCGTACATTAAAATACATTGACGGTGAAACAGTGCTGGTGGTGAAAACGTCATCAAAAGGCGACTGCTCAGCGTTACCGATCAACTATCCACTCAATTATACATACATAATCGATGCAAACTCCGTCCCTTTTGCTCGAATCCCTGGAGTGGGGGATAGAGTGATTCCAAACATGGACAGGAGACACTTGTTAATCGCAGACGCACACATGGGCGAGGGTCTCAAACACCATAAATTAAAAGATTCTCTGGAAGAATTACAATCACGGTACTGGTGGCCAGGCATGAGCCTGCGTCACACCATGTTTGTAAAACGCTGCCCAAACTGCAATAGAGATCGCAGTGGGGAGAGAAAGAGTTTGATACCTCGTCGTATTACGGCAGATAATATCACCAGTAAAAAGCAGGGCTTGCGATTAACATATACAGGCTAGTTTCCACTTATAATGTAGATCCTCAGCACTCGGCTGACGTCCGGACTGTTATACAAAGATTTGCGGGTCTAAATGGCATATACGCTAAGAGCATGTTACGTTTGACCATTGTTTTCACTCAGGCCCACAAGCCTGGGGGGAAACATGGCCAAATGAGCACAGCCCAGCGGGAATCTTCTCACTTCCTTCCTGAGGGTACGGGATGGTGTAAAGAAAAAACCAAGGCAGAAAGCAATCTATAATGGAAAGGATATTAGGTTCGGGAGCTGGGTGGGTAAACATCTAATAAGTGTCCAACGTAGTCTAAATAACTTGCCAAGAAATTCTCTGAAGGAATTCAGTCCGTACGAATTATTATTTGGAACTAGAATGATTATCTCTGACCTCGACAGTCAGACTTCAGTGGTTAAAGAAAAAAGCTTTGATGTCAAAGACCGTTTGGCTATTTTGCAGGACTTAAACAAAACAAGAAAAGACCTGAGCAACATACAGTTGAAACAACAGCCAACAACCACTGAAGAATCACCACCTGTCCCAGCAAGACCTGTCTGGATTCCAAAAGTCGGGGATCTAGTCAGGGAGAAGATCGCGGTAAAGAAGGAATTTGGGCCTTCTTACAGAAAAGCAGTTCCTGTCTTGTCTGTCAACGGGACAAGGTCAGTTGTACTACCGCCACTTGCTGGAAAAAAGGAGAACTGAATTGTATCCATCGACCTGGTAAAACAACAACATGTGGCCGATAACAAACAGTAGGCCAAGTGGACTCCCAATAAGTAGCAGAACACCAAGGTTTGCTACCAGTACAGAGGTCCTAACAAAGAGGCTCATCACATTCGAAACGCCTACAGAAGAACAACAAGGACTATGCAACAATGCAATAGAACTAAGACCTCTGAAAACCCAAATAAAAACATTTAGCAGAGACACACCAATCTACAATGAAGTACCAAGTGAAAATGCAAGACACAAAAATCCTGAACCAATTGGAACAATTGACAGAACTGCATCCGGCTACTTCATAAACTTCGATGATTCCTCTGAAAGCCTCAGTGAATCAAAGACACAGCCATCATCAAAATCCTTTAAAGACAAAGCTAAGGAACTTTTGAACCAACTGAAAGAAACATATCTGATTTCTCCATGGATTGAATTTTGGGTGGGTTTTGGTGCATTTATCCTCATACTTTGGCTCATCATGGTATTAACTTTGGGACGCTTCATTGAGGGAAAATATGCTAAAATGGACACAGCAAGTCAGAACATCAACTTGGTCCTCAAACCACACACATCTTCACACGTCGAGAAAAGAGAACTTTCTTCAGAACTTTCTTCAGCCAACTTCACAGCCAATCCTATACCGGGTGGGGTAGCATGGGACAACACTGACTATGAAATTTATGGTCCGGTCGAGATCCTGAAATATCCACACCAAATTAAGATCTCATTGAGTGACTTTGTGAAACCAAACTCATTTGCTGATGATTGGGACTTCAAAAGCATTAATAATATGATGTCTGACTTAGTAATGTCTGCTAAATTTACCAAACATGATTATTTGCAAGGTTCTACAAATTATGACAGTATGTATTGCTATAACCACTATGGTAATCACTTTTTACATAGATCTGCACAACCTAGAAATGTTTTAAATTATAATCAATGGGAACATTGTGCAACACCTCCAAAAGGGAGCTCAAGAACCGTTTATGACAAATATTCATATTTTTCAGGTTTTAACACAAGTAATGCTGAAACATTTTATTTTAAATTGTCAAACAAGACAGGGATGAAAACCATGATAACCAACACAAAATTGATATATTCAGACTCATTTTTTGAACAAATGAATACTTTTGGATTTGATTATTGGGACAAAAATGTTGATTTGAAAAGTGTTTGGGGTACAAAAGAATGGCAAGTACAGGGTTTAGAAGCTTTGTTTAGAGCTTGCATGATCCCAGAACAAATGATATTTTTAAATGACACTGTTCAACAAACCACCTGTCTTGGCCTAGCCAAAATCAAAGATTTAAATAAACCGTCTATTCCAAAGCCAATAATGTTTAGCAATAGCTCTGATACAGATGAAGAGATAGACGTAAACCATATATTAAACCAAAACAGAACACATCCTGATTGGAAACAATGGTTAATCTGGCCCACAGATACAAATAACTGTCAAGACAGATTCCTGAATAAAACACAGGGGTTCAAAATGACCAGGCCAGACCCTAGATATCCCCAAAGACATCACCCAGGGATAATAACAACCTACAGTGTGGGCAAATTATGCCTTCAATGGCTACAAACTTCCACACTGCCTGAAATTAAGCAACACCTAACTTTACTTACTGATGGTGCTGACTTGCGTGATTTCATAATGGGACCACGCAAACAGCGTCAAAAGCGTTTCATAGCAGCCTCTGTATATGCAGCATACAATGAGGCCTGGAAGGTTACTCAAATTGAGACAGCAGAAAGAATACGGGAAATTGACCGTATTAATTTGGAAAAATCACTTTCTGTAGTGGACAATGGGTTAATGACTCTGTCCTCCAGAATTTTTTCATTGGACAGCATTGTGTCTTCAGCAATCGACATATTATCGCAAGACTTACTGTTATTACAACATGGTCAGTCACAATTGCGTTCTATTGTACAGCTTGGCTGGACGTTACAAAATCTACGTTCAGGCTATGTGCCTTGGCGTTTAATCAACACAACGTCACTATTCCAAATCTTTAACCTTACTGATAGACAAATCGGTATGGCGCAAAAGGGTGCTGATTATACAATCTTGAGCATTGAAAAACTAGAAAGATTACCAATGACAATGTCAGAACGACCTGTCAGTGAATGGATAATCCACGGAATCATAAATATTCCAATCTCAACCTTCAGGTTTCAATACTGCCAAAAATATATACAGGCTGGCATGTACGAGAAATTGGGAAAGGGGTACCTTAAAACAACTTGGAACCTGCCCTATTCACATGCATGTGTCAGTAATAAAGGACAGAAAGTGTTTCTTAGTGGCAACAATTGTGCTATGTCACTAAGCGGCACGCTTCTGTGTAACGGAATTAGTTTGCATGGAGCCTGTGAAGGGAATTCATACAACCTTTCATGTCACCAGCAAGGCGCACCTGCAACTGAAATAGAACCATTCTTTCAAAGACTCTATAATGGGAGTTACATTCTTATTGTAGACCGCAGATGTTGTAGTCTTATGCCCGGGACTCCTTATCTAGTCACTACGACTGCGAAGGTCAAGTGCTGTGGACGTTCTTTGTTCCCCAGCTCCTTTCCAGACAGGGAGGCAAGGGCATGGCCCAATTTGAAAATTACTTCTATTCGAATAGATACTTTAAGCAGAATGAAAACAGTGCTTCTTCAGACGCCTACCAGGCTCTCGTCATCTAAAGAAACGTATGATCTACAAGTCGCAAGGACGACTGCAGAGATACATACATTATTATCTACTAATTCCCCCGTACATTTCGCGGAAATCCTGAGCGAAATCTTAAATATTTCTGATACCACTGGGGTCTCAAAGGTATTTAAGACAGTATTTTCGATGGCATTAACACCATTCAAAGCCATACTGGGTATTTTTCCAGATTTCGTCCATTCGATTTTTGGCGGACTTCCCCTGATCCTGGGACTAATTGCAGGAATCCTATTCTTAGTCCTTATTTTTCGTTATGGCAACCCATGTCACAGATCAAACTCTCGCGACAATGGAAGATACAATCCTAGCCATTGGATACCGGGACCGGATATCAAAAATCCTGGGACTCTCCCGGCTTAGAGACCTGAACATGACTTGGTTTCTATCATTTCGACCAATGTGGCAAAGGTGTGTTTTACCTGTATTGAGGTGTCTGCTATGCGGAGAAGAATGCGTGTTAGACACCTGTCTGACGCTACAATCGGATGCGCCAGTGGATGCAGATACATTGTTGGTTCCTACCAAGGTTCACGCTTTGTGCTGCCCTCAAAGGCTGCCAATCCTGATGACGGCATTCGTGGAATCTTCACCACTACGATTGAAGAGTAGTGAAGTTCAAGATGAAAGCAGCATCGAACAGGTACGACCTTCTGTCAGCAATGCGAATCAGAATGTCAATGGAGACAATCATGCGCACGAATGCATGGTTACACCTATTTCCGACTTAGTGGAACTTTCCCATGAAGCTGTTGACAGTTTTTTCGAAAGCCTTAATGATATGATGTTCTCTCCAGAACAGAAATAGAGACTTTTGAGCAAGCTCGCACACGGCGTTCCCTGAATTCGGCCTTCAACTTTAAAAATAGTCACATGAACAGTTTTTCCCACCAGTTCACGGACAGCAATTTTTTAGCAGCCCCAAATTATTTTTTACAAAATTTTCGGGACACTTATCTTCTGCTTAAAGTAAGAAACTATTCCTAGAGAACTAAGATTTCTATTTTTAGATACTTTAAAAATATTAGTTGCCCGCTGGTATGTTCACAAATATTTTATTATGTGATGAAATGGTCTCGAACTTCCTTTCTGTATAGCCATATTAAGAGCCATTTCATGTGTATTTCTCATATACCAAATAAGCAATATTGTCTACAAATGCGTGTTTACTTTAGCGTTTAATTCATAGCTTAAGTGCATACAATATATATGACTGCAATTTTTCAGTATATTTGAAAATTTCAAAATGCATTTATGTATTTTGGGGTGGTAAGGTATACACTATACTCTATAGTATGTTGTACTATGTTATACTATGCATAGATTAAGTAAATATGACCATAGTTAGCGTGGAGTGGGTGTCATGTATTCCTATAGGTTCTGAATCGATCCCCCTATTCCTGACCCTATTCTTGTTAAACTAACTATCAAGTTAACTAACAGTCAGCCCATGAGGCAAAATAAGCCCCCATGATGCAGATACCGTTATCTGACGCAGTCACACTACGGCACAGGAACGTGTTATCTGATTAGGTCATAACGCTTGAGATCTAATTAGACAAGCGACATTCCTCCAGCCCCTGATAAGGCATACGACGTTCTCATAACAAATCAAACCTATGACAACCTGGAAAATCCGTGCGGCCATTGTTTTGATTTCACAGAGAACTTTAGTAAAGAATGTGCTAACGAGCAAGTCGTATGACATCTTTATTGACGTATCTATGTCCATCCTTACGTCAATCTCGGCACCTTTAAGGTATAAATATTGCCGATCTTGCCCTATGCAAACACACGCGTGGTGACAAGACGGAGCAGCCACACTTGCCGAAGCCCAGAAGCAGAGCAGACCCCGCTGGCAGCAGCCCCGCCTTCCTGACGCGCTGAGAGACGCGCTGCTATCTCCTGCCGAGAGACCCAGCACCGGCGCTTTCGGGCAGCCCTCGCAGGCAGCCTGGAATATCGAGAGCAGAGAAAGAGATACCATTCCTCATTCATCCTAACTTCCAGGTACAGAACTGAATAACCCCTCACAGAGAATTCTTTAGTTATTCACTTGGCAAAAACAAACTTAACTTAAACTGTAACTTTCTATTCCCGCCCACGCATTAGACTTAGGTCAGGTACACGGGGTAGGCGTATTTAGAAACACCAGTTGAGTACGTTTAGTCAAATGTATATGTGTATGTAAATATATTTTAATAATTTTAAACATCATATGGCTCAGAAACCATATCAATGTTTTTACAGTATTATTTTATACTATTGCTTTTAATGTATGCACTTTACTTAACTATAAGTATTGCAATAATATCGATCCATTTCTCTTGTACGAGAAAAGAGACTGATCAATAAATAACACCTTTTTATTGAACACGCCCGTCTCTTCCTTTTCTCTACAATCTGATGAGACTAAGAATGCACGTACTGACTGAGTAAAATAATTGCCTTGTGCTCTCACGACTCTCGAGATTGACTCTTGATTAGGGGAGAGCAAAGTTGTCATGTTCTATGGTTGTCAGAAACTAAATCCCTTCTTGTTTAATCAGGGGAGTGAATTCTTTCCTGAACATTCGAGAAAGTTTCTAGCGAACTCTGAGCTACGCTGGCAAACCCAAAACTTAAGTCTAGTATCGACAGTAGTAGACCTAGTTAACGTCTGGCCTAGGCCTTTACTGCTGTAGGTATTATTCCAATGCGCAGAGCCTATTGGGAAGATAGGAACTACACTACAATGATGAACGGAGCGTTTGAGCAAATGAAACATTCACCCCCAGTCAACTGATCTGGGTTTAATCCATCACCATTCTTTAGCTCACCCCCCCACCCCAGTTCAGACATAGCCATATGCAAGTCAGTCTGACCCTGTGCCTCATGGGGACAGTCCAGCCCAAACTCCCAAGCCATGTCTTCCCTGGACCGGAAACCAGCATCCTGGGACCGGTTTCGGATTCATAATCCTCATCAGCCAGGCTATCTTGAATCCAGTGGTAGTGAGCAAGGGACCCACGTCTGGGCATACCCTGCCAACTTAGGGCGAACAAACCAATACCAAAGGGGATGATGGACGGAGCGTTTGACCAAATCAAACACTCACCCCCTGTCAACTGATCTGGGTGTAATCCATCACCATTCTTTAGCTCACTCCACCACCCCAGTTCAGACATAGCCATATGCAAATCAGTCTAACCCTGTGCCTCATGGGAGCAGTCCAGCCCGAACTGCCAAGCCATGTCTTTCCTGGACTGGAAACAAGCATCCTGGGACCGGTTTCGGATTCATAATCCTCATCTGCCAGGCTATATTGAATCCAGTGGTAGAGTGAGCAAGGGACCCACGTCTGGGCATACCCTGCCAACTTAAGGCGAACAAAGTGATATGTGTTTTGCTGTTCACCCTATGTGGGAAGGGTATGCCCAGACGTGGGTCCCGTGCTCACTATGCCACTGGAGTCAAGCTATCCTGGCTGAAGACGGCTGATAGCCAGAAACCAGTCCTAGGATGCTTGATTCCGGTCCAGGGAAGACATGGCTTGGCAGTTCAGTCTGGACTGTTCCCATGAGGGAAAGGGTCAAGACTGATTTGCATACGGCCATGTCTGAATTGGGGTGGCTTGGTGAGCAAAATAACGGTGGATTAAACCCAGATCTCTGCCTGTGGGTGAATGTTTAGCCATTGTGCAACATTCCGTCCATCATATTGTGTGTTTTGTTGACTTCTATTACAGCTCTATTTTATTTGCAATTTGTATATATACAATTGTTTTAATTATTTTGTTTGGTTAAAGTAATATGTAAAGCTGTGCTGAATCGTGTGCACACTATACAAAACCTTGAATTAAAGAATGCTTGGAGTGATAAAGGTAACCTTTAGATAAAGAAGTAGGCAGATGACACTCTTAATAGAGTTGTACCTTCAAATATCCTATTTATTGACCCTCGTGCTCTCCCTGGGCACCAGTACACAGGAGGCTGTATCCTTGTTTTTTCAGACTTTGACACCTTTCAAGTACTTCAAAATGTCCTACATGACGAAAATGATGAGGTAGATAATTCGCTGTCCATTCACAGTACTGATGTTGACCGGTCTTGACCTAAATCTGCATCATACCAGCAGGCTTGACACTTCCCTCTAATCTGACCTACCTGAACCTTCAGCTGACTTGAGAGAGCTTGGTATTTCCCTCCTATTCACGTAAGGTGAATCCAAGCTTATTTCATACTGTGACTCCAGACACAGAATCAAAATGTATCAATGCTTACCAGGAAAGTCTTTGTTTCAGCCAGCTTGGCCTATCTGAAAGAAACAGGTTAGTATTAGATTCCTTACCTTAGAATACCCCCAGGCGTCAGACTGGATCCGGAAACTTTTGCGTAGCATTACCCTTGCGCGTCGGTAGGCGTTGTCTGCGGCTCCGCGTCCATCGTCTGCGTCGTTGGCGCTGGGATGACGTCGCTGGAGTACTTAGACGCCGCCCTCGCGCGCTGACCTCCGTTCCTATTTTTTCCGCGCCAGCAAGCGCCGATCCGGGAACCCTTTAGTCATTTTTTGACTAAACTTTTTTGATCTTTTGATCATCTTTTTCGAAGTCGAACGACTCCGACAGTGCCGGTAGGGATGCCAGGGTTTAAACCCTGCGTCGACTGCAACCGACTGATATCGGTTACCGACCCCCATCGCCAGTGTCTTCATTGCCTAGGGCCCGAACACGATGACAAGTCGTGCCCCGACTGCCGGGCCTTGACGTCGAAGGCTAAGTGGGAGCGGTGCCGTAAGCGCCTCGAGCTCCGGCAGTCGGCCCCGCGCCGTTCGAGGTCCCGGTCCGGTAGGAGGTAGAGGGACCGGTCGTGGGGCTGGAGTCATCACGGCTCGGAGGATCGACACCACTCCTCGAGCTCCAAGTCCCTAGGTAAGAGACACAAGATGTCGAAGAGGCGACATAGGTCTTGCGACTCCCCCTGACGTTCCTGCAACGTCGCTGGGGGTTCGGGTGATATCGCCCACTCGGCTCAGTCTGAGCCGGAGGCGTCGCGGCCTGCTCCATACCCGCCGGTTACTGGGCAGAACGCGACGCCGGAGCAGATTGACGCCTTCCTCTCGGCCATGAGGTCGCTCAATCCTCCGTTGGGTTCCGCGGCGCCTTCGGACCCCGCGGCCCCGACTGGGAGCCCAAGCGGGCCGGGTGCTTCGGCCCTGGAGCCGTCTGGTGCTTCGGCCCCAGCGACGTCGGTCCAGATGCCACAGGACTCTGCCGGGCCCGGATCCAGGTCGTCGCCGGTCAACCTTACGACCTCGCCGGCGCCGGCTCCTACGGTGTGGCCCCCGGCGCCGACCTCGGTCGACGCCGTCCCCAGTCCCTCCCTCGGTCCGGTTCCGACGTCGGAACGGCGTCGCTCGACGCTGCTTTCAACGCCGATGGGAGATTTTTACTTCCATGATCCGGCCCCATCTTTTGACCCTGAATACCAGGAGATGGGTGGCGAGGCGGATTGGGAGGGGTCTGAGGTCCTTAAACCGCAGGCAAGCTCTTCGGAGCCTATGTTGCCGTTTAACGAGGCCTTGTCTGACGTTCTTCTGGGCACCTGGTCCAGGCCCGCTACAGGTACTCCTGTAGATAGGAATGTGGCCAGACGCCACCGCCCGGCTACGGGCGACCCTGCCTTCCTGTCCACCCACCCCACCCCCGAGAGCCTGGTCATCCAGGCCTCTAACTCCCAGACCGCATTCCCAACGGCTCCCCCCGATCAGGAATCCAAGAGGTACGAGCAATATGGCAAAAAGATATTCTCCTCCCGGAGTTTGGGATTGCGGTCAGTTAACACCACTTGCCTCTTGGGCTGTTATACCCACTCTCTGTGGGACACGGTCGCGGATTTGCTGCCACAATGTCCGGAGGAGGCCCGGACTAAACTCGCCCAAGTCCTTGCGGAGGGTCGAGATGCGGCACAGTACTCCATGAGATGTGGACTGGATACCACGGACTCGCTAGGTAGGGCGATGGCAACGACGGTGGCGATTCGTCGGCCCGCCTGGCTGAGGTCCACCAACTTTTCGGCTGATGTCCTAAACACCCTTATGGACAATGCGTTTGATGGCCGTCGCCTTTTTGGCGACAAGGCAGACAGTGCGCTTGAGCGCTTTAAGGACTCCAGGGCTACGGCCAAGTCCTTGGGGCTGTCGGCCCCGCGCAAGCAATCTGCTGCCTTTCGCCCCTTTCGTGGCCAAAGAAGGGGCGCCCCCACGCGTCCTGCCAGCCACGGGCCGCAGACTACCATCCAGCACGATGGCGGACGTGGTAACCGCCGTGGCGGTGCCCGGGGACAACGGCACGGCCAGTCCACATCCGCCCCCGCAGCATCCGCCTCAAAGCCTTCCTAGTCCGAGCTTTCAGTCCCATGAGACGCCAGTGGGGGGCAGGGTTCGCCATCACCTCTCCCACTGGCGCAACATAGCATCGTACAGGTGGGTGCTGCAAATCGTCCGAAGGAGCTACTCCCTCCCCTTCGAGGCGACCCCTCCAGCCATGCCATCGCAGTACCACCGCGGGTCGGGGGATCACTTGAATCTTCTGTGGGAGGAAGTTACGGCCCTCTTGGCCAAGGGGGCCATCGAGCGCGTTCCTGGGCCAGAAGTAGGGTGTGGTTGTTACTCCCACTACTTTCTGGTTCCCAAGAAGGACAAAGGGGGCCTACGCCCTATCTTGGACCTGCGGAACGTCAACGGCTTCTTCCGGAAGGAGATTCAAGATGCTGACACTGGTTCAGGGCTTAGCTGCCCTGGACCCAGAAGACTGGATGGTAGCGTTGGACTTGCAGGACGCTTATTTCCACATCCCCGTACTGCCGGCCCACCGGCGCTACCTGCGGTTCACGGTAGGCCACGAGCAATTTCAGTTTACCGTGCTCTTCTTCGGCCTTACCAGCGCCCCACGGGTGTTCACGAAAGTGATGGCGGTGGTCGCAGCTCATCTGCGCAGGTTAGGGGTTTCACTCTTCCCCTACCTCGACAACTGGTTGTTGAAGGCGGGCTCGCCCCAGACTGTCGTCCGCCACCTCCAGACTACGGCCGACCTCCTGCACCTGCTGGGGTTCTCCATCAATGTGCCGAAGTCACACCTGTGCCCCGCTCAGAAGGTCCTCTTAATCGGAGCGGTTCTAGACTCAGCGCAGTTTTGGGTTTATTCTTCCTAACAGCAGGTTCGGGATATTCAGGCTCTGATTCCGATCTTTCAGCCTTTATCCTGAGTCTCGGTCAGGTTGACGCTGCGTCTTCTGGGGCTGATGGCCTCCTGCATCCTTCTGGTGCATCACGCCAGGTGGCGGATGCGGGCTCTGCAGTGGGACCTGAAGTTTCAGTGGGCCCAGCATCAGGGCAACTTGTCCGACCATGTTTTGATCTCGGAGGGCACTGCAAGACAGTTGAAGTGGTGGCTCACGGACCGCGATTGGGTCAGCGGCAGATCCCTCTCCCTACCCCAACCGGAGCACGTAGTTGTGACGGACGCGTCCCTCCAGGGCTGGGGAGGCCACATGGGAGAGGCGGAGATCAGAGGCATTTGGTCTCCAGCGGAGTCCCAGCTCCATATCAACCTTCTGGAGCTGCGGGCGATCTGGCTTGCACTGAAGGCATTCCTCCACTCTATGCGGGGGAGTGTAGTGCAGGTGTTCGTGGACAACACCTCCGCCATGTGGTACTGCAACAAACAGGGCAGGGTGGGATCGTGGACCCTATGCCAGGAGGCCCTGCGCCTCTGGCAGTGGCTGGAACATCAGGGCGTGACCCTGGTGGTTCAACACCTGGCAGGTTCCCTGAACGCCAGGGCGGACAAACTCAGCCGTCGGTGCATGATGGATCACAAATGGCGTCTGAACTCTGAAGTGGCGCAAGGCCTCTTTCAGCAGTGGGGAGAGCCTTGGTTAGATCTATTCGCCACAGAAGAGAACGCGCAATGTCATCAGTTCTGCACGTTGGAATTTCAAAGGCGGCACTCGCTCGAAGACGCTTTTCGTCGCGAGTGGAGTTGCGGTCTATTGTACGCCTTTCCCCCTATACCACTTCTGACCAGAGTGCTGAAGAAGATCAGGTGCGACCGGGCCCAAGTCATCCTTGTGGCTCCGGACTGGGCACGGAGGTTCTGGTATCCCGAGCTCCTCGGCATGTCTGTCGATCCCCCGATTCGTCTGCCTCTTTAGGAGGACCTTCTGTCGCAGCAGCAGGGGACGGTCCTCCACCCGAACCTGTCCAGTCTCCACTTACATGCGTGGAGATTGAGCGGCGGCAGTTGAGGCCATTTGATTTGCCTCCTGAAGTCTGTAATGCCATTCTAGCAGCCAGGCGTCCCTCCACAAAATCGGTATACGCCTGCAGGTGGAACAACTTTGTGGCATGGTGCACAGCAAAGGCTGTGGCTCCCCTTTCTGCCCCTCTTTCAGAGGTTCTCCTCTTTCTTACCCATCAGGGCTCTGCTCTGGGCACTCTAAAGGGCTACCTCTCGGCCATTTCCCCCTTCTTAAGTCTACCTGATCAGCCCTCCTTGTTGAAGTCCCCGGTTGTAAATAGGTTTTTGAAGGGCATCACTCATATGTTTCCTCCAGTTCCTTTCCTGATGCCTCAGTGGGACTTGAACCTTGTTCTAACTTTTCCGATGTGCACTCCCTTTGAGCCACTTCATAACTGTCCTCTTCGCCTTCTTACTCGAAGACCGCTTTCCTGGTTGCCCCCACCTCTGTCAGGAGAGTGAGTGAGCTCCAGGCCCTTTCTTCTAAGCCTCCTTTCCTTTCAGTCCATCAGGACAAAGTTGTGTTGCGGACACGACCCTCTTTCCTGCCCAAGGTAGACAAAGCCTTCCACATCGGGCAGTCCATCACTTTGCCCACCTTCTTTCCGCCTCCGCATCCCTCGAAAGAGGAAGAGAGGCTCCACCGTCTGGACCCAAAACGTGCGCTCTCATTCTATCTGAATCGCACACGCCAGTTCCGGGTGGACGACCAACTCTTTGTTGGTTACGTGGGCGCTAAGAAGGGACGGGCGGTGCACAAACTAACCATTTCTCGATGGGTCGTCTTGTGCATCAAGGCTTGTTACTCTTTGGCTCGAAAGGAGCCTCCTGTGGGCCTTCGTGCCCATTCCACACGGGCCACGGCGGCTACTACTGCCCTGGGCCGGGGAGTCCCCTTGCAGGACATCTGTCAGGCAGCTACGTGGGCCTCGCTGCACACGTTCGCAAGACACTACTGCCTGGACAGCCAAGTCCGGAGAGATGGCTTTTTCGGCCGTTCCGTTCTCCAAGACTTTCTGGTGTGATCATTGGTTCGCAGACCCACAATCCCGGGGTTGGTATTGCTGGGGTATCTATTCAAGGTAAGGAATCTAATACTAACCTGTTTCTTTCAGATGCACACGTTACTTACCTTTGGTAACGATATATCTAAGAAACAGTAGTTAGCATTAGATTCCTTACCGTCCCACCCATCCTCCTGTTCTGTGAAACTATATCTAGGGTTAAGGTCATCCCCTTTCATGGCCCTAGTTTTTATGGCACCAGTGTTGGTTTTTATCATGGTTCTGCGTTTTCTGGCGCGGAAAAGCTGTGTATAAGAACTGACAGCGCGCGAGGGCGGCATCTAAGTACTCTGGCGACGTCATCCCGACGACGGACGCGGAGCTGCAGACGACTCCTACCGATGAGAAAAGGTACTGCTACGCAAAAGTTTTCGGATCCAGTCTGACGCCTGGGGGTATTCTAAGGTAAGGAATCTAACACTAACTACGGTTTCTTACAGATATATCGTTACCGAAGGTAAGTAACTTGTGCTACGGTCCCTGAATGCTGTTTTCCTCCTGGATTGGTAAAAAAAATGTCCAATGGGAAATGACCAGCATGATCTTGCAGGCCATCCCTGTTGAGCCTTTGCTCCAAGGTGGGCATAATGAAGCCTATTAAGTCTATAAAGCTTGTCTAGTCATAATATATTCTTTAGAAGGAAGCATCCCACATAACTCTCTCAGGACATATAAATGTAATATGAAGGGCATTTCTACAGTGTTAGAAAGTGCCATCTTTATTGCATGGTATGCCCCCACTTGTTGCTGAATTGATGATGTTCTTTGACTGAGTGTGCCCTGGGCTCCTGCTAATCAGGTACCCAGGGCCTATGTTCCTTATCTAAAACTGCATTAAAGCCTAAACCCAATTGGCATATCTGGTCACATGTCCGCCCCTGGTCAATGGCACCACAGGTACCCAGGGCACTGTGACCAGAGAAAGCCTCTAAGGGCTGCAGCACTTATTGTGCCACCCTCAGAGGCTCTGTACCCTGACACTCCCACACTGCCTTTATAGGCTGGGTGTCTTGGTGCAGTGAAGAGTCGACAGGGCACACATCCCTGTGTTCCATGCCCACAAACCATTGCCCTGGCATACGTCAGTCACCCCTCTAGCTGGGTGCCCTATGCCAGGGGTGAGGGTACAGGTGCATGAGCCCTGTACCCCTGCAGTACCCAAGTCCATTCCTAGGCACTGTAAGTGCAGTGCTGCCATTAAGTGTATATGGTGCAGGAAGTTTGTCATTACGAACTACACAGCACCATAATGGCTACACTGATTACTGGGAAGTTTGGTATCAAGCAGCTCAACACACTAAACCCACACTGATGCCAATGTGGGATTTAATGTAAAATAAACAAGAGATGGCATCTTAGAGATGCCCCTTGAAACCCCACCAACTCCTAGTCACCTTACTGAGTGGCTGGTTAGGCTTCCACCACCGGACATGTTTCTGGACCCCTGGGTCGAGAGCTTGCTGTTCACGGGGGCCTGAAACAATGCACAACCTGGAACGAGGTGCCAAGCCTCCTCCCCCAGGATGGGCAGGCTTCACGAAGGAGAAGCTTCAAAGGCATGCCGCCTTTGTGAGCTTCTCCAGACCATTTGCTGCTTTCCGCAACTGGTCCCCAGTGGTTCTACCCCCCACTTTGGGCGGGAGAACCGGCGGGAAAAACAAGTGAGAAAGAGGTGTGCCCACCTCTGCCAACTCTACCCCTAGGGTGGGGGAGGCGAAGTGAAGCACGACCTCGAGTCCCCGCCATCTTGTGGATGCGGGGACCCAGCCAACCAGGGACAAGCTCCTTCCCTCCTCCCACTGGAGAGTGGCAGAATAGGGGGTGTACCCACCCCAGGGAAGGGACCCATTGGTCCCTCCCCTTTACCTACCTGTAACACCCCTCAATGTATTATTTAGGGGCACCCTGAACCTGTATTATTTAGGGGCACCCTGAACCTTCCTACCTCAGATTAGCAACCACATGAAAAGAAGATAAGAAGGACCGAAGAGGCGTTTAGAGCTAACAAGAGGACGATCCCCACTGACTTGGCCCCAGCCCTACAGGCCTGTCTCCCCTCGAACCTGCCTCCTGGGAAATCCTGCTATGTCCTGCAGCCAACAACCTCACAAACCCCGAAGGTCCTGCCTGCCTTCACTTCAAGGACTCTATCTCCCGAACACACAGGACGTGTTCAAACTGCAGCTTCTGGTGCTAGCCAGAGACCGCAACTCTAGCCCACTCTGCACCTGCCAAATTCGGCCTGAGTTAGAGTGGGAAAATACCACGAGGAGGTCCCCCCGGTAATCCTGACCAGAGATCCGGCGACACCTGACCTACCTTACGCCTCCTGACGATGCCTGTAGCCTCAATCCAGAGGAACCCCCTACCGCGACCAGAGCAGGTAAGAAAATCCGACGGCCCAAGACACCCCTGCACCAGACGCCCCACAGCCTTGTGGGCCCAACTCAGCTGTGCCTAACCAACCCTCAACATCCCAACTTACCCTTCAAAGTGGTGGTCGCACCTGGAAGATCCTTGTCCCAGAGCCTGCAGTTTTTCTTTGTCCCGGAGAATCTCTATTGGAAACAGGGCAACCGACCTCAAAACAGCACCCTGCACCCGGCCGCCCTAGTGCAGCTGAGGGTGCACCTTTGGTGCTAGTTTGGTCCCCAGCTTGCCCTGAGCTAAACCCTAGGATCTTTGCTCCCACAACCAAGTGGCCTGCTTGCCAGCTGCCACCAACCGGATCCCTCTATCCTCCATAGGATAACATTGGGCCTCAACACTCTGCACCCACCTGTGCAGCTGAGGGTGCAATTACTGTGCATCACTGACCCTGGGAGACCCCTGAGTCTAACCCCAGAACCTTAACATCCACAGTCGTTTACTTACCTGCAAACTGATAACCTGTTTTTCTTCCATAGAATAACATTGACAATTCTCTTTCGAAAAAAAAACCTCAGTGTGGAGTTTTGAAAACTTGAAATATTCTTTAAAAATCGTAACAATAACCTAAACGCATTTTCTCAACTGTTTTCAGGAAATGTCCCAGGGCTGAATGTAGGCATCCAGCACTGAGTTAGAACAAGTATCGTAAAAGTTACTTACTTGAGATTATTGAAAAAAGCCCATTCATTCCAATGTACTATACCTGCTAAGTGTGGCAATCTGCTTCCTTAACTGTAACCAAAATCACTACATTTTCTACTGCAATTGTGAACTGTGTAAACACAAGTAATGTATTACTGCAACTTATTTTTATGCTTACCTGTGCATTCTTGTTTGGTTCTAGAAAGAAAAGAACAGTATTGTTTTTATTCAAAAACAATTGGCCTACAGTTCAGTTCTTGAGTGTGGGAATTAATTTGCTGACTGAGTGTGAAATGCTTAACACTGTCCTCTGATACTTCCTTACTACTCGACCAAGCTACCACTTTAGAGAGTAAGGTTCTATCTAACTTTAACCTCTGCCTACCTCGGGGGACTCTTGGACTCTATACACACTGTACCTCACTTTGGTGCAGTATATATAGAGGCAGTTTCTTTCAGCGCCGGATCGTCGTCGCCGATCTCGACAGGGTTATTCTATCCCCCATGTCCGTCCTCCTTATTTTCAGCCTGTTGTGCAGACTTCGGAGGAAGGGGAGTACTGGGAGGGGTCTGAGGACCCTGTCGCACAGCAGTGGGAGTATGACCCGGACTGGGACGAGAAATTGAGGGATTCCAGTGGTCTTGACACCTCTCTCGACCTTGGCATCCTAACGTGGCTATGGAGGAAGGCGCAAGTTACTCAGTGGTGTTGCGCAGGGCGGCCGAGGCACTCAACCTCGAATTCCCTACAGTGTCCGTCAGGACTAACCTCCTGGCAGAAGTTCTTCAACCTGCGGTGTTGTCTTCTGAGCCTTTGCCGCCCTTTAATGACGCACTTTCGGATGTTCTTTTGAGCACTTGGTCCAGGCCCAACACAGGGGCTCCAGTTGACAGGAACGTGGCCCGACACCATCACCCGGCTCCAGGCGACCTCCTCTCTCTTCAACACCTCACCCCTGAGAGGTTGGTAGTCCAAGCCTCTGCTTCCCAAAGCGCGTTCACTTCCGCACCTCCGGATAGGGAATCCAAGAAGCTGGAGCAGCTTGGCAAAAAGCTGTTTTCATCTGCCAGCTTAGGGCTGTGGTCGGTGAACACTACATGCGTCTTGGGCCATTATTCCAACTCTGTGTGAGACACAGTTGCGCAGGTGCTGCCTGCTTCTCTGGAGGAGGCCTGGACCGTGCTATCCCAAGCTGTGGCATCTGTGAGAGATGCAGCCAAGTTCACCATTCGTTGTGGGCTTGGTACTGCCGACTCGCTGGGCAGGGCGATTTCCACGACGGTGGCGCATTTGTGCCACGCCTGGCTGAGGACAACTGGCTTTTCAGGGGATGTCCAGAACACTCTGATGGACATGCCCTGTGACTGCTTTCACCTTTTCTGCAATAAAGCAGATTGTGCGTTGGAGCGTTTTAAGGACTCACAGGCTACGGCCAAGTCTTGTGCCTGTCGGCCACTTGCCCTTCTCCGCCTTCTGCTTTTCGCTCCTTTCATGGCAACGGAAGGGGTGCCCCAGCACGTTTGTTGCAGAGCCACTGGCCTGCGCAACAAAAGCCTCAGCGTGGACGTGGAAACCGCCGAGGCAGTTCCGGGGGCTAGCTGGCGGGTCAGTCCACCCCCACAGCATTCACCTTAGTCTTCCTAGTCCGAACTGTCAGGCCAATCAAACACCAGTGGGCGGCGAGTTTCGCCATCATCTCCCCCACTGGCGCAACATCACCTCAGACAGGTGGATGCTGCAAATAGTCCAATGGGGCTACTCCCTCCCCTTCGAGACTACCCCTCCAGCCATGCCACCTCAGTACGACTGCATGTCGGGGGACCATCTTGCGCTTCTTCAACAGGAGGGCACGGCCCTCTTGGCCAAGGAGGCCACCAAGTGCGTTCCTGGGCTAGAAGTAGGTTGTGGTTGTTGTTCCCACTACTTTCTGGTTCCCAAGAAGGACAAGGGCCTGCATCCTATCTTGGACCTCAGCAATGTCAACCGCTTCCTCTGCAAGAGAAGTTCAAGATGTTGATGCTAGCTAAGGTATGGTCTGCCCTCGACCCTGGAGACTGGATGGTAGCGTCGGATTTGCAAGATGTATATTTCTACATCCCCGTACTGCTGGCGTTATCTGCGGTTCATGGTAGGCCACAAGCACTTTCAGTTTACTGTGCTCCCCTTCGGCCTTACCAGCGTCCCTCGTGTGTTCATGAAAGTGATGGCGGTCGCAGCTCATCTGCGCAGATCAGGGTTTCCAGTCTTCCCCTATCTCGACAACTGGTTGTTGAAGGCGGGCTTGCCCCAGGCAGTCGTCTCCCACTCCCAGACTACGGCCGACCTCCTGCATTTGCTTGAGTTCTCCATCAACGTGCCGAAGTCGCACCGGATTACCTCTCAGAAGCTCCTCTTCATCGGAGCGGTGCTGGACTCGGTGCAGTTTCGGGTTTATCCTACAGCAGCAAGTCCGGGATATTCAGGCTTTGATTCTGATCTTTCGGCCTCTATCCCAGGTTTCGGTCAGGATGACCCTCCGGCTCCTGGGCCTGATGGCCTCCTTCATCCTGCTAGTGGATCATGCCTGATGGCATATACAGGCTCTGCTGTGAGACCTGAAGTTGAAGGGGGCACAGCATCAAGGCAACCTGTCCGATCACGTCCAGATCTTGGAGAGCACTGCACGACAATTGCAGTGGTAGCTCACGAATCACGATTGAGTCAGTGGCAGAGACCTCTCCCTTCCCTAACTGGAACACACAGTTGTGACGGACGCGTCCCTTCTGGGATTCGGTGGCCACATGGGAGAGGCAGAGATCAGAGGCCTCTGGTCTCCGGCGGAGTCCTGGCTCCACATCAACCTTCTGGAGCTTCGGGCAATCGGGCTTGCACTGAAGGTATTCCTTCCCTCTGTCTGGGGAAGAGTAGTGCAAGTGTTCACGGACAACACCACCGTCATGTGGTACTGCAACAAAAAGGGTGGGGTCGTGGACGCTATGTCAGGAGGCTCTGCGCCTCTGGACTTGGCTGGAACACCAGGGCATTTCCCTGGTGGTTCAACACCTGGCAGGTTCACTGAACGCCAGAGTAGACAAACTCTGCTGCCAGTGCATGATGGACCATGAATGGAGTCTGAACTCTGACGTGGCACAAGGTCTCTTGGAGAGCCTTGGTTAGATCTATTCGCCACCGTAGAGAACGCGCAATGTCATCAGTTATGCGCGCTGGAATTTCCAAGGCGGCACCTGCTAGATGACACTTTTCATCGCGAATGGAGATGCGGTCTACTATACGCCTTTCCGCCTATACCACTTCTACCCAGAGTGCTAAAGATCAAACGTGACCGGGCCCAAGTCATTCTTGTGGCTCCAGACTGGGCTCGAAGAGTTTGGTATCCCGAGGTACTCAGCATGGCCATCGATCCCCCGATCCGACTGCCTCTCCGGGAAGATCTTCTGTCGCAGCAACAGGTCCTCCACCCGAACCTGTCCACCTCCTTGCGTGAAGATTGAGCAGCGGCAGTTGGCGGATTTCAACCTTCCTCCCGAAATCTGTGATGTAATCTTGGCAGCCAGGCGTCCCTCCACTAAGACGGTATACGCCTGCAGGTGGAATAAAATTGTGGCATGGTGCACAGCAAAGGGTGTGGATCCCCTTTCTGCCCCTCTTTCAGTGGGACTCAGATTCCTCCTTTCTTTGGCCCAGTAGGGCTCTGCTCTGGGCACTATCAAAGGCTATCTCACGGCCATTTCAGCATTTTTACGGCTTTCATATCAGCCTTCTCTTTTCAAGTACCCAGTTGTAAATAGATTTTTAAAAGGCAATACTCATCTTTTCCCACCTGTTCCCTTCATAATGCCTCAGTTGGAGTTGAACCTGGTTCTAATGTATGTGATGCATGCTCCCCTTGAGCCACTTCACAACTGTCCTCTTCATCTTCTTACTTTGAGAACTGCATTCCTGGTGGCCATCACCTCTGCCAGAAGAGTGAGTTAGCTCCAGGCTCTTTCTTCTAAACCTCCTTTTCTCTCTGTCCAGCCGGACAAGGTTGTTCTAAAGACTCCTTCTTTTCTGCCAAAGATTTTCACTGCCTTTCACATCGCGCTGACCATCACTTTTCCCACCTTCTTTCCGCCTCCGCATCCTTTGAAAGAGGAAGAGAGGCTCCACCATCTGAACCCAAAACGTGCGCTCTCATTCTATCTAAACCACACACAACAGTTCCGGGTGGATGACTAGCGCTTTGTTGGCTAGGCCAAGGAAGGTCGGGCCGTTCACAGGTGGACCATCTCTCAGTGGGTTGTTCTGTGCATCAAGGCTGGTTATTCTTAAGCTAAAAAGGTTCCTCCTGTGAGGCTCCGTGCCCATTCTACCAGGGCGACTGCAGCCACTACTGCTTTGGGACGGGGAGTTCCCTTGCATGACATCTCACTGCACATGTTTACCAAGCATTACTGCCTGGACAGCAAGTCCGGGGAGACTGCTTCTTTGGCCGTGCTGTTCTCCAGGACTTTCTGGTGTGATCTTGGTTCGCAGACCCACCACCGAGGTTGGTATTGCTGAGGTATCTATTCTAAGGTAAGGAATCTATCACTACATGTTTCTTTCAGATGCACAAGTTACTTACCTTCGGTAACAATGTATCTGTAAGAAACAGTAGTGATAGATTTCTTAACGCCCCACCCATCCTCCCCTTTGTGCGTGCTGATTTCTAGGGTTTAGGTTATCCCTTTCAGGGCCCTAGTTTCAAGGCACCAGTGGTCAGTTTCTTGCATGGCTCTGCGTTCCTGGCGCATAAAGTCGTGTACAGAACTGACGTCAGCGCACGTGGGCGCGTCTGAGTAGCTCCAGCGACGTCATCTCAGCGACGACGCACGCGGAGCCGCACGATGAGGCCTACCGACTCGCATGGGTACTGCTGACGAAAACTTTCCGGATACAGTCTGACGCCTGAGGGTAATTCAAAGGTAAGGAATCTATCACTACTAATGTTTCTTACAGATATATCGTTACCAAAGGTAACTAACTTGTGCTTTGATACCAAACTTCCCAGTTTTCAGGAAAGCCATTATGGTGCTGTGGAGTTCATAATGACAAACTCCCAGCACCATATACTCTTAATGGCATTACTGCACTTACAACGTGTAAGAATTATTTTAGGCATTGTAGGGGTACAGAGCTCATGCACCTGTACCCTCACCACTGGTATAGTGCTCCCAGCTAGAGGGGCGGCCGACCTATGCCTTCGGCAGTGGGCTTAGGCCTGGCACACATGGATGTGTGCCATCTCTGCACCAAAACAGGCAGCCTGTAATGGCTGTGTGCGTAAAGGTACAGGCCTCTAAGGGTGGCACAATAGGTGCTGCAGCCCTTCGAGGCTTCCCTGGCCACAGTGCCCTTGGTACCCATGGTATTTTTTTACAAGGGACTGATATGTGGCCAGAGAGGTGCCAATTGGAGTACAAGGTACAATTTTGGGAAAGGACCCATGCCCTGGGAACCTGATTGACAGGGACCCAGGGCACATCAAGTCAAAATGCATCAGTAGTCAGGCAAAACATGGTGGGTTACTGCAACAGTAACCCAGCTTCCTACAAAATATTGACAGCATGTTAAATTCCACATCAGCCTTAATTTAGCATTTTGCATTAGGTGTGTTTAAATCAAAAGGACAGTGAATTTCAACCACATCTCCTGCTTGCACGGTGTGGGCGAGGTTTGTAGACCAAGAGCAGCAGGAGCGCAGATCTTAAGACTGAGGCAAACCTTTGATCTGCCTGAGGTGGCATCAGGGATATCAGTCATTGGTAGCGTGAGACGAAGTGAAGCAAGTTGGATGGAGCATGGTGGCAGGGGAAAGAGTGCGGCGGTGGTGCACCGGGTCAACAAATTGAAGTGCAGCTCCAAACGAACTCTCCTGCCTCCTCCTGCAGCCTCCCGCAGCGGCTTCCAGCTCTCCGCTCTCTTGTACTCATCCCCCTACCATCGCACTCCGGTTTCATGACCAAGTTGCCTCTGCTGCCATCTTTCTCTCCTGCTTTTCGACTCTGGGAGCTCAACTCATTTCATTCGCCCCAGGCAAGTGGCTGAGCTTGCAGAAGGAGGGGCGGGGGCCAATGTTGATAATGCCATTCCTGGTTGGTTGAGCCCTGACCCGCGGAAGCGGCCTTGGCGAGGTCATGGTGCAGCTTGCGACCAGGTACACTCCCACCCCACTCCAGGTACCAGATCTTCTAGCCCTCAGCCTGAGCCGGAAACTGAGCCAAGTGGACACACCGGCCAATCAGCCAAGTCAACAGTACAACCATCAGCGTGCTCGTGCTGCACCTCGGTTATTGACACACATCTACAGAGGGGGTGAAGCTGCGCTGTAAGCAGGGCCGAAGAACTTGGCTCACTCCTCTTGCTGGGAGGGATCTGTCCATCCTCCCACTGGCCCATGAACCCCAGGCATGTCTATGGGCCCCTACTCCGGTCTTGATACTTGGCACGGCATGAGAAATTTTAACCCTACACACTACTCAACACCCCGGCAGGTTACAGACACTAGCCGCACTCTCAGCCGAGTGCAAATCAGGCACGCTAGTGCTGGACTTCCTGCCACAACAGGGCAACCAGGCTATAGGGTTGAGACAGCGCCTCTCATTGAGCACACACCGGATGACCTCCCATCAGGTTGGGGGGAGTTAGTGGGATGATCCCCACAATGCCTTGAAGGAAAAGACGAAATAAACATAGCTCTACCAGTCAGGAGAAGAAACCAGCAAAACCAAAGCCCATTCTAAAATTCAGAGTGGATCCCTTAATAACTATCATGTGCATGACCCCAGAGGAGAATTCAAAATAGCTAGAGAGCCACTTGGACTGCCATAACCAGCACATTGCGAGCTTCATTCCTAATAGGAAAGCTGCTTGAACTCGACAACCCAAAATCGACACCAGGTTCAATTTTCTAAAGGATGCGGACCCAACCCTTTCTTTGAGTAATGAAGGGCTTTCCGGGATGCAGACTTTACTATTACCTGCAGCGACTACAATTCCTACCGAAGAGACCTCAGGACAGCCACCGCTGCTTTCAACTTCACCTCCACCCTCTAAGTCATGCTTTAACTCTCCAGATGGGTGCCAAGGGACCAGTTCAGCATGCTTGCCCCAAACTGATTGAACTGGTCACATTAGGCCCTGGATCGCCTGATGGGCAGACTATACGACAGGCTCAAGATCATGACTCTTCTATGGAAAGGCGGGCAATGGCCACAGCTGTGGAAGATAAGCTCACCAGCCTGCTCTCTTGGAGAGAGGCAGAGGATGACCATTCAAAGAATCACCAGCCCCACCCTGCACGGTCTGTGCCCTCATGCAATGGCACCTGTGATCTTAGCAGCAAGTGTTGGGAGGGCTCTAACTGACCTGGGGACGACAGGAAACATAGGGTGCTTTTGTATTTAGGAACAGCAGAATGGGAGGAAATGCTGGTAACCTATCCACAGGATCGTCCACAATCGCCCCGTGCTCCCCGGCTGACCATCCCTCAAGGCAAAGATGTAGAGCCGAGCAGAGAAATGTTTTTGCCTAGCGACAATGTCTGGGCATCCCTCCTGAACATGGTGCAGCTATCTGTGGAAGCTCTGCAGTACTACCAAAAAAATGGACATCCAGCTTTGTCAGTGGCATAGATGATAAAATAGGGGAACTAAACTCACTGATTAAACGAGTGCAGTCAGATACTGCATTCACACAAACTGCTGTTGCATCAATATCGTATTCAAACTATTGTCTCTTCCTTCAATGCTCAGTGATCTAATAACTGAATTCAAATATAACTAAAATCCACAAGGTACCCCGTCAGCTAGGTTGGCATGGCGTGGTCTCAAGTCACCAACTCCCCATAGCTACTCTTGACCTTCTCCAAACATGGAGGGCGAGGGGAGCAGTGGGATTCTAGCCTCCGGTGTCACGGGCGCAGGGTGTGCTGCAAGCCCTGGAGACAAGAGCAGCATACCCTAATTTCTAACAGCAGTTGCACAGCGACTACGGCATTGGATCCTGCTGCATTTCGACAGCTGGCAGGCAGAGACGACCTGCTCAACGGCACGGACACAACCTTTAACGTTAGAAGCAACACCAAATACGGGCGGACACAAAGAAGGAAGGGACGAAACAAAAACAGGTTGTGTGCAACCAAGGAGGTGTCTACCCCTCATTCAGTGTAAGAAAGTGGCTCTGTATATACTGGACCAAAGTAAGGTACAGTGTGCACAGAGCTCACAGTCCCCAGAAGTTTGGCAGAGGCTAAAGTTAGATATAACCTTACTCTCTAAAATGGTAGCTTGGTCGAGCAGTAAGGCAGTATCGGAGGGCTGTGTAAAGCATTTGTTGTACACACTCAGTCAGCAAATGGTCTAACACACTCAAGAACTGAACTCTAGGCCAATTGTTTTATATCAAAAGATAAAGTTGTTTTATTTTAGAACCAACAAGGTATCAAAATACACTTTCTCAGAATGAATTACTTTAGTTAAATACTTTTCAAATAGGCAATAGACTTTTTGATTACAATAGCTACAGTTGTTGCAATAGGCAACACAAATTCAAACACAAGCTCAATGGGAATTTCTAGTTAAATGCTATTAATTAATTTGTAGATTACTTTTCTAACCACAGGACTGGATCCTAGATTCAGTCCTGGGACATGCACTGTAAACAGTAAAGTAAAAGCGTTTTGGTTACAGTAGTGATTATTTTTTTTTTTTTAATATCACAACAATATTTGCAATACGCTGATCATAGGGGAGGATGCCGACCTTTCTTACTTTTAACAAACATGGCTCTAAGATGCGGCGCAATCTTATGAGCATTCAATTTATAGAGCTTAATGGGAATACCATTGGGGCCTGTCGCCTTCCCTGAGTTGATGCTCCTAATAGCTCCCCCAATTTCGTCATCCGTAATAACGGAGTCCATATATTTCCGGTCATCATCGGACAACTTAGGCATAATAATATCTCTGATCATCTCAGAATGTTCAGAGCCATTATGTGTATCCGACGAAGAATAGACATTTTTATAGTAACAACTGAAGGAGTCCGCGATCAACTGAGGGTCCGTTAGAGGCTCAGGACCATCACCATCAAGCTCAGGGACTAACCGAGAAGCGCGATCTCCTCGCTCCAGCCACGCTATAAGCTTACCGGCTCTATCACCATGTTCATAGATCCTACTCTGGACCTCATTATGTTGCGTTACAGCCGATTCCCTAGACAGCCCGTGATATTCATCTTGTTTGAGGCGTAGTTGATGCCGATTCTCAGCAGTCGCATCACCGGCGACTCGTTCTTCCAAGCGGACAATATCAGCCTCAGCCGCATTGATTTCCGCCAAACGTCTCCTTTTCTTACCCGCGATGAGAGACAACGCCTCTCCACGCAAGACCACTTTATAGGCCTCCCACAACGTCTGGGCCGAATCCACCGTTCCCTGATTATGCTGAAAGTAGCGTTCGGAAGCCCCACACAGTTCTTTCTTAATAACTGGGTCTCGAAGATGCCAGGCATTGATGGGTGCAATTCTACCTACCATAGGCTGTCCCATCTCCAATCGAACCCAAACTGGGGAATGATCGGAGATACCCCTACCCAGATGACGTGCCTCCCTGACTGTTTCGGCCATAGCAGCGGGCAATAGGACGTAATCAAGCCGTGACATAGAGCCATGTGCCGCCGAGAGATGCGTTTCGTTCCTGAGCACAGGACTCAAAAGGCGCCAAACATCAACCAGACCCAAAGAGTCCAAGAACTCAGAAAGCCACTGACACACCGGAGGAAGCGATCTCGGCGGGACACGGTCCAAGCTGCCATCCAGAACAGTATTAAAGTCACCACCCAGCACCAGGAGACCAAGTGTGAGCGAAAGGAAAACATTAGCGAGATCTTTAAAGGTGTCAGATTGGAGGGCCGGTGGAACATAAACAGAAAGGAAAGTAACGGCTTTACCCCCGAACCTCCCGGACACTCCCACATATCTGCCCTGCTGGTCCGACCATGTAGCCTGCACCTCTAACGGAAAAGCCTTCTTCACTAAGATCCCAACTCCCCTAGAGCCTGTCGTGAACCCCGCATGCGCGATCAATTTATAACCCCCTCTATGAAGGGCCATACAGCGATTGCCAACAAGATGAGTCTCCTGCAGAAGTACAACATCCGGCGAGTGACGCCTGATAAACTGACTGACCATGCCCCGTTTAATTTTGGCCCCCAGACCATTCACGTTCCAACTCAGCACCCGAATCCCCGATCCCTGATTGGAACAAGACATTCACCCCACTCCCCCATGCACACTCACATCCGTCAACACCCAATGCAATTCAAACCGAAACCAAATAACAGCAAGCAACCCCCCTCCCAGACTCGGAAGTCCTCCCCCCACCCTGCACCCCTGCATCAGGACAACACCCCAACTCGCAGTGTGCCTGTCGCCCCGCCCAACAATGGTTACTAAAAGTAGGAAGAGGAGGCGCCTGCCGGGCAGCCCCTGACCCAGCCCCCCAGAAGAATCGACCCAAAGAACCGACTTTTTAGTCCAAATCAGTACAGTTACACGATAATAAAAGGCCATAAACCCCCCCCCCACGATCAAAAATCAAGCAAACGCCCAATACAGGAATGTCTCATTCTGGGCCCTGCTGACCATCCTCCGTGTCCTGTCGCTGTTCTCCAGTGTCATCGGGTCTCACAGTGTCTAACCAGTCCGATGCCATCTCCGCATTATCAAAAAACGAAGTTCGCTCATTCGCTTCGACTCGTAGTTTAGCAGGATATAGCATAAAGTACTTAATCCCTTTCTCTCTCAACCTCCGCTTGACTTGGAGGAAACTCTGACGCATCCTCTGTACAGCTTGCGTAAAGTCCGGGAAAAAGGACACAGTAACATTCTCATACCGTAGCGGGCCATCCGCTCGCGAGGCCTGTAGAATGGCATCACGGTCCCGAAAGTTCAGAACCCTCGCAATCATGGGCCTAGCTGGTGCCCCCCCTTTCGGCGGCCCGCCCGGCACTCTATGCGCCCTTTCCACCGTGAAAAACTTGCGGAGTCCCTTAGGCTTCAGGTGGTTGAGGATCAGGTCTTCAACGAAGAGATCAGGCGTGCGCATTTCCGCATTTTCGGGTACACCCAGAATGCGAACGTTGTTGCGCCGATTACGACCCTCATAATCATCAAGCAGCCGTCGGGTCTCCTCCCGTGCCGCTTGTAAGGCCCGGACCCCTCTCTGGAGCTCAGCGGCGTCATTAACCAGGCTCGATGTTTTGATGTCGAGGGATTTCACTTTTTCGCTAGTTTTAGCGTGGTCTGTGCGCAGAAGGTTAACGTCAATCTTAACCGAGTCCAATTTGGTGTCAAGCGCATCCATTCTAGTCACCATAATGTCTCAATTCTGGTGACTACCTCCATGATATCTTGCAAGGAAGGCTCGGAGCCGACACTCGGGGAGGTGGTCCCGGTTGCAGGAAGTTGTCTCTGGTCGCTAGGAGATCCCTTAGGGAGCGTATATCTGTCCAGTTTATTGGACTGGACCGATCTCTGGACTCTGCCACCCCTGGTGGAGGGTCTCTCGGAGTCCGATCTCGCCGCCATGGAGGGTGATAAAAGGGGACTCAGGCAAACCAGTCAATTGTCATACTAGTTCACACCTCCGACAGTACTTCACACCTCTCCAACGCTCCAAGAACCGAACCAAGGGTGGCTGATTCGTGCAGGGAAAGCCACTTAGAAGCGCCCAGCAGTTAGAGGTGGACCCTAGAGATGGTTCCAGGAGGGGACACCACTTCCGGTAGACACTGCCGCTGTTGTCGCATTAGGTCCCGGCCACATCTGACACCGGAGTCCGCTGCCCAGGCGACCGAGAGGCCCAAAACTTCGGACAACGATTTGAGGGGGTAGAAGTGCGTCTTTCGAGACGCAATTTCACCAGGGCGCAGCAATACTATTCCCCCATCGAACACGGTCTTCGGGTATCAGGATATGTGGCAGGATAGACGAACGGAGGAACGGGTCCTACGGAGCTACACGATCACGCGGCCATCTTGGTCCCGTGCTAGGCTCCTCCTCTACAGTAGTGATTTTTAAGGAATATTTTTGCATGTTAAAAGTTGACAAACTTTTCTAGATCAAATTACCAATGTTATCCTATGGAAGGAAATTCAGTTTGCAAGTAAAGTATGTTTGCGTTACTTTTGTAATCCAGTGCTAGGCTCCTAGGTTCAGCACTGGGACATCTATCTAAAACAGGCAAATAATTAAGTTTTTATCACTGGCATGATTTTTAAAGAATATTTGTAAGTTTCAAAAATTGACACTTTTTCAGCAAAAAGCATCCAATGATATCCTATAGAAGGAAATTCAAGTTACTTGTAAGTACGGTTAAAATTACTTTTCAGGGTCAGTACTGGGCTAAAAGATGCAGCACGGAGGTCTCTCCTGAAAACAGGTGAGTAAATCGGAATTGGTTGTTCGGCTGATTTTAGATACAGTTGGTACAGTTGGTACACTCTCAGCGGCACAGGGGCAGCCGGGTGCAGAGTTAGTTAGGCCCAATGTTATCCAATTAGAGGCAGTGGGCCTTCGGCTGGTGGCTGCTGGCAAGCAGGCCATGCGGCTGTGGGAGCTGGGCTCCTGGTCACTTGCTCAGGGCAAATGGGGAAGTAGTTTAAGACAAACGTTGCTCTGCCAGGGGCACTTGGGCTGCTGGGTGCAGGGTGCTTTTGAGCCATCGGGTGCTCAATGTTTTTCAATAGAGCGCTTGGAAAGTGAACAAAGGCTGCAGGCTCGGGACGGAGGATCTTCTGTAGCGACCAACACTTCGAGGGGTAAGTTGGGATCTTGGAAAAATAGGCAGGCACCCAGGAGTTGGGCACAGTGGGCCATGGGGCGCCGGGTGCAGGGGTGTCTTTTGAGGTCAGAGAAATCTTACCCCCTGCTGATCGCGGTTGGATGTGTCCCTTGTCCTGAGGCTACAGGCGGCGTCGGGGTCGTCGAGGAGGGTCCTTGGGCACTGGATTCCAGGTCAGAATCGCCAGGGGGACGTCCTGCGGGTCTTTGTTCACTCAGGCCGGGCTCGGCGGGTGCAGAGTGTGCTGGATTCGCGGTTCCTGTCTGGCACCAGGGTAATTGTTGTTAAAGCAGAACCATTGCTCGTGGGAGTCCCAGTGTTGGTAGAGTCACAAGTCAGTCAGGTCCTCTGGGGTTTTGAGGTTGCAGACCACAGAAGGAGCAAGGGTTTTGTAGGTGCAGGTTAGAGGGTCGACAGGCCTGAAGGGCTGCAGCCAAGTTAGTTGGTGTTGTCCTCTACTTAGCAACTGCACGGCTGGTCTTCTTGTTTCTTGATGTTCTTGCTTATTTCAGTATCGGGATCTGAGGAAGGAAGGTTCATGGTGCCCTTTAATACTAAATTTAGGGGTGTTACAGGTAGAGGAAGGGCAGGGACCAATAGGTCCCTTTCCTGGGGTGAGTATACCCCCTATCCTGCTCCTCTCCTGTGGGATGGGGGCAGGAGCCTATCTCTGAATGGGCAGGGCTCCGCATCCTTAAGATGGCCGGAGCCCGGAGTTGTTTCACCTCGCCTCTCCCACCTGAGGGGTGGGGTTGGCACAGTCTGGCACACCCCCTTTCCTCACGTAGGGTTTCCCGCCAGTCTTCCCGCCAGAGTGGGGGTCAGAACCAGTGGGGGTCAGAACCAGTGGGGGTCAGAACCAGTGGGGGTCAGAACCAGTGGGGGTCAGAACCAGTGGGGGCCAGTTGCTGAGTACAGCAAGTGGCCTGGAGAAGCTCATAAAGGCGGCATGCCTTTAAAGCTTCCCCCTGCCCATCCTGGGGGAGGAGACATATCACCTCGCCCAGTATGTGCATTGTTGCAGGCCCAGAAGAGCGGGGGCTCTCCACCCAGGTGTCTAGCAACATGTCTGCTGTGTGGCAGGCTAGGCAGCCTCTCAGACAAGACGTGGATTGTAGGTTAGGTTTCAGGGGGGCATCTCTAAGATGCCCTCTGTAGTGCATTTTACATTAAATCCCACACTGGCAGCAGTGTGGGTTTAATGTGCTGAGAAGTATGATATGAAACTTGTCAGTCTTCAGTGTAGCCATTATGGTGCTGTGGAGTTCGTAATGACAACCTCCCAGCACCATATACTCTTAATAGCAGCACTGCACTTGCAGTGCCCAGGAATGGCCCTGGGTACTGTAGGGGCACAGAGCTCATTCCCCTGTGCCCACACCACTGGCATAGGGCACCCAGCTAGAGGGGTGGCTGATGCATGCCAGGGCAGTGAATTTGTGGGCATGGCACACGGGGATGTGTGCCAAGTCGACTCTTTGTTTAGTTCTGCACCAGGACACTCAGCCTGCAAAGGCAGTGTATTGTGTGTGTCAGGGAGCAGGGTCCCTAAGGGTGGCACAATAAGTGCTGCAGCCCTTAAGGGTCGTCTCTGGTCACAATGCCTTGGGTACCATTTACCAGGGGCTGACATGTGGCCAGAGATGCCTGTTGGGTTAAGGCTTTAGTACAGTTTTTAGGGAAGGAACACAGGCCCTGGGTCCCTGATTGGCAGGGACCCAGGGCACACCAAGAAAAAGTGCATCATGTATCAGGCAAAAAGTGGGGGGTTACTGCAACGGAAACCCACTTCCTTACACACAGCGCAGCAGTTCTACAGCATACAGAGGCTCACATGGCCCACCGAGAACATGAACCGGTCCTCTGCTCACCAGACGTATTAGAGGCCGATGGTCCGCCCACTGAAGACGCCAGCACTGGGCCGTCAGAACTCAACTCCTCGGCTGTACTTCCTCGATCATCTCCATTGGTTGGTGAAAATTCTGGGAGCACTAGGGAATCACCTTCTGAGTTGGGAGTTGCCATCAGCTGCCCTACTGAATATCTATTGTTACCTTTCAGGAGTATACGTGGCAATGCAATGGAGCAGCCACCATAGACAACACCCCAATGAGAGGTGAACAGCAATATGACTCTGGTGGCGAGCCCAATTCACTAACTAGACACATCAAATCCATAGTAGAACCTCGCTCAGAGCAGGAAAGTGTACGCTCAGTTCTGATTAGCCTGAGGAGTACACTCGGGGCTGATCTTAGATCAGAAGTTACTAGACCAACTCAACCAGAGAATGTACAGTCATACCGTCAAAGCCCTTTGGGTTGTGAAAACTCACACAAAGCCGATCCGCAGCACTAGTACAGCACCAAAATCCTTGACTTCATTCCAGAATATGTTTCTAGAGGGATCCAGGACGTCCTGAACAGGGGCAACATTCATAGGCTATTTATTAAAATCAGTCCCAAAATTTACTGGAAGCGTATTTGGGACTGCTTAGATGAGGTTCTGGGCTGGCAGCTCCCGCGTACGTCGCAGTTGGGTCTTCTGCATGTCTTGGAGCAAGTGGGCGGAAATATCTATAAGAGACATCTCTTGCTCCTGGGCCTTACAGTTGCCAAGCAGGATGTGGCCCGCGCCTGGAAAAACCCTGGGGCTCCCCCGATTGAGGTCTGGAAAAGGGGTATGGACTACTGCATGGGTCTAGAACGCCCGGTGTTTGAGGCCCGTGGCTGCCCCAGAAAACACTATAAAATCTGGAGGAGGTTGGCAGAATACAGGGGGTTGTGGTTAGAGCCGCCACCGCAGCAGCAAGATACAACGGCGGATCAACTGCCATAAGTTCCGGGACGGGAGTGGGAGCGCATTAATATCACTGTGTAGATTACTTTGTTTAGATCCTGGTGACCATCGTGAACGGGGCGGGGGTGGGAACCGGGTGGGGGGTAGTTATGGGATTGGAGGGAGGGACCCGGGTAGTTAAAGTCACTATTTTATCCTGCCTTTTGTGCTGATTGCTGCAACTGTGATTCGAGATTATTTGCTTACAGCTTCTCCAGTGTTTGGAGTGCTGTGGATGTGTCTGCAATCTCTTTCTGAAATGCCAATAAAATCTGGTTTTGGAAAAAAAAATCAGTCCTAAAATTAACCGATCTGCGATCAACGAACCTTACAGTGATTGCATTTGCGTGGAAAGATGAAGCTCCTAGAGGGCAAGCAACTAAGGCTACTAGGTCCTTGATTGAAATTGCTCAGAGTGCTGTCGGTATGGCCCATCTTTGAGAGGGGGGCATAAAGACTGCCCCACGTTATGATTCAGGATACCCCCTACCTCTACTCTCCCCTGGCCAATAATGAGTGGGAGTCCAAGGGCACAAGACAACCCTCTCTGTGCTCCGGAGGGCAAGGGAGGCCTTCTCCAAGGGAACCGTCCGCCTTCAATGACCAACAGGGACTGGCAAGACAGAACTAAAGCCTTGAACGGGTATGTGAGTTGGGTTTTGAGAACAATCCACAGCTCGTCTCATGATAGATGACAGAGCTTGGGTCAGGGGTTGCTTGCTGAAACTAATTGCAGATCCTTTGGCCTGTCCTTCTGGAACATTAATGGTGGTCCCTCCACAAAATTAAAGGATCCAGACTTCCAAGAGTATGCCCCAGCATTCAACATAATCTTCCCGAAGGAGACCTGGCTTGCTGAACCTGCCCACATTCGTGGGGTCTATGAATTTCTCTATTCCAGCTGTAAAAGAGGCTTAATATGGCCACCTCTATGGTAGTTTGGTACTATACATCTCTATAGCAAGCACAACCTCAGTCTCCGCTTTGGATGTCAAATCTCCCGCACTCAATGCATTCAAGATCTCCATCTTAAACAACAAAGCAGATTTCGACTTCCTTTCTCATTAATGCTTATGTTCACCAAAAAGAGGTCCAGAGCCTCCAGGCAATTGGTGCAAGAACTCCTGAGGATCATTTTGGAGGAGGGCACCTCATCTCGTGGTTTCTGGGGATATTAATTGACATTTATTGAGCTCCTCCTCGAGCGACATTGTGCTGTATCAATCCTCACACTCTCCTTGAATAAATTCATGGCCTCAAATAGAACTGGTAGTCACCGGCTAGATGATCTTGAGCACCTCAGCTGCAGGACTTTGAATGGCAGGGGTATAGGGGACAACCCACAGGCTCCCATATTTCATTCTACTAAAACCAGCTCAACTATGGATTGCACCTTTTGTACATGTACGATCATACCAACTTGGTGATAGAGGTGACAGGGACTACCTACAACTGGAGGTGGCTTTCTTAGCTGGCCACCTGTTTTGAGTCAAACTCTGGAAGCACTGAATACCACATATACCATCAACTACAAACTAATCAAGTTCTCGCAGTCTGTCATTTAGGATCTGGTTGCAGCTGACCTGCTACAATGATCAAGTGCACAAACCCGAGACGCTGTGTCCATGTGGGAGAGCGTTACTAAAATATTTCAGTCTGCGTTTGCAACACCAGCCAAGATAAGACCTGCTCAAACAGACTTTTTTGGTTAAAGGCAAAAGTAGCACAACTCAAACTGCTCAAAAAGGTGGTAAGCAAATCCCTCAGTGCTCTGCGGAACAGATCTGAAAGAAACAAGTTAGTGTTAGATTCCTTACCTTAGAATATCACCAGGCGGCCGACTGGATCCGGAAAGTTTTGCGTAGCAGTACCCTTGCACGTCGGTAGGCGTCTGCGGCTCTGTGTCGTGGACGCCGGGTTGATGTCGTCGGAGTACTTAGACGCCACCCTCGTGCGCTGACGTCAGTTCTTCTTTTTTCCGCGCCAGCAAGCGCAGATCCGGGAAGAGCAATACTCCTTAGTCACTTTTTGACTAACTTTTTTCGATCTGTTTTGGATCTTCTCAAGTCGTTTGTTTCCGGTGCCGGTAGGGATGCCTGAGTTCAAGCCCTGTGACGACTGTAACTGACTGACTATCGGTTACTGACCCCCACCGCCGGTGCCTTTATTGCCTCGGGGCCGACCATGATGACAAGTCGTGCCCCCACTGCTGGGCCTTGACGTCGAAAGCTAGGCGGGAGTGGTCCCGTAAGTGACTCGAGATCTGGCAGTCGGCCCTGCGCCGCTCGAGTTCCCGGTCCAGGAGGAGGTCGAGGGACCGGTCGCGGGGCCACAGTCATAGATTGGTGAGTCGACACCACTCGTCAGGTTCGAAGTCCTCAGTTAAGTTGAGGCACAAGAAGTCGAAGAAGGGATATCGCTCTTCTGACTCCCCCTGATGCTCGCGCAACGCAGCCAGGGGTTCGGGTGATACTGCCCACATGGCTCCGCCGGACTGTTGTACGCCTTTCCGCCTATACCACTTCTGCCCAGAGTGATGAAGAAGATCAGGCGAGACCGGGCCCAAGTCATCCTTGTGGCTCCGGACTGGGCACGAAGATACTGGTATCCCGAGCTACTCGGCATGTCAGTCGATCCCCCGATTCGTCTGCCTCTTCAGGAGGACCTCCTGTCGCAGCAGCAGGGGCCGGTCCTCCACCCAAACCTGAACCTGTCCAGCCTCCACCTCCATGCGTGGAGATTGAGCAGCGGCAGTTGAGGCCATTTGACTTGCCTCCTGAAGTCTGTGATGTGATTCTGGCAGCCAGGCGTCCCTCCACAAAATCGGTATACGCCTGCAAGTGGAACAAACTTGTGGCATGGTGCACAGCAAAGGCTGTGGATCCTCTCTCTGCCCCCCTGTCACGGGGCCGACATGCATGACTCAGTTACTCAAGAAGACTGGTGGTCCACCACCCCCCTTTCACCCTGCGCCTTTTCCCCACAGCCACAAACCGGTACGTGGTATGAAGTACCTGAAGACAGCGAGAAGGAATGGACAGCCGGAATAAACGTGTGCGGCTCCTTTAAGGCCGAGGATTGTGAGTACGAGGCTCCACCCATAGTGACGACAAAAGCAGGAAGTGCAAACAGGACGAGGGACGGCGATTCCCCGGCGGAGGTCGAAGGAGAACAAGGAAGAGAACGCGAGGAGACCAGGACCGACAAGCCAGGAGGCCAACGGTTGGACGCTTCGCCCTGCCACGCGCCCACAGGAGGAGCGTGGCTTCGAGAGGTACGGGGCCGGGTCACGGGGTGGGTCGGGAGGTGGAAGCAACCACCCTTGTAAATAACCTGCCAGAAACCCACCCTGAGCACGAGCTCTCCTAGACACGTCCGTTTGCCTAACTTGTGCACTACACCCGGGTTTTCTATCCTCACCCCCGGTCCTTGTTGCCCCCCCCTGAGTACAGAACGTAATTCGGATTTCTCTTCGTTTCTTTTGGGTACAACGCGAGAACCGTGGGCTGAGACGTCTCCAGGAAGATTACTACCAAGACCACAAGGCACCGCGACCGTTCTCCGTGTACAGAGACTATAGACTCTCATTTAAGTTTTCATGAAAAAAAGTATATACCAATAAAACCCTCCTTGAAGCCCCTACTAAAGGCCCCTGTGTTTCTGTTTGAACCACCAGCGCCCCTCAGGTGGTCAACCCCCCTATTATCCCGTCACCCCCGGGACAACTGGTGTCAGAAGTGGGATCCCCTCCACCATCCATCTGTATGGATAAGATGGAGACCCTACTTGACCGACTCATCAAAGGGCAGGAAAAACTGGAATGGGCTGTGGAGAATCAGCTGACAATAGCCCAGGCGGACAGAGAAATGTTCACGAAAACTATCTCCGCACACGTCGAAGGCTTCAAGGCTTTACCAACAGTTACACTGGCTCCTACCGGCGAGGGGCGTGTACATAGCCCCCACCCCCCAGGGATGGCTCTCCAGAAGTATGTGCCAGGAGAGGACCCAGACCCCTTTCTGTTGAATTTTGAGAGGGCGGCCCGGGCCATGAGCTGGCCCGAAGAAAAATGGCCGTTCTTTCTGGCTCCCCTCCTGACAGCTGACGCTCAATCTGCGTATCAAGCAGCTAATCCTCTGGGGACCACCCCCTATGTAACCATTAAAATGGTTATACTAGATCACCTAGGCCTGGATCAGGAGGCCTACAGAGTACGCTTCAGAAAAGAAAAAGGGGTTCAAGGGGAAAACCCAAAAACCTTGTTCTTTAGGTTGAAAATGGCGGCGGACAAATGGCTGCGCCCTGACGTTTGCACGAAAGAGGACATTTTGAACAAAATCTACCTTGAGCAATTCATGGAAGCGCTGCCATACGCCACCCAACGGTGGCTTCGACAACATGTGGGACTGACCGTAGACCAAGCGATAGAAATGGCTTCGCAATACGCAAGGGCCCAGCCTAAGACCACCTCATGGGAGCCGGATAGAACGTCTAAGACCATCCCTACCACAAAAATGGAGAAGAGACCGAAACTAGCACCTAAGGTGCCCCGAACATTCAAACCAACGGGTATAATGGCTCCCATGTCGAAAGGTCCACAGTGCTTCGATTGTGGCGAATGGGGGCCCTATAGCCAGAATGTGTCCCAAAAGAAAGAGCCAAGAGGAACCAATGGAAGTAGGCTATCTTCCCCGGACCGTGATGTATTCAGCGGAAATGGGCAGCACGTTCTACGTGAGTATGTGGATGAATGGTTACAAACTAAAAGCCCTATTAGACTCGGGTTGTAGGCAATCCGTTGTACAGACACGGTTCGTAGCTTCAGAGCAGATGAACCATCAGAATCCCGTATACATTAGATGTGTTCACAGGGACTTAAAACCATACCCCGTTGCTTCAATCACTATCTCTCTACCAGACAGAGATCCCTGCACGGTTCGGGTAGGGGTGGTGGATTCCCTGCCGGAAGATATGATTCTAGGCACAGACAACCCTGAGTTCCTGTCCCTTTTTAGGGAGCACTTGTCTAGCCCCAAGAATAGGGAGAACATTCCATCGTACTTGTCGCCAGAACCGTGGGTTATAGACAGGAGTTTTCGTTTTGCTCAGGGGGAGGATAGAACCCTGTTTCGTGCTTGGGAGTCCGCCCATCACTCTGCAGGTCTGGACCCGCTAGTATACCCCCGGTTCCTGATTAGAAACGACTTGTTATACCGGCAAGCAAGGTCAGAGGGAGATCTGCAACTGTTGGTTCCCCAGTCCTTTAGGGAACAGGTGCTCTTTTTTGCGCATGCCCACTTAACCGCAGGACATGCGGGCAAGGAGAAAACCACAGACAGTATCCTGAGAAACTTTTACTGGCCAGGAATCTACAAAGACGTACAAGAGTTCTGTGCTCAGTGCGAAGTTTGCCAAAGAAGAAACACACAACGACCACCGGCCGCACCCTTACAACGAATGCCCATCGTTGGAGTGCCATTCGAGAGAGTAGGCATGGACCTGATCGGTCCCCTGCCCAAAACCGGGCGGGGTTATTTGTACGCTTTGGTGATAGTCGATTACGCTACGCGATTCGTGGAAGCCTTCCCCTTGAAAAACACCACCACAGCATCCATTGCCGAAAAATTCGTGGAATTGTTTTCACGCGTTGGCTTCCCCAAAGAAGTACTGACGGATCAGGGGACCCCGTTTACATCAAAGCTGATGAGAGAAGTGTGTGCCTCTCTAGACATCAAACACCTGAAGACCTCGGTATATCATCCACAAACCGATGGCTTAGTAGAGAGGTACAATCAGACGCTAAAACAAACCTTAAAGAAAATGCTGACTGCAGAAGGACCCACATGGGATCGACTCCTACCCATTGCCCTCTATGTCATACGTGCCCAGAAGCAAAGCAGCTTAGGATGTTCTTCTTTCGAACTTCTGTATGGTAGACTGCCCCGGAGTCTCCTGGACATCACCAAGGAGATGTGGGAGACCGAAATGTCACAGGAGCAGAAGAGCATGCTAGAATACACCACTCAGCTACGAACCAGACTAGGCAAACTAAGAGAACTAGCCTATACCTCTATGGAGCACCAACAGGAGCGGTACAAAAAACGTACGATAAGGGAAAGAGGCTGAGAACCTTAGATGTGGGAAAGTGGGCTCTCGTGTTGTTACCATCTATCAGTAACAAATCTAAAACGAGTGGCAATGTCCCTATCAGGTTGTGGAGACCATTGGAAACACCACATATAGACTCCGTCTATCCCCTACCAAAACCCAAACGTATCATATCAACCTATTGAAGGAATGGTTGGGACCGGTTCCCCGAGCAGGCCATTTCGTCGGACAGGTTGAGAGGCCACAAGAACACCTCTACTCTGGAACAGCTGGTAGTGAACCCGGAGTTGAGTACTCAAGAACAGATGGAGTTAACAGAGACCTTAAAACCATATGATGACGTGTTTTCGGACTTGCCTGGAAGAACTGATCTAGCCGAACATCACATAGAAACCCTCCCTGGAAAAGTCGTAAAGCAAAGACCCTATCGGATTCCGGCGGCCCGGAAAGAAGCAGTACGGCAGGAAGTCCAGGACATGCTCGAATTAGGGGTCATCCGACCCTCCCAGAGCCATTGGTCTTCACCGATTGTCCTGATCCCAAAACCGGACGGTACCAAAAGGTTCTGTATGGACTTTCGCGCCCTGAATGCAGTCTCACATTTCGATACGTACCCTATCCCTAGGGTCGATGATTTGATCGAGAAAATCGGAGATGCTAAATACATCACGACCATCGACCTCACGAAGGGGTATTGGCAGGTCCCCCTTCGTGAGGAAGACCGGAAGAAAACGGCCTTTGTGACAGACGAAGGTGCCTTCGAATTCACCGTTCTTCCGTTTGGACTGCACGGAGCTCCGGCTACGTTTCAACGGCTGATGAACAAGGTCCTACAACCCTTCAACAGGTTTAGTTCTGCTTACTTGGATGATATTGTCATCTATAGTCAGGATTGGAAAGCACTCCTCCAGCATTTGCAAATCATTCTTTCCGCACTACGAAAAGCAGGACTCCATATAAACGCAAAGAAATTGCGAGCAGCATTTTGGAGTGTGAACTACCTGGGATACGTCCTTGGCGAAGGAACCATTGCCCCACAAAGTGAAAAAGTGAGAGCGATAGCAGCAGTACCCTTCCCCAGTACGAAAAGAGACCTACGAGCTTTTCTTGGGTTGGTAGGATACTATCGACGATTCATTCCAGGATTTGCGGAGCTGGCGGCCCCCTTAACCAATATGCTCCGAAAAGAAACCGGAAATCAGGCTTTCCGTCAACCATCGGCAGACACCTTGCAGGCGTTCCAAATCCTGAAGACTACCAGGACTACAGCTCCCATTCTTGTGTCACCAGACCATAGTAAACCCTTTCTGCTAGCCACAGACGCTTCCAATCAGGGTATAGGGGCAGTCCTGTCTCAAATTAAAGAGGGGGTTGAACATCCTGTACTATATGTCAGTCAGAAGTTGTTTCCCAGGGAGAGCAGATACTCTACCATTGAGAGGGAGGCTTTAGCTATCAAGTGGGCTGTGGATAAGTTAAGGTACTACTTAGAGGGCAAACCATTCATCCTACATACGGATCATGCCCCCCTGAAATGGATACATCAAAACAGCAGTCTCAACCCCCGGGTCTTGAGGTGGTTCTTGTCCTTGCAGCCCTATTCTTTTACGGTCCACCATAGAAAAGGGAAGGACAATGCTAATGCGGACTTCCTGTCCCGTGTGTTTCCTCTCCCCGAACGGGAGAAGCCAGGGGGGGAGGTGTGTCACGGGGCCGACATGCATGACTCAGTTACTCAAGAAGACTGGTGGTCCGCCACCCCCCTTTCACCCTGCGCCTTTTCCCCACAGCCACAAACCGGTACGTGGTATGAAGTACCTGAAGACAGCGAGAAGGAATGGACGGCCGGAATAAACGTGTGCGGCTCCTTTAAGGCCGAGGATTGTGAGTACGAGGCTCCACCCATAGTGACGACAAAAGCAGGAAGTGCAAACAGGACGAGGGACGGCGATTCCCCGGCGGAGGTCGAAGGAGAACGAGGAAGAGAACGCGAGGAGACCAGGACCGACAAGCCAGGAGGCCAACGGTTGGACGCTTCGCCCTGCCACGCGCCCACCAGAGGAGCGTGGCTTCGAGAGGTACGGGGCCGGGTCACGGGGTGGGTCGGGAGGTGGAAGCAACCACCCTTGTAAATAACCTGCCAGAAACCCACCCTGAGCACGAGCACTCCTAGACACGTCCGTTTGCCTAACTTGTGCACTACACCCGGGTTTTCTATCCTCACCCCCGGTCCTTGTTGCCCCCCCCTGAGTACAGAACGTAATTCGGATTTCTCTTCGTTTCTTTTGGGTACAACGCGAGAACCGTGGGCTGAGACGTCTCCAGGAAGATTACTACCAAGACCACAAGGCACCGCGACCGTTCTCAGTGTACAGAGACTATAGACTCTCATTTAAGTTTTCATGAAAAAAACGTATATACCAATAAAACCCTCCTTGAAGCCCCTACTAAAAGCCCCTGTGTTTCTGTTTGAACCACCAGCGCCCCCTCAGGTGGTCAACCCCCCTATTATCCCGTCACCCCCGGGACACCCCCTTTCAGAGATTCTCCTCTTCCTTCTTTCTCTTGCCCAGCAGGGCTCTGCTCTTGGCACTCTTAAGGGCTACCTCTCTGCCATTTCTGCCTTCTTGAGGCTTCCTGATCAGCCCTCTCTTTTCAAGTCACCTTTTGTAAATAGATTCTTGAAGGGCATCACGCACATGTTTCCTCCTGTTCCTTTCGTGATGCCTCAGTGGGACTTGAACCTTGTTCTAACCTTTCTGATGTGCGCTCCTTTTGAGCCACTTCACAATTGCCCTCTTCGACTTCTGACTCTCAAGACTGCATTCCTGGTTGCCATCACCTCTGCCAAGAGAGTGAGTGAGCTCCAGTCTCTATCTTCTAATCTTCCTTTCCTTTCTGTCCATCCGGACAAGAATGTTGTAAGAACGCGTCCTTCTTTCCTGCCCCAGGGTGGCACGGCCTTTCACATAGGGCAGTCCATCACCTTGCCCACCTTCTTTCCGCCTCTGCATCCCTCGAAAGAGGAAGAGAGGCTCCACCGTCTGGACCCAAAACGTGCACTCTCCTTCTACCTTGATCGCACACGCCAGTTCCGGGTGGACGACCAGCTCTTTGTTGGTTACGTGGGCGCGAAGAAGGGACGGGCGGTGCACAAACAGACCATCTCTTGGTGGGTCGTGTTGTGCATCAAGGTCTGTTACTCCTTGGCTAAAAAGGAGCCCCCTGTTGGGCTGAGGGCCCATTCCACTCGGGCCATGGCGACTACTACTGACCTGGGTCGGGGAGTCCCCTTGTAGGACATCTGTCAGGCAGCTACGTGAGCCTCGCTGCACACGTTTGTTAGACACTACTGCCTGGACATCCAAGTCCGAAGAGATGGCTTTTTCGGCCGTTCCATTCTCTAGGACTTTCTGGTGTGATCTTGGTCCGCAGACCCACCACCGGGGTTGGTATTGTTGGGGTATCTATTCTAAGGTAAGGAATCTAACACTAACCTGTTTCTTTCAGATGCATAAGTTACTTACCTTCGGTAACAATATATCTGTAAGAAACAGTAGTTAGTGTTAGATTCCTTACCGCCCCACCCATCCTCCCCGTTCTGCGGACCGATATCTAGGGTTAAGGTATTTCCCTTTGAGGGCCCTAGTTTCATGGCACCAGTGTCGTCTCTGGCATGACTCTGCGTTCCTGGCGAGGAAAACTATGTACAAGAACTGACGTCCGCGCGCGAGGGCTGCGTCTAAGCACTCCGACTACTTCATCCCGGCGACCACCACGACGCCGACGACGGACGCGTAGCCGGGATCGACGACTACCGACGCGCAGGGGTACTGCTACGTAAAACTTTCCGGATCCAGTCTGACACTGGGGATATTCTAAGGTACGCAATCTAACACTAACTACTGTTTCTTACAGATATATCGTTACCGAAGGTAAGTATCTTGTGCACCAGGGGATGCCAATGACCATCATTACTAAGGTAACAGAAAACTCAGCTAAAAATACAGAGTGGCCCATCAAAAGAGCCCAAGACTATCTCTGGGACAAACTGTTTTGGAACATAAAACACAATGACCGTGTCTGGTTCTGGGCTACTGTCAACAAACTACTTCGTCCTGACTACGGAAGAATTACTTCTCACATCCCAGAGGAACCTGAGCAAAATTTCTAACAGAACAGTTCTATCCCCCACAGACCGGAAATGCCACACGGGACACCCAGGGAGCTTTAAACTTTACTCAGCCCACAGTACAATATGTGGTTGACGTAGACATAACTAAGCGAAAGCTAGTTAAAGGGCGACTGGAAGGTGCCTGGGTCCAAATGGCATCCCCCCAGCAGTGTTCAAGCAGGTCTCTGTTTTTTGGGCTGAAACTTTGGCACTGTTTTTTTCACAAATCAGGAGTCTGCACATTGTTTTCCTTATGGAGGAGCTCGTTAATTTTACCTGTATTTAAGAGCAGTGATACTTTGGCAACATTTTATCGATTAGTGGTCCTTATTGACATTGAGGTAAAATTCTCTGCAGGTACTTTGCTCAAAGATTTGCCAACCTTGCCTTTGAGCAACTCAATCATTCTGTGTAATCAGAGAGGTTTCTCAAATACATCTGCACAACTGCCATCTTGGCAATCGCTGTTCTAATGTATGCAGCTAAAAGTGCTAAAATGCCTTTTCACCTCTGTTTTATCGAGTACAAGGCAGCCTTTGGCCATGTAGACTGCTGGAAGATTTGTAACAAGCTGACAAATCAAAACATCCCTCAGGCCCTGTTGAACATGCTTATCCTGCTCCACAAGGACACATCGGTGCAGGTCGAGCTGGGTGCAGGAATGCCATTCTATAGTTATTTCAACAGGTCATGGCCTGAAGCAGGGGTGTGTCCTTGCACCGACTAGCTTCCATCTTTTCATGGGTTACCTGGCATAACAGCTGCAAACCTCCAAAAATAGGCGGCATGGAAATTTCCAGCTTTTTGTAGGCTGATGATGTAGTCCTGGTCAGTCATACTCTGGTTGGGGTGAAACTGCTGCTCAATGCCACAATGAACTACTCTACAGACAATGGCCTGACACTCTACCTTGGAAAAGAGCCCCAACATGGTTCTGGGGAGGCACTTGGATTGAAACCACAGATGAGTACACATATTTAGGGGTTAATATTGATAAAAATGGCTCATTCTCTGCCCAGAAAAGAATGGTCAAGAGGGCTTGGTGTTGGCTGTCTCTCTTAAAAACCTTAGAAGAAAATTGGCAGGCCCTTCACTGGCACTCTTACTACTGGTATTACAAGCTAAGCTCCCACTGATGTCATATTGGAGTGAACTGCTGAGAGGCAGAGATGCCAAAGCTCTGGATAGTATTACAGCTCGATCATATAGAATCATCTTTTCCCTTTGTCTTCATCTCCCTGGCACAGATCCGACTGGAGTTTGGCTTGTTAAAACAAACCGTGGCCAGGCAAGGAGCTTATTTGATATGCTTGAATAATATTGAGAAAGTAGAGCCTAACACACTTAACCACCTCCTTTGAAAGGAGCTGTAAAATCGAGATCTGTCACCAGCGAGGGCCAATCTTCAGGAATCACTAACAATCACTGGGCTCACATGGCTCTGGGAAACCCCAAATAGCCACCAGATTTTTAGAAGCTGGTCTGGAAAAGAATAAGGATCTGTTCGCTCGCCGAAGACACAGCCTCTCTTGTATGTAGAGCTCATGGCTGGATGACATTAAATAATTATAAGACTCTTGTGTCACAAAAATATTTTGATACTGGGTACCCAGCCTTTGTTAAGAAGCAGTTTGTGAGGTACCTCCTGGGTAGGATGCCCTCAAAATTCAATCTTCCACCCTAGCAACAGGAGGGCCCACTTGTCACCTGCCGGCTATGCTGTTCTGGGAAGGAAGATATGCTTTGCCTAGTATGCTCTTGTGATGCGCTGCAGGGCGAAAGGATACATTTGTTACGAGTCCCCTTTAATCAAAGAGCCATACACATGCGGAGGCAGACTGTGGTGGCCTGCTTTGAACCTGGTGATTGACAACTGGACTGTTTGGTGAAATTCCTTTTGAAGGTGAAAAAGAGGCCTCACACCAAACTCAAAAGACACACAGATGATGGACGGAATGCAGAGCAAATCAAACATTCACCCCCAGTCACGAGATCTGGATTATTTCCATCATTCTTTTGCTCACCATGCTACTCCAGTTTAGACCCAGCCATATGAAAATCAGTCTTGACCCTTGATTATGTGTTGTTTTTGCATTTGTCACCCTGAGTGGTACAGGTATGCTCAGACGTGGGTCCTTTGCTCTCCATGCCTCTGGAGTCAAGCTAGCCTGGTTGAAGAAGGGGTGAAACCCTAAAACCAGTCCCAGGAAGCTTGTTTCCGGGGAGGACCTGACCTGGCAGTTCGGGCTCGACTGTCCCCAAGGGGAGCAGGGTCAAGACTGATTTGCATATGGTTGGGTTTAAACTGGAATGACATGGATAGCGAAAAAACTATGGATTTAGGCCTAGATCTCTGTACTAGGGTGAATGTTTGACAATGTTCAACATTCTGTCCATCAATTGTTGTTTTTCATTTCACGCCACAATCCATCACCGTGCTTCACAGATGCCAATAAAGATCTAATCTAGAATAGAATGACACCTCTCGCGATGACTGCCCTGGTGGGGTGAACAGCAAAATTAACTGTGTGTCCTGTACTTGTGGAGACCGCTGTGGAAGAACTGATCCTCATGGTCCTGGCTACTGTGCGAGGGCCAGCCTTCCGAGACCTACCTTCCCTTTATTGCATGTTTGCATCTTGGTAGCAATCCTGCACTTTGTATTTTATTATTCTGGCTAGTGTTGGTCCCTTGTCCGCCTACTTTTTAATGGATGGGTAGGCAACTGCACTTGACTACACTTCAATCTCTCTTTCCTTAATCTGTCTGGCCCTTTATGATGTATTGTCTTATGGCGGACTATTTACTTTTTTAATTTAGTGCTGCAGAACATATATGCAGTAATTCACAACGGGGTGACCCAGTATCCCTCAGAACCCGGGTAGAAGTATAAAATGTACAAATGGTTCTGTCGGGTTTGTACTACTTCTTTAAGTTGTCCTGAGTCCTAAACAATATATACATTACGTAGCGTTTTCATCAAAGAAGAAAGAATATATTCATTATACGTTGAGTTCATTTAGGAGAAAAGAATGTAAATCCAAACAAACTAGGGTAACAAATACGTTTATAAATTCTTTTCATTTATAATTACCCTGATTTCAAATATGAAAAGGCTGTACAAAATACACAATGGCGCATCAAATGTGAAGAAAGGTGACAGTAAGTGCTCAGTGATATTTGTGAGGGTGTCAAAATATACAGTGGTGCTTAAAAGGGGGACAGGGAGGGGAATTGGCCAGTAGTACAAGATTTTCAGGAACGTCTGAGGACCACTTTGGACCAGCATTAATGACTCTGTGAGAAGACCAAAGGATGTGGTCCTCAGAAGTTCCTGAAAATCTTGTATATTTTATACAGCCTTTTCATATTTGAAATCATGGTAACTACATATTAAAAGAATTTATAAAAGTATTTTTTACCTGAGTTTGTTTGGATTTACATTCTTTTCTCCTAGATGAACTCACCGTAAAATGAATATATTCTTTCTTCTTTGATGAAAACGCTACGTAATGTATATATTGTTTAGGACTCAGGACAACTTAAAGAAATAGTACACACCCGACAGAACCATTTGCAGAACATATATGCAGCAGTTTAATTTTTCAGATTTTTATCATCCGCGGTATATCATATAAATATGTTTAATGTTTGTTTTCAAGTATACAATCTCATTAAGGAATAACTCCTTTTTATGGCATTGACTTTTCTATTCTGGCTCTCTCGCACTCTCTGATTGGCTGTTTTATGGTGGACTATTCACTTTTTTTGGCACTGATGTGAAACATATTTGCCATAGTTGAACTTTACTGATTTCACCGTCAGCGGCATATAATTTTTAGATACGTTTAAATGCTTGTTTCTTGTATGCGGTCTCATTAAGGAGTAACCCATCTTTGGAAAGATATTGCCAGCTGCCACATAAATGATAGTTTGTATTTTATGATGTTACATTTTATTGCAATGGTTTTTTTAAGTGACTGTGCAACTAAAAAATAACACATCACCTAAAAGCATATTACCAACAGAAATATTGTACTGCTGGTGTGCTATTTGATACATAAAATAATTCACATGTTGTATGAAACAAAAGTTATGGAAAAGCACAACAATGTAGTGAATTTATCTTCAGAAGACTAAGACTCTGCGCTTTATCTGCAAATGGAAGCCTAAATTATGCTAACAGAATAGCTTGTTCTCTTAGGCTTGGACATTCATTGCCTGACCTTTAGAAGGATACAATTGTGTAATAAGTATCAATGTGCTCTAACTGTTTGACTGGAAGTGGGATTGTGAAGGTTAAACAAATTAGTCATTCACTACTGACCTCAAAAATAAACTGTGTCTCTTCATGGCTATTTGTACAGAATAAAGCTGGGTTGGAACTCTACTTTTAAACTGTTTATTCATGGAGTCCATAGCGGTCTTTCTTCACAATATTAAGGGCCATTGCTGTATCAGCAGTAGCTTATATTCAGTTTTCCTATGAAATGTATTCTAATCTGTTGTAAATGTGTTCCTTTATTTGTCTTTTTCATTTGTTGTGCTCTGCACATCTAACCTACAAAATTAGGTGTATGCAGAAAAGTACCTTGCAGGAGTATGATTCAAAAATGTGTCTATGGGTCAACAGTGTAGATTTTCAGGTTTGTATCATAATTAAGCACATTTTCGTGGCCCTTTATAGTTCATATGGGGCTAGTTTTAGCCTCTAGTTGGTAGTAAGTCACCACATTCTGCATCTGAACTGTAGCATTTGTGGATGAGGCAGTGTGTTGGCTTGGTGCATTGAACGGAATGTTCCTAATTGCAGTTCCCCTAAGTATCATAAATGGAGGTCCTGAAGCTGTTGCTGTATACCGAAGCATAAACCACCTAGCTTTCTAGTGTCTGATAATAATTGTGTTGCCTATTGGATTTTTCTGTCTTCTAAAACTGCTTCTACTCGATCCCTTCTGCAAAAATAATCCTGACTTAATCTTTGTCTTTTATCTACATACCATTCTATTCTTCTTCTTGCTTTCTTTCAGCAATTTGTCCGTTTTCTTGTTCACACTTTTCTTTACATTCATGTGACCACTTTCAATCTGGTTTTCATCCTGCACACTGAGTGTAAAATCATGAATCGGTAATATCTAATTCCTATTAACTTTTTTTTTGTTCAGTTATCTGACTCTGCTCTGGATCATTCTTTTCCCTCTAATTATTTGTACTGTTTCATTGCCCAGCAACCACCCTGTTTTGATCTGTCCTTGGTGCAAGTCCTTTAGCTTGTTGACACTTGTTTAACTTTATGAAGACTTCTCTTTTAAAAAAAAGTTAACTTTGTGAATTATTTCTCCTGATCTTTATTCATTAGTCTTGAAGGCATTGCTGCGATTCCTACTGTAAATCCTTGAAGACAGACCTTCTCTTGTTTACTTTTCTGTGTGATGTTTTTCCTCCAAACCCTTCCATATTCGTTCCCCCACTTTCAATTCTGCTGTTCTCGGTCTTTTTTATAACCCCCTTTTTTTCATTATCTTTACTTAATATTTTATTTATTAAAATAAGTGGGAGGAACAAGAGGTGAGAAGTGAAAAAAATGGGAATTCAAGAGAAAATGTCGAATACAAAGGGAGATGAAGCATAGCTGAAGCTGACATGATGGAATAAAACAGGAATAAGGTGTTTTGCCGACTCAATGGTTATATAATTGAATAAGTATGAAGATTGAAAAATATAGGTAGAAGTAGAGAGAGACATGGGATGAAGGGAGAGACTTGGTAAGCAAAGAATGCAAATGAAGGAAGAAAATAGTATTGGAAACATTGAAGAAAGAAGGCGTGAATGAGAAACTTTATAAGAGGATCATTGCCTTGAAAGATTAACTTGAAAATCCACTGTAGTGCCTTCAAGTATATCTTTCAGAATCTGAAAGGAGTCAGCACTTTATCTGCTGTTGTCTTCAGCACCATGTTGTACAGGTCAAACGGCTTTAGCCTTTTAAGCTATTATTATTGAGCTCATAGATCCCGAGGTTTAGCTTGATTTAGAAGGTTTTAGGTAGACTACCACAGATTTTCTTCTGAAAAAGACTGAAGATGATTCCGGGCTGAACGACTAAATGGTAATATTTACAGCCAGAAATATGTATAAATGTTTTTGTTTTTAAATTAATGTGTTGCATTCGGTCACCTTTGCATGCTTACGTTCGAATGCTATTCTTTTGTGCATTATGCCAAAATGTTTTCTCTTTCAGAAAAGACCATTCCAGTCAGAAGTCATCTCATGGAGCTGGGTTTAACTGCTGCAAAATTTTCTCGGAAACTTGGCAATGTTGGTCTTGCCACAAGGTTACTTGCTCAGTGCAGTGAAGTTCAATTGGGGCACGCTACCACAGCCCAGGATTTAGTCAATCATTTTAAAAAAATGTCCATACAAGATCAAGTAGATGAAAAATGGGGTCCTGAACTAGACATTGAAAAATCAAAGTTACTATACTCGGCAGGTAAGTGGAAGTTTTGTACACATTATATACATTATTTTTAAACGTTACTAAAAGTAGTTTGTATAATGCTTGTATATTATTGTACATGCTTTTGCTAATAAGTATACATTTGCAGCCGAATATGCCTTAGTCTACTCTTTATCACCCAATGGAAGTGCATTGCGATTACATTTTTACACTTGCAAAACCAAGTAATACTTTAATATATATTGTAACCAAATCCATTAACAAGCTTAATCCTTCATGTTGTGCAGGTCAGTCCACCCATGCCATGGAAATGCTGAGTTCCTGTGCCATATCATTTTGCAAATCAGCCAAAGCAGAGGATGCAGTGGCTAAATCTATATTGACATTAGCAAAATGGATTCAGGCTGATTGGAAAGAACTTTCTAGCCAACTGAAGCTGGTTTATAGAGCACGACAACAACCAAATCCTACTGGACTCTCGACTTTGGCTAAAAACATACACACCTTGATTGACCTACCACCTGTTAATACAATGGAAGAAGAATATCCGCGAATTGAGAGCGAATCTACAGGTAAAATTAACATTCAGTGATTGCCAAATTATTTTTTGTAAGTACTATTGCTTAAAAGTCCTGACAAAAGCGTACCCTTCCTTGCTTGAACATGTACTGACGGTCCGGTTTCTACACCAATTAAAAAGAAAGCACAGTTTAAATTGCTTCTATAAAGCAGCTGCCACTTCAGGATTACAAAAACTAGGATTAATTTTCTATTCGGTATTGGATATTTATCCACGGATCACCACAAACTGAACAGTCTCTCTGCATGTGTATCTCTTGTTATTCAATCTTTATAGTAGTGCATTTCCCAGTGTCTCAATGTTGACACTGTTGTCCTGGATTTGAAACATCGGACCCACATTTTGAACATCCTTCTCTTTACATAAATTCCTCCAGCCAGCTAGAAAAATTTGATGGCTTTGAAAGATGTCTTGGTGAATTAGTAGTACTGTGAGTAAGGGGGCGGCATCATTACAAATAGTAAGATTTTCGATGAGCGGAAAGAGTTTGAGAGGTTTTTTCTGGAGTGAGGATCCTCTTATGAGAGCCTCAAATTTTAAACTAGGATGAGTTTTCCACCATCTCTGAAATGGCTACTGTCCCTGATTTACCACAGTGTTCCTCCAACATTAGGGTGCTCTTTCAGAGGAGTCTGTCTCAAAATCAATCATGCTAAATCTTTAAACTCTCAAATTCATCAGTTTTGTTTCAAAGTGAATCCTGACAAGCATTTGTAGCCTACACCGTTAAAGTCTAGGTTTTAATTGTTGAGATTGCTGTTTAGATAGTAAAGACATTCAGTAAGATGAAACCTTATACGGAAAAAAAACTGGGATGGGCAGAAGAGTCTTCTAGTAACAATCGTTGGTACCAGCAGATAATTATATTTTAGTAACAGCTCCTGTAGACTTCATGATCAATGGCATCATGAATTCAGTGTAGTATGTACAGTATTTTTTTAATGTATATTTTTATTGATTATAACACAAGAGTAAAAATGTACATAACGGGTGTCATTTGGTGAGACATATTACAACGGTGAATGGGCGAAGGAATTGTGGAAATGCAGTACAATTATAAGATTCTGAAGAATATCAATACCAGCTTAGAGCTGAGGCAAAACAATACGATATAGATAACCATAAGCAAACCTTATCAGAACCCGCCCACCAGGAATACAGGACACGCAAATTGAACACCCGACACCCGGTTATGAGGGACAAAAAGATCAGGAGAATATGCCACATCTCTTGTGAAGAAGGGAAAAGGGAATAGAAAGGTCATAGAACAAAATAAAGGAAAAAAAAAAAAAAACTCAACCCTGCACCCCTGCAGATGGCTACGACCTAACCCCACTAGCAGCGTGCCTGTTGCCCCCTAAACTACACCCCAAGGAAGGGAAAAGACGGAGGAGGAGATGTATTACAAGACGATACGGGCTCCCGGACTCCCCTCCCCCCGCCAAAAGCAGACATCCCCAACTGTGATATTAAGCAAGTTGTAACAGACTAATAAGCAAACCAATAGGGGAGCCACCGACAAAGAAACGACCGTCCCGCCCAGCCCCTGGTACCACAGAGGCAACAAATCCCATTTCGATCGCAGCAGTCACACCAACTCCAGACAATTAGAATTCCATCTGGCCCGCACTCCCACAGATACTACCCAGCAGAGTCAAAAGAAAGTCACTGTACCAAATTCAAGTCAAATTCAGCCCTGGCCCTTACGATCCATTGCACAAACCCCAACCAGGAGAACCAATATAGTAGCAAAAGAGTCAAAGCGTTGCTGGAAAAGGAGATCAATATAGCCTGAAAGATTCAAAAAGGTTAAGTCTCGAAGTCTATCGGATACACGAAAGTCAATCCAAAAAATATTAGTGGAGGTCTCCAGAAGAGAAGGAAGAAGTGAGTCCTGTGCGGGCGATGACTTCGCCGATCTTGCTAGGTGTTCAGGGGCTCCAGTAACGTATCGCTGTAATCGTGCGGGTACAACTGGTACCAGTTTCAGAACAGATTCGGGGTTCTCCTCTCGAGGTAAATCAAGCTTCGCGGGGGTAACCGTATGTTGCGGGTCTGAACACAAGGCTGGAGTCCGGTCTCAAGCAAACAGTCTCGAGGCGTGCAGTCAAGTTGTGGAGAGCAGCCTCCATTTGCAGGTGAAGAGCCCCGATGGCGGCCATTACGGTCCCCAGGGTCGGTCCACACACCGTCCAATCCATCTCCGCGTGAACGACAACAAAGCAGATCTTCAACCCCGGAGGCCGGCTACTCCGGGGGAATCAACAGGCGCGGAGAGGACGGAGGCGACTGGCGACTCACAGGCTTGGCAACCGTTACACCACTGCCGAGAGCGGGGGCCCCACCCGCGGACCCCGAGGGCTGCATCAGGGTCCCGGGACCTGGCCCCCCACCCACCGTGGCAACCACGTCTCGTCGCCGTTCATCCAGTATTTACAGGGACCAAAGACCACCACCAGGATGGAGAATATGTTCCACTCCGATGAGACCGGACTCCGCCGGACATCCGCGGCCGATGTTGTTCAACTGAAACCCGGCTGGGTCAGTACTCGCGGCCCCGGCTTACACACTGGAGGAGGCCCAAAAATGAAAGACGGTGTAACTTCGTCAATAAAGGCGAGAAAAACTCCGGGATTGCCCCCCTGGGCTCAGCAACGATTCAGACACACGGGAGTCTGGCGGGAGGTCAGGATGAAGTTCAGGATAAGTCCGCCAGCGACGGAGGTCGACGGAGCCGGGAGCTTATGCGGCCATCTTGGTTGCTTGCGTAGCTCCTCCTCCTCTAGTATGTACAGTATTGATGCAATTTCAGTTTTTTACCTTAAACAGCTATCATTATTTATTAGTTAGGAAGAGATTGATACACCAGGGAGTGCTTCAGAGTGCAGAAAATGATTTTGCTCACACATTCGTAATGAAATCGCCTCTTGTCCCCCAGCCACCTCCTCATCTCCCCCATCCAAGAAGCTCTATGACTGAAGTTGTCAAAAGGTAGCTTTAGAGAAAGTTACAGTGGAAAAAAAGGAACCAAGGTCCCTACTTTTTTATCCCCCAAAAAAAAGTTGTTTGAGACCTATTATAAACTTGGAGTTTCTTAATCTCTAAAAGAAATTAATATTGTTACTCTCCGTGTTGCAAGCTCATCCAGAAAGGGCTAGGTCAGTCTCTAAGGACCTGCAGGAAACAGATTTTCATATTCCTGTCCAAGCAGGTCATAGACAGTATCTAAAAAGACAGCATTCTCAACTAGGCATGCTGCCATAGAATAAAGAATTGAGGGTTACTTAGCATCCAAAGATATATTAGCGGAAAGGTTTGTAAAGCCAAAAACACTATGCAGTCCAATGCATGTCTTCTGACCCTGTGCTCACAAGACTTGAGTGGGAACAATGTCAGAGTCGCCGGCACAGCTAACATTTTTATATTGATTGGTAGTCCAACAGAAATATCTGTAATGAGAAAATGCCAGATAAAATGTGCAACCGTATATTCACTGTTGTACCCTGCCCAATTAATCTCTTTGCAAAGATTATGGCCAATACTTAGCTTTTGCATGCTTCAGAAACAATATGGTTTTGTTACTTCTCCCCATAGTCCTGGATTTCATTTCAGATTGGTAAAGGGTCAGTGTTAATATAGTATCCAAAAGAATATCCATAAGAGGCAATGCTTTTATTTTGTACTTTAGCCTGGACTCCATTCTGGGTAGTCTATGCTTTCCAGGTATTCGTACACAGAGGAGACCCAGCCTGATTAGCTGGACCCAGCGAATACTTCCCATCTGAAAGAGACTGTTAGTTCTAGATTCCTTACCTTAGAATTACCCCCAGGTGTCAGACTGGATCCGGAGAATTTTTTCCGTGGTAGTACCCCTGCGCATTGGTAGGTGGCGTCCGTCAACTCCACGTCTGTCGTTGGCGTCGTGGTTGCCGGGATGATGTCGCGGTGCCTACTTAGATGTCGCCCCTGCGAGCTGACGTATGTTCTTTCTTTTTCCGCGCCAGCCTAGCACAGATCCGTAGAGAGGAAACGTGGGATACAGAGGGTTGTCTACATCTTGATGGTTTCTCCTCATACTTTGTCCCAGCAACCCTCTCCTCTAGTGGATCGGCTAAGGGTGGTCTGCTAACCTTAGTAAGACTGGAGCACAAGTGTGCAATAGAGGTTTTAAACTCCAAAGCTATGACCTCCCAGGGTGCCCTTTTAACATTCCCCAACAAGCGTAGACTTCTTCTTACCAATTTTTACACTATTGTCACATCCTGAGAGGAGTGAGATGTAATCACTAGTTTTAAAGCATTTATTGATGACTTATACCTAACTGAACCACTTTTACTATAATTATGGTTGCCAGGGATTTTAACTTGCACCCCATTGTAGGAAGGTGGATATCTGACTATGGTTACCCCCAACTTTTTGCCTAGTGTTTTGCTGGTTTTTGACTTAGTTGGCCTGGGATCCTGCTATTCAGGACCCCAGGCTTCCTGCTCGCTCTGTTAAAATGGAACCCATGTACCTTAGGTACATATCTAATTGGATACTGGGTATCCTTATCAGTCCCTGTACAGTGTACCTTAGGTACCCAGGGCATAGGTGTACCCAGGGCCTACCAGGGGCTGCAGCATGTATTATGCCACCCCTGGCTGACCATCCAAAACTGACACAACTGGCTGTTAACACAGCTGGGGCAAGGTGGTGTAATCACCCTTTGCTGTAGATATAGTATACCTATATCTAACCCTAAAATGGACACATATACTCCTATCAGTCACTCCTATGGCAGGCCTTATCAATCCTGAAGGCAGAGTGCTTGGAATTATGTGAGATGGTGCTCTAGCATGAGCTGAGCCTGTCTGCAGCTTGCGGAACCAAGTCCTTATAGCTGTTCCATGATAACGCTATACCATATACTCTTAAGTGCATTATAATCCTCGCGGTTATTGCTAACTTTGGTATAGCATTATCAAAACATGTCGAGTAAGGTGTCATACGAATTGGAATACTACCCCCTCGCCAGTTTTGGCGACGGGGGTAGCATTCCACCTTTTTAGAGGGACACGACATGTATGTAACTGGGAACCCCGGTTAAAGTTAAGCAGAGCCTCAGCATCACAAAATGGATGCTGCCACCACAGACACAAGTCTGACCTCCTGCTGCTGGGAGTCCTTCCAGTGAGGGAGGCCTGGACAAAGGGTTTCCTGCCTTGGGAGGTGCTAGCACCACCCCAGACAGGATTTTGTGTATTAGGTAGGACAGGCCTGAAAGGAATGAGACATGCCTGGGGCACACAAGGTGCCCTGTGCATACACAGGTTCAAACCAGTTGCTGGGGCACTCCAGCCCCAGCTCTGGCGCGAAACCGGACAACGGATAGGGGGTGTAACCACCCCCCCTTCCTGGTCCCACCCATGGGAGGGACCTAGTCACTAGTGCAGCCCCCTTTAGGAGAATAAAGGTAGGAGCTGGTCCCATTCCAAGTTAGATTATCTTGAACAACTTTACAAGAAGAAACTCTGGACTTCGACGTTCTGCTCCACAGAAGACTGAAGAATCTCCCTTGTGGGCAAGGAGTGTCCACCCTGCAACCGCAGGCACCATCAAGCGTCCTAGTGGTCCACTTTGTCGTCCTTCCTGCCGGATCCAGACTTCAGAGCCCGACGAGACCCGGAATCCCAGTCCTCTCCGACATCTACTCACATCTGCAGCACAGCTGAGACCCGTGGGTGGGACGAGACACGTGGGACCGGCCATCTTGAAGAGACTGCACTTCGCTTCCAGCACGACTTCTGAGGTATCCTTGAGAAAGTGCTTTGGGGACTGAGAAGCCCCAGCCCCGAGCAGCTCCTGCACCGAAGACCAGCCCTCCAGCATCCACGAGATCTGTGTGGGGCCCTTTTGCTTGGTTGCTGCTCGACGCGTTGTCTGGTCACTTGCCGGCTGGCTAGTGACCTCCGAGACGACGATCCTTGAAATCTTCACTGCTGGTCTGGTTGCTCCAGACTGGCCCTTGCTTCCTTCCAAAAGAGAAGCACCCCGGACTCTCCTAGTCCGCACCAGACGCCTTTTCCACTCACCGCGTGGGTTGCCTTTGCCAAGGCCTGTTGACGCCGAATCCGGAACAGACACCGCCGACAGCGAGAGCCTACGTGGGACAGCTCGTGCCTCCATCCTGGTCGTCAATGGACGCCTCCTGGTCCACGTGGCTGCAGAGTCAAGCGTCCACTCTTCACCAGATCGCGACGACGACATCTGGCTAGTGACTTTGAACATTGTCCCCTCTGCTTTCAGGTCTTCATCTTCCTCGATCCACCCGTGAATCGCACCGTACATCTTCCTCCTGGTCGCCTGCAGCATCTTTCTCCAAGGCTCCATTGACTTCGACGCGGAAACCCGACACACTTTGACACCTATGCACCCGCAGCCCGTGGGTGAGGTAACAAGAGCATTTCGGTGCTCAAGGGTAGATTAACTCTCCTAGTGTCAAGATTCCCAGTCGTTTTAGTCCTAGATAGTGAAGACTGTCCGTACTTACCTTTTTCGTAAACTGTACTGTCCATTGACTTTGTTCCGCATCTCGCGTGTGAGTTCACACTCTGCACACGCGTCCAGTGAGCCTCCTATTACTTACCTGAGGTTAGGATAGTGTAGTCCCAGCGAACCTACAGCCTCTGGACAGTACCATTCCTTCCATCGATTTCCTTATACACTTTACTAGGGCACCATTGTTATTCTGTGCAACTTATCGTATTTTTCTTAAGAGATTGTCATGTGCTTAGCCCTCTGATCTCATAAAGAGTTCAGAGGTGTTTGTTATAAATAAACATACTGTTTATTTTCATAACAACCTGTGTGGTGTCCTTTCATCTGGTATTCAAGGGGTTATATGTGGTAAAACAGCTGGCTTCACATGCCAAAAGAGTTTAGCCTAAGACTGCTTCGCCTATGCTACCATTAGGATAGTAGCTGGTCTATAAGGTTGACTTACAACCAATCACCATAAGGGTTGTTTGGTCTGATACAAGGTGATCACTAGAACTAGTGAGCATCATATATCAGGCCAACTTCTCACACCCATCATGTACAGCGACCACGGATTCTGACTCTGAAGGCTCGTAGATGAAGAGCTGGTCCCTTTAATAGACCACCAGACTGCTGACCACATTATTTTGAACTTATCTGAGGTCAGTGCCGCTATCTCCCATTTACCATCTAATAAGGCTCCAGGGCCTGACTGGGTTCCAGGGGACCTTTTTATAAAAAACTGTTTTGACCTAGGGGCACCATTACTGACTTCACATCTAAATGCTGCAGCGGCCGGCCCTCTCCCATTAACCTGGTCAAACTCGATAATAGTCCCAGGTTTTAAAAAGGGCAATAGATCAGACCCAGCATGTTTTAGGCCCATCTCCCTCATAGACTCAGAGGTGAAGATCATTGGTCGGATTTAATTAAACCGCATAGCTGACTGGGCCAAGAGCAGAGGCTTTTTAACTGACCTACAATATGGGTTTTGTCCTGGACGGGGGACTATAGAGCAAACGTTTAACCTTTACTTATTAACATGTAAATACACTAAGGTTAAAAAGGGGGCATTCCATCTGGCCTTTATGGACCTTGGCTCTGCCTTTGACAGAGTCAACCGCTCCAAGCTCTGGTCTCTGATGGAACAGATGAATATAGATCCAGTTTTAATATATTTGCACTCTGACCTTTCAGCCAGCGTCCGGTTTGGCCCTAATGGGGAGTGCACTGAGCACTTTAAATTGCATCGCGTGGTGCGGCAAGGTTATATTTTTTTTTTAGGTTTAAGTATTTTTTATTGAGGAAGTACAGAGACATAGCAATGTAAAGCATGAAAGAGGTCGGGCAATAATAGACAGTTCCCAGAGAGCAAATTAACTGCCGATACAGTCTTCAGAACTCACCGCCACCGTCGTGGTCCAATAGTCTAAATCAAGCGAGAGCGGTTACAGGTGGCATCCTCAAGCATTGCGGTCGAACGTCGACCGGGAAGCAAATACCAAGCTCTCTGTACTTCACTAAGAACGTAACAAACTTCCCCAACAACCCCCCCGACCTGCCCCTTCCCCCCTCCCCCCAACTCTCAGTCCGGTGCCGCGCAAGAAAGGTTCACAGACACTCACAAGCCTTCTCTCTTCGTGTACCCAACCCACTGGCCTATCCCTCTACCTTCCTCCTGTCCATTCAGGTAATCGGTGGTGTAAGCCTAAGGAGTCTCAGATACCTGGGGCACGTAAGCTCCCTGAATTCAGTAGCTAATAAAGTATGGAATGGTTGCCACAGCTCAGTGAATTGGTCGACCTCCCCAGCTAGTGTAAGTGAAATTTTCTCCATACCCAGTACATGCCACAGCCTGTGCAACCAGCCCGTGATCGAGGGGACCGTGGAGGTGCGCCAGTGTACTAGAATGTTCTGCACGGCAGAGCCCAAGGCAATGGCTATGTGTCTCCCTCTCCGGGATTTCAACGGAAACATTAAGGCATTAGGTAGGCCCAGTAAGGTATAGGCCGGGAAACGAGGTATTTCTATGCCAAAACATTTATCAATTTCATCGAGCACCTCCCTCCAATAGTCCTGTAGCAGTGGGCAGTCCCATAAGATATGTGTTAAAGTCCCAATGTGCCCGCAAGCGCGCCAGCATGTATTGTCTACGAGCCTGTGCATTTCGTGCAAGCGTTCAGGAGTGCGGTACCAGTATGTCGAAACCTTCGTGAAGGTTTCCGTGAGCCCCACATGATATGCAGAATGTCGCGCTCTGTATGAGATCTGTTCCCATTCTTTGTGGCTTAGTGTTCTCCCAAGTTCCCTGTTCCACCTCTCCCTCCCGGGGTTATAGATATGTGTGGACGGAGGCTGTAGCATTTTGTATAGATCCGATATGAGTTTCGCGTCCGAAGTGCGCGTCGCCAACCAACGCTCATAGGGGAGCAGGTTCCTATCTGCCGCATCCCGTACCTGAGGGTGCAGTGCCCAGTGTCTAACCTGCCAATATCGCATCCTATCCGCCTCGATCAGCTGGTAACTCTCCTTAAGGGCCTCAAAGGGGAGGACCCCGCCCTCCCCGTACACATGAAAAAGCGCCCTGCAGCCGTTCTCTCGCCAATGCGCAAAAGCACCCGGTTCCACCCCTGGCGTGAAGTCTGGGTTATCCACAATAGGGGTGAACGGGGAGGGGAACGTGGTTAGCTCGAACCGTTCGCAGGTAGCGTCCCACACCCTCAGCGGGACCCTAGTAACACATGAGGCGTAAAGGTTCGGGGGTCTGTGTTGTCTACGCAGGAATGGTATCTCCTGCAGCGGACGGCCCGCCACCGCCTGATCTTGGAAGAGCCAGTGCTTGTCCGACTCCCATCTGCTCCACTCCACCAAGTACCTCAGCTGTGACGCCTGGAAGTACTTGTGAAGGTCAGGGACACCCAGTCCACCCGCCTCCGGCGCCAGGGTCGTCAGTGTTCTCTTCATCCGAGGCACCCGGCCCTGCCAGACAAATTGGGATAGAGCTGTCTGCATCATCCGCATCCAACCTCTAGGGGGCTGTAGCGGAAGTGCTTGGAAGAGATATAGGATCTGTGGTAGCACGGTCATCTTCAGCGCTGCTATCCTGCCTAGCCACGATATCGTCCCCTTGCTCCATCTCCCCAGTTCCTCTTTCACTTTCTTGCCTAACGCCTCATAATTAACCGCTACCGTCGCCGACAGTGTGGGGGCCAGTAGGATGCCTAGATAAGGCACATGGTCCCGTGACCACCTCATTGGGTAACGCCTCTGCAAATCGAGTCTCGTCCCGGGTGTCAGGGAGAGATCCAACGCTGTGGATTTCCCCATATTCATCCTGAACCCGGCCGTTGTCGCAAAAGCCCTGAGCTCTTCCATACATGCAGGCAAGGCCCTCCGCGGATCCTCTAGCGCAAAAATGACATCGTCTGCGTACAAGCTTACTGTGTGGGTATAACCCCCCATCCGCACTCCCGTAGCATCTGCATTTTGTCTCACTCTCTGGGCAAAGGGCTCCATGTAGAGGGCAAAAAGTAAAGGGGACAACGGGCACCCCTGTCTCGTGCCGCGTTCGATCTTGAAACTCCTTGAGCCACAGCCGTTGACTCGTACTGCCGCCGACGGGAATTTATAACAATTAAAGACCATGCACCTGAATTTCTCCCCTATGCCCATTCGAGCCATCACCCGTTCTAGATACGGCCAGTGCACCCGGTCAAACGCTTTCTCGGCGTCGACTGAAAGGAGCATCCTTTCCCCCGGGATCCGGGAGGCCTTTTCCAGTACGTGCACCAACCGCTTGGTATTGTCTACCGTTTGCCTGCCGGGTATAAAGCCGGACTGGTCCGCCTCAACCAGTCCGGGGAGATATTGCGCCAATCTCGCAGCCAAGATCCCTGTGTAGATCTTCAGGTCCACGTTTAAGAGGGAGATCGGTCTGTACGAGCCACACTGAGCCCTGTCCTTCCCCGGTTTGGGTATGACCGAAACCGTGGCATGCAGAAGATCCGACGGGATAGCGCCGGGACAGCTAAAGGAGTTAAACAGTTTGGTCAATATCGGAGCTAGGGCGGTGCAAAACGTCTTATAGAAGAGGGTGGTGTAACCATCCGGTCCCGGAGCCTTCCCGAGTTTCAGCCTAGCGATCGCCGAGATAACCTCCTCTATCCTAATCTCTCGGTCCAGGTAGTCAGTCTGAATTTGAGCTAGGGACGGAAGAGTCACCGAGTCCAGGTAATCATCTGGGTCCCCAGTGGCCGCCCCGTCCTCCGCGTAGAGCTTGGAGTAGAACTGCCGGAAAGCCTCAGCTATATCGGCGTCGTCTGTAACTGTGCGCCCATCAGGCACCGCAAGTGCTTTGACCCGACGGCATTGGTGTGCAACTCTAAGCTTAGCTGCCAATAACCGGCCACAGCGATCCCCCCCTGTGTAAAAAGCGTGTTTCAAGCGGAGAGCCGCATACTCAGCCCTGTCCAGATCTAGAGACGACAGGAGCTTCCTCGCCGCTTTCAGCTGTTTCCAAATTCTGGGAGCCCCCGTGCGCCGATGCACCTGTTCCAGTTCCCTGACCTTGTGTGTGAGTTCTTCCCGTTTAATTTTCCTTTCCCTATTTTCGGCTGCCGATATTGATATAAATTCCCCCCGTAGGACCGACTTAAGAGCCCCCCATTGGGTCGCCAGGGTGGTGTCGGAGTTAGCGTTATGCAACTGAAATTCAGTCACAGCCGCGGTGACACGCTGCACCACAGGTTTTTTGTGTAAAAGGGCGTCCCGCAGGCGCCAGACTCCGCGTTGAACAGGGACCGATGGGGGCAGAAAGGTACCCGAGACCGGAGCGTGGTCCGAGAGGGAGATGACCCCGACCTCCGAGGCAGTGGCCATGTCCCGAACCGGGCCTGAGACCAGCAAGTAATCTAGCCGTGCATACGTTTTGTGCGCGTGTGAGAAGTATGAGTAGTCCCTATCTGTGGGGTGAAGCCCTCTCCAAAGGTCGTGCAGGTCGAGTTCAGCCAAATGTGTTTTCATAGTGTCCGAGAGTTCCCCAGTCTGTGGAAAGCGCTGTGCTGATCTGTCTAGTGAGGAATCTAATACCATGTTGAGGTCCCCCCCCAGAATGAGATGTCGATCGGGGGACGCAGTGACATCTATCAGCGCGGTGTGGAGGAAGTGTTCCTGACGCTCGTTTGGGCAGTAAACCGACCCCACCGTGAAATGCAGGGGCCCCAGCTTGAACCTGTACACCAGCAGTCTCCCCTTCTGTTCAGCTAATTTGTGCAGCGCCTCACCCCTAAAGGATTTAGATACCAATATAGCAACTCCCGCCGTTTTAGTGGAGTGGGAAGAAAAAAACTGAGTGGGGAAGGCACGGGACCGCATTCTATGGCAATCACCCATCAACAAGTGCGTTTCCTGTAACAGACAGATGTCCGCCTGCGAGGCTTCTAACAGGGAGAGAACTGCCCTCCGCTTCGTGGGGTTGTTTAGGCCTTTCACATTCAAAGTCACCACTTTCAAGCCTGCCATACCAGATCAATGTAACCTTTCAGCACTAGGCAGGCGAAGGCGGCCAGTGCCAATCCCGGCTGTGAATCGGCCCGTAAGGTCCGGTTCAGCTGAACACACATAACACAGACACCGGACTGAGTCGCCCCGAACTCCCCCCTCCCGGATCCCCAGGCCCCCGAACTCCAACTCCCCAACCCCCGCATCCCCTTCCCCCTTCCCCCAACTTGAGCCTCCCAACCCATCCCCTCTCAACCGTTTGTAGTCCAAAGAGTCCCAGGCCTGCCCCTTACGGACAGGTCTGTGGTAAGGTACCTTCGTGGGCGATCAGCCACCAGCACCCTGCCTTCGCATTCCCGCACCCACCTCCACCCCAAGCCCGCTTTATCAACAATGCACTGTCAATCTCCCCCCGGAGTCCTGTTAGGCGGTCAGCGCTACTTCTCCCTCGACCATCGAGGTCTCAGTAGCAGTTCGAATTGCGTCCGCCATTCCAGATCTCACTGTCGGCGAGTCCGGTCTCTGCGTGGCCCTCTGCGGCCTGTGTCTCGAGACTCTCCGCCAGCCACCGTCAGTTGAAGCCCTCCGTCGTCGGGGCGTGGACGACTCCTCTTCCTCCGCCGTGATCCCTAGGACCTCGCAGACTTCTTGAAGAGATCTCAGCTGGTGCGACTCTTCATTCCAACGGAAAATGAGGCGGAAGGGGTGCCCCCACGAATAGGGCGTGTCGTGCTGTCTTAGGAAGTCCGTTGCAATCTTGAATGCCCTGCGTTTCTGGAGTGTAGTTGCAGCTAGGTCTTGGAAAAGCGCCACTTGGTGATCTCTGAACACTATCGTTTGCTTCTTCCTCGCTTCACACATGATCCTCTCTTTTAGCGGAAAGTCAGGAAGAAAAGCCAGTACGTCCGGCGGAGGTCCATTCGCCCGTCGTCGCGGGCCTACTCTGTGAGCCCTGTCAATCCTGATAGGGAATTCCGCAGGCTCGCCAATGACAGTGCGGAACAGTTCTTGCAGATAGACCACAATGCCGGAAGTCTCTTCCGTGGACGGCACTCCCCGGACTCGTATGTTGTTCCGTCTTGCTCTGTTTTCCAGATCCTCGTTATGCAGTTGGAGGTCAATGTGTTGGTCCCTGAGGCGGAGGACCTCCTGCTGCAAGTGTGTTATCTCATCGTCCTGCCTTTGCGTGGAGCTCTCAACCGCTTCCACCCTCTCCCCAAGACCATCCACCTCTCTGCGCAGTTCTCGTACTTCACCGGCCACTTCCCTTTTCAACTCCTGAAAATCGTCCCGCAAGGTCCCAAACAAGGACTCCAAAAAGGATCTGGTGACCGGAGGCTCACCGCTGTTCCCTCCTTGCGATCCGCTTGCACCTCCTGACTGAGTTGAGGGCTTGTCCCCTTTGCTGGCTGGTTTACTGAGCATGTCTGTGAGCGTCCGACTGCCTCCTTTGCCGCCTTTCTGCCCGGCCATCTCCTCCCCTGTTCCGCTGTTCGCGTGTGAGCTCTGGCAGTCCCCAGCTAATCCGTTACCTGGGTAGGCCCGTACCTTCGGCCTGCACCCTCGGGAGCCTGCGCTAAGTGGGTCGGTCCTCAACAAGTCCAGCGACCCACGTTCGGGCCCCCGGCTTCCGGCTGCTCAGGAAGAGCCCAATGGCACTCGGCGCTCTTCCCAGGTTGCCCTACCGCCGTCCCAGCTGGTAACAGGCGTTGCCTCGGTTCCCCTGCCTCTGTGGTGTGAAATGCCTCAGACTCCCGAACTCCTCAGGGCAACCCGGGGCTCCACCGGGGGCCCGGCGCTACGATACACACACCCAGCCCACTCCTCACCTCTGGTGTCGAGTCCTTGGTGTAGAGGGGGGGGGGGGCCCTCGACCGGTGCCCCGCTCTTGGCCGGCGTCGCGGCTTACCACCGCCCCTCAACCCCTGGTATCGGTCACAGTCACTCCGCGATGCTCCGGGGCACTCCGCGCCCCCCTCGCGCCTGTCCCAACAATGGCGTCTTAGTGCTGTCCAGCCACTGCGTTCCGGGCCCCTATCCGTCCCTCCAGCCGTGTCCTAGGGGGTAGGCGTCGTGAAAATTGTAGGATCACCCCTGTGTGGCGCACCACGAGTCTTCACTCCTCCGGGTACCCACACTCGCTCACCCGGTCCCCTCCTCACCTCTTCCGGTCATGGGGGTTGGGAGCCAGGGCCCTGCTCCGTCTCCGTGCATGTGCCCCCCTTCGAGGCCTGCCGAGTCAGCCGTCTGTCCCGCGCCCAAGCCCCGGTTTCCCAGAAGTCCGCTCCGGGCTGTGCACTGTCTCTGTCCGGTCCCGGTTCCGGACCACCGCCGACTAGGCCGCAGCCGCGGCCTCAGGTAGATTTGGGGGCGGGAACAGAGCCAGAGCACTCCTTCTCACCAGAGTGCCGTCCTGCGCGCTCCCGGTGTCGGTCCGCCGACCGCTCTTCTGTGAGCGCCTGGCTCTCCTGCACCTCGTTCCGACGGTGTTCCGGGCCTCTGTCCGTCTCTCGCTGGGCCGCAGCCGCGGCCTCGCGTAGCTCCGGGGCGGGGCCGGGGTCCTCTGCGACTCCAAGCGTCGGGCACCACTAATCCCGGGGGCCGGCGCAGCAAAAGCCACCAACGCGCGGCCGTTCCCCTCCAGGCCCGTCTCTCTGCTGTTCGGAGGTTCGTCACATTGCCCTCCGGGCCGGCACCGCCTCAGGTGGGTCCTCAATGCGGGCCGCTGCGTCACCACCGCTTCGTGCTCAAGCGGCCGAGACCTCCGCCGTCTGTGCTGCGGCTCTCTAAGGGACCGGAGCTTCGCTCTGCCGCACCTGGGGATCTCCTCGCCCACACCCGGCCACCAGGCTCGGCTAGGGGGGAGAGAAGCTGCGATTAGGGCTTAGGGCCTTGGCGGGCGCAGGAGCTCGGGCAGAACACGTCCGTTCACTCCGCCATCTTGGCCACGCCCCCCGCAAGGTTATATTTTAGCCCCTTTTCTTATTTCTTTTTTATATCTATCACATGGAGCAAGCCTTGACAGTACCAGGTGTTGACATTCCTAAAGCAGGAGGTCATCTTCTACCCGCTTGCTCTATGCTGATGACATTGTTTTAATTGCCCGTACAGCTAAACGCTTTCAAAAACGTCTTATTCTTTTTTTTATTATTTTGATGAGCAGTCTTGGACCTTTAAAGCTCTGAAACCCGATTTGGTTAAAGGCGGAACTTAGTTTTAGCAGATTTATTCTGTAGGACTGTTTAAAATTGGAAAAATCCTCCCTGATCCTGTGGCTGGCATATGTGGCAGGTACTACTAAACAGGCGAGATAGGGTTGCAGGACACTCCTCTATCCCTATTCGGAATATGGATAACAACAAAGGAGTGCTAATATTTATTTATCAAACACAGAGAGATTCGTGCCTGTGCCATAAAAATAATAATAATAAACTCAAGAAAAAGTGGGGTGTGTACCAAAGTGTAAAAAACCCAATAGTTTTTTAAGAAAACCCTCACTCACCCACCTAGTGGGTGACATGCTTCATCGGGTTCCACCGGGCGGGCCGAATGCCGACCCGGTGTGCTACAACACCTGCAATTGCAGTGGAGCTGGTTAATAGTGTGTCAAGGAAGTGAATTTGGTGACAAACAGTGATGATTAAAAAAGGGCAAACTTGAGCCAAAAAATTATTTAATCAAGGCCAAGTGAGCTCTTATTAAAACCAGTGGTGGACAATCAAATATGGCTTTTAGTTTGAGCCAAAGGTATCCAATTAATAATCATAAGGTCTACATGTTTCTGCTTGTTAGTGCCAATTCGGCTGAGCTTTCATCAGGACCAGAGTGGTGAAAGAAAAGGCACTGGGCGGTGTATACGCGCTAAGGTATACCCTGACCACAGTGCACTAGTGTGAAAAATTGTAAAAAAACTCAATTTTTGTTCCGGACTCCTCTGGTATTTCCAGGTGTCCTAACCTGTAAAGTAAAAAGACACACCAACACAAATAACATTCAGATATGTATGTGTCCTTGAATAAACAGACAAACACTGGGACAGACTCTAAGCCCGGTATGGTGTACAAACCCCTTATGGTAAATCAAATGGTGGAGATCAGAGTCCTGCCGCAATAGGTAGTAGACTCAATTATCGAGGCATTTGTTGTTTCCAAACACAGTATGGCATAGGGTTCAGGTCGACATTAGGCCCTTAATTATTCCTTCACATGTCGTAAAATATCGACTGAAGGAGGCCCTGCTAATTGCTCAGGGCATATCATTATCAATAGTGTGCATTTGTAAATACGGCTCGATTCGGGTTAGAAACGAGCCTTTTTTAACAATCGCATCGCCCCCAAATTGGAAGAATTTGGCCAAACTGGTGAGAGTCACCAAAAGAAAGTTAAAAAGAAAAATGCATTACGTGAAAGCACTTATGGCCTCACTTCATGGCGTGGTGAGCGGGGACATCTTCACGCCGGAGAAAGCTGCAAGAAAAGAAAAGGGAGACTGCTTGGCAATGCCGCATCCACGTTATTGTTAACGGACGCCGAAATGGCCCGCATATGTCCCACACTTACTTCACTCCTGACGACTCCCCGCTTTGGACCTACATAGATCGCTTACACCGCCCGAATAGTGAGTGCCATACCGGCTTCCGGCTGTATGTACCGCTTCGCGCTGAATCACGTGGTTGTGTGGGCGGAGTTCAAACAGTGTATTATTTACAGTCAGTTACTCTAAAATCTTAATCAAGGTTTCTAGGTAATGAGCTTACGAAATCATAATTATGGCTTCTACTACCTAACGAGCAAATTATGCAAGGGACTCTCATCGGAAGCAGTCACAGGTATGGTCACGGCGCTATCAGTAATAAATGCTTTAATGTTCTAAATACTCATGACTTGTGCCAGCAACAGGCTTTCGAGCAAAGCATCTATTTTATCTGAAAGAAAGCACACGTTTTGCTAGTATAAAAGGAGTCTGGAAAGCCTTGAACTCTCGTGTCACGTGTCATCGGTACCCTCCAGGTGCTCAAAGATTTAAAAGAACAGGAATCTTTATATCAACCAACTTTATTGTCCTCCTCTGCGATCAGAGAAAAAAGACTGTAAGGTACCCAATGTTCCTTGCGTTTGTTATTGCGATGCCCTGATCATGATAGATCGTCTCGAACTATTGAAAATCATAATGCGGGCTAAGAGTAATGGTAGCGCAAATTATACGAGTGGGTCACATAGTGCTTCCTCTCAGAATAATGTTAGCGTGGTCAAGTTAAAGCATGTATCATCTGTTTCTATTGTTATGGATGCTCCGGACTATTACATAGAGGAGCGCAGATGTACAGGAGATCTCACAAATAGACATCTTGTAATTATACTTATCTATGGCCGGGCAAGGGGGAAGGGGCGTATATTATAAAATTGAACCAAGTTCGCATTGTCCATAAGTGCCCCTTGTGTGCCACTGTGCTGATCGCTGCATATGAGTCATTCTGAACACTGAAAGACAGGGTCATTCCCAGATCGCGTCTAGTATGCTGGGAAAATTCCAGAAAGTCTTTATGTAAACTGTTATTTGCTGCTGGTAGGAACAGACTATCGATGGAGTACTGTACCCCAAGGGATATTGTAATTTAACCCTTGTAGGTGTGTTGAAAGTCTATAAACCCAGCGCTGCTCTTTCTCGAACAGTGACTCCTGCAGTCTGGCACCCTCACCCAGCTGCTCTATCACTGTCCACTTCATATCGTTGGGGGTGTGATTGGCTTGAATAAAGTGTGCTATCTGAAAGAGACACGTTAGTGATAGATTCCTTACCTTAGAATATCCCCAGGCGTCAGACTGGATCCAGAAATTTTTTGCGTAGCAGTACCCTTGCGTGTCGGTAGGAGTCGTCTGCGGCTCCGCGTCCGTCGTGGGCGCCGTGATGACGTCGTCGGAGTACTTAGACGCTGCCTCGCGTGCTGAAGTCAGTTCTTCTTTTTTCCGCGCCAGCAGCGCAGATCCGGAAAAAGTGGTACCGTAGTCACTTTTTGACTAGACTTTTTTGATCTTTTGATCATCTTCTTTCGAAGTCTTCGACTCCGAACGGTGCCGGTAGGGATGCCAGGTTTTAAGCCCTGTGAGGATTGCGACCGGCTGATGTCGGTCACCGACCCTTACCGCCGGTGTCTCCACTCTCTCGGCGTCGACCACGACGACAAGACCTGTTCCGACTGCCGGGCCCTGACTTCGAAGGCTCGGCGGGAGCGGTCCCGTAAGCGGCTTGAACTCCGGCAGTCGGCCCCGCGCCGAGAAAGGTCCCGGTCTGGACGGAGGTCGAGGGACCGGTCGCGGGAGAGGAGCCAACGGAGCTCCGGGAGTCGACATCACTCCTCAGGGTCGAAGTCGTCAGGTAAGCACAAGAAGTCGAAGAGACGTCATCGCTCTTCCGACTCCCCCCGACGCTCGCGCGACACGGCCGGGGATTCAGGTGACACCGCCCACGCGGCTCTGTCGGAGTCGCAGGCGCCGCGTCCGGCCTCATACCCTCCGGTCCCTGGGCCTAACGCGGCGCCGGAGGAGATCGAGCGGTTCCTCATGGCCATGAGGTCCCTCTCTCCTCTGACGGGCTCCGCGGCGCCTTCGGGCCCAGCGGACCCGTCTGGGGGTCCTAGCGGGTCGGGTGCTTCGGCTCCGGCGCCGCAGGGCCCCGCTGGATCCGGGTCGTCGCCGGTGGACTTAACGACCTCGCCGACTCCACAGGTGTCACCCCCGGTGCCTTCCTCGGGCGGCGCCGGCCCCGATGCCTCCCTCGACCCGGTTCTGGCGTCGGAGCGGCGCCGCTGGGTGCCGCTTCATACGCCGTACGGAGAGTTCACTTTCCATGAACCGGCCCCATCATTTGCTAACCCTCAGTACCAGGAGATGGGTGATGAGGAGGATTGGGAGGGGTCTGAGGACCCTCTGACACGGGAGTGTCAGTCCCGGGACTGGGCAGGTGAACTTGGGGAGGCCAGTGGTATAGACACTTCGCCGGACACTGGCTTTGTCTCCCCTCCTACCGTGGCTACGGAGGAGGGGGCAACCTGTAGTGTGGTGTTGATGAGGGCGGCCAAGGCCTTGGGCCTTGAGCTCCCCGTTGCGGCCATGAGGACTAACCTCCTCACTGAGGTCCTTAAGCCGCAGTCATGCTCAGCCGAGCCTCTGCTGCCGTTTAACGAGGCCTTAACCGACGTTCTTTTGGGCACTTGGTCCAGGCCCGCTACAGGTACGCCTGTAGATAGGAATGTGGCCAGACGCCACCACCCGGCCCTGGGCGACCCTTGCTCCTGTCCACCCACCCCACCCCTGAGAGCCTGGTAATCCAGGCCTCAAATTCCCAGACCGCATTCCCGTCGGCGGCGCCTTCCAACACCGCGTGCCTCTTGGGCTGTTACACCCACTCTCTGTGGGATACGGTCGCGGACGTGCTGCCAGAATGCCCGTTGGTGGTACGGGCTAAACTCGGCCAAGCCCTTGTGGAAGGCCGAGATGCGGCACGTTATTCGATCCAGTGTGGACTGGATACCACCGACTCTCTGGGCAGAACGATGGCAACGACGGTGGCGATTCGTCGCCACGCCTGGTTGAGGTCCGCCAACTTCTCGGCTGATGTCCAGAATACACTCATGGACATGCCGTTTGATGGCCGTCGCCTTTTTGGCGACAAGGCAGACCATGCGCTTGAGTGCTTTAAGGACTCCAGGGCTACGGCCAAGTCCTTGGGACTCTCGGCCCCGCGCCAGCAATCGGCTGCCTTTCACTCCTTTCGTGGCCACGCTCCGCAGGGTAATACCCAACGCGGTGGCGGCCGTGGAAACCGCTGTGGCGGCGGTCGGGGACAACGGCGAGGTCAGTCCACACCTTCCCCCGCAGCATCCGCCTCAAAACCCTCCTAGTCCGTGCTTTCAGGCCCATGTGTCGCCAGTGGGGGGCAGGGTTCGCCACCACCTGGCGCACTGTCACGTCAGACAGGTGGGTGCTGCAAATCGTCCGAAGGGGCTACTCACTCCCCTTTAAAGCGACCCCTCCAGTTATGCCACCGCAGTACCACTGCGTATCGGGGGATCATTGCGGCTTCTGTAGGAGGAAGTTACGGCCCTCTTGGCCAAGGGGGCCATCGAGCGCGTTCCTGGGCCAGAAGTAGGGCGTGGTTTCTACTCCCACTACTTTCTGGTACCCAAGAAGGGCAAAGGGGGCCTACGCCCTATCTTGGACCTAAGGAACGTCAACGGCTTCCTCCGGAAGGAGAAGTTCAAAATGCTGACACTGGATCAGGTCTTAGCTGCCCTGGACCCAGGAGACTGGATGGTAGCGTTGGACTTGCAGGACGCTTATTTCCACATCCCCGTCCTGCCGGCCCACCGGCGCTACCTGCGGTTCACGGTTGGCCACGAGCACTTTCAGTATACCGTGCTCCCCTTCGGCCTTACCAGCGCCTCACGGGTGTTCACAAAGATGATGGCGGTGGTCGCAGCTCATCTGCGCAGGTTAGGGGTTTCAGTCTTCCCCCTACCTCGACGACTGGTTGTTGAAGGCGGGCTCCCCCTAAACAGTCGTCAGCCACCTCCAGACTACGGCAGACCTCCGGCACCAGCTGAGGTTCTCCCTCAATGTGCCGAAGTCACACCTGTGCCCCTCTCAGAAGCTCCTCTTCATCTAAGCAGTTCTGGACTCAGCGCAGGTTCGGGATTATCCTCCCAAACAGCGGATCAGGGATATTCAGGCTCTGATTACAATCTTTCAGCCTTTATCCCGGGTCTTGGTCAGGTTGACGCTGCTGCTTCTGGGGCTGATGGCCTCATGCATCCTACTGGTGCATCACGCCAGGTGGCGGATGCGGGCTCTGCAGTGGGACCCGAAGTTTTAGTGGGCCCAGCATCAGGGCAACCTGTCCGACCACGTCCTGATCTCGGAGGGCACTGCGAGACAACTGCAGTGGTGGCTCACGGACCGCGATTGGGTCAGAGGCAGATCCCTCTCCCTTCCCCAACCGGCGCACGTAGTTGTGACGGATGCGTCCCTCCAGGGCTGGGGAGGCCACATGGGAGAGGCGGAGATCAGAGGCCTCTGGTCTCCGGCGGAGGCCCGGCTCCACATCAACCTTTTGGAGTTGCGGGCGATTCGTCTAGCACTGAAAGCATTCCTCCCCTCTGTCCGGGGGAGTGTAGTGCAGGTGTTCACGGACAACACCACCGCCATGTGGTACTGCAACAAACAAGGTGGGGTGGGGTCATGGACCCTTTGCCAGGAGGCTCTGCGCCTCTGGCAGTGGCTGGAACGCCAGGGCGTGACCCTGGTGGCTCAACACCTGGCAGGTTCTCTGAACGCCAGGGCGGACGAGCTCAGCCGTCAGTGCATGATGAATCACGAATGGCGTCTGAACTCGGACGTGGCGCAAGGCCTCTTTCAGCAATGGGGAGAGCCTTGGTTAGATCTATTCGCCACCGAAGAAAACGCGCAATGTCATCAGTTATGTGCGTTGGAATTTCCAAGGCGGCACTCGCTCGGAGACGCTTTTCGTCGCGAGTGGAGTTGTGGTCTGTTGTACGCCTTTCCGCCTATACCACTTCTGCCCAGAGTGCTGAAGAAGATCAAGCGCGACCGGGCCCAAGTCATCCTTGTGGCTCAGGACTGGGCACGAAGGTACTGGTATCCAGAGCTACTCAGTATGTCAGTCGATCCCCCGGTTCGTCTGCCTCTTCAGGAGGACCTTCTGTCGCAGCTGCAGGGGACGGTCCTCCACCCGAACCTGTCCAGTCTCCACCTCCATGCTTGGAGATTAAGCGGCGGCAGTTGAGGCCATTTGACTTGCCTCCTGAAGTCTGTAATGTTATTCTGACAGCCAGGCGTCCCTCCACAAAGTCGGTATACGCCTGCAGGTGGAACAGATTTGTGGCATGGTGCACAGCAAAGGCTGTGGATCCTCTTGCTGCCCCTCTCTCTGAGGTTCTTCTCTTCCTCCTTTCTCTTGCCCAGCAGGGCTCTGCTCTGGGCACTATCAAGGGCTACCTTTCTGCCCTTTCAGCCTTTCTGAGGCTGCCTGATCAACCTTCTTTGTTCAAGTCCCCTATTGTAAATAGATTTCTAAAGGGCATCACACACACGTTATTATTATTATTATTAATTGGGTTTTGTTAAGCGCAAACAACCCGAAGGCCTCGTAGCGCTAAGTAAAGTTGAACTAAAATGAGCTGAACAAGGGGTTAGATGAAAAGAAAAGTTTTCAGATCCTTCCGAAATTTAAGCAGGTTAGGTTCACTGCGCAGGGTGGTGGGCAGAGCATTCCAGGCCCTGGCAGCGTTCCAGGAGAAGGAGCGTCCGCCCCATCTGGTTCAGGCAGGCAGTACTAGATCGCAGTGTTCTGTGGGGAAGGTAAGGAGTTGCTAAGGCACAGATCATTGCTGGAGCGGTCTGGCCTTGTGCATAATGCACATAGATTTAAATAGTACTCTCGCCTTGATAAGGAGCCAGTGAAGTTTTTTCAGGGCCGCTGTCCCTGACTCTCGCTTTTCAAGGCCCAGCAAAAGGCGGGCCGCAGCGTTTTGGGTAACCTGGAGTTTCCTTGTAGTAGATACAGGAGCCCCAAGATATAGAGAATTCCCGTAGTCCAGACGGGACAAAATAATGGCCTGAACCATTGTTCTACGAGCTTGGGAAGGAAGGAGTGGTAGCACTTTCCTGAGCATACGCATAAGACCGAAGCAAGTGGCGGACAGGATGGTAGCTTGTTTTGTGAAATTTAGATTTGCGTCCAGCCAAATGCCCAAGCTCTTTATTTCGGTCTTTGGTTGGGGCGGGGTACCCATACATAAAGGCCAATCGGATAGAGGGCTAGGGATGGATGAATTGCCCAGAATCATTAGCTCCGTTTTCTCGCCGTTAAGCTTCAGATGCGAGATGGTCATCCACTGGGTAACTGCTATCCGGCATTTGTTAAGATTGTGAGGGGAGGTATTGGGCTGGTTCAGAGATACGACCAGTTGCGTGTCGTCGGCATAGGTCACTATGTCCAGCCCGAACGAATGTACTATGTCGGCAAGAGGTTGCATATAAATATTAAAAAGGGTAGGACTCAAGGCAGAGCCCTGGGGCACACCTTGGTTGAGAGGCCACGTTTTTGAGTGGGTAGTACCCTCCACCACCTCAAAAGAGCGGTTCTCCAGAAAGGACTGAAGCCAGAGAAGGGCCTTCCCTGAGATTCCTATTTGGTGGAGGCGGTGAAGTAGAATGCTGGTGTTAACAGTATCGAAGGTGGCACTAAGGTCAAGTAGCATAATTGCTGTAGTGCCGCCTTCGTCCATCTGTTTCCTAGCCAGTTCAGTCACTGTCAAAAGGGCGGCCTCAGTTCCCAACTTGGGACGAAAGCCCGCCTGAGAGTCATGAAGCAGGTGATTATTCTCCAGGAATTGTGTAATGGAGATGTTAATGTGTTTTTCTAGCAGTTTGCTGACCCAGGGGAGCAATGAGATAGGTCGATAGTTGGCCATATTTTCAGGATCTAAAGTGGGTTTTTTCAACAATGCTCTGACTTGGGCACATTTCCAAGTAGAGGGAACTATGCCAGTGGAGATGGAGGTGTTTAATATGTTGAGAACAACAGGTCTGATAGTATCTATGATTTTTACTAGGTGGCACGGGGGAACAGGATCAGTGGGAGACCCAGATTTAACTTTCCGCATAAGGATATCCAGGGAGTCCTCTTTAAGCAAAGGGAACTCCTCCAGTTTGGGGGGCTTAGTATGCGGTGAAATCAGTCCATCATAGATCAGTTTAGGTGCGTCAAAAGTAGAGGTGATAGTCTGTATTTTTGTGTAAAAATATTCAGCTTGTTTATCACAACGCATCTGAGCTTTGCTAGGATCGACGGGAATAGCAGGGGTTTCAATAAGAAATTTTGCAATTTTGAAAATTTCTCTCGGAGAGTTCGATGCGTTATTAATTTTTTCTTCGAAATAAGAGGCTTTCGTACAACTGATCTCAGCTTTATATTTTTTTATTGCTTCCTGATGTCTAGATTTATCTGAATTACTGCGGGATTCCCTCCACGTTCTTTCGAGTTTTCTGCATACTCTTTTCAGATCTTTAAGTTGGGGGGTATACCAGGGAGAGTCCCTAGATTTGGTCTTCTCTTTAAGGGCTTTCTGAGGTTTAATGGAGTCCAAGGCCGTATGCAGCCAATTGGCATAGTTGTCATAGAGCAGTGTGGGATCATCCTCAACTTGGGAGGGGGCAGAGGACAGAGATTTGACCCACTGATCAGTGGACAGTTTTGTCCATTCTCTTCCTTGTAGGATGGTACGGGGGGGTACTAGGGCCGGAGTGACTGGCAGCCATAATATGGGGATCAGAAAAGGATCAGTCCATGTAAGAGGCAGAGGAGTCCCAACCTCCAGTCTTTGATCGTTACTGAATACCCCATCGAGAAGATGGCCTTTTTCATGTGTAGGCTCAAAACCCTTCTGAGTGATTTGGAGGGCCGCCAAATTGTCCAACAAAGACTTGGTCGCTGGGTTATTTGGGTCATCCAGATGGATGTTTATGTCGCCTAGTAGGGAGAAATAGGGTCTAATGACCACTGCATCTGCAATTTCGGATTGAAGAGAATCAAGAAATTCTCCCATTTGATTGGGGGGACGATAAATAAGGATCCCAGAGAAGGTGGCAGTGGGTGCAAAATCCAGAGCAAAGTGCATGCTCTCACAATTGGATATTGTAGCCGGGGTAGTCCTACAATTGTAGTGGTTTTTGAAGAGGATGCCTAAGCCGCCTCCCCTGCCCTCTGGTCTATCCACCCTCTGAAGTCTATACCCCAAGTGCAGAAGAGATGTAATATCTGGGTCAGAAGTATCTTTGAGCCATGTCTCCGTTAAAAATATGGCATCAGGGCTAGATTCCTCTAAAAAGAGTGACATCTGTGCAGCGTGTTTAGTGAGGGAGGGACAGTTTAGCAGAAACATTCTGTAGGGTTTAGCAGTACATGAGTTGTCCTTATAGTTGAAAAATGAGAACTTACAGTGAGAGCAAGTATCGATCTTAGTTCCTGGGCAGATAGAGTGCCGACAAAGGTCCTGCACGGGCGGTATAAGGCTTTTTGGGGTGAGGGAATCATAGCGTATAGGCATAACTCTGGCTATTTGATTTAGGGCAGGGGGGGTGGCCCCTGGTCCCGTCCGGTCGCGGACGGGTGCAGACGGGCTTGCCTTTGGCGCGCCTTCGTCGCGCCGCGCCCGCTGCACCCGCCCGCTGCGCGGACGGGCATTTCTGTTGTTTATATCCATAGAGGGATGGGCGTGAGGAGGGTGGGAGGGACGATCAACTGGACCGTCAACCTTCCCTATGTAGTATGGCGGCTCCTCTGGATGTGTGAGTAAAGAGCGTCTAACACGAGCCGCGTTAAGAAGGCCGGTCGTGACGCTACCTGGGCGAAGCAGTCTCGCACCAGGTAAGGGACAAGCAAGTTAAAATCTGCAGGCTAAAATATGTACAAATTCTAAAAGTACTTGCTCCTAAATAAACGGGTACTCACAGTGACAAAACACTAGATCACATGGAATCGGTCCAAAAATATTATTTGTAATCAATAATATCAGGTAGTCAATAGAGTGCGCAACAGAGCGCTAAGATCCCCGGCTTCCGGCTCAGGGTTGAAGTTCAGCAATACGTTCCCTCCTGTTCAGTTTCTGATGCCTCAGTGGGACTTGAACCTTGTTCTTACATTTCTGATGTGCGCTCCCTTTGAGCCACTTCACAACTGTCCTCTTCGCCTTCTTACTCTGAAGACTGCTTTCCTGGTTGCCATCACCTCTGCCAGGAGAGTGAGTGAGCTCCAGGCCCTTTCTTGTACTTCTCCCTTCCTTTCTGTCCATCCGGACAAGGTTGTATTGCGTACTAAGCCATCTTTCCTGCCCAAGGTTGTCACGGCCTTCCACATCGGGCAGTCTTATCACCTTGCCCACCTTCTTTCTGCCACCGCATCCCTCTAAAGAGGAAGAGCGGCTCCACCGTCTGGACCCAAAACGTACGCTTTCATTCTATTTGGATCGCACACGCCAGTTCCGGGTGGATGACCAACTCTTGTTGGTTACGTTGGCGCTAAGAAGGGGAAAGCGGTGCACAAGAGGACATTCTCTCGGTGGATCATCTTGTGTATCCAGGCATGTTACTCCTTGGCGAAAAAGGAGCCCCCTGTTGGATTGCGGGCTCACTCCACCCGAGCCACGGTGACTACAATTGCCCTGGGCCGGGGACTGCCCTTACAAGACATCTGTCAGGCAGCTACGTGGGCATCGCTGCACACGTTTGCAAGACACTACTGCCTCTACAGCCAAGTCCGGAGGGATGGCTTCTTTGGCCGTTCTGTCCTCCAGGACTTTCTGGTGTGATTATTGGTTCGCAGACCCACCACCTGGGTTGGTATTGCTGGGGTATCTATTCTAAGGTAAGGAATCTATCACTAACGTGTCTCTTTCAGATGCACAAGTTACTACTTGTGTAACGATATATCTGAAAGAGACACGTTAGTATTAGATTCCTTACCTTAGAATATCCCCAGGCGTCAGACTGGATCCGGAAACTTTTGCGTAGCAGTACCCTTGCGCGTCGGTAGGCGTCGTCTGCGGCTCCGCGTCCGTCGTCGGCGTCGTGGGCGCCGTGATGACGTCGTCGGAGTACTTAGACGCCGCCTCCGCGTGCTGACGTCAGTTCTTCTTTTTTCCGCGCCAGCAAGCGCAGATCTGGAAAAAGCAGTAACCCATAGTCAATTTTTGACTAACTTTTTGGATCATTTTTTGATCATTTATCGAAGTCTACGACTCCGATCGGTGCCGTAGGGATGCCTGGCTTTAAACACTGCGAGGATTGCGACCGCACGATGTCGGTCACGGATCCTCACCACCTGTGTCTAACTTGTCTAGGCGTCGACCACGACGACAAGGCCTGCTCCGACTGCTGGGCTCTCTCTTCAAAGAGCCAGGCGGGAGCGGTCCCGCAGGCGACTCGAACTCCGGCAGTCGGTCCCGCGCCGCGAGAGGTCTCGGTCCCACGGGAGGTCGAGGGACAGGTCGCGGGCTCGGAGCCACCACAGCTCTGAGAGTAGGCCGCACTCTCGAAGTCGTTGTCAGGTAAGAAGCACAAGAAGTCCAAGAGGCGTCATCGCTCTTCGGACTCCCCCCCCCCCCCGACGCTCGCGCGATGCGGCCGGGGGGGTGACACCACCCACGCGGGCGCCGCGTCCAGCTCCACACCCTACGGTCCCTGGGCTAGACGCGACGCCGGAGGAGATCGAGCGCTTCCTCATGACCATGAGGAAACTCTCTCCTCCGACGGGCTCCTCGGCGCCTTCGGGCCCAGCGGACCCGTCTGGGGCCTCTAGTGGGCCGGGGGCTTCGGCCCCGACGCCGCCGACGCCTTCGGGCCCAGCACCGCAGGGCCCCCCAATCCCGACGCCGCCGGTGCCTTCGGGCCCGGCGCCGCAGGGTCCAGCGGTCCCGGCGCCGCGGGCGCCTTCGTGCCCGGCACCGCGGGACCACCCTAGACCTTCTTCGGGATTTGGATCGTCGCCGGTGGACCTTACTACCTCCCCGGCGTCGGACCATCAGGTGTCGCCTCCGGCGCCATCCTCGGGCGGCGCCGTCCCCGATACCTCCTTCGTTCCTGTTCCGACGTCGGGACGGCCACGATGGGCGCCGCTCCAGACGTCCTTTGTAGAGTTTCACTTCTATGAACAGGCCCCATTGATTGAAGACCCTGAGTATCAGGAGATGGGTGATGAAGGGGATTGGAAGGGGTTCTGAGGACCCTCTGACCCGAGAGTGTCAGTCTCATGAGGACTGGACAGGAGACCTTGGGGAGGCCAGTGGCCTGGACACCTCTCCCCTCCTACCGTGGCTTCGGAGGAGGGGGCAACCTACAGTGTGGTGTTGATGAGGGCTGCCAAGGCCTTGGGCCTTGAGCTCCCCGTCGCGGCCGTGAGGACTAATCTCCTCACTGAGGTCCTTAAACCGCAGTCAAGCTCGGCCGAGCCTCTGCTGCCCTTTAATGAGGCCTTGACCGACGTTCTTCTGGGCACTTGGTCCAAGCCCGCTACGGGTTCGCCCGTAGATAGGAACGTGGCCAGACGCCACCGCCCAGCCCCGGGCGACCCATGTTTCCTGTCCACCCACCCCACCCCGAGAGCCTGGTCATCCAGGCCTCCAATTCCCAGACCGCATTCCCGTCGGCGCTGCCGGACAGGGAATCCAAGAGGTACGAGCAGTACGGTAAAAAGATCTTCTTGTCCCTTAGTTTGGGTCTGCGGTCTTCCAATACCGCATGCCTCTTGGGCCGCTACACCCACTCTCTGTGGGATACGGTTGTGGAAGTGCTGCCAGAGTGTCCGTTGGAGGTACGGGCCAAAACTCGGCCAAGCCCTTGTGGAGGGCCGGGATGCAGCCAAATATTCTATCCGGTGTGGGCTGGATACCACCGACTCACTAGGTAGAGCAATGGCAACGACAGTGGCGGTCCGTCGTCACGCCTGGTTGAGGTCCGCCAACTTTTCGTCCAATGTCCAAAACACACTGATGGACATGCCGTTTGATGGCTGTCGCCTCTTTGGCGACAAGGCAGACCATGCGCTTGAGCGCTTTAAGGACTCCAGGGCTACGGCCAAGTCCTTGGGCCTCTCGGCCCCACGCCAGCAATCGGCTGCCTTTCACTCCTTTCGTGGCCACGGAAGGGGTGTACCCACACGTGCTGCCAGCCACGCTCCGCAAGGTAATACCCTACGCGGTGGCGGCCGTGGGAACCGGCGGTCGGGGACAACGGCGAGGTCAGTCCACACCTTCCCCCACAGCGTCCGCCTCAAAATCCTCCTAGTCCGTGCTTTCAGGCCCATGTGACGCCAGTGGGGGGCAGGATTCGCCATCACCACCTCCACTGGCGCACTGTCACTTCGGACAGGTGGGTGCTGCAGATCGTCCGAAGGGGCTACTCCCTCCCGTTCGAGGCGACTCCTCCAGCCATGCCACCGCAGAACCACCGTGTACCGGCAATTCCATCAGTTCCAATACCCATTGTGAAGCGCTGGCGGCTTTCTTCCTGGAGAAGGTCCAGACCATCTATAGGGCCTTCCCCACCACTGCACAAACCAGTACGGGGCCACCCATCCGGCTGGATCAGGTGGTGCTAGACTCTCTCCCCTGTCTCTCTTTGGAGTCTTATACGGCATTGGCCCTTCGAGTCAAGTCTGGGTCGCCGGTCGACCCGCTCAAGCCACCAATGTTCAGAGACCAGACTTTTGCTCGCCCGGTCTGCGACTTGATCAACATGTCGCTTTCATCTGGCCAGGTGCCTTTGAAATGGAAGCATGCGGTAGTTATGCCCATTTTGAAAAAACCATCTCTCGACCCTACAAAATCGGAAAACTACCGCCCGATTTCGCTTCTCCCATGGCCAGCCAAACTCGCGGAGGTGCATGTTAACATCGCCCTCACTGACCATCTGTCGCGTGCCAACATTCTGGATGATACCCAGAATGGTTTTCGGGCCGGCCACAGTACGGAGACAGCATTGTTATTTATGGTCGAGCACCTGCGGGCAGTTCTGGATGCAGGTCAAACGGCGGCGCTTGTTTTATTAGACCTAAGCGCCGCCTTTGACACGGTCTCCCATGAAATTCTCCTGCAGCGTCTTGAGGAGATAGGGGGGACCGGCACTGCACACCAGTGGTTTCGTTCGTTTCTCAGGGATCGGTCCTTCTGTGTGGCGTCCCCGCCCTATCAGTCCAAATGTCATCCTCTGTCTCTTGGGGTCCCGCAGGGTTCCTCGCTGAGTCCCACGTTGTTTAACATCTACGTGAGGCCGCTGGCTGAGGTTGTGAAGCTCTGTGGTATGACCATGGTGTCATACGCAGATGACACCCAGCTAGCGGTCACGATCAGCGGGGACTCTGGGGTGGATGCCCCAAGATTCAGAGAAGGACTTAGGGCGGTGGCTGGTTGGATGACGTCCAACTGTCTCCAACTTAACGCCAAAAAAACGGAGGTGATGGTCTTTGGGAAGCGGACGGACCTATGGGGAGATACCTGGTGGCCTCCTGAGTTGGGTCCCACCCCTACTCCGGTTACGGAGATCAAAAATCTCGGTGTCAGGCTGGACCCTTCCCTCAACTTTGTTGGCCATACCAAAAGGACGGCGGCGTGCTGCTTTGGTATCTTGCGCAATCTGCGACCTGCCCTTAAATATTTTGATGCCACAACCCGTCAACTTGTGGTACAAGCAACGGTTTTGGCTCGGCTGGATTATGCCAGCTCCCTTTTTATAGGGTTAAACCAGGCCGAGCTAACCCGACTTCAAAGAGTGCAGAACGCAGCGGCCAGAGCAATCGTAGGTCTTCCTAGGTTTTGCTCGGTCGGTCCAACTTTGCGAGCCTTGCATTGGTTACCCGTCAGACAGCGGATCCATTTCAAAGTACTGTGCGTATCTTTCAAGATTTTGAAGGGTCTACCACCTCCCTTACTGTGCCAACTTTTGTGCCCTTACATCCCGGGCCGCACTCTGCGTTCGTTGGACCAAGAACTAGCGGCAGCTCCTCGGTTCAAACTCAGTCGGGCGGGGGGCCGCTCTTTTAGGGTGCGGACAGCTGCACTTTGGAATGCTCTTCCCTTGAAACTCCGGACCCTTGGCGACTTGCTTTCTTTCCGCAAGGCCGCCAAAACTTTTCTGTTTTCCGAGCTCTGTTAAAATCCATACCCCCCATTTTTAATAATATTTTCTGTGTCCTGTTGTGTTGTGTTCGCTACCTTGTCGGTGCGCCGGGACGCTCCTTCGCTGGAGCAGCCGTGCGCAATACAAATACTACTAACATAACATAACATAACATTTGCGACTTTTGCAGGAGGAAGTTATAGCCCTCTTGGCCAAGGGGGCCATCGAGCGCGTTCCTGGGTCAGAAGTAGGGTGTGGTTGCTACTCCCACTACTTTCTGGTACCCAAGAAGGGCAAAGGGGACCTACGCCCTATCTTGGACCTAAGGAACGTCAACGGCTTCCTCCGGAAGGAGAAGTTCAAGATGCTGACACTGGCTCAGGTCCTAACTGCCCTGGACCCAGGAGACTGGATGGTAGCGTTGGACTTGCAGGACGCTTATTTCCACATCCCCGTCCTGCCGGCCCACCGGCGCTACCTGCGGTTCACGGTTGGCCACGAGCACTTTCAGTATACCGTGCTCCCCTTCGGCCTTACCAGCGCCCCAAGGGTGTTCACAAAGGTGATGGCGGTGGTCGCAGCTCATCTGCGCAGGTTAGGGGTTTCAGTCTTCCCCTACCTCGACGACTGGTTGTTGAAGGCGGGCTCGCCCCAGACAGTCGTCAGCCACCTCCAGACTACGGCAGATCTCCTGCACCGGCTGGGGTTCTCCATCAATGTGCCAAAGTCACACCTGTGCCCCTCTCAGAAGCTCCTCTTCATCAGAGCGGTTCTCGACTCGGCGCGGTTTCGGGTTTATCCGCCCGAACAGCGGGTCCGGGATATTCAGGCTCTGATTCCCATCTTTCAGCCGTTATCCTGGGTCTCGGTCAGGTTGACGCTGCTGCTTCTGGGGCTGATGGCCTCCTGCATCCTACTGGTGCATCACGCCAGGTGGCGGATGCAGGCTCTGCAGTGGGACCTGAAGTTTCAGTGGGCCCAGCATCAGGGCAACCTATCCGACCACGTTCTGATCTCGGAGGGCACTGCGAGACAGCTGCAGTGGTGGCTCACGAACCGCGATTGGGTCAGCGGCAGATCCCTCTCCCTTCCCCAACCGGAGCACGTAGTTGTGACGGACGCGTCCCTCCAGGGCTGGGGAGGCCACATGGGAGAGGCGGAGATCAGAGGCCTCTGGTCTCCAGCGGAGGCCCGGCTCCACATCAACCTGTTGGAGTTACGAGCGATTCGTCTAGCACTGAAGGCATTCCTCCCCTCTGTCCGGGGGAGTGTAGTGCAGGTGTTCACGGACAACACCACCGCCATGTGGTACTGCAAGAAACAGGGCGGGGTGGGGTCGTGGACCCTTTGCCAGGAGGCTCTGCGCCTCTGGCAATGGCTGGAACGCCAGGGCGTGACCCTGGTGGCTCAACACCTGGCAGGTTCTCAGAACGCCAGGGCGGACGAGCTCAGCCGTCGGTGCAGGATGGATCACGAATGGCGTCTGAACTCGGACGTGGCGCAAGGCCTCTTTCAGCGATGGGGAGAGCCTTGGTTAGATCTATTCGACACCGACGAGAACACGCAATGTCATCAGCTCTGCGCGTTGGAATTTCCAAGGCGGCACTCGCTCGGAGACTCTTTTCGTCGCGAGTGGAGTTGCGGTCTATTGTACGCCTTTCCGCCTATACCACTTCTACCCAGAGTGCTGAAGAAGATCAAGCGCAACCGGGCCCAAGTCATCCTTGTGGCTCCGGACTGGGCAAGAAGGTACTGGTATCCAGAGCTACTCAGTATGTCAGTCGATCCCCCGGTTCGTCTGCCTCTTCAGGAGGACCTTCTGTCGCAGCAGCAGGGGACGGTCCTCCACCCGAACCTGTCCAGTCTCCACCTCCATGCTTGGAGATTGAGCGGCGACAGTTGAGGCCATTTGACTTGCCTCCTGAAGTCTGTAACGTCATTCTGGCAGCCAGGCGTCCCTCCACAAAGTCGGTATACGCCTGCAGGTGGAACAGATTTGTGGCATGGTGCACAGCAAAGGCTGTGGATCCTCTTGCTGCCCCTCTCTCTGAGGTTCTTCTCTTCCTTCTTTCTCTTGCCCAGCAGGGCTCTGCTCTGGGCACTATCAAGGGCTACCTTTCTGCCCTTTCAGCCTTTCTGAGGCTGCCTGATCAACCTTCTTTGTTCAAGTCCCCTATTGTAAATAGATTTCTAAAAGGCATCACACACACATTCCCTCCTGTTCCGTTTGTGATGCCTCAGTGGGACTTGAACCTTGTTCTTACATTTCTGATGTGCGCTCCCTTTGAGCCACTTCACAACTGTCCTCTCAGCCTTCTTACTCTGAAGACAGCATTCCTGGTTGCCATCACCTCTGCCAGGAGAGTGAGTGAGCTCCAGGCTCTTTCTTGTACTCCACCTTTCCTTTCTGTCCATCCGGACAAAGTGGTGTTGCGTACTAAGCCATCTTTCCTGCCCAAGGTTGTCACGGCCTTCCACATCGGGCAGTCTATCACCTTGCCAACCTTCTTCCCGCCACCGCATCCTTCTAAAGAGGAAGAGCGGCTCCACCGTCTGGACCCAAAAGGTGCGCTCTCATTTTACTTGGATCGCACACGCCAGTTCTGGGTGGATGACCAACTCTTTGTTGGTTACGTGGGCGTTAAGAAGGGGAAAGCGGTGCACAAGAGGACCATCTCCCGGTGGATCATCTTGTGTATCCAGGCATGCTACTCCTTGGCTAGAAAGGAGCCCCCTGTTGGCTTGCGGGCTCACTCCACCCGAGCCACGGCGACTACAACTGCCCTGGGCCGGGGAGTGCCCTTACAAGACATCTGTCAGGCAGCTACGTGGGCCTCGCTGCACACGTTTGCACGACACTACTGCCTCGACAGTCAAGTCCGGAGGGATGGCTTCTTTGGCCGTTCTGTCCTCCAGGACTTTCTGGTGTGATTATTGGTTCGCAGACCCACCACCGGGGTTGGTATTGCTGGGGTATCTATTCTAAGGTAAGGAATCTAATACTAACGTGTCTCTTTCAGATGCACAAGTTACTACTTGTGTAACGATATATCTGTAAGAGACATTAGTTAGTATTAGATTCCTTACCGACCCACCCATCCTCCCCGTTCTGCGAATCGATATCTAGGGTTAGGGTTACCCCCTTTCAGGGCCCTAGTTTCAATGGCACCAGTGTTGGTTTTTAACATGGCTCTGCCTTTCTGGCGCGGAAAAGCTGTGTCTAAGAACTGACGTCAGCACGCGGAGGCGGCGTCTAAGTACTCCGACGACGTCATCACGACGCCGACGACGGACGCGGAGCCGCAGACGACGCCTACCGACGCGCAAGGGTACTGCTATGCAAACATTTCCGGATCCAGTCTGACGCCTGGGGATATTCTAAGGTAAGGAATCTAATACTAACTAATGTCTCTTACAGATATATCGTTACACAAGTAGTAACTTGTGCGTTAGTTTCGTCGTACTCTTCCTGCACCTTATGTTGCTGCGATGTTCGCAGATGCGTAATCGAATGCGTCTAGTATTCATTCCTACGTAACGCAATCCACAACTGCAAGTGATCAGGTACACGACGTTGTTTGAATTGCAATTAGTATGTTGGCGTAAATGCCAGCATTTTCCTGGTTCCAGATTTAGGCTTTTTGCTGGGGCTGTTAAATGACATATACTACAACCCCCAAAGGGATAATGTCCTAGAACAGGGGGGAGACCCCATGCATTCAAGACAGTGTTCTCATCAGTGGTACGTGAATTGGTTGGTCGCGTGTGGACCAGTGAATCCCTCAGACTGCGAGCTCTTCTGTAAGTAAAGGGTTTTTTCCCAACTGTGGTTATTGCTCGTCAGGATTTGCCAATGCTTGTTAATAGCCCGAGTTATCCTGTTGGATAGTGGGTTATAGGTGGTGACACATGTTAGGGGAATGTCTTCACTCTGGGTCTTTGAGTGGTCCTCTAAAAGGGCATCCCTTGGTTGGTTTCTGGCCCTTTTACGACTTTTATTGAGTATCCTGATTAAGTAACCTCGGTGTTGTAATTTGTTTGTCAGATCTAGTGACTGTTCCTTAAAATCTCTGACTTCACTAGTTACGCCTTAGGCGTAAATATTTTCCATAAGGTAGCCCTAGGGTGATCCGAGCTGTATGATAATCCCTCTGTTTAAACTTGCTCTGTGGGCAAAAAGGCCGTAACAGTGCTTAGGAACAAGCTGGCATCAGAGCATATTTGCTATTTGGTGGTGACTTTAAAACATGAACGAGTTTGACTAGGACAACTTGTATGTACATTTTTAACAATATTTTCTGTCTTTTATGATTTTACTTGTAAAATCGAATACAGAACTTTGATGATGATCCAGAGAGAGCTTGGCCCTTAGTCACTTTTTGACTAAACTTTTCTCAACTTCTTTTTTTAAGTCATTGACTCCTTGTGCGCGAGGGATATGCCATCGTCAGACCGGCTTCAAGCTCTGCGCGGTCTGTCAAAAGCTGATGTCTGTGATGGACCCCACCTCCTGTGCTTCTGGTGCCTGGAGCGAGACCATGATCCATGAATCCAAAGTCTTTATGGAAGCGGTCCCAAGAGCTTCTGGAGGCCCAGCAGTTTGCTCAGTGTTGCTCCTGGTCTCGCTCGAGGTAAGTCGAAGCACAAGAAGACTGTGAAGGAGCACCGTCGCTCTTCGGCTTCTCGTCGGTCAGCTGCCACAACACGGTACCCGTAGCGTCGTCGCTCTAAGGCTCCATTCTCCGGTGCCTGACTCAGGGACAACCCTGTGCCTCCCCCTGTTTTTCGGGAGCTGGGACGTTCCCTGCCCAGCCTCGTACGTTATACCAAGCCCTCCACCACATCTTTGGGCAGCCCGACTGCTGGCGTGCCTTTGGACACCGCGGAGTCAGTCAGTGGCCCTGGGCCTTACTCGACCTTACCTGGCACTGATCCCGGTGATGACTCTCCCTGTGTCGGCCCTGTCCCCTGCCGACACCGTCCCCATCCTAACCCCCGAGATGGAGCTCGACCGACATCAGATCCGACGCCAGAGGGTACTTACGTTCCCTTGTTCATCCCAGGTGTTCCCTATTGCCCTAATGATGATGATGAGGACTGGAAGGAGTAGCTGGACTCTTTGGCAGACCAGCTGGAAGAACCGAACTGGAGAGCGGAATTGGGTGACACCAGTGGTCTGGACAGTTGCACAAGCTTTCTCCCCCTACCTTGGCTGTGGAGGAGGGAGCGTCTTATGCTGTGGTGGTGCATAGGGCAGCAGAGGCCTTGTGCCTGAGGTCCCTACAGTGGCAGTTGGGACTCATCTCCTGACAGAGGTGCTTCAACCTCCGGCAACTTCCTCCGAACCCCTCTTTCCCTTCAGAGAAGCCATCACGGACGTCCTTCTGGGCACTTGGTCCAAGCCCAGCACAGGGGTACCTGTGGACCTGACGGTTGACCAACGCCCGGCTCCGGGCGATCTCATTTTTCTCACCCAACACCCTTCCCCTGAGAGCTTGGTGGTCTAAGCTTCTTCTTCCAAGGGGGCATTCCCTTCTGCTCCTCCAGATAGGGAATCCAAGAAGCTGGATCATCTTGGGAAGCACATGTTCTCTTCCTCCAGCTTGTCACAGCGGTCCATGAATATGGCATGCCTCTTGGGCTGCTACTCCCATACAGTCTGGGATACGGTTGCACAAGTGCTGCCTCAGTGCCCGGGCTGTTCTCTTTCCCAAGCCGTGGGAGATGGGAGAGACGCAGCAAAATTAACCATTCGCTGTGGACTGGATACCACTGACTCACTGGGCAGAACGATTGCCACGTCAGTAGCCCTTCGGCGCTGCGCCTGGTTGAGGACGTCTGGCTTTTCTGGGGATGTTAAACCAACCTTGCTGGTTTTATTTGGTGAAAAGGCAGACTCTGCGCTAGAGTGCTTTAAGGATTCTCGAGCTATGGCCAAATCCTTAGGTCTCGTGGAGTCCTCCCGTCCACCACAGTCTGCCTTTCTCCTCTTTGGTGGCTACGGAAGGGGCACCCCACCAGGTCTGGCCTAGTCTAGCCACCGGTCCACACAAGCTGCCCAGCCTGTGTGGCTGCAGACGTGGAACCCAGCAACACGGGTCTGGGAGCTAGGGGGCGGGCCAGTCCACCCCCCCCCCCCTTTAGCAGCCTCCAAACGCTCCTAGTCTGACCTTTCAAGCCCATCAGCGGCCAGTGGGTGGCAGGATTCCCCGTCACCTCCCCCCCTGGCAATCCATCTTGTCAGACAGGTGGGTTTTGCAGATACTCCGAAAGGGCTACTCCCTCCCCTTTGAGACTATCCCTCCCTCCATGCCACCATCTCTCGACCGCATGTCAAAGGATCATTTGGCACTTCTCCACCAGGGAGTTTCAGCTCTCTTGGCCAAGGGAGGCCAGAAGTAGGTCGTGGTTGCTATTCCTTCTACTTTCTGGTGCCTAAGAAGGACAAGGACCCGAGTCCTGTCCTAGTCCTCAGGACACTCAACCGCTTCCTCCGGAAGGAGAAGTTCAAAATGCTCACGTTGGCTCAGGTCCTGTCTGCCCTCGACGGTGTAGACTTGATGGGGGCGTTTGACTTCCAGGACGCCAATTTTCATATACCCATCCTGCCGGTTCACGAGCATTTCCAGTTAACTGTCCTCCCCTTTGGCCTTACCAGTGCCCCTCTGGTGTTAACCAAGGTGATGGCGGCGGTTGCAGCTCATCTACGCAGATCAGGGGTTCCAGTCTTCCCCGATTTCAACAACTGGCTGTTGAAGGCAGGCTCGTCCCAGGCTATCGTCTCCCACCTCCAGACTGCGGCGGACCTCCTGCATTTGCTGGGGTTCACTATTAATGTTCCAAAGTCACACCTGACTCCCACTCAGTTGCTCCTTTTCATCGGGGATGTTCTGGGCACAGTGCAGTTTTGGGCCTATCCTCCTGAACAGCGAGTCCAGGATATTCAGACTATGCTACCAATGTTTCAGCCTCTATCCCGGACTTAGGTGAGAATGACCCTGAGGCTAATGGGCCTTATGACTGGCTAATGGGCCTTATGACTTCTTGCATCCTGCTGGTGGATAATGCCAGATGGCTAATGCAGGCTCTGCAGTGGGACCTGAAGTTCCAGTGGGCGAAGCATCAGGGTAATCTTTTTGACTACGTCCAGATCTTGGAGGGAACTGCGCAACAACTGCAGTGGTGGTTAACAAACCAGTATTGGGTCAGAGGCATTCCACCCGAAGTTTGTAATGTCATCTTGGCAGCCATGCATCCCTCCACTAAGACGGTATACGCCTTACGACGGAACAAGTTTGGGCATGGTGCACAGCAAAGGCTGTGGATCCCCTTTCTCCCCCCTTTCTGAGGTTCTTTTGTTCCATCTCTCTTTGGCCCAGTTGTGTTCTGCTCTGAGCACTCTTAAAGCAGATCTGGCAACTTTTTCTGCTTTTCTTTGGCTACTAGATCAGCACCCTATTGGAAGTCCGTTCTTTAAAGGCATTATTCATCTCTTTCCTCCATCTCCTTCCATTATGCCTCAGTGGAACTTAAACCATGTTTTCACTTACCTTAAATGCGCTCCCTTCGAGCCTCTTCACAACTGGCATCTTAGAATTCTCACTCAGAAGACTACCTTTCTTGTTGCCATCACCTCTCCTCGCAGAGTGAGTGAGCTTCATGCTCTTTCTTCTAAGCTCCCTTTCTTCTTGGTGCATCTGGACAAAGTGGTACTAAGCACACGACCCTCGTTCCTACCTAATGTTGTCACACCTTTTCACATTGGACAGACTATCACTCTGCCCACCTTTTTACCCACCTCCGCACCCTTCCAAAGAGGAGAGACTCCACTGCCTGAACCCAAAACGTGCGCTGTCCTTCTACTTTGACCGCACAAAGGATTTCCGGGTGGACGATCAACTCTTCATTGGCTCTGGGGGTGCTAAGAAAGGTTGGGCTGTGCAATAACGTACCATTTCTCGATGGGTTGTTCTTTGTATAATAATTTGTTAAGCTTTAGCTAAGAGGGAACCTCCAATGGGGCTGCAAGCTCATTCCACTGGAGCTATGGCAGTAACTACTGCTTTGTCAAGTGGAGTCCAACTCGTTGACATCTGCCAGGCAGGCACATGTGCTTCTATGCACACGTTCACCAGCCATTACTGCCTGGATAGTCCAGTCCGGAAAGACGGCTACTTTCTCCGTTCTGTCCTCTGGGACTTTCTGGTGTGAACTTGATTCACAGTCCCTCCCTCGGGGTTGGTATTGCTGGGATATCTATTCAAAGGTAAGGAATCTATAACTAATAGTCTCTTTCAGATGAGCAAGTTACTTACCTTTAGTAACTATGTATCTGGAAGAGACATGTTAGTTATAGATTCCTTACTGTCCCACCCATCCTCCCCACTCTTCGAACTGACTTCTAGGGATAAGGACTCCCTTGCACGGTCTGAACCCAGACAAGACGGAGGTCCTCATCTTCGGACCCACCCCCTCATCCTGGGACGACTCCTGGTGGCCGACCACAATGGGAACAGCACCAACACCCACCGACCATGCGCGCAACCTAGGCTTCATCCTCGACTCCTCCCTCTCCATGTCGAAATAAGTCCACGCCCACTCCTCCTCCTGCTACAACACCCCCTGCATGCTCTGCAGGATCTACAAGTGGATCCCGACCGAAACAAGAAGAACGGTTACACATGCCCTCGTCAGCAGCAGACTGGACTACGGCAACGCACTCTACGCAGGAATCCCAGCCAAACATCTACGCCGACTACAACGCATCCAAAACGCCTCCGCCCGACTGATCGTCAACGTCCCCCACCGCAACCACATCACCCCCACCTGAGAAACCTACACTGGCTCCCCGTCGACAGGTGGATCACCTTCAAGCTCCTCACGCACGCACACAAAGCACTCCACAATGCCGGACCAGCCTACTTGAACAGCAGACTCAGCTTCCACACCCCCACCCGCCAGCTCCGATTCTCCAGCCTCGCCCTCGCTGCTGTCCCCTGCATCCATCGCACTACCTCCGGAGGCAGATCCTTCTCCTACCTCGCCGCAAAGACCTGGAATACCCTCCCTACCCACATACGACAGACCCAAGACCTACTCGCATTCAGAAGACTCCTCAAGACCTGGCTCTTCGAACAGTAGCAGCTCCCCCCAACCCCGCTTTACAAGTGATCTGATTGATTGATTGATTATGTGGCGCCCCAGTGGTCAGTGTATTTCATGGCTCTGTGCTTCTGGCATGGAAAGTCGTGTCAGAACTGACGTCAGCGTGCAGGGGCGGCGGTCTAAATAGGCACTGCTACGTCATCCCAGCGTCGACCGACGCCACCTACTGATGCGCAGGGGTACTGCTTAGGAAAACATTCTCTGGATCCAGTCTGAAACCTGGGGTAATTCTAAGGTAAGGAATCTATAACTAGCATATGTCTCTTACAATTACATTGTTACCGAAGGTAAGTAACTTCTTAATCAATACATAGAGGCATTTTTCCCTACAGCCTTGTTACATTGGGATGGAGTTAAAAAAGAGGTAACCCTTGTTTTATGTTTTTTACACCGTCATGAAAAATAACAAATTACAGAAGATCTCCTGGTCGTCTAGCTGTGGCAGGAGGGATGTGCCTTGCGGCTACAGTTTCCTTGAAACTTATAGAATTAGATTTGAAATCGTTTTCAACAATCCTGGAGCTTAAATTTGATTAAACTAATTATGCACCATTATCATTGATTTTTCTACAATTACCATGTGAGCACTGATAGTATATTACTGTGTTTGCCGATAATTACCCTTGTGAAAAGCCACACCTAATTAGCTTTTACAAACATTATGGACAGTATTTCTCTTGATAGCTGTAGGAAGCTGGCTCACTATAGAGTGTACCAAAATGAGGTGCACTGTGCAGAGAGTCTAGGTATCCTTTGAGTGTACAGGGGTTTGCGCTAGCAATCCCACTGTGCTCGATTTGTGGTATTGTGGTCGAGCAGCCTTAAGTTTATCAAAGGGGAATGTTAGGCATTTGTTACATACACAGAGTCAATAAATGAGACACACGCTCAATACGGAAATCCGACACCAATTTTGAAAAAAGAACACCGATTTTTATGTTCATTTTAGACACCAAGACCTACTAGTTTAAGTACTTTTTCAGAAATGCAAAATATCCAGCTGTCCGTTTTAATGCAGGATCCTCGAATGCGGAAATGTTATCCTAAGGGGGAAACATGCACGACATAGAGGTACTTGCAGTCGAGTTACAGGATCGTTCTTTTGGACTTATGGTTAGTAGAGGCCAAGGTCCTTAGAACCACCAGCAGCTTTAGGTTACCTGCCCTGGTGTGTTCAGGTGCAGAGGTGCTGATTGAAAGCGTAGCCTCAAACCTTACCACTGAAGGTTATGGAAAAAACCTGTAACGGAAAGATGCTGCAAGTGGGGACTTAGGGACAAGTCTGTCAGTACTCCAGGGGGGCTCAGTTCTTCAAGGTCTTTGGACAAGGGTGCACTGTCTGTTGGCTTGAACTCCAACTGTGAGACTTGGGTGCAGAGATGTTGTGCCCGGCGAGTTGCTTGCTTTGGAGGCTCTCACTTTTAGTTCGACCTGAAGATGGGGACAAAACAGGACAGCAGGGCCATTCTCGATGATGACCTCTCTGGTGCTGACGTCCCACATCGGGGGGTAGGTTGGTCATGGCGGTGTTGGTGTCCAATCTATGACTCGTCTGGAAGCGGAGCAGCCATCCCAAACCTTTGGAGTTCTGCCCAGCATTTCCTTGTCCCAGCAACAGGACCCTTGAAGTGGTGTAGCCACTCCCCTTTAACCAACCAACCCCAATTGCCCGGTTCACTGTTCTGTCAAACCAACCCGCCCCCATTCCTCCGCCCCCTCCCCGCAGTCTACCATTGCATCTGCTTTCTTACAGGTACTTTTCCCATTGACTATAATAGAAAGCATTCGAGGCTACAACTACAGAAAGCACCTCTGCACCCGGACACCCCAGGGCAGGTAAATGTGAACTCTTCGCCCTTTCCTGGACCTTGGCCCCTACTTACCTTAAGTGCAGAAGAAAAGTCCTGTAAGTCGTCTGTAAGGGTGTTTATACAGCACATATTTCTCCCATAGGATAACATTGCCTCAAATCTGACTTCTCATTTTCTACTGTTTTACTGTAAATGTTGATCACATCTAAAGTACTTGCCCAATTCTTATGATCTTGGTGTCTGAAATTATATAAAAAGACATGGTGTTTTTCTAAATGTGTTTCTTTTTGAGTGTCTCATTTATGGACTGTGTGTTGAGCAAATGCTTAACACTACCCTCTGATGAGCCTAAACTGCTCACCCACACTACCACAAAAGAGCATTTGGTATTATTAATTTAACCGCTGTAGACGAGTAAAGGTTGTCTGGACTTTCTACATAGTGTACCTCATTTTGGTACACTACTTGAAAATCCAGCTTCCTACATTGGTGGCTCTGTGGTGGGGTACACAACGTTAAATTTGGTGATACCGCTTGATCAATAGGTGATTCCACGAAGAAACCCACTATTGACTTTAGTAAAACATTTATTCACCATTTTTTGATTGTTCCTACTTTTTCTAATTTGAAATGTTAAGGCCTTGTGGTAAGTTCCCCAGTCCTTTTGTATTAGAAATATTAATAGTATACTAGTAAGTTAGGCCTTAAAGGTCTATTTAGAATTTTTGTTTTTTTTATTATAAAAAGGTTGCAGCTACACTAACCATGATTAACAAAGATGAGACTGTCAAGGAGCTCAACCTGACACTTTATTTGCAGCTTGCCGTGAAACATTTAAAGGCCCTCTGTAAAGTTTGTCAAATTTAACCTGGGTCTTCTCCAACCAAGACTCAACTCCAAGAGATGCTTGCTGAGTTTAAAGAAGCCCAGGCATGAGCAGAGAATTCAGACCTTCCTGGAGAGGAAGCAGTTGGTGAAGATGATTCTGTAACCAGCAATCATTAGGATGATTTCCCCTACCAATGGTACAGGTGATGAGCAGATCCTTCACTTCTACCCTAACACTGTACCTAGAGGGTGTGCCTCTACTGGGGGTAGATCAGGCCACTCAGGACAGGTAGAAGAGCTGGATGAAGAGGCTACCCAAAAGGCATCCCTTGAGCCCAAAATCCTAGCCATAGAAAGAGAAAGGCTGCGATGGCTTTAGGACCCATAAGTGATGGCAGCAATGAAGTAAATAGGGAATGAGAGGAAATCTTTGTTCCCAAAATCCCCTAAAGGATTGTCCCTAAATATGTTGAGGGTGATTATATTGTAGTACTGAAAATCTCGATCTCGTGTAACAATTCTGGACTCGAGAATAAAACTTCGTCGTATCATGACGAGTTTGGTATCAAAAGACCGAGAATGACGAGTACATTATGCACAAGCATTTTCATCGCATTCGAGTGATGGTTTCACCTCGAAATCGTCACTTGTACCTTGAACCCTTGGCTTCCATTTTGTATATGGCAGCCATTTTGTGTGTTGCCCTTTACATAGGCCTTAATCCAGCTAAATTCGACCTCAAAAGGACACGCACGCCTTAATTGACTTTCCTGTGACCTGTGCAAGTTGGAACCATTGCCCCAGGCCAAACCTGTTAGGTCAGTTCCCCTCCCAGTGGCCGAACGAGATAACATCAAGGCTCGACAAACCATAAAACCATTTCAGCGCACACACCTGCCGTATCTTGCTCACATCTGTCTCTGCTCTTTTGCTTTATGGTGGGGATGTGCCCGTTTTTATTGGGGGTCCACCGATATCTGATGAAATGTTGGGCCCTACCGGGTGATTTGTTGTAGGCAGCATGAAGTGAAATATGGACATGTCATCATGTCTCTGCTTTTTCTTTGTATTGAAAATATGTCAATGATCTACCGTAAAACCAAGAATGTTTGCCTGAAGCTTAAAATTCTGTATAAGAAGAGAAGCCTGACTTTGTAAAGGCGGCAGTCTCCTGAGAACATACTTCCTGTGTGTTGTACTTCTAGGACGCTTGTTACCTTGGTTGCAGCCAATAAAATCGATCTTTGACTTCACCTAGAAGACTCTGAGTTTCTGTGGTCTAAATCAGGAAGAACTCGAGGTCTTTGGGTGTACCCTGGCACCGCTGGGTTACCGGATCAGTACCGGTCCTGAAAAACCCAGTACCTCAATATTACCAAATGGAATAGTGTTTTAGAGGGCTTGTAAATAGACAAAGTTAAACTAGAAATACTGTGGCACTCTACTCTGGGATTTGTTCTCAGGAAAGTGCAGGGATAGACTCTTGACACTGGATGAGGCAGATGCGGAGTCTTATGACCTCATGAAGGAAAACCTGATTGAGGACTTTGGACTCAACACTGAGGAGTACAGGATTAAGTTCAGGGAGACTCACAAAACCGCAAGTCAGTCCTGGGTAGATTTTGTTGACCTCTCATTCAAAACACTAAGTGGCTAGTTGAAAGGCAGTAAAGTGCAAGATTATGAAGGTCTTTGCGATCTGTTGATGAAAGAGCACTTGTTAAGTAATTGTGCACCAGAAAAAGTGCATCAGTACCTGGTGGATCTAAGGTTAGTCTCTTCTCAAAAGCTGTGGAAGAAGGCTGACCGAAGGGTATCAAAGACCCAGGGATGGGGTGACCAAAAGAAAGGGGTTGCTGATACCCCACCCCCTTCAAGGGAAAGATGTGAGACACAAGGGGAATCCCAGAGAGTCTTCTAAAGGCCCCCAAAAACCTGTGTTGTAGAGTGGGCCCAGAGACACTTTCCAATTAACCCCTTCCATGCTCACGACGAGCTGAGCTCGTCATGAGTTGCACCGCTCGCATGCTCATGACGAGCTCAGCTCGTCATGTAACGCGGCTTTTTTGAAAAAAACGCAAAGCGCGAAAATCGCGGCCGCGCGCATGCGGTTAAAGGGTGGATTCCAGGGTAAAAACTGGGATCCCAAAAAGGCTTGGTGTTTCTATTGTAAAGCCAATGGACATCGAACTTGGGACTCTTCCAGTCCCAAAAATTGTTTCCACTATTGCACTTCCAGTCTCTACTGAGGTGGTGATGTTCGAGATGGAATACTTGGTGTCCCCTTCCAGGTCAGAGATCATACTTAAACTACTTTAATCTCTGATGGTGGGGTGGATACAGCTACCTTGGCTGTCTGGCTCAGTAACCTGGAGAAATGCTGACAAAGTCCACATATCAATGGGATTGAAGTAGAAGCACTTAGGGATATAGGTGCAAGTGTGTGAGAAAGTGCCCCCTTTCTGCATGGTATTCCCCCACTTTGTGCTGAATTGCTGATGTTCTTTGACTGAGTGTGCCCTGGGCTCCTGCTAATCAGGTACCCAGGGCCTATGTTCCTTCCCTACAACTGCATTGAAGCCTAAACCCAATTGGCATCTCCGGCCACATGTCAGCCCCTGGTAAATGGTACCACAGGTACCCAGGGCACTGTGACCAGAGAAGGCCTTTAAGGGCTGCAGCACTTATTGTGCCACCCTAAGAGGTCCTGTACCCTGACGCTCACACACTGCCTTTGCAGGCTGCATGTCTTGGTGCAGAACAAAATGAAGAGTTGACATGGCACATCCCTGTGTGTCATGCCCACAAACCACTGCCCTGGCATAGATCAGTCACCTCTCTAGCTAAGTGCCCTATGCCAGTGGTAAGGGTACAGGTGCATGGGCCCTTTACCCTTAAAGTGCCCAAGTCCATTTCTGGGCACTGTAAGTGCAGTGCTGCCATTAAGAGTATTTGATGCCATTAAGAGTATTTGATGCTGTGAGTTTGTCATTACGAACTCTACAGCACCATAATGGCTACACTGAAAACGGGGAAGTTTGGTATCAAACTTCTCTGCACATTAAACCCACACTGATGCCAGTGTGGGGTTTAATGTGAAATGCATGACAGAGGGCATATTAGGGATGCCCCCTGAAACTTGACCAACTTCTAGTGACCCGACTGAGTGACTGCTTAGGCTGCCACCAACAGACATGTTTCTGGACCCCTGGGTCGAGAGCTTGCTGCTCTCAGGGGCCTGAAACAATGCACATCCTGGGACTAGGGGCCCCCAGATCCCCAAGGATGGGCAGGGTTCACGAAGGGGAAGCTTCAACAGCATGCCGCCTTTGTGAGCCTCAGACCATTTGCTGTTTTCAGCAACTGGTCCCCACTGGTTCTACCCCCCACTTTAGGTGGGAGAACCGGTAGGAAAAACAAGCGAGGGAAAGAGGTGTGCCCATCCTAGGATGCTTGATTCCGGTCCAAGGAAGACATGGCTTGGCAGTTCGGGCTGGACTGTTCCCTTGAGGCACAGGGTCATGGCTGATTTGCATATGGCCATGTCTGAATTGGGGTGGTGTGGTGAGCAAAGAAACGATGGATTTAGGCCCAGATCTCTGTAGTGGGGTGAATGTATGACATTGTTCTGCATTCTGTCCATCAACTGTTGGTTTTACATTTGTCACAACATTTTGCAGCTGTAACTTTCAATTGGGAAGAGATAGAGATTTGGAATTTAAGATCCCTGAGCTCAGAATTTAAATATGCATCTTTCAGTGAAGGTGTTTTTTAAATTCTGTGTTTGAAAATTACACTTTTGGAAACTGGGCATTATCTTGCTTTACCTTCATGTGCCCCTGCCTGCCTGTGGAATCCACGTCTGATTTAGACTGACAGTTGGGCTGTTTGTGCAGTCACTCTAGACAGTCACACAAAGGGAGCTGAGGTGTGCCCTGCATATCCTGATGGCCCATCACCAGGGTGGTGGAAGGAGTTGTCACTGACACCTAAATAGGGCTGTGCCTGTCCTCTCACAATCTCTACCCCCTATAGTGTGTCTGGAGCCAGGCCAAGGCAAGAGAGGATCTGTGCACTACAAAGAATATCCTTTGAAGTATGCATACTTCAAATACCAAAAGGGATATAAGTATTGGACCTGTAACCCCAGACTTATAGAACACTTTTGCACTGAGGACCCTGCCAAGAAGAAGGGCTGTCCAGAGGATCACTGCCTCTTTGCTGTATGTTACTTTGCTTTGCTGGGTTGGCATGCATTTGCTGCTTCTGTCTGTGGTCAGTGAACGAACTGGACTTTGCTTTCTTGTATCCTGCTTTTCCGAGGTTCTCCAAGGGCTTGTGTGTGCTTTCCTCCTGTTGGAAGTCTCAGGACAATCAAGTACTTCATCTGCAGCTTCTCTAAACTCCACTGCTGGGAGTTTTGACCTGCCAAGTGGTCCAATTCCAGTTCTGGGCCCTTTGATGTGGTTCTGCTACTTCAAGACTTGAAAATCGACGCATAGCCCTTCCAGCACCGTTTTTCATGCCGCAAGCGTGCAGTGCAGTTGAAAAGCCAACGCATCGCCACCGTGTGACAGATTATATGAACGCAGCCCCTGTTTGCGGCCCGGATAACCGCCTCAGCCCGAGTCTCTGACGTCCGAGACCCCCGCTCAGTCTATGACGCAGGTTCTGCTGTGCTCTGAAGGAATCGGCGCATCATCCGGAGTGGAGTGTTAAGAAAAAATAATTGCTCAAAATGATTGGTGGCTTCTCAGTTTGATCACACGATCAATACAGATGTTTCAATAACCATTAGTTACGGATGATTCAGCCATTTGTATTGAGTATGTGACTTAACTAAAAAGAAGTAAACAAAACATTCATCACACTATATGAAATGTGGACTCTTTACTTCAATACTCTTTGCCAAATATAGATACATCTTCCTGTTTGTCAGAGTTGTAACAAACAACATTGAGCGTCATTGTTACATATTCTGGGTTTCTGTGTATCAAGGTGTGCTCCACTATTTATGGGTGGTTTAGATTGGGCTAAGGTCTACTGTTCATTCAGGATCTGGTTGTAATATATTGTGGGGGTGGATGGGACAATTGTGCATGAACACCATAAATTGAAAATCATTACCTGCTCAAAAGGAAGGGACGTGTGACAATCATATCAGAGTTGCCTTTGTTGTATATGTGTATATATATGTATATATATGTATGTATATGTATATATATATATATATATATATATATGTATGTATGTATATATATATTTTGTAGATTATGTTCTTGGCCTTCGTTTAAGGTTGGCTGAGTACATGGAGAAGACCATAAAAACCTCGAGGCAAGCCAGGAGCTCCAGAAGCAGTGGTTTGACCAAAAGGCTGCACTGGTGGAGTTCCAACTTGGACAGAAGGTTTGGGTATTCGACCACGTGGCACCAAGGGCCCTCTACTACAGTGGACCGATCCTTGAAAGAAAAGGGAAGGTCATGTATCTGGTGGACCTTGGCACTTCCAGGAGCCCCAAGATCCTTGTGAACCACCTTAAACTCTATAATGACAAGTCTCATGTGACCATGCTGATGGTACTCAATGAAACAAAAAGAGGAGTATCCCCAACGGAGAGTTTGAAAAATTCTCTGGAGGGTGAACTTTCTGGCAAAAAGGAAAAAATTCAACCTTTTGTTTAAAACCCCTCACTCACCAACCTAGTGGTGACATGCTTCATTATCGGGGTCCACCCTGGTGACCTAGCGTCACCAGGATGTGCTTCAACACCTGTACTACAGTGGAGCGGGTTGTGACTGTAGGTGCAAAAAAATGTTAAAAATTGTCCTGGTTTAACTCAAAACATGATTTTTATTTTGGAGCAACTGAACAATATTAAAAATATTAGTGGCGAGATACTGGTAGGTGAGTTACGACCAAAGAATCTCTGTGTGTTTGTGTGAATTGGTCAACATGTTTCTACCAAGTGGGCGAGTGCCTGGTATTCCTCAGGACCAAAAACAGGTGGACGGAAGGTGTGGGCCCCCTAAAAGGCGCACCCTGTCCAGAACCCCTGTGTACCTAATGGCAAATGGGCAGTGGTATATGCGCTCGATCAAGTAGATGAGCAGGCAACAAAAATGAAAAAAAGAAGAGACCTGTGGGAAAAGGAAGGTAAACAAAATTCAGTTTTGATCATGCTTACTCTCCTGTAACGTCGTGAAGTGTCTCTGTGCTGTGATATTTCATGCCATTGAGGTTTTAGCCCTCCGTGTGATAAAATAACGGGGTGATTAAGTATCCGTGGGGGTTTAATGGACACATACACTTATCAATAGGTGCGTGCATTACTACATGCATTATTGGTTATAGCACTCGTATATGTTCTTGAAAGCGCACTTATCACTCGGTGCGTGCATTCCTACATGCATTACTGTTCGTTGCATTGGTATATATCCATGAGGGCGCAGAAATTATCGTCGTGATCCTCAGTCATTGTCTGGTGATTGCAAAAAATCGGTGCTGCATATTGTGCACATCGTCATTGAATAACGTAGATTAACGTAAAATAACGTACAAGACTAACACACATGTAACACATAGGAGTACACATAAGTTGCATGGCGTGAGCGAGGGCTTACTTAGTTATAGGCTCTAACGTGCTTCAACGGGCAGGGGGTAGGCTCTTCACGCCAAGGAAACATATTCTGTAATAGCGGAATATGAAATGGTAAGAGGCGCGTCTACCAGTCGAGCAACAAGGAGTGTGCCCGGCTTAATGGAGTGATCTACGTCGTGATACCTGACGATGTGCACAATATGCAGCGCCGATTTTTTGCAATCACCAGACAATGACTGAGGATCACGACGATAATTTCTGCGCGCCCTCATGGATATATACGAATGCAACGAACAGTAATGCATGTAGGAATGCACGCACCGAGTGATAAGTGTATGTGTCCATTAAACCCCCCACGGACACTTAATCAGCCCGTTATTTTATCACACGGAGGGCTAAAACCTCAATGGCATGAAATATCACAGCACAGAGACACGATGGTACAGGAGAGTAAGCATGATCAAAACTGAATTTTGTTTACCTTCCTTTTCCCACAGGTCTCCTTCTTTTTTTCATTTTTGTTGCCTGCTCATCTACTTGATCGAGCGCATATACCACTGCCCATTTGCCATTAGGTACACAGGGGTTCTGGACAGGGTGCGCCTTTTAGGGGGCCCACACCTTCCGTCCACCTGTTTTTGGTCCTGAGGAATACCGGGCACTCGCCCACTTGGTAGAAACATGTTGACCAATTCACACAAACACACATAGAGATTCTTTGGTCGTAACTCACCTACCAGTATCTCGCCACTAATATTTTTAATATTGTTCAGTTGCTCCAAAATAAAAATTATGTTTTGAGTTAAACCAGGACAATTTTTAACATTTTTTTGCACCTACAGTCACAACCCGCTCCACTGTAGTACAGGTGTTGAAGCACATCCTGGTGACGCTAGGTCACCAGGGTGGACCCCGATGATGAAGCATGTCACCACTAGGTTGGTGAGTGAGGGGTTTTAAACAAAAGGTTGAATTTTTTCCTTTTTGCCAGAAAGTTCACCCTCCAGAGAATTTTTCAAACTCTCCGTTGGGGATACTCCTCTTTTTGTTTCATTGAGTTCCTTCCAGGGGAATAGGAGTAGTCTCGTTTTCACTCTTAGTGAACAATATCCCTTGCTCTCTCTTTGATTTCCAAAACCATGCTGATGGTAACTGAGCTAACACAAGGAGATGATAGACGGAGTGCTGAAACTTTTCAACCACACCCCCAGTCAGATATGGGTTGAAACCATCATCGGTCACTCATGAGGATCAGGAAGAGGAGAGTGAACGTCTCCCCGACCTCTCCAACAACCCTAAAAATGGTTGTTTTGGGAGAGTTGTCTTCTCAGACACCCTCACAGCCCAACAGCAGATTGACTGCAGGCAATTCCTAAGGCAGTATGCTGATCTCTTTTCTTTGAACACTGGTTAGACAATCTGGTGTAGACATGATGCAGCCTATCTGTCAAAAATAAAATATACAGGTAGTCTGACCAGGTCAAAGAAAGCATCATAGCTGAAGTCTGCAAGATGCTGGAACCCTCAGAATCTCTGGGCCTGCCCAGTGGTCCCAGTCCCCAAACCTCATTCCAAGGCATGGAAATCCAGAGCTGAGGTTTTGTGTGGAATACAGAGGCCCGAATGGTGTTTCTAAGACCGATGCATACCCCATTCCAAGAGCAGATGGTCTCATTGACAAGTTAGGGGTGGCAACGTTTTGCAGTACTTTGATTTGACATCATGGTATTGGCAAATTGGGTTTACCCCAGGAGCAAAAGAGACGTCTGCATTCTCAACACCAGATGAGCATTACCAGTTTACCGGGATGCCCTTTGGGTGAAAGAATACCCCTGCCACCTTACAAAGACCGGTGAACAAAGTCCTGGCTGGGCTGGAGTCTTTTGATGCAACATATCTTGTTGATATTGCTCTCTATAGCTACACTTGGCAGGATCACCTGATCAACATTGGAAAGGTCCTTGAGGCTCTGCAACATGTAGGACAATCTATCCTGGCAAACAAGTGTCAGATAGGGCAGGGCTGTTGTGTACTTGGGCCACCCTGTAGGTGGGGGGGCCAAGTTCAGCCCTTACAGCCGAAGATCCAGACTGTTCTCGAATGTGAAGCTCAAACAACCCAGACTCAAGTTGGAGCATTCCTTGGCTTGACCTTGTACTACAGGAGGTTTGTGAAAGGGTACAGCACCATTGTAGTTACCCCTCACTGAATTGACCACTGAGAAGCAGCCAAAGAAAGTAAATTGGAGAGTGAGCTTTCAAAAGGCTTTTGATACTGATGGAAGGTGTGTGCTCAGTACCCATTTTAAAAGCTCCAGGTTATACAAAGGTCATTGGGGTAACTGATGCCTCTGAGTGTGGGATGGGGCAGTTTAATCTCAGACCAACGATGATGGCCAGCAACAGCATGTTGCCTTTATTAGCAGAAGGTTACCCACCAGGGAACAGTGGTGGAGTGCCATTGAGAGGGTATCCTTTGCTGTGGTTTGGTCCCTGTAGAAGTGAAGACCCTACCCGTTTGTGACTCAATTCCTTACTCAAACTGACCACAGGCCTCTCAGATGGCTGATGCAAATGAAGGGGGTAAATCCAAAACTGTTGAGGCGGTCCATCTCCCGACAGGGTATTGACTGTTCAAGGCATGTGCTTTGCATACTTCTGCCATCTAGTGTTGGAATTCGGATGGTGCAAGTTGTTTTTCTTCGAAGGAGTCTTTAGAGTCCTGAAATTGAGTGACTGCTCCTCTTGGTATTAATGCACATGGGCATCAACTCCACTGTTGGATTGCTTTCTTTCCTCTGTTGGGTCCAGATGTGTGTGCTTGCACTCCGGGTAGCGACTTAAGGATCTTTCTTCGGTTCCCAATCCACTCTAACCTGCACCTGTATTGTTTTCGATTGTGCTTTACCCATCTGCTAATTGAGGGACAATCTCTTATTGAGTCGAAGTGCTTCTGCTGTGGCCCCTCCAGGGTCTTGTCCTTTGGATCTTTTGAACGTACTCTCCACCAGATCCTCCACGAACGGATCTGCTGGTAATGGAACAGATGCCTTTCCCTTTCTGCTCCCACTGGCATGCAAAATACCCATGGACTCTCTCCTATCAGGTCTGTAACCTGTGTTTGTCACCGCAACACAGGGAGGCAGTTTGTGAAGCCTGTCAGTGCTTTCTGCTTGAAAGAGACCCCCAGAGACCGTCTGGCACACTGACTCGAGTTGCAGTGGAGGAGCACAGAAGACATTTCTGACCTCTTCCGCCACGAAGACAAAGGTGAAGAACACCCCCAATGGCTTACATAGCTGAGGAAGAGGCGTTCTCCATCCAAGAAAGTTTGGAATCTGAATACAAACATGACTGAAGTAACTGAGACCATACCGGAGGTTGAAGCAGTGAGTAATGTAGCCCCTCACCTCAACCCCATGTTGAACACCTTAAAGAACACCCAGTGGTGGACAGTGCCCCTTTTTGCATAGTTATCCCCACTTTTTGCCAGATTTCCGATACACTTTGACTGAATATATGCACTATGTCCCTGCTAATCAGGTTCACAGTGCCTGTTTGCTTTTCCCAAAATGTACCTTAGTTTCCACAATTGGCACCCATCTGGCACACACCTAATTCCCTTGCCTTTTCAAGAGACAGCTCTCACCTCAGTGATACCCCAGTAATGGCACTGGGATGGACACAATGCAGGGGCTGACACGTTCGGTGCACCACCACACAATGACACCTGAAATGCATCCGATGTGGCCACTCCAGGGGACCCTGACCCTGCCTTATATCCAGCCTGCCCCTCACCTGCTGATGATTCCACCATACAGGAGATACTAGGCAGGGCTGCTGTTTTCAATGATGTCCAATTACACAAGGAACCCCTGGAGGAGGATTTCCTTTTTGAAACATTATCATCCACACATTTGAAGACACCATACTTGGCAATGTTAAAAGAGATGTTGTGTCACGCATACATTTTCAAAGACCCTGTCAGGGCCTGTATAATAACACTGATGGTCAACAAAAAATGCAAGTCCTCTCTCTCAGATCCTATTTATATCAGAGGACAAGTACCACTGGAGTCACTGGTACTCACCTGTGTTCGTAGGAGCAAACTCTCAAGCGAACGGTGATGCACACTCACCTGACTAGGAGAGCAAGCGCATTGACACAGCAGGGAAGAGAGTAGCTGCCCAATCCGTAGACAACTGGTGTATCGCCAACTCGCAGGGTTTGCTGGCCAGAAATGACAGCGCTCACTGGGAGAAGCTGGAGGTTCTCCTCCAACATCTCCTAGACGAGCATAGAAAAAGGGGACAAGAGCTTGTTGCAAAGGGCTAACTTATCTCAAACACCTCAATATGTTATACACTAGACTGCCGATACAGCGGCATGAGATATTAAAACAACCATCCTACTCCACCGCCATGCTTGTCTGCGTATGTCAGGCTTTAAGCCAGAGGTCCAACAAAGACTCCTAAATGTTCCCTTTGGTATAAATGACCTCTTTGGGCCCCATGTTTGAGGCCCTGGAGAAAATGAAAAAGGACACAATTTGTGAAAGCCATGGGAGCCCTTTAGACACATTCACCTGGGGGCTTCTCTTGCTGCTCCAGCTACCATGGAGGCTCCAAAACAACAGCTCCAGCGTCTACCTCGTACGAAGGTGGCCGAAATCAGTATTCCTCCTCCAGAGGTTACTACAGGGCCAACAATACTGTGGGTAGAGGCAAAGGTGCTTCCCCATGCGGTGGAGCACCTGCAAACAAACAGTGACTTCCTTCACCTTGCCCTCAGCTATATAACACTTGGGGGCGGGGCGGGCGGCAACTACAGGATTTTCCACCCACATGACAGTCAATAATTTCAGACCAGTGTGTGTTGGAGATTATTCAACAATGCTATTGTCTCGAGCTCATTAGCACACCTTCCAGCATACCACCTCACACTCAGCATATCACCAGAACATCAAACTCTGCTCAAACAAGAAGTTTAAGCTCTTCATCTCAAATGAGATGTAGAACACGTCCCGCTACACCACCAAAGGTCAGGAATAAAGTCCTTGTAGGAAGCTGTCTTTTTATGTAGTATACTAAACCGAGGTATATTATGTAGAAAGTCCTGATAAACCATATTGGCTTACAGGGCTTAAATTAATGATCCCAAATGCTCGTGTGGCAGGGAGCGCAAGTAGTTTAGGCTTTTCGGAGGTAGCATTAATACATTTGTAGAACACACTGAGTTCATAAATGAGACACACTCAAGAAGAAACTAGAGACCAATTTAGGAAAATAACAGGTATTTTTATATTTTTATTTTTAAATGAAGAACTTTGTTAATGGGAAAGTACTTTGCAGTTTGTTCATTTTTGAAGGTAAGTAAAAATGTCACTCAAATGCATTTTTACGCTGTAATACTTGTGTCTGGGAAAAGAAACATATACCGCATACAGGTATTTGCAAACAAATCTTGGGGGGGGGGGTCCCCCCTTAGGACTTAGAATGCTACGGGCCTAGGTCCAAAGTACCACCAACAGTTTGAATTTACCTGCCCTGGAGTGTCTGGTTGCAGAGGTGCAGTACGGATTGGTAACCTTGCGCGCTACACTGTAGGAAAGGATGAGGGGTGGAACCACTTTGAAACAGGTTGCAGAGGGGGACTTGGGGACAAGTCCGGGAGCTCCCAACGGGATGCTCATTTTGAGACTGGTTTGGGAGCAGGAGAGCACTGTCTGTCATCGTGGACCTCTCATTTAGAGGGTTTTGGTCGGCTGATGTCATGCGCCAAATGCACCCACGGTTCTCGGATAGACCTGCAGAGCGGGGCAAAATAGTACAGCTGGGCCTCTCTCGGTGCCGGCCTCTGCAATGCTGATGCCTTTCAGCGGCTGCTTGGTCTTTGCTGCGTTGAAGGGCGGATTGGACTCAAGCTTTGCTTGTTGAAAGGAGTCCAATACCCTGGATATTGACGCAGGGCAGCTCCGATTGGTCCAGACGTCTTCTCACTGGGTGGGGAGACAGATCTGACCTCTTGGAGCACCGTGACCTCCTCCTGGGCAGCTGCTGCATCGGTGGACCCGGTGGTCAGCAGAAGAGTGGTTAGAACATTGTGGTCAGTGTCTGCATGTTGCAGGGAAGTGGCCCCTCCACTTCAAGGGAGATGCGGACTGCTTGGCGAAGTGCTGGAGTTCCTCCGATGCTTCAGGAGGTTGCACAGCGGCAGGATGAGTTGGGATGTCATGATTGTCTTGACAGGGGCAGGTAGGTTGTCGTGATGGGTTTGGCGACAAAGTCCAACAGCAGTCTGCAGTTTTTGGCTCTTCTTTGTCCTCTTCTTTCTTCGCCAGATGAATCTGAGTTCCTGGTGTCAGGGGTCCACCTACATGCTCAATGAAGGGGTGTTTAATAGGAGTAAAGGGTAGTGGGTAATCGGATACTCACCCGTTGGGTCACTGCACTCCATGTATGACCACTTTTTGTGGGAGTGGACATAACCCTGTCCCAGAATTCCTATTTCCACCAACATCAAAAGGGTGGAACCCTTATTTGGTGGAGCACTTCATTCAGTCCTCCATAGGGGTGTGACGGAATTGTTAGTGCGGCATACCTCCATGCATAGCTAATTTCCTGCCTATCCTGGTGCCAAATGGGCCTCTGGGCAGGGGTTGGCATCTCCCATGTCTGGGGGAAGCCAGGGACGCATATAAAAGGTAGCAGGAGCTTTGAAGCACCTGGCCTTGGTAAGCAAATTCAGTAGCCATGCAGCTGACGGAGGTGTGAACACCTTCCACCAGAGCAGACATTGTTTCATGCCTCAGAGCATGGGCTGTCCCCTGCAAGGGGTCAGAAACATGTCTGGTGGCAGGCTGGACGATACTAGTCAGCCATCACACGGAGGCTGGAACAATTTCAGGGGTCACCTCTAAGGTGCCCTCTGGTTGCATGTTTTAATAAATCCACTACTGGCATCAGTATGGATTTAGTAACACAAGGTGTTTGAAAAGTAACACCATAGGTTTCAGTGAAGCTATTGTGAAGCTGGGAAACTTGTAATGACCAGTGCCCAGAACATATACTTAAGATGGCATCCCTGTTTACTATCTAGCAGTCAAACAAGACCGCGCATGGGAATATATGCTCAGGAAGATGTGTTCACACATGCTGTATAGTGCACCTTGCCTTAGGGCTGGAAGGCCTGCTGCAGTGTGACTTACATATATTGCATGCAGTGTCTGTCATGTGTCTTCACATTTGTCTGCACCATTTCACACAACCTCCAATGGCAGTCTCCATGAGTTTGGAAGTGGGTCCCTTTAGGTGGCACAATACATTCTGCAGCCATTAGGGACCCACTTCAGTACCCATTCCCTAGGTACCAGGGGCACCATTTACTTGGGCTTTATAGAGATGATAAAGGTATTTCCAATTGAGGTGCAGTTGCATAGTTACCTTGTTATAGGGACAGAGCCCTCGCACTGGAGACCTGGTTAGCGGGAACCCAGTGCACTTCAGTCAAAATTGCATCATATACCAGGCACAAAGTGGGGTGACCATGTCAAAACTTTGCACTTTCCTGCATTGCCATATTTCCTAATCGGAAGAAGTATGAATCCCTACAGCCTATTCTAGATCTAAGGTCCCTAAACCACGACATCCTGTCAGAGAACTTTCATATGGTCACACTGCAAGATGTTATCCCACTCCTTCAACAAGGCGACTTTCTTGCAACTGTTGATTTAAAGGACGCCTATTTCCATATTACAATACACCTAGCACATTGCACATACCTCTGATTTGTTACAGCAGGTAAGTACTACCAAGTCAAAGTCCTACCCTTCGGGGTCACTACTGCACCATGAGTATTTATCAAGTGCCTAGCAGTAGTAGCAGCACATCTGCACAGACAAAACGTCCATGTTTCCCTTATCTGGATGACGGTCTCATCAAAGTCAGTACTCCTCACTTATGATGGCAACACACAAGCTACCATAAATCCACTTCATCAGTTGGACTTCACTGTCAATATAAGAAAATCTCACCTTCAACCTCAATACATCTCTGTGCTATCCTAAACACACAACTAGGGTTAGCATACCCCAATACATCAGGTGTTAAACATATCCAAATATTGATATCCTGTTTTCAAATCAAGCACAACTGACTGTACGAACAATCCTGCAGCTTCAAGGCATGATGGCTTCCTGGATGGCCATAGTACCCCTTACTTGACTTCACATGCATCCATTACAGAAATGCCTAGCACAACAGTGGTCTCAATCACAGGGTCAGAAGATCTAGTGTTGATAAACAGCCACACACATCACTCTCTGCAGTGGTGGAACACCAACAACCTGTTAAAGGAGAGGCCTTTTCTAGACCCTGTTCCCCACATCACTCTGACAACGGACGAATCTCTCAGGCTGGGTTGCATACTTACAAGACCTCACAGTCCAAGGTTTCTGGGATTCCAAGTACCAGACTCTCTACAGCAACTACCTAGAGCTTCAAGCTGTTCACCTAGTATTGAGAGTGTTCCAAACCTCACCGCCATGGTTGTGCTAATCTGGGCAGACAATACAACAGCCAGGTGCCAAAACACGGAGCGACATTCTACCCATCTCTCACACCTGTCTCAGACCTTTTGGCGCTGGGCTCTGTCGCAACATTCATCTGTTAGCAGAACACCTTCCAGGAACCGATAATGACTTTGCTTTATCTGAACATCCACTGGTTGTGGTTTCGATTTTGCAGCAGTGTGGCAACTGTAGGTAGGGGCAGCTCCCCCTGAGGGTATATGTGGCAGTGTCCCACTGGTCATGGAGCTGACAGTTGGAGATTAGCATACTGAACTCGGGAGGACATGTTCAGAAGGGCTATGGTATCAAAGGGCATGTGGAGCAATAACTCACTGAGCTCAGATGCTACAATGCATGTCTGGGCAAGTAACGCACTGGTGAATTCTGAGCTCCGTTGAAGCACAGAGAGAATTTAGCTAGATGTGCATATTGCTACACATTATCCTTCTATACTGAACCTGTTTATCACAGTGTAACATGAACAAAGAGTTCCCTTCCAGAAAGGTGAAGTAAGTAAATCATTACAAATGGTCAAACTATGATATCAAATCAAGACATTTATTATGCATTTGTATGGGAACTATGCAAGGTGAAAACAATAGCCAGCAGATAAGAAATAACACTGAAGGTCCACAGTTTTTTCCTAGGCATCTTTGTGCGTCTACATTACTTCCCAACTGAGCAGCCACAGGGCCATCATTAGGATGAATCTAAGTGAGTGAGCATCTGAAGCAATAACGTTGTTTTTTGAAATCCAGAATAATAACTAAGAAGTAGACTGAAAAAAGTAAGTTCAGCACATACCTCATCTTCTAAGAGATATGACCTTAGTTTTGGGAAGAAAGCTACTAGAAGTGGTCACTGAAGAATTCAAAGCAGGACAGTGAACATGAAACATAAAACAAATCTGCAGCTTCCTTCATATGGCACAGTAGATTTGCAGAGAGGCACGACCGACCATAATCGTCTCAGTGAAAGTCTTGCACAATCTATAGCCTGAGTGATTGATGATGTATTCAAGCCTGTTTGCCAATGGACAGTCACAAGAACTGAATAGCTCATAGACTGAAGAAATTGAGTTTTGTGCAGCATAGAAGTGCATACCGTCCCGGTCTTACTTAGTTGTGTCTGACGTTCATCTGAAGAGTTAGAATTTTAGTATGTAAGCATGTTACTAAGTATCTTGCTCTTTTGTGGTCTGTTGATTTATCTTTATCTCAATAATATAAATCTTAGAATGCCTTAAAAACAAGATTAGATTAGGACCAAATGTTTTTAGGGGCTTTTGCATGTAATTGGAGATATGTTTGTTGAGTGGTCTGTTTTGGGAACCTTATTGACCAGTAATTTGCAACCTCTTGATGTGCAATATGAGAGAAACTTTGTGTTTCCAGTAACCATTTTCAAGATAGCTAGTTAAAATGTTATTGATTCACTTTAAAGTTGATAGCTGTTTAGTAAAAAGAGACTTGCAAATGTTAAGCTAATGAGTGGTTTTAAAAAAAAATGTTTATCTGCAGAATATTTGTTACATTATTTTCTTCTGCTCATTAAGTTGTCCTCTTCATATTGCTCTTTTCACTTAGTAAACATTGGTGTTGGAGAGCCGGACTTCATTTTGGGTCAACTGTATCACCTGTCCTCTGTACAGGCCCCAGAAGTAGCCAAATCCTGGGCAACACTGGCAAGTTGGGCATATAGATGGGGCCGAAAGGTTGTTGATAATGCTGGGTAAGTTAAGCTTTTTTATACCCGTTTTAGCGTACACCCTATTTCCTTATTAAGAACTTAAGAGTTACCTGGCTACGGACCACTTATGATTCCCCACATTTTGAAATCTTAATGGATACCAGGTTAGATGCTTGTAAATGGGTAAAAAAAGGTTTCCCCTTACAACTGATGTAACGTACAACCCCAGTTTTCAGTATTCTAACAGTTCCTGGAACAGAAACCTAAAGCAGAATAATTTAGGTGGCAATCCTGTGAATGGGTCCTTCGACCCTAGGCTTAATCTCCTAAAAAAAGGAATAGCTGAACTTTGCCTGGTTTTGCACATTTGTATAGTTTGTTTTAGCTGATTCACATTTCATTGCAACTTTTTGAAAATCTTTCCAGGTTATTTTCAAACTAGATATTGACTGACCAAAAATGGTTGATGGAGCTAGGCTTCAGAGCTGTTAGCCCATGGCTGCAGATGATGCTGCCCCTGCCCGCCGTGCTTACCTGCACCATTGTAAGTGCAGTCTCATCAGCGTCCGAGAGGAAGCTAATAATTGTGCGAGGTGCAGGAGTAGGAGGTTTTTCTGCTTGTTGCCTGATCCCTTGAGACGCTGCATAGAAGGGAGCGCTGATGCGAGTTTTCGTCGGAATGCTCAGGTTCACCGCAGGGCTGAAGACGCAAGTTTTTAATTTTTGGAGTTTAAGCGCCAGCTTGGTGTGAGGGGAGTAGTGCCAGGTTGTGGTAGCTCACTCTCCCCGGCCTCCTCACACCCCCTCTGCTACAGGTGCATCCGGAAGTTTAATTCAACTACAAAGCAAGGTCAGCTGCACTGTAGTGAGAAGCTGGATGTCCGCAACGATTAGAGGAGAGAAATATACAGCCCGCTACACTGGTTTTTAGTGAATACTGAATTTCATGCTTACCTACAAAATTTTAGGGTGCTACAAAGTCATAAGGGGACATGTGCTACAGCATCCAGATATCTGCTTCACCTCTTACCTCCGCTGCTCTTGGCAATGGTTGAAAATTTCTACTTGCAAGTGTATGGCACTTAGTTCAGTCCCTTCAACAGAGTCTACAATAGCCTCTGTGCTCATGAGGAGCTCTAAAAACAAACAGAAAAGAAAAGCTGGTTGAGTGCTACAGATTACTTCTTGGATGACATTTTGATTGCTTTCAATATTTCTATACTCTTTCAGGAAAGAAAGGCACTTAATTGACCATTATAAGGGATTCAGGGGAGGGCAGGTTACGCAAAGGGGGTCTGGACGCGAGTGCTCTCTTCTACCCCCTGAGCCAACCAGTCAGCCAGTATAAGGTAATGAACCCAATGGCATGGTGGCTAAATTCAAATGAGAAACTGCTAGCTGCAAAGGACTTAGGAACCTGAAGAAGGTTGTGAGACCTGGGCTGTTAACGGACACAGGCCTCAATTGAGTGAAGGAGAGGAAGAGGCCAGCTGGACCAATTCACTCAAAGACCGGGAGGTCAGAGACCCATTGCTCCAGGGAACATGGTGGGGAAGAAGTTCTGTCTGAATGCAGATCATTTCGGACAGACAGAATGGACATTTAAGCCCATTTTTTGCTTCGACTTAAATTTGCCCTGCCCTAGGACTTATTGTGCTTTTCAGGGGGTCCCTTTTGTGTCTCAATTCATTTAAGCCCATCGACAGCATACTGTGACGTCCGCTATATCACCTGCTCGAGCCCAGACAAACCAGCTGGTCTTACAGTGAAGTGGGTGTGTGGGAGACGGGGGGCTTAAATCCCGTGACCAAGATGGCCACAAAAGAAGAGAATCTGCAGCCATAGTGGTGAGGAGCGCAGGAGAATGAGAGCAACCCAAGTCTCCTCAAGAGAATGGTACCAGCCGGGTGACCGGCAAACCCCTCTCTGGGTAACTTGATAAAAGAAAGTGACAATATGACCTTGTTACCAGCATCAGCCAGAGCCCCTCTGCGTCTCTCCCCAGCAACAGTGATTTTTCTACATCAGAGGGTGCTTCTGTGAGCTGTTTAAACTGTGTTTTACTAGGGCCTGTGCACTTTGTTTTTTTGTTCAGCAGGGGGAGTAAAGTTTTATTCAAACAGTATTGTTAGATTTCAAGTTAGAAAGGCCCTTACCTGCTGAAGTCTAAAGTGTGGATTGAGTCAGTCTGTCTCCTAGGAGATTCTGAACAGGAGAAGCAGCTGCACAGCACCCACCCCCAGGCCAGCAGACCATTGGCTATTAAGCTACCAGGCAAGTCTGAGCCCTCCTCTCACACCTGCCCAGGCCCCTTAAGGCCTTGCTGGGTGCACCCCAAATCATTCTCCTCCATCTTGTGAGTTGCAGCCTACCTGTGCCCCAGATTGCAGTGAGCAGAGTCCAGGAAGTGGTAAGGAGACAGACTAGTGCTGTCTCTTCCCAAGACAAAAAGTTGTTTAAAAAACGATTTTCACTTTCTGTTTTTACTGTCTATGCCTTTGGTTTACAGTTAAAAATTGTAGTTTTAGCCTGCCTGTACTTTTATATTTTATCACCTGTGTTGTGTTTTAAATTTGTGGTTTTCCCTGCCCATGATTGCCTCCATATGGTGTGTTGAATTGTGGGATTTGCAGTCCAACCTCTGTAGTTTGTTCCTTCGTTCCTTGGTGACAATTCTGTGTTCCCTCCAAATTTCTCCTTTGCTCTGTGCTAAGACCTGTATGTTAAAACAGTGCACATTTTGTTTTCACAAGCCAGTGAAACCAGCCCCCCTCCCCCAGCAACAGGGATTGTTCTACTTCAGGGGGGTGCTTCTTTGAGCTGTTTAAACTGTGTTTTACTAGGGCCTGTGCACCTAATTTTTTGGCCAGCATGGGGAGTAAAGTTTTATTCAAACAGTATTGTTAGATTTCAAGTTAGTGAAGCCCTTACCTACTGAAGTCCAACGTGTGGATTGAGCCTGTCTGTCTCCTAGGAGATTCTGAACAGGAGAAGCAGCTTCCAACTCCCTGGCCAGCAAACCTTGTCTGAGGTCGCTGGGACCTTATATGGTCTGCTAGTGGTTGGTACATGTCTACACTATCTGAAAGAAACAGGCTAGTATTAGATTTTTTACCTTAGAATATCCCCAGGCGTCAGACTGGATCCGGAAACTTTTGCGTAGCAGTACCCTTGCGCGTCGGTAGGCGTCATCTACGGCTCCGCGTCCGCGTCCGTCGTCGGCGTCGTTTGCGTCGGGATGACATCGCCGGAGTACTTTGATGCCGCCCTCGCGCGCTGACGTCAGTTACTATTTTTTCCGCGCCAGCAAGCGCCGATCCGGGAACATTGGTACCCTTTAGTCTCTGACTGTGTCGGGAGGGATGCCCAGGTTTAAACCCTGTGTCGACTGCAACCGACTGATGTCGGTACCGACCCCCATCGCCGGTGTGTTCATTGCCTGGGGCCCGACCACGATGACAAGTCGTGCCCTGACTGCCGGGCCTTAATGTCGAAAGCTAGGCGGGAGCGGTCCCGCAAGCGCCTCGAGCTCCGGCACTCGGCCCCGTGCCGTTCGAGGTCCCGGTCCGGACGGAGGTCGAGGGACCGGTCGCGGGGCCGGAGTCTTCACGGCTCGGAGGATCGACACCACTCCTCGAGCTCCAAGTCCTCAGGTAACCGGCACAAGAAGTCGAAGAGACGACATCGCTCTTCCGACTCCCCCCGACGCTCGCACGACGCGGCCGGGTGTTCGTCTGACACCGCCCACGCGGCACCATCGGAGCCGCAGATGTCGCGGCCTGCTCCATACCCGCCCGGGAGTACCTGGGCAGGACGCGACGCCAGAGGAGATTGACGCCTTCCTCAGGGCCATGAGGTCGCTCACTCCTCCGTCGTGTTCTGCGGCGCCTTCGGGCCCAGCAGCTCCGACTAAGAGCACAAGGGGGCCAGGGTGCTTCGACCCCGGCGCCGTCGGCTGCTTCGGCCCCGGTGCCGTCGGCTGCTTCGGCCCCGGCGCCGTCGGCGACTTCGGTCCTGACGCCGCAGGACTCTGCCGGATCCGGGTCATAGCCGGTTGACCTTACGACCTCGCCGGCTGCTAGGGTGTCGCCCCCAGTGCCGACCACTGTCGACGCCGTCCCCAGTCCCCCCTTCGGTCCGGTTCCGGCGCCAGAGGGTCATCGCTCGACGCCGCTTTCGACGACGATGGGAGATTTTTACTTCTATGATCAGGCCCCATCATTTGACCCTGCATACTAGGAGATGGGTGGCGAGGAGGATTGGGAGGGGTCTGAGGACCCTCTGGCACAGGAGTGCCAATCTTATCAGGACTGGACAGGTGAGCTAGGAGACGCCAGTGGTCTGGACACTTCGCCAGACACTGGTTTTGTCTCCCCTCCTACCGTGGCTACGGAGTAGGGGGCAGCCTATAGTGTGGTGTTGACACGGGCGGCCAAGGCCTTATCCCTTGAGCTCCCCGTCGCGGCCGTAAGGACTAACCTCCTCACTGAGGTCCTTAAACCGCAAGCAAGCTCTTCGGATCCTCTGTTGCTGTTTTCTTCTGGGCACCTGGTCCAGGCCCGCTACAGGTCCTCCTGTAGATGGGAACTTGGCCAGACGCCACCACCCGGCTCCAGGCGACCCTTGCTTCCTGTCCACCCACCCCACCCCGAGAGCCTGGTCATATAGGCCTCTAACTCCCAGACTGCATTCCCGACGGCTCCCCCCGATCGGGAATCCAAGAGGTACGAACAATATGGCAAAAAGATGTTCTCCTCCCTGAGTTTGGGGTTGCGGTCAGTCAACACCGCGTGCCTCTTGGGCCGTTATACCCACTCTCTGTGGGACACGGTCGCGGACGTGCTGCCACAATGTCCGGAGGAGGCCCGGACTAAACTCCCCCAAGCCCTTGCGGAGGGTCGAGATGCGGCACGGTACTCCATCAGATGTGGACTCGATACCACAGACTCACTGGGTAGTGCGATGGCAACGACGGTGACGATTCGTCGCAACGCCGCGCTGAGGTCCGCCAACTTTTCGGCTGATGTCCAAAACACCCTTATGGACATGCCGTTTGATGGCCGTCGCCTCTTTGGCGACAAGGCAGGCAGTGCGCTTGAGCGCTTTAAGGACTCCAGGGCTACGGCCAAGTCCTTGGGCCAGTCGGCCCCGCGCCAGCAATCTGCTGCCTTTCGCCCCTTTCATGGCCAAGGAAGGGGTGCCCCCACACGTCCTGCCAGCCACGAGCCGCAGACTAACATCCAGTGCGGTGGCGGACCTGGTAACCGCCGTGGCGGTGCCCGGGGACAACGGCGCCTCCAGTCCACATCCACCCCTGCAGCATCCACCTCAAAGCCTTTCTAGTCCGAGCTTTCAGGCCCACGAGACGCCAGTGGGGGGCAGGGTTCGCCATCACCTCCTCCACTGGCGCAAAATCACATAGAACAGGTGGGTGCTGCAAATCGTCCCTTTGAGGCGACCCCTCCAGCCATGCCACCGCAGTACCACCGCGTGTCGGGGTATCACTTGAATCTTCTGCGAGAGGAAGTTACGGCCCTCTTGGCCCAGGGGGCCATCGAGCGCGTTCCTGGGCCAGAAGCAGGGTGTGGTTGTTACTCCCACTACTTTCTGGTTCCCAAGAAGGGCAAAGCCCTATCTTGGACCTGCGGAACGTCAACGGCTTCCTCCGGAAGGAGAGGTTCAAGATGCTGACACTGGCTCAGGTCTCAGTTGCCCTGGACCCAGGAGACTTGATGGTAGCGTTGGACTTGCAGGACGGTTATTTCCACATCCCTGTCCTGCACGATAAGCCACAAGCACTTTCAGTTTACCGTGCTCCACTTCGGCCTTACCAGCGCCCCACGGGTGTTCATGAAAGTGATGGTGGTGGTCGCGGCTCATCTGCGCAGGTTAGGGGTGTCAGTCTTCCCCTACCTCGACGACTGGTTGTTGAAGGCGGGCTCGCGCCAGACAGTCATCCGCCACCTCCAGACTACGGCTGATCTCCTGCACCTGCTGGGGTTCTCCATCAATATGCGGAAGTCGCACCTGTGTCCCTCTCAGAAGCTCCTCTTCATCGGAGCGGTTCTAGACTCGGTGCAGATTCGGGTTTATCCTCCCGAACAGCGGGTTCGGGGTATTCAGGCTCTGATTCCGATCTTTCAGCCTTTATCCCGAGTCTCGGTCAGGTTGAAGGCTGCGGCTTCTGGGGCTGATGGCCTCCTGCATCCTTCTGGTGCAACACGCCCGGTGGCGGATGCGGGCTCTGCAGTGGGACCTGAAGTTTCAGTGCGCCCAGCATCAGGGCAACTTGTCCGACCATGTCTTGATCTCGGAGGGCACTCCAAGACCGTTGCAGTGGTGGCTCACGGACCGCGATTGGGTCAGCGGCAAATCCCTCTCCCTACCCCAACCGGAGCACGTAGTTGTGACGGACGCGTCCCTCCAGGGCTGGGGAGGCCAAATGGGAGAGGTGGAGATCAGAGGCCTCTTGTCTCCGGCGGATTCCCAGCTCCATATCAACCTTCTGGAGCTGCGGGCGATCCGACTTGCACTGAAGGCATTACTCCCCTCTGTCCCGGGGAGTGTAGTGCAGGTGTTCACGGACAGCACCACCACCATGTTGTACTGCAACAAACAGGGCGGGGTGGGGTCGTGGACCCTATGCCAGGAGGCTCTGCGCCTCTGGCAGTGGCTGGAACATCAGGGCGTGACCCTGGTGGTTCAACACCTGGCAGGTTCCCTGAATGCCAGGGCGGACAAACTCAGCTGTCGGTGCATGATGGATCACGAATGGCATCTGAACTCTGATGTGGCACAAGGCCTCTTTCAGCAGTGGGGAGAGCCTTGGTTAGATCTATTCGCCACAGAAGAGAACGCGCAATGTCATCAGTTCTGCGCGTTGGAATTTCCAAGGCGGCACTCGCTCGGAGACGCTTTTCGTCGCGAGTGGAGTTGTGGTCTGTTGTACGCCTTTCCGCCTATACCCCTTCTGCCCAGAGTGCTGAAGAAGATCAGACGCGACCGGGCCCAAGTCATCCTTGGGGCTCTGGACTGGGCACGGAGGTTCTGGTATCCCTAACTTCTCAGCATGTCAGTCGATCCCCCGATTCGTCTGCCTCTTCAGGAGGACCTTCTGTCGCAGCAGCAGGGGACGGTCCTCCACCCGAACCTGTCCAGTCTCCACCTACAAGCTTCGAGATTGAGCGGCAGCAGTTGAGGCAATTTGACTTGCCTCCTAAAGTCTGTAATGTCATTCTGGCAGCTGCGCGTCCCTCCACAAAATCGGTATACGCCTGCAGGTGTAGCAAGTTTGTGGCATGGTGCACTGCAAAGGCTGTGGATCCCCTTTCTGCCCCTCTTTCAGAGGTTCTCCTCTTTCTTCTTTCTCTTGCCCAGCAGGGCTCTGCTCTGGGCACTCTGAAGGGCTACCTCTCGGCCATTTCCGCCTTCTTAAGGGCTACCTGATCAGCCCTCTTTGTTCAAGTTCCCAGTTGTAAATAGGTTTTTGAAGGGCCTCACCCATATGTTTCCTCCAGTTCCTTTCGTGATGCCTCAGTGGGACTTGAACCTTGTTCTAACTTATCTGATGTGCGCTCCCTTTGAGCCACTTCATAACTGTCCTCTTTGCCTTCTTACTCTGAAGACCGCCTTCCTGGTTGCCATCACCTCTGCCAGGAGAGTGAGTGAGCTCCAGGCCCTTTCTTCTAAACCTCCTTTCCTTTCAGTCCATTCGGACAAAGTTGTGTTGCGGACGCGACCTTCTTTCCTGCCCAAGGGGTAGTCACAGCCTTCCACATCGGGCAGCCCTTCACTTTGCCCACCTTCTTTCCGCCTCCCTCGAAAGAGGAAGATAGGCTTCACCGTCTGGACCCAAAACGTGCGCTCTCATTCTATCTGGATTGCACACGCCAGTTCCGGGTGGATGACCAACTCTTTGTTGGTGACGTGGGCGCTAAGAAGGGAAGGGCGGTGCACAAACAAACCATTTATCGATGGGTCGTCTTGTGCATCAAGGCTTGCTACTCTTTGGCTCGAAAGGAGCCTCCTGTGGGGCTTTGTGCCCATACCACATGGGCCACGGCGGCTACCTCTGCCCTGGGCCGGGGAGTCCCCTTGCAGGACATCTGTCAGGCAGCTACGTGGGCCTTGCTGCACATGTTCGCAAGACACTACTGCCTGGACAGCCAAGTCTGGAGAGATGGCTTTTTCGGCCGTTCCGTTCAGTTCTCCAGGACTTTCTGGTGTGATCATTGTAGGAAGGTGGATATCTGACTATGGTTACCCCCAACTTTTTCCCTAGTGTTTTGCGGGTTTTTGACTTAGTTGGCCTGGGATCCTGCTATTCAGGACCCCAGGCTTCCTGCTCTCTCTGTTAAAATGGACTCCATGTACCTTAGGTGCATTTACCAATTGGTACTGGGCCACCTTATCAGTCCCTGTACAGTATACCTTAGGTATCCAGGGCATAGGTGTACCCAGGGCCTACCAGGGGCTGAAGCATGTATTATGCCACCCCTGGCTGGCCATCTAAACCGACACAACTGGCTGCACGACAGCTGGGGCAAGGTGGTTTAATCACCCTTTGCTTTAGATATAGTTCCCTATATCTAAACCTAAAATGGACACATAAATTCCTATCAGTCACTCCTATGGAAGGCCTTATCAATCCTGAAGGCAGAGTGCTTGGAATTATGTGAGATGGTGCTCTGGCATGAGCTGAGCCCGTTTGCAGCTTGCGTGACCAAGTCCTAATACCTGTTCCATGATAACGCTATACCATATTGTGAGAAGTTGGCCTGATGTGCAGTGCTCACTATTCTAGTGATCACTATATATCAGTCCAAACAACCCTTATTGATGATTGGTTGTAAGTCAACCTTATAGACCAGCTATCCTAGTAGCATGGATACGAGCAGTCTAAGGCTAAGACTCTAGAGGGCGTGTTAAGCCAGCTGTTTTACCATCACATTACCCCTTGAACACCCAGTGAAAGGACACCACACAAGTGTTATGAAAATAAACAATGTATTTATTAGAATCACAACAACCCTGTACTCTTTATGAGGACAGGGTGCTAAGCACACAACAAAACTCTTATGAAAATACTCAAGTTAGCACGTTATACACAAATGCCCGAGGGGCACGAAAAACCATATATTCTAAAAGTGGAATGCGAATTACTAGCAGGTAAGTAACTGTACTAATAGGCTTTGGAATCGCTAGGACTTGACTATAGAATCGTTAGATTACTTCTAGGAGACCTAGGGGACTCGGGTGCAGAGTGTGCACTCTCACGCGGGATGCGGGACAAAGTCTATGGAAGCTAGTAAAGGCAAAGTTAGTGTTCACGGGCGAACCCGACCTGGTAGGGAGAAAACGACAGTGGATCCTGACCCTAGGATAGTGAGGCTATGCTGGGACACCGAAGTGCCGAAGTTACCTAGCCCAGGGGCTGCAGCTGCATAGGTCTGAAAAGACGTCGGGGATCTCGTTGCCGGACCAGGAGCCTGGAAGGAAGAAGTTGCTGGCAGGCGACCAGTGAAGAAAAGTTCGATGGATCCAAGCCTGGATCAAGGAAGAAGGAAACCTGAAAGCAGAGGGGACCAAGTTCTTGAATCACTAGCCAGTGATTAAGTGGGCACCAGGATGGCACCGGGCGAAGTCACCGCAGTCAGGTGAGTGGGCGCTGCTGGGCTCTGCAGTCTCTCGGACCAGGAGGCGTTGTCGGCGACCAGGATGGAGGTGCGAGCTGTCCCACGAAGGTTCTTGCTGTCGACGTCGCTGGACCCAGGATTGGGCAACAAGTCTTGGCAAATGCAAGGCCCACGCGGTGGACCTAAAATGGCGTCTTAGCCGGACCAGGAGGGTCCAGGGTACTTCTCCGATGGAGGGAAGCAAGGGCCAGTCTGGAGCAACCAGACCAGCAGCAGTGTTGTCGTCGGGCGTCGTTCGGAAGGCCACAAGCCAGCGGGCTAGTAGCCAAACAACGCGGTGAGCAGCAAAAAGCAGAAGGGCCCCACGCAGATCGTGGAGATGCTGGGAGGCTGCGCTTCGGTGCTGGAGCTGCTCAGGGTCGGGGCTTCTCGGACCCCAAAGCACTCACCAGGAAATTACTCGGCGGGCTTGCTGTGCAGAAGTCGTGCAGTCTTGAAGATGGCCGGTCCCTCGAGGTCTCGTCACACCCACGAATCTCAGCGTGACTGATGATGTAGGTAGAGGTCAGAGGTGCCAGGGAAGCCGGTTCTCGTCGAGCTGGGCAGTCTTGATCCGGAGGAGAGACTTGCAGCAGACCGCAGTGTTCTTAAGATGGTGCCTGCGGATGCAGGGTGACTACTCCTTAGTCACAAGGGAGAAATCTTAGGAAGAAGTCTTGAGTTCCTTTCGTGGAAAGTAGTTTCAGGATTCAAAGATGATCTGCTCTGGAAGGGGGCCAGTCCCTACCTTTATCTGGGGAAAGGGGGCTGGCACGCGACTAAGTCCTGCCCTATGGGTGGGACCAGGAGGGGGGTGGTTACACCCACTTCCTTGGCGGGCTTTTCCCCAGCACAGGGTCTGGAGTGTCCCTGGAACTGGTTTAAGCCAGCCTATGCACAGTGAGCACCGGGGTGCCACGTGCAGTCACCTTCCTCTAAAGCCCTGCCTACCTACAATACACAAAACCCTGTCTGGGACGGTGCTGGCACCGCCCCTGGCAGGAAACCCTTTGTCCTTATCTCCTGCTCTGGGAGGACTCCCAGCAGCAGGAGGGCAGACTTGTGTCTCGGTGGCAGCATCCATTTTGTGGATGCTAAGGCTCTGTCTGACTTTAACCGGGGTTAGGGGTTACATACATGTCGTGTCCCTCTAGAAGGGTGGAATGCTAACCCCGTCGCCAGAATTGGCGAGGGGTTAGTATTCCAATTCGTATGACACCTTACTCGACATGTTTTGATAAAGCGATACCAGAGTTGGCATATAACCGCGAGGATTATAAGGCACTTAAGAGTATATGGTATGCGATATCATGGAAACGGCTAAGGGATGGATCCCGAAAGCCGCAGACAGGCCCAGCTCATGCCAGAGCACCATCTCACACGATTCCAAGCACTCTGCCTTCAGGATTGTTAAAGCCTGCCATAGGAGTGACTGATAGGAGATCTGTGTGTCCATTTTAGGGTTAGATATAGGTATACTATATCTAAAGCAAAGGGTGATTACACCACCTTGCCCCAGCTGTCAAGCAGCCAGTTGTGTCAGATTTGGATGGCCAGCCAAGGGTGGCATAATACATGCTGCAGCCCCTGGTAGGCCCTGGGTACACCTATGCCCTGGGTACCTAAGGTACACTGTACAGGGACTGATAAGGTGACTCAGTATCCAATTTAGATATGTACCTAAGGTACATGGAATCCATTTTACAGAGAGAGCAGTAGGCCTGGGGCCCTGAATAGCAGGGTCCCAGTTCAACTAAGTCAGAAAACCAGCAAAACACCAGGCAAAAAGTTGGGGGCAACCATAGTCAGGGATCTACCTTCCTACACATATACTCTTAAGTGCTTTATAATCCTCGCGGTTAAATGCTAACTCTGGTATAACATTATCAAAACATGTCGAGTAAGGTGTCATACGAATTGGAATACTACCCCCTCGCCAATTCTGGCGACGGGGGTAGCATTCCACCCTTCTAGAGGGACACGACATGTATGTAACTGAGAACCCCGGTTAAAGTTAACTCGAGCCTCAGCATCACAAAATGGATGCTGCCACCACAGACACAAGTCTGACCTCCTGCTGCTGGGAGTCCTTCCAGCGAGGACGGCTTGGACAAAGGGTTTCCTGCCTTGGGAGGTGCTCGCACCACCCCAGACAGGATTTTGTGTATTGGGTAGAGTAGGCTTGAAAGGAATGAGACATGCCCGGGGCACACAAGGTGTCCTGTGCATATACCGGTTCCAACCAGTTGCTGGGGCATCCCTGCCCCAGCTCTGGCGGGAAGCGGGACAAAGGATTGGGGATGTAGCCACCCCCCTTCCTGGTCCCACCCAGGGGAGGGACCTAGTCAGTAGTGCAGCCCCCTTTAGCAGGATAAAGGTAGGAGCTGGTCCCATTCCAAATCAGATTATCCTGAACATATTCTACAAGAAGAAACTCTGGACTTCGACGTTCTGCTCCACAGAAGACTGAAGAATCTCCCTTGTGGGCAAGGAGTGTCCACCCTGCACAAGCAGGCACCATCAAGCGTCCAGCGGCTTCCCTTTGTCGTCTTCCTTCCAGGATCCAGACTTCAGAGCCCGACGAGACCCGGATTCCCAGACCTCTCCGACCTCAACCCACATCTGCAGCAAAGCTGAGACCCGTGGGTGCGACGAGACACGTGGGACCGGCCATCTTGGAAGAAACTGCACTTCGCTTTCAGCACGACTCCCGAGGTAAACTCGACCAAGTGCTTTGGGGACTGAGAAGCCCCATCCCCGAGCAGCTCCTGCACCGAAGATCAGCCCTCCAGCATCCACGAGATCTGCGTGGGGCCCTTCTGCTTTGTTGCTGCTCGACGCGTTGTCTAGTCACTTGCCGGCTGGCTAGTGGCCTCCTAGACGACGAACCTTTGAATCTTTGCGGCTGGTCTGGTTGCTCCAGATTGGCCCTTACTCCCTTCCAAAAGAGGGGCACCTCGGACTCTCCTAGTCCGCACCAGATGCTTTTCCTCCTCGCCGCGTGGGTTGACTTTGCCAAGGCCTGTTGACGCCGATTCCGGATCCAACACCGCCGACAGCGAGAACCTGCGTGGGACAGCTCGTGCCTCCATCCTGGTCGTCGAAGACACCTCCTGGTCCACGTGGCTGCAGAGTCAAGCGTCCACTCTTCCCCTGATCGCGACAACGACATTTGGTTCCTTCCTGGTTCCACTCCAGTCACGGGCTAGTGACTGTGAACATTGTCCCCTCTGCTTTCAGGTCTCCTTCAACAATCCACCCTTGGATTGCACCGGACATCCTCCTCCTGGTCGCCTGCAGCATCTTTCCTTTCAGGCTCCATTGACTTCAACGCGAGAACCCGACGCACTTTGAACCCTATGCACCCGCGGCCCGTGGGTGAGGTAACAAGGGCACTTCGGTGCTCCAGGGTAGTTTAACTGTCCTAGTGTCTAGTTCCACAGTCGTTTTAGTCCTACCTAGTCAGGATTGTCCGTACTCACCTTTAACTTGAACTGTACTGTCCATAGACGTTGTTGCGCATCTCGCGTGTGAGTTCACACTCTGCACACGCTTTCCGTGGGCCTCCTATTACTTACCTAGTGTTAGTGTAGCGTGGTCCCATCGATCCTACAGCCTCTGGACAGCTCCATTCCTTCTATTGACTTTCACATTCCACTTACTTAGTATATGGTTTGTCGTGCCCCTAGGGCACCATTGTGATTTTGTGCAACTTAACGTATTTTTCAAAAGAGATTGTCATGTGCTTAGCCCTCTGACCTCATAAAGAGTTCAGAGGTGTTGTTATTAATAATTATACTGTTTATTTTCATAGCAACCTGTGTGGTGTCCTTTCATCTGGTATTCAAGGGGTTATATTGTGGTAAAACAGCTGGCTTCACATGCCAAAAGAGTTTAGCCTAAGACTGCTTTGTCCATGCTACCATTAGGATAGCTGGTCTATAAGGTTGACTTACAACCAATCACCATAAGGGTTGTTTGGACTGATACAAGGTGGTCACTAGAACTAGTGAACATCATATATCAGACCAACTTCTCACATTGGTGTGCAGCGGTTGGGATTTGAGCTTGCTGTTGTTTTTACCATGTATAATCTTGAAATATCATTTGAAAGATCACATAAGGTACTCTAGGTACATATAACAAGCTTAGAAATACTCTGAGTTCTACTGAACCAGCTGTTGTAGTAGAAAGGGCCTAGCACACCCTGACTACAACTCTTAGCAAGGGATCAGTAGGAAAACCCATAGTGTAGGTAGGTGCATCACTTACACCTCACTAGAAAGCATGTCTACCCATGGAGAGTCTTCCGAGACTCCCCTAGTGGTTAGTGACCCTCCACAGGTCCTTTCCCGATATGCAGCTCTCAGTTTCCAGAGATGAGACAATTGTGTACCTCCAGGAAATTGAAACAGGGTTCTAACACTACCACTCCTTTTCTGTTAGGTCTCTTAGAGTCATATGATGCTAGAAAGGCTTCTAATACAGATGGGAGCATGCCAGCCTTAGAAGGTACCCTTGGTGATCCAGATCTCCCTGAAACCGAGAATGTAGAAGAAGAGGAGGAGGAGGAAGAAGGGGACACCTCTGGGGATGAGGCAGACAAAGGTCCTGAGTTAGTCAGCAGACTTACAAGGGCCAACTTAGACCTACATAGGGAAGGATCTGGGGGACCCCCAATACTGACCCTAAGCAGGCCTAACTTTGAAGTTAGGAGAGATAGATCTCTTTCTAGGCACTCTCATGCCTCTGCTCAGAGGAGAATGACTTCCCCCCCCCCCCCCAGAGGAGAATGACTTCCCCTCAGAGGAGAGAGCATGAAGCAAGGATGAAGCAGGCTAATCTGAGGATCCAGAGGGAAGAACTTGCCCTTGCCAAAGAGAAGCTTGCCTCTGCTAGAGAGCAACAGTTGAGTGGGGTAGTCCCCACTGGTGGCAGCAATATCCCTACGGATAAAGACAGGAGTTTTGATAATAGACACCTGAGCAAAATAGTGTCCCCCTATAAGACAGGGGATGATATCCACAAGTGGATGACTGCTTTGGAGAGAGCCTGCAAAGTACAGCAGGTACCCCAGAGTCAGTGCGCAGCTATATTGTGGCTCTCCTTTGAAGGTAAAGGTAGAGACAAGCTCCTCACTGTTAGAGATGAGGATGCAAATGATTACCAAGTCTTGAAAACTGCTCTGATTGATGGGTTTGGCTTAACCACTGAACAGTACAGGTTGATGTTCAGGGATACCCAGAAAACTCAGGCTCAAGATTGGACTGACTTTGTTGATTGTGCCACTAAGGCTCTGGAGGGCTGGTTACTGGGAAGTAAGGTTACTGATTACAAAGGATTGTATAATCTAATTATGAGAGAGCAAGTCTTAAATAATTGTCAGAACCAGTTATTACACCAGCACCTGGTAGACTCTGATCTGACCTCTCCACAAGAATTGGGTAAGAGGGCAGACAAATGGGTCAGAACCAGGATTAGGCCTAAGAACCAAGGTGGTGACCAAAAAAAGGAATCAACCAAGCCTCAAGAGAAGGGTGGGAATAAATCTACAGATCAAACCACATCAGGGCCCCAAAAATCCTCTGAGGGGGGTGGGTCCCAGAATCCTTCCAATACCCAGAAGAAACCTTATTGCTATACCTGCAAACAGGTAGGCCATTGGAAAACTGACAGCAGTTGCCCAAGGGCCAACAACAATAAGGAGAACATACCCCCAAGTAACACTTCCAAGCCTCCTGTTACTACTAGTAGTAATCCCCCAGGTGGTGGGAGTGCCCCCAAGAATTTGGGTGGATTTACTTTGGGAGTTCCTGGGGACTCTGGCCTAACCAGGTCCCCTAACTCAGATACTCTTGTCTGTGAGAATGGCATGGGGTTTGCCAACTTCACTGATTGTCCCAACACTTTGGGCAAGTACAGACAGGAGCCCCTCATCAATGGTCTAAAAGTTGAGGCCTATAGAGACACAGGGGCTAGCATCACCATGGTGACTGAGAGCCTAGTCCCCTCAAGGCAACTTATACCTGGTGCCACATACCAGGTGACAAACATTGATGGAGTGCAGAAAAATCATCCCATGGCAGTGGTAAGTCTCAGCTGGGGAGGTGTCACTGGTCCCAAGAGAGTGGCAGTGTCATCAAACTTGCCTGTAGATTGCCTACTGGGGAATGATTTAGAGATCTCAGCCTGGGCTGAGGTAGAACAAGAACCCCATTCTAAAATGGTAAATCTTCCTGAACAGGTTAGGAGGGCTGTGCCAGTCTCAGCCCAATCTCAAGTAGATTCCCTCCCCGAAAAGGTTAGCAGGGCTGTGATGGTAACAGCCCATACCTAAACTGAGTCCCTTCCTGAAAAGGTTGGTGGGGTTGTGATGGCCACAGCCCAAACTCAGACTGATAATAGTGTTGTGAAGCCTGAAACTATGGATCACTCCACTCAAACAGAGCATTGAGGAGGAAGAGAAATCTCCCTCCCACCAGACTTTAGGGAAGGATCAGCCTCCTCAGGGAACTGATCTTGCCCCTTGTGAAGGAGCTGCCCCAGAGGTAGTCGGGCCTAGCCTGGCAGAACCTCTGATGTCAGTGGACCCATCCAAGGTGGGACCCAGTCTGGAGCAGATAACCTGCCCCTCTCTACCCTGCCTCAGTCAGCCCAGGGCTGTAGAGGTCAGGGAGGCCAGTGGAGGACCCCAAAGGGCCCCCTGTCCAAAAGAACTCCCCAATCAGCAGATTAAGTGCACTGAAGCTAGTAGTCCTAGCCAAGTGAAAATAAAACAAACTCCTGAGGGATCCCCCTAAAAATTAGTTGGGGACCTCCCACAGATGGACACTGTTGGGCACAGCCAAGCCTGGGACCTAAGGCCCCCAAACCTGACCTGTCCCTCCAGTAAGCCAAACAGAGGGACCCAGCCTCCAGCTTTAGGTAGCCAGAGGTTGACCCTGAGAGCATACAGCAACTCAGTCCTGGAAAGAAAGGCATATATGGTGGATAGGGATTGAAGGAAGTTGAGCCCAACAGTAGTGGAGCCTCACTTCAGTACTCCATCCCAGCACCAGCCTTTTACTTTGCCAAAACACACCACAGGTAGAGATTCCCTATGGTGGAGACCCTCAGATACCCTTAGGGTGAGGGATTGCTTAGTGGACCATGCGATAGGCGGTAACCATGCCAGTGCATGCACCTCCTCATATGGCCACTCAGGCAATATAGGCTTACCTGGTCAAGGATAGCCTTATCTCCTTTTGTTTGGGGGGGGGGGTTTATGTAGGAAGGTGGATATCTGACTATGGTTAACCCCAACTTTTTGCATAGTGTTTTGCTGGTTTTTGACTTAGTTGGCCTGGGATCCTGCTATTCAGGACCCCAGGCTTCCTGCTCTCTCTGTTAAAATGGACTCCATGTACCTTAGGTGCATTTACCAATTGGTACTGGGCCACCTTATCAGTCCCTGTACGGTATACCTTAGGTATCCAGGGCATAGGTGTACCCAGGGCCTACCAGGGGCTGAAGCACGTATTATGCCACCCCTGGCTGGCCATCTAAACAGACACAACTGGCTGCACGACAGCTGGGGCAAGGTGGTGTAATCACCCGTTGCTTTAGATGTAGTTCCCTATATCTAAACCTAAAATGGACACATATATTCTTATCAGTCACTCCTATGGAAGGCCTTATTAATCCTTAAGGCAGAGTGCTTGGAATTATGTGAGATGGTGCTCTGGCATGAGCTGAGCCCGTTTGCAGCTTGCGGGACCAAGTCCTAATAGCTGTTCCATGATAACGCTATACCATATACTCTTAAGTGCATTATAATCCTCGCGGTTAAATGCTAACTCTGGTATAACAATATCAAAACATGTCGAGTAAGGTGTCATACGAATTGGAATACTACCCCCTCGCCAATTCTGGCGACGGGGGTAGCATTCCACCCTTCTAGAGGGACACGACATGTATGTAACTGAGAACCCCGGTTAAAGTTAACTCGAGCCTCAGCATCACAAAATGGATGCTGCCACCACAGACACAAGTCTGACCTCCTGCTGCTGGGAGCCCTTCCAGCGAGGACGGCTTGGACAAAGGGTTTCCTGCCTTGGGAGGTGCTAGCACCACCCCAGACAGGATTTTGTGTATTGGGTAGAGTAGGCTTGAAAGGAATGAGACATGCCCGGGGCACACAAGGTGTCCTGTGCATACACCGGTTCCAACCAGTTGCTGGGGCATCCCTGCCCCAGCTCTGGCGGGAAGCCGGATACAGGATTGGGGGTGTAGCCACCCCCCTTCCTGGTCCCACCCAGGGGAGGGACCTAGTCAGTAGTGCAGCCCCCTTTAGCAGGCTAAAAGTAGGAGCTGGTCCCATTCCAAATCAGATTATCCTGAACATATTCTACAAGAAGAAACTCTGGACTTCGACGTTCTGCTCCACAGAAGACTGAAGTATCTCCCTTGTGGGCAAGGAGTGTCCACCCTGCACAAGCAGGCACCATCAAGCGTCCAGCGGCTTCCCTTTGTCGTCTTCCTTCCAGGATCCAGACTTCAGAGCCCGACGAGACCCGGATTCCCAGACCTCTCCGACCTCAACCCACATCTGCAGCAAAGCTGAGACCCGTGGGTGCGACGAGACACGTAGGACCGGCCATCTTGGAAGAAACTGCACTTCGCTTCCAGCACGACTCCCGAAGTAAACTCGACCAAGTGCTTTGGGGACTGAGAAGCCCCATCCCCGAGCAGCTCCTGCACCGAAGATCAGCCCTCCAGCATCCACGAGATCTGCGTGGGGCCCTTCTGCTTTGTTGCTGCTCGACGCGTTGTCTGGTCACTTGCCGGCTGGCTAGTGGCCTCCTAGACGACGAACCTTTGAATCTTTGCTGCTGGTCTGGTTTCTCCAGATTGGCCCTTGCTCCCTTCCAAAAGAGGGGCACCTCGGACTCTCCTAGTCCGCACCAGACGCTTTTCCTCCTCACCGCGGGGGTTGCCTTTGCCAAGGCCTGTTGACGCCGATTCCGGATCCAACACCGCCGACAGCGAGAGCCTGCGTGGGACAGCTCGTGCCTCCATCCTGGTCGTCGAAGACACCTCTTGGTCCACGTGGCTGCAGAGTCAAGCGTCCACTCTTCCCCTGATCGCGACGACGACATCTGGTTCCTTCCTGGTTCCACACCAGTCACGGGCTACCTTTAACTTGAACTGTACTGTCCATAGACGTTGTTGCGCATCTCGCGTGTGAGTTCACACTCTGCACACGCGTTCCGTGGGCCTCCTATTACTTACCTAGTGTTAGTGTAGCGTGGTCCCATCGATCCTACAGCCTCTGGACAGCTCCATTCCTTCGATTGACTTTCACATTCCACTTACTTAGTATATGGTTTGTCGTGCCCCTAGGGCACCATTGTGATTTTGTGCAACTTAACGTATTTTTCAGAAGAGATTGTCATGTGCTTAGCCTTCTGACTTCATAAAGAATTCAGAGGTGTTGTTATTAATAAATATACTGTTTATTTTCATAACAACCTGTGTGGTGTCCTTTCATCTGGTATTCAGGGGGTTATATTGTGGTAAAACAGCTGGCTTCACATGCCAAAAGAGTTTAGCCTAAGACTGCTTTGTCCATGCTACCTTTAGGATAGCTGGTCTATAAGGTTGACTTACAACCAATCACCACAAGGGTTGTTTGGACTGATACAAGGTGGTCACTAGAACTAGTGAACATCATATATCAGACCAACTTCTCACAATCATTGGTTTGCAGACTCACCACCGGGGTTGGTATTGCTGGGGTATCTATTCTAAGGTAAGTAATCTAATACTAACCTGTTTCTTTTAGATGCACAAGTTACTTACCTTCGGTAACGATATATCTGAAAGAGACACGTTAGTATTAGATTCCTTACCTTAGAATATCCCCAGGCGTCACACTGGATCCGGAAACTTTTGCATAGCAGTACCCTTGCACGTCGGTAGGCGTCGTCTGCGGCTCCGCGTCCGTCGTGGGCGCCGTGATGACGTCGTCGGAGTACTTAGACGCCGCCTCCGCGTGCTGACGTCGGTTCTTCTTTTTTCCGCGCCAGCAAGCGCAGATCTGGAAAAAGCAGTAACCCTAGTCATTTTTTGACTAACTTTTTTGATCGCTTTTGATCGTTTCTCGAAGTCTTTCGACTCCAAACGGTGCCGTAGGGATGCCCGGCTTTAAGCACTGCGATGATTGCGACCGCCTGATGTCGGTCACGGATCCTCACCGCGTGTGTTTATCTTGTCTAGGCGTCGACCACGACGACAAGGCCTGCTCCGACTGCCGGGCCCTCTCTTCGAAAGCCAGGCGGGAGCGGTCCCGCCGGCGACTCGAACTCCGGCAGTCGGTCCAGCGCCGCAAGAGGTCTCGGTCCCATGGGAGGTCGAGGGACAGGTCGCGGGCTCGGAGCCACCACAGCTCCGAGAGTAGGCCGCACTCCTCCGGGTCGAAGTCGTCGTCCGGTAAGAGGCACAAGAAGTCCAAGCGGCGTCATCGCTCTTCGGACTCCCCCCGACGCTCACGATGCGGCCGGGGGTTCAGGTGACACCACCCACGTGGCTCCGTCGGAGTCGCGGGCGCCGCGTCCAGCCCCATACCCTACGGTCCCTGGGCTAAACTCGTCGCAAGAGGAGATCGAGCGCTTCCTCATGGCAATGAGGAACCTCTCTCCTCCGACGGGCTCCGTGGTGCCTTCGGGCCCAGCGGACCCGTCTGGGACCCCTTGCGGGTCGGGGGGTTCGGCCCCGACACCGTCGGGTGCTGCGGCCCCGACGCCGCCGACGCCTTCGGGCCCGGCGCCGCAAGTTCCCGTTATCCCGCCGGCGCCTTCGGTCCCGGCGCCGAGGGGTTCAGTTGTTCCGGCGCTGCAGGACGCCGCTGGACCTCCTTCGGGATCTAGTTCGCCGCCGGTCGACCTTACGACCTCCCCGGCGTCGGACCCTCAGGTGTCGCCTCCGGCGCCGTCCTCGGGCGGCGCCGTCCCCGGTTCCACCTTCGTTCCTGTTCAGACGTCGGGACGGCCCCGATGGGTGCCGCTACAGATGTCGTTTTAGGAGTTTCACTTCTATGAACAGGTCCCATTAGTTGAGAACCCTGAGTTTCAGGAGATGGGTGATGAAGAGAACTGGGAGGGGTCTGAGGACCCTCTGACCAGAGAGTGTCAGTCTCATGAGGACTGGGCGGGAGACCTTGGGGAGGCCAGTGGCCTGGACACCTCTCCAGACACTGGTTTTGTCTCCCCTCCTACCTTGGCTTCGGAGGAGGGGGAAACCTACAGTGTGGTGCTGATGAGGGCTGCCAAGGCCTTGGGCCTTGAGCTCCCCGTCGCGGCCGTGAGGACTAATCTCCTCACTGAGGTCCTTAAACCGCAGTCAAGCTCGGCCGAGCCTCTGCTGCCCTTTAGTGAGGCCTTGACCGACGTTCTTCTGGGCACTTGGTCCAAGCCCGCTACGGGTTCGCCCGTAGATAGGAACGTGGCCAGACGCCACCGCCCAGCCCCGGGCGACCCATGTTTCCTGTCCACCCACCCCACCCCCGAGAGCCTGGTCATCCAGGCCTCCAATTCCCAGACCGCGTTCCCTTCGGCCCCGCCGGACAGGGAATCCAAGAGGTATGAGCAGTATGGTAAAAAGATCTTCTCATCCCTTAGTCTGGGCCTGCGGTCTTCCAACACCGCATGCCTCTTGGGCCATTACACCCACTCTCTGTGGGATACGGTCGCGGAAGTGCTGCCAGAGTGTCCGTTGGAGGTACGGGCCAAACTCGGCCAAGCCCTTGTGGAGGGCCAGGATGCAGCCAAATATTCCATCCGGTGTGGACTAGATACCACCGACTCGCTAGGTAGAGCGATGGCAACGACGGTGGCGGTCAGACTCCACGCCTGGCTGAGGTCCGCCAACTTTTCGGCAGATGTCCAGAGCACACTCATGGACATGTCGTTCGATGGCTGTCGCCTCTTTGGCGACAAAGCAGACCATGCGTTCGAGCGCTTTAAGGACTCCAGGGCTACGGCCAAGTCCTTGGGCCTCTCGGCCCCGCGCCAGCAATCGGCTGCTTTTCACTCCTTTCGTGGCCACGGAAGGGGTGCACCCACACGTGCCGCTAGCCACGCTCCGCAGGGCAATACCCAACGCGGTGGCGGCCGTGGGAACCGCCGTACGGGCGGTAGGGGTCAACGGCGAGGTCAGTCCACACCTTCCCCCGCAGCATCTGCCTCAAAACCCTCCTAGTCTGTGCTCTCAGGCCCATGTGACGCCAGTGGGGGGCAGGGTTCGCCATCACCACCTCCACTGGCGCACTGTCACTTCGGACAGTTGGGTGCTGCAAATCGTCCAAGGGGCTACTCCCTCCCCTTCGAGGCGCCTCCTCCAGCCATGCCACCGCAGAACCACCGTGTATCGGGGGATCATTTGCGACTTCTGCAGGAGGAAGATACGGCCCTCTTGGCCAAGGGGGCCATCGAGCGCGTTCCTGGGCCAGAAGTAGGGTGTGGTTGGACTCCCACTACTTTCTGGTACCCAAACAGGGCAAGGGGGGCCTACGCCCTATCTTGGACCTACGGAACGTCAACGGCTTCCTCCGGAAGGAGAAGTTCAAAATGCTGACACTGGCTCAGGTCTTAGCTGCCCTGGACTCAGGAGACTGGATGGTAGCGTTGGACTTGCAGGACGCTTATTTCCACATCCCCGTCCTGCCGGCCCACCTGCGGTTCACGGTTGGCCACGAGCACTTTCAGTTTACCGTGCTCCCCTTCGGCCTTACCAGCGCCCCACGGGTGTTCACAAAGGTGATGGCGGTGGTCGCAGCTCATCTGCGTAGGTTAGGGGTGTCAGTCTTCCCCTACCTCGCCGACTGGTTGTTGAAGGCGAGCTCGCCCCAGACAGTCGTCAGCCACCTCCAGACTACGGCAGATCTCCTGCACCAGCTGGGGTTCTCCCTCAATGTGCCAAAGTCACACCTGTGCCCCTCTCAGAAGCTCCTCTTCATCGGAGCGGTTCTAGACTCGGCGCAGTTTCGGGTTTATCCACCCAAACAGCGGGTCCGGGATATTCAGGCTCTGATTCCCATCTTTCAGCCGTTATCCCGGGTCTCGGTCAGGTTGACGCTGCGGCTTCTGGGGCTGATGGCCTCCTGCATCCTGCTAGTGCATCACGCCAGGTGGCGGATGCGGGCTCTGCAGTGGGACCTGAAGTTTCAGTGGGCCCAGCATCAGGGCAACCTATCCGACCACATCCTGATCTCGGAGGGCACTGTGAGACAGCTGCAGTGGTGGCTCACGGACCGCGATTGGGTCAGCGGCAGATCCCTCTCCCTTCCCCTTCCGGAGCACGTAGTTGTGACGGACGCGTCCCTCCAGGGCTGGGGAGGCCACATGGGAGAGGCGGAGATCAGAGGCATCTGGTCTCCGGCGGAGTCCCGGCTCCACATCAACCTGTTGGAGCTTCGGGCGATTCGTCTAGCACTGAAGGCATTCCTCCCCTCTGTCCGGGGGAGTGTAGTGCAGGTGTTCACGGACAACACCACCGCCATGTGGTACTGCAACAAACAGGGCAGGGTGGGGTCGTGGACCCTTTGCCAGGAGGCTCTGCGCCTCTGGCAATGGCTGGAACGCCAGGGCGTGACCCTGGTGGCTCAACATCTGGCAGGTTCTCTGAACGCCAGGGCGGGCGAGCTCAGCCGTCGGTGCATGATGGATCACGATTGGCGTCTGAACTCGGACGTGGCGCAAGGCCTCTTTCGGCAATGGGGAGAGCCTTGGTTAGATCTATTCGCCACCGAAGAGAACGCGCAATGTCATCAGTTCTGCACATTGGAATTTCCAAGGCGGCACTCGCTCGGAGACGCTTTTCGTCGCGAGTGGAGTTGTGGTCTGTTGTACGCCTTTCCGCCTATACCACTTCTGCCCAGAGTGCTGAAGAAGATCAAGCACGACCGGGCCCAAGTCATTCTTGTGGCTCCGGACTGGGCACGAAGGTACTGGTATCCAGAGCTACTCAGTATGTCAGTCGATCCCCCGGTTCGTCTGCCTCTTCAGGAGGACCTTCTGTCTCAGCAGCAGGGGACGGTCCTCCACCCGAACCTATCCAGTCTCCACCTCCATGCTTGGAGATTGAGCGGCGACAGTTGAGGCCATTTGACTTGCCTCCTGAAGTCTGTAACGTCATTCTGGCAGCCAGACGTCCCTCCACTAAGTCGGTATACGTCTGCAGGTGGAACAGATTTGTGGCATGGTGCACAGCAAAGGCTGTGGATCCTCTTGCTGCCCCTTTTTCTGAGGTTCTTCTCTTCCTTCTTTCTCTTGCCCAGCAGGGCTCTGCTCTGGGCACTATCAAGGGCTACCTTTCTGCCCTTTCAGCCATTTTAAGGCTGCCTGATCGACCTTCTTTGTTCAAGTCCCCTATTGTAAATAGATTTCTTATGGGCATCACACACACGTTTCCTCCTGTCCCGTTTGTGATGCCTCAGTGGGACTTGAACCTGGTTCTTACGTTTCTGATGTGCGCTCCCTTTGAGCCACTTCACAACTGTCCTCTTCGCCTTCTGACTTTGAAGACTGCTTTCCTGGTTGCCATCACCTCTGCCAGGAGAGTGAGTGAGCTCCAGGCCCTCTCTTGTACTCCACCTTTCCTTTCGGTCCATCCGGACAAAGTGGTGCTGCGTACTAAGCCTTCTTTCCTGCCCAAGTTTGTCACAGCCTTCCACATCGGGCAGTCTATCACCTTGCCTACCTTCTTTCCGCCACCGCATCCCCCTAAAGAGGAAGAGCGGCTCCACCGTCTGGACCCAAAACGTGCGCTCTCGTTTTATTTGGATCGCACACGCCAGTTCCGGGTGGATGACCAACTCTTTGTTGGTTACGTGGGCGCTAAGAAGGGGATAGCGTTGAACAAGAGGACCATCTCCCGGTGGATCATCTTATGCATCCAGGCATGCTACTCTTTGGCTAGGAAGGAGCCCCCTGCTGGATTGCGGGCTCATTCTACCCGAGCCACGGCGACTACCACTGCCCTAGGCAGGGGTGTGCCCTTACAAGACATCTGTCAGGCAGCTACGTGGGCATCGCTGCACACGTTTGCGAGACACTACTGCCTGGACAGCCAAGTCCGGAGGGATGGCTTCTTTGGCCGTTCCGTCCTCCAGGACTTTCTGGTGTGATTATTGGTTCGCAGACCCACCACCGGGGTTGTATTGCTGGGGTATCTATTCTAAGGTAAGGAATCTAATACTAACGTGTCTCTTTCAGATGCACAAGTTACTACTTGTGTAACGATATATCTGTAAGAGACATTAGGTTCGAGGCATGTGGGCTGCTAAATTCATATCTTAGCATTAGATCGCCGCCTAGTGTTGGGTCCGGATGATCGCACATTGTTGTCCTGGAAGAGTCTTCGAAGTATCCTGAGATAGGTGGCTCCTCCCCTGGACTACAGTGCGCATGGGCATCGGCTCCATCCCCAGATTGTTTTTTTCCGCCATTGGGTTCGGATGCGGTCTCGACGTCTCTCTGTCGGAACCGAGAAAAACTAACTTTTTACGGCCAAAAGGGCTTGTATTCTTTGCGTCGGTATTGTTTGCGTACGGTCTCGAGTTCTTCTGTCTCTTGGAGTCGGAATCAGCGGAGTACTTGCACTCTTCGGACATCGAGGCCTTCTCATCGCGACACGACCGCAACTTTCCAGCATGGAGCGGAGTCCGTTTAAGTTCTGTCCACTCTGTGGGTCCAAATACCCACATATAGACGTGCACCCGGTCTGTAACAAATGCCTTTCACCAGACCATAACGAAGACAACTGCATGGCCTGCGCAAGATTCAGGTCCAAGAAAACACTCAAGCTTCGGCGCGCGGTGCGCCTTGAGGCCAGACAAGCGGCCCCGGATCCAGAAAACCTCTTCGGCGACCAAGAAGAGGAGGACCAGAGCCATCATCTTCAAATCTCCCCGCCCGAGACGGAGGTAGAGGCAGATCCGGAAGACGACGACGGAGTCGTGGGTCAAGGCCTTGAATACGTCGACGAGGTAGGGGACGTCGAAGAGATTTATGGGGCCGCGGAAGATAGCTCAGGGGACGAGCTATGCCCCGAAGGTTACGAAGATCGGGATCGGGTCACGGGATCGCCTGTCGGCCTTACCCAAGACCCCGTACCGCAAGCCACGGCCCCGCCTTCAGGCCCGGCCACGGACATACTTGCTGCGCAGCCAGTATCGAAACCGAAACTGAAACCTACGGTATCGACTACACCTAAAATGGCCGACCCAAAATCGAAACCGAAACTTATGGATTCGAGCGTCCCTAAGATGGCGGCCGTACCACCAAAAACGACTAAACCCGCTGCTTCATCGACTCCGTCGGCCTCCGGTCCACAGAAGTCGAAGAAATCTGTCGATTCCACAGTGTCGAAATCGGCGCCAGAGGAGGGGTCCTCTAAGAAGGGTGGTCGGCACGGGTCAACCGCTGCAACGCCGGCAAAGCCCGCCAAAGCCAGCGACACGGCTCCGGTTCCGACTGGGACTTCCTTAGTCGGACGCGTGGTGGGGACGGAGCCGACAAAATCACACGGATCGAAGGCTGGCACATCTGCGCATCGGTCCAAGGACTCTGGGTCGGCGGCTGCGGCATCATCGTCCAAAACTCAGAAGGGCCAACAGGACGTCGGATCCGAGGGCAAGGTCAAGACCTCCTCGTCGGTGCCAAAAGCCACTGTAAGTGACGCGTCCCCCATTGCCTCTTCACTACAGAGAATCAGGGAGAAGGCCTCTGCTACGTCGGCTCCGATGCCATCGCCACAGAAGCCGATGGACGTTCCGGTGAAGCCTGCGGGTAAACTTCTCTTCCTTCTGCCGCCAAAAGAGGCGCCGAAGGCCTTTTCCACAAAATCGACGCCAAAGAAGTCGGATTCTTCAACGGCAGGGGCACTTTCAAGTCGGGTACTCGACTCAGAAGAGGATTCTGAGCGTTTTATCGACGCAGACACGGGCAAATTGACCCTTTACAAGAGGAGGATCACTACACAGCCAGTGGACTCCTATGTCATCCCCCTGAAGAAGAAAAAGCTTCCACAGGACGCTTCAGGCCTCATGGAACCTATCCAGCCTCCTCCAAGAAGGAGCCCAACTCCTTCCCCAGAACACTCTGAGGGTGAGGGATATGATGAAGATGACCAATACACTTTCCCCATCAATGAACCAGATGCACAGCCAGATTCATATGATGACATTGGTGACCAAGGCACCCAAAATGTGGGGCAAGACCCACAGCCTTTCAGTGCACGTGCATCCCCAACAGAAGATTCTGCAGGTTTTCATGCACTCATTGAGACGGCAGCTGCTAATCATGATGTGGACATGCATGCTGACCCGGTAGAAGAAGACTTTCTATTTGACACTTTTTCAGTCTCTGAAAGGACAGTAAAGACACTGCCTATGCTCAAAGGGGTCCTCAAGCATGCTGCCGACATCTTTAAAGAACCTACCAGGGCGAGAGTGGTCAATCCATGTATCGAAAAGAAGTACAGACCAGCACCTGCAGACCCTGCATACATTCGGGGACAGCTGCCGCTTGACTCCCTGGTGGTCGCAAATGCCCGCAAAAGGGCCAACTCCCAAACAACGGGTGAAGCTCCTCCCCCGGATAAGGAGTCCAAAGTGCTAGAGGCAGGGAGCAAAAGAGTAGCTGCACAGGCTGCCAATTTTTGGCGTATTGCAAATACACAGGCACTCTTGGCACGTTATGATAGGGCGCATTACGACACCCTAGAGCAAGTTTTACAACACCTGCCTCCGCAGTTTCAAGAGGGCACCAAACTGCTTATAGAGGAGGGAAAACTGATCTCCAACGCAGCCATAAAGTGTGCACTTGATGCCGCGGACACAGCCGCTAGGGCCATTAACACTAGCGTCATGCTGAGACGACAGGCGTGGCTCCGCATATCGGGGTTTAAACCTGACATTCAAACAACCATACTTAATCAGCCAGTCAATCCTGATAGACTGTTTGGTCCAGATGTTGACACCACCCTAGAAAAAATTAAAAAAGACACCGAAACTGCTAAGTCTATGGGGGCCCTACAATCACAACAGTTTCGTGGCAATAATTTTCGTCGCTCAGGTGCACGTGGAGTCACCAGAGGACAGATGGGTCAACAATCGCAATTCTCTAGAGGTGGAGCACAATCCTCGTACCCCAAACAGAACAAGGGGGGTTACCGAGGAAACAGCACCAGAGGACGTGGCAGAGGGAACAACAACTCCCGCTCCTCTACCCCAAGCAAACAGTGACTCTCTGTCACTGCCCCCCGACCACTTAACACCTGTCGGGGGGAGACTACAGCAGTTCCTGCCCGTCTGGAGAAACATCACCACAGACAGGTGGGTGCGACAACTTGTCCAGTACGGTTATTGTCTAGAGTTAAAATCCACTCCACCCAACATTCCACCAAGGCAAAGGCCTATGTCCGCAGAGCACTTGCACTTATTGCAGCAGGAAGTGGTGGTGATGCTGCAAAAAGGCGCAATCGAGCTCGTGCCAGTGGGGGAGGAAGGCACGGGGGTATATTCCCTGTACTTCCTTATTCCAAAGAAGGACGGATCTCTCAGGCCCATTCTGGATCTGCGTCCCCTCAACCTGTATATACTGTCAGAACATTTCCATATGCTTACACTGCAACAGATTCTTCCCTTGTTAAACCAAGGGGACTTCTTAGCAACCTTAGACCTCAAGGATGCTTATTTCCACATTCCACTACACCCGTCCCACAGGAAATACCTCCGGTTCACTATCCAAGGCAGGCATTATCAGTTCAAGGTCCTACCCTTCGGAGTCACCACAGCCCCAAGAGTGTTTACCAAGTGTCTGGCGACAGTAGCAGCGCACCTCAGGAGGCAGAACATCCATGTCTACCCCTACCTGGACGACTGGCTCGTTCAAGCCAAGTCGGAACAACAGTGCGCCGCGGACATGTCGACTACCATTCACCTCCTTCACGATTTAGGTTTCTCGTTGAACTACCCAAAGTCGCATCTTCAGCCGGCACATGTCCGGCAGTTTCTAGGTGCGACGATCAATACCCTGACGGCCATGGCTCAACCAAACCAAGTCAGGATAGACAGCATGCAGTCTCTAATCCAGAAGTTCAGACCACAACACTCACTTCCAGCGAGAGTGTTCATGCAGTTGATAGGCATGATGGCCTCCTGCATCTTCATAGTCCCTCACGCACGGTTACATATGCGCCCGCTCCAGGAGTGCTTAGCAAATCAGTGGACACAGGCTCAGGGGCAATTAACAGACCTAGTGTTGGTTACCAGTCTGGTATACGACTCTCTGCATTGGTGGACTCCACACAACCTTTGCAAGGGCCGACTGTTCCAGGAGCCAGTGCCACAGATTATCCTGACAACGGACGCATCTCTCCAGGGATGGGGAGCTCATCTGCTCACTTACACAGTGCAGGGACTATGGACGACGCAGCAACAGAAGATGCACATCAACTATCTGGAACTGATGGCAATCTTCATGGCGCTCAAGTCCTTCATTGTACATCTGTGCAACAAGGTAGTGTTAGTCCGGACGGACAACATGACCGCGATGTACTACATTCAAAAGCAGGGGGGCACCCACTCGCCACAGCTGTCTCATCTGGCTCAGGGCATGTGGCGGTGGGCCATTCAGAGGAACATCTTCCTCATGGCAGAACACCTCCCGGGCAAGGACAATCAGATGGCGGATCTGCTCAGCAGATACAGCCATCAAATGCACGAGTGGGAGTTACACCCATCTGTACTCCACCCGTACTTCCAGCAGTGGGGTCATCCGGAGATAGACCTGTTTGCAACAAAAGAAAACGCAAAATGCCAACACTTTGCCGCCAGGTTCCCTCACCCACAGTCGCAGGGGAATGCGATATGGATGAACTGGTCAGGCAAATTTGCGTACGCTTTTCCGCCAGCCCCTCTGATACCGCTGGTGGCAAGAAAGCTAAGGCAGCACGCGATGACTCTCATCCTGGTTGCTCCAACGTGGGCGCGCCAAGCATGGTACACCACGTTCCTCGAACTCTCAGTGGTGCCGCATCAAAGACTGTGCCTCACGCCCAGACTTTTGACGCAGAACCATGGAGAAATTCAGCATCCAGATCCGCAACAGCTCAACCTGGCGATCTGGCTTCTGAAGTCCTAGAGTTTGGATACCTTAACCTACCTCCAGAATGCATGAACATCATCAAGGAGGCACGGAAGCCAACTACCAGAGCATGCTATGCTGCAAAATGGAAGCGTTTTGTCATTTACTGTACAGCCAATGACATCAACCCGCTAGATGCATCTATCCCTAACATCATTTGCTATCTGCTACATCTTTACAAGTGCAATCTAGCGTTCACTTCTATTCGGATACACCTATCCGCCATTGCAGCTTATCTCCAGAACAGGCAGCATCTCTCTGTCTTCAGAGTGCCTGCCATTAAGGCCTTCCTTGAAGGTCTGAAACGGGTCATTCCCCCAAGGACACCGCCAGCTCCGGTGTGGAACCTCAATGTGGTCCTCACCAGACTGATGGGACCACCATTTGAGCCACTGCACTCGTGTGAACTCCAGTTCCTAACGTGGAAAGTAGCTTTCCTAATTGCTATTACGTCACTGAGGCGTGTTAGTGAGCTACAAGCGCTCACAATCCAAGAGCCATTCATTCAGATTCATCCAAACAGGGTAGTGCTACGTACTAACCCCAAATTCCTTCCGAAGGTGGTGTCACAGTTTCATCTCAACCAAACTATTGACTTGCCGGCATTCTTCCAAAACCCACAAACGGTGGCGGAAAGAATGCTCCATACGTTAGACGTACGGAGGGCGTTGATGTACTACATAGACAGGACACAACACTTTAGGAAGACAAAACAACTTTTTGTTGCCTTCTCACCACAACACAAAGGCAACCCTATTTCCAAAGCAGGAATAGCCAGGTGGATTGTTAAGTGCATCCAAATCGGTTATCAAAAGGCCAAGCGCACTTTAACGATACCCCCAAGGGCGCACTCCACGCGCAAATTAGGGGCATCCATGGCTTTCCTAGGGAACATTCCTTTAGAGGACATTTGCAGAGCAGCCACGTGGGTTACACCACATACCTTTACAAAACACTACTGTGTTGATGTGCATTCCAAGCAGCAAGCTGCTGTAGGACAGGCTGTTCTCAAGACACTTTTTCAGGTTTCTGCAGCTGGCACGGGCAACCGCCGCTGATGGAGGGACTGCTATGTATTCTATGCTAAGATATGAATTTAGCAGCCCACATGCCTCGAACTGAATATGCTACTTACCAGTATGCATCTGTTCTTGGCATGTAGGGCTGCTAACATTCATATCGCCCACCCTCCTCCCCGGTGCCTGTCGCAGCTGCAGATATACTATTGTATTCAATCATTAGCATGGACATCCTTTACGCTTTTCACTCCATCTTCTGCCACAATGGCGAAAAACAATCTGGGGATGGAGCCGATGCCCATGCGCACTGTAGTCCAGGGGAGGAGCCACCTATCTCAGGATACTTCGAAGACTCTTCCAGGACAACAATGTGCGATCATCCGGACCCAACACTAGGCGGCGATCTAATGCTAAGATATGAATGTTAGCAGCCCTACATGCCAAGAACAGATGCATACTGGTAAGTAGCATATTCATTAGTATTAGATTTCTTACCGACCCACCCATCCTCCCCGTTCTGCGAACCGATAGCTAGGGTTAGGGTTATCCCCTTTCAGGGCCCTAGTTTCAATGGCACCAGTGTTGGTTTTTAACATGGCTCTGCGTTTCTGGCGCGGAAAAGCTGTGTCTAAGAACTGACGTCAGCACGCGGAGGCGGCGTCCAAGTACTCCGACGTCATCACGGCACCCACGACGCCGACGACGGATGCGGAGCCGCAGAAGACGCCTACCGACGCGCAAGGGTACTGCTACGCAAAAGTTTCCGGATCCAGTCTGATGCCTGGGGATATTCTAAGGTAAGGAATCTAATACTAACTAATGTCTCTTACAGATATATCGTTACACAAGTAGTAACTTGTGCATCTGTAAGAAACAGTATTTAATATTAGATTCCTTACCGCCCCACCCATCCTCCCCATTCTGTGAAAAGATATTTAGGGTTACGGTCATCCACTTTCAGGGCCCTAGTTTTTATGGCACCAGTGTTGGTTTTTATCATGGCTCTGCGTTTTCTGGCTTGGAAAAGTTGTGTATAAAAACTGACGTCAGCGCGCGAGGGCGGCGTCTAAGTACTCCGGGGACATCATCCGGGCGCCGATGACGGACGCGGAGCCGCAGACGACGCCTACCGACGCGCAAGCATTCTGCTACGCAAAAGTTTCCGGATCCAGTCTGACTCCTGGGGGTATTCTAAGGTAAGGAATCTAATACTAACTACTTTTTCTTACAGATATATCGTTACCGAAGGTAAGTAACTTGTGCGATTGGTGGTTGTATCTGGTGTTTCTATTGGATTAGGGTAATGTCCTCATTGGTTGGGTATTTGAGGGTTCTGATTGGTTTCTGGGTCTGTCATTCAATCATTATAGGGTTGGGACTAGGGCTAGGGATAGGATTTATATTGGAAGTAGGGACTAGGGCTTCCTATGTTATTGGTTGTTGGAGTAGGGTTGGACTAGGGCTAGGGTTAGACCTTTAATTGGAAGTAGTGACTACGGCTTCTGGTGTGATTGTTTGCTGGACTAGGTGTCGGACTTAAAGTAGGGTTAGGCTTTCTATTGGCAGTAGGGACTAGGGCTACCTGTGCCATTGGTTGCATGGACTTGTTTTGGGACTACTGGTAGGGCTAGGGCCTTTATTGGATGTAGAGATCAGGGTTTTTGAACTGATTGGGTGCTTGGACTAGGTCTAAGATTGGCTGGAGGATCCTGGTCTCCTATTGGTTCCAGATTTTAGAGCTAGTGTTGTGATTGGATAGTGTTAGGGCTCCCATTGGCTGAAGGGTCACCTGATTACTAGGGCTAAAAAAAAGGCCAGGGTTAGAGAGTCTCAGCCCGGGCGTCGAGGCCAAGGGCAGAGAGGACAAGGGCAAGTTCCTGTTTGAGCCTGTTAAGGGCAGAGAGGACAAGGGCAGTTTTCTGTTTGAGCCTGTTTGAAACTGGTCGGGACTAGGCGCAGAAATGCTGCTCTTTTTCTCATTTAGCAGTACCCAGCCCACACCATCCACATCAACAAACGGAGCAACACACTCACACCAAATGTACATCACGCACATCACTATGCGGCTGGCTTGGAGCAGGTCAGGGTGGCAGCGCCTCCCCGGGGTCACCGCTGCGCACCCGCCCGTCCAGCAGTTGTGGCGCGTTCCAGTTGGATGCACATTCAGGCCCGCGGCTCGGGCGGTGGAAGGCGAGGCCTGTGTACATACTTCCATTGTGCATCTATATACCTTTCATGTACTTGGATTTGTGTGTCTGTTACTTTTCTCCTGAAAAAAGCATATCCAATGCACTACCCTATTTCTCATCCTGTGCCTCTATCAATATCTTTAATCTACATATACTTGCCTCCTTTATCTATATGCTTTCAATGAAATTATGGATCTATAAATGTATCACTTTCTTCTAATTTAGCATTTCCACTACCCTATTTCTCAGCCTACACTTCGCTCAATATATCTTCTAGCCCAACCTTCTGACTCATCTCAAACTTCTTCCACTACTCCTTCCAATGCACTACCCTATCGCTCATCCTATAGATCTATCAATATATCCTCTACATCCACTCTCTTATTTATCCCAAACCCCATACCACTACTATGATTGCCAAAATAACCCTTTCTAGACTCATCCAAAAGCCTCCTCCTATTGCTAAGACCTAAAAAAAAATATTTCACTCTTATCCCTCCACTATCCTTTTCAATCGAAATTAACAGACTAACATGTTCACTTCTTAAATTCCATATTAAACTATACCAATACACTACCCAAATAACTGAATAACATATCCACCCACCAAATTACTTCATATTTATTTTACTATACGAATTTTCAACACGAATCCTTTATGGGTTCCGGAGTGGCATGCTACTCACCAGAAAAGCGATTCAACACCCATCAGGGATAACAAGTGCTATATGAATGCAAATCTTTCTTCCCCTTTTATCCCTCCGCTATCCTTCTCACTCCAAGTAACTGACTAATATCCACCACTGAAATGAGTTCATATTTCACCATATTAATTAACCACTAATCCTGTGCAGGCTTCCTGAATAGCGTGCGTCAACAAGCGCTATATAAATACAAACCTTTGTCCTCCTCTATCCTTCTGCTATAATTCCAAATCCAAATAACTGACTAACCTATCCACCACTTAAACTGTACTTGCATGTTTCACTATACTAATTCAACACTAATCCTCTATGGGTCCCGGAGTAGCGTGCTACTTGCCGAAAAAGCACTTTGACGCCTCGTCAGGGGTAGTAAGAGCTATATAAATGCAATTACAATACAATTACAATGTTCAGAGAGGCAGCTGGAGTATGCACAGTATATTTTTAGAGTGTGCAAGAGCGGTGGACTCGATCAGAGACAGACCCCAGCCACTAATGGGGTTGCTGTTCTGACCGTGTGGACATAACCCAGTTGACGCTCTGGTCCTGAAGAGACAGCCACAGGAGGGGCAGCAAGGTTGTATAAAATACCATTTGACACAGACGTGGGGATTCTAAGTTTGACTGATTGAGAGAGTTCAATGTCCTCACTCCCTTCTGGCCAGTCTTCTAGACAAATGCTCAAGTGTATCATATCAGAAATATGGACAGTAAATAAAGGCCCAAAGAGAACATGTTCCTCACTTATCAAAGCTAACAAAAGTTACAGTCTCTAGAAACAAAAATGAGACTGCTAGAAGGCAGAAAGAGTTTAGGACTTTGATGCCAGAATTCAAGGTCCTGGTCATTCCGGCTTCCATCTGCGGGGCAACTTTAAAGATCAATTGGAAAGGGAACTTTAAAGACTTCATGGACTCAAATGAAGTTCAATCCTTTCTCTCTGCTCGCAAAACTTTGTCAGGAAAAAGAGAGTGGGGTCTTCAACTGTGTAGAGAGAAAGAAGAAAAGATTACAGCTTATTTGTTAATGTACCTCTCTAACACCTGGACAACTAGTATTGATATGGCTGTTATGTGGCTGCCCGACTACAGGATGTCCACACCATGAGGACCTAGATAGATAGGCTTACAATTAAAACTTTTTATCTGATGGAGACATCTTGCCCCAGATTCCTTACCTTTGAAATACCCAGGCGTCAGTCTGGATCCAGAAGACTTCATCTAGCAATGCCCGTGCACGCTGGTTGGTGGCATCGGCCGGCTCTGCGTGACATGGTAGTCTGCGCCGGAAGTGACGTCCGCATCACCTATATAGGCTCCACCACGCTCACTGACGTCAGTTTTTTTTTTATCTGTGTCAGCTAGTGCAGATCCATGGAGAGCTAGCCTCTATCACTTATTGACAGACTTTTGTGATTTTTTGTTTTATTGATTTTTGGTGTGTAGGTTTTTCAAAACATGTTGAAGACTTTTGGATTCAAACCATGCAGCGCCTGCCATCGCGCCATGTCTGTGACAGATCCTCACTTGATTAGTCTCTGGTGCCTGGAGCGCAACCACGATTTGAAGTCTTGCTACGACTGCCGGCCATGGCTCGGAAGGCTTTGAGGGAGTGGTCCCTAAAGTTGCTTGCGGCATGGCGCTCGACTGCACACAGTTCGTTCTGGAGATCTCGGTCCCGGTCGAGAGGAAGCTCTGAGCACTACTCCGGAAGTCCTAAGTCGTCGTCTTCCCACTTGAAACAGTTGGATTGGTCAGGTAAAAGGCATAAGAAAGACAAGAAGTCGAAGCATGCTTCACATTCCCCCTGTCCGTTGGTCGACGTGACGGAGGAGTTTAGACACTCTAGGCCTTGTTCTGAAGAACCTGCCCCATGGGTTGGTTCCGCGCTTCTCTGCCTTTCAAGGATCCGGAGCGAACCCTGCCGAGATTAAAGAATTCTATGACACCATGCCTCATATTTAGGCGACTTGACCCTCCGAGAGCATCTTGAGGCCCCGGAGGCTCAGAGGGGGCTCCATCAGGTCTGGCGGCTCCAGCAACGATGCCACCAACAGATCAGATGATGGTTCCGACTGGCGCCAGCCCCCCCTAGCCCCGTTCTTATCCCCAATGACCCGGATCTGCACCGAACGACACAGATTCTGATGCCAACAACCCCCTTGGGTCCTAGGTCAGTTACTCAGCCTTATTTTGAATGGCTACGCATGGAAGAAAATTGGGAGGGGTTGCTAGACTCTGTACACGACCAGCCTGATTACAAAATGGACTGTTATGAGGAATTGACTGATGTCCTTCTGGGAACCTGGTCGAAACCCAGCACCGGGGCTCCTGTGAATACGACAATCGCCTGCCATCGCCCTGCACCGGGTGACCCAAAATTCCTCACCAATCACCCTACCTCCGAAAGCTTGGTGGTCGAAGCCTCTACCTCGCAAGACGCATTTCCTTTTGCTGCCCCGGACAGGAAATCTGAGAGGCTGGATAGTTGGGGCAAGAAAATATTTTCTTCCGCCAGCCTTGCATTGCGGTCGGTGAACCTATTGGGCTATTACTCCCACTCCTTTTGGGAAATGGTTGAGAAAGTACTGCCACAGGTCCCGGAGGAGGCCTTGCCATTCTTTCCTAAACAGTATCAAACAGAGATGCCGGAAAGTTCACCATTCGTTGTGAGCTCGACACGACCGACTCACTGAGCAGAGTGATGTCATTGATGGTGGCTGTTCGACAACACACCTGGCTGAAAACTTCTGGCTTTCTTGGGGATGTTTAGGCTTCCCTTATGGACATGCCCTTTGATGGCACACGTCTCTTCAGAGACAAGGCAGACATGGCCTTGGAGAATTTTGAGGACTCCCAGGCTACGGCCAAGTCCTTGGGCCTCTCAGTAACCACCTGACCCCTGTCTGTCTTTTGCCCCTTTCGTGGCCACAGAAGTGGCTTTCAGCTGCGCCAGCAATATCCCAACCACAAGACCATGCAAGTTCAGTAACATCTGCATGGACGTGGGCGCTGCTAGTTTGATTCCTGTGGGTCAGGCGGCCAGAGGTTGGGTCAGTCCACCCTCCCCCTGCAGCCTCCAAACCTTCCTAGTCTGGCCCTTCAAGATCATGGGCAGTCAGTTGGTGGCAGGGTCAGCTATCACCTCCACCACTGACAAAGCATCACGTTAAACAGGTGGGTTCTTCAGGTAGTCTGAAGGGGCTAATCCCTCCCCTTTGAGATGACCCCTCCTTCCATGCCTCCAACTTACCACCAGCTGATGAAAGACTGCCTAAACTTGCTTCAGGAGCGCAGGGGTTTGTGTTGCAGACTGCCTTTCCTTCTCTGCCCCCTCTAACGCTTCCTCCCTCTCGGGAGTCCAGGGAGCTTGAGTCATGGGGTAGAAACGTCTTTACATCCGTTAGTGCTGCCCTACGTTCCTTAAATACAGTGTGTGGTTTGGCTCGGGCTACCTCTGCCCTATAGGATTCTGCAGAGTCTTTGCTTCCTGCCACCTCTGAAGGTGCTCGCTTTGATCTCTTTCACCTCATCCGGGATGGCCGCGACCTTGCCGAATTCACAATTCATTCAGCCTTAGATACTGCGGATTCTTTGGGCTGAGCCATGGCGAGTTCTGTTGCCTTAAGCCATCACGCTTGGTTGCGAGATAGTTTCTTCCCTGAAAATATGCGGGAGCGACTGGTTGACTTACCCTTTGATGGGGTTTTGCTCGTTGAGGCTCACGCCAAGTCGGCCATTCACCGGCTCCTGGCGGGCTTTCATCCTCCCACTTAAGTCCTCTTAGGCCTGTCTTATGTGATAGTTTTTCATTTTGCATCCTTTAGATGCACTCTGTGTTTAAAATGGGCAGTGAGCCTTACATCTTCTTTTTTCTGTGGTCGAGAGTGCTTACTCTTTTATTGGCATCTCTTGGATGCATTTTGCTTTCGGCTGCCTGTTGGCTTTCTGTGGCCGTGTTCCACTGGTTGCTGTGTCCTCTGACTGTGGTATTCAGCTGGTGGCTCAGTTCAGTAATGTCATAACGGCTCGGAACTCAGTTCACGGGTTCGGTTCGTTACTGCGTACTTTTGGCCTGGCTTATTCCCCTAAGAGGTGTTCCCCGTTGTTTGGGGTATACATACTCCATGTGGGGTACTTGTCGCTATTATATAGCCTTGCTTATTTCACCTGGTCCTGGAGATCCTGTGGGCTCCCTTTGTCGCTTGGTGGTCCGTTGTACGGTGTTCAATGTTTTTCCCTGGTGCCATCTGCTTACGCCATGGTCATCCATCTCCTTTGGAGATTTCATGGTGGCTCCTACCTACCCTTACTGCTCTAGGTATGGTCCGGTATATACATGTTCATGGTCCTGGCTCGTTCTGTCTCTACATAATTGTATGTTTGTACATTCATGTCTACATGCCGGTTGCCTTGCTATCCTCTTCCTTCGTCGCCACCTCTTGTCAAGTCTGCGAGGTCTGGACCGATATCTCCATGTGTGGGGAAGCTTTTCTGAGTTGTTTGAAGTTGCCCATGGGTTCCTCCTTGCTTCCACTTACTGGAGTAATTTACCAAATTGACATATGCTCCATTTTTGGTGTTAGACGCTGTACGCGTCTTTCTGGAGTGTTGGTTCTTGGATTCTGAGACTCTTCCCACTATTCGTTAACTTGGTGGTTTTGGCCTCTTCCTTCGGATATGCCTTTGTTCACTTACTCTTGTTAAAGCTACGCCTGCGGGACAGTTCTTCTGATGGCAGTGGTCGTTGATTACTGTCTGCAAGCCTATATTGTGGGTTGTTTCTCACTTTGGCTTCATGCTTCCTGGTCGGGCACTCTTCTGTTCCTGTGTAAACCTCTTTAAGGTCTCTATGGCCGTTTGCCGGCTGCATATTCTACCTGCTTCAGCGGGTTGGGGTTTGATGCTATGGCCCCTCCGTACCCTTTTTGGGGTTGGGTGTGCACTGGGTGTGCTTCTTGTCCTGCTGGCTATTCCCAACGCATTGCTCAGGTTCTGGCTCTTGCCTTTGGGCTCTTGACACTGGCTCCTTCGGGTTCCTTCTATAGGCTAGTCTGTTAGGCGCTGGTTGCATCTCTTCAGGTTCATTTCAAGCTTGGGTCAGTGCACTCATTGTGCTCCATTTAGCGGAGAGTGATCCTTCTTCCTCTCTTTCCTTGCTCTGGTATTGTGCTCATGCAGTTCTACCTGTCATTTTTTTATACGGATATGGTGTAGCGCCATGGCATTTTTTGGATATCTTCTATCCTGTCATTTCTGCTCTTTCGAGCTGCTTGGGTTGCTGGCAGACTGTTCTGCTGCTGCTTTCCCCCTTTATCCGTCACTCTGTTGCTGGATCAGATGCTTTGCGTTTTTCTGTTGTTCCGTCGCAGACCCACCTCCCTCTTGGGGTATGGCTGTTGCATCTATTCTAAGTTAAGAAATCAGCGGCTAGATGTCTCTATCAGATGTACGAGTTACTTAACTTCGATAACAATGTATCTGGTAGAGACGTTGTCTAGCCACAGATTCCTTAACGCCCACCCAGGCTCCCCGTTCTGCGAGGACATTGTCTACTGGTGTTCTCCACTGGCCTCTTCATTTACCATTGGGTTATGTCTCAACGAGGTTCACATTGTTGCGCTCCACTGAGTATTTCCATATACAGTTAACTTCTGCCGAGGGCCTTCTTTCCTGTGATATGGTGCCTTTTGTTTCACAAGGAGACTCGTTTTCCTCTCCAGTTACTTTCCCTTACTTCCGTCTTCTCTACTAACTCGCGGTCGTGGTCTCCTCGTGGTTATCCTCTTTGAGGGTCGGTTGTGCTCTGTTTACAGCCTTCGTTATTACAGGGGAAAGGCCAGTCTTTTCATTCTTTCCTATAGTGGATTGTTCTTTCTGTGTTCCGTTCTTAGTGGACGGCCCGGTTCCACATGGCACTATCAGTCTATTCTGTCTGTTGAGATGTTCTTCCCTTGTTGCACTCGCTTAGCTGGGCTCTTTCTCACGGCTTCCACTGCCGTATGTAGGCAGTGTCTAATTCTATCTTTAAGATGGTGTTTTCCTCCATCCTCCTTTATTCACAGATTTTTCATCCCTCGCACACTGTACCCATACTTTCACAGTGTTTGGTTGGTGGCTCCGCGTTGTACTGTGGAAAAGTTTCTCCGAAGAAAACTGACGTCAGCGTGCTGTGAGGGACTTGTATGACCTCGCTGACGTCACGTACGTGGACAACAGGGCGGGGTCGTGTGGCGCAGTCCCCCGGCGAGCAGAGGTGCTGCTGCAAAATATTTCCGGATCCAATCTCACGCCTGGGGATAGTCTAAGTTAAGGAATCTGTGGCTAGACAACGTCTAAACCAGATACATTGTTACAGAAGGTAAGTAACTCGTACTTTAATGCATCCCAACTTTAACCACTCAGAGTAGAGCCCATAAAGCGCTCATCCCCTGCAGAGCCACCATACCTCAGTTTTCTTACTGCACGTTGTGTGCTAGGGAGTTTCCCAGAGCTCTGCTCAGTCAGTGTTTTTGCTGTCAATTTTGGACCTGTAAACTCTCTATTTCGCTTCTTGACCTTCAAGTAACATCTGAAATGCAGTCTTCTGGGATTATTTCCCTATTTTTCATCATGTCTGAGGGATCTAAAATAAAAAGGCTGTTCAGGCCTTGTAGATCTTGTGGGAAGCAGAGTCTATTCCCTGAGGACCCCCACAAGGAGTGTCTTTATTGTCTGTACCCTGAGCATAAGCCTAAAGAGTGCAAGCATTGTCACACTTTTTTCTGCCAAGACCTTAAAGGACGTGAGGCCTGGCTCCTTCTTTGGGTTCAGAAGAAGGCGGCACAAACTGACTCCGGCTCTGAGAGTGGGGAAATAGGACATTCTTCCTCAAGGAAGCACAAAGATGAGGAGGGGTCTTTTTCATCAGAAAGAGACTAAAGGTAAAACCACTTAGCAAGGATAACAGTGCTGAAAGGCTTTCAAGTATGGAGTCTGATGAGCGCTTACCCTTTCACAGAAGGATTTCATCTTCACCTTCTTCAGTTTCTTTCACACCATTTAATAAACCTTTTGTGAAGATATGTTGTCAAACAATATCCTGTTGACGGTAAAATCGACTGATAAGACGTCAGCACACGCATTCTTTTCCGTGCCAGCGACAACAGTAGTGTCGGCAACTTGGTTACCAGAATGACATGCGGTTCAAGGGCCTCTCATGAACTCCACTGGATTTCTTATTCAAAGCCTTTTGCTTACAGGGTGTCCTCACCAGTGCTGCATCTAGTTTTACTGGAAGTTGCCAGGTAAATCTAATAAAAAAATTATCTGACCAAATATTGGCTCTTCAACTAATAGATCCACATTGGAGTATACTTATCTAGTATGTGTCGACCCTGATGTGACTGTTTACAGACAAAACGTTTTAATCCAAGAAAGTCCATCATTTCTTTAAATTCAGTGGCTCAATGTCAGTCCAATTAACTAAATGCAAATTAAAATCTAGTGAAACAATCTCTTTTGGCATACTATATAAAGAGCCAGCTTCCTAGAAACTCTGAGCCCTACACAATCTTCCCCCACTCCCAGCCATTTGTCCTGTTGCCTCCCCAATATCTCTCTCTGCAATTGAATTAATAATGTAGATGACTCTAATGTCCAATGCGGCAGGTCTAGATCTCACAAAAATTCTTCAAACTCCTGCTCCGTGGCTGCTACTCCCCCCACCTATCCTGTCACCCAGATAAAGTGTTAAATAGAAGTGATGGAAGATGCGTCTGATGTCCTCAGCCCTGTACTTAAGCTAAACAGTGCATGTATCCTTAATCTGCTGGATAAGGTTATGATTTCTCTTCTCTTTTGCCCGTCATGCCAAGTACCGACCTGCATGCTCTCCTTCATACACCTGATGATGAAAGGTCTGCTTGTTTATCAGCACTTTTTGAGGATAAACCCTCTCCTTTGCCTCCAAACAACTCTCTCATAGAGAGCTAATAGGACGGTTTGATAGTGCAACTTTATAGAATTTGTCAGCGTTTAATTGTAGAGAAAGAGGTATACTGTGCAAAGAGTCCCGGTATTCCCTTATGAGTGGACTGGGGCTTACTCTAGCAATCCCAAGGGGCTCTTTTGGGGAGTAGAGTGGTGAAGCAGGCTTAGGCTCATCAGAGAGAAGTGTCAGACATTTGCAAATACACAGTCAGTAAATGATGCATACGACTCAATAAGGGGATCCCCTCCAATTTATAAAAAGAACACATTTCTTTATATATATGTATTTAGGCATCAGGATCAATATGATTGGGTAAGTCTGTTTTGAGATAGAAATACTTTGTTTTCAAAAGTCGACACAGTGCAATTTTCAGAGGCAATAATGTGATCCTATGGAGGAAAAACAAATACTGCATATAGTTACTTCACAGCGACTTACAGGACCAATCACCAGGACTTGAGGTTTGTAAAGGTCAAGGTCCAAGGCAGCACCAAGATGTCAAACCAGGCTGCACTGGGTGCAGAGGGGCAGTACAGCGTTGAGTGCCCAATGTTGGTTAATAGGAATCAGTCTGGTCAGAAAGAGGCAGTAGGTTTGGACTGGCAAGCCATTCGGCCTCAACCAACAGGGCTGCTCAGGCCTAACGATGCTCAGAGGCACCTTCCGTCCACATCCACTCAGACCAAGGGTGACGGGTGCAGAAGTGTATTGAGGTGTCGAGGTTTTCACAGCTGAGTCACTCGCGCTTGGGGTGGATGTGGGGGGCTGCACACAGAGGCTGCAGGCGGCGTTGTGGAGTCCCCTCATGGCAAACCCAAGGTATTATACTTCTCTGGAGAGCTGGGGGACCACGCTGCACCATTGGCGCAGTTCAACTCTGGCTTGGAGCGACGGGTGCAGTCATGCTAGCTGGTTTCAGGTTTAAGTGGTCCAGAGTCTTCACATTTCTTTCTTTGGTACCTGCAAGGTGCAGGGGAACAGCTCCGCTGCTCCATGGGAGTTCCTGAGTATTGGCAGAAGATCTGGCAGTCCTCCCAGGCTTTTGGAGGTAACATAGTTGGTGCAATTAGCAAACACAACAAGATGATGGACAGAGTGCTGAAAACTTTTCATCCACTCACCCCCAGTCAAGAGATTAGTGCCACTTGATTCAAGCTAGCCTCACTGATGAGGGGTGATACCCCAAAACCGGTCCCAGGATTCTTATTTCTGGTCCAGGGAGGACCTGGCTTGGCAATTCAGGCTCGGCTTTTCCCATGAGGAGACTGATTTGCATATGACTGGGTCTAAATTGGGGTGGCATGGTGAGCAAAGGAACAATTGATTTAACCCAGATCTCTTGACTGGGGGTGAATGTTTGATTTGTTCTGTATTCTTTCCATCATTTGTGTATCTTTTGACTTTGGTGCAATTGGCGGGTACAGCTAACAAGCTTGAAGCGCTAAGTCAGTTGCTTCTTCCACATTTCTTGCTTTTCACAGCTCTTGGGTCCTTCTTCTTTTAGGTTGGCAGGACTGGCTTTCTTTGTACTAGTGGCACCCCTAAATACTACATTTAGGAGCGTATAGGGTAGTAGCATATGGGCTACTTACCCCTGGGGTCACTACGCATCTAAATTACCACTTACTGTCTGTAGTGGGCATAACCCTCTCCCAGAGTTTCTAAGTTTGCCATCACAAAGATGACCGACTTATGATTTTCGTATTTACTTCAGGTTGCCCACCTTAGGGGTGGAACTAGCCTGAAGGTGAACAAGCCTCTCTGACCACCCATTATTATTACCCTGTTTTACGTGGCGTGGACAATTCACTGTTATCCTGGAGGCAACTCCCGCTCTCAATTATAGGCAGAATTGCTCTAATTAAAATGATGATGCTCCCCGTATTTTTATTACTTTTTTTTTGGCGGTTTCATTTAAATTGGGTAATGTGTTTTTTCTCTAAGTTGGATCAGTCGGTATGCTCGTTTGTATGAAATCAAAAACACACTTGCAGTTGCCGAAAGAATAAGGGCGGGTGGGTACTCTCAGATCTACAGTATTATCTCACCTCCTTGGCAATACTGATAAGCCGTTTGTAAGTAGAATACAATAGTTTTGACAATTCCGTTCTTCTCCGAATGCTGACTGCCTTGAACTTCACCAACTCTTCTTGGTGTAGGAAAGCTCTGAACTCCAGAAGAAAGTCTGATATAAAGCGGTATCCCAAATTATGCTATGTAGAAATAGGATTTTCCCAGCAAAAGGTATGTCCAATATTAACCCTAAGACGCAGTTAGGCTATTGTATCTCTCTCTCTGGCTGGGGTTAACTAGACAAACTATAGCCAAATGTGCTGACCTAGGTATAATTAAGGTGGGCACTTCTTTGAGGGCACCAGGTTAACATCCCTAGAGGTGCTGTTAGGCGACATCAGTGGGGTACACATTGAGTCCTCTATGGGAATTATAAAATATTTTTTTTAGGGGGGGGGGTGCAGTTAATCTCTTGGTGAGATTTCGGTACCAGGACTTAATCCCAGACCCATGTACATCAAATTGAAGGAGCAAGGAGAAAATGGATTCAACGGACAGGAATTGATATTAGTGATCAACAATGGGATAGATACTTTATTCACAGCTTTACCTGCCTCAGACATGTGAATTTCCAGCGTATAGCCTTATTCAATGGGTGGTTGCTTTTTTTAACTCCTTGTGCTTTGAACAAAATCTTTCCATTGACTGCTGAAAGGGGGCCAAGATGCAATGCTGATGGGGATTGGTTTCAGATGTTTTGGGCCTGTGACACTCTTAAACTTTATTGGGTGAGAGTATTGTATGCTGTAAGCTGGACTATTAATTAGAATCTTGATCCCTCCCCAGGAGTGGCCCTTTTGGGCCTAATAGATCTCCATTTTTTCAAAACTTCATTTTTATAGCAGCATTAATCGCGCAGTCATTGATCATCATTCATTGGAAGTCTCTGGCAGGCCCCAGCTTCGAGCAATAGGAGACAACAATGGGGAAAGTCACCCAAAGGCAATACTGGTACTCTGCAAGAACTGATAGGTATGGTATCTATAGAGAAAATTGGAGAAACTGGGCCAGCAAAGTATAGGAGATGTAAGGGCGGACAAGGGTGTAGGAGGGATTAATGTGTTATACTTTGTTATGGTTAAGGATGGACCAGTCTGACTAAGGATGTCTCCCCAGAGGTTTGTATTAGGTCGACACAGTCACTTTAGGGGGGAATGATAGGGCATGAAAGGAGGTCGGAGAGTGTCATGTTTTTCGGTGTGGGGGAAAAGAAGTTTGCTGTGTCCTCTTGGAGAGAACATTGAGTTGAAGGGTCAATGTTTAAGGGAGTAGAGGGGGATTTATGCGGAGGGTGGAGGTATAAGATTTTAGGAATAATTTTTTTCAGGGAGGGGAGTAATTTATTATGTAGTCAATGAATATTGATATGAAGCTTCCTCTGACTAGATTTGATTTGTTTTGTAGTGTGGGTTATTTGTCGAGTATCACCTTTCCTAATCAAAATATATAAAACTGTATGTTGGGGATAAAATCTAAGTAGCTCTTCCAGATTTATGCATTCAGTTTCTAGCAGACTCGGTCTCTTAAGTGATCCAGTGATTTGTTATCCACCATATCAAGACTTTTTTGTTCGGGTAGCAAGTTAGTCAGGAAAAGGTTTTGGCACTTAAGGGACCAGCAGGTGTCAACAACTGGAATTTGGTTGGAGCTTAGAGGATCATATAGTTGCCAAAACTTAGTACACAGGATGTGAGAAATGAGTACACTAGTTTGTATCCTGTAATGGGTAGGTGCTGACAGTTCGCATTTGCATGTTTCCATTTTGTTTTTTATAGTGATTGTTTGTATCACAGAGTGGCATTTAGACACTAGAAAAGGTTGAGTAAGCTGTCCATGTTCTCTACTAACAGGCAATGATGATGCCTTTAATAGCAGTATTTTGCAGGACCCAAGGGGGCCAGGTCATTAGCAGTTTCATTTAAGTTTTTTGTATTTTTGGTTTCTCAGAGTGCTAAAGGCAGTTTGTTTTGGACAGCAAGTGCAAGGTAGCCAAATGGTCTGCTGCATGTTGAGCTTTGTGGCAGGTGTGTGTTACCAGCTGAAAGATGTTCGGTGAACTGAGAAACAGGCATTCAAATTTGGGAGTCTGTCAACCAACTGTATACAGTGAAGAGCTGCAAATAGTATTCCAGTGGTGGGTGGGTGCATTTTTTACGTGAAGGGTAGAACGAATGATGGATACAAGACATTTTAGTGTTCGCATTTTGAATGCTGGGAGGTGATGGCACTAGCCACCACCTGTATTCGCTGGTGTTCACTATCAAGATGCTGAAAGTCACCTGACCCTGGACCCGGTGTGGTTTCAGGCTTATCCTCTCGAGCTGAGAGTCCAGGATATTCAGGCTATGATACAAATGTTTCAGCCTCTATTCTGAGAATAACTCAGAGGATGTTGGGCCTCATGGCCTCCTGCATCTTGCTTGTGGACCATGCCAGATGTCACATGCCGGGTTCTCCAGTGTGACTTGAAGTTCCAATGGGCACAGCATCGGGTGATTCTTAACGACCTTGCTCAGATATTGGAGGCCCCTTTCCCACCTGGATCTCACGGTAGTTACAGATGCTTCACTTCTGGGATAGGGCGGCCACCTGGGGGAGGTGGAGATCAGAGAACTCTGGTCTCTAGCGGAAGCCAGGCTCCATATCAACCTGTTGGAGCTTCTTGCGATCCGATTGGCTCAGAAAGCCTTTTTACCATCCATCAAAGGAAGGCTAGTTCAGGTGCTCACAGACAACACTACTGCCATGTGGTACTGCAACAAACTGGGCTGGGTGGGATTGTGGGACCCTCTGTCAAGACGCCGTGCGTCTCTGGACTTGTCTGGAACAACAGGACATTTTCCTGGTGTTTCAACATCTGGCTGGTCCTCTGAAGTCCAGGACAGATGAATTCAGCCGTCGGTGACTTGCGGCTCACGAGTGGCGTCTCTATCCGGAGGTGGCGCAAAGTCTCTTTCTACAGTGGGGAGAGCATTGGTTAGATCTGTTTGCCTCAGAAGAGAATATGCAATATCAGCAGTTATGTGCGTCGGAGTTTCCTGTAAGAAAGTGGCTCTTTATATACTGCACCAAAGTAAGGTTCAGTTTGCACAGAGTCCACAGTCCCCAGAGGTATGGCAGAGGCTAAAGTTAGATATAACCTTACTCTCTAAAGTGGTAGCTTGGTCGAGCAGTAAGGCAGTATCGGAGGACAGTGTAAAGCATATGTTGTACACATCCAGGCAGCAAATGGTCTCATACACTCAAGAACTGAACTCTAGGCCAATTGTTTTGTATATAAAAATATATAGTTATTTATTTTAGAACAACAAGTAGGTCTCATAAATACTTCCTCAGCATGAGCAATTGAATACTTTCAAATAGCAATAAACTTTTAAATGCAAATGCAATAGATACAGTTGTTGCAATATGCAACACAAGTTAAACACAAAATCACATTGAGCTCAATAGGAAGTTTTAAGTAAATGCAATAAAATCACTTTACAAATGTTTTCTTACTCAGGGCTGGATCCTGGATTCAGCTCTGGTGCATTTCCTGTAAACAGTTGAAAGGAATCGTTTTTGTTACACAGGCGATTTTTAAGGATTATTTGTATGTTTTGAAAATTGACACTTAGAAGAAATTCTGGCAAAAAACAGACAATGTTATCCTATGGGAGGAAATCGGGTTATCAGAAAATCACGGTTGTAATCACTTTTCAGGTTCAGTGCTGGGCTCAAAGATACAGCACTGGGATCTCTCCTGATAGGAGGTGAGTAATTTCGTTTTCATTGATCGGCTGATTTTTAAGGAATATTTCAAAGTTGCAAAACTCGACACTTAGAAGAAATTCAGAGTGAAACCCAGCCAATGTTACCCTATGGCGAAAATCAAGTTATTGGCCTTTGGGTAAGTACTCGGCTGGCAGAGTTAAGGTTCTGGGGGTAGACTCAGGGGTCTCCCAGGGTCAGGTAGGTACAGTTGTCACATCCTCAGCTGCACAGGGGCAGCCGGGTGCAGAGTGAGTAGGCCCAATGTTATCCTATCAGAGATAAAGGGCCTTTGGTTGGTGGCTGGTAGCAGGCAGGCCACACGGCTGTGGGAGCTGAGCTCCTGGTCACTTACACAGGGCAAATGGGGAAGTAGGATAGGACAGATGCTAAACTCCCACTGGCACTCGGACAGCTGGGTGCAGGGTGCTTTTGGGCCATCGGTCGCCCAATGTATTTCAATGGAAAAGCTGGATGTTGAACAAAGGCTGCACTCTCGGGGACGGAGATTCTTCAGGTGCGACCACCACTTCAAGAGGTAAGTTGGGAAACTGGAGGTTAGTTAGCCACCCAGAATTTGGGCACAGGGGGCCGTGGGGCTCCAGGTGCAGGGGTGTCGGGAAATCTTACCCTCAGCTGGTCGCAGTTGGAGGGGTTCCTGGTAGAGAGGCTGCAGACGCTGTCCGGAGGGTCCTTGGGTGCTGAATTCGTGGTCACAGTCGCCGGGGGGAAATCCTCTTGGTCTTTGTTCACTCAGGCACAGGCCGGGCTCGGCGGGTGCAGAGTTTGCTGGATTCGCGGTTCCTGGCTGGCACCAGGTGGTGTTGCTGTTTGATCAGAACCCCTGCTCATGGGAGTCTCAGTCTTTAGATGAGCAAGGCAGTCAGGTCCTCCGGGGTTTTCGAGGTTGCTGACCACTGGAGACACTGGGGTTTAGCAGTAGCAGGTTCAAGGACGGACAGGCCTTTTGGGCTGGGGCCAAGTCAGTTGGTGTCGTCCTCTTGTTAGCAGCTGCACGGCAGGTCTTCTTTCTTCTTGTTTCAAAATCGGAATCTGAGGAAGGAAGGTTCAGGGTGCACCTAAATACTAAATTTAGGGGCGTTACAGGTAGGGCAAGGGCAGGGACCAAAGGGTCCCTATCCTGGGGGTGGAGTACACCTCCTATCCTGCCACTCTCCAGTGGGAGGGGGGCAGGAGCCTAGCACTGATTGGGTAAGGCTCCCCATTCTCAAAATGGCGAGAGCCGGGAGTTGTGCTTTACCTCGCCTCCCCCACCTGAGGGGTGGGGTTGCCAGAGGCTGGCACATCCCCTTTCCTTTATTTGTTTTTACTGCCTGTCATCCCGCCAGAATGGGGGTCAGAACCGGTGGGGGCCAGTTGCTGAGTACAGCAAGTGGCCTGGAGAACCTCACAAAGGCAGCATGCCTTTGAAGCTCCCCCTGCCCATCCTGGGGGTGGAGGCCTAGCATCTCGCCCCAGGATGTGCATTGTTGCAGGCCCACAAGAGCGGATGCCTCTCTACCCAGGGGTCCGGGAACATGTCTGCTGGGTGGCAGCCTAGGCAACCTCTCAGTCAGGACACGGGTTGTAGGTTAGTTTCAGGGGGCAACTCTAAGTTGCCCTCTGTCGTGCATTGCACATTAAATCCCACACTGGCATCAATGTGGGTTTTATGTGCTGAGAACTTTGACAACAAACTTCTCAGTCTTCAGTGTAGCCATCATGGTTTTGTGGAGTTTGTGATGACGACCTCCCAGCACCATATACTCTTAATGGCATCACTGCACTTACAGTGCCCGGGAATGGCCCTGGGTACTGTAGGGGCACAGGGCTCATGCACCTGTGCCCACACTGCTGGCATAGTGCTCCCAGATAGAGGGGTGACTGAGGTATGCCAGTGCAGTGGGGTTGTGGGCATTACACAGGGATGTATGCCATGTCGACTCTGTTTAGTGCTGCACCAAGACACTCAGCCTGCAAAGGCAGTGTGTGTGTGTCAGTGTACAGGGCTTCTAAGGGTTGCACAATAAGTGCTGCAGCTCTTAGGGGCCTTCTCTGGTCACAGTGCCCTGGGTACCTAGGGTACCATTTATGAGGGGCTGACATGTGGCCAGAGATGCCAATTGGGTTTAGGCTTTAATGCAGTTTTAGGGAAGGAACACAGGCCCTGGGTACCTGTTTGGCAGGAACCCAGGGCACACTCAGTCAAGTACATCAGCAATTCAGCAAAAAGTGTTGGCATACCATGCAGGAAAGATGGCACTTTCTCACAGATGCTTTTTGTCGTGAGTGGAACACAGGCCTCCTGTACGCCTTTCCACCCATACCACTCCTGCCCCGAGTGCCCAAGAAGATCAGTAGAGACCAGGCCTAAGTCATTCTTATGGCTCCAGACTGTGCATAGAGAGGGTGGTATCCCAAGCTTTTGCAAATGAGCATCGATCCTCCGATCCGGCTGCCCCTCTGGGAGGATCTTCTGTTGCAGCAGCAGGGCAGAGTTCTCCACCAGAACCCTTCCACTCTCCCCCTCCTTGCGTGGAGATTTAACAGTGACAGTTGATAGCTTTTGACCTTCCTGCTGAAATCTGTTAAGTTATTCTTTCAGCCAGGCGTCCCTCCACAAGTCAGTATACACCTGCCAACGTCAACGATTTTGTAACTATAGTACAGAACAGTCTATTGACTCCTTCTCTGCCTCCCTTTCAGGCATTCTTCTTTTTATTCTTTCTTTGGCCCAGCGGGACTCTGCTCTGGGCACTTTGAAGTGCTACCTTTCAGCCCAGTCTGCTTTTCTTCAGTTGCCAGACCAACCATCTATTTTTAAATAACCTCTTGTACAGAGAGTTTTTGAAGGGGCTACTCATTCCCCCCCCTTAACCCTTCATTATGCCCCAGTGGGACCTTAACTTGGTTCTCACATTTCTGATGTGTGCACCATTTGAACCACTGCACAATTAACCCCTCCGGCTGATTATTATTAAAACAGCTTTTTTAGTGGCAATAACTACTGCCAGGATGGTGAGCGAACTGCAGGCTCTGTCATCTCAGTCTCCTTACCTGACTGTATTTCCGGACAAAGTAGTGGTCCGCACTAGAGCTTCTTTTTTGCCAAAGGTAGTAACACCTTTCTATCTGGGACAATCTGTTACTCTGAGCACCTTCTATGCTCCTCCGTATCCATCCAAAGAAATAGAGTGTATCCACTGTCTGGACCCAAAAAGAGTGTTATTGTTCTACCTTGATCACACTAATGATTTCTGGATGGATGATCAACTTTTGTAGGGTACTTTGGAGCAAAGAAGGGACGTGCTGTTTAGAAGAGGACCATCTTTTGCTGGATCTTTCTCTGCATACAAATGTTACGCTTTGGCAAAGAAACAGCCTCATGGAGGCCTAGGGGCCCATTCTACCAGGGCGAAGACAGCTACCACAGCTTTCTAGCGTGGTGTTCCGGTTCGTGACATCTGCCAGGTGGCTTCGTGGGCATCTCTGCACATGTTCTCCAAACATTACTTCCTGGATAACCAGGTTCACAGGGAAGGCCTTTTCAGCCGTTCAGTCCTACAGGAATTTTTGGTTTCAAACTTTTCCACAGTCCCTTTCCCGGCATGGTATTGCTTTGGGTATCTGTTCAAAAGTAAGGAATCTGGGGCTAGATGTCTCTATTAGATGGACAAGTTGCTTACCTTCAGTAACGCCTTATCTGGTGGCGACATGATCTAGCCGCAGATTCCTTACCGACCCACCCGTCCTCCACGCACTGCGCATTAATTTTAGTATCAGGGCTGTTTCCCTTCAGGGCCCTAGTTGTATTTTGACACACCTTGGTCAGTACATCATGGCTCCGCGCTTGTGGTGTGGAAAGTTGTGAAAAGTACTGATGTCAGCATGCTGGGGTAGCACCTATATTGACGCAGACGTCATTACGACAAACCCGCCACCTACGATGTCATGCCGAGTCGAGCGAAGCCATCTATCAGCGCGAAGGGTACTGCTATAAAAAATCTTCCGGATCCAGCCTGACTGGAAGTTCAAAGATAAGGAATCCGCAGCAAGATCATGTCTCGACCATGTAAGGCATTACCGAAGGTAAGTAACTTGTCCATTTGGACGGCCCATCCCTGCTGGAGTGCCTTTGGGTCTCCCTGGTTTGGGAGGGGGGCCCGCTGGTTCGGGAGGTGCCCCTCCTTGTTTGAGAGGTGCCCCTCCTTGTTTGAGAGGGGGCCCCTCCTGGTTTGAGAGAGGCCCCTCCTGGTTTGAGAGGGGCCCCTCCTGGTTTGAGAGGGGGCCCCTCCTGGTTTGAGAGGGGCCCCCTCCTGGTTTGAGAGGGGCCCCCTCCTGGTTTGAGAGGGGCCCCCTCCTGGTTTGAGAGGGGCCCCCTCCTGGTTTGAGAGGGGCCCCCTCCTGGTTTGAGAGGGGCAACGACTGGTTTGAGAGGGGCAACGACTGGTTTGAGAGGGGCAACGACTGGTTTGAGAGGGGCAACTACTGTTTCGAGAGTGCCCCTACTGGTTCACTGCCAGTGGGTTTGCCCTCAGCACCAGTCTGCCCCCTTGGGTCCACAGATTGATCCAGAGTGGTGCCAGTCATGACACCTCAACCTTTCCTGACACCAGTCTGACTGTCAAAGCTCCGGGTGCTGCCAGCGCCAACCACATTCTTATCCCCAACCTTATCCCAACTCTGGCATGGAGCCAGAGGGGCATCGTTTGGTGCAGACTTGAGCGATTCCCTCCAGGCCGGTACATGAGCCCTATTCTTATGAGCTAGTACTTGGAGAAGATTGGGAGGGGCCACTTGACCCTGAAGAATACCAGCCCCTAGACCGAATATGGACTGCTGTGAGGAATTGGCGGGTGTCAGTGGACTAGGCACCTTTCCAAATACTGGCTTGGTGCCTACGCCTACCATAGCTACAGAGGAGGGTGCCAAGTTTGCTATGGTTATGAGGGCGGCAGAGGTCCTCGACCTTTAGTTGCCCTCTGTGGCTGTCAAGATTGACGTCTTGACGGAGGTGTTTCAACCGGAAGTCACTCCTTTCGTACCATTTCTTCCATTCATTGAAGCCCTTATGGAGTCCTGCTCAGGGGCCTGGTCCAATCCGTGCACAGGGGCTCCTGTGGACAGGACAATTGCCTACTGCTATCGCCCTGCCCCAGGGGACCCCACATTGCCTCACCTGAAACCCTACCAAAGAGAGCTTGGTGGTCCAACCCTCCATTTCTCAAGTAAATTCTGGCGCATTCCCTACTGCTCCACTGGATAGGGAATACAAAAGGCTGACATTCTTGGGTAAGTTATTGTTTTCTTCCGCTAGCCTGGCATTGGGATCTGGGAATATCGTATGCCTTTTGGGCTGTTACTCCCATTCCCTTTTGGATTCAGTTGCGCAGTTGATACCTGTTATTCTGGAAGAGTCCCAGACTATACACTCCAAGCTATGGCTGATGGGAGGGACGCAGCTTTGTTCACAATCTGATGTGGGCTGGACACAACCAACTAGTTAGTCAGAGTGATTTCTTTGTCTCTGTCCTTACGGCTCCATCCCTGGCTGAGGACAACTTGCTTCTAAGGGGACGGACAAAGCTTTGCTCATGGTCATGTCCTTGGATGGCTCCCTTTTCTTCAGAGACCAGGCAAACTCAGCGCTGGAGCGCTTCAAGGACACCAGAGCTGCAGCTAGTGAGGTAACGGGTTTTTAGGAACCCGTTGGTGCCAGGGGATAACACCCGAAGACCTCTGAGTTCTCCCTTGTTCCGGACCACAGAAACACGGAGTCTTCTAGTCGCAGTCAAAGATCAAGTTTTATTGGTAGCTACCAAGTAACACGTGTCCCAGAAGTACACCACACGGATAGTAGGTTCTCGGGAGACTGTTCGTTTTTACAGAACCAGCCTTCTCCTTATATACAAACATAATAGCTTCGAGCAAGAATTCTTGAGTTTATGATATGGCTATACACATATTTCTACAATAATACAAAGAGCGAAGTCATGTAAGCAAGCCCACATTTTAGATGTCCAGTTCGTTGATAGATTACCCAGTTAGGCCTGAACTCCCATCAGATATCGATGAAACCTCAATAAAGAAGGGCACCTCCTAGTCATAAAACTGGCCATAAACAAGGATCGTGGACAGGTGCATGTTTGCAGAAAGCATGGTCTGTATGTAGTGAATGGTTTGTGGAATGTTATGCATTGATACTGTCGTATTCGGCCACTGGGCGAGGAGCTGCCCAAACAGGTCTGGCTGAAGGCAGTGGAGTCAGTTGGGACAGGTCAGGGGGAAGTCAGGGAAGGTGGACGTGTCCTTTTGGATCAAGCTCGACCTTTAATTGACTTATCATGAGGGCAAGGCACAAGATGGATGCCGCTTACAAAATGGAGCCTAAAGGGTCGGAACGGAAACTATGATTTAGGGGTGTTGGCAACCTCCGATCATGACGCAAATGCATAGGGATGATGTCCTAGTCATTATCGGTTCGTCGATACTAAATTCGTCATGGTATGTTGATGTTTTGTGACACGGGTATTGGACCTCGATATCGGGATAACAACAGGGTCCAGATTTTCAGAACCACACTAGGTCCTTGGGCCTTTCCATTGCCCCCGTCCACTCCAGTCTGCCTTACGTGGCCACAGAATGGGCTTCCAGCTGCGTCTGTACCCGCCCAGCCACCAAGGCCCACAAGCTTCCCAGTCCCAGCTGACTGAGGATGCAGTACCCACAGACCCGATAGGTCAGGCACCCAGAGGTCAGCCCAATCCACCATCCCCCTCCAATCAGCCGCAGGCTCCAATCCTCTTTAGTTTGTCCTCCCATTATGAAGGGCTACCAGTGGGTGGCAGGATACACCATCACCTGCACCACAGGAGGTCAGTAACATCAGACCGCTGGGTTTTCCAACGGGGCTAATCACTCCTCTTCAAGACTGCCCGTCCACCCATGCCACCTACTTATGACAGGCTGATGGAGGACCATCTCCCACGCTCGCACAAGTCCTATCTGCCCCGGAGGCTGGATGGTGGCGTTGGACTTCCAGCACGCTTTTATTCACATCCCCGTCCTGCCTGCCCACAGATGTTACCTGTGGTTCATGGTCCTCAAATGAGCTGTTGCACAACTGCCATCTTAAGATATTGACCATCAAGGTCCCTTTTTGGTTGCTGTTATATCGGCCAGGAGTCACAGCGAGTTGCAGGCTCTTTCGGTGCGCATGCCGTATACAACTTTCTACTCTGACCGAATTGTTTTCCTGACACGTTTCTCCTTCCTTCCAAAGGTAGTCACTCCTTTTAACGCAGGCCAGACCATCAACCTGCCTACCTTTTTTGCCCGACCTCATTCCTCTAAGGAAGAGGAGGAACTCCACATTCTAGAGGTAAAATGAGTGTGTTTGTACTACCTGGGCCACACCGGATGGATGACCAACTGCTCATAAGGTACATCTGGGCCAAGCTGTGACGACTGTGTTAGCTCGTGGAGTTTCAGTTATGGATATCTGTCAGGCTACAACGTGGGCTTCATTGCACAAGTTAGCTAAGCACTACTGACTGGACAGTCTGATCCATTGGCATGGGCATTTTGCCCGTACGGTCCTGCAGAACTTTCTGTTCTAAGTTGGGTTTGCAGACCTCCCTCTGGGGAGGCATGGTCTAAGTATCTTTTCTAAGTTATGGAATCTGCAGCTACAAGTCTCTATCAGAGATAGTTATTTACTTGTGGTAATGCTTTATCTGGTATAGACCCCTCCCTTTTTCCTTATCATGCCTATTGTAGGGATTTCTGGACTGTAGTTCCATATCAGATTGTTTATAGTTCCCATTACAGTAAAATACCAAAGTGAATAAAACATCTGCCACAACGTCGTCTAACGCCGGTTTTGTTTGTACACCCTTGCCTCACACATTCGAACACATTAGACTGTTTTACGATAACACCTACACCAAAAGACATAATAAAGGGGAGACCCGGTGGCTTTGCCAATGCTTGTTTTCTGTCAGGATGCGTCCACTCTCTCTGAAGTGTCCTGCTTGTGGTAAGAAAATGGTCCAATCAGACCTTCAGAGTCTGTGTTAGCCTTCCTGGAAACCATCTACCATAAGACCATCACCCAGAAATCTCCAAGCACTGCCAGAAGTTCTCCTCGAGAAGTTTTAAAGGCAGAAAAAAGGTCAGACTGCCTGGCCTACAAGCAAGACATCAGGAATCAGCTGCTAGTATATCTCCTGGTCTATGAGACGGTCACCTTTTTACCAGAGCTTCCTCTTCATGCTCTAAGGGCTCCCCTAGCTGTAAATCCAAGGAGAAGCATTTCCAGAAGAAGAGATGCTGCTCCCAATTCCCATTGAGAAGTCAAAGTCAGGCGACATAATCAATTTGTTCCGTCAAACACAACATACAATGTCAAAATAGTCTAAACAGTTGAAGCATACATTGACATTGCAAGCACATCTAACATCAACACCCACCAGTCATATGCCTTTGAAGCCTCGTTAGATATCAAGACCAACATCACCATCAATGCCGACTTTCATTAGTGTGCAGTGGCTTAAGAACCTAAGAAGAAGGAAAGTGCATAGAACATCTGACCCGGAGCACTTACAAACCTGTTTCCCTTGAAGGAAGGTTGCACCCAATGTAGTCCTTTCATGCACACCATTGCAGAGGGGTTCAAAATCTCCGTACTCTCTGACACGCCTGGCCATAGTACTCTGAAACATTTTTAAATATGTCTGAACATTCTGAATGAAATGTCGAACCAAGATTCCTAGAAACTTCTAACTGCAAAATCCTCAACATTTTGAATACCTCTCCAGGCATCTGACTAGATCAGGACATTTTTCAGCAGTAACCCTGTGCGCCGGCAGATGGCACTGAGGCCTCCACTTTGATTTCTTTCTGCGCCGATGTGACATGTGCAGGCTTATGTAGGTACCATCCATTCATGCTGACATCAGTTCCCTTTCTTTCCACGCCTTTACGCACTCAAGACACTAAACTAGGTTTGATCCATTTAAGGGTTCCGGGGGAATGGATCATATGATGATTCAAAACATTATGTAACCCCCATTAAACATGGATACTATTTTCATCATAGACACCTCATTTAAAATCCGACTGTATATAACAAATTACTTATTATGCTGTTAAATAGTTCACAAGTCATGATAAATGAACAGTAGTCCATCCATACATTTAATGTTAATGCATATAGATTTATGGTGAAACATGGACATATTCAGTTGACGTAACACTTTGATAAGAAAAGAAACATAATTGCTTAACTCAGAAGAAAACATTATCCCAATGGAATACATGCCAAGTGTCCATTAAACCGGTATATCTTTCCCCAAACACAATCCTACACCTCCCCACCGTGGTGGTCACCACTGGGTACTTGATAGTAAAGTCAGCATTTCCATAAGAAATGTCTTTTTTGTTTTGCTAATAGCTTTGGCCCCAATGAAGAGAGTTCAGCATAGTTGGGCTATTAACCCAGTGTTTTAACCTCTGTCCTGGATCTCATGGTGGATAACTCTGAGGCTGCTGGGACTGATGCATCCTGCTTGTCCGGCATGCCAGATGGCAAATGCAGGCTCTGCTGTGGGAACTGAAATCCCAGTGGGCATAGCACCTCGGGTATCATTTGATATGGTCTGGATTTCAGAGGAGACTGCAAAAGATCTACAGTGGTGACTTCAGGACTCAAAAAAGGGCAGGGGCAGACCGCTTTTCTTACCTTATCCAGAGGTCACAGTGGTGCAAAGCTTCTGGGGGTGGGGAGGCCATCTGGGAGAAGTGAGGATCCGTGACGTCTGGTCTTTGGTAGTGACCCAGCTCCATATCAACCATGTGGAGCTGAGAGCAGTCTGCTTGGCATTGAAAGCCTGCCTGCTCTTCAACAAACGAAAGCAGCGTAGGAGCTCATGTGCATCACCACAGCCATGTGGTACTGCAATAAGCAACCAGGGTGAGGTGAAATAATTTACTGTAAGCCAGGAGGCTTTGCGTCTCTGGACGTGGTTGGATGGCCAAGGAATTTTTTTGGTGTCACACCACCTGGCGTGTTCCTGGAACGTCAGAGCTGATTAATTAAGCTGTTGAAGCTTATCTGATCATGAATGGCAGTTGCATCAGGAGGTGACGCATGGTCTGTTCTGCAAATACGGAGAACCCAGGCCCAACCTCTTTGCCACTGCTGAGATCGCTAAATGTCAGCACTTTGCAAGTTCGTTTCAAAGCCATCTCTCTCTAGTAGACTAATGGAATTTGGGACTCGGGCCCAAGTCCTCCTAGTGGCTCTGGACTGGGCACAAAGAGTATGGTATCCAAATTTTCTGGGCATCAGCATCTGCCCTTCGATCTGGCTGCCCTTTTGGGAGGATTTCCTGTGGCAATAGCAGGTAAGGTTCATGCACCCAGGCATGTTCCACCCTTTGGACATTCAGCAACAACAGTTGAGTGCCTTCCACTCTCCTCCAGAAGTTATTCATGTTATGTTGACAGCCATGTGTCCCTCAACCAGATTTGTACAGGCCTGCTGGTTGGATAAGTTTGTTGCCTGGTGCGATTCTAAACAGATTGACCCACTCCTTGAAATGTTAATTATGTTGTCCCTTTCCCAGCCTGCCCTTCCTTTGGCCACTGTATAAAGAGTTCTTGTCTCTTTCGGCCTTTTTACAGTTGCAGGATTATTTATATCTCCTGTTATGTGGTTCCTCTAAGGGTTAAACCATGTTTCCTCCTCCATTTGTTATGCTTCAATGAGACTTAAATTTGGTCCTCACTTTCCTCAGGTGTACGTCTTTTAAGCCCTTCCCCTCCTTACCCTCAAAACAATCTTGGTGATATAACTTTAGCGAGTAATATGCCCTTTCTTTTAACCCTCCTTACACCATGTTCTGCCTGGACAAGCTAGTCCTCCGGATGAGAGCTCCCTTCCTTCCGAAGGTGGTGACATTTCATGTTTGTCAGGCCATAATTGTTGCGGCGGCGGTGTTTAATCCACTTCAACCTCCTAATGAGCTTGAAATATTTCATCAGTTGGATTTGAAAAGAACCCACAGCTTTTAAATTGATTGTGCCAAAGACCACTGGGTTGACGATCAGCTCTTTTATTTATTTATTTACTGGATTTATAAAGCACTACGATTATCCCCAAAGGAATATCCCGGCGCTGGATCAAAGATTACACAGCACCATGTACTAAAGCCCAGTTGTAGGGAAAATAGCCCGGTCTTCAGCCTCTTCTGAAATGTGAGGAGGTCTGGAGTCAGGCAGAGATCGAACTCCTTATCAGGTTTACTGTAGTTAACATAAAAAGCAAAGCTGTGCAGAAACAGAACATCTTGAGCTGCATCTTACTCTGCATTAAGCCACTTGCCAGAAAAGCAGAGCCAAGTGTGGCTACCACTCTGTTGATCGCGGGAAGCCTGTTCTAGACCTTTGTCAGACTACTAATTAGGCCTATTGAATCAGTTCCCTGGCAGCTGGGACGAGGAGTTCCTGCCATCGTAGTCAGCAGTTAAATCATTTCCAAGGTGTAGTCCTTCAAATAAAATTGCTGAAAGGAATACCTTTACTTTAGGGCCTTTCGTTTGAAACAGTAGTTACAGAGGCATCTCCCCAGGGATGGGAAGCTCACATGGGTCCCCTAAAACCTCAAGACACTGGGTCAGAGAAGTAGGAGACCTATCTATTGAAGCTAAGAATGATCCACCTGGTTCTACAATTATTTCTTCCTTCATTCACAACCAACTACCTCTTGTTCAGATGGAAAATAGAACAACAATATAGTACCTTAGCAATCATGGAGGGACTCCTTTCTAGAATCTCAAGCCATCTGAAAATGGCTAATAGAGAGCAGCCTGAACATCACTGCTGTTCCCCTACCAGGCATTCAAAATACAGATGCAGACTGTCTCAATCGTATATTTTAAGAACATCACGACTGAGTCCTCAACGGTGACATCCTTACAAATTATTTTTCCATATTGAGGCTATCCCCAAATAGATTTGATTGAAGATGTAAGACTAAAAATGCCCAGGTTTTGCTTCTAAATTCTATTACCCATTGCCAAAAGAGAATGCCCTCTTGATTGGTTGCGATAAAAATAAACAGTGGTCCAGAACCTATTTCTTCATGATCTGATCCAATCAGCATACTGATTGGATCAGATCATGAAGAAATAGGTTCTGGACCACTGTTTATTTTTATCGCTATATACCCAGGTCTTTATCCTTTGGGTTGCCCCATTTCATTAATGGTTACTCTTGATTGGTTCATCATAGAAATTTCTGTATGCATTTCCTCCTTTACGCAGATTCCCAGTGTTCTGATCAAGCTTGATCATTCCTGGACACAAATGACCCAACAGTAGTGGTTTACAGACCTATTATGTCTATCAGAGCGACCACAGAGGAGGCTGCAATCTGGACTGGCCCTCCTATACAAGTTCGCAAGCCAGGTCCTCCAGGATCCCAGATGTCAGGATGGTGGTGATTCTGGCAACATCTGATCTGCAATTGTCATCCGTTAAAGTACGCCTTGCGTCAGTTACTGCCTTCTTCACAAACCTCTTTCTTTAGAATATTGGTTATTGAATATTTCTTAAAGGGTGTTAGAAAGTATTGTCTCCCACTACATCTCCTTTTCCTCTGTGGTACTAAATATAATACTTTCAAAGTTAATGGGACCCTCCTTTGAGCCCATTCACAAAGCCTCATTACAACCTACTTGGAAGGCCACTTTCCTTCATCTCTTCCAGGGGAATCCTCATAGTCATAACAACCCTTACACCTCCCCAGGCCACACTGTTGTCATCCCTTCATCCATGATCCTCCTGTTTGCTGTAAAAATTATCTGACCTAAATGTAACCTGAGGGGCGTGATGGGGAAAAGTAAGGCTGTTAAAGGCACAGCACCAGTTCTTGTATTCCTGACGTTGCCTTTTATCTGCCTACATTACCCTTCAATCCCTTTCCTTTTCCTTTAAAAAAAGAAAAAAGTTTGCGAAAGATTTCTTTTATGGTCACTTGTAATTAATGTGAGAGTATCTTATTGAATTGGGTGAATTTTTTTTTTTTTTTACAATTAAAATGATTTGTTTTAGCTTTTTAGATACATTATATGTATAAATATGTGTGTGTATGTATATATCTGAAAGAAACAGTTATAGATTACTTAGAATTACGCCCCAGGCGTCGGACTGGATCCGGAAAGTTTTTAGTCAGCAGTCGAAATGTGGCGTTGGTCGATTCCGCGTCCGTCTGCGTTGACGGGATGACGTTGCGGTAGCTACAAACACACCAACCTCGCGTGCTGACGTCAGTTTGTTCTTTTTCCGCACCAGCAAGCACAGATCCGGAGAGAGCAGTACCCCCAGTCACTTTCTGACTGACTTTTTTGCGACTTTTGTCGACTTTGTTTTTGAGTCTCATCTGACTCCTGGTGCACAAGGAATGCCCGGAATCAAAGCATGCCGTCCTGTTCCCGACTGATGTCAGCTATAGGAGGGTGAGGAAGATTGGGAGGGGTCTGGTGACCCTTTAACAGACCAGTTAGTTACTGATCCGGAATGGGGAGAGGAACTGTGGGATGCCAGTGGTCTGGACGCCTCCCCCAGACCTAGGCATGTTGTCTCTTCCTAGCGTGGCAGTCGAGGAGCAAGCGTCATATACAGTGGTGTTGCGTAGGGCAGCCGAGGCTCTCCACCTACGGTGGCAGTCGAGGCTCTCCACCTACGGTGGCAGTCAGGACTAACCTCCTGACAGAGGTCCTTCAACCGGCAGCGAGCTCTTCGAAGCCCCTTCTGCTGTTTAATGAAGCTCTCAAGGACATCCTTTTGGGCATGTGGTTCATCCCCAACACGGGCTCCTGTGGGCAGGATGATTACCCGACTCCACCGCCCGTCGACCCCACTTTCCTCTCCCAACACCCCACTCCTGAGAGCTTGGTGGTTTAAGCCTCCACTCCTAAAGGCGCCTTCCCTACCGCTCCACCGGATAGGGAATCCAAAAAACAGGACCACCTTGGGAAGAAAATGTTTTCTTCTGCCAGTTTGGGACTGCGGTCGTGAAACACTGCATGTCTGTTGGGCCGTTACACACGCTCTGTGTGGGATACGGTGGCTCAAGTGCTGCCTCAGTGCCCGGAGGAGGCCCGGGCCACACTCTCTCAAGCAGTTGCCGAGGGGAGAGACGCCAAAAAGTTAACCATCCGCTGTGGGCTGGATACAGCCAACACACTTGGCAGAACGATTTCCATGTCAGTAGCCCTTCGACGCTACGCCTGGTTGCGTTCGACTGGTTTTCTCAGGGAATGTTGAATGCCCTTTGACGGCAGTCGCCTTTTCGGCGACAAGACAGACAGCGCGCTAGAACGCTTTAAGGTCCTTGGCCTCTCCACCACTGGCCCTGCGCAGTCTGCCTTTCGCCCCTTTCGTGGCTACGACAGCGGTGCCCCACCATGTCCCGCCCAGATCCACAGGCCAGCACAGGCTGTTCAGCCCCAGCGTGGCGGGGGATGTGGGACCACCGGCGTGATTCTTGGGGCCAGCGGGCGGGCCAGTACACAACAGCCCTCTCTGCAGCAGCCTCCAAACCCTCCTAGTCTGACCTTTGAGGGCCATCAAACGCCAGTGGGCGGCAGGATCTGCCATCACCTCCCCCACTGGCGCACCATCACGTCAGACAGGTGAGTTTTGCAGATAGTCTGAAGGGGCTACTCCCTCCCCCAAGAAGTGAGGAAAATTGAATTTTGCCTTGTCATGTGTGCCTACGTGTTCCCCATCCTATGTTGTATGTGCATGATCGATATGCATGTATCCCCCTATGATCGATTAAAGACGCAATTACAGTTGTGTCCCACTCTAGTATGCCAGTATCCAGTTCTCGTGAAAGCAACGAGTATTAGGCCTATGTTGCCACGTTTTACAGTGTGCACGTTAATTCCCCGCATTGTCCCCGTTTCTAGGCCTCAAAGGGCCCGGACACCAGATTCTAGCTCCAGTCTCCTGAACCTACTCCGAGGAGCGAAGCAGCCCCCACCTGCATCCCTGACCCTTCACTTACTTCCTGCCAAGCAGCGCGGTGCCCGGCCTGGCTCTGCCTGCCTGTCTGCCAAGAATATGTTATGCCTCTAGTTATCAGTTCAGCTCTCCGTCTTCACATTTCTAAGTTAGCGAACCGTATAAACATCTCCAGCTATAGTCTAGTCTTTCTGTCTCCATGCAAGAGAATTACTATATTAATATTCATGAAGATTCATAGCACACGCAATACATGTAGAATATATGCATGCACCAGCCTTAGTGTCAAGTAGCCTTTGCCCTGATAACTTTTAGATTCTATCAACATGTACTCCAAACACCAGATACCAGATATGCTATAGGTACATGTCGTCCTGACACCGCAGACTTTAGCCTCCTCTTCTAGCGCAGAAGTCATAGCCCCCAGTTCTCCCCGGTAACACGTCATTGCCCGTTTGCGCGCACCACTAGGTTAAAGGTTCCAGCTGCTCAGGTAGCCCCCTCCATGTTTCCGCCCATTCATGACACTTCTGTGACGTTCTCATCACATGTCTACGTGCACGCCCTGTGCACGCCTTCATTTCACGCCCATGTGTTCTTATCTTACGCTTGTCACTTGTTACGCCTACTGTATGTAATGTAATTGTGATGTTTTACTATATATACCTTGTACTGTTGATGAAACGTTGCAGCTGCCTCTCTATTTTATCTCAGGCTGTCCCGATCCTGTCCCTTCCCTTTTGCCTGAATAGAGCCCGTTCGACTCAGATACATCGGATCCTGCCTCTTATTTATTGAGCTATCTGTTATTATTAATGTATTCAAAAATGGTACCGGTAATTAATTATTTATTTACCACAGAAGGACAAAGACCTGCATCCTATCTTGGATCTCAGTAATGCCAACCGCTTCCTCTGGAAGGAGAAGTTCAAGATGTGTACGCTCGCTCAGGTCTTGTCTGCCCTCGACCCCGGAGACTGGATGGTAGCGTTGGACTTGCAGGATGCTTACTTTCACATCCCCGTCCTGCAGGCACCCCGGCATTACCTGCGGTTAACAGTAGGTTACAAGCACTTTGTTTATCGTGCTCCTATTTGGCCTTACCAGCGCCCCTCGGGTGTTCACGAAAGTGATGGCGGTGGTCCCAGCTCAACGGCTCAGATCAGGGGCTCCAATCTTCCCCTATCTCGATGACTGGTTGTTGAAGGCGAGCTCGCCCCAGGCAGTCGTCTCCCACTTTGACTACGGCCACCTCCTGCATTCGCTGGGGTTCTCCATCAACGTGCCGAGGTCATACCTGACCCCTCTCAGAAGCTCCTCTTCATCGGAGTGGTTCTGGACACGATGCAGTTCCGGGTTATCCTCCCGAACAGCAAGTCCGGGATATTCAGACTATGATTCCGATCTTTCAGCCTCTCTCCCGTGTTTTGGTCAGGATGACCCTGAGGCTGCTGGGCCTCATGGCCTCCTGCTGGTCGATCATGCGGGCTCTGCAGTGGGACTTGAAATTCCAGTGGGCTCAGCATCAGGGGAATCTGTCCGATTGCGTCCAGATCTCGGAGGGCTCTGCACGACAATCGCAGTGGTGGCTCACGAACCAGGACTGGGTCAACGGCAGATCCCTCTCTCTTCCCCAACCATAACGCACAATGGTGACAGACTCATCCCTTCTGGGATAGGGCGGCCACATGGGAGAGGCGGAGATCAGAGGACTTTGGTCTCCGGTGGAGTCCGAGCTCCACATCAACCTTCTGGAGCTTCAGGCGATTTGTCTTGCACTAAAAGCATTCCTCTCCTCTGTCCGGGGAAGAGTAGTGCAGGTGTTCACAGACAACCCCTTTGCCATGTGGTACGGCAACAAACAAGGCGGGGTGGGGTTGTGGACCCTATGTCAAGAGGCCCTCCTTCTTTGGACATGGCTGGAACATTAGTGCATATCCCCAGTGGTTCAACACTTGGCAGGTTCACTGAACGCCAGGGCGGACTAACTCAGCCGAAAGTGCATGATGGATCACGAATGGCATCTTCACTCGGAGGTGGCGCAATGTCTCTTTCAACCATGGGGAGAGCCTTAGTTAGATCTATTCGCCACCGAAGAGAACGCGCAATGTCAGCAATTCTGCGCGTTGGCATTTCCAAGGCGGCACTCGCTTGGCAACGCTTTTTGTTGCAAGTGAAGTTGGGGTCTTCTACACGCCTTTCCCCTATACCACTTCTGCCCAGAGTGCTGAAGAAGATTAAGCGCGACCAGGCCCAAGTCATTCTTGTGGTTCCGGATTGGGCACGAAGAGTCTGGTATCCCAAGCTGCTCAACATAGCCATCGATCCTCCAATCCGACTGCCTCTTCCGGAGGATATTCTGTTGCAGCAGCAGGGGACGTTTCTCCACCCCAACCTGCCCAGCCTTCACCTCCTTGCATGGAGATTGGGCAGCGGCAGTTGACGTCATTTGACTTGCCTCCTGAAGTCTGTGATGTAATCTTGGCAGCCAGGCGTCCCTCCACTAAGACGGTATACGCCTGCAGATGAAATACATTTGTGGCATGGTGCACAGGGTGATCCTTCTGTCTTTGGCCCAGCAGGGCTCTGCTCTGGGCACTCTTAAGGGCTACTTCTTGGCCATTTCAGCCTTTTTAAAGACTTCCAGATCAGTCTTCTCTTTTTAAGTCCCCTGTTGTAAATAGATTTCTTAAGGGCATTACTCATCGTTTTCCTCCTGATCCGTTTGTAATGCCTCAGTGGGACTTGAACTTCGTTCTTACTAAGCTTTTAACCCTGAAAACTGCCTTTCTGGTGGCCATCACCTTTGCGCGCAGGGTGAGTGAACTACAAACTCTTTCATCCAAGCCTCCCTTTCTGGCTGTTCATCTGGACAAGGTCGTCCTCAGAACTCGACCTTCCTGTCTTACAAAGGTGGTCACTTCTTTTCATCACTTTGCCCACCTTCTTTCCGCCTCCGCCTCCTTCAAAAGAGGAAGAGAGGCTCCACCGTCTGGATCCAAAGCGTGCGCTCTCCTTCTACTTAGATTGCACCAAACAATTCTGGGTGAACGACCAGCTCTTTGTTGGTTATGCGGGCGCTAAGAAAAGTCGGGCTGTGCACAAACTGACCATCTCCAGATGGGTTGTTCAGTTCATCAAGGCCTGCTATTCTTTGGCAAAGGAGGAGCCTCCAGTGGGGCTGCGCGCCGATTCCATCAGGGCGAAGGCAGCTACTACTGCTTTGGGACGGGGAGTCTCCCTACATGACATCTGTCAGGCAGCTACGTGGGCATCGCTGCACACGTTCACCAAGCACTACTGCCTGGACAGCCAACTCCAGAGAAATGGCTTCTTTGGCCGTTCTGTTCTCCAGGACTTTCTGGTGTGAACTTAATTTGCAGACCAACCTCTGGGGCTGGTTTTGCTGGGGTATCTATTCTAAGGTAAGGAATCTATAACTAACTGTTTCTTTCAGATGAACAAGTTACTTACCTTCGGTAACGATATATCTGTAATAAACATAGGTTAGTTCTAGATTCCTTACCGCCCCACCCATCCTCGCTATTCTGCAAACTGACTTCTAGGGTTAAGGACTTCCTTTCAGGGCCCTAGTTTTGTGCACCAGTGGTCTGTGTCTTGCATGGCTCTGCGCTTCTGGGATGGAAAATCGTTTATATCAGTCACGTCAGCGTTCGAGGGCGGCGTCTATGTAGCTACGCGACGTCATGCCGGCGACCATGACGATGGACGTGGAGTCGACCAAAGTCACCTTCCAATGCACAGGGGTACTGCTAATAAAAAACTTTCCGGATCCAGTCTGACTGGGGGTAATTCTAAGGTAAGGAATCTATAACTAACCTATGTTTCTTACAGATATATCGTTACCGAAGGGAAGTAACTTGTTCATACTGTACTGTAAATGCATTTATATAAAGCTTACTACCCCTGACAAGGCATCGCATCGCTTTTTCGGCGAGTAGCACCCTACTCCAGAACCCATTAAAGGTTCAGCGTTGAATTAGAATAGTGAAATATAAAAGTTAATTTGAGTGGTGGATATGTTAGTCAGTTATTTGGATTGAGAAGGGTAGCAGAGGGATTGAAGAGGGACAAAGGTTTGCATTTATATAGTGCTTGCTACCCCTAATGAGGTGTTCAAGCGCTTTTTTCGGCGGGTAGCATACTACTCTGGAACCCATAAAGGATTAGTGGTGAATTAGTATAGTGAAATATGAAATTTGAGAAGTGGACATGTTATTTTGATTGAAAAGGATAGTGGAGGGATAGAAGAGTGAAGGATTTAGATGTTTGTTTTTTTAGGTCATAGCAGTAGTGGGAGGCTTGGGATGAGTAAAAAGGGATGTGGAGGGGAAGAGTCAGAGGGAAGAGTTTAGAAAGGCTTGTTTTGGGGTATCAGTATAGTAAGAGGTGTCAGATGGTGCAAGGAGTTATATAGTTATATATTAATTAGGAAATTGTTCCAGAATCCCACACAAGGTTGGGATTATCCAGAATTTGAGAATGAGGAAGATTTACCTGGAAGAGAACTAGGATTACAGGTAAGTGACTTTTCCTTTTTTTTGAACTTCGTACTGTGGTTAGTGGAGACGTATTCATATCTATCTATAGAGAGGGGTTGCATGCCATCACAAAAGAATTGCAATATATCCATTGTATTTGCTTACAGAGAAACTGGGTTTTTGGTTGAAGGGTTTGGAACCCCACTTGGGCAGCAACCATAACCCTTGCGAGGCTTCACGTTGTTTCCTATTAAGCTCTCAGCTGTGGAGTGAAGATTTGTGGGACTGTGCATTAGTTTGTTTGATCCTCCGTTAGTCAAGGAGGAGATCTCTCTGATGCCAGCCAAGGGTACATGGCAGAGGGGGGGCACCTCTTGGGGTTCAGGACTCACTCTGACAGAGACAAAGAGCAGGACTCAGGCAAGCCCAGTTGCAGCAAGTTAGCCGGGCAGTTGCAGGGAGACATCTGAAGCTTTTGTTGTGTCACTGTAGCTCACACAGGAGGCCGGCCAACTGACCTTTAAAGTCACTTAGGGTAGCCTGGGATAAGGACAAGTAGGTCCAGTCTTCCATCTCAGACAGCAAGGCAATCTTTCATGCAGCAGGGCAGTCCTTCTATAACTTCCACACGTCGAGGAGTGTTCTACAGAATGGCCCTGGAGGTCCAATATTAATACCTGGTGTCTGTGTCTGTGTGTATTCGTTCTCTATCTCCTAACCCCTGCATCTGGTTCTGGGAAGTTCTTCCTCTTCCCCTCAAGATGGCCTATCCTTTGTACACCTAAGCTCCCTTTGTGTTACTGTCTGGAAGCAGTGCAAACACCCTAGCAGCAAATCCTTCTCAGTCATGTCACCTAGGACACTGGCAGAAGGCATATATGGTTGGAACCAGAAAATGTTAACTTTCTTAAAGTGACATTTTCAGAGTTGTAACTTAAAATCAGACTTCAACATTAAAGCGGATCTTAAATTGCAATGAATGTGGGTGTAAATATATATTTCTATCTGCTTACAATATAAATTAGCACATGTTAAATTTAATATGGTTACTCAGTGTTAGGCAATGGGGGAGAGAGGCCTTACAACAATGGAAAAAGAACTTTTGGAGTTTTCTCTGCCAGGACATATAAAACTTAAGTGCACAAGTTCTATTTTGTTTTGTTTAATACAATGCACCCTTCCCAATGAGCCTTTAGGGCCTACCTGCTGTGGCAGGCCTGAGACTTGTTTACAAAGGCTACTTTAGTGGATGACACTAGTAGCAATTAATTTTCCGGCCATGGTTAGATGTAGAACTATTTACCAGGGACTCAGAAGTAATAGTAAATTAAATTGTAAGTTAGTTGTAGGCCAATTTTATCGTGTTTGAAGAAGAGGTCACAAGCACTTTAACACTGGTTAGCATTGGTCAATTACCGAGAGTCCTAAAGCTAACAGAAACAAATTCAGCACAACAGGAGGGAGGAAGGCATAAGGTTTGGGGTAATTACCAACCAATGGATGTTTGTCCAACACCTATCCTGAACTTGTAACGAGTACTCATTAAAAAAACAAACATTAGTTACAATTTTTTTATTTTTTTTATTGTGTTTAGTCAGGGTGAAGGAGTCCGTCTACTCCCTGAAGAAAAATCGGAGGCTCAGAATCTACTTCCCGACAATGTTTCAGATGAAGATCAAGAAAAGATCTATGGAATTCTTGGTCAAGCAATGTGTCGACCTGCAGGGATTCAGGCAAGTAAAAATGTCCCTCAGTCATTTTCTCAAAATACCAGTTAACATGTTTGTTAGGGATTCACAGCTTGGATATACGCAACATTTTTGCTTTTGTCATACCTGTGTTTCTTATAGGATGAAAAGAAGTTGTGTGCGCATGGACCATGCGGGCACATCCCAAGGAGGCACACCGGGGTGGTTCAAACAAATGATTCCAGTGTTTTCAAACTTGATTATTTATTTTCATAATGATGAATTATTTTTTCCATGATATTGTCGTCATATCAATAAAAATTCATGATATTCAATCCATAATGAGAATGTTCAACGAAAGGCTCCTTTCGTTGAACATTCTCATTAAGGATTGAATATCATGAATTTTTATTGATGTGACGACAATATCATGGAAAAAATAATTCATCATTATGAAAATAAATAATCAAGTTTGAAAACACTGGAATCATTTGTTAGAACCACCCCGGTGTGCCTCCTTGGGATGTGCCCGCATGGTCCATGCGCACACAACTTCTTTTTGTCAATACAGGTGTTTTGACGGAAACGCTTCCAAGAAGTGCACCCAACCGATTAACTTTTGGCAAAGTTTTACTATATCTGTACTACTCTTGCAGTGCACCCTCACCTCTTACTTTTTTGTCTTATAGGATGAAGACATGACCCTTCAAATAGCAGAAAGTGATGACAATGAAGAGGACAACATGGTGGATGTGATTTGGCGCCAGTTGTTGGCCAGCTGTCCTTGGCTTGCAGATGTAGATGAGAATACCTCAGAGGGTCTAATTAAGTTGTGGAGAAAGGTTGTTGATCGCATCTTCAGCCTCTATAAATTGTCATGCAGTGCCTACTTCACCTTCCTTAAACTGAATGCTGGTCAGGTATGTAACAAAATGCAACAGTTCAGAAATATTTCTGCCTCCTATTGAGAACTTATGGCAGATGTTATGCTGTTTCTTTAAGTTTGCAGCAAACGTACGGTTGCTGTCAGATGGCATTGCTTGCGCTGGTCTCTGAGTTTGTGTGTGAAGTGTCTTGATTTGTAACTAAATGGTTTACGCTCAGGCAACCTTATTATTAAAGCCTTCATCCCATTCATTTCACGGGCTTAAGAAAATGTTTGAGATGGTCTCCCCATCTTTCTTTTTTTAAGGCATTACCACAGCCAGTTCTAGCTTTTCAAGTTAAGTGTTCACACTGGTGATAAATTCATCTTTCGGTTGCTTGTGGTTTCTACAACACTGCAAAGGTGTATAACTATAAAAATCATTTGAGAGAAACAAGCTTTCCAAACAGCATATGTTTTAAACTTCATTTTTCATCATGATCACCATTAGCACCTTGATTTGTGCTGCATACGTATCAAATCTCAATTCATAAACAAGAATTGTGAAATGTTGAACATCTTTGTTCTTACACACTCTCTACACTCCATTCTCACCCTCCTGTGGGGAAAAATATCAAACAAAGGAGTCAATACCCACGCGCAGTATCACTGAGAGAAGGAGTCACCCAGTCTTGTGACTCGAAAGACTTCGAAGAAACCCAACTTGCACAACTCTGGACCCAACACTAGATGGCAGGAGTATGCAGAGCATATGAATCTGCAGCACTACAAGCCAAGAACATATACTTACAGGTAAGTAACATAATCCTTTCATAGTATTTGTTTGTGTAGATACTCATGCTCTGCATACTCCTGCCATCTAGGGCTTGAGCATTAGGAAGTTTTCTTTTGAAGAAAGTCTTTCAAGTCACGTGATGCACTGTGACTCATCCTTAATTGTCAAAGCCTATAGGCAATAAATTATGTATTTTTCCTCCATCTGCTTTGGACGTGCATTACTGGTGCTTTGAGTTTTGTTGTTTTCTTCACTCTTCCGCACTGGCCAATATGGTGAAATTTGATTCTGATTTTCAGGTAATTGTTATCCGGTTTATTCTAAACCGCTTCCGCAGACCAACTTAACCATATGCTCCCAACGTTAGGGTCTTGGAGCCCTCTTCAAGGCCACGCATCCCTCGCCTACAACAACTTCTCCATAGAAAATGGACTCGGGTGATGGAATTCCAATACTGTCCCCAGTGCCTTGCCAAAAATCTGTTGTCCGATCACCACGAGTAATGCCACCTCTCCCCCTCCCCTGACCATGACGTTGCTAAATGCCAGGCCTCCCTCACCTTTCCCTCAAAGAAGACTTTCCAGTGTTGACCGAGAAGAAAGTAGGCTCTTCAAAAGGTGCAACTGCAGGCCTCTGATGAAACTACTGACCTTTTCAGAGAAGAGGCCCAGTTTAGTGTTGAAGAAGGTGAGAATGCTGCAGTCTTGGGCTTTTGCCCATCAGCCATCGTCGAGCCAAGAGGTGCTGCTTCCCACTGACTCTGACCATGTGGAAGAACAAGATGTCTCTTCTCACCTCCACAAACCCTGACACTCAAACGAAGACCTCTGCTACTGTTGCGAGTAGGGTCGGCACTGATCCCCTCACCAAGCTTCCAAAGAGTCCTCATACAGAGGCAGAGCACTGTCCTGGTGGGATTGAACATAGTCCTACCACAACACATAGCCTTCAGTGCCTCTGCTGCCTTCTGGCTGCGGTCAGCACCAAACAAAGGGTTTAGGGCCCACGCTGCTCCTGGCACTGGGCATGGATCATTTTCGGTAGTCAAATCCCAAGATAGTCTACAAACCTTGAGGAAATTTGAAGCCAGAGACACCCTTGATGCCAGCACAGAGGCCAATCTCAATCCAGAAGCCTCCGATGACTCTGAGGATGGCACTGGTGCTGTAACAACCATAGGCACTGAAGATTCCATCAATGGCAGGCTTCTGCAACTCGGAGTAATTGATCCTACAGAGACTGCAAATTGCAAGGAGACTATCCAGAAAGCTCTCTCCAACCTTGCCTCAAAAGAAGAAATTCAATTTCATGGAACAGCTGGCTTGGCAGCCCCCTACAGATTCGAAGCCCAAGAAACGCAAGGTAGGGAGCACCCCACTTACTCTTCCATCATCACTACCGTACCCATCACACCTCCCGGACCGCCACCTCCATTGCCCCCACCCTCACCGTAGGGGTTCCCCCACGCCTCCTATGGGGAATGCACCTCCTTTGACTCCGCCGACCATAACTAGACACCAATCGACCTGGTTCTCACAGATGACTTGAGGGAATACTACCATTCTGGACAATTACTGTTAGGATTTCAGCCTCGAATGACACCATTGCGTGTTACAAGGTGATTCAACGGGCAGCCACTTTCCTTAAAGTGTATATGCATGTTCTCCACGAGGAAGATCATGTGTAGGAAGCTGACTCTGTATACACTATACCAAAGGTAGGTATAGTCTGCACAGAGTCCAGTAGAACCCCAAAGGTAGGCAGAGGTAAAGTTAGATAGAACCTTACTCTCTATTTGTGGTAGTGTGGTCGAGGAGTAAAGCAGTATCAGAGTATAGTGTTAAGCATTTGCTGTACACATTCAGTCAGCAAATTAATTCACACACTCAGACTGAACTTCAGACCAATTGTTTTTGTATAAAAATATTATTTTAGTTATTATATTTTCTATAACCAAGCAAGCCTGGTACAGGTAAGCAATAAGTACTTGACAGTAGTAATGCTATTGAAATACAGTTTGAGCGATAATTGTGTATGCACTTTGATTTGGTTTACAGTATGGATGCAGAGAAATGCAATACTTAGTAAATGCAGTACATATATTTAAATAGGCTTTTTAGTAAAATAGCAGGTAAGTAACTTTTGAGATTACTAGGCTTACACAGAGAAGTATACCGTTTTTGCTAGATTATGCAATTTTAAAGAATTTCTTTAGTTTCTCAAACTTCACACTTAAAAACTTTTCACAGAAAAACAGTCAATGTTATCCTATGGAGGAAAATAGTGTTATCGGTTTTGAGGCAAGTATTTGGTAGTGGGAGTTGAGGTTCTGGGGGTAGACTCAGGGGTCCCCCAGGGACAAGTATGCTCTCTGGTTACACCCTCAGCGGCACTAGGGCGGCCGGGTGCAGGGTGCTGTTTCGACATCGGACGCCCTGTTGTTTTCAGTGGAGAACCTCCGCTTTGCAAAAGCACTGCAGGCTGGGAGACGAAGGTCTTCTGGGTGCGACCACCACTTCGAGAGGTAAGTTGGGAAGTTAGGGGTTGGTTAGGCACCGTCGGTTTGGGCACACAAGGCCGTAGGGCGTTGGGTGCAGGGGTGCCTTTTGGGGTCGGATCGTCTTACCAGCTACTGGTCGCGGTTGATACAGCGGTAATTTCACTGTAATTTCTCAATGCAAAACCTCATTTACCTCTAATTTAACGCTGTAAAGGTACTGGACCCTTGTCACTGTATATTACCTTCAGGAGACTTTACATAAACATGAAAAGTCAAAATACAAATATTTAAGCCAATGAAGAGAGTTGGTGAGTATTTTAAAGGTTATATTTTCTTAGTTAAAAGTGAAGTTTTTCTGGCCCTTTATTCATTAGTCAAATATCAGTCAGTCAGTCAAAAACTTTATTTCGATTTGTAAAATCACAAAAGTTAATACATAATACAAAGAGGTGAGAATATTTTTAAAATAATATATAACCAAGTTAAACATACTGGTGTATTACATAAATTTAAATCACTCCTTCCTTTAAAATACATAATTGTACAATAAATACTTAAAAACAACAAAAAAAATACAGACCAGCTAAAAGGTTCACCACAAAAAGGCTGCTTCCTGTAATGATCCTATATCCTTAATTCATATGCAATCAGATTTAGTTAATTTTGAATTCAGACAAAATACATATACGTGAGCAATATTCTGGAGAGAAAGTATAATACATAGAGTATTTACTAGCAGCTCTTCCCGTTTAAGCGAATCACCCACGCCCAGCCCAAGAACTTAGCGACGGCAATCAGAATATACTCTTCAGTGGACGTTTTTAAAATCCTGAAAGCCTCGCTACTTAATCTGGTCCCCAGATTTAGACATACTGGTTTTAACCATCTAGACCTAGGTTTTCTATAGACTGGACAGGCTAACAAAATGTGTTGTCCATCAAAGGGAGGGAGATAGAAGTGTAGATCCATTCAGCTTCCAAGCTTAATGTACAAAAATCAATTGTGGAGAATGGATCACTTGGAACTACGTGGCCAGGGTTTTATTATGCCAAATGACTTTCTAAAAAACCCTTATTTTTCTGGAAGACATAAGAGTGTACAGTATATACAGCACTCACTCAGTGTAATCATCACAGTGATCTCCATTATGTTAGGATTTGTATTTGTAAAGTACAAATTATTAACTCTAAATAGGAGTAAGACATTTCAGATGTAACAGTGTTATGAAGGGTTATTATATATTGAATATCTATATATATCTCTGTTATTCATTTTTTCATCAACGGGTACTATTGGCCCTCAAGTCTGGGAGAGTGGAGCAAAACACCACTTTCAAGTGCTGCACAAGTTGTGTGAGTACAGTCTAACCTTTTAGTCTTGGTTTTGAAGAAAGTCCCGTAGACCCGCTGGGCACAGTGGGACTGAAACATGTCGACCGATCAGTATAGTGGATCCAGTAACTAGATCCTCAACTACACAACTAAAAATTTTAATATTCTTGAATGATCTACTTGAATTAAATCCTTTTTTGAGACCATTCGAAGAATGTTTAAATTTCACTATTTTTCCTTTATTTTTTGAGCACTCCAAATTCTCTGGTCACTACTACGTTACCAGTGGTTACCTCCAGGTGGAGGTAAGCATTTGACTAAAATAACCCTATGATGATGCACTAACGCAACGTATATTAGCGGAGAACCAAGATATGCCGCTTGAGTCCCTACGTGTGTTTATGAGGGTTTTTTAAGAAAGTCATTTGGCATAATAAAACTCTGGCCACGTAGTTCCAAGTGATCCATTCTCCACAATTTATTTTTGTAACAAAATGTGTGCCAGGGGTTAGAACAGAATAGACAGTTGCCACTTTTTGTGCTACATCAGTTGCTAGTAAATACATTAGTAGGGAGTGAACCCACCCTAAACTGGTGATAAAGATTCCTGTCTTTGGGGATAGTAAAGAGATCCCAGTACCCTTCATATTTCGCTTCATGTTTAAGCTCAAGAAAGTCTCTGGACAGAGAGGGGCCCATTAGTGCAGCAAATCGCCTCATAACCAACATATTCCAATATGCTGCCTTAAATTCATTTTTTGATGGAAATACATTATCAGCAGGGGATGCCCATAAATGAGCCATCCCCATATCACAGAGTGGTCTTTACCCGTTTTAGCCACATGATTTTGCTCATACCATCAGCCTCATTAACTTCCATTATGGCCTGGGCATAATGTGAAAGCTCCGGTGTAACCCATAGCCTTCTCCAGTAGGCCACAGGCCTATAATGTGCCACGTCCACAATAGAAAACGGACTCTGGTAATGGAATTCCAATAGTGTCCCCAGTGCCTTGCCAAAAATCTGTTGTCCGATCACCTTGAGTAATGCCATTTTCAGTTTGCAGTTCTCCCTTTCGGCCTTACCAGCGCCCCTCAGGTGTTTACGAAGGTGATGTCTGTGGTCGCAGCTCATCTGTGCAGGTCAGGGGTGTCTGTCTTCTCCAACCTCGACGACTTGTTGTTGAAGGCAGGCTCGCCCCAGGCAGCTGTCACCCACCTCCAGACTGCGGCCGATCTCCTGCATTTGCTGGGGTTTTCCATCAACATGCCAAAGTCCTTCTCAGAAGCTCCCCTTCATCGTAGCGGTTCTGGATTCGACGCAGTTTCGGGTTTATCCTCCCGAACAGCGAGTCCGGGATATTCAGGCTATGATTCCCATCTTTCAGCCTCTATTCCGGGTTTCGGTCAGGATGAGCCTTCGGCTCCTGGGCCTGATGGCCTCCTGCATCCTGCTGGTACAACAGGCCAGATGGCATATGCGGGCTCTGCAGTGAGACCTGAAGTTCCAGTGGACACAGCATCAGGGCAACCTGTCCAATCACGTCCAGATCTCGGTTGGCACTGCACGACAATTGCAGTGGTGGCTCACGAATCGCGATTGGGTCAATGGCAGATCTCTCTGCCTTCCCCAAACGGAACAAACAGTGGTGACGGTTGCGTTCCTCCTGGGATGGGGTGGCCACTTGGGACAGGTGGAGATCAGAGGCCTCTGGTCTCTGGCGGAGTCCCGAATCCATATCAACCTTTTGGAGCTTTGGGCGATCCGACTTGCACTGAAGGCATTCCTTTCCTCTGTCTGGGGAAGTGTGGTGCAGGTGTTCACGGACAACACCACGTCCATGTGGTATTGCAACAAACAGGGCGGGGTGGGGTCCTGGACCCTATGTCAGGAGGCCATGCGCCTCTGGACATGGCTGGAACATCAAGGCATTTACTTGGTGGCTCAACACCTGGCTGGTTCTCTGAACGCCAGTGCAGACTAACTCAGGCGCCGGTGCTTGATGGATCACGAAGGCCGCCTGAACTCTGCTGTGGAGCAAGGTCTCTATCTGCAGTGGGGAGAGCCTTGGTTAGATCTATTCGCCCGAAGAGAACGCGCAATGTCATCAGTTCTGCAAGTTGGAATTTCCAAGACGACACTAGCTTGGTGACGCTATTCGTCACGAGTAGAGTTGCGGTCTATTGTACACCTCTCCGCCTATACCACTTCTGCCCAGAGTGCTGAAGAATATTCGGCGGGACTGGGCCCAAGTCATTCTTGTGGCTCCGGATTGGGCACGAAGATACTGGTATCCCGAGCTACTCAGAGTGGCGATCGATCCCCCGGGAGGATCTTCTGACGCAGCAGGGGACGGTCCTCCAACCGAACCTGCCCAGACAGTGGACAGCTTTCGATCTTCCTCCTGAAGTCTGTAATGTCTTTTTGGCTGCCAGGCGTCCCTCCACGAAAATAGTAAACGCCTGCAGGTGGGACAAGTTTGTGGCATGGTGCACAGCAACGTCTGTGGATCCCCTTTCTGCCCCTCTTTCCGAAGTCCTTCTGTTCCTTCTTTCTTTGTCCCAGCAGGGCTCTGCTCTGGGCACTATCAAAGGTTATCGTTCGGCCATCTCCGCCTTCCTGATCAGCCTTCTCTTTTTAAGTCCCCGGTTGTTAACCTTTTTTGAAAGGCATTACGTACTCATTTCCTCCCGTCCCATTCATCATGCCTCAATGGGACTGAAACATTGTCTTGACATATCTGATGTGCGCTCCCTTCGAGCCCCTTCGTAACTGTCCTTTGCGTCTTCTCACTCTCAAGACAGCTTTCCTTGTAGCTATCACTTCTGCCAGAAGAGTGAGTGAGCTCCAGGCTCTTTCTTCTAAACCTCCTTTCCTTTCCTTTCTTCCGGACAAGGTGGTTCTGAGGAACTGTCCTTCTTTCTTACCAAAGGTCGTCACACCCTTCCACATCGGGCAGACCTTCACTTTGCCCACCTTCTTTCCACCTCCACATCCTTCCAAAGAGGAAGAGAGGCTCCACGGTCTGGACCCAAAAAGTGCGCTCTCCTTCTACCTGAGCCGCTCACAACAGTTCCGGGTGGATGACCAGCTCTTTGTTGGCTACGTTGGCACCAAAAAAGGTCGGGCCGTGCACAAACGGACCATCTCTCGCTAGGTCGTTCTCTGCATCAAGGCCTGTTACTTGTTGGCTAAGAAGGAGCCTCCTGTGGGGCTGCGTGCCCATTCCACCAGGGCTACTGCAGCAACTACTGCCTTGGGACGCGGCATTCCCTTGCAGGTCATTTGTCAGTGTGAGAAAGTGCCATCTTTCTTGCATAGGTATGCCCCCACTATTTGCTGATGTGCTTTGACTGAGTGTGCCTTGGGCACCTGCCAACCAGGTGACCAGGTCCTGTGTTCCTTCCCTAAAACTGTGTTGAAACCAAAACCCAATTGGCATCTCTGGCCACCTGTCAGCCCCTAGTAAATGGGACCCTAGGTACCCAGGGCATGGTGACCAGAGAAGACCCCTAAGGGCTGCAGCACTCATTTTGCCACCTTTAGGGGCCCTGTACCCTGACACCCACCCACTGCCTTTGCAGGCTGAGTGTCTAAGTACAGACCTAAGAGTCGACATGGCACACATCCCTGTGTGACATGCCCACAAGACCCACTGTCCTGGCATATATCAGCCACCCCTCTAGCTGGGTGCCCTATGCCAGTGGTATGGGCACAGGTGCATGAGCCCTGTGCCCCGTACCCCTACAGTACCCAGGGCCATTCCTGGGCACTGTAAGTGCAGTGATGCCATTACAAGTATATGGTGCTGGGAGGTTGTCATTACGAACTCCACAGCACCATAATGGCTACACTGAAGACTGACAAGTTTGATATCAAACTTCTCAGCACATTAAACCCACACCGATGCCAGTGTGGGATTCAATGTAAAATGTACTACAGAGGGCATCTTAGAGATGCCCCCTGTAACCTAACCTACAATCCACGTCTTGTCTGAGAGGCTGACTAGGCTGCCACACAGCAGACATGTTGCTGGACCCCTGGGTGGAGAGCCCTCGCTCTCCTGGGCATGCACCAATGCACATCCTTGGACGAGGTGCCAAGCCTCCCCCCCCAGGATGGGCAGAGGAAGCTTCAAAGGCATTCCGCCTTTGTGAGCTTCTCCAGACCATTTGCTGTACTCAGCAACTGGCCCCCACCAGTTATGACCCCCCACTCTGGCGGGAAGACTGGCGGGAAACCCTACGTCAGGAGGGGTGGGGGTGTGCCAACTCCACCCCTCGGGTGGGAGAGGTGAGGTGAAGCACGACCTCGGGCTCCGGCCATCTTGAAGATGGGGAGCCCTGCCAAATCACAGCTAGGCTCCTGCCCCCCTCCCACAGGAGAGGAGCAGGCTAGGGGGTGTACCCACCCCAGGACAGGGTACCATTGGTCCCTGCCCTTGCCCTACCTGTAACACCCCTAAATGTAGTATTTAGGGGCACCCAGAACCTTCCTTCCTCAAATCCCGATTGCAACAACAAGAAGACCAAGAAACAAGAAGACCTGCCGTGCAGCTGCTATCAAAAGGACGACGCCCACTGACTTTGCCCCAGAACCCTACAGGCCTGTTGATCCTTGAACCTGCTCCTGCGAAACTCCGGCGTCTCCAGCGGACAGCAACCTCGCCAACCACGGAGGACCTGTCTGCCTTGAACCTTCCACAAGACTGGGACACCCACGAGCAGTGGTTCTGCTCCAACAGCAATACCCCTGGTGCCAGCCAGAAACTGCGAATCCAGTCCACTCTTCACCCGTCATGCCCGGCCTGCCTGTGCCTGAGTGATCCAAGACCAGGACCTTAACTCTACCAGTCGAGTACTTACCTAAATGCTGATAACTCACTTTCCTTCCATAGGTTAACATTGACTGGTTTTCACTTGAAATTTCTTCTAAGTGTGGAGTTTTGAAACTTTAAAATATTCATCTAAAATCAGCCGAATAACGAATTCCGAAATACTCACCTGTGATCAGGAGAGAAGCCAGTATTGTACCTTTTAGCCCAGTACTGAACCACAAAAGTAATCCTAACTGTACTTAACAGTAACTTGAACTTTCTTCCATAGGAATCCATTGACAGTTTTTCTCTGAAATTTCTTCTAAGTGTCGATTTTTGCAAACTAGAAATATTCCTTAAAAATCATACCAAATACATAAACGTAATTACTTACCTGTCTTGGGTAGAGATCCCAGTGCTGAAGTTAGGAGTCCAGTACTGGGTTACAGAAGTAACAAGAACCTACTTTACCTGCGACTTGAATTTCCTCCCCTAGGATAACATTGGAGGGTATTCACTGAAAAGTTTCTAAGTGTCAACTTTGAAAATACATTTATATTCTTTAAAAATCACAACTGTAACCAAAACGCTTTTACTTAACTGTTTACAGCTTATGTCCCGGGACCGAATCCAGGATCCAGTCCTGTGGTTAGAGAAGTAATCCTTAAAGTAATCAACTGCATCTGTGTAGAAAAACCTATTGAGCTCAGTGTTACATTGTTTGAAATTGTGTTGCCCGTTGCAACCACTGTAGCTATTCTCACAATGTCTATTGCCTTTTTGCAAAGTGATTACCTAAAGTCACTCATATTGAGAAAAGTATATTTTGATACCTGTAGGTTCTAAAATAAAACAACCATATCTTTTGATATGAAACAATTGGCCTAGAGTTCATTTATTGAGTGTGTGAAACCTTCTTTTGACTGAGTGTGTACAACAAATGCTTTACACTGTCCTCTGATACTGCCTTACTGCTCAACTAAGCTACCACTTTAGAGAGTAAGGTCCTATCTGACTTTAACCTCTGTTATTCCTCTGGAGACTGGGGACTCTATACACACTGTACCTTAGATTTGTCCAGTATATATAGAGCCACTTTCTTACAATCAGGCAGCTACGTGGGCCTCGCTGCACACGTTTACCAAGCATTACTGCCTTGACAGTCCAGTCCGGAGAGACAGCTTCTTTAGCCGTTCTGTTCTCTGTGACTTTCTGGTGCAGAGGTAGGTAGGCCCAATGTTATCCAATGAGGGAAAGGGGGCCTTTGGTTGGTGGCTGCTGGCTGCTGGCTAGCAGGCCACGCGGCTCTGGGCTCCTGGTCACTTGCTCTGGGCAAGGGGGGAAGTAGGATAGGGCTAAGAGGTCACAGCCAGCGGCACTCTGGCGGCTGGGTGCAGAGTGCTTTTGGGCCGTCGGGCACTCAATGTTATCCAATGAGGATCTTGAAAAAGGAACAAAGGCTGCAGGCTCGGGGACGGTGACTCTCCAGGGGCGACCAGCACTTCGAGAGGTAAGTTGGGATGATGGAGCACAGGTAAGTACCCCAAAGGGCAGCCCAGGGGGCCGCGGGGCGCCGGGTGCAGGGGTGTCTTTGGGGGCGGAAAAGCTTACCCTCTGCTAGTCGCGGTTGGGGTGGTCCCTGGTTCTGAGTCTGCAGGCGTCGGCTGGTTCGTCGAGGAGGGTCTTTGGGCACTGGACTTCGGGTCCCAGTTGCCGGGGGGATGTCCTTGTGGTCTTGGTTCGGGTTGGCCCGGCCCGGGCTCGGCTGGTGTAGAGTGGGCTGGTCCGGCGCTTCCTGGTGAGCACCAGGTGGGGTGTTGCAGCAGAGCCTCTGCTGATGGGAGTCCCAATCTTCGAGAGGGTCAAGGCAGGTAGGTCCTCTGGGTGTCCCAAGGTTGCTGTCCGCGGAGGTCACCGGGATTAGGTAGGAGCAGGTTCCAGGATCAACAGGCCGGTAGGGCTGGGGCCAAGTCAATTGGTGTTGTCCTGTTGTTAGCAGCTAAACGGCGGGTCTTCTTCTTCTTGATCTTCTTTCTTTTTTTGATATCGGGATCTGAGGAAGGAAGGTTCAGGGAGCCCCTAAATACTAAATTTAGGGGCGTTACAGGTAGGGCAGGGGCAGGGACAAATGGGTCCCTGTCCTGGGGTGAGGACACCTCCTAGCCTGCTCCTCTCCTGTGGGAGGGGGGCAGGAGCCTAGCTGGGATTGGGCAGGGCTCCCCATCTACAAGATGGCCGGAGCCCGGGGTCGTGCTTCACCTCGCCTCCTCAACCTGAGGGGTGGAGTTGGCAAAGGTTGGCACACCCTCCTTCCTGACGTAGTTTTTCCCGCCAGTCTTCCCGCCAGAGTGGGGGTAGAATGGGTGGGGGGCCAGTTGCTGGGTACAGCAAATGGTCTGGAGAAGCTCTCAGAGGCGGTATGCCTTTGAAGCTTCCCCCTGTCCATCCTGGGGGAGGAGACATAGCACCTCGCCCGGGATGTGCATTGTTGCAGGCCCAGGAGAAGCGGGGGGCTCTCCACCCAGGGGTCCAGCAACGTGTCTGCTGTGTGGCAGCCTCTGCAGCCACTCAGCCCAGACGTGGATTGTAGGTTCGGGTTTTGGAGGGCATCTCCAAGATGCCTTCTCGTGCATCTTACACTAAATCCCACACTGGCATCAGTGCAGGTTTAATGTGCTGAGACGTTTGGTACCAAACTTGTCAGTCTTCAGTGTAGCCATTATGGTGCTGTGGAGTTCGTAATGACAACCTCCCAGCACCATATACTCTTAAATGGCATCACTGCACTTACAGTGCCCAGGAATGGCCCTGGGTACTGTAGGGGCACAGGGCTCATGCACCTGTGCCCTCACCTCTGGCATAGGGCACTCAGCTAGAGGGGTGACTGAAGGTTGCCAGGGCAGTGGGGTCTGTGGGCATGGCACACAGGGATGTGTCAGAAAAGGGGGTGGTGATGAACAGAGTGTCTGAATTAAGCAGACCACTCTTACCCAGTCCAAAGATCAGGGCTTGATCCATCACCGTTATTTATCTCACTGCCCCATCCCAGCTCAGAACCTGGCTATATGCAAATTAGTCTGTCCCTGGCCCAGTGCATCATGGGAACAGGGCAGACCAAACTACCAAGCCAATTCTTCACCAGAAAGGAGACAAGCTACCGGGGACCGGTTTCTGGCATTTCAGCCTCTTCGGCCCGGCTTGCTTGAATCCTGATGGAGCAGTGAGAAAGGGACTCATGTCTGAGTATACCCTGCCACACCTATAGTGGCCAAAAACGATTCAGAAAAGGGGGTGGTGATGAACAGAGTGTCTGAATTAAGCAGACCACTCTTACCCAGTCCAAAGATCAGGGCTTGATCCATCACCGTTATTTATCTCACTGCCCCATCCCAGCTCAGAACCTGGCTATATGCAAATTAGTCTGTCCCTGGCCCAGTGCATCATGGGAACAGGGCAGACCAAACTGCCAAGCCAATTCTTCACCAGAAAGGAGACAAGCTACCGGGGACCGGTTTCTGGCATTTCAGCCTCTTCGGCCCGGCTTGGCATAAACCGGTCCCCGGAAGCTTGTTTCCTTCCCAGTGTAAGAATTGGCTTTTGTAGTCTGGTCTGCCCTGTTCCCATGATGCACTGGGCCAGGGACAGACTAATTTGCATACAGCCAGGTTCTGAAACTGGGATGGTGCAATGAGCTAAAAAACGGTGTTGGATCTAGCCCTGATCTCTTGACTGGGTGAGAGTACTCTGCTTAATTCAGAGACTCTGTCCATCACCACCCCTTGTTGTAAATAATTTTGTCCACCCTTAGCGTGGAAGGGTATACTCAGATGTGAGTCCCTTGCTCATTGCACCATCAGGATTCAAGCAAGCCGGGCCGAAGACGCCTGAAATGGCAGAAACAGGTCCCCGGAAGCTTGTTTCCTTCCCAGTGTAAGAATTGGCTTTTGTAGTCTGGTCTGCCCTGTTCCCACGATGCACTGGGCCAGGGACAGACTAATTTGCATACAGCCAGGTTCTGAAACTGGGATGGTGCAATGAGCTAAAAAACGGTGTTGGATCTAGCCCTGATCTCTTGACTGGGTGAGAGTACTCTGCTTAATTCAGAGACTCTGTCCATCACCACCCCTTGTTGTAAATAATTTTGTCCACCCTAAGCGTGGAAGGGTATACTCAGATGTGAGTCCCTTGCTCATTGCACCATCAGGATTCAAGCAAGCCGGGCCGAAGACCCCTGAAATGGCAGAAACCGGTCCCCGGAAGCTTGTTTCCTTCCCAGTGTAAGAATTGGCTTTTGTAGTCTGGTCTGCCCTGTTCCCACGATGCACTGGGCCAGGGACAGACTAATTTGCATACAGCCAGGTTCTGAAACTGGGATGGTGCAATGAGCTAAAAAACGGTGTTGGATCTAGCCCTGATCTCTTGACTGGGTGAGAGTACTCTGCTTAATTCAGAGACTCTGTCCATCACCACCCCTTGTTGTAAATAATTTTGTCCACCCTAAGCGTGGAAGGGTATACTCCGATGTGAGTCCCTTGCTCATTGCACCATCAGGATTCAAGCAAGCCGGGCCGAAGACGCCTGAAATGGCAGAAACCGGTCCCCGGAAGCTTGTTTCCTTCCCAGTGTAAGAATTGGCTTTTGTAGTCTGGTCTGCCCTGTTCCCACGATGCACTGGGCCAGGGACAGACTAATTTGCATACAGCCAGGTTCTGAAACTGGGATGGTGCAATGAGCTAAAAAACGGTGTTGGATCTAGCCCTGATCTCTTGACTGGGTGAGAGTACTCTGCTTAATTCAGAGACTCTGTCCATCACCACCCCTTGTTGTAAATAATTTTGTCCACCCTAAGCGTGGAAGGGTATACTCAGATGTGAGTCCCTTGCTCATTGCACCATCAGGATTCAAGCAAGCCGGGCCGAAGACGCCTGAAATGGCAGAAACCGGTCCCCGGAAGCTTGTTTCCTTCCCAGTGTAAGAATTGGCTTTTGTAGTCTGGTCTGCCCTGTTCCCACGATGCACTGGGCCAGGGACAGACTAATTTGCATACAGCCAGGTTCTGAAACTGGGATGGTGCAATGAGCTGAAAAACGGTGTTGGATCTAGCCCTGATCTCTTGACTGGGTGAGAGTACTCTGCTTAATTCAGAGACTCTGTCCATCACCACCCCTTGTTGTAAATAATTTTGTCCACCCTAAGCGTGGAAGGGTATACTCAGATGTGAGTCCCTTGCTCATTGCACCATCAGGATTCAAGCAAGCCGGGCCGAAGACGCCTGAAATGGCAGAAACCGGTCCCCGGAAGCTTGTTTCCTTCCCAGTGTAAGAATTGGCTTTTGTAGTCTGGTCTGCCCTGTTCCCACGATGCACTGGGCCAGGGACAGACTAATTTGCATACAGCCAGGTTCTGAAACTGGAATGGTGCAATGAGCTAAAAAACGGTGTTGGATCTAGCCCTGATCTCTTGACTGGGTGAGAGTACTCTGCTTAATTCAGAGACTCTGTCCATCACCACCCCTTGTTGTAAACACAGGGATGTGTGCCATGTCGATTCTCGTTTTAGTTCTGTACTTAGGCACTCAGCCTGCAAAGGCAGTGTGTGTGTGCCAGGGTACAGGGCCCCTGAGGGTGGCACAATAAGTGCTGCAGCCCTCAGGGGTCTTCTCTGGTCACCGTGCCCTGGGTACCTAGGGTACCATTTACTGGGGGCTGACAGGTGGCCAGAGATGCCAATTGGGTATTTTGTTTCAGCATAGCTTATCTTTTTAGGGAAGGAACACAGGCCCTGGGAACCTGATCGGCAGGGAGTCTTCATTGTTTAAGTGGAAGAACCTGGAAAGTCCATCTGCATTGGCATGGGCAGTCCCTGGTTGGTGTTCCACTTCAAAGTCCATACCCTGTAGGGAGATAGACCATCTCAGTAGTTTTGGATTTTCCCCTTTCATCTGCATTAGCCATCGGAGAGGTCTGTGGTCAGTTTGAACCAGGAAGTGAGTCCCAAACAGGTAGGGCCTCAACTTCTTCAGGGACCAAACCACAGCAAAGGCCTCCCTCTCAATGGCACTCCAATGCTGCTCTCTGGGGAGTAGCCTCCTGCTTATAAAAGCAACAGGTTGGTCTTGGCCTTCCTCATTGATCTGAGACGACTGTTCCTACCCCCAGCTCTGAGGCATCAGTCTGCACTATGAACTGCTTGGAGTAGTCTGGGGCTTTTAGAATGGGTGCTGAGCACATTGCCTCTTTCAGGGTGGCAAAAGCCTTTTGGCAGCTAACAGTCCAGTTCACTTTCTTGGGCATTTTATTGGAGGTGAGTTCTGTGAGGGGAGTCCCAATAGATCCATATCCCTTCACAAACTGTCTGTAATATCCAGTCAAGCCAAGTAATGCCATGACTTGAGTCTGGGTGGTTGGAGCTGCCCAGCCCAGGATGCTCTGGATCTTGGGCTGTAAGGGTTGGACCTGGCCTCCACCAACAAGGTGGCTCAAGTACACCACAGTGCCCTGCCCTATCTGGCATTTGGATGCCTTGATAGTCAGTCCTGCAGATTGCAGGGCTTGTAGAACCTTTCCAAGGTGGATCAAGTGATCCTACCAGGTGGAGCTAAAGACCGCAATATCCTCAAGGTAGGCTGCACTGAAGTATTCCAACCCAGTCAGGACTTGGTTCACCAACCTCTGGAAGGTGGCAGGGGCATTCTTTAACCCAAAAGGCATCACAGTAAACTGATAGTGCCCATCAGGGGTGGAGAATGCGGTCATCTCTTTGGCTCCTGGGGTCATGCCAATTTGCCAGTACCCTGCAGTCAAGTCAAAGGTGCTGAGGAATTTGGCTGCCCCTAGTTTGTCTATCAACTCATCTGCTCCTCGAATGGTGGTGAGCATCTGTCTTGGTGACAGAGTTGAGCCCTCTATAGTACACACAGAACCTCATCTATCTCTTTCCCCCTGTTGATAAGGTTTGGGGACTAGAACCACTGGGCTGGCCCAGGGGCTCTCAGAGGGTTCAATCTCCCCTAGCTCCAGCATCTTGCTGACTTCAGCTTTGATGCTTTCCTTGACTTGACTTGGTCTGATTGTCTATAGATTTTGTTTTTGACAGGGTTACTGTCACCAGTGTCCACATTATGGGTACACCAGCTGGTCAGACCAGGGGTCAAGGAAAAGATGCTAGCACACTGCTGCAAGACTTGCTTGCAGTCAGCCTGCTGTTGGGGAGTGAGGGTGTCTGAAAAGACTACTCCATCCACTGACCCATCTTTTGGGGTGGCAGAGAGGAGATCAGGGAGAGGTTCACTCTCTGCTTCCTGTTCCTCATCAGTCACCATCAGCATGGAGAGGTCAGCCCTGTCATTGTAGAGTTTGAGGCGGTTCACATGGATAACCCTTTTGGGTGTCCTGCTGGTGCCCAGGTCCACTAAGTAAGTGACCTCAGTCTTCTTCTTCAGGATAGGGTAAGGGCACTCCATCTGTCTTGGAGAGCCCTTGGTGCCACTGGCTCCAAAACCCAAACCTGTTGCCCAGGTTGAAATTCAACCATGGCAGCTTTTTGGTCATACCAGTGCTTCTGCAGCTCCTGGCTGGCCTCAAGATTTTTGTATGCCTTATCCATTTACTCTGCCATTCTGGACCTTAGGCCAAGCACATAGTCCACAATGTCCTGTTTGGGTTCTTGGAGAGTCCTCTCCCAACCCTCCTTTACAAGACAGTGGTCCTCTTACAGGATGACCAAACAGAAGTTCAAAGGGTGAAAACCCCACTCCCTTCTGTGGCACTTCCCTATAAGCGAAAAGCAGGCATGGCAACCGGACATCCCATCTCCTTTTGAGTTTTTCAGGGAGCCCCATGATCATACCTTTCAATGTCTTGTTGAACCTTTCTACAAGACCATTGGTTTGTGGGTGGTATGGGGTAGTGAACTTGTACTGCACCCCACACTCAGACAGACAGACAGACAGACTAACTTTATTCGGCTTACTCAAAAGCCATACAAAGGAAAATAAAATAAGTTTCATATAAAATTTTCCTATTTACACAGGAAACATTAAATGAATAACAATATAACATACAATTAAAAAAGTATATCATTTGCACACAAGTGTAGAATAGTAAAAAACATTATACTCTAAAACTAATCTTGACAAACGGCTTTCGCCCTTGAGGCAGCTACCAGAAAACTAGCAATGCAAAAAGTAAAGTGGGGGTTAGGTAATAATTGTAGATAGAGCAAAGCTGGTCTCACTTGAGTGAAGCCGGCCTTTTTGAGTATAGGCAACAAATATTTTTTCCTTGGCTCTGAAAACAACCCGCAAAACATAACAAAGTGCATCGTATCCTGCACTGAGAACTGGTCGCAGCTAAAGGGCAAAGCTAGTTCTGGCTTCTGCCAATTTTTAAAAGAACCTAAATAAAAATGTAACAAATTAAATCTAAATTTGGTTAAAAGAAACCTATGGAAGGGGATTGTTACAAAGCCAAGGTAGGGTGCAAGTGATATCGAATTAACCAATAAACAATGGTCCCTCACTGCCGGTTTTACCAATTCATGTTCTTCACGGCATGCTTCCTTCCTTTCCAAAAAGGACTTTTTCACAAATTCAATGTCTTGGATCTTAATATTCTCAGGGGAGGTAAAAAGATCCGGACGGCCTAGATCTGAAAATGCCCTGGTCAAATAAGCCACCCAAGGGATCTTGTTGGATCTGTCCAAAGACAGCACGTCAGACATGATCTTGTGGTTCAGTGGGAGTTCTTCATTCATCCACATTTTCAGCCAAAGGATCAAGGGGGCCATACTCCGCTTATCAGAAAGAAACTGTAGGCCCACTTCTTTGTGGATCGAATAAGTTGGGGTCGACTGGGGAACAGAGAGTAGGGTTCTAATAAATCTATTCTCCGCTCTTTGAATTGGTTCCACATTTACATAGCCCCACAATGCGGACCCATATAAGGCAATGGCTACAGATTTACTGTTATAGATTTTTAATATAGCTTCCATAGGCCTAGCCCCTAGCCTGCCGGCGAAGCCCAGGAGCGCTGAAGATGATCTGATAACAGCCAACCTCTTAGCTCTTACCTGCGGACCCCAGGACCCTTTCTGGTCGAACAATACACCTAAATAAGGGAATGTAGATACCCTAGAGACTGTGTCCCCCCCTGCATGTGAATGTTTTGTTTCTCTTCTTACGACACTCTCGACCCACCACCATTGTGTGTGACTTGGTTACGTTTATCTTAAGATCCAGTTGCTCCATAAACGAACCAAAGGCATTCAGAAGGCACTGGAGGCCAACACCCGTGCGGGCAATCAGCACGGCGTTGTCCGCGTATAGGAGCGCCGGGATCTTAATTGCTCCCACACGCGGGACGTCGGCTTCCTGCCCCTCCAGATGTGCGCCTAGGCCGTTAATATAGATGGTGAAGAGCAAGGGGGCTAAAATACAGCCCTGCCGCACCCCCCTTAATGATCTAAAGGGAGTGGTACACCTGCCCTCATTTGTCACGCGTACGCTAGAAGAGAGATCTTGATGCAGGGTAGCTATAAAGGTGACCAATGCCTCATCAATACCCATCTCTAACAAGATGGCCCACAACTTCGTCCGGTTGACTAGGTCAAAAGCCGAGGAGAGGTCCATAAATGCAAGATATACGGACCCCTCCTTGGCCACAGTATATTTGGAGATGAGCAGATGTAAATTAATGCACTGTTCAATGGTGCCCTTTCTTTCCCTAAAGCCATATTGAATTTCAGCCAACCCACCACAGTACTCAACATTTTCCCTCAGCCTGGTTAAAAGAACTCTACCTAAAATTTTTACTGACGAGTCCAAAAGGGATATAGGCCTATAACAGGCTGGATCATCCCGCAAACCTTTTTTAAAAATTGGAACAATGGTAGAGGTGTCCCAAGAAGCAGGTGCAGGATTACCATTAACAGCGTTAAACACGTTTGCCAAAACTTCAGCCCACAGTTTTGGTGAATACATGAAAAAGTCAGCAGGCACACCGTCAGGGCCAGGTGCCTTGTGCTTTTTAGTGGCCAGGATGGCTTTTTCCACCTCATTTCGGTTAAAAAAGATGGGGTGGATAACTGAGGTTTTCAACGGTACATCATTTGTCGCATCAACAGTATCCCCATAGACATTTTTAAAGTGTGACAGCCATTTTTCATCGGGGACAACACAGTCCATAGATTCGTTGCTGTCATCCGGAAAAAAAGGCTGTTTAATAATCTCCCAGAATTTTTTACTATCTTTCAGGACTGCCACCGAGAGGAGACTGTCCCATGCTTCTTGTTTAATAGTATCCTTTCGTTTTTTGACAGCTAGCTTATAGATCTTCCTAAGTCTGGTGATCTCACTTTTTACCCTAGAGGTATTTTTTAGGGCTACCAGCAGTAATCTGTGTGCTTGGGAGCATGCTGAGTCAAACCAACGCTTAATTCCTGGGGTACCTTTTTTTGTCTTTGCTATAAGATCCTGTGATACCTGCCCGCATATTCCCTCAAATGCCTCAACAATTTCTTGGCCCTGGGCACAAGGGTTTTACAAATCTCAACCTGGTCCTTAATTTTAACATAGTTTTCTGCGTAGAATATCTCCGGTACCACCTTAGCCCACTTCAAGCGTCTACCTTGATCAGAGCGTGGGCAGGCCTTATTATCAGCGGAGATGGACCCATATGCCCTCCCCACGCTACTTCTAATTCTACCGGGTTATGATCGCTAAGGTGTGATTGTACTGTGCGATAAGAGATAGCCCGGTTTAAGATTCCCAAGGACATAAATATGTAATCTATAATTGTGCCCTGGGAAATGCCAGTAAAGGTTGGCAGTCTAGTGCCACCATCTGGTTCATGCAGATCAAAGTTAGCAAGAAGATCTTCCAACTCCTCTCCCTCTGCAGTGTGTTCAAAATGGGGTCCCTCTAAGCCATCATCCCGTTCCGTGCTACTTTTCATGCAAATTAGGTTGCACGGATGAATATTAAAATCACCTAATAAAATGTATTCAGTATCGAACTTAGTATTCTGACTGACCAAATTTAAAATATTATCTAGATCAGTGATGTTTCGACCTCTATGGTCGCAATTCCCTGAATTATAAAAATTTATGAAGATAGTCCTGCTGATGTTATTAGTCACTCTTTCTACCATCAGAATGTTTGGCGAGTTGGTACTAATCTGCCTACAGCTACCCTTTAAGTCTAATGAGAACAAAATTAGCAAGCCTCCCTTTGCCCTCCCCATACGACTGGGAACAGCTGCTTTAGTAAAACTGATAAACCCGTCCCACCAAAGGTTGGCAGAAATATCCCAGGTTTCCTGGAGGGCGATAATATGGTGACCTAAAACAAAATTTGACCATGACTTATCCTGTCGCTTACCGTTTAGCCCTGCTATATTCCAACTTATCAACTTGCACGGGTCTCTGGGTATCTTAGGATCAGAATACCACACCGATACCCCTGCGTTATTATGTGATAGTTGAGTTGGTTCATTAGGACCTGCTTTCAATAGACTCTGTGGCTTGTCTCCAGCAATGCACTGATTCACGCTGTGCTCAGGCAAATATGACATAGGAGGGTGGTCATATCTAGGTATGATTTGTTCTCCCTGCCCCATCTGAGAGATAAGCTTGTTAGGATATAATCCATTACTGTGTGGGCTATTCCGATCTAATTGTTGGATTAAATCATTATTTCCCGGATTAGTAACCTCTGTATGTCAGTCGCAGTCATTTAAGTTAGACAAGACTCCGTACCTGTTCCCTGTTCCAAAACCCCAATCAAAAGGGGTAGCCGCCTGACCCCAACCATTCACTGCTGTATTCCACATGGGCTGTGGAGTGTTGGGGCGCATCAAAAACTGTTCATTTCCTGGCCTAGCCATAAAGCTGTGTCCATGTCCTCTATTATCAAATCCTGGGGTACTTGCTCCCCACCTGTTTGTATTGGGCCAATTTGGTCCCGGGGTTCTGGCCGTTGGCCCAAGCGGGAAGTTATATTGCCCTGTCCCATGACCAATCATCGAGTGTGGACGGTCGTTGTTAAATCTAAATCTACTTTCCCCACCCCAGTAAGTGGCTCTTGCGTACCTTCTAGGCCTGGGAATATTGGGGGAAGTCACATTTTGATTTTTGTTATAAAAGAATTTCAGGGTAAGGGGAATTATGGAACCGCTTCTACGTTGAGGTGGGAAGATGTTAGCAAGGATATTTGGGAGTACTTCTGCGCTGGCAAAATTCAAAACTACGCAGTCCCCTTTAAATTTCTGTGGCTTATTCCCAATCCACGGTACCCTCCTTGTCGTGACAATTTCCCCCGCTAGCTGGTCAACTCCCTGAGATGCCATATACATATTATTGGTAAGCCAGTGTAGAGCTTTGTCTTTTAGTCCTTGGGAAGTTTCTTTTTGCTCAGGAGGTAGGACAGGAACGTTCGCCAATACTAGAACTAGGGGTGAGGCTGCCATAATAAATTGTATTGAATCCTCCCCTAAGTTCAATGGTGCTGGCACAGCAGGTGGTAAAGTTGGCGACTCTCTTATTACAACCTGGCTGGGCTCAGATGATGATAATAACTGCCCTGCCAGAGTGGGCTGTGATTGGCCTTCCATGAGGCATGTATCAGGACCTGTGCCCACCTCTACTGTAACTACTGGTTTCATAACATGGATGGCTAAATTATCCAAATCATTGACCAGCTTAGTTTGCGACCCGCCCATCTTTTTCACTTCTGCTGTTAGTTTGTCTATTTTCCCAATGAGTGGCTTGATAATGGTCCTAATTTTAATATCTATCATTTCCGAGATCCTATGAAATAGGTCGTCGTCAATGATTTGCCTAAACTCTTCTGGGTCTTCATGCTCCACATTTTTCCCTTTATGTCTAGGTTGTGGGGTAGGCTTTTTCTCTCCTGTCTGCTTGGCCCCACGTTTAGCTTGAGACTTTCTGCAGTTTCTCACTGGCCGGGCAGCAGGCGACGAAGGTGAGGGAACCTCCGCTGCGATATTGTGCTGTTGCTCGGAGTCAGACACTACATGTAATGAGAGGTCAATTAACAGGTCAGAACTTTCTACGACGTTACTGATGTCTTGGGAATTGGTGTCGAGAATAAAGGTCGTGGGATCAGATGGTCGAGTCCCAGACAATTGTACATCAGGGGCAGGACTCAGTGGGCGCAAAATTGGAGATTGACTCAAACCTAGGGATTCCCTTCTCTCGTTATTTTTTTTCTTAACCAATTGGACTAGGAAAGAATCTAAAGTGTTAAGTGGTTCTAAAGTCACAGGGGCCGGTTTTCTAGGCATGTTTATGGGGTTCAAAAATACTAACAAGGGTCGAGGGTGGCACTCAATAGGTTGGATAATATAATAAAGCTAGGTCACGGTGTTAACAAAGCTAAAAGATGAATCAAAGCAGAACTATACAACAATAAACAGTTTCGATTGTTCCACAAAAACCTGCTTTAGTTCAGATATGCAAGGCTAAGGCCTTTTCCTTTTGTCAGTGAAATCAGTAACAGTCAATGTCCATAGGCCTAAACGATTTCCTCGTTTAACACAGTACCTTTACTCTTCCACAATGCGGTGTTAGAGAGGTGGCCCAGCCCGGCCTCCTTCGGCCCCGGACGGCCACAGACGGTCCCGCCCTTGTCCCGGGCTTGTCCCGGGCGCGCTCCCGCGCAGCGGTCTGTTACTCCTTTTCTCAAAAAGTAGGGAAGAGATTATGGGCGGGGGGGGCGGGGCCAGCAGGGAGAGCAGCCCAGGTGTGTCGGATCGGGCTCGCAGGGACTCCTGGTAGAGTGAGTCCCTGCCTCCTTGCTCGCAGCCCTGCCGGCAGCTCCGCTCACCCCAAGACAGCAGCTCCTGTTGAAATCCGGGCAAAGACCCTGTGTGTCGCTGCGGGACCCGCGAAGCGGGTCCGGCGAGGTCTTCCGGCGCACACAGGACACAGCAATCAGCGACCAAGGGAAATGTCGCACCAGTTCAGAGGCAGCAGTGGTGGTAGCAGTGTCGGTAATTCCACAGCAAAAGGTAGATGGTTCCCGCTACAACCAGCGTCTCGCTCGCCTTTCACTCCGTGGGCGGGGGGGCGGGGCCAGCAGGGAGAGCAGCCCAGATGTGTCGGATCGGGCTCGCAGGGACTCCTGGTAGAGTGAGTCACTGCCTCCTTGCTCGCAGCCCTGCCGGCAGCTCCGCTCACCCCAAGACAGCAGCTCCTGTTGAAATCCGGGCAAAGACCCTGTGTGGCGCTGCGGGACCCGCGAAGCGGGTCCGGCGAGGTCTTCCGGCGCACACAGGACACAGCAATCCGCGACCAAGGGAAATGTCGCAGCAGTGGTGGTAGCAGTGTCGGTAATTCCACAGCAAAAGGTAGATGGTTCCCGCTACAACCAGCGTCTCGCTCGCCTTTCACTCCGTGGGCGGGGGGGCGGGGCCAGCAGGGAGAGCAGCCCAGGTGTGTCGGATCGGGCTCGCAGGGACTCCTGGTAGAGTGAGTCCCTGCCTCCTTGCTCGCAGCCCTGCCGGCAGCTCCGCTCACCCCAAGACAGCAGCTCCTGTTGAAATCCGGGCGAAGCGGGTCCGGCGAGGTCTTCCGGCGCACACAGGACACAGCAATCAGCGACCAAGGGAAATGTCGCACCAGTTCAGAGGCAGCAGTGGTGGTAGCAGTGTCGGTAATTCCACAGCAACAGGTAGATGGTTCCCCCCACACCCCACACTCCTTCCACATGTGTTTCAGGTAAGCAGACATGATGTTGGTACCTCTGTCTGAAACCACCTCCTTAGGAAACCCTACCCTGGTGAAGACACCTAGGAGGACCTTGGCTACTGCAGGAGCTGTAGTAACCCTAAGGTGAATTGCCTCAGGGTACCTAGTAGCATGGTCCACTACTACTAGAATTAATTTGTTCCCTGAGGCTGTGGGAGTTTCAAGTGGACCCACAATGTCCACACCTACCCTTTCAAAGAGCACCCCCACCACTGGCAGTGGTATCAGGGGGGCCTTTGGCTTACCACCTGCCTTGCCACTGGCCTGACAGGTAACACAGGAGCTCACGAACTCCTTCACTTTTTGGTTCATCTGGGGCCAGTAAAAGTGGCTAACCAACCTTTTCCAAGTTTTGGTTTGCCCCAGGTGTCCAGCTAGGGGGATGTCATGAGCTAAAGTTAGGAGGAGCTCCCTGTACTTCTGTGGCACTACCACTCTCCTGGTAGCTCCAGGATTGGGGTTTCTCGCCTCAGCATACAGTAATCCCTCTTCCCAATAAGCGCTGTGGGTACCACTGACATCTCCCTTGGCTTCTGCAGCTGCTTACTGCCTCAGGCTTTCAAGAGTGGGGCAGTCTCGCTGACCCTGGCACAGCTCTTCCCTAGTGGGTCCCCCTGGGCCCAGGACTCCAGCCTGGTAAGGCTCAAGCTCCATAGGCTCAGTTCCCTCTAGGGTTTCCAAGTCCTCTCCCCGAGGAGAGGGGCCCTGAGAGGATGGCTGTGTAGAAGCTGGTTCCACAGTCTCCTTGCTTTTTCTCTTGGTTGGTTGGGCCATACTTTCAGGCTCCAACCTCACTTGTTCACCCTTCTTTTTGCTCTGTGCTCTGGTTTGGACACACACCAGTCTAGGGATACTCAGCATGGCTGCATGGGTTATTTTTTCAACTTCAGCCCAGGCTGAGGTCTCCAGGTCATTTCCAAGCAGACAGTCAGCTGGTAATTGTGGGGAGACCACTACCAGTTTCAGGCCAGTAACTTCCCCCGCCATCCTAATGTCACCATAGCTAGGGGGCGTTTGGTGGTAATGCTGTCAGCATTGGTGACTGGGTAAGTTTTCCCAACCAGGTAGTGCTCTGGGGAAACCAGCTTTTCCCTTACCATAGTGATGCTGGCACCTGTATCCCTCAGGGCTTCTACTCTAGTTCCATTGATGGAGGGGTATTATAGATATTTGTTACAGTTGGGTGGCCACCCAGCCACACTGGCAACCTCCATATTCCCCAAGGAGACTAGACGAGCTTGAGTGTATACCAAGATTTGCTCTGGGCACTCCTCTGATCCCATCTGTAGATTCACTGTCCCTGGAGTAGCTGGAATGGGTGCCTTAGGGGCTTTGTTGTAGGGGCAGTTCTTGTCTACAGTTAAATGTTCCAACTTCTTACAGTTGTTACAATAGGCCTTGTTAGGATCAAAGTGTCTTCCCCTATAGGGCTGAGGCACATAGGGAGTAGATTGGGACCCACCCACCTGAACAGGTTTTTTGGGCCCTTTGGAAGACTCAGACTTTTTATCTTGGGGATTCTCACCACCTTTCCCCTGGGGGGGGTTTGTGACCACCTTCTTTTGGTCACCCCCAGTGGCTGTCCTTGTCACCCTAGTCTTGACCCAGTGGTCTGCCTACTTTCACAATTATTGGGGAGAAATTAGACCTTGGTCTACCAAATGCTGATGTAACTTTTCATTTGTGCAATTACTCAAAATGCGTTCCTTCATAAACCAATTATACAGTCCAGTAAAGTCATGCACATTTTGCCCAGTTAACCAACCATCCAGTGTCTTTACTGAGTAGTCTACAAAATCTATCCAGGATTGGGTCTGGGTTTTGTGATCCCCCCTGAACCTAATTCTGTACTCCTCTGTGGTGAGTCCAATTCCCTCAATCAGAGTCCTCTTTATGAGATCATATGACCCTGCATCTGGCCCAGAGAGGGTCAGAAGTCTGTCTCTGCAGTTAACAGAGAACAGTTCCCACAGCAGTGCCCCCCAGAGAGGTTTCTTTAGCTGTCTGATATCACAAGCCCTCTCAAAGGCTGTGAACCACTTGGTGATGTCATCACCTTCCTCAAATTTAGGGACAATTTTTTGTTGGGATTTTAGGATCCAAAGATTGCTCTCTATCCTTGTTATTGGTATTGCTGCCACCAGAGAGGAGGGCTAGGCCCATCTCTTTTCTTTCTTTTTCTAGAGCCAGGAGCCTGGTCTCTAGGTCTAATCTCTTGGCCAACTTTGCTAGAAAGTTGTCTTCTGCATTGGGGTCCCCCCCCCAGTGGGTTCCCTGGGGCCCAGTCCACCTGTGTGGTTCCCAGGCTCCCAGATGCTGACTCTAGGAATTAAGGGTACAGAGGCCCCTTCTTCCCTAAGGATGGGGGTGTGGGGGCATTATCCTCCCCCACCCTCTTCCCTCACTTCTTCCTCTCCTTGGGTGTCACCCTGCTCAGAGGGGTGGCCTTTTGCATACTCAGCCAGGAGCTCCTCGAGCCCTTGTTTGGTTGGATGCAGACCTACAGTTATTTGTTTAATTTTGCATAGGGCCCTCAATTCTTTGAAGTCCAAGTTCAAGTAAGGCGTGAGGTTGAGCTCCTCCACCAGGTCTGTGTTATCTTCACTAACAGCTGGGTTCCTTTGAGTCATTATAACCTGATAGTTCTAACCCTCTACCCTAGCTTGTAGTGACTTTTATTTTTCGGAAATTCTAATGGGACTTAAGCAAGGCCCTACCAGAGGTTTAGTATTTTTGGAAAGATCAATTCAGAATTCTAAAGGTAATTTATGAGTTCTGTTGTGTGATCAGATGGTAACCAAGTAGTCCAACAAATGCAAGTTTGTATCCCACCGCTGAAAGTGGCTCATATATACTGGACAATAAGGCAGTACAGTGTGTATAGAGTCCACAAACCCCAAAGGTATAACAGAGGTTAAATTCAGAACTGACCTTACTCTCCAAAGTGGTAGCTTGGTGGAGCAGTAAGGCAGTACCAGTGGACAGTGTAAAGCATTTGTTGTACACACTCAGTCAGCAAAAGGTTTCACACACTCAAGAACTGAACTCCAGGCCAATTGTTGTTATATCCTCAGATATTGTTGTTCTATTTTTAGAACCAACAGTTATAAAAATATACTTTTCAAGGTATGAGTACTCTCATGTAAATACTTTGCAGAGGAGCAATACGTTTGTACACACAATATTTACAGGATAGCTAATAAGTAAAACCGTTCTGAAACACACTCTAGCATTGAGCTCAATGGGTTTTTCATAGGAAAGTACAGTTGATTACTTTGGTAGTTCCAGGACTAGATCTTAGAATCAGTCCTGGGGTCTAAGCTGAAACCAGATTAGCAAAAACGTTTTAGTTACTGTGATGAATTTTCCTGAATATAAAGCTGTTTTAAAAGTTCACACTTGGAAACTTTTCAAGGTGATTCTGACAATGGTATCCAATGGGAGGAAATTCAGGTTACAGGTAAAGTACGATCGCATTACTTTTGTAACCCAGCACTAGTCTCCTAGGGCCAGCACTGGGGGCTTAACTCAAAATAGGTAGTTAATTGCGTTTCAGTATTTCGTACGATTTTTAAAGAATATTTGCAGTTTTCAAAAGTAGACAGAAGAAATTTCATAGAAAAGCAGACAATGGGTTCCTATGGAGAAAATACAGGTTACTAGTAAACCCGCTAGGCATTACTTTTGTGGTTAGGTACTGGGCTGAAAGGTACAGTACTGGCTTCAGTACAGTTAGTTCAGTCCCAGCGGCACAGGGGTGGCCGGGTGCAGAGGTAGGTAGGCCCAATGTTATCCAATGAGGGAAAGGGGGCCTTCGGTTGGTGGCTGCTGGCTAGCAGGCCACGCCGCTCTGGGAGCTGGGAGCTGGGCTCCTGGACGCTTGCTCCGGGCGAGGGGGAAGTAGGATAGGGCAAAGAGGTCACAGCCAGCGGCACTCTGGCGGCTGGGTGCAGGGTGCTTTTGAGCCGTCTGTCGCTCAATGTTATCCAATGAGGATCTTGAAAAAGGAACAAAGGCTATAGGCTCAGGGACGGTGACTCTCCAGGGGCGTCCAGCACTTCGAGAGGTAAGTTGGGATGATGGAGCACATTTAGGTACCCCAAAGGGAGGCACAGGGGGCCGCGGGGCACCGGGTGCAGGGGTGTCTTTGGGGGTCGGAAAAGCTCACCCTCGGCTGGTCGCGGTTGGGGTGGCCCCTGGTTCTGAGTCTGCAGGCGCCGGCTGGTTCGTCGAGGAGGGTCTTTGGGCACTGGACTTCGGGTCCCAGTCGCCGGGGGTGTTCATGGTTCGGGTTGTCCCGGCCCGGGCTCGGCTGGTGCAGAGTGGGCTGGTCCGGAGCTTCCTGGTGAGCACCAGGTGGGGTGTTGCAGCAGAGCCTCTGCTGATGGGAGTCCCAATCTTCGAGAGGGTCAAGGCAGGCAGGTCCTCTGGGTGTCCCACGATTGCTGTCCACGGAGGTCGCCAGGATTAGGCAGGAGCAGGTTCCAGGATCAACAAGCCGGTAGGGCTGGGGCCAAGTCAATTGGTGTTGTCCTGTTGTTAGCAGCTAAACGGCGGGTCTTCTTCCTGATCTTCTTTCTTCTTTTGATATCGGGATCTGAGGAAGGAAGGTTCAGGGAGCCCCTAAATACTAAATTTAGGGGCGTTACAGGTAGGGCAGGGAACAATGGGTCCCTGTCCTGAGGTGAGGACACCCCCTAGCCTGCTCCTCTCGTGTGGGAGGGGGGCAGGAGCCTAGCTGGGATTGGGCAGGGCTCCCATCTACAACATGGCCGGAGCCCGGGGTCGTGCTTCACCTCGCTTCCTCCACCTGAGGGGTGGGGTTGGCACACCCTCCTTCCTGACGTAGTTTTTCCCGCCAGTCTTCCCACCAGAGTGGGGGCCAGTTGCTGGGTACAGCAAATGGTCTGGAGAAGCTCTCAGAGGCGGTATGCCTTTGAAGCTTCCCCCTGTCCATCCTGGGGGAGGAGACCTAGCACCTCGCCCAGGATGTGCATTGTTGCAGCCCCAGGAGAGCGGGGGGCTCTCCACCCAGGGGTCCAGCAACATGTCTGCTGTGTGGCAGCCTCTGCAGCCACTCAGCCCAGACGTGGATTGTAGGTTCGGGTTTTGGAGGGCATCTCCAAGATGCCTTATCGTGCATCTTACATTAAATCCCGGTTGGGGCGCTAGAGGGCACACACGCAGAATGGCCGCACTGCTGTGAGGCTCCTGCTGCCTGGCATTCTAATCCGTTATTTATCCTTCCTTCACTGCCTGCTACCCGTCCAAAAAGCAAGCGAAGTGCTGTGGGAGCCCTGAGGAGTGGTCGTGTGAAGTCTGTCTGCCCTGCGACTTGATTTGCCGAAGTTACGAGCGGAGAGGCTACTGCCGGGAAAGGCTCCGGAGCATTGTGGAGAGCGCGCCCGGGGGGATTGCCGTAAGAGAGGCCACGGCTTGCCACGAGGCGGCAAGGCCGCGCTGGAGGGTTAACATCTGCACCCCGGAGTGGTGCGGCTGCTGAGGCGGGCGGCCGTGCGGTGTGGATCTGGAGTGCCGGCAGCGGTTGGTACCATTATCAGGCACGATTGAAGGGCAGGTGCTAGCCGCAATACAGACGGCCGGAGGGGACTGTAGCGGAGCGGGAGCGTCCGCACCGAGGCGAGTGCAACGGAGGTGCGGCGGCCTGATTGCCTGAAGACGCGGTAGGGCACTGGGCTGCGGTACCGTCTAGTGCAAGCTACCGACTGGGGGTCGCCTCGGTGGATACGGCAGTAAGGTACGACCTACGGGGGCCGGTGGCTGGGATTGTGGAGCTGCCTCACCCGGCTCCAACATGAACGTTGCGGCAGCGGACCCCCGGTGTGTGGTGAAGCCGGCGGAGGGACTTACCTACACCGCGGGAGCAGAGGAGGCCTTAGGTAAGCGACTGGAAGGCCATCTGCGGCGTGATGCAGCAACAGGGGATCCGGGTGGGCACTAGTGCACAAGACTAACTTGATACCGGACACACATGGAACATCCCTGACGAGAAGATACTGAAGGGGATTCCTGGGCCTGAATTGATAGACGTTGGTTGACTAGAGGACATCAGAGGCGTAGGTGGAGGAGGTCATACCCGGAGGCGGTAGAGGCCCGATCATTGTAGAGACTTGAGCGATAGCGAGGGGCTTTCTATTGGCAAGCTGCGATTGCCCGGATATCTGGAACTGGGCTACACTCTGAGCACTGCGGCATAGTACTTACCGTTGACCCAGCAGTGTTGAAGCTGGTGCTGGTGCCTAGCAGATGGACCTGACCAAGTAAGTGGCAACGTGACAAGTTAGCGCTTGGGAGGCATCACACGTGCAACACCTGCTGCCGGGATGTCAGCGCTGGGTTTTGGGACTGTCTCCTGTTGTAGTTGAACACAATAGTGCGCCCAGTGGGGATTGTGCTGGTTACAATCAATGGAAGGCGATCTGCGATTTATTAATAAGCATCTGTGAAGGGGTGGCTCCTCACCGGCCAGAGCCCGCCTGCCAGTGCTGCAGATCTAGCCCACTGGCACCTTTGTTTATTGACTATTTCGAGTTCTGCTGCTGGTCTTGGATGCTCCAGATACACCCTACATCTAGCTGGTACAGTAGATCGGGCGATACCCAGCGCTGCGGAGTACGGACTTGTAGACTACGGATTGGCCTGGCGTGGGGCTCGGCGTTACTGGCTGAACTTTGGCGCCCTGCGGTGGTCTGGAGTGTGCTGAGCCTGCTGTGAATGGCTTCTGGGGTTCGGCGACTCATGTAGCGGCATCAGTCGCCTACTGTCCTGGATCCTGAGTGTTCCTGCATAAGAAGCGGCCTGACGTTTATTAAATCGCAGTCGTTTGGCATAAACAGGAGCGGAGCGCACCTTCCCTGGTGGGGACCCTAGGGTCACGCGGCAGGCTACCATTGGTGTTGTGAGGACTTGAAGATTCTGAGACGCTCGGGTGGATTCGACACACAGCGATCGCCCTTCACATGTACAGGGGTTCCTGTGCGGCCCGAGGAAGTAGTGGTACGGCGAGGTCTCCGACCACTTTGAGTCCAGGTAGGCGCTCTATCATGGGGCGACAGGATAATCGACAGCCCAAACTCTCATTTGACTCTGCACCTGCGTCCAAGAAGAGCATGCATACCACACCGGACACTGGGGGGACTCACAGTCCATCAGTTCGGGGACGTGTTCAAGTGCAAGTGCCCCGGACATGCAGCTGATACTCCAAGAAAGGAAACGGGTTTGCAACAGTGGTAGACAAAGTGGACCGCATATCTTCCAGAATGGATGCTATCGCGCAAAAAATGGATGTTCACGAAGAACGCATAACTGAGGCGGAGAGAAGGATATCGGAAAATGATGACACAGTGGCGTCCCACTCTACCCGAGAATGGACAACATCCTCAGGGTAATAGCTGCAAAGAATGAGGAGTTGGAGGCGTGCAGCAGATGCGATAATAGCCGTGTGGTAGGCGTGCCAGAATCTACCAACACGGGACGAATGGAGGAATATGTGGAAAGGATCCTTCAGGCGGCGATAGGAGCGGAAGCCTTCTCCAAGCAGTTCATAGTCGAGAGGGCGCATCGCTCACTGGGTCAGAGGCCTAAACCTGGGGCTCCGCCCCGGCCGATAATTGCAAGGCTCCTAAACTATCGAGACAGGGACACTGCACTCCGTGCGGCGCAAAATACCCAGAACTTGTCGTGTGAAGGGATCAGTTTTTCCATATATCCGGACTTCACACTTATGGTGCAGGAACAACGGCGGAAGTTTCTAGATGTTAAAAAGAAGCTACGCACATTGACTATGCGTTGTTGTACCCAGCAAAGCACAGGGTGACTCATCAGGCGAAACAAAATTTTTTCTTGAACCCGCAGCAAGTGGAAGATTTTTTGAAAACATTGAGACGCGATCGTAGGGGTCGCCATGGAGATGGTGATGAGGGGGATGAGGAGGACCAACACATACACGACGAACAATTAAATGAATTTTTGACGATTACGCCGCTTTGAAGTGGCCGTGGTCCTTTACGTACTCTGTGGAGGGGTCAGGAAGGCGTGCTGACACCACGACTGGACGTGAACACCGTGGACGGGTGTTGGACAATGGGTGGTAACGTATGCCAGGTACCATCCCCTTCCCTCATAATGCCCTAGAAGGGTGGTTCAGGTCGAAGGGCGAGGAGTAGGGGGTGGCATTGTGTGTACCTCAGATGACCATAATAGGGAGTACCCCACCTACAATGTTTATTACACTGCAGCTGTTGGGTTGTTTGCTGGCGGTGAAGGGTTGGGGGAGGGGCATGGATGCTGGCGAGTTGGGGATGCTTCAGTGGGGGGGAGGAGGGGTGGGAGTCGATTTGAAGATGTGGTTCATGATCTACGTGGAAGGGCTTGGGCACGGTGGAGCTATGTCTGCATTGAGTGTGGGTGATTGTTGGTGGGTGATGGTGCAGGCTGGCTTTTTTCGTCATCATTGGAGTGTGTGGATGATGGATGATAAGGGGTGGATAGCCACAGTTGCGATCTGTCGACGGGGATGTAACTGCACACAGTTTGTCATGGCATTGGTATTGGAGGAATGCAAGTCGATGTGGGAATGGGTTGCTGTTCAAGTTGGGGGAGGGGGGAGAGGGGGGAGGGGGGAGGGGAGCATGGCTGACATGGTTGGGGGATGTCAGTGGGTGGGGGGATGGGACACGGGATGTGACTGTAGGGACATGAGGTTACGAGCGAGATTTCATATGCAATGGAAAACGTGTTATGGTACGGAAGGGCGGTGGTCTGGGCGAGTAGGAGCAGATGTTGCAGATGTATTTCATAAGGATAATGGCGAACACCGTAGAGAGTAGGATATCGGTGTTATCCTGGAATGTGTGAGGCCTCAACGGGTAGAAAGGGTAGAAATGTGATTGCATATTTAGACAGACACAATGTGCAAATAGCCTTATTACAGGAGACGCATATACACCCGCGCTCCGAAACCAAGTTTGCTAGTAAGTGGGCTACAATTCGGAAATTTTCCTCGTATTCCTCATATGCCAGAGGGACTGCAGTGCTAATCAAGAAATCACTCAAAATGCACCTGTTGGGGGAAATGTTGGATCCTGCTGGACGCTATGTAATACTGTGGGGCAGATTGGGCACTGATACTGTAGTTATAGTGAATTGTTATGCTCCTAATGTGGATACACCGGAATTCTTCACGACTCTTACTCGTACTGGGAACAGATGCTACACATCATATGGGGAGGGGATTTTAATATTGCACTAGTACCTGGAGCGGATAGATCTGATGGTTGTGGTCAGTATAATAGACAAGCGAGGGATGTACTGCGGGGCATAATAGAGGAAGCTGGCTTAGTTGACAGTTGGCGGTTTATCCACCCCGAACATAGGGAGGGAACACATTTTACAATACATGCGAACACAAGGGCTAGGCTTGACTACTGCTTTGTATCACGAGGCCTAAGTACAGGATTGGGAAAGGTGACACATTTGCCCAGAATGTACTCCGATCATTGCCCGGTGTTGATGCAATTGGATATGCCGGGACATGATAAAGCGAGACCCCCATGGCGACTGTTTCCCTCAGTGTTACTAGACACGGTATTCAAGACAGAGTTGGGAGAAGAAATAGAGGCTTTTTTCCCAGAAACAAGGGCACGGTAAACAGTGTGGAAATGGTATGGGAAGCTTTCAAGGTAACGATTCGTGGGTTTAGTATATCTAAGAGCTGCGGAGTGTTGAGAGACATCCAGAGGACGATAGGGAAATTAGATAGAGAATTGAGGGAGCTGGAAATTAAGATGGCAAGGGGTGAAGATCCAGAGATACACAAGACATTCAGGGACAAGCTTTCAGAGTATGAAGAAGAGGCAGCGAGAGAAGTTAAGTACAGGGGAAAATACTGGACTGCGAGGAGGTACTGCGAGGGGGAGAGGCCGTGTAAAGTACTTGCACCAATCACCAGGCAGCCGCGTTTTAGTACAAATATACTGGAGATTGTTACGCCAGATGGTACACGGTGTCAGGATACGCAGAAGGTTCAGGACGAGTTTCTGACTCACTACAGACAGCTTTATACTTCACAACAAACCGAGGGAGTGGACTTTGGGAGCTTTTTAGATGACATTGCGCTATGTTGGTTAAGTGATGTACACAGGTCGTTTCTCGGAGCACCGCTAGAAGTGGATGAGATAAGAGATGCAATTATGTCACTAAGTAACGGCAAGGCGGCGGGCCTGGATGGGCTTCCCGCCGAGTTCTATAAATGTTACATAGATATTATGGCACCAGTTCTAAAGGAAGTTTTTGAGGAGTCCCTAGAAGTGGGGGAATTGCCGGGATCCATGAGGGAGGTAGCGATAACTTCATTGTTGAAGCCAGGTAAGGATCCGATGGACACTGACTCCTATAGGCCGCTATCTTTAATTAATTGTGATGCAAAAATACTTGCTAAAGTACTTGCAACGAGATTATCGCTGATTATGACTCAGATAGTGCTGCCAGACCAGGCTGGTTTTGTGCCAGGGCGTGCTACCACCCATAATCTTCGTACGCTGTTCTCACTGATTCCGACTATAGCCCCGGAGCTCCCAGTGGCTGCCATATTTCTTGACGCAACGAAAGCGTTTGACTCCATTGAATGGGAGTACCTTTTTGCTATCCTACATAGGATGGGATTTCCCAAAATATTTGTTGCATGAATAGAGCTGCTTTATACCAGACCAGTGGCTAGAGTGATTATCAATGGAGTGCTGTCGCCCCAGATGCCTATAACGAGAGGCACCAGGCAGGGGTGCCCTCTCTCCCCATTATTGTTTGCTATAGCAATAGAACCGTTGGCGTGTCGGATTCGCCAGTTGCATAAGGTTAGTGCTTTCAACTGTCTCCAGCGTCAGATAGGAGTGTCGTTATACGCGGATGACATTACACTATACGTGAAAGACCCGCAGCTCAACCTTAATCCTATCCTGCGTGAATTTATAGTCTTCTGGAGGTTATCGGGAGTACACATAAATTGAAAAAAATCGCAATTCTTCCCACTCACGGGAGCGGTAACAAAATTCCAGCTAGATTACCCACTTGAATGGTGTGACACTGATCTTCGCTACCTGGGTATTGTGATATCACTAAACAAGGAGGAGACACTTAGGCTTAATTATGGCGTGGCTATCACTAAACTGACTGACAACGTCACACGATGGATGTCGTTACCACTAACTAGGGCGGGCAGAGCGTCACTCATAAAGATGGTGGTGCTGCCACGGTTTTTATATTTATTTCAAAATATTCCTTATTACCCCGGCGCCTATTTTTGCAAGCGGTTAAGATCGGAACGCCTTCGGCTGTTTTGGGGGGGGTAGGCAGCCGCGGTTGCGATGGGCCATTCTGATGCAGCCGTACGAGAAGGGTGGCTTTGATGTGCCAGACTTCGAGGTCTTTTATATAAGTGCCCAGGCGCAATATGCGTATCACTGGATAAAACCTACCCAATTTATGCCACAATTAGCGGCGGAAGACTGGATAGTGCGTCCTCTCCCACTTAGCGGGAGGATACAAGGAACGGTGGAGGTTATAGATACGCCGCCCAACACGGTGACATGCACGGTTGACGCGTGGGGCAGAGTGGCGAAAGTCCTCCAGACTCAATCGTTGTACTCCCCCGCAATGCCACTCACATATCACCCTCGCCTATCGCTGTTGCAGGAGACGGGTTTCCAACTGATGTGCAAGCGTATTAAGGTTGTCACATGTGGTGACCTGTTCCTTGACGGGCAGTTTCGTACTCGGGAACAGCTATTTCGAGAAGTGCAACCAACTCCCTTAGAGGTATTTTATTACATCAGACTGAGACAGGGGATGAGGGTTGTGTTGCTGCACTTTCCGGATGAACCGGAGGTGGTCTTGCCGTTGCATGCCATGCTGTTGTCGGATGGCCGCCATCTTGTTTCCCGATTGTACAATAATATCAGACTACAGCGCAGCGGACTGGAGAGTCCGGCACGCACATCGTGGAGTTTGGATATAGGCAGTGAGATCACTGAGGACCAGTGGAAATATTGTTGTGCCATCACAGTCAACATATCTTCTAGCAGTAGGCTTAAAATCATCCATTATAAGTTTCTACAACGATTTTATTACACGCCAGTTCGGAAGTTGAGGTTTCAGTTGGCGGCTACTGATAGATGTGACAGATGCCATGCGGAGGGGGCACGATTTATCCATCTGGCTTGGGAGTGTCCTGGGGTGTACGACTACTGGTCACAGGTGCACGATGCATTGCAGGTCATGTCGGAGGGGGCAATCAACAGGGACCCACTAGTCATGCCGTTGCAATATACATTGGAGGTGCCTAAGCCCATCCGGAGGTTTATAGACATTGCCTTGCTGCTTGCGAAAAGGAGGGTTGCCTGTCGGTGGGGCAGGGGGAGGGCCCCGAAGTTTAAGGAATGGCTAGCAGACATACTTTACTGGCAGGATCAACACAACATATATGCTGATCTGTTGCCTGTACGCAGCAGGCTGAAAGACATCTGGGGTCCGCTACAGGCTTATTTACTGACCATTGCAACACCACAGGAAGAGTCAATTGATGACAGCCAAAGTGTTAGGGAATAGGTAGAACACACGTAGGGATATAGCTCATGGTGCCACAGTGGGTATGTCGCTGAACCCTTTTTTACTGAATATGGCCCAGCACTATACAGGATGTCTGGAAAGTTCCTTAGGGGTGTGCTAAGCTACTTAGCCTGCATTGTCTGTTGGGTGGCCCCTGCGATGTCTGCATATGGACCTGTACAGAAGAAATGCTATTGTGGTGACAGGTGGACCCAAGTGTATTTTATATTCGCTCAGATCACATGCTCATACGGATGTACCTATAAGATTGTAAAGAGATTGTATCTTGCATGAATGTAACCTATCTGACTGTATTGTTGATTAAGAACTAATAAATAAAGGTTTAAAAAAATAAAAAACTTACATTAAATCCCACACTGGCATCAGTGCGGGTTTAATGTGCTGAGAAGTTTGGTACCAAACTTGTCAGTCTTCAGTGTATCCATTATGATGCTGTGGAGTTCGTAATAACAACCTCCCAACACCATTTACTCTTAAATGGCATCACTGCACTTACAGTGCCCAGGAATGGCCCTGGGTACTGTAGGGGCACAGGGCTCATGCACCTGTGCCCTCACCTCTGGCATAGGGCACCCAGCTAGAGGGGTGACTGAAGTATGCCAGGGCAGTGGGGTCTGTGGGCATGGCACACAGGGATGTGTGCCATGTCGATTCTCGTTTTAGTTCTGTACTTGGGCACTCAGCCTGCAAAGCCAGTGTGGGGGTGCCAGGGTACAGTGCCCCTGAGGGTGGCACAATAAGTGCTGCAGCCCTCAGGGGTCTTCTCTGGTCACCGTGCCCTGGTACCTAGGGTACCATTTACTGGGGGCTGACAGGTGGCCAGAGATGCCAATTGGGTATTTTGTATCAGCATAGCTTTTCTTTTTAGGGAAGGAAAACAGACCCTGGGTACCTGATTGGCAGGGACCCAGGGCACACTCAGTCAAAGCACATCAGCCGTTCAGAAAAAAAGTGGGGGCATACCTAGGCAAGAAAGATGGCACTTTCTCACAGTTGACATTTGTCAACTTAGTATAAAATAGAAGAAGAAAAAGGTCGCATGGTTGTCCTTCATTTCAGGGAAAGTTTTCAAGAGCATATAATTATGGGAAGGATACCTTTTGCAAAGCACCATTTCTCCACGTAATTAACAGGTTTTTTTTCTTATTCTCAAAACAATTGCATTTATGTTCCTAAAACAAAACAAGTACAGTCATTATCCAGTCATGGGCAAGCAATTTATAATTGAATCTGTTCCATTTTGGTTCAAGGCTGACTGAGAAGTACATTTACTCTAAAACCATGATTGATCTGAAATGTCTAACAAAAATACATTTGATAATTCCAGTAGATATGTGTTTCAGTCCTCTCTAAGGCGAGATGGAAAGTTGTAAGAGTGGCTGCTCATAGTTCAGATCTCCCTCCACTTTTGCCCATGTATCAAGTCCCTACTTGAGCACTGAAATTAAGGGCAATGTAGTTATTCCAATTCAGTGCAATTAATATCAATGTACTAGAGATTGAGTGACAAATTTGTATTTAGGCAAGCTGTCTTCTTATTGAGATAATCCCCAGTATGTATAGCTCGCCTACTGCCATAGCTGTTTGACTCAAATATAGCCAACCCACATGTATGAAAATTGTCTAGATGTTTGAAGTTATCTTGACTTATTTGTGCTAAACTATTAATTTGAAATTTCATTTGAAAGAAAGCTGTTTGCTTAAACCATTCATAAACCTTAAACCGGCTACTGCACAAACTCTTACTGTCTGTTAACTTCAACTGTGTTTAGGTTTCACTTGATGAAGATGACCCCAGACTTCATTTAAGGAACATGTCCAAACAAAGCACTGATGATGTGATTGTAATGGCAACACTGAGATTATTGAGGTTGTTGGTAAAGCATGCTGGAGAACTGCGGCAGTATTTGGAACAAGGACTAGAAACTACACCTACTGCACCTTGGAGAGGTATAGTCATTTATAAAAGTAAAAAGTACTGCACTTGATCTATTGATACATTTACGCCCTATCATATCTACTGCTGTAATTGCGATGCATTAATTTGCTGCCTAAAATTGCTGATGCCGGATGTATTGGTAATCTGGAATGCAGAATTGCATGGGTATTTAAAACTATCTCATTCCAGCCCACTTGTGGGGTGAGGAAAATGTGTGTGCACATCTTTCCAAATGGCACTCTGAGAATATTTTCTGGGGCAAATACTTATTAGTTTACAATACCCAATTGGACTTTAACTCCTGTTCCAACCTCATCTGTGAGGGCCCAATTGCAAGTTGGGAATTTGACTATAAATTACTCCATTTAATCTCTCTGCAATTTTTCTTTTTTGATAAAAGCAATCTTGAATGATGATTTAAACAATGTTATACAGCCAAAGTACATGACCTTGTCATTGAAATGAGTAAATACTTTGGCGACTTGTACATTTTAGTAGAAGAAAAGTGTAAATGTTATTAGTGGGCTCTTAAAGTCGAGCTGCACCTGTACATTGTCCTTTGTGCACAGATGTTTCTTATTCAAGACTGGTGATAAATTGATTAGCTATCATGTCTGAAGGGAACAGCATTTGAAAGAAAACAATCTTAACAAGATAGAAAATGAATACCATATCTTCACGAGCTTCCCAGAAGTTAATTATTTCAGCACTTTGGCTGAAATTATGTTCTTGAGTCCAAGAACATTTACTTCCCTATCCACTTTGAGAGTGCGGCTAGTATCTTGATTTGAAGGCTGAATATTCTCTTTTCCACTGATGATGGACTCATAACCCCATCTTGGTTACAGGAGGAAAAAGAGTGGAACTGCTTACTTGTTTTGTATGATATGTTACTTATTTGGAGTAGTTCTCCTCCTTGCTAAGGTGATGGATGTTGCTGAATCCCTAAAAAAAACTCTTCATATGATAGTTTCTGAAACCAGTCGAGCAATAGTCCACCCAGGCAGGCGGAATTGAGGCCTGGGAATGCGCGCCCCCCTTCTCAGGATGCCACGGCCCCCCTGGGGGTCACGCCCCACAGTTTGAAGACCTCTGCCTTACACCATGTCTCTGGTTTTCTCAGCGAGCCTGGTTGGGAAGACTGTTTCTGCTGACAACCACACAGATCCTGTTAGACACTTGGCAGCAAGTTACAAGTCCAGCTCCACTAGATTTCTCTACCCAGTATCTTCCATAGTTAATATCCCTGACACCCCAGGTATTCACAACCCTGATTCAAAAGCTGGAACAACAAAATTATCCGTTGTGGGCGAGTTATATTTGTACTCTGACCTATGGCAGCGGGAAGAGATTCCGAAACTGTATTGGCTGAACAGGACAGACCGCTACAGACTCGCACAACTCCTGCATTGGGCTGGCTTTAGTGAAGTCAAAGGTAAAGCTAGTTGACAAAGGACTGCCATGGAGAGCATCTTCCACAAATGGCTTCGAAGATAATATTAGACTTAGGCCCAAAGCTAAAGACAACTACATGGTCCTGTGGGAGAGGGATCTGGGTCAAGGGATCAGGGAAGAGGCCTGGGCAGAATATGGCAGAGGGCTTTTAATTCGTCCATATGAACCTCCTGTAGGAGGCTGGCTTAGTATATGATGCACACTTTAAGTGATGCACCTTTCACTAATCCAGACAACCCTTATGATGATTTTAGTGGTCTCTAATAACCTTTGAAAGCTCTCAAAGTCGTAGCTGTGGAGAGCAGCCTTCATGCTTATATTGAAAGAGTGTAAAGCAACTTGTTTATTACACACGCTATCACAAACACATTGGTACATCTCCTACCCGGAGATATCAATACAATATACAAGAATAATTTGCAATAATCTGGTATGTAGCACAAATATACACTCGTCTCAAGGAGGAGACCAAACCATATATTAAAGTGGAATGTGAACGGCAACATAGAATGGGATTTGGACCAGAGGAGCCGGGGACACAAGAAACAACCCAAGGTAAGTACCCAGGGAACCCACGGAAGCTGTGTGCAGAGTGGAAAAACAGCTGCATGCCCAATGAAAGTCAGTGGAGAAGTCACAGTTGCAGTTTTAAAGCACAACGCTTCCCAGAGGACCCCGAAGAAACCTTTTGGAAGACAGAAGGTTGGAAAGCCACCCCACCCGTTGATACCCCAAAGACCACGTTACGTGCCCAGAGGAAGCTGTGCGCATAGGGGTGAACTCATGTCGTAACCTGCTGTAGACATCAATGGGAGACTTCGAAGAAGATGCCTCTGGAGATGTCTGGGAAAGAGTCTGGTGGAATCCAGGGTGGATTCTGGAAGTGAAGAATCCGCAAGCAGAGGGGACAGAGACGCAATGCCCACTGATGTCGGGAGGTTCAGAAGGGAAGACTGTGACCTTGTTGCGGCAGCTCTGAGGACCAAGCGATGCTGAAGACGACCAGGAGCCATGCACGAACTGTCCCACATCGGATGTTGGTCTCTAGGTGGTGGGTGTCTGGCAGGAGCACCAACAGACCTTGGTAGCCGCAAATTGCGTGAAAGTGAAAAGATGCAAAAGTTGGGACTAGCAAGGTCCAAGGACTCACCAAGTGCAGGAGAGTCAGAGCAGGCCTTGAGCAAGAAGGGGTTCCACTGAGGCAAAGGAAAACCCTCACAAGGATCCACAGGCCGAAGGCACAGGAGTCGCAAGAGAACCTCGGGCACCTCACAAAGATGGAGGCCCAGGGTGCAAGGCATGCAGTGAGGACACTGATCTTCAAGGGATGAGGTGCTGGAGGTTGAAGGTTCTTGTATCCCAAAGATCTCTGGAGTGCAGAGCCAACAAGCATGGTCAACGGCAAGTCAACACGGTGCACACGTTTATCACAGCAGCTCTGACAAGGTGTACTGTCCTCAAAATTTCAGAGAATACAGGTCAGGCCTCTAGGGTGCAGCCGAAAAACCACCTGTGATGCTGGGGCTCGGGAAGTCTGTCGGGCGACAGGAGCAGCAGACCGGTTAGGTTTGTTGCAGTGCCTGCAGGTGCAGGGGAGTGTCTCTTCATTTCATGGGAGATTACTTCAGATGTCCTTGATGCCCACAGGTCTTATGGCGAACCTGGATGAAGCACGACACAAACAAAGCAGAAGACTTGAAGAACAGCGATACCAAGAGCAGCAGGAGTCATCCTTGATGCGTTCTCAGTTCCTTCGAAGTCCAACAAAGTCAGAGTTTCCAGACAGTCGAAGAGTGTCCTGGTTTCAGAGATAAGTATGCTCCACAATTAATTTGAGGACCCACTCACAGGGGAACCCTTAAGTATCCTAGGGTAAGGGGTGGAAGGACTCGGGGGTTGCTCACAGAGGAGCGACTGGACAGAGGGGAGGATACTCTCCTACCATTTGTCCAGGTTCGCGCAAAGGGTGCCTGAACTTGCTCAAACTGGAGTATGCAAGCGGGGGGCACCAAATGTGCCCTTCAGTGCAGTCTGGTGGTGCTGAAAAGCGCCCCCACCCCAGCCCAATACACAAAATCTGAAAGAGACACGTTAGTGATAGATTCCTTACCTTAGAATATCCCCAGGCGTCAGACTGGATCCGAAAATTTTGCGTAGCAATACCCCAGCGCGCTGGCAGGCATCTTCCGCGGTTCGGCGTCGTTAGCGTCGGAATGACGTCGTCGGAGTACTTAGACGCGACCCTCGGGCACTGACGTCAGTTCTTCTTTTTTACGAGCCAGCAAGCTCAGATCCGGAGAAGCTCTACCCCTTAGTCACTTTTTGACTAAACTTTTTGATCTTTTTGATTATCTCTTTCTCGCGTCTCTCGACTCCTACGGTGCCGATAGGGATGCCCGGTTTCAAACCTTGCTCCAGGTGCGACCGACTAATGTCGGTTACCGACCCCCATCGCCGGTGCCTTCAGTGTCTAGGCCTCGACCACGACGACCGCACCTGCCCCGACTGCCCGGGCCCTGACGTCGAAGGCTAGGCGGGAGCGGTCCCGCAAGCGACTGGAGCTTCGGCAGTCGACCCTGCGCCGTTCCAGGTCCCGGTCCCACAGGAGGTCGAAGGACCGGTCGCGGGGTCGGAGTCCTCGTAGCTCCGGGAGTCGGCATCGGTCGTCGGGATCTTCCTCAGGTAAGAGGCATGAGAGGTCGGAGCGACGTCATCGTTCCTCTGACGCTCGCATGACGCGGCCGGGGGTTCGGGTGACACCACCCACGCGGGTCCGACTGAGTCGCAGGCGCCGCATCCTGCCCCACACCTGCAGGTCCCTGGGCACGATGCAACGCCGGAGGAGGTCGAGCGGTACCTCATGGCCATGAGGTCCCTCCCTCCTCAGCCGGGTTCCGTGGCCCCTTCGGGCCCAACGGTCCAGGCTGGAGGGCCTGGCGGGTCGGGTGCTTCGGCCGTCGGGTGCCTTGGCCCCGCCGGCGACTTCGGTCCCGGCTCCGCAGGTCCTCACCAGATCCACTTCCGGATCCGGCCCGTCGCCGGTCGACCTCATGACCGCGCCAGCCCAGCGTGTCGGCGCTGTCCCCAATCCTCCCCTCGATTCGGTTCCGGCGCCGGAGCGGCGCCGCTCTCGACGTCGTTTGGAGATTTCTATTTCCACGAACCGGCCCCATCCGTTGACCCTGAACTTCAGGAGATGGGTGATGAGGGTGATTAGGAGGGGTCTATCAACCCTCTGCAAGAGGAAGTGTCGGCCCTCTTGGCCAAGGGGGCCATCGAGCGCGTTCCTGGGCCGGAATTATGATGTGGTTATTACTCCCACTACTTTCTGCTACCCAAGAAGGGCAAAGGGGGCCTACGCCCTATCTTGGACCTAAGGAACGTCAACTGCTTCCTCCGGAAGGAGAAGTTCAAGATGCTGACATTGACTCAGGTCTTAGCTGCCCTAGACACTGGAGACTGGATGGTAGCGTTGGACTTGCAGGACGCTTATTTTCACATCCCCGTCCTGCCGGCCCACCGGTGTTTCCTGCGGTTCACGGTAGGCCACGAGCACTTTCAGTTTACCGTGCTCCCCTTCGGCCTTACAAGCGCCCCACGGGTGTTCACGAAAGTGATGGCGGTGGTCACAGCTCATCTGCGCACTTTAGGGGTTTCAGTCTTCCCCTACCTCGACGACTGGTTGTTGAAGGCGGGCTCGCCCCAGACAGTCGTCAGCCACCTCCAGACTACGGCCGACCTCCTGCACCTGCTGGGGTTTTCCATCAAGGTGCCGAAGTCACACCTGTGTCCCTCTCAGAAGCTCCTCTTCATCGGAGCGGTTCTGGACTCGGCGCAGTTTCGGGTTTATCCTCCCGAACAGCGTGTTCGGGATATTCAGGCTCTGACTCCAATCTTTCAGCCTTTATCCCGAGTCTCGGTCAGGTTGACGCTGCGGCTTCTGGGGCTGATTGCCTCTTGCATCCTTCTGGTGCATCACGCCCGGTGGCGGATGCGGGCTCTGCAGTGGGACCTGAAGTTTCAGTGGGCCCAGCATCGGGGCAACTTATCCGACCATGTCTTGATCTCGGAGGGCACTGCAAGACTGTTGCAGTGGTGGCTCACGGACCGCGATTGGGTCAGCGGCAGATCCCTCTCCCTACCCCAACCGGAGCACGGAGTTGTGACGGACGCGTCCCTCCAGGGCTGGGGGAGCCACATGGGAGAGGCGGAGATCAGAGGCCCCTGGTCTCCGGCGGAGTCCCAGCTCCACATCAACCTTCTGGAGCTGCTAGCGATCCGGCTTGCACTGAAGGCATTCCTCATCGCTGTCCAGGGGAGTGTAGTGCAGGTGTTCACGGACAACACCACCGCCATGTGGTACTGCAACAAACAGGGCGGGGTGGGGTCGTGGACCCTTTGCCAGGAGGCTCTGTGCCTCTGGCAGTGGCTGGAACATCAGGGCGTGACCCTGGTGGTTCAACACCTTGCAGGTTCCCTGAATGCCAGGGCGGACGAACTCAGCCGTCTGTGCATGATGGATCACGAATGGCGTCTGAACTCGGACGTGGCTCAAGGCCTCTTTCAGCAGTGGGGAGAGCCTTGGTTAGATCTATTCGCCACAGAAGAGAACGCGCAATGTCATCAGTTCTGCGCGTTGGAATTTCCAAGGCGGCACTCGCTCGGAGACGCTTTTCGTCGCGAGTGGAGTTGCAGTCTATTGTACGCCTTTCCGCCTATACTACTTCTGCCCAGAGTGCTGAAGATGATCAGGCGCGACCAGGCCCAGGTTATCCTTGGGACTCTGGATTGGGCACAAAGGTATTGGTATCCAGAGCTACTCAGCATGTCTGTCGATCCCCCGATTCGTCTGCCTCTTCAGGAGGACCTTCTGTCGCAGCAGCAGGGGACGGTCCTCCACCCGAACCTGTCCAGTCTCCACCTACAAGCTTGGAGATTGAGCGGCGACAGTTGAGGCGGTTTGACTTGCCTCCTGAAGTCTGTAATGTAATTCTGGCAGCCAGGCGTCCCTCCACAAAGTCGGTATACGCCTGCAGGTGGAACAGATTTGTGGCATGGTGCACAGCAAAGGCTGTGGATCCTCTCTCTGCATCCCTTTCTGAGGTTCTCCTCTTCCTTTTTTCTCTTGCCCAGCAGGGCTCTGCTCTGGGCACTATCAAGGGCTACCTTTCTGCCCTTTCCGCCTTCTTAAGGCTACCTGATCAGCCATCTTTGTTCAAGTCCCCCATTGTAAATAGGTTTTTGAAGGGCATCACACACATGTTCCCTCCTGTTCCATTCGTGATGCCTCAGTGGGACTTGAACCTTGTTCTTACCTTTCTGATGTGTGCTCCCTTCGAGCCACTTCATAACTGTCCTCTCCGTCTTCTTACTCTAAAGACTGCTTTCCTGGTTGCCATTACCTCTGCCAGGAGTGTGAGTGAGCTCCAGGCTCTTTCTTCCAAACCTCCTTTCCTTTCTGTCCATCCGGACAAGGTTGTGTTGCGGACGAGACCCTCTTTCCTGCCCAAGGTAGTCACAGCCTTCCACATCGGGCAGTCCATCACCTTGCCCACCTTATTTACACCTCCGCATCCCTCTAAAGAGGAAGAGCGGCTCCATCGTCTGGACCCAAAACGTGCGCTGTCATTCTATCTATACCGCACACGCCAGTTCCGGTGGATGACAAACTCTGTGTTGGTTACGTGGGAACTAAGAAGGTACGGGCGGTGCACAAGCGGACCATCTCTCGGTGGATTATCTTGTGCATCCATGCATGTTACTCCTTGGCTAAGAAGGAACCCCCTGTTGGGCAGAGGGCTCATTCTTCTCGGGCCACGGCGACTACGACTGCCTTAGGCCGAGGAGTGCCCTTGCAGGACATTTGTCAGGCAGCTATGTGGACCTCGCTGCACACGTTTGCGAGACACTACTGCCTGGACAGCCAAGTCTGGAGGGATGGCTTCCTTGGCCGTTCCGTCATCCAGGACTTTCTGGTGTGGTTATTGGTTCGCAGACCCACCACGGGGTTGGTATTCCTGGGGTATCTATTCTAAGGTAAGGAATCTATCACTAACGTGTCTCTTTCAGATGCACAAGTTACTACTTGTGTAACGATATATCTGAAAGAAACAGGTTAGTATTAGATTCCTTACCTTAGAATATCCCCAGGCGTCAGTCTGGATCCGGAAACTTTTGCGTAGCAGTACCCCTGCGCGTCGGTAGGCGTCGTCTGCAGGCGTCCCCTGCGGCTCCGCGTCGTCGGCGTCGTGCGCCGTGATGACGTCGCTGGAGTATATAGACGCCGCCTCCGCGCGCTGACGTCAGTTCTTCTTTTTTCCGCGCCAGTTAGCGCAGATCCGAAGAGCAGTACTCCGGTCTTTTGACCAAGTGTTTGTAAAACTAAATCTTTCTACGGTGCCGGTAGGATGCCTGGATTTAAGAGTTGCGACGAGTGCGACCGCATGATGTCGGTCACCGACCACCATCGACTCTGCCTCCGGTGTCTGGGCGCGGACCACGACGTGGAGTCCTGCGTCGACTGTCGGGCCTTGACTGGAAAAGCTAGGCGGGAGCGGTCCCGCAAGCTTCTCGAGCTCCGGGTGTCGGCCCCGCGTCGAGAGCGGTCCCGGTCCGGTCGGAGGTCGAGGGAGCGGTCGAGGGAACGATCGCGGAGCCGCCATGGGCGCTCCGGGAGTCGCCACCATTCCTCCGGTTCGTCAGGTAAGCACAAGAAGTCGGGGCGTCGCCATCGCACCCCCGACTCCCCCCGACGCCCGCGTGATGCGGCCGGGGGCTCGGGTGACCCCACCCCCGCGGCCCCGCGTGGGTCGCCGACGCCGTCTACCCCATACCTGTCGGTCCCTGGGGAAGGCGCGTCGCGTGAGGAGATCGAGGCCTTCCTCATTGCTATGAGGGTGAGGTCTCCTCCGGCGGGGCCTGCGGGCCCGTCGGTCCCGTCTGGGGGCCCGAGTGGTTCGGGTGCTCCTGCCCCGACGCCGCCGGTGGCTCCGGCCCCGGCGCCGCTGGTTCCCTCTGGTTCGTCGCCGGCTGGTCTCCCGGCCTCTCCGGCGTCGGTTCCTGTGGGCCTACCCGTGGTACCGCCCCCGCGTGGTGCAGCGACTCCGCCGTCGGCTCCGGCCGGCGTCGGGTCCCCGGCACCGACGCCGCGCGGCGCCATCCCCATTTCCTCCCCGACTCCGGACGCGGAGTCGGACCGGCGTCGGCCGACGCCGGATCCGACGCCGATGGGGCCCGTTGACCCCGATGTCTATATCGTCGACCCAGAATATGGGTATGATGAGGATGAGTATGGAGAGGGTTGGGAGGGGTCTGAGGACCCTCTATCCCGTGCCTGCCAGTATGATGTGGACTGGGTAGGTGATCTGGGTGATGCCAGTGGCCTGGACGAGTCGCCCAACCCTGGGTTTGTCTCCCCGTCCCCTGTGGCGTCTGAGGCAGGTGCTGCCTATTCGGTGGTCCTGATGAGGGCTGCCAAGGCCTTGCACCTTGAGCTCCCCGTTGCGAAGGTCAAACCGAACATTCTGACCGAAGTGTTTAAACCGCAGTCATGCCCCCAGGAGCCTCTGCTGCCGTTTAATGAGGCCCTGACGGATGTCCTTTTGGGCACCTGGTCCAGGCCCGCTTCTGGTGCGCCGGTTGACCGGAATGTTGCAAGGCGTCACCGTCCATGCTCGGACGACCCTGCCTTTTTATCCACCCATCCCTCCCCGGAGAGTCTGGTGATCCAGGCCTCCACTTCGCAGTCCGCATTTCCGTCGGCTCCGCCCGATCGGGAATCAAAGCGGTATGACCAATTTGGTAAAAAGGTCTTTTCCTCTTTGAGCGCTGGACTGCGGTCTTGTAATACCGCGTGCCTCTTGGGCCGCTACACCCACTCCCTGTGGGATACGGTCGAGGAGTGTCTGCCGCAATGCCCCCAGGAGGTGCGGGACAAGCTCACCCGGGCCTTAGTTGAAGGCCGGGATGCGGCGCGGTACTCGATCCGTTGTGGTCTTGACACGACCGACTCGCTGGGTCGGGCGATGTCCACAACGGTGGCGATTCGTCGCCATGCTTGGCTGAGATCTGCCAACTTCTCGCCAGATGTCCAAAATTCACTCATGGACATGCCATTTGATGGCAGTCGCCTGTTTGGTGACAAAGCGGACCACGCGCTGGAGCGCTTCAAGGACTCCAGGGTCACGGCCAAGTCCTTGGGCCTTTCGACCCAGCGCCAGCAGACGGGTTCGTTTCGGCCCTTTCGTGGCCAAGGGAGGGGAGGTCCCACACGTGCTGCCAGCCACGCGACGCAGAGCGCTCCCCAGCGCGGTGGCGGCCGTGGTTTCCGCCGTGGTGGCGGTAGAGGCCAGCGGCGTGGTCAGTCCACGCCTCCCTCCGCTGCTGCGTCCAAGCCTTCCTAGTCCGAGCTTTCGGGCTCACGTGACGCCAGTGGGTGGCAGGGTTCGCCATCACCACTCCCGCTGGCGCGCGATAACATCGGACAGGTGGGTGCTGCAGCTTGTCCGAAGGGGCTATGCCCTCCCCTTCGAGTCCACTCCTCCAGCCATGCCACCGCAGAACCACCGTGTGTCGGGGGACCACTTGACACTTCTGCAGGAGGAAGTTACGGCCCTCTTGGCCAAGGGGGCCATCGAGCGCGTTCCTGGGCCAGAAGTAGGGTGTGGTTGCTACTCCCACTACTTTCTGGTGCCCAAGAAGGACAATGGAGGCCTGCGTCCTATCTTGGACCTACGGAACGTCAACGGCTTCCTCCGGAAGGAGAAGTTCAAGATGTTGACTTTGGCTCAGGTCTTGGCTGCTCTAGACCCACAAGACTGGATGGTAGCGTTGGACTTGCAGGATGCGTATTTTCACATCCCCGTCCTGCCGGCCCACCGGCGTTACCTGCGGTTCACGGTAGGCCACGAGCACTTTCAGTTTATCGTGCTCCCCTTCGGCCTTACCAGCGCCCCACGGGTGTTCACGAAAGTGATGGCGGTGGTCGCAGCTCATCTGCGCCGGTTAGGGGTGTCAGTCTTCCCCTACCTCGACGACTGGTTGTTGAAGGCGGGCTCGCCCCAGACAGTCGTCCACCACCTTCAGATGACGGCAGACCTCCTGCACGAGCTGGGGTTTTCCGTCAATGTGCCGAAATCACACCTGTGTCCCTCTCAAAAGCTCCTTTTCATCGGAGCGGTTCTCGACTCGGCGCAGTTTCGGGTTTATCCCCCGGAACGGCGGGTCCGGGATATTCAGGCTCTGATTCCCATCTTTCAGCCGTTATCCCGGGTTTCGGTCAGGTTGACGCTGCGGCTTCTGGGGCTGATGGCCTCCTGCATCCTACTGGTGCATCACGCCAGGTGGCGGATGCGGGCTCTGCAGTGGGACCTGAAGTTTCAGTGGGCCCAGCATCAGGGCAACCTATCCGACCATGTCCTGATCTCGGAGGGCACTGCGAGACAGTTGCAGTGGTGGCTTACGGACCGCGATTGGGTCAGAGGCAGATCCCTCTCCCTTCCCCAACCGGAGCACGTGGTTGTGACGGACGCGTCCCTCCAGGGCTGGGGTGGCCACTTGGGAGAGGCGGAGATCAGAGGCATCTGGTCTCCGGCGGAGTCCCGGCTCCATATCAACATGTTGGAGCTACGGGCGATTCGCCTAGCACTGAAGGCATTCCTCCCCTTTGTCAACGGGAGTGTAGTGCAGGTGTTCACGGACAACACCACCGCCATGTGGTACTGCAACAAACAGGGCGGTGTGGGGTCGTGGACCCTTTGCCAGGAGGCTCTGCGTCTCTGGCAATGGCTGGAACGTCAGGGCGTGACTCTGACGGTTCAACACCTGGCAGGTTCTCTGAACGCCAGGGCGGACGAACTCAGCCGTCGGTGCTCGGTGGATCACGAATGGCGTCTGAACTCGGACGTGGGGAGAGGCCTCTTTCAGCAATGGGGAGAGCCTTGGTTAGATCTATTCGCCACAGAAGAGAACGCGCAATGTCATCAGTTCTGCGCGTTGGAGTTTCCAAGACGGCACTCGCTCGGCGACGCCTTTCGGCGCGAGTGGAGTTGCGGTCTGTTGTACGCCTTTCCGCCTATACCACTTCTGCCCAGAGTGCTGAAGAAGATCAGGCGCGACCGGGCCCAAGTTATCCTTGTGGCTCCGGACTGGGCTCGAAGGTACTGGTATCCCAAGCTACTCAGCATGACAGTCGGTCCCTCGATCCGCCTGCCCCTTCAGGAGGACCTTCTGTCGCAGCAGCAGGGGACGGTCCTCCACCCGAACCTGTCCAGTCTCCACCTCCATGCTTGGAGATTGAGCGGCGACAGTTGAGGCCATTTGACTTGCCTCCTGAAGTCTGTGATGTTATTCTGGCAGCCAGGCGTCCCTCCACAAAGTCGGTATACGCCTGCCGGTGGAACAGATTTGTGGCATGGTGCACAGCAAAGGCTGTGGACCCCCTTTCTGCCCCTCTGTCTGAGGTTCTCCTCTTCCTTCTTTCCCTTGCCCAGCAGGGCTCTGCTCTGGGCACTATCAAGGGCTATCTTTCTGCCCTTTCCGCCTTCTTAAGGCTACCTGATCAGCCATCTTTATTCAAGTCCCCTATTGTATTACGTTTCTTGAAAGGCATCACGCACATGTATCCACCTGCTCCGTTCGTGATGCCTCAGTGGGACTTGAACCTGGTTCTGACTTTCCTGATGTGTGCTCCCTTTGAGCCTCTTCATTCCTGTCCTCTGCGTCTTCTCACTTTAAAGACGGCCTTCCTGGTTGCCATCACCTCTGCCAGGAGAGTGAGTGAGCTCCAGGCCCTTTCTATTAAACCTCCTTTCTTGTCTGTTCATCCTGACAAGGTGGTTCTTCGGACTAGACCTTCTTTCCTGCCCAAGGTAGTCTCTGCTTTTCACATTGGGCAGTCCCATCACCTTGCCTTCCTTCTTCCCGCCTCCGCATCCTTCAAAGGATGAAGAGCGGCTCCATCGTCTGGACCCAAAACGTGCGCTTTCATTTTACATGGATCGCACACGCCAGTTCCGGGTGGATGACCAACTGTTTGTTGGCTACGTGGGTGAGAAGAAGGGAAGGGCGGTACAGAAACGAACCATCTCTCGGTGGGTCGTCCTGTGCATCAAAGCATGCTACTCTTTGGCTCGGAAGGAGCCTCCTGTTGGGCTGAGGGCCCATTCCACTCGGGCTACGGCGGCTACTACTGCCTTGGGCCGGGGAGTCCCTTTGCAGGACATTTGCCAGGCGGCTACGTGGGCCTCGCTGCACACCTTTGCGAGGCACTACTGCCTGGACAGTCAAGTCCGGAGGGATGGCTTCTTTGGCCGTTCGGTCCTCCAGGACTTTCTGGTGTAGGTTGTATTGGTTCGCAGACCCACCACCGGGGTTGGTATTGCTGGGGTATCTATTCTAAGGTAAGGAATCTAATACTAACCTGTTTCTTTCAGATGAACAAGTTACTTACCTTCGGTAACGATATATCTGTAAGAAACAGTAGTTAGTATTAGATTCCTTACCGCCCCACCCGTCCTCCCCGTTCTGCGAACTGATACCTAGGGTTAAGGACATCCCTTTCAGGGCCCTAGTTTCAAATGGCACCAGTGTTAGTTCTCACATGGCTCTGCGTGTTCTGGCGCGGAAAAGCTGTGTGCAAAGAACTGACGTCAGCGCGCGGAGGCGGCGTCTATATACTCCAGCGACGTCATCACGGCGCACGACGCCGACGACGCGGAGCCGCAGGGGACGCCTGCAGACGACGCCTACCGACGCGCAGGGGTACTGCTACGCAAAAGTTTCCGGATCCAGACTGACGCCTGGGGATATTCTATGGTAAGGAATCTAATACTAACTACTGTTTCTTACAGATATATCGTTACCGAAGGTAAGTAACTTGTTCATCTGTAAGAGACATTAGTTAGTGATAGATCCCTTACCGACCTACCCATCCTCCCCGTTCTGCGAACCGATATCTAGGGTTAAGGTCACCATTACATAGTTGGACATCTCCTAATGACTGATGTTCACTATATACCTTAAAAAGGGTGACCGCCCTTAACACCTTGCATGCTCATGACGAGCTAAGCTCGTCATGAGCCACGGTGCTCGTGTGCTCATGACGTGCTGAGCTCGTCGTGAACGTTAGAACGCTCGCACGCTGGGCAAATTCCCCTGCTGTGCAAGCGTTCTAATGAAACTGGTTTGGTCATGATGAGCTCAGCTTGTCATGAGCACCGGGGTGCTGCGCGCGCCCCCCCCTCCCCCAGCACAGCGGGGGAATATGCCCCGCACGGAAGGGTTTAAAAAGCCTGTAGCATCGGCTTCGGAGTTTCTAGAAGTGTCCTGCTCATGCAGGGGCACACTCGTACTCCTAACCAAGCACCCTGCCCTTAGGACTGAAGGGCCTTCTATAGGGTGACTTACAGGTTTAAAGTGTAGTGACCTCAGATATAAGGAAACATATATTTGTCTTGAGAATTGCAAGCACCATCTCACACAGGCTGCAAATCTGGCCTGTAGTCGGAGTTTAAATGGACTCCCGCGGGTGGCACAATACATGCTGCAGCCTATGGGAGACCCCTGGTATACCTATGCCCTGGGTACATCAGTACCATTATACTATGTGTTAGACCTGTCAGCCTTCTGGATGGTCCCTCCTAATTAATTTTTTCTTCCATATCCCCTTTTTGCCTTCTGTAATTTTTTTTGTGTTTGTCCACTACATTATTGGTGTCTCCCGGCGCCTCATTATTACCCCTTGGTAATGAGGTGCAGGTGCTCCTCTAAAATGGAGGAAGGTTCTCTCTAACAAAATGGTGGCTTGCGAACTGTCCGGATTACCTCACAGCCTAGGGCCATAGGGATGTCATGAGGAGTTCCAGAACCTTCTGGTCCACTCTAGACACTTTAGGCCCAGGCTATATAAGCCGGAATGTTGTGCGGCCATTTTGTAGAGCAAGTGACATGAGGAGAAGGAATGTCCAGATAACCAGGGAGCTGGAGACCAGGCTGTGGGTTGAGAAGGTGAGTGCGCTGTGGAGGGTCTGATGGCCTCTTGGGGCTGCTTCCTTTCCGGCTGATACCCTCTCTCAACCGTGGATCTGACCCAATAGAACCATCCCCTAAGGACCTAACTGGAATAACAGAGGAGTGTGCCTATCCCAATAGGGACCGCCTGATAAGGGATCAGGAAAACCGCCAGGTGAGGGCGGCTATGTCTGCCTCCTTTTAGGATTAAAAACGCCCTGTGCAGATAGTACCTATCTCGTGGAACGGGGTGGCTGACACGAAAAGATACCCCGCTGCGGTCCTGAGACTCGTCTGAGTTGCCCTAACCCGTGACTGTTGACTTACTGTGGCATGGTTGGATTTCCGTAGTACCAATTGCCCCGTGTTTGTGTGGCTCGGTGTGGCAGGTCTGCGGGGGCTCGTGAGGTGGGGAGGCGTTGCGCTGAGGTATCGGTGACGGCAGCGCCTTACAGAGAGAGCCGCAGTGAAGTGACGGGAGAAGGTGTGAGACGGGCCCGTAGAGGGTTGGATTCCCGATTAGGAGGAGCCAGGAGCTGTCGTAGGGCCTGCCATCGGAGGTTCGTCACTTGCGGAGGGGTCCGGAGTGAAATTGACCCGGCGCTCGAGAGGAGAGCCCCGGAAGAAGATAGGCGGGATCGGAGGAGGTCGGGAGGGGAGGAGTTCGGCCCGAAGGAGGGCGTGAGGAGAGGGAGTCGCACAGGAATTGAAGCGCTGGAACGACAGGGAGACTCGCCTGTAGTGTTAAGCCCGCCTTCTTCATACTGGGCCAGCTTTAATCCTTATCCCCTCCCTCGCCGAGTAAAAGCCAAACCCCTCAGGCCTCTGACAATAACGGGATCGCCTCGGTACAACGTGAGACACTCGAACGACTGAGGGATTTGCCCAGGGGTGTTGAGCCTACCCTCCCCGTACAGGGCCTGTATTAGCTCACAATTCCCCATCCCAAGCAAGAGCCCAACCCCTTCAGGCCTCTGTCAACGGCTGGGTCGCCCACTACAAAGTAAGCAGGGCTGTGGGTGGGGAAGTGGAGGCCACTGGAATCTCGCAGGAAATCTGTTCTTCCCTCATAGCAAGTCAGTGAACTAAGTAGGAACTGCAGGAGTGCCTACATTTGCGTTAGTCCTAGAAAATGTACCAACTGAAGGCATGAATGTATACAAGATAGAAAATGTAACACAACTGAAGTAATGCTAAAGCTGTAACTCTTTTCCAAGCGCTATTGTGTAAATAAGAAAAGGTGTTCTTTAAGGGAAGCTGCATTGAAGGTGAAGTGATGTCAGGAACAGTTAATTGAACCTATTCTTGTTGTAGGTCAGTGGTTAATATCGATGGACATTGGCTATGATGATATGCGAATGGTCTGTAACAATTCCCTTCACCAGCTAGAATCTTATTTAATTAAGCCAAAATCAGAAAAGAGTGCTATTTAAAACTACTGTACTGAATTGATATAAAAGCTAAGAGAGGTACTCCAGTACTTTAGGATTTGTGCCAGGATGTATAATCACAGAGTCAAGTACCTTATATGGAAAATGATGAGATGTTTATGTGAATGCAACTAGAACCAGATTTTAAGAGGATATAAAGCTTTTCTAAATTATTCTGAAAAGAAGGTGTGGTGTCATTTTTGAGTGGAAGTACGCTGGGCTACCAAGTTAAGTGTGACGCAAGTGCAACAATTTACCTTAGAGTTAGGCCTTACCACTCTGTGCTAAGCTACCCTAGGTGGACCGGAGACCCCGGGTCCAACACTATGGACTTATAAGGGTACACCAGTAGCCAATTGTGGATGTACCATAGTACTCACCAGAGCCAATTTAATGGAAAAAGCACAGTTGCTGGGGTCCTGATAAGCAGGATCCCAGCAGACTACAGTCAAAAACACACTGATTCCAGATAAAAAGTGGGGGTAACCATGAATGCAGATCGTACTTTCTTACAGCGATGCATTGCTTCTGGGTAAGGGTGGAGATGTGGAAGAGGTGGAGATCAGACGCCTTTGCTCTGCGGTGGAGTGTCTGCTCCAGATTAGACTGCCAATCTGAATGAGACACGTTAGTGATAGATTCCTTACCTTAGAATATTCCGAAGGCATCAGACTAGATCCGTAATTTGTTTTTTTAGCACTAACCCTGCGCGTCAGTAGGTGGCGTCCTGCGACTCCGCACCTATCGCTGGTGTCCGCGCCGAGATGACGCCACGGAGAGTACTTAGGCGCCACTCAGGCGCACTGTCGGTTCTTTCTTTTTCCACGCCAGCAAGCGCAGTTCCAGATTGAGCACGTACCTTAGTCACTTTTTGACTACTCTTTTGAGACTTTTGTCTCCCCTTTTTTCTCCTGATGCACGTAGGGATGCCCTGCTTTAAGTCTTGTGGGGCATGCCGCCATAATATGTCAGTGGCGGTCCCCCACGATGTGTGCCTTTACTGCCTGGAGACAGACCACGACTCCCGGGACTGTTGAGCCATGGCCCCAAAGGCTTTGCGGGAGTGGCACCGGAAATTGCTGGAGGTACGGCATTCGTTGCATCGCCGCCCTGGGTCTAGGGGCCGTTCCTGGGATCGCTCGCGGGACCGTAGCTGTCGCTCCTCAGGCTCGAAATCTTCGCCTTCGGATTCCGGTAAGCGACACCATAAAAAGAAGTCGAAGAAGCGTGTTCGCTCTCAGACGTCATCCTGTCGCTCCTCGGAGGTGGATTAGGGGGACGGGGGCTCCGCCCCTGCGGCTCCTCTAGGGCCTGAGTGTCCCGCGGCCTACCCGCCATCGGCGACTCCCGAGCAGGTGCAAGAGTTTGTTGCTGCCAAGGACCGCTTTTCAGGCCTTGGGCTCCCGCCGGCGCGCCTTCGGGCCTGCGGTCCCGTGTCCAGATCCTGTTGGCCCGATGGCTCTGCCACCGGCTCCAGCCCCGGCGCAACAGGATCCTGCGCCGTTGGCTCTGGCCTCGACGCCACGAGGTGCGCCGCTGCCGGCTCCGGCGCCACCCTCGGCTCCATCCCCGGCGCTGCACTGGGTGCCGTTTATCCCACCCTTGCCCCGGTTCCAGGACCATTTTGTTCTGGCCTGGGATCCGCATTGGGAGGCGGCGCGGTCCGGCCCCGGCCGACGCCGTTCTTGGTGCCGTTTCGAACGCCGTTCGTCCCCTCTCCGGCTCCGGAGGAGGACTGGGATGCATCTGAGGACCCTCTTACCCGGCAGTGTGACTCCGAGCAGGATTGGGTGGACGACCTGGAGGACACCGGCGACCTAGATGTCTCTTCTGACTCTGGGTTTGCCTCTCCCCCGCCTACGATGGAGGAGGGCGCTTCCTACGCTATGGTGCTCTGTCGGGCTGCCGAGGTCCTCAACCTCGACCTCCCCATGATGGCCCTCAAAACCAACCTCCTCAGCGAGGTGCTCCAGACAGTGTCTACATTGTTGGAGCCGCTGCTTCCCTTCAATGACTCCCTTACCGATGTCCTCTTGGGCACTTGGTCGCGGCGGGCCCCCTGTGGATAAAAACGTCGCCAGACGCCACCAGCCGGTACCTGGCGACCCAGCCTTTCTGTCCACCCATCCCACGCCTGAGAGTCTGGTCATTCAGGCCTCGACGTCGCAGAGTGCCTTTCCCTCGGCTCCGCCGAACAAGGACTCTAAGAAACTGGAACAGTTTGGCAAGCGATTGTTCTCTTCGACCAGTCTAGGGCTGCGGTCGGTGAACACTGCTTGCTTGTTGGGCCGCTACTCCCACGCAGTGTGGGATACCGTTACTTAAGTGTTGCCTCAGTGTCCTGAGGCGGTCCAGGCTGTCCTTTCACAGGCGATTGATGAAGGAAAGGATGCGGCTAAGTTCCCCATTCGGTGTGGTTTTGACACTGCGATTCGCTGGGCAGGGTGATTTCTACAACGGTGGCGTTGCGACGCCACGCCTGGTTGCGTTCAACTGGGTTCTTGCCTGATGTCCAGAGCTCGCTCATGGATATGCCCTTCGATGACACCCGCCTGTTTGGCCACAAGTCTCACAGTGCTTTGGAGCGCTTTTAAGGACTCACGGGCCACGGCCAAGTCCTTGGGTCTTTCTGCAAAGAACCCATCCACTCCTGGGTTTCATTCCTTTCGTGGCCAGGGCAGAGGTACCCAGGCACGTTCCTTCACCAGCTTCAGCGCGACTGTGGTCGCGGCTTTCGCAAGGGCGGTTCGGGGAATCAGCGCGCAGGTCAGTCCACCTCCACCCCCGCTGCTCCTACCTCCAAACCTTCCTAGTTCGAGCTTTGTGGAGCACCACACTCCGGTGGGTGGCAGGATCCGCCACCACCTCCCCCACTGGCGCGACGTTACGTCGGACAAGTGGGTGTTGCAAATAATCCGCAAGGGTTATTCCCTTCCCTTCCAGTCCTCCCCTCCAGCCATGCTGCCTCGGTGCCACCGCATGTCGGGGGATCATTTGGTTCTTCTCCAACAGGAAGTCGTGGCCCTCCTGGCCAAGGGGGCCATCGAGCGCGTTCCTGGGCAGTAAGTAGGGAGTGGTTGTTATTCCCACTCCTTTTTGGTCCCCAAGAAACACAAGGGGGCCCTGCGCCCCATCTTGGACGTCTAGGTCGTCAATCGCTTCCTCTTGAAGGAGAAATTCAAAATGCGGACTCTGGCTCAGGTCCTGGCTGCCCTCGACCCTGGAGACTGGATGATAGCGTTGGACTTGCAGGATGCTTATTTTCACATCTCCGTCTTGCTGGCCGACTGGCGTTACCTGCGGTTCACAGTAGGGCAGGAGCATTTTCAGTTTGCCGTACTCCCCTTCTGCCTTACCAGCGCCCCTCGGCTATTCACAAAGGTGATGGCAGTGGTCAAGGCTCAACTGCGCAGGTCAGGGGTGTCAGTCTTCCCCTACCTCGAGAACTGGTTGTTGAAGGTTGGCTCGCCCCAGGCAGTCTTCCACCACCTTCAGACTACGGCCAACCTCCTGCAGTTGCTGGGGCTCTCCATTAACGTTCCGAAGTCGCACTGGAGTCCCTATCAGAATTTCCCCTTCATCGGAGCGGTTCTGGATTCGACGCTGTCGTGTTTATCCTCCCGCTGCGGTCTGTTTTCCGCCTTTCCGCCTATACCACTTCTGCCCAGAGTGCTGAAGAGGATCGGGCGCGTCGGGCCCAAGTCATCCTTGGGCAGGAAGATACTGGTATCCTGAGCTACTCCGCATAACAATTGATCCCCGGTCCGACTGCCTCTTCGGGAGGATCTTCTGTTGCAGCAGCAGGGGACGGTCCTCCACCCAAACCAGTCCAGTCTTCACCTCCATGCGTGGAGATTGAACGGCAGCAGTTGACACCTTTCGATCTTCCTCCTGAAGTCTGTGATGTCATTCTGGCCGCCAGGCTTCCCACTACAAAAAAGGTATACGCCTGCAGGTGGAACAAGTTTGTGGCATGGTGCACAGCGAAGACTGTGCATCACCTTTCTGCCCCTCTTTCTGAGGTGCTTTTATTTCTTTTTTCTTTAGCTCAGGAGGGCTCTGCTCTGGGCACTATCAAAGGTTATCTTTCGGCCATTTCTGCCTTTCTACGGCTTCCTGATCAGCCTTATCTTTTTAAGTCCACGGTTGTGAACTGTTTTCCAAAAGGCATTACACACACGTTTCCTCCGGTGCCGTTCATGATGCCTCAGTGGGACTTAAACCTTGTCTTGACGTTTATGATGTGCGCTCCCTTCGAGCCCCTTCATAACTGTCCTTTACGTCTTCTCACTCTTAAGATGGCTTGCCTGGTAGCTATCACCTCTGCCAGAAGAGTGAGTGAGCTCCAGGCTCTTTCTTCTAAACCTCCTTTCCTTTCTATTCATCCGGACAAGGGGGTTCTGAGGACCTATCCTTCTTTCTTGCCAAATGTTGTCACGCCCTTCCACATTGGGCAGGCTATCACTTTGCCCACCTTCTTTCCGCCTCCGCATTCTTCCAGAGAGGAGGAGAGGCTCCACGGTCTGGACCCAAAATGTGCGCTCTCCCTCTACCTGAGCCGCACACAACATTTCAGGATGGATGACCAGCTCTTTGTTGGCTACGTGATTGTAAAAAGTTCAATCGGGTCGGGGACAATCGATATTTGCCCGGCGGTATTGCCTCTGTGACCCCCTAGTTATTTAAATCAATGAAGAGGCAGGCGCTGGAGACTGGAAAGCAGGAAACAAGGTTTTTTTATTCTCTCCGGAGGAGAACACAACGAAACGGACAGAAGGTATCGTTCTGAGGTGCTCTAACTGTATTTCTGAGGCCTGGCCTCTTATACCCATATTTATGACTTTATTGTAGATTACACATACATGTTTAAAGCTTTGATGTACGGAAAAGACATTCTCGGAACTCCCCTTTGGGCCCGTTCCCACACACATTTACAGTTGAAGTCCCCACCCTAGTCACAACAGGTGATGAGCATCGCGCAGCTGGATAATCCGCCGATTCACGGAATGTGGGGAGTTTGATCGGATCTCATGGGGTGGGGGCTTTGATCAACCCGGGGATTCTTTGATGGGGGAAGCTTTCTATTGTACGGGGAGGGGCAAGGATGGTATCGGCAGAGCTGGGTGTCGGCTTGGGAACGGGGAGGACAAAACGGGCACACGGGGAAAAGGGGGTTTGCATCTAAGGGCCGGAGATCATGAAAGGAAAGCAGGGAGGTGTCGCGCTGGGAACAGGATGAGGGTCTGGGGCAGAGCAGCGCCGAAGAGGGGTTTATGACTCAAGGCAGGTGCAAGCAGGGGGTGGTCAGCGTGCAGGCTTAGTGAAGGCAAAGGGCTATGTCAGGGGCCAGCGGCATGCAAAAGGGTTTGTTCTGATCGGGGCATCTTAAAATGGCGGGCGCGCACGACAAAAGTGTGGCATCAGGGGAAGAGGCAAGATGGCGCAGATAATGTTCACCAAAACGCACTAATTTTCCACAGTCCTCCCTTTAACATATTCAAGACATCTTGCTGGTTCATTTTCTATTCGGTTCTACTGTGGTGAGCATGAGAAAGAAAACGGTAGGAACCCTAGATGAAAAAGAGTTGTAAACAATACATTTTGAGGTTTCTAGTTTTTAGGAGGTGCACCTATTTGATAAACTTTGATAAATTTGTTCAGCAGGAAAGTCATAGGAATGAAATACAAAAACGGCGAGCAGCAAGTACATATCATAACGTGAACTGGCAGGTTAATACATATTTCAGATTCGGATTGGAGCAGGATCAATACAATGGCGGCTGGGAGAGAAATGAGGCATAAAAAAACGGTGATTGAGGATGTCAAATGTTCGAAGTTTTATGAGTTCTCATTGTTCTTTGTGGTCTTTCGTTGGCGCTGTTGAGCACCGGCGGTGGAGCTACAAGTCCAGCTCTGTTCTAAGTTCTGCGTTGCAGGGCACGACCCTTTCCTCGCGTTTCTGGTCGGAAAGGTCCTTTTCGCCCTGTGTCCTTTGAGGTGATTGTCAGAAAGTTCCGATGGAAGAAGAGCGTTCAAAACAGTCCATAGGGTAGGTCAGAGGAAAAAGGGGGATGGAGCAAGGCCAAATTGGGAACAAACTAGGGGAACGAGAGACTTCAAATAGGCGGGCGTGTGACGGAATTCAGAGAGCGGGGACTTGTCGACAGGCACTGGACGTCGAGCAGGGGCATCAGGTCGACCCCTTTCTTTTCATGCTGTCGAAAACAGTGCCTCGTCCTGCAGCTCTTTTCAGTCGTGGTCTCGCCTTGGCTAATGTCGCAGGTGTTCCTTAGTCTGCAGTCGGGCCTCGTGCTCCCACATCCGGTCCTTCTCTCCTCCAACAGCAGTACCCTTAAACAAGTTTGAAAAGACAGTCTTTAGAAAATTTGCAGATGAAGATAATCAAAAAGTCTATTTCTCTCCCAGCTCCAGGCAAAGAATGAAAATGTCCGTTATATTTAATGTTCACAACTGGCATATGAATGACCGGTGGCGGACCTGTTGGATTTACTATGACTTTCCTTCATAATTATTTATTACAGGCATGACAGTTCATCTGATGGTAACCCACCTTCGGGAGACAAATCTGGCAAAGATATGCCGTTCTCTAGAGTTTTACATTTACAAAAGGGTACAGTGAGTCGTCAACATGGTACTACACAGGTATTTTGCTGAGAGACGAACATGGCTAAACATTTCCTTTCTATCGGTGCATCCTGCTTTTCAACTACTGCGGGGTTCATTTTGATGATTTCTTTACCTTGGTCTAGTCTGTTAACCTTGTAAAACATCATTCTGGGTCCTACGTAACCTTTTACAGCCCGGTTACTTAACTAGGAAGGACAGGGGTTTTATGGGAAACAACCAGGGACATAGACAGGGGAGGTAACAGGGGTGATCGTTTTTCTGGTTTGGGTATTGCGATAATTCGGGGAGGGGAGGGTCGCGTATTCTGAGGTCCTTGTTTTATACTATGGGAGCCGTTGACATGTAGTTCCCTTATTTCGGGTCAGATTAGGGAACCTCTGTCGTCTTACCTGTCCTTTCCCTTACGGCCTAACCTGGGTTCATTGACTTCTAGCGGAAAAGGAGAGGTAATGACGCGGCCTCAGGGTGATTGTATTAAAGACGAGCGTTTGTGCAAATACTGACGGTATTTGAAGCCAATTAGGTGGTGTGCTAGGGGTGGCAATCTGCCAATTTCGGGGCTAACCACTCGGAAGAGTGGTAGTGAAAAAATAGAGAGAGAGAGAGAGAGAGAGAGAGAGTGAGAGAGAGAGAGAGAGAGAGTGAGAGAGAGAGAGAGAGAGAGAGAGAGAGAGTGTGCAACGGCAGGCTAAATAGTACACGTGCAACAGAGAGGGTGGCAGTGTATTCAAGAAAGGCTATTTAGTGCGTTACACAGTAAAGGGTATTCACGAGTCCGCGTTAGAATCTTGTAATCATGCAGTTTGAGCATTAGACAGGGTAGAGGGGACGTGCTTTGAGAAAAGGAAAGGAAAAAGGAGGTACCATTCTGTCGCACTTTCTCGCATTCCCGGTCCTTTGACCAGTTGGGTCAACGCCTCAGTCACACACACACACATTCCCTTACAGTTTCGTATCATACGTGACATGAGTTCATTCGTCCGGTCTGGTTTAAGGGTGATCACTTTCTATCAAGTTGTGCTAATTTTCCGGGTCTGTTCGATACGTGAGTAGTTTGCAGGCGTGCTTAGACACCACCTTGCGGCGCTAGTCCGCTTCGTGTATTTAGACATGGCAAGGTCTCAGATCTTCGCCACACCTTGGCTGTAATCTCTGACGTAACCTGCAGAGGGAGGAAAAAAGGGGGGGGGGTGGGGGAGACAGCATTCGCGCGCATTCAAATACATGGATTCATAAGTCCTTTACTTACCTCTTACTCGTCTTTCCTCCTTGGGGCAGGGTCCCCGGGGATATGGTTTCCGGAGTCGAGGGGGGGGGGGTAGTGTGTTCATGTAGGGCGTGTGCGGGGAAACATAAAAAGGAAACCAGAGGTGCCTAGTGCGAGGTATCTAGTCAAAGGATATATCTCACTATCGGGATCCTTAAACCTCTTTCAACGCCGTGGCGTTCTAAAGTTCTTCGGTTCTTGGGTCCCTGCTACTTTGGAACGTTGTACTTTATAATATTTACATTATTTCATTTCACCCTCCTTTTACATTCCCTCATTTACACCATTCGTTTTACCCATCCTTGGAAGTCAAGGTCTTCCTCTACGCGAGAGTTCATGAGTCAGTCGCGTACTTTTGAAGGCGGGGTGTCGTGTTGTCGATCCGATCCGTCCTCCAGGGCTGGGCAACCATCTTCTTTTAACCTTAAAGAGAGAGCAGAGTAGGGTGCACAGAAAAAGAACTTTCCCACCCATCCCATATTGTTTTAAAATAAAGCATGCAATACCCGTCCATAGTTTCAAAGACTTTATTTTGCAAAATCATTTCAGCATATGGATTATGAGGGTGCGGTCGTATTTGGTCGGTCGTGGCAATGGCTAAAGTGCGTACAGTGGGGGGTGTCGTTTGCAACAATAAAAACATCGGAAAGTTTTACTCATTCATTTGTAAGAGACTAAAACGTCTATTAATTGGCTGGGGGTTCGGGGGCATATATTTTCATAATTTAGAAGCATAATCATAACAGTTGTAATCAGATTTCCTATATGCATACCGTACGTGTGCGTCGTACATGGGGTTTACACCAGTTATAAAAATATAATACATTGTACATTCGTAATCAACATTTGTAACGGGGATCTTTTCACACTATTCGTCGAGTGAGTTCTCTTCGTCTTTTCTAGCCAAGTGTACAAAGGATCATATAAAATCTCAGAACATCAAGTTTATATTAGTGCGAAGGAACACCACGAGGTGTTCGTAAGTTCCGATTGATACCAGCGCCATTTTGGGCGGGGCCGGCACAGTCCGGAAGCAGCATCAGGGGGAAATGTTTCCATTACTGGCAGTTTGGACCAGAGTCCTTTTCGGCAGTTCTAGAATTCACGCTAACAGAAGGTGTGGCAATGTCATGTTTGTTTCGTTGGCGATCGAGGCAGCCGTCCCTTACCGGAAACCTGCAAAGGCCGAAGGTTCCGCCGGGGACCTTTGTATGATCTTCAAGGCTGCGGAGATGCTGTCGGAGATGGGGGCTCGTGCTCCATGGGACAAATGTTCGAGTTATACGGCTGGCCAAAGTTACTCTAGTGGCCGGGGCCCGCCTTCCAGCGGATCCAGACGCCATTTTGAGGCCCTACAGGGGCCACTCTCGTCGAGTTTGCAAGAATGGAAGAGACCCTTCGGAGTGAAAGGAAGAGGTCCCTGTCTTGTGAGAGCGGGACGTTCAGCTGGGGTGCAGCTGTGATGCCCTCACCTGGGGGGGCGAGGGAGACTCGTTCACATCGTCTCCTTCTCCCGGTGCACTCCATGCCGCTCCTTTTCATCGCCCCGCATGAAGGCCTCTCCACATCCGGTGTTCCCCAAGTGCCACCATTGTACGTTCGGTGCTGCGCAAATACTGGGGTGCCACCATTGTACGTTCGGTGCTGCGCAAGTACTGGGGTGCCACCATGGTGTGTTCGGTGCTGTGGAAGTATGGGCACCATCGCCTGACTGGGGATGTTCGGCGTCGGGCTGGGGGCTGGGAAACCTCCTACCGGTGGAGGTGGGAGAGGCTCGTCCGCGTCGCCTCTCCCTCCCAGCCCAACTTGGACAAATTGTTGTGGAGGTACGTGCAGGACATCCCGCCGTCCAGGACTGCTGCGGCTGTGACGGAAGAGAAAAGGAAGAGGTGCCTCGTTCTCCTCTTGGACATGTGGCGGGACTACCTTAGTCTTTCCAGGCCCGTTGCGGCCGGCCAAGGAGACATGTGGCGGGACTACCTGCAAATGCCCAGGCTGCGGGCTCCTGCCTCTCCTCCGGCTCCCCCATACGTTAAGATTTCCTGACCAAGAGTTGGCGGCGGGGCTCGCCTTATATGGGTTGCCGTTGGTTGGGCGTAGCCGTAACCCTGCCCTACTTTGGAAGGTTCCAGAATGGGGGGGGGGCGAATGTTCTGTTTGACTTTCATTTTCTACAGTTTATCGTTATTATTCCTTGTTTGTTGTGTTAAATTAAAAAGTTCAAGTTTATTAATGGTCTACGGATTTTGTTTTACCATTTCTTTCTTTCCAGGTTGCTTTTATGCTAAGTTTCTGCTAACCGAGGTCGAGTAACACGGAAACACGTGTAGAGGGATGACGCAGATTTGTACATTACATACACACAAACTCAGACGGGGGACAGTACAAGTACGACATACAAAGACCCAAGACAAATATAAAAACAGTTATTGGTCATAATTATCTCTTTCCGTCTGTGAATTTTAAACGAGGCTGGGTTCCCGTCTTGACATTGCCCGACCTAGGAGAACTTGAGCATGCCGCTGAGATTTTCCTGGCGAAATCTGTGCCATCGGGCATAATCAAACGTGGTAGTTCTGTCTGGTCTGTCTATGTAAGTCGGGTTCTTCTCTGTCTCGCGCCTTTTCTCGTACTGCCGGTCTGTCGTTCCTGTCGGCCCTTTGCCTTTACTCACGCTCAGTAGAGTCGGGCATTGGGCTTTCCAGTGTCCGACATACCTACAAAAAGCGCATTGGTCTGACCCTAAGTCTGGTCGTCCTTTGCATAGTGTCGGGGGATAAGTTGTGGGTAGCGGTGTCCTGGGGTTGTCCTGTCGGTATATTTCCCTACTTGGTTTATCCTCGTCTTTTCTCTGTCGTTTCGTAGCCTCTCTGCGCCACATACCGAGACTGTCGAGCATAATTGGCGTCGTCTTAATATTTCGAAGGGCTATTTCTAACGTTTCTATTTTATCAAGGTCAAAGGATCCTGCCAGTGGCCACTGTTTGTCTTGGCTATCTTCGGTATACCTGTGCCATAATTTATTATAAGCTATGGTGACTAACCCATAGTTTATGAACATGTCCTTATTAGGGGTGCCTTCTAGTGGAGCTATATGGTCCACCTCTAACACCCGGTCCGGGCTAAACAGGCTATGTTCGAGGCATGTGGGCTGCTAAATTCATATCTTAGCATTAGATCGCCGCCTAGTGTTGGGCTCGGATGATTGCACATTGTTGTCCTGGAAGAGTCTTCGAAGTATCCTGAGATAGGTGGCTCCTCCCCTGGACTACAGTGCGCATGGGCATCGGCTCCATCCCCAGATTGTTTTTTTCCGCCATTGGGTTCGGATGTGGTCTCGACGTCTTACTGTCGGAACCAAGTAAAACTATCTTTTACCGGCCAAAAGGCCTCGATTTTCTCGCGTCGGTATTGTCTGCGCTCGGTCTCGAGTCTTCCGTCTCTTGAAGCCGGAATAAGCGGAGTTTTCTTCGCTTTCTAAACTTTGAGGCCTTCTCATCGCGACACGACAGCAAGCCTTTACGGACATGGAGCGGAGCCCGTTCAAGTACTGCCCGCTCTGTGGGTCCAAGTACCCACACATCGATCTACACCCTGTGTGTAACAAGTGCCTTTCACCGGACCACGACGACGGGAAGTGCAAGGCTTGTGCACAGTTCCGCTCCAAGAAAACTCTCAAGCTTCGGCGCGCGGTGCGCTTGGAAGCTAGGCAAGCGGCCCCAGATCCGGAGAACATCTTCGGCGACCAGGAAGAAGAGGTCCAGGGTCACCTTCTACAAATCTCCCCGTCACAGGCGGAGGTCGAGGCGGATCCGGGAGACGACGACGGAGTCGCGGGTCAGGTCCTCGAATACGTCGAAGAGGTAGGAGACGACGATGAGATTTATGGGGCCGCGGCGGACAGCTCTGCGGACGAGCTCTGCCCCGAAAGTTTCGAGGATACCGACCGGGACACGGGATCGCCTGTCGGCCTTACCCTGGACCCGTTGCCGCAAGCCACAGCCCCGCCTTCGGGCCCGGCTACGGACTCACTTGCTGGGCGCGATGTTTCGAAACCGAAACTGAAACCGTCGGGGTCGTCAACACCTAAAATGGCCGACCCGAAATCGAAACTGAAACCAAAGGACTCGAGTGTCCCTAAGATGGCTGCCGTGCCTGTGAAGAAGTCGGTGCCCGTCACCCCGTCGGCTCCGTCGACCTCCGGTCCGCAGAAGCCGAGGAAGTCTATCGATTCCGATGCTCCGAAATCGAAGCCGACGCCCGAGGAAGGGGCCCCCAAGAAAGATGGTCGGCACGGATCAGCGGCTCCGACGCCGTCCAAGCCCGCCAAGGTCGGCTCCAAAGAGGCTACGCCCAAGAAGTCTGCGCCCCGGCCTCAAGATTCGGAGGAGCCGAAGAAGGTTTCCGCGCCCAAACCGCACAAGGCCCGCGAGGACGTCGGATCCGAGGGACCGCTCAAAGCATCCTTGTCGGCGACGAAACCCACTGGCAGTGTACCGTCCCCCATTGCGGAGTCACTGCAGAGAATCAGGGAGAAAGCCTTTGCTCCATCGGCTCCGATGCCATCACCGCAGACGCAAAAGGACGCTCCGGCTAAGCCTTCTGGGAAACTCCTTTTTCTCTTGCCACCTAAGGAGGCGCCGAAAGCGTTTTCGACGAAATCGGCTCCGAAACAGGGTTCCTCGCTGCCTGACCCTCTTCCACGTCGTGTACTCGAATCGGAAGACGATTCAGAGCATTTCATCGATGCTGCCACTGGCAAGCTGACACTCTATAAACGGAAAATCACTTCGGAGCCGGTGGACCCCTACGTCATCCCGTTGAAGAAGAAGAGGGTGCCCCTTGACGCCTTAGGCCTCACGGAACCGATTCAGCCTCCTCCTAGACGGAGCCCTACTCCCTCCCCAGAACACTCTGTGGGTGAGGAAGATGATGAGGATGAACAGTACAATTTCCCCATCGATGAACCTGATGTCCAACCAGATTCATACGACGACACTGGTGACCAGAACACCCAAGGTGCGGGCCAAGACCCGCAGACCTTTAATCCACGTGCATCCCCGACTGAGGACTCAGCAGGATTTCATGCACTAATTGAACGGGCGGCGGCCAATCATGATGTGGACATGCATGCCGACCCGGTTGAGGAAGACTTCCTTTTTGACACCTTTGCCATATCTGAAAGGACAGTAAAGACACTTCCTATGCTGAAAGGTGTTCTCAAACATGCTGGAGACATTTTTAAGGAGCCTACGAGGGCTAGAGTGGTCAACCCTCGCATTGAAAAGAAGTACAGGCCTGCTCCTGCGGACCCCGTCTACATCCGGGGACAATTGCCACTGGACTCTCTTGTGGTTGCCAATGCCAGGAAACGTGCCGACTCCCAGACAACGGGTGAAGCTCCTCCCCCGGATAAAGAGTCCAAAGTGCTTGAGGCAGGAGGCAAGAGAGTGGCTGCACAGGCGGCTAACTTTTGGCGCATCGCAAATACACAGGCGCTCCTGGCGCGTTATGATAGGGCGCACTACGACACCCTAGAACAGGTTATACAACACCTGCCCCCACAGTTCCAAGAAGGCACCAAGATGCTTATTGAGGAAGGAAAGCTAATATCAAACGCAGCCATCAAGTGTGCACTTGACGCTGCGGACACAGCTGCTAGGGCTATCAACACTAGCGTTATGCTGAGAAGACAAGCCTGGCTCCGCATCTCAGGGTTCAAGCAGGATATTCAGACTACAATCCTGAATCAGCCCGTCAATCCTGATAGTCTGTTTGGTCCGGATGTTGACACCACCCTAGAGAAGATAAAGAAGGACACGGAAACTGCTAAGTCTATGGGGGCCTTGCAGTCCCAACAGTTTCGTGGCAGCAATTTTCGTCGCTCAGGTGCACGTGGAGTCACCAGAGGACAGATGGGTCAACAATCCCAGTTCTCCAAAGGTGGGGCGCAATCCTCGTTCACCAAGCAGAACAAGGGAGGTTATAGGAATAACAGCAACAGAGGTCGCGGCAGAGGAAACAACAGCTCCCGCACCTCGACTCCAAGCAAACAGTGACTTTCTGTCACTGCCCCCCGACCACCTAACACCTGTCGGGGGGAGACTGCAGCAGTTCCTGCCCGTCTGGAGAAACATCACCACAGACAGGTGGGTGCGTCAACTGATCCAAAATGGTTATTGCCTAGAGCTGAAATCCACTCCACCCAACATCCCACCGAGGCAAAGGCCTATGTCCGCAGAGCATTTGCACTTATTGCAGCAGGAAGTAGTGGCGATGCTGCAAAAAGGCGCAATCGAGCTCGTGCCGGTGGGGGAGGAAGGCACAGGGGTATACTCCCTGTACTTCCTTATTCCAAAGAAGGACGGTTCTCTCAGGCCCATTCTCGATCTACGTCCCCTCAACCTGTACATACTGTCAGAGCATTTCCATATGCTTACACTGCAGCAGATTCTTCCCTTGCTAAACCAGGGAGACTTCTTAGCGACCTTAGATCTCAAGGATGCTTATTTCCACATTCCACTACACCCGTCTCACAGGAAATACCTAAGATTCACTATTCAAGGCAGGCACTACCAGTTCAAGGTCCTACCCTTCGGAGTCACTACGGCCCCGAGGGTGTTCACCAAGTGTCTAGCGACAGTGGCGGCGCACCTCAGGAGGCAGAATATCCATGTCTACCCCTACCTAGACGACTGGCTCGTACAAGCCAAGTCAGAGCAACAGTGCGCCGCAGACATGTCGACTACAATTCACCTTCTTCACGATCTGGGTTTCTCCCTAAATTACCCAAAATCCCATCTTCAGCCGGCACATGTCCGGCAGTTCCTGGGTGCTACGATCAACACCCTGACAGCCATGGCTCAGCCAAACCAAGTCAGAATCGACAGCATTCAGTCACTGATCCAACGATTCCGACCGAGACACTCCCTGCCAGCGAGAGTGTTCATGCAGTTGATAGGCATGATGGCCTCCTGCATCTTCATAGTCCCTCACGCACGGTTACATATGCGCCCGCTCCAGGAGTGCTTAGCGAATCAGTGGACACAGGCTCGTGGGCAATTGACAGACCTAGTGTTGGTTACCAGTCGGGCATACGACTCTCTGCATTGGTGGACTCCACACAACCTTTGCAAGGGCCGACTGTTCCAAGAGCCCGTGCCGCAGATTGTCCTGACGACGGACGCATCCCTCCAGGGATGGGGAGCACATGTGCTCACTTACACGGTGCAGGGACTATGGACGACGCAGCAACAGAAGATGCACATCAACTATCTGGAACTGATGGCAATCTTCATGGCGCTCAAGTCCTTCATTGTACATCTGAGCAACAAGGTCGTGCTAGTCCGGACGGACAACATGACCGCGATGTACTACATTCAGAAACAGGGGGGCACCCACTCGCCACAGCTGTCTCATCTAGCTCAGAGCATGTGGAAGTGGGCCATTCAGAGGAACATTTTCCTCATGGCAGAACACCTCCCGGGCAAGGACAATCAGATGGCGGATCTGCTCAGCAGATACAGCCATCAGATGCACGAGTGGGAGATACACTCTTCTGTTCTCCACCCGTACTTCCAGCAGTGGGGTCATCCGGAGATAGACCTGTTCGCAACAAAGGAGAACGCAAAATGCCGACTCTTTGCCGCCAGGTTCCCTCACCCACAGTCGCAGGGGAATGCGATATGGATGAACTGGTCAGGCAAATTTGCATACGCTTTTCCGCCAGCCCCTCTAATACCGCTGGTCGCAAGAAAGCTAAGGCAGCACTCCATGACTCTCGTCCTGGTTGCTCCAACGTGGGCACGTCAGGCTTGGTACACCACGTTCCTCGAACTCTCAGTGGTGCCGCATCAAAGGCTGCGCCTCACACCCAGTCTTTTGACGCAGAACCATGGAGACATTCAGCATCCAGATCCACGACAGCTCAACCTGGCGATCTGGCTCCTGAAGTCCTAGAGTTTGGATACCTTAACCTACCTCCAGAATGCATGAGTATCATCAAGGAGGCGAGGAAACCTACTACTAGAGCATGCTATGCTGCTAAGTGGAAGCGTTTTGTCATCTATTGTACGTCCAATGACATCAACCCGCTAGATGCATCTATTCCCAACATCATCTGCTATCTGTTACATCTCTACAAGTGCAATCTGGCGTACACTTCCATTCGGATACATCTCTCAGCCATAGCGGCTTATCTTCAGAACAGGCAGCACCTCTCTGTCTTCAGAGTGCCCGCCATTAAAGCCTTCCTTGAAGGTCTGAAGAGAGTCATTCCCCCAAGAACTCCACCAGCTCCGGTGTGGAACCTCAACGTCGTTCTCACCAGACTGATGGGGCCACCATTTGAGCCACTGCACTCGTGTGAGCTCCAATTCCTTACGTGGAAAGTGGCCTTTCTGATAGCTATTACGTCTCTGAGGCGTGTCAGTGAGTTGCAAGCGCTCACCATACAAGAGCCGTTCATTCAAATTCACCCGAATAGGGTAGTGCTACGCACTAACCCTAAATTCCTCCCTAAGGTGGTGTCACAGTTTCATCTTAACCAAACTATCGACTTACCAGCATTCTTTCAAAACCCGCAAACGGTGGCGGAAAGAATGCTCCATACCTTAGATGTACGGAGGGCGTTGATGTACTACATAGACAGGACACAACCCTTTAGAAAGACAAAACAACTCTTTGTTGCCTTCGCACCACAACACAAAGGCAACCCAATTTCCAAAGCAGGGATAGCCAGGTGGATTGTTAAGTGCATCCAGATATGTTATCAAAAAGCCAAGCGCACTTTAACAATACCCCCCAGAGCGCACTCCACACGCAAACTGGGGGCATCCATGGCTTTCCTAGGGAACATTCCTTTAGAGGATATTTGCAGAGCAGCCACGTGGGTCACACCACATACCTTCACAAAACACTACTGTGTTGATGTGCATTCCAAGCAGCAAGCAGCTGTAGGACAGGCTGTTCTCAAAACACTTTTTCAGGTTTCTGCAGCTGGCACGGGCAACCGCCGCTGATGGAGGGACTGCTATGTATTCTATGCTAAGATATGAATTTAGCAGCCCACATGCCTCGAACTGAATATGCTACTTACCAGTATGCATCTGTTCTTGGCATGTAGGGCTGCTAACATTCATATCGCCCGCCCTCCTCCCCGGTGCCTGTCGCAGCTGCAGATATACTATTGTATTTATTTCATTAGCATGGACATCCTTTACACTTTCACTCCATCTCCTGCCACAATGGCGAAAAACAATCTGGGGATGGAGCCGATGCCCATGCGCACTGTAGTCCAGGGGAGGAGCCACCTATCTCAGGATACTTCGAAGACTCTTCCAGGACAACAATGTGCAATCATCCGAGCCCAACACTAGGCGGCGATCTAATGCTAAGATATGAATGTTAGCAGCCCTACATGCCAAGAACAGATGCATACTGGTAAGTAGCATATTCATTATCAGTGGGGAGAAGACAGACATGACGGCTCGTAACGAGGGACTAAAAAGTCAGCACTGCCTATCTTATCACTAGGTGCAAAGACTAGACAGAATATTTCTATTCTACGTTGTTTGCAGGTAGTGAATACCTCATGGATCAAAAAAAAATATAAAACCAAACGACCAATAAATAACAATGGGGAGAATGAGTAGGTCCGCAAAGATCTGCGTTACCTACCCTTTTCACTATCTGCAAAAAGGGTGGTCTCTTCCCTGCTTGCAGACAGGGAATCTCCAGGAAACAATAGTTTTGTGAACAACAGTTCAGTTTCAAGCAATTATTGAGTGGGGGAGGAAAAGAACAAGCACGGCTGCTACCCTACCTATCCTCCACTGCTTGCAAAGGGAGAGAGAGCCTGTTGTTTCTCCGTTTGCAGACAGTGAATCTCCAAATAAAAATAAACAGAGCAATACTAGTATTTTGAACAATCAAGCAATCAAAACAAATTTTTTCGCAACTTGTCGTGGCAACACGACCTTACCCGGACCATGTGGACAGTTTCTTGTCTTCCGAATCCAGCGCCCGATCGTCCTCTTTTTCTCGTATTTCTCACGGCACTCCTGATGGTTCCCAGTCAGGACCGTAGATCACTCGAGAGAGGTCTGTTCGGAACTAGTGAAGTTCGGATGATCGGCTGCCAGACGAGGGTCTATTGGGCAAGAGCTCTCCCGATCGTTGCAGTCGTTCACTCTGTCGTCGGGACCTCTCCCACTGGATCCACGAGTCGCTGATGGGCCCCACGCTTGGGACGCCAATTGTAAAAAGTTCAATCGGGTCGGGGACAATCGATATTTGCCCGGCGGTATTGCCTCTGTGACCCCCTAGTTATTTAAATCAATGAAGAGGCAGGCGCTGGAGACTGGAAAGCAGGAAACAAGGTTTTTTTATTCTCTCCGGAGGAGAACACAACGAAACGGACAGAAGGTATCGTTCTGAGGTGCTCTAACTGTATTTCTGAGGCCTGGCCTCTTATACCCATATTTATGACTTTATTGTAGATTACACATACATGTTTAAAGCTTTGATGTACGGAAAAGACATTCTCGGAACTCCCCTTTGGGCCCGTTCCCACACACATTTACAGTTGAAGTCCCCACCCTAGTCACAACAGGTGATGAGCATCGCGCAGCTGGATAATCCGCCGATTCACGGAATGTGGGGAGTTTGATCGGATCTCATGGGGTGGGGGCTTTGATCAACCCGGGGATTCTTTGATGGGGGAAGCTTTCTATTGTACGGGGAGGGGCAAGGATGGTATCGGCAGAGCTGGGTGTCGGCTTGGGAACGGGGAGGACAAAACGGGGAAAAGGGGGTTTGCATCTAAGGGCCGGAGATCATGAAAGGAAAGCAGGGAGGTGTCGCGCTGGGAACAGGATGAGGGTCTGGGGCAGAGCAGCGCCGAAGAGGGGTTTATGACTCAAGGCAGGTGCAAGCAGGGGGTGGTCAGCGTGCAGGCTTAGTGAAGGCAAAGGGCTATGTCAGGGGCCAGCGGCATGCAAAAGGGTTTGTTCTGATCGGGGCATCTTAAAATGGCGGGCGCGCACGACAAAAGTGTGGCATCAGGGGAAGAGGCAAGATGGCGCAGATAATGTTCACCAAAACGCACTAATTTTCCACAACGTGGGCTCGAAAAAAAGGTTGGGCCGTGCACAAACAGACCATCTCTCGGTGGGTTGTTCTCTGCATCAAGGCCTGTGATTCGTTGGCTAAGAAGTAGCCTCCTGTGGGGTTGCGTGCCCATTCCACCAGGGCAACGGCAGCCACTACTGTCTTGGGACACGGCGTTTCCTTGCAGGACATTTGTCAGGCAGCTACGTGTCTCTTTCAGATGCACAAGTTACTACTTGTGTAACGATATATCTCTATTGGTTGCCCTTAATGACGGGTCACTGAGGTGGAGTCCGTAGTCGAAGGTTTATCCAAAAAGGTGGAAAAAAACGAAAAGGACATAAGGGCGATGAAAGAGAGCGGTAGGACCATGAGTGAGAAGTTGGAATCTTTAGAGAATCAGGCAAGGAAAAACAATCTGAGAATTCTGAATGTCCCGGAAGGAGAAGAAGGGACAGATATCAAAAAATTTGTTGTACAGCTGCTTAACGAATACTTTCCGTGGACAAAGGATATAGGACTGGAGGAAGACATTCAGAGAGCGCATCGAGATCCCTTTGGGAAAAGAAAGAAAGAACCCAAGGAAAATCTTGATAAACTTCAAAACATACACAATCAAAGAGAGACTCTTGGGGGAAGCTTTAAAAAATGGGCCCCACTCAAAAGAAAATTGGACTTTCAGGATTCGGTCCGACATCTCCAAAGCTACCCAGGACAGACAATGGGAGTTAGGTCAATATATGCAGGAAATAAAAAGCCTGGGGGCTACAGTTCAAATGAAATTTCCCGCCGCCCTCCGAATAATGTGGCGCAATAAAATGCACAATATAAGAGAACCAGCGGAGGTTGCAAATTTCTTGGAGCAAATGAAGGACCAAGTGAGAATAGAGTCTGGGGTTCATTCTTAATTCCTTAATTCTATAAAGTGAAGATAGGTTGTCTTAAAAAATGGTGACATTAACTATAAACAATATGTAAGCTTAAAAGAAAGTGTATGAAAATACAGATAGAGGGCATTACTCTTAAAGAAAGGGGAAACCACGGAGCTCAAAAAGGGGCTAAGATGAGGCCCGAAAGGAAAGGAGGGAGGCTTCCCCAGGGAGGGACATTTTACCACACAATGAAAATAAAACAAAAAAAACGCACATGAGTGGGGAGCAAAATAGGGAAAAAAATACTGAAAAAATATCCTCAAAAATGTAAGAAGGGAAATAAAAGGAGATATCAGGGCCGGACGAACCCAACAATTGGCAAACATAGAATGGCAAGGAAAGGAATGAGGAAAAAATGGGGAAAACCGTGAACATTTTAACCTGGAATGTTAACGGGCTTAGACTACCAAGTAGAAGACGAAGAATCCTGGAATATCTGAGGTTGGCGGACAGTGAGATTATAATTTTGCAGGAAACCCACCTGTTAAAAAAGGGATGGGAAGAAATTATAAGAAAATTACACTGGGTAGATAGCTATGTCTGTACTGACCAGGAATGCGTTGTAAAAGGAATTGCCATACTCTTTAAGAAATCTGTAAAAGCCAAAATAGAACAGACAGAAGTGGACAAAAAGGGCAGATGGGCTATTGCTAGAGTGAGAATCTATAACAAACCATACACCATAGCAGGTTATTACGGGCCCAATTTAGATGACCCCTCCCCTTTACAGAACCTGTTTTCCCAATTATTGTCATTCAATCCCCCAGTTATACTTGGAGGCGACTTTAATTTAATTCCCGATCCCAAGTTAGATCGTCAACCCCCAACGAAACAAGCAGATTTACCCAAAATGAGGGAATGGCTGGGAATCTATAAGAGAGACTTGGGGTTGATGGATGCATGGAAGAAGAAAGGGGATAAAAGATATCCTTACACATTCAAAAATAAAAGGTTAAATATACAATCCAGAATTGATTACTTCCTGATGGATAAAATACTAATTGATAAAATAAATAAAATTAAGCATTTGCCAGCATTACTCTCAGACCATTCAGCCGTTCCACTACAAATTCACCTGGGCGGGGGACATGAGGCAGGGAGATGGACTGTGGACCGTTGTACTCTTAATGACCCACAAATCCTAGAAACACTTAAAATAGATACAGTTGAGTATTTTGAGAGAAATAGGGAGGAAACATCACCGCAGGTTAGATGGGACGCTTACAAAGCAGTCATAAGGGGGAAAATACTCAGTTTATCGGCACATAAATCAAAGAAATCAAAACAAGAAATCGAAACACTGGAAATCAAGATCCAAAACCTAGAGCATTTAATAGAAATGGAACTTGACCCAGAAATAAAACGAGAACTGGTGGCGGATAAGGAAATTCAAGGCGAAAGGTTAACAGGGGTATTAGAAAACAAATTAAGAGAGAAACGGGAAGCAAGCAAATTAGCTAACTATGAATATGGTGAGGGATGTGGCAGACTCCTAGCGTGGAAAACTAAGACAGAAGACAACAGGAACAAGATATTAAACATCCTCCCCCAAGACGGATCCGACTTAAGCTCGGAGGAATCGGTAATAAAGAAAGAGTTTACTGAATTTTTTTCTTCATTATACACGGAAGAGATATTTCCTTCAAGTGATGATCTAAACGGGTATTTAGATAATCTAGAACTCCCTGAGATAACAAATATAGAAAAAGAGAGGTTGAATGCCCCGATTACCAGTGAGGAGGTAGTTGAAATACTAAAAGATTTAAAGAGATGGAAAGCAGCTGGACCAGACGCGCTCCCAAATGAGTTTTACATCAAATTATGGGAGGATCTGGCCCCCCCTCTCACGAATTTACTAAATGAAATCTATATAAAAGGGGGGAAACTTCCTGAATCCTGGAACGATGCGACAATAAGCATCCTGTTAAAACCAGGTAAGGACCCAGTAAAATGTGAATCCTATCGACCAATAAGCCTACTGAATTGTGATTATAAGATCTTCACTAGTATTTTAGCGAAAAGGCTAGGGAAATTTGCGGGTAACCTGATAAATAAAGATCAGAAAGGGTTCGTAAGAGGCAGGCACCTGCAAGATTAACACAAGAACTCATTATGTCCATAGATATTGCCACAAGTGAAAATATCCCATTAACTATAATGACAGTAGACGCAGCTAAGGCGTTCGATAGAGTGAACTGGACATTTCTGAACGCAACTTTAGAGAAATACAATCTAGGAAAAAACTTTCAGAGAGCAGTTAAAGAGTTATATCTGGCCCCAAAAGCTAAGGTTTTAATCAACGGTAATCTAACAGAGAATATCTTAATAAATAGAGGGACCAGACAGGGGTGTCCCTTATCGCCAATTCTGTTTAATCTATACATTGAGCCCCTGGCAACCAAGCTCATAAAGAAATAACCCCGTTTATATATCCTGCATGGGAAAAAAAATAGCATTATACGCGGATGATCTGATGATATTCACTAGCAATTATGCAGGCTCTTACAACGCAATCGAGTCATCTTTAAAAGAGTTTGGGAAGATATCAGGTTACCAACTAAATATAGCAAAAACAGAAATTATGAGTTGGAACACTCAAGTAGATAGCAGCTTTTCTAGGGAAAAAATCAAATATTTGGGAATAGAACTGACTAAAAATATAGAAAAGGTACCCTGTATGAATTTGGATAAAACAATGGGAGAGGTAAGAAGAATGTTAAAAACGTGGGGAGGTCTTCCCCTAACTTTCCTGGGTAGATCTAATCTAATTAAAATGTCGATCTTACCAAAATTCACATTTCTGTTTAGTGCAATACCCTTAGAATTTAAGAGGGAAACTTTGAAAAAAATACAAGGGGAGTTAGCGAGTTTTATCTGGGCGGCCAAAAGCACAAGAATAGCCTGGAACAAATTACGAAGATGTAAGGCAGAAGGAGGAATTGCTAGTCCTGACCTTTTTGAATACTATAGGGCCTTTCAATTCAAGCATACAAGGATCCTATTAAGCAACTCTGATATATATCCAGAACATCTCAAAGCAATGACGGAAAACATGGGGCATTACTTATTTAAATTCGGGCATCCAAAGTACTTTAAAAAAATCAAATTGAAGACGCTAAGATCGGCGGCAAAACTTTGGTATCAGATAAGGAGCACTTTGAACATACAATATGACCGTGAGTTCGCTCCAATTTGGGACTCTCCGGGAACCCCAGATTGCCTAAATGATAATTTGGCTAAACCCCTGAAAACAGCAGGCATCCAAGTTTGGGGGCAACTTATGGTGGATAACAAGATAATTGACTGGGAAACCTTATCAAAGAAAACAAATGCATCTCTTTCAAAATTTAAGTTTTACCAACTCACTAGCTGGGCAAAAACAATCAAAGAGAAAAACACAGGAAACAAGACAATTGAAACAAAGATGATAAAGAATTCCCAAAAGAAAAAAGAAATAGCATCATGGTACTGGGCTCTTATTACAGCAGGGGAGGAGAACTTCCTAATTCCAGAGTCGACCTGGGGGAAAGAACTGCCGTCGCTGGATCTTCAAAACATGTGGCAAGTATCTATGGGTAAATGCTGGGCAATTGTGAAATCTGCTGCTCTAAGGAGAAATCACCTCTTTACTATTCACAGAGCCTATTGGACACCAAAGAGGTTATCCAAATTCAGTGGTCCAAATATGAAAGCATGTCCCAAATGTGGACTAGTAGGTGCGGATGATGTACACATGTTCTGGCAGTGCCCCCAGATCGATGACTTCTGGCAGGAAGTGAGTAAAATCATAGAAACTGTATTGAAGAAGCCAATATCTAAGTATGGATCTTGTTATTTTTGGGATTAAAAGTCAAAACGGGGCGAATTTTTTAACACTTAAGGAACAGAATCTTTTGTTTATATTGATATTATTAGCTCGCAGGGAAATATGCATTAAATGGATAAAACCGGTTGCTCCAACACATTTGGAATGGGTGGCCTCTATAAACAAGATAAATAAATGGGATGGAAAAGGCAGACCTAGTAGGAAATATAGTTTTTGGGAGCTCTGGGAAGGTTCACAATATGTAAATTAATAGGTCACGTGGAACATTTATGTCAAGCTTACACATTTCTAATGATTATGCAATGGAAAAACAAGATACACAAACATCATGCTTGTGTGAGTGGCCAGGGTGGTCAGCTCCCCCAGTTCGATCTTGAAAGTGTTAAGGAGAGAAGGGGACTCCACTCTGAAAACCGCGAAGCCAACTCATATTACCTAAGGGCCGTATAGGAACAGAAATCAGAGAAGTGGGTCCCTGATAACTCCAGTAACACGTTATTGCAGAATGAGGATAAAAGAAAAGAAAAAAAGACGATATATCTCTAAGAGACATTAGTTAGTGATAGATTACTTACCACCCCACCCATCCTCCCCGTTCTACGAACTGATTACTATGGTTAAAGTAATCCCTTATAGGTCCCTAGTTTTATGCACCAATGGTCAGTATCTTGCATGGCTCTGCGTTCCTTGCGCGGAAAGTTGTGTACAGAACTGACGTCAGCGCGCATGGGTGGGTGCCTAACTACTCTCCGTGACGTCATCTCGGCGCTGACCACGCCAGTGACTGACGCAGAGCCGCAGGACACCACCTACTGACGCGTAGGGGTACTGCTAACCAACATTTTCCGGATCCAGTCTGACGTCTGGGGATATTCTAAGGTAAGGAATCTATCACTAATGTCTCTTACAGATATATTGTTACACAAGTAGTAACTTGTTCATTAATTTTTCTGATGGTGTACCACCTGGGAGTATCTTTGAATGCCAGGGTGGGCGAGAGTGGTGCATGCTCCCATCTGAGAATGGTGGGAACCTTGGTGTAATCTATTCACCACTGCCAAGATCATGCAATGTCCGCACTTCTGTGCGTTAGTTTCCAAGGCATCTCTCGCTCTGAGACTTGTTTAGCCTCAAGTAGAAATTGAGACTTCTATATGGCTTTCTGCTGATACTACTCCTGCCCTGAGTTCATCAGAACAGACTGGGCCCAAGTCATCCCTGTGTCTCCGAATTGGGCATGGAGCTTGGGGTGTCCAGATCTCCTGGGGTTGAGATATGTCCTCCAATCAGGCTGTCCCTCTGGAAGGATCTGCTGTCGCAGCAGTTGGGCAGGGTTCTGCACCTGGGCTGTCACAATTTCCACCTTCATTCTTAGAGATTGAGCAGCCACAGCTGAACACCTTCGACCTTCCTTCAGAGTTGATTGATGTCATCTGTGCAGCTAGGCATCCGACAAAACGTTTATTCAACGGTCATTGGAAAAAATTTGTGGTTTGGTGCAGTACATGCAAGATTGACACCCTTCAGGCCAAATTATGTGATGTTCCTTTGTTTTGTCTCTTGCCTGGCAAGGCATTGCTTTGGATACGATTGACGGCAATCTTTTGTCCCTGTTGGCCTTCTTGCGGTTGTCAGATCAGCCCCCCTTTTTTTAAGTCACCAGTTGTGATGCGTTTTTTTTTACAGGGTTGCAAAGTATGTTTACTTTTATCCATTTGTGATGCACCAATGGGACTTTAATCTGGTCCTCACTTAATTGATGTGCACTGTGTTCGAGCCGCTTCGCGGATGTCATTCATGGCTCCTAATGATGAATGTGTTCCTAGTCACCTCCACCTTGGCACGCTGTGTAAGTGAGCTTCAGTTTCTCTTTATTAATCCACCGTACACCACCACCTTCCCAGACAAACTGGTTCTGCGAACTTCAGCATCCATGCTGCTTAAAGGTGGAACTCCGTTCCACATCAGGCAACCCATCACCCTGCCGGCCTTCTGTGCTCCCCTTCACCCCTCTGAGGAGGAGAGACCCCATCACTTGGACCACAAGAGAGCACTGAGCTTTTACGTGGATCATATCAAACCACACCAGGCGGCTGATTAGCTCTTTGTGGGATTCACTAGAGCGTAAAAAAGCAAAACTGTGCAGAAGAGAACCATCTCTCGCTGGATCAGGCTCTGCATTAAGATCTGCTACGCACTTGATAAAAGAAGCATCCTAAAGACCTGCATGTGCATCCTACCAAGGGCAAAGCTACTACCACTACGTTAGCACGCTGTGTCCCTGTCCTAGATATATGCCAGGCAGCTACATGGGCGTTCCTCCATATATTCCCAAAGCACTATTGTTTGGACAGACCGGTTCCCTGAGAGGGCCATTTTTCCCTATCGGTCCTACAGGACTTTCTGGTTTAAGCCCATTTATTGACCCGTCTCCATATAGGTACTGCTTTGGTATGTATTCAAAATGTGAGTAATCTGCATCTGATAGAGACTACTAGCCGCAGATTCCTTAACGTAGAATTATCCCCAGGCGTAAGACTGGATCTGGAAAATGTTCTTTGCCACAGCATCTCTGTGCGCCGTGGGGCGGTACCACGTGACTCCGCCCTGATGTTGTCCGCGGGCGTGACGTCAGCAAGGTCACATAAGCCCCACCCCGGTGCGCCAACGTCCGTTTTTCCTCTTTTCAACGTGCAACGCAGATCCGGATCTTGTCTTGGCCTGTTTTCAGGCCTTCTGTTCCACGCTTTGCATAGAGGAACAGTGTGCGAATACCTTCGGGCTTCAAGACGTGAACCTCTTGTGCACGTCATATGTCGGCGATGGACCCTCACCCGATTTGTATGTGGTGTTTGTGTGAGCATCATGACTCGACGGACTGCAATGCCTGTCAGCACCTCAAACTGAAGTCACGGCGGGAGCGCCAGATAAAACTGCTGCCGCCCGCGTCCGCCCCCTGCCTCGGAAGCTAGGAACCTCCCGATTCCGCCTGCGACATCGCCCTTCGCCACGACCTCAAGGGCGTCGCTCGTCGACTGGTAGGTCCTGCAGCTTGTCTCCGAGGCCCTGTCCTCGTTCGGCGGAGGGCGCGTGCTCGCTTTGGAACGCTCGCCCTCGCCTGTCACCACCCTACCTGCTGTTTTCTGGAGTCGGGGCGACTAGGGCCCAAATGACAGCCTACGTTGCTTCTCTGCAGGCTTCTTTGGCCCCTCCTCCACCTCCTGAGACGTCCACAGGTCCCTTGCCACGCTCGGGGCCTTCCGCTGAGTCGCCGGCGGCTTCGGCCCCGGTGCCGAAAGGTTCGGCTTCAGGTTGTAGGAGGGTGGTGTCAACGAGGTGCAGTCCTGGGGGAGCTCCCCTCTTCGACCCACGGCGTCCCTGTCTCGCTGCAAATCCCTACGGCTATCCCTGTGGTGTCGCAGGAGATCGCTGGAACTCTGGGCTCGCCCCCGAGTCCCCCTCTGCCTTCCGAGCGGAGGGCTGCCTCGCCAGAGGCCGGGCTGGCACCGCTTTAGTGCCGAAGCCTTTCCTCCCAGGCCCTGGCGGTGCCGCGAGGGGAGGCCAGGGCCTAGGGCTCTTTCCTTAATCCCTCTCGGTCCTCTACCCGGGTGGCTGCCGCGTGTGAGGTCGAGCCAGCGCTTTTTCGGCACTGTTACTTAGCCGAACCGGCTCAGACCCCGCCCCATTCCCCATGGGAGCCTGTGGTGGTGGAGGTCAAACCAGCGCCGCCTGTGTCCACTCCGGTGCCGATCGACTTCGAGTCGACGCTTGTGGCGCCCTACACGGCGCCGTGCTGGCGTCGGATCCTTGATTAGTCTCCAGAAATTCCTTCCTCTCTGGAGGTTTGTCATCTCCTTGTCTCTTCTTCTCCGGAGACAGGGCACCGCATTGTTGTTTTTTCACCTGTGTCTTCCAGAGAGGGCTCTTCACCGTCCCCGCAGCCTCAGTCCTCGGACCCTCTTTTCCGCAGTTCACGGTTGGTTTCTCCACCGTCTTCTCTGCCTTCTCCGCCTTCTCCGAGGGTTCCTCAGGTCCCCCACGTCCCCCACTCGTCAGAGAATCCCCCACCTTTCGGGGGCTGGTCGCGTCCCCCTCTAGCTGGACTTGGGGACGCACATCTCAGTTTGCAGCCGTCGCCCACGGAGGAATTGCTTTCTCCCCCACGACGGCCTACGGAGGCCAGTGTTACCTTCGTTCGAGCTATTTCTATGCCCACTGACGTTTTGCGAATGGGTGACCCCGTCACCCCATTCCCTATGGATTGTCCCTTGGAAGTTCTCGACCAGGGCTCTGGTGAACGGGATGTGTTCCTTCCTTTCGAAGCGTTGCTCCACAACTCTCTTTTGGGGGCTTGGGGGCATCCTGCCACGGGTGATCCGGTGCCTCAGCCGCTCCTGCATCGCCACCGTCCTGCTCCGCACGACCCAGTCTGCCTTTCCTTACACTCTTCTACTCCGGGCACTCTTTTGCGTCCTTGCCTGTGGTGCTGTTTCCTCCCTCTCGGGAGCCCCGTTGGTTGGATTTATGGGCTCGTAACATCTTCGCCTCATCCAGTGCTGCTTTGAGGGCCCTCAACACTGTGTGTTGGCCAGGGCTACTTCCGGCCTGTGGGATTCTGTGGAGTCCCCTCTATCTCATGTTCCTCATGAGGGTGTCCTTGCTGATCTAAGGCACCATGTGTTGGATGTTCGAGAGTTGGCCGTGTTTATTCTTCGTGCGGCTATGGATGTTGCTGATGCTCTCGACCGTGCTATGGCCGCTTCTGTAGCCCTCCGTTGCCACGCTTGGCTTCAGGATGCTGTTTTTCCTGAGAATATTAGGGAGCGTCTGGTTGACCTGCACTTTGATGGGGTCCTTTTGTTAAAACACTCATGCGGACTCCGCCATTCAGTGTCTCCTTGCGGGGCTCCGTCCTCCTCCCCCTCCGTAGGCTTGTATGTTGATCCTCCGGGGCTTGATGGAAGGTGTTCTACCACCTGCTTCCTGGAATCTGGTGTTTTCAGTGGCCCGTTAGTATGTTCCTTGTGGTTTGACATGCCTTCGGGGTCACTTGGTTGGCCCCTCTCTTCTGTTTTCTGCTGGTTCAGCCCTTTTGGCACTTGTGTATTTTTTGGCTGATTGTTAAGCCGTCTGTGGTTCCTATCGCAGGTCTTATGTTCTTGTTCTCAGATGCGGGATTTCAGATGCGGGATTTTTCCCTAAGAGTGGTTCCCATGTTTTCTTTGGGACGTGTCTTACCCTATGTGGGGTACTTGTAGCTATTGTATAGCTCTGTCCTACGCTGGGAGGGTGTGGACTCCCCCTTGGGGTTCCTCGCCTTTCCTGGCTTTGCTGTTACCACTGGTGTGGTTTCTTGCTCTTGTCTGGACGTAGCTTGCGCTGCTCCAGGTTCTGTCCTTTTCAGTATCTGCTGCATCGCTGGACTGGCTTGGCATGCCGTCTGCAGCGTTGTGCTGTGGGTTTCCGCCCTTTTTTGTCCGGCGTTTAGGCCTGGTTCTCTGTCTGGTGTTCCAGGGGGGATTGGATTCCTAATTTTTTTTCCTGTGTTCTGGTGGACGGCCTTGTCTGTCCTCCATACTTCTCCTCCTTTCTTCTGGCTGATCCCACTTCTTTCGTGGGTCGGTTTTGTCTGGAACTGTATCTCTTTAGGGGTTGTTCTGGATTTCCTTGGATTTGCTCGGTTTGGTCTGGGCGCTCGGCTTCTTGGTGCTTGCCAGCTGCCGGCTGCATGCGCCTGCTCTTTCTGGTCTGCAGCCTGGGGCCTTGGCGCGTGCTCTTTTGCTCCTCCCTCTTGTTCTGCTGGAGCCTTACGAGACTACGCCTTTCTTGTCACGCCTGCCTTCTCGGCTGTGGAGCTGTTCGCTGGCTCGAGACTTAGGCCGGTACAGCTGTCCCCTTCACCGTCTGTTCTTCGGTGGAGGGCTTTACTTCCATTTATACCTCTTCTCCTTGGAGTTTGGGGTGCTTCCTTTCTTCCTCTGTATTCCTCTGCCGTTGTCTGTCCCTCCGGTGCTTTCTGGCAGATGTTCCTGGTACCTTGGATGGGCTTGGGGTATCCTGGCCTCCCTTCGACTTATCCTTGCTTACTTCTGCTTGACGGGGCTGGTCTACCCTTCTTGTCCCCATTACACATCCCCTGCTGGGGCCCTGTGTTTCTTCCTACTGGGAGGCTCTCTTGCAGGCCATTCTCCTCCCTTCTGGGTATGGCTAGGGTATCTAGTCTACATTAAGGAATCTGCAGCTAGTAGTCTCTATCAGATGTACGAGTTACTTACCGTTGGTAGCGATGTATCTGGTAGAGCCAATTCTAGCCGCAGATTCCTTCACGATGGCCCTTCCTCCCCGTCCTGCGAGGACCTTTAGCTTGGTTTTTCACTGGCCTGCCTCTGGGTGGTTTTGTCTTCTGCAAGTGCCCTCTTTCGCTTCCTCCCTAGTGGGATGCTCGTTCTGTTTGTTTGATCCACTCCTTCCTTTCTGGTGATTGTTTGGTGGGTTCATGGGTACTTCTGCATTCCTGCACCCTGGTCTTCCAGTGTGGGGCCTACTCATGCTCTTCTCCCTTTTTCATTGCTTGAAATTTCTGACTCCTCTGCAGTCCTCTGAGTTGGGGTCTTGGCTGTGCCTCGACCCTTAGCTCTGTACAGGGACTGCGCTTCTCCTTGCTGGTGTTGTCTTGGGGTAAATTGTCGTTTATCTTCGGTTCTGGCCTTGTTGTCCCTCACTGTCTATATTCTGGGGTTGCAGGCCTCTTTCGTCTGCTGCATAGTTTTTTACATGCTTTTCTGCCCCCAGGGAGGACGTTGTTTCCTTGCCACGGTTGCTTCGCTGTAGCTGTGCTCTGCTCATCCCTTCTATGACTTTCAGTTCCGTAGAGCCTGACACACTCCCGGATGGTGCTGTTCCTCACCTTTCGTTTCTTCCCTTTCTGTTTATATGATTTTTTCGCACACTGTTCCCATATTCTCCCAGTTTTTTATTTATGATGGCTCTGCGTTGTGGCGCGATAAAGTTCTCTGTAGAAAACTGACGTCGGCGGGCAGGGGTGGGGCTTATGTGATCTTGCTGACGTCACGCCCTCGGACAACGTCGCCCAGAGATGCTGTGGCAATGAACATTTTCCGGATCCAGTCTTACGCCTGGGGATAATTCTGCGTTAAGGAATCTGCGGCTAGAATCATCTCTACCAGATACATCGTTACCGAAGGTAAGTAACTTGTACGACTAGAAACCTCTATCAGAAGAAAAAATGATTGACCTTCGATAACGCTCTTTATGGTAGAGACTCTATGTAGGTGCAGATTCCTCACTGACTCTTCCATACACTGATTAGACTGCCCTTTAATGAGATCCCAAGTCTAGGAATCTGCACACTGCTCACGACTAATACGCTCTTCAGGCTTGGCGTCTCTGGCTATGGACCACCTCAAAATCAACTAAACGCATACAAGGGTGGTCCATATATGAGCTCTGCTTGTCATTTCCAGAGTGGATCAACTTCAGTGCGGAGCTGCACAACGCCACCTGACAGCATGCCAAGGTACTGCTGAAAAGTTTCTGCATCCCATCTGACGCCAGGGGTGGGGGGAGGGGGCGGGGGCGTTGGGGTGGTGATCAAAATGTGAGAAATCTGCGACTAGAAAGTCTCTACCAGAAAGTGTGCTACCAGATGTAAGTAACTTGTTCTTCACAATGCACAGGTGCACCATACTTTGTTTGCTCGCCACTCCATAATATTCCCATATGCTGTGCGAAAAAAACAATCTCACACAGAGTAGGTGACCATGCGCATTGCCAACTAAGGGTGCAGTCACAGTGCAGCCTGTGACTCTAAAGACTTTCTTCAAAGAATAAAAACTTGCAAATGTCAAGTCCAACACTAGATGCCAGGAGTAGGCAGAGCATTTAAATCTACAGCACTATACAGATGCTTACAGGGTAAGTAACCTTTTCTTTTCACTTTATGGTCCAGACCTTAAGACTTGCAACTCCATCAACCGTGTTTACCAATTGGAGCAGAAAATTGGTTCCTTTAGAACACGCTGGCCCCCTCTTTCTTTGACTGGATTCTTAAGTCAGATTCAAAAGGCAGATGCTAATCTTGATTGGAAGTATGTTGTCCGGCACAAATTAGGTATTTCCCCACACGTTGAGTGGTTTCTCTGGTTCCACTCAAGCCTATAGTTCACTGTTAAAGTGCTGAATATTGCAAGGTCCATCGAAAGTACTCTGAGGTGTAACAATTTCTCTCTGGGGTATGCCACAGCCAACCATATTTATTCTACTACTGGGGCTAATGGTATTGTTGTCTTTTACTTTTGCCACATTTATCCTCTGACATTTATTTTATAATCCAAGATAGCCTTCCAGTGGGAGGACCGTTCAGCCAAATTTGCCCACGGGTTATGCTTGTAACTGGCATCTTTCTTCTTGGTTCTAAAACCTCACGGTGTGAGATCTCTCTTGCCATTTGATAAGCACCAAGGAAACATCAGTCTACTGGGGATGTGTACCATTCAAATGGGAGTTGTTGCTTTCCTTTCTCAGTACAGAATGGTTTGTTACTGGTTATAACTCTTGATGCAACTGTGCTGAATTACACCAACAAGAGGGATGGAGAAAGTTCTTTCTGCCTTTGCCACAAGAACCTCTGTATTCCACCGTTGACAAGTGTTTCAATGTCTGCTGCTCATGTAGTGGGAAAGGAAGCCCTTGTGAAAATACTTTTAAAAGACTCACCACAGTAACCCACGAGTAGAAGCCACCCCAGCAACATGGGGAACTTATCTTTGATTGTTGGGGCTACAGGTCTAGTTGCAGCCAAGCGGTTCTCCTGCAGAAGGATGTTGATTCTCAGTGCCCCTGACTGGAACAGGAAGATGTGGTTATAATTTCACTCCGAGCTCCACATCTTGTCCACTCTGCATTTTTCTTCCTGTGTATAGAACCTTCTTTAAAAGCTGAGACAGAACTTTCTACAACCTAGCAGGTCAATTTTTGTCCATTAGATCCTTACATTTCTAGTGTTGTTGCCAAACCCTTATGGGCAAGTAAGCAGCACAGAGCAGATAATTGCCTTGACTTTTCCTGCAGAGAATAAATACTGTTTGCTTTCATGTAATACAGGCTAGAATTCAAAAGCGAACTACTAATTGATTGTTTTTATTTTTTATTGAAACAATAACAAGAACACAACAAACATCACAAGGCAATAATGACAATTGAGCAGTGGGTCATGGGACCGTGCAGAAGGCGCTCCGGAGCAACGGCATATATCATACAGTCAGTAACCATAAGAAAGGGGGGGGAGGGGGGCAGCGAGGAGACGAGCAATAATACCTGAAAAGTCAATAAGTGGAATGTCAATCATGGGGACAAAGCGACGTCGGGAAGCAAAGCATGTGGGGGGGTGCAAACATCTCCACGATAGGAGTTCCACTGCGACCAAATTCTACTCCATTTCTTGGGTCGACCCCGTGACAGATAAACAGTTTTCTCCCTAAACATGCACCAGTCCATGTTCTCCTTCCAGGACGATACAGTAGGCGGCCTGTGGGATCCCCACAGCTGTGCAATGTCTCTTTTCGCAATCATGTTGCCCAGGGTCGCCCAGGTGGTCTGGGCCGTATTGTAGTCAGTGGGCTCCCAGACATTAAGGAGACAACGCCTGGCTTCGGGAAGTAACGCAACACCAGTCACCCTTTCCATTACAGCATGCACACGGGACCAAAATTCACACACCACCGGGCATTCCCACAGAATATGGAAAAAGGTGCCAATCATGCCGCATCCACGCTTACACTGAGCATCCGTAGAATAACCCATGCGAACCAGACTCGGACCAGTGACGTACACACGATGGAGGATCTTGAGTTGGACGAATCGAAGGCGAGCTGGTATGGCGACCTCCTTAGGCGAGCACAAGGCGGATTGCCAGTCCTCATCGTCCACTTCTAGACCATCCGCGGTCCACGAAGCCCTGAGGCGCACAAGCAGATCAGCCCTATTTATGAGCTTCTTATAAATCAGAGAAATAGTGCTATCGGGTACATGTCCATCAAGGATACGATCCTCGAGGGGAGAGGACTCAGGAAGATCCGTACCCACGGTAAAAACCGACAATAGGGCATGCCGGACCTGGGCATATCGGAAATATTCTCTATCCCCCAGGTCGTACTCAGCCTGTAGCACCGCAAAGGATTTAACGTCTCCTTTGGACCAGAGATCCCCAACCTTGCTGATACCAATCATGTCCCATTTATCAAAACCTTTTGTTTGCCACAAATTACCCAAACATTCAGAATCATACAGGGGGGTCGCACGGGTGAATCTGTCATTCCATCGAAGAGCCGCAGTCGCATCACGCCACACTCGTACCGCAATTTTAGTGGGGCCCGTCAGCAATTTACAGAGCCTCCGGGAATAAAGCGCCCTGTTGAAATTTCCCCCCGGCAGAAGGTGTTTATCCATTGCAGGGGCCGGACCGGGTTCATACGTCGCGTGGTTAACCGCACTCAGCTGAGAAGCCCAATAGTAGCGCCTAATGTCAGGGAGGGCGATACCTCCGTCGTGTAGTATCAAAGAAAAGATTCCTTTCTGGGTAATTATTTCACAAGGTGACCATGAGGCCTATCCATAGCAGTTAGCTGTATTTAACATTTGGAATTGACGAATTCAAGAAGTCAAAATTTAGTCTCCACACTAGGTTAATTATACTTTTTACTCAAAGTTTATTTTATAAAAATTCATATTTAGGAATTCATTTTAAATACACATTATAATTTTACACTGTGGTACTCTGGTACAAGTATATATCTAATGGCTAACAATTCCGTGTTACGGTTCTCTATCACAAAGTCACCACTTTATAGTATGCATTCAATGTTTAAAATACAACAATACAGTAAATTCATAAAAAACATTTTTTCACAGTTTAAAATAGTCCAAAAAGTCGACGCGTTTCGGTGCGTTTATTATACTTGGTGCACCTTCATCAGGACAGAATAAGTTAAAAACAGGTATACTTCTTCTTTCTGAAAAAATCAATAGAATGCATATAGTTAGTGTGGAATTCCCAATTTGAGTTTTATCCTAGTAGTGGGCTTTATACTTCAAGATTGCATCAAGGTTTTCTTACTTTAAATTTAAGAAAAAGGCGTCCTTCAAATGGTTTCTGGGACGTTTTGTTCTTAATTTGTCTGGTAGCACATGTGTTTATCAATTCACGGCCGTCAGTGATCTAGAATCATAATTTCCTTTTTAGTTACTTTTTACCATTGTTTATACTTTCAAGTCTAGGGTTAGTTACAGTATACTGTGCTGCACTTACTTGTATGGGTTATTAGTAGCATATAGTCAATGATGCAGAGTAGATGATGTCATCTCCCAGTGGCGTTATTTTGTTATATAAAGTATACGCTCCTCTATGTAGTTACGTGACAATGCTCTTAAATGGAAGAAATATAATATATATTTTAGGAGCTGAATCATGTTTGGGGAATATTAGAATCCAACATGCCAAATTTATACATACCAATCATATGAATCGTGTCAGTTTTCAAGGCTTTAGCTCATTGAATAGATAATCCTGACGTTTCTTTGATTGGTTGTCACTAATCTTGCTTGCCTGAGACCAGCCTTGCTCCTTTCTTGATTTTAAGAGCTATTTGTGGGGCATAACAAGGGTGAGGCATAGATGTTAATTTAGCTTGGACGATTATACAATGTCTTATCATCACCTTCAATCTTGAAAGATAGACACGGGCCATTGTGGCCTGACAGTGTTCTTAAAAAATGTTGCATTCATTTTAACCCTTTAACATCAGGAACATGCAAAAGTATTCACTTATACTCCTAGTTCCCCATTTAAACTAGTGAGGGCGCTACTTAGCCATTTACCCTAAATAACATAAAGATACCTCCGTCGTACCACGGTAATGTGAGTTTAGACAGAGCAATGCGCACACGCCCATCCCAGACAAGTCGCCTTTGTAGACCCTCCACCTCACGAAAGTACCGAGAGGGCACAAGATTAAACGAGTTCTGGAGAGCGTACAGAAATCTGGGCAGCGACATCATTTTAAAAAGGGCCGCACGACCCAGCGGGGACAACGGCAACCGACGCCAGCGAGCGACATCTAACTTCAGCCTTTGAAGAGAAGGTAGCAAGTTACGTTCATAACGAACGGCGGCATCCAAGGAGATGTAGATCCCCAGATATTTAAAGCCGGTCTCAGTCACTGGAATTGGACATCTACGAGGCAATGGGGGGAGTCCCCCAGCCAAAACGTAGACACAATATTTGGTCCAATTAATAACGAGACCCGAGTTCTTCTCAGAACATCGAAAAGCACATTAAGAGATTTCCGAGGGGAGGTAAGGTACAGGAGGATGTCATCCGCGTAAAGCGAGATACGATCCTCAAAGTCGGGAGTCCACCGAATGCCCCTCATGGAAGGCTCCCAACGGAGCCACTCAGCCAGCGGTTCCAAAGCGAGGGCGAAGAGTAACGGAGACAGCGGGCAGCCCTGCCGGGTACCCCGCCCGAGCGCAAAGGCCCCGGACACCTTACCATTAACCACCACCTGAGCCTGGGCTTCTCATAAAGAAGCTTAACCCAAGCGATGAACCCCGAGCCGAACCCAAACTTCGAGAGGGCAGCCCAAAGGTAGGGCCACTCAATGGTATCGAAAGCCATCGTCGCGTCAAGGGAAACCAAAATGGCCGACTCAGTGAGAGTCGCAGCCCGCGCGAGAACTCCATGGAGTCTCCGCAGATTAAGGGCGGTGTTACGATGAGGAATGACACCGGACTGATCCGGATGGACCAAGTCACCGATAACCGTAACCAAGCGGGTAGCCAACAGTTTGGCGAGAATTTTGGGTTCAGCGTTAAGCAATGAAATGAGTCTATACGAGGCACAGCGATCACGAGGCTTACCCTCCTTGTGGAGAACCACAATAGTAGCAAGCCGCTGATCCGCGGGCAGGGAACCAGAGTCCAAAGCCTCCAGGAACATCCCCTTTAAATAGGGTGCCACGGTGTCAGGTCGTAGTTTATACAATTCGATGGGCAAGCCGTTGGGGCCCATTGCTTGACCAGAGCAGAGGGAACGGACAGGGCAACGCAATGTCCCGAAGAAGTAACCGGGAATCATCCTCGTCTCTGACAGAGACCGAGGCATACACAGTTTGAAAGTGGTCAACAAAGCAATCAACGATCCCAACAGGCTCAGTAACACGCTCGCCATCCAGCCTCTCGATCACAGGGACAACACGATTCTCTCTCTCTTTCTTATCCAGCCACGCAATCAATTTACCAGCCTTGTCCCCCACGTCATACAGCCGACCCTGTTGCTCACTGTACATCACCTTAGCCGCATCAGTAACGAGGGCTTTGTAATCAGCCTGCTTCAAACTGAGGGAATGCGACGCCAAACCTGTCACTCCAGAACCAAGATCATTCTCAAGTGTAGTGATATCAGTTTCAATCCGCACAATTTCCTCATACTAATTAATTGTTTTTGAATGTTTTTCTCTGCCTCAGTACTTTCCTTAATGCTGCAGCCAGGTTAGTCTTTGGGTTCAAAACGTTTGTGTGTCGTCCCTATTACATCTTTGCACTGGCTCCCGTCTATAAAAAGGCCTCTGCTTCACGCACCAGTGGTTTCAGTAACCATGAACTAACCCCTTCCTACGTGCTATGCCTTTAGTCCGAAACCCGGAAATGAATTTCGAGGCCAGGAGATCAACAACACACTTGTGCTATAAAGCCAAGTAGAGTAGATACATCTTCACATAGCAGGGAACACTATTGTAATTAGTTATCTAACACATCTAATACATGAAGCTGTCGTACAAATCCGTTTGGCAAATATAGTCATATTCTCGTGAGTTACCCTAGGAAAAAGCTTCTTTACTACACCAGTCATCAAACATTCTTCAAAGGGTTAAAAATGATCGCACTACTGAGGTTGGCACCCACAGCAATGTGGAACCTTAACCTGGTGCAAATACAACTAATCAAGACACTATTTGAGCCCATGCACGAAGCAGGACTCAAATTTCTAACCATGAATACAGCTTTTCTAATTGCCACTACATCACTACGAAGAATCAGTGAATTACAATCTCTCACATTGCAAGAACAATACCAACAAATAAACAAAGACACCGGTCTCGAGAAATCTACTCGCCCTTTCGCCATGGCGAGTGAAACTTTATCAAGGCTATCTATTCTTAGGGCCTGCTGGCCTGGCCTTGCAAGAGTTTCAGCTGGGAAAGAGTGTGTTCTGTTCATTAAAGTGCATGAGAAATAAAGATACCTTTCTGTCTTGTTTACTTTGTCGCATTTGCTGTTCATTCAAAGAACGAAGTTAAATATCAGCTTATGTCTTATAAATTGCTAGATACTTCATCAGGGAGATTAGTATTTACTTTTTTTTTCTTTGGACAGCAAAGTTCTGTAAAGTGAACCGGGCAGGCACAGAATATTTAAATAGATTGTGAATGATATGAACAAATATTTCAAAATATATTTAAATAATTAGGAAAGCACCTTTTTCTGAGTCTGAAATGAGATGGAAACAAAGATTTTCATAGGATCAAACTAAATTGGATTACTTTACTTGGTGAGGTAGAAATATCCAAATATTTGCTGAAACCTGATGTCCACCCCATCCTATCAGTCTGTTAATCTAGAAAATGTCTACACTGTAAAATTAAAAGGCTACTTACCTGTTGGAATAGTTTTACAGACTTTCTGTATTCGCCTGTGACCCTTTAACCTCCATGAGAGGTGTGAGTGAAGCATCACGTAGGTTAATAAGCCCCAAGGAACAGTACTGGTTGCCAGAAAGGGGGAAAACAAATCAGAATATTGCAACCGTGGACTTGCTTCTGATATCAGAGTTTATGCATATCCCCACCTAGTGGTCCACGCCCAAAGGGAAAAATGACCCAACTCCAAACCCAGCCACTAGATGGCAGAATAATGTGCATCCAGAAAGACTTTAGTCTGTAAAACTACTCCTACTAGTAACTAACCTTTTCATCAGACCTAATACTACAAAACAATTACTGTGATCTTCAAAGAGATCTACTTCTAGGCATTGAGTCACCTCCCGAGTTAGCCTTTGTAATGCAGTGCAGGAGAGGTGTTTTTGAAATAGATATGTTTGGCTAGCGTTATAGCAACTTTGGACTGTAGAAAAATTGTGTTTAGTAAATGGACTTTAAACTTTGTTCTCTCGTTCTCTCTCTGCTCTTAACCCCCACCATCCTTCGTCCAGCACCTTTCATGCTCTACCACCTTCCTTATTAATATTCCCAAGTGCTAAATGTCTTAATGAAGTTAATAATGTTCAAATATAAAAATGGAGATGTATATTCTAAAATTATGGATTATCCGAGTGAAACGATATACGTTGCAGTTATTTACAAATCAAGGTTAAATAAACCATTTGTGAATATGTACCAATTTTGTTTTAAAAACATTGGTAAAAGGACTGGAACAGATCAATACAAAGTCCCCACAAGGATAACTGGTGTTAGTCTAGTGGTCATGAGTAGGCCATAAACAGGATGCTGGATGGAGTTGGCTGCCTTTATTGCTGTTTGTTCATTAATCATGCTTCAAAAGTCTCCACTGTGCACAATCGTGATGCCTACCATGTAATCTTTCTTTTGTTTAAAATCTTATTCTTTCAAACTTTCAGATTACCAGAATACTTATGATTGTATCCCAGTGCTTAATAATGGGTTGTCTTCTTTTTCCACCAGGTATTATCCCACAGCTTTTCTCTCGTCTAAATCACCCTGAAGTGTATGTTCGCCAAAGCATTTGTAATTTGTTGTGCAGGGTTGCTCATGATTCTCCCCATCTAATTTTGTATCCAGCAATTGTTGGTACGATATCACTCAGCAGCGAATCCCAGTCCTCTGGTAAGTAAATTCCATATTGCTATTGTGAAGTAGTGAAAATAAATTGCACTGAATGTTTTTAATATTACTGTGTTCGAGGCATGTGGGCTGCTAAATTAATATCTTTTGCATAGATCGCCGCCTAGTGTTGGGTCCGGATGATCGCACATTGTTGTCCTGGAAGAGTCTTCGAAGTATCCTGAGATAGGTGGCTCCTCCCCTGGACTACAGTGCGCATGGGTATCGGCTCCATCCCCAGATTGTTTTTTTCCGCCATTGGGTTCGGATGCGGTCTCGACGTCTCTCTGTCGGAACCGAGAAAACTTACTTCTTTAAGGCCAAAAGGCCTTCGTTAACTACGTCGGTATTGTTTGCGTACGGTCTCGAGTTTCTCCCGTCTCTTTGAGGCGGAATCTGCGGAGTTGAGTTACTCTTCGGACATCGAGGCCTTCTCATCGCAGCAAGACCACGACTTTTTCAACATGGACCGGAGCCCGTTTAAATACTGTCCCGTCTGTGGGTCCAAATACCCACATATCGACGTGCACCCGGTCTGCAATAAATGCCTCTCGCCGGACCATAACGAGGAGAACTGCATGGCCTGCTCCAAGTTCAGGTCGAAGAAAACGCTCAAGCTTCGGCGCGCGGTGCGCCTCGAGGCCCAGCGGGCGGCCCCGGCACCCGATAACATCTTCGACGGCCCAGAAGAAGAGAGCCTAAGCCATCGTCTTCAAATCTCACCACCTGCGACGGAGGTCGAGGCCGATCCCGAAGAAGACGACGGGGTCATGGAACAAGACCTTGAATACGTCGACGAGGTAGGAGACGACGAAGAAGTTTATGGGGCCGCGGAAGATAGCTCAGGGGATGAGCTATGCCCCGACAGTTACACGGATCAGGCTCAGGTCACGGGATCGCCACTCGGCCTTCCCCAAGACCCTGCACCGCAAGCCACTGCCCCGCCTTCAGGCCCGGCCACGGACATACCTGCGGGGGCTACGCAGCCCGTATCGAAACCGAAACTGAAACCATCGGTATCGACTGCACCTAAAATGGCCGACGCCAAATCGAAACCGAAACTACCAGATTCGAGTGCACCTAAGATGGCGGACGTTCCATCTAAAACACCGAAGCCTGCTACCTCATCGGCTCCGTCAACCTCCGGGCCACCGAAGTCGAAGAAGACTGTCGACTCAACTGTGCCGAAGTCATCGGCGGGGGATGCGTCCTCCAAGAAGGTCGTCCGTCCAGGGTCGACCGGGGCGGCGCAGGCGAAGTCCGCAAAAGTCGTCGACAAACATTCGGTGCCGACAGTCGGGGGGAGACTCCAGCAGTTCCTGCCAGTCTGGACAAACATCACCACAGACAGGTGGGTAAGACAACTTGTCCAGTACGGTTATTGTCTAGAGTTAACGTCCACTCCACCCAACACACCACCAAGGCAACGACCTATGTCCGCAGAGCACTTGCACTTATTGCAGCAAGAAGTAGTGGTGATGCTGCAAAAAGGCGCAATCGAGCTCGTGCCAGTGGAGGAGGAAGGCACAGGGGTCTATTCCCTGTACTTCCTTATTCCAAAGAAGGACGGATCCCTCAGACCCATTCTAGATCTGCGCCCCCTCAACCTGTATATACTGTCAGAACATTTCCATATGCTTACACTGCAACAGATTCTTCCCTTGCTGAACCAAGGGGACTTCCTAGCAACCTTAGACCTCAAGGATGCTTATTTCCACATACCACTACACCCGTCCCACAGAAAGTATCTCAGGTTCACTATCCAAGGCAGGCATTATCAGTTCAAAGTCCTACCCTTCGGAGTGACCACCGCCCCCAGAGTGTTTACCAAGTGTCTGGCAACGGTAGCGGCGCACCTCAGGAGGCAGAACATACATGTCTACCCCTACCTAGACGACTGGCTCGTTCAAGCCAAGTCGGAACAACAGTGCGCCGCGGACATGTCGACCACCATTCACCTACTTCACAATCTGGGCTTCTCGTTGAACTACCCAAAGTCGCACCTTCAACCAGCACATGTGCGGCAGTTTCTGGGTGCGACAATAAATACCCTGACTGCTATGGCTCAGCCAAACAAGGTCAGGATAGACAGCATACAGTCTCTAATCCAAAGGTTCAGACCGCAACACTCGCTTCCAGCAAGAGTGTTCATGCAGTTGATAGGCATGATGGCCTCCTGCATCTTCATAGTCCCTCACGCAAGGTTACATATGCGTCCGCTCCAGGAGTGCTTAGCAAATCAGTGGACACAGGCTCGGGGACAAATGACAGACCTAGTGTTGGTTACCGGTCGGGCGTACAACTCTCTGCATTGGTGGAATCCACACAACCTTTGCAAGGGCCGACCGTTCCAGGAGCCAGTGCCACAGATTATCCTCACAACGGACGCGTCTCTCCAGGGATGGGGAGCTCATGTGCTCACTTACACAGTGCAGGGACTATGGACGACGCAGCAACAAAAGATGCACATCAACTATCTAGAACTGATGGCAATCTTCATGGCACTCAAGTCCTTCAATGTACATCTGTGCAACAAGGTAGTGTTAGTCCGGACGGACAACATGATAGCGATGTACTACATTCAAAAACAGGGAGGCACCCACTCGCCACAGCTGTCTCATCTGGCTCAGAGCATGTGGAAGTGGGCCATTCAAAGGAACATTTTCCTCATGGCAGAACACCTCCCGGGCAAGGACAATCAGATGGCGGATCTGCTCAGCAGATACAGCCATCAGATGCACGAGTGGGAGTTACATCCATCAGTACTCCGCCCGTACTTCCAGCAGTGGGGTCATCCAGAGATAGACCTGTTTGCCACAAGGGAAAACGCAAAATGCCAACACTTTGCCGCCAGGTTCCCTCACCCACAGTCGCAGGGGAATGCGATATGGATGAACTGGTCAGGCAGATTTGCGTACGCTTTTCCCCCAGCACATCTAATACCGCTAGTGGCAAGAAAGCTAAGGCAGCACTCGATGACACTCATCCTGGTTGCTCCAACGTGGGCACGCCAACCATGGTACACCACGTTTCTAGAACTCTCAGTGGTGCCGCATCAAAGGCTGCGCCTAACACCCAGGCTCTTGACGCAGAACCATGGAGACATTCAGCATCCAGATCCGCAACAGCTCAACCTGGCGATCTGGCTCCTGAAGTCCTAGAGTTTGGCTACCTTCACTTACCCCCAGAATGCATGGACATCATCAAGGAGGCAAGGAAGCCCACTACCAGAGCATGCTATGCTGCCAAATGGAAGCGTTTCGTCCTTCACTGTACGGCCAATAACATAAACCCGCTAGATGCATCTATCCCTAACATCATTTGCTATCTGTTACATCTTTACAAGTGCAATCTAGCGTACACTTCCATTCGGATCCATCTCTCCGCCATAGCAGCTTATCTTCAGAACAGGCAACATCTCTCTGTCTTCAGAGTGCCTGCCATTAAAGCCTTTCTAGAGGGTCTGAAACGAGTCATTCCCCCAAGAACACCGCCAGCTCCGGTGTGGAACCTCAATGTGGTCCTCACCAGGCTGATGGGCCCACCTTTTGAGCCACTGCACTCGTGTGAACTCCAGTTCCTAACATGGAAAGTGGCTTTTCTTGTTGCTATTACGTCACTAAGACGTGTCAGTGAGCTGCAAGCGCTCACAATCCAGGAGCCATTCATACAAATTCATCCAAATAGGGTGGTACTACGCACTAACCCCAAATTCCTTCCGAAGGTGGTGTCACAGTTTCATCTCAACCAAACTATTGACCTGCCCGCATTCTTCCAAAACCCACAAACGGTGGCAGAAAGAATGCTCCATACTTTGGGCGTTAGGAGGGCGTTGATGTACTATATTGACAGGACACAACAATTTAGAAAAACAAAACAACTTTTTGTTGCCTTCTCGCCACAGCACAAAGGCAACCCTATTTCCAAAGCAGGAATAGCCAGGTGGATTGTTAAGTGCATCCAAATCTGTTATCAAAAAGCTAAACGTACCTTAACAATACCCCCAAGGGCGCACTCCACACGCAAATTGGGGGCAACCATGGCTTTCCTAGGGAACATTCCTTTGGAAGACATTTGCAGAGCAGCCACATGGGTTACACCGCATATGTTTACAAAACACTACTGTGTTGATGTGCATTCCAAGCAGCAAGCAGCTGTAGGACAGGCTGTTCTCAAGACACTTTTTCAGGTTTCTGCAGCTGGCACGGGCAACCGCCGCTAATGGAGGGACTGCTATATATTCTATACAAAAGATATGAATTTAGCAGCCCACATGCCTCGAACTGAATATGCTACTTACCAGTATGCATCTGTTCTTGGCATGTAGGGCTGCTAACATTCATATCGCCCACCCTCCTCCCCGGTGCCTGTCGCAGCTGCAGATATACTCTTGCATTCAATCATTAGCATGGACATCCTTTACACTTTTAACTCCATCTCTGCCACAATGGCTAAAAACAATCTGGGGATGGAGCCGATGCCCATGCGCACTGTAGTCCAGGGGAGGAGCCACCTATCTCAGGATACTTCGAAGACTCTTCCAGGACAACAATGTGCGATCATCCGGACCCAACACTAGGCGGCGATCTATGCAAAAGATATGAATGTTAGCAGCACTACATGCCAAGAACAGATGCATACTGGTAAGTAGCATATTCATTTTAGTAATATTTTATATGACAATGAAAACCTACATGTTAAGTCTGAATTTGAATGCAGAAGACAGTGTTGGTAGTTTTTGTGCAATTATTTATGTTTTGAACATATTTAAATGATATTCTCATCAGTCTAGCCGCCTCCCTTATCTTTGGCAGAGACCACCAAGTGATACTCCTCTTTGCAGTCAGTTATTAGTTTAATACATTTTGGTGTCCTTTCCAGTTTTCTCTGAATCAGTAACTTCTTACTATTGTGTCAGTACGTTGTTTTGCAGAGTGAACCTTTTCTGGATTCACATGCTGTGCATTATTCCGCCATATAGTGGTTGGGTCCAGAATTGTAATATTGTTTCCCTTTAATTTTGTTGTTGGTGGGCATCGACATACCACCATTTGTTGTCCTTCTGTGACGTCGACGTGCTTCCCCCGGAAGCTCCCATCTTTGGTCGCCATCTTCAGATTCTGTTTTTCCGCTGTTGGGTTAGGATCGATACAGAAGGAGCTCCAGAAAAATTGGAGAGAAGAATCGACGAAAATAACTAAAAAAGTCTACAGAATACAAGAAAAGGTTCTCCAGTATTGAATCTTTCATAGATTCACAAGCGTGTATCTTCCCCGTCGTCATGGTGGGAGTCTCACTGTAAAGGAAATAAATAGCCGTAAAAGAAAAAACTGCATAGATACCATAGATAACTAAAAACCTTGGTATCCCAGTATCATTATGTGGACCAAATGTCAGCCAATGAGAAGCCAACCCTGAGATCACACTCCCCAGCAGAGCCCTCGTATCTCAGATTTCCAACCACCGTCATGTGAGAAGAAGTCTCCCTGAGCTTTGCTCAGTTGTTCCCTTGGTTGTACTTTTGACCTGGATCTTACAGCATTTCCTTCTGGAACTGAAGTGTTGTCTTTTCTTCAAGCTTACTTCAAAATGTCTGAAAGCTCTAAAAAGAGACTGTTCCGACCCTGTAGATCTTGTGAGAAGGCCAGGCTTTTCTCTGTGGGAGTCTCACTGTAAAGGAAATAAATAGCCGTAAAAGAAAAAACTGCATAGATACCATAGATAACTAAAAACCTTGGTATCCCAGTATCATTATGTGGACCAAATGTCAGCCAATGAGACGCCAACCCTGAGATCACACTCCCCAGCAGAGCCCTCGTATCTCAGATTTCCAACCACCGTCATGTGAGAAGAAGTCTCCCTGAGCTTTGCTCAGTTGTTCCCTTGGTTGTACTTTTGACCTGGATCTTACAGCATTTCCTTCTGGAACTGAAGTGTTGTCTTTTCTTCAAGCTTACTTCAAAATGTCTGAAAGCTCTAAAATGAGACTGTTCCGACCCTGTAGATCTTGTGAGAAGGCCAGGCTTTTCTCTGAGGACCCCCACAAGGGTTGTTTATACTGCCTCTATCAAAAGCACGTCCCTAAGGAGTGCAAACATTGTAGGACATTTTCAGCAAAGACACTTATGGATAGAGAGGCACGTTTGTTGTTGTGGCTCCAAAAGAAAAAGGCCACTTCACGATCTGACTGAGGATGATTCTAAGGCTCACTCCTCCTCAAAACGTAAAGGAGGGCTTTCTAAGGCGAAATCTGATTTTAAAAAAAATAGCAAAAAATCAGTAAATCTAAGGAAAAGAAGTAGTCTTCCTCCTCACTGCCTCATAATCCTCTCAAAAAGTCCTCAGAGACAAGGGCTCCGTTGTCGGATCCGGCGACGAAGTTAAGAGTTTCTACGACCATTTAGTCACCAAAGGCATCGACGATGACCGTTACAACGACAACAGCCTAGTCGATGGCAAAGACGACACCGTCGACGGTTGGGCTGTTGACGACACTGTTGACTACTGGTACGGAGACAACACCGTCGACGATTACTTTTTTGACACCATCCTCGATTTTGTCGACGGTCGCTCAGTCGACGATGACTTTTAAATCTCCGATGAAAAGATCACTGATGACGATCTCTATTGAGAGGTTTCCCCTGTCGACGGGCACGTCGACAGAGAGATCAGGCAATTCCGAATTTACTTCTTGGAAAAAAAATTCTCCGCTGCCTCCGTTAAATCTTCTTGAAATGCAGGAGTCTGAAGAGGAAAGTCCATATGGGGTTGCATACAGTCCCTCACAGCTGAAAGTTAAAAGTCAGGACACTAATGAGGAGGAATATCAAGAAGTGCAGGAGGATTTCTCTTTTAAAGATCGACCACTCTCTGATTGAAAAGATTTGAGTCTTTTCAACAAGCCTACGACTGAGGAGGAGGAGGACAACGCTCCTAGTGTCCGAGAAGATTCTGTGTCCATGCCAATATCACTGGTATCGGATCTCAGGAGCATGATCAACGATTAGTATCGTCGGTTCCCTGAAGCTAATGCCTCTTCCTTGGACGCTTCAACCTGTTGCGCAGGTCCGATTGCGCAACCTCCGCCTCCGGTGCAGAAGGTGCACACTCCAAGGGTCACTACCATCAGAGATGACTTAGCTGACTGCGAGGTTGAAGACCAACCTGAGGAAGGAGAACTGGTCCAAGACGATCCTGTGGGTGACGTATGGGACCAATACATTATCCCTTCTTCTCCATCGCAATCACCCTCTCCGGCGACCTCTCCACCAGAGGACATCCTAGGATTCCACAAGCTCATGGAAAAAGCTTCAAAGAGGTTCGATCTTCCTATTCCGTTTAAGGAAACAAAGGGTTTCCTATATGATTTTAAAGAATCTTCTGGGAAATCAATAAGGACAATCCCCATGGTAAATTATATATGGGAGGAGGGATTGAAAATTATGAGGAATCCATCTTCCTTTGCAGCCTTGGTTCCCAAAATAGAAAAGAAGTACCGGGCTCCTGAGTGTTCTCCGGCATGTCTTATTGGTCATCCCCGACCAGAGTCTGTGGTGATGCAAGCTGGACAAAGACTATCAAAAAATCCATCGACTACATGTTAAGCTCCTCCTGACAAAGAAGGCAGAAAACTTGATGGAACAGACAAACGCTTTGCAGTAATGGCAGCAGCCTCTATCAAAGCACCAAATGCGCCCGCCATAATTAGCCGCTTCAACCGGCAAATGTGGTTGGATATAGCTCCTCTTTTATCACATCTACCAGAGGACAAGAAAGAAGAGGATACAGTAATTTTACAAGACGGGGCTAGAGCAGCCTCAGAATCCATAGACATAGTCATGGATATATCAGCAATGGCTTTCAGACAAATGGCAGGAGCCGTAGCGCTTCGCAGGCAGGGATGGCTTAAAGCTACCTTATTACGGCCAGAACTGCAGTCCAAGATAGTCGACATACCCTTCGATGGAGAAATTTTATTTTGTTTGATGATGCCCTGCAGGGTATTAAAAAAGATACAGACACTGCAAGGGCATTAAGTTCACTGCAACAAGGCAGATTTCAATCCTTTCGTGGCAGCGCATCAAGAGGACACTATCAACAGAGATCCTCCTATCAGTCCAGTAGGTACCAGCCATACCATCAGCAATGGTATCGTCAGTATGCAAATACTCAGCAATTTCGATCCTCAAATACTTCTTACCAAAAAGAGTCCAGACGAAAGCCATCGGCAAGAGGAAAATTGCAGGACGCCAATCGAAGACGGTGACAATTCCAAGGCGCCACCACCTCGTCATTCCACAACCTCAATCAGACCCATTACCTCTCTACCTGTTACCACCAATGGCTGTCTATAACATTGGACAGATGGGTGCTACACATAATTCATCAGGGTCACACCCTAGAGTTCCTCTACAAACCACCAGATCGTCCTCTCATTCACAGAAAGCAGCAACATCTCTCGGCCCTCAAGGCTGAAAATCTGTCTCTTCTTGTAAAAGGAGCAATAGAGGAGGTCCCTCTTCAACAGGGAGGGAAAGGATTCTACTCGCATTTTTTCCTCATACGGAAAAAGCAATCAAACAAATGGAGAAAGTTAATGGACCTCAGAGGCTTAAACAAGTTCATCAGGAAACAATCTTTCCTTATGCTATCTCTTCAAGAAATTCTGATGATGCTGAGCAGAGGGGAATATATGACATCTTTAGATCTATTAGATGCATACTTCCATATTCCAATCCACGTACGACACAGACGGTATCTCAGATTTGCGGTGGCAGGGCGCCACTACCTATTCAGAGTATTACCGTTCGGTCTCCGATGCGCGCCAAGAGTGTTAACGAAATGCATGCTGCAAGTCGCAGCGTATCTGAGGCAGCAAGGTCATCATATATATCCATATCTGGACGATTGGTTGATATAGGGCTCATCGTACCAAGACAGTTGAGAATCCTTGGAGTGTTGCATGAATCTCTTCCATTTTCTGGGGTTACAGATAAACATGGAAAAATCCTCTCTAATTCCGTCCCAGTCTCTTCAATTTCTAGGAGCCTTATTGCAAACCAGCAAAGCAAAAGCATACCCTTCAGAGGAACGCATCCGAGAGATTTTGAAACTGACTTCATAACTAAAGAAAAGAAAGTCCACATCATCAAGGATATTCAAATCCTTGTTGGGGATGATGTCATCCTGCATCCCCTTAGTTCCAAATTGTCTGCTTCACATGTGGCCTCTACAAGAAATTCTAGACCTTTAATGTGTACAACATCAAGGCTCCTTCGAGGATCGGATCCTCATCAATCCTCAAATAGAGGAAGCGCGGTCACGGTGGGGAAAAAGACTGAACTTATCAGAAAGGCTGATCTTCGATCCTCAATCTCCCAGTTATATAATGACAACAGACGCCTCATTACAAGGATGGGGAGCGCACCTCCAAGACCTGGAAATTAAAGGACATTGGAGCAAACAAGAGGCTCAATAACACATCAACTTATTGGAGCTAAAAGCGGTGTTCTTAGGCCTCCAAGCCTTTCTCCCCAGTACTCACGATTCACCAGTATTAGTCGGAACAGACAGCACAACAACAATGTTTTTTCTAATAAAACAGGGGGGCGGGGGGGGATTAAAGCCCCTATCAGCGCAAGCTCAAGAAATTTGGAAATGGCTTCTAGTACACAATATCTCTCTGCAAGTTCAACATGTTCCCGGAATACACAACATAAGAACAGATTCGCTAAGCAGATCAGCAAGTGTTTGTCACGCATGGGAACTGAATCAGGATCAACTCAATCGAATATTTCGCTTATGGGGCACTCCAGCTCTGGACCGGTTTGCCAATCGAAACAAGAACAAATGCACACAGACAGCAAGCAGATTCCCTCAGCTAGGATCTTGGGGGAATGCTCTTAAGCTTCGTTGGACTGGGGTGTTCACATATGCTTTTCCCCATTTCCTCTGATCCCAAAGGTGCTCAGAAAAATGAGATCGGGACCGTGCCACTTAATTCTGATAGCCCTGGCATGGGCGAGATAATTCTGGTTCCCGGAGCTCCTTCACTTGTGACTCCCAGAGTGCAGTTTCTTCTAATCCAAGATTTGATTTCCATGAACAGGGGCCAAGTTCTTCATCCCCAGTTGGCCTCGCTGAACTTGTCGGCATGGAACCTCATGAGCATGAATTTCAGTCCTTGAACATTAATGATGAATGCCGAGATATCTTCTCCCATTCTCGTGCAATTTCCACAAATAAAACTGATGTAGCGAAGTGGAAAAGGTTTTGCCAATGGTGTTTGACACAATCTCTTCACCCCTTACACTCTTCTCCATAGCAAGTTCTTCCTTCTCTATTACATCTAGCCAAGGCAGGCTTTTCTCATGCATCTGTCAAAGTGCATCTTGCTGCCATTTCATGATATCGCATGAGAGGTGTCTAAATTTTATATTGATAAGACAAAGTCCTTTAGAAAGACAAGTAAGTAAATAGCATTTTCTGGCCCCAGGACAGGTTTGGCTTTGTCAAGGACTAGCATATCCAGATGGATAACCTCAGCTATTATATTGTCCCAAAAGAAAGTCCTTTACACTCGACTATTCGAGCTCACTCAACCAGTAAAATGGCGACTTCAGCCGCATTGTTTGTGGGAGTATCGCTTCCGGATATTTGCAGAGTGGCAACGTGGAAGAATGTCCACACGTTTACCAAGCACTACCGTCTGGACACAGCTTGGAAAGCAGATTCAGCGGTGGGACAAGACGTGCTAAGTCACCTGTTTCATTAAGGTATTTTCCTTACAATTTCTAAAACATTGCTATTTTTCTTGTTAATGTTTTTTCTTAAATGTTACCTTAGATATTTTTCACTGTATGTCTTTTATTTTTATGTAATATGTTGCATTAGGATGCATGCTGGAACATACAATCCGTTCTATCTTCCAGAGGATATATAAACCTCGCAATAAGGAAGCAGAGCCTGAGGAAAAAAAGGTGCTATCCTGGAAATGCTTCCTTGCAAGAATACTGCTTTCTATTCTGATACAAGCATTTGAATCTATGAAAGATTTAATGCTGGGGAAAAAACAAGTTACTTACCTGTACACTGTGGTTCTCCTGTGTTGATACCTTTCATAGATTAACATGTGACCCTCCTGCCTCACCGTTTCTCAGGTAGACCACTTTTTATCTCTGATTACTTCCTTGGCTCACACTATGGGCTGGAAATCTGAGGTAGGGTGGCTCTTCTGGGGAATGTGATCTCAGGGTTGGCACCTCATAGGCAGGCATTTGGTCCACATAATGATGATACTGGGATGCCAAAGTCTATAATTATCTATGCAGTTTTTTCTTTTACTGCTATTTATTTCCCTTACCATGAGTCTCCCACCATGACGACGGGGAAGATACAAGCATGTGAATCTATGAAAGATATCAATACTGGAAAACTACAGTGTACAGGTAAGTAGCTTGGTTTTTCTTCGACGTACCGAACTTTGTTCCTAGAAGCTGGAGTGAGGCGAAGAAGAGAGAAAAAAACTTCGGCGACACGAAGAATGCGCAAACAGGGGGCTCCTTGTGCGCAGTAATGGACAAGACACCTTTAAAGTTAGTCGACAGTTGTCATCACAAATACACACAAAAAGATCAGCATCCGGTCTGCAACCTTTGCCAGCAGCTGGATCACCAAAGCGATAACTGCAACACATGCTTGGCATTCACCCCAAAGACTTTGAGGGTACGAGAGAGGCAGAGAAGAGCCAACTATAACATGCAGGGGCATGGCCCACCGCCATCGCTTTGAGACTTGGGCCTCTCCAGCGAAGAGGAGGACAATGTCGCCGAAGGACCTGAAGTCGAAGAGGACACAGACTCCCCAGTCGTAGAGGTCGAAAAGAAGTCTCCAAAGGAGGTAAGAGAACCGTCAACCTCGAAAAAGATAGGCGAGCCACGAAGAAGTGAATCAAAGTCGTCCAAAGACACAGATCGTTGGTTCCATAGACAAGGACTCCGAGACAGCAAAAACCCTCGAGAAAACAAAGACTTCGAAAGGCAGCCAAGAAAAGGACACTTTGACGTAGAAAAGAGAGAGGGCAAAATAGACATAGACGACTCCAACGGCATCGTCGAGCACAAAAAGAAAGGCGGAAAGTCTCGATTGCGAAACTCAAGCGTCCGAGATGGAAAAGAAGAAACAGAGGCTCGAGTCAGAAATGACAAGTATCTTGCAACACAAGAACATTTTTGACAAAGATTTAACAATTCAAGATTCCAACGAAAGTTTCGACCAATGTCGAAAAAGAGGTTGAGGATCTGCACCTGCCCACAACTCCCGAACCACTCGACAAACAGGAAGAAGACGAATACATCTTAGAACATGACAAGGGAGGATGAAGAGGAACAAACCTATAAGGGTTCGGTGACCTCGGAGGCTCAAGACCTGCAATGGAAAGATCTCGACACCAAATCACTAGAAGAAGTGGTGGATACATATCCATCCAGGCCTTCACCACCAGATGACATTGGAATGTACAACCAAGTCATAAAGAAAGCAGCAGACACTTATGGAGTGCATTTGGAGGAAGAAAAACCCCAATCATGTTTTCTATTCGAAACCTTGCTGCCTATCCAAACAAGGAACCAATTCCTACCCATGTTGCCAAGTGTATTGGATCAAGGTAAGGAAGCTATCTGAAAGAGACACGTTAGTGATAGGTTCCTTACCTTAGAATCTCCCCAGGCGTCAGACTGGATCTGGAAAGTTTTGCTTCGCAGTACCCCTGCGTGTCAGTATGTGGCGTCCTGCGGCTCCGCGTCAGTCACTGGCGTCGTCAGCACCAAGATGACATCACAGAGAGTACTTAGGCGCCACCCATGCGCGCTGACGTCTGTTCTTTCTTTTTCCGTGCCAGCAAGCGCAGATCCGGATTGAGCACATACCTTAGTCACTTTTTGACTACTATTTTGAGACTTGTCTCCCCCAAATTTTCTCCTAGTGCGCGTAGGGATGCCCGGCTTTAAGTCTTGTGAGGCCTGTCGCCGTAATATGTCGGTGGCGGACCCCCACGATGTTTGCCTCTACTGCCTGGAGAAAGGCCACGGCTCCCGGGACTGTCGCGCCATGGCTCCGAAGGCCTTGCGGGAGCAGCGTAGGAAATTGCTGGAGGTCCGGCATTCGCCTCGCCGCTGCTCCGGATCTAGGGGTCATTCCCAGGACCGCTCACTGGACCTGAGCCGTCGCTCCTAGGGCTCCAAGTCTTCGCCTTCAGATTCCAGTAAGCGACACCATAAAAAAAAGTCGAAGAAGTGTGGTCGCTCTCCGACGTCCCCGTTGCTCCCTGGAGGAGGACGAAGGGGACAGGGGAGGTTCCTCTGGAGCCGGGGAGTCCTGCGGCCTACCTGCCATACCCGGGTCTGTCTGCGACTCCCGAACAAATGCAAGAGTTTCTTGCTGCCATGGACCACCTTTTTGGCCCTGCGGTCCCGTGTCCAGTTCCTGGTGGCCTGGCGGCTCTGCCACTGGCTCCTGCCGGCGCCACAAGATCCTGCGCCGCAGGCTCCGGCGCCACGAGGTGCAGCGCTGCAGGCTCTGGCCCCAGCACTGCCCTCGGCTCCACCCCTGGCACCACACTGGGTGCCTTTTGTCCAACCGGCGCCCAGGATCCAGGACCATTTTGTTCGGGCCTCGTATCGATATTGGGATGCGGATCCGGCCCAGCGCCGTTCCCGGCGCTGTTCGTCCCTTCTCCGGCTGCGGTTCAGCCGCAGCGACAAACTCTCTCTTCTCCAGAGGTGGACGAATCCGAGGCCCCACTTGCCCAGCAGTGTGACTCCGAGCAAGATTGGGTGGACGACCTGGAAGACGCAGGCGAACTAGATGTTTCTTCCGACCCGGGGTTTGCCTCTCCTCCGCCTACCATGGAGGAGGGTGCTTCCTACACCATTGTGCTCCGTCGGGCTGCGGAGGCTCACAATCTCGACCTCCCGACGGTGGCACCCAAAACCAACCTCCTTACAGAGGTGCTCCAGACGGTGTCCACGTCGTCGGAGCCACTGCTTCCTTTCAATGAGCCCCTTACCGAAGTCCTCTTGGGCACTTGGTTGCCGCCGGCCACAGGGGCGTCGGTGGATAAAAACTTCGCCAGGCGTCACCGCCCGGCCCCTGGTGATCCCGCCTTCCTGACCACTCGCCCTACGCCTGAGAGCCTGGTCATTCAGGCCTTGACGTTGCAGAGTGCCTTTCCCACGACTCTGCCGGATAAGGACTCTAAACGGCTGGGACAATTTGGTAAGAGGTTGTTCTCTTCGGCCAGCTTAGTTAACACCGCCTGCTTGTTGTGCTGCTACTCCCACACAGTGTGGGTTTGCTTTGCTCAGGTCTTGCCTCAGTGTTGTGAGGACGTCCAGGCTATCCTTTCCCAAGCGATCGTGGAGGGTAACGATGCGGCTAAGTTTGCCATCATGTGTAGTTTGGACACCGCTGATTCGTTGGGCAGGGCAATTTCCACGAGTGTGGTGTTGCGGCGCCACGCCTGGTAGCGTTCAACTGGGTTCTCGCCAGTGCCCAGGGCTCGCTCTTCGACATGCCCTTTGATGGCTTCCGCCTCTTTGGCGATAAGGCCGACAGTGCACTGGAGCGTTTTAAGGACCCACGGGCCATGGCCAAGTCCTTCGGTCTTTCTACGAAGAACCCTGCCACTCCTGGTTTTCATTCGTTTCGTGGCCAGGGCAGAGGCACCCAGGCACGCTCCTCCACCAAGCCTGTGCAGAACCAGCCTCAGCAAGGCCGCGGCTTCCGCAGGGGCGGTGCGAGTCAGTCCACCTCTACCCCCGCTGCTTCCACATCCAAGCCTTCCAAATCCGAGCTTCAGGGAGCACCGCCAGTGGGTGGCAGTGTCCACCACCACCTCCACCACTGGCGCGAAATTACATCAGACCATTGGGTGCTTCAGATAATCTGCAAAGGTTACTCCCTTCCTCTTCATTCCTCCCCTCCAGCCATGCCACCTCGGTGCCACCGCATGTCGGGGGATCATTTGGACCTTCTCCGACAGGAAGTTGCGTTCCTCTTGGCCAAGGGGCCCATCGAGTACGTTCCCGAGCAGGAAGTAGGGAGTGGTTGTTATTCCCACTACTTTCTTGTCCCCAAGAAAAACAGGTGGGGGCCTGCACCGCATCTTGGACCTCCGGGACGTGAATAGCTTCCTCCGGAAGGGAAAATTCAAAATGCTGACTCTGGCTCAGGTCCTGTCTGCCATCGACCCTGGAGACTGGATGGTAGCGTTGGACTTGTAGGACACTTATTTTCACATCCCCGTCCTGCCGGTCTACCGGCGCTACCTGCGATTCATGGTGGGCCACAAGCATTTTCAGTTTGCTGTGCTCCCCGTCGGCCTCACCTGTGCCCCTCTGGTGTTCACCAAGGTGATGGCGGTGGTAGCAGCTCATCTGCGCCAGTCAGGGGTGCCAGTCTTCCCCGACCTCGACGACTGGTTGTTGAAGGTGGACTCGCCCCAGACCGTCGTCAACCACCTACAGACTACGGCCGGCCTCCTGCATTTGCTGGGGTTCTCCCTCAACGTGCCGAAGTCACACCTGATTCCTTCTCGGAAGCTCCCCTTCATCTGAGCGGTTCTTGATCCTATGCTGTTTCTGCTTTATCCTCCCGAGCAGCGAGTCTGGGAAATTCAGGCCATGATTCTATCCTTTCAGCCTCTATTCTGGGTTTCGGTCAGGATGACCCTCCGGCTTCTGGGCCTGATGGCCTCCTGTATCCTGTTCGTGACACAAGCCAGAATGGCATATGTGGGCTTTGCAGTGGGACCTGAAGTTCCAGTGAACGCAACATCAGGGCAATCTGTCCGATCATGTTCAGATCTCGGAGGGCACTGCACCGTCAGTTGCAGTGGTGGCTCACGAATCGCGATTGGGTCAGTGGCAGATCCCTCTTCCTTCGCCAACCGGAGCACACTCTGGTGACAGACGTCTCCCTCCTGGGATGGGGAGGCCACTTGGGAGAGGCGGAGCTCCGAGGCCTCTGGTCTCTGGCGGAGTCCTGGCTCCATATCCACCTTCTGTAGCTGCGGGCGATCCGACTTGCACTGAAGGCATTCCTTCCCTCTGTTCAGGGAAGTGTGGTGCAGGTGTTAACGGACAACACAACCGCCATATGGTACTGCAACAAACAGTGCGGGGTAGGGTCCTGGACCCTATGTCAGGAGGCTCTGCGCCTCTGGATATGGCTGGAACATCAAGGCATTACCGTGGTCGTGCAACACCTGGCACGTTCTCTGAACGCCAGGGCGAACAAACTCAGCCGCCGGTGCATGATGGATCACGAATGGCGTCTGAACTCGGACTTGGTGCAAGGTCTCATTCAGCAGAGCCTTTAGTTAGATCTCTTCGCCACCGAAGAGAACGCGCAATGTCAACAGTTCTGCGCACTGGAATTTCCAAGGCGGCACTCGCTCGCAGACGCTTTTCGTCGTGAATGGAGTTGCGGTCTGTTGTACGCCTTTCCGCATATACCACTTGTGCCCAGAGTGCTGAACAAGATCAGGCGCGTCCAGGCCCAAGTCATCCTTGTGGCTCCGGACTGGGCTCGAAGAGTATGGTATCCCGAGCAACTCAGCATGAGCATTGATCCCCGATCCGTCTGCCTCTTCGGGAGGCTCTTCTGTCGCAGCAGCAGAGAACGGTCCTCCACCTGAACCTGTCCGGCCTCCTCCTCCATGCGTGGAGATTGAGCGGCGGCAGTTGACGGCTTTCGACCTTCCTCCCGAAGTCTGTAATGTCGTTGTGGCAGCCAGGCTTCCATCCACTAAAACAGTATACACCTGCAGGTGGAACAAATTTGTGGCATGGTGCACAGCAAAGGCTGTGGATCCCCTTTCTGCCCCTCTTTCTGAGGTCCATCTGTTCCTTCTTTTTTTGGCCCTGCAGTGCTCTGGGCACTATCAAATGTTATCTCTCTGCCATCTTTGCCTTTTTACAGCTTCCTGATAAGCCTTCTCTTTTTAAGTCCCCGGTTGTTAACTATTTCCTCAAAGGCATTACCACTTGTTTCCTCCCGTGCCTTTCATAATGCCCCAGTGGGACTTGAATCTTGTCTTGACTTATTTGATGTGCGCTCCCTTTGAGCCCCTTCATAACTGTCCCATACATCTTCTCACCTTAAAGACTGCTTTCCTGGTAGCTATCACCTCTGCCAGAAGAGTGAGTTAGCTCCAGGCTCTTTCTTCCAAACCTCCTTTCCACTCTGTTCATCCGGACAAGGTGGTTTTAAGGACCCGTCCTCCTTTCTTGCCAAAGCTTGTCACGCCCTTCCACACTCCTCGGAGTAGCTGAGCGCTATATAAAACCAAGTTTAACATAACATAACACATCGGGCAGACCATCACTTTGCCCGCCTTCTTTCCGCCTCCTTCCAGGGAAGAGGAGAGGGTCCACCGTCTTGTCCCAAAACCTGCTCTTGCATTCTATCTGCAGCGTACACAGCAGTTCCGGGTGGATGATCAGATCTTTGTTGGCTACGTGGGCGCCAAAAAAGGTTGGGCCGTGCACAAACAAACCATCTCCCGGTGGGTCGTTCTGTGCATCAAAGCATGTTACTCCTTGGGCAAGGAGCCTCCTGTGGGGCTGCGTGCCCATTCGACTAGGGCAACTGCAGCCACTACTGCCTTGGGCCGCAGCATTCCCTTGCAGGACATTTGTCAGGCAGTTACGTGGGCCTCGCTGCACACGTTTACGAAGCACTACTGCCTTGACAGTCAGGTCCGGCTTCTTTGGCCGTTCTGTGCTCCGAGACTTTCTGGTCTAAACCTATTCGCAGACCCTTCTCCGGGGTTGGTATTGCTGGGGTATCTATTCTAAGGTAAGGAATCTATCACTAACGTGTCTGTTTCAAATGCACAAGTTACTTGTGTAACGATATATCTGTAAAAGACATTAGTTGGTGATAGATTGCTTACCGCCTCTCCCATCCTCCCTGTTCTGCAGATTGATTACTAGGGTTAAGGTCATCCCTTTCAGTGCCCTAGTTTTATGCACCAAATGGTAAGTATCTTGCATGGCTCTGCGTTCCTGGAGCGGAAAGTAGTGTACAGAACTGACGTCAGCGCGCATGGGTGGCGCCTAAGTACTCTCCGTGACGTCATCTCGGCGCTGACAAAGCCAGTGGCTGACGTGGAGCCGCAGGACGCCACCTACTGACGCGCAGGGCTACTGCTAAGCAAAACTTTCCAGATCCAGTCTGACGCAGGGGGATATTCTAAGGTAAGGAATCTATCACTAACTAATGTCTCTTACAGATCGTTACGCAAGTAGTAACTTGTGCTTTAAGAAGCCTGCCACATGCAAGGCAGTCACACCTAGCGGGGAGACAAAATACAAGCATTCCTCTAAGATCCTATGCACATCAAGGGGTCAGTGCCAGCTGACTCAATTATAACCTCCACTCAGGGGTGTGGAATTTTTAAAATAAACTGCTTGTCCTAGGGACGAAATGAAACTCAAATCTACTTGTCCTAAAAAAAAATCTACTTGTCCCACCTATCGATATCAATCACAAGGGCGAACACGAAAACCTTTGCCCATTATATAGCTTTAATATCTTATCTGTATTTGGATGTGGTAAGTTTAAGTTAATGTTTTCAGGATGGTTTATATGTATATTGGTAAGTGGATATAGATGCAGCATAGATTGAATGAATGTACCATTAAGGTGGTACATTACAAGGCTGCGTTGTGGGCATGATTGGGTCAAGAGTTGTAAAACGTGTACTACAAGTTGATGTGCTTGTGTAGCTCAATCTGGATGTGCTGCTGAAGAGAAAATACTGAAACAACTGAATTGCCTGTTACCATGCTATGCACAGGATAGTGCTAGCAATTGTGTCTAATATGTACTGCTGATATAATGAGGGGGGTCTGTTTTCGAAAATTGGTGAATGTAGGGGTGTTAGTTGTAATAAGGCACAGATAGAGGAATATAACCTCCACGGTCAGATGAACAGATCCCACAGCTGTTTTCTGATTGGGTCTGCGACATCCACAGAAGTAGAACAAGGAAATGCAGTGATGCATTAAAAGCAAGGAAGCATGACATGCAGGAACTCCATACTGGGGAGAGGTACTTCATCCCGTGCCCTCTAGTACCCCCTCTAGAAGATACAAAGCAACTGTCCATCGCTCTCATCACTAAAGTGTCATCAGTGATTTCACAAAAAGGACAGGTTGATACAGAAAGTAACCTGTATAATTACTTTGACTTAATGTGGCCCTTTGAAACTGCATGAGGAAGATGAGGAGGCGGAACAAGTAATTATACGATTATCTCTCTCAGCCATTCTTGGCATATAGGGGAGTTCACTGCAGAGGGACTGGAACATTTCCCCCACATGCCTCCATTATGCTGGGATCACTAAGAGAAATGGAAGGTTATCCTTTAAAGCCACCTAGAGAAAAGAGGGCTAATAGGGGAGGATTCATAACCTCTCATTCACTCTATACTGTAAGGGGAGCTGCAAAAAGCTCCCTCACAACCGAGGAGCTTATGGGCAAAGTTGAAGCCCTCTCACACCTGGACTACATAGGTGAATTCACTCTCCCGGAGATGAAATTTTTTTTTCCCCATCGCTAGGAGAAGGATCCCTGAATGATGGCTATGCCAACACTCACATCTGTGAGAAAAGCACATGGAGATTCTATAAGGGAAAAAATAAACCATTTCGTAGTCACTAATACGACTGAGGGCGCTCACTTACGGAGTAGCTAATAAATTATATTGATATAGGATTTTTCAGTAACGGTTTGAATTAGTAGAACAAACGGAGGGAAATAAATGATGTAGGTGAGGACCAGTCAAAGCAAAAAAAAAAAAGAAAAGTAACAATTTTGGAATTTAACCTTAAATTGTGTCGTCTCGGTTGGTCAGTGATTGAAGAGCCTGAAGATAGCTCACAGCACTTAATGCTTTTTTAAACTATGATCGACTTTGCAATATGATTTTGAAGCAAATTATTTCCAATTCATGAGTTTCTCCCCTTTTCTCACAGCAAAATATTTGGGTACATTGAAGCCAATTTGCTTCAGAGTAATATGTCGGGCCAAAATGTGAACAGCTTGATTATGGGTGAATTTTATTCACCAGCCCTAAGGAACATTGGAAAGTCATGTCTGCAATAAAGTCAAAGGCCATTTGTGGTCCTGCCTTAACCCAGTAGTAACACTGTGACTCAGTATCCCTCGAACTGCACACACAAACCCACTGCTCAAACACACAAGTCCACTAAACACACACTGCCACTGCACAGATGCACTAGCCAGTCAGAGACATACACATTAGTGGAGACACACATGAAACCCTGCAGACACACATGAAACCCTGCACACATGACACGGCAGATGCACACTTCTTGAGAGACACACACACCCCTTAAGACACAGTACCCAACTACAGACACAGTTTCCCTGGCAGACACACAAACCCTTCCTGCAGAGACAGACACACTCTGGGAGTGACACCCACACAGACTGGCACGGATACACACACCCTGGAACAGAGCACACATTATTGAAAAGAAATTCAAACCTCCTTGCACAGACACAAAGAGTATGCAGAGAAAGTCCCTGCAGACACATACTCCAACACAGAGACAGACCTTGAGGTATACACATGCACACATCTTCCCTCTTTGATACACACAACCCAATGCAGAGACATGTGTACCACACATACACTCAACATTGCAATGACAAACAGACACCTTCCAAACGCGCACAATTCCACCCTGCCACAATCTGCTGATAGCACATAACAACAGATATGCGAACCCTGTAAACAAATACACACAACCTGCAGACACACAGGCACACTGCTGCAAACACATTCAACAGGCCTACCATGCAGCAAAACACTTCCCAAATGGTTATCCTGTTGCCTGGTCAGTGCATGATATCAAGCAGGTGCATTAAGTGCCATTAGGAAGGTGGTCTTGCCTTCTGGAATCAACACATGGGAAAAACAGACAGGTTCGACACGCTCTCTGTTCAGGTAAGAATGGAGAAATGTAGCTTATATTGGAGATGTGGGCCCGCTTGACAGCTGGTTGACGGCCGATGGCCTGCTGGTTTAAGTCTGTTTTAGTGCAGGTAGTGGCGTTCACCTATTTTGGCACTTATACAGAAAATAAATGGCTTTCAAAAGACGGCTTGTGAGTGACTCTGTGCTGCAGTGACTCTATCCATTTACCCTTGCACACAAACCTAGGCCCCTAAGCACATAAGCGTAAATACATAAATCGATCTGACACACGCCATATTTCCCCGTTTCCCTTAGTCTGAATATTGGACATCAGAAGCCTGGCAGGAGCAAATATGTGAGGGATGTGTTTGAGGGGAAATAATGAGCGCAAGAGCGTTATGTGACACGAGCCATGATCATAGGAAGCCTGATGGGGAGGGAAAGAAAGAAACACCTCCATCACGCCTATGGCTGATATTGGAGCCTGAGTGGAAGAAAACACCAACGAGAGCAGGTATCGGAGGCCCTGGGGGAACTAATAGCCGGGGCAGAGGCACAGATGTCAGAACCACGAGGCAGGAAACTCAGTCATAAACATTCCAGCTGAGAGAAACGAGATTTGGTGTGGCGAGAACCCCTCCCAGCTCCCCAAACTCTAACCAGCTGCTTCGGAAGATGAATTATATGAAACTACATTGTCTTCTCCCTCCTTCACTGCCTCACGAACAGTGTGTGGCGCCTCGCAAGCCAATAGCAAAACAGTGCCTGGCCCTAAACACACCCTCGCAGCAAGAATGCAGTTTCCTGCGGAATGGTTTTAAAGTATTTCCTTGGCAAATACCAGGCTAGAATCTTGAGCTTCTAGTCTATTACAGGTCTTGATACTTTTCCCATGCTGATTGAATTTCAGTATGCTTTTGTGACTGTCTGTGCACACCAGAGTGCAACAGCTTTATCCTGCTTCTGGTTAGTTAATATCTAGTTGTCCGTCGGGCAAAATCCACATTAAATCTTCTTGCCCTTGACAGAAACCAACATGTCTCGGGCGATAGGAATTCCACACCCCTGCTCCACTGCTTGGAAGAGAGCTAATGTACCAACTAATGTAGGCCCACCACTAGACAAAGAGAGCAAAAGTATGAATCTCATGGGCAGGAAGGTAGAGAGAAGTGTTGCAATTCTGTGGCGCATAGCAAACTCAATTGCATTGGTTAACAGGCATGCATATCAACATTGGGAGGAGGCAGGAGAGCCGCTAAAACATATGCCAGACCAGTTCCAAAGAAGGGAAAGCCACTTGGTGGAAGAGGGCTAAAACATGGTGAACACATGTTTAAAATCAGCCCTAGATGCTGCAGAGACATCTAGCGGACAAATGATGATCGGTATCACCGAAAGAAGACGCACATGGCTGTGAATCTCCGGTTTCAAGCCAGAAGTGCAAAACCGCATCCTAAACTCACTGTTCAATGGTGAACAACTGTTTGGAAGTGTTGATGAAAAATTAAACCAATTAAAAAAGGACAATGAAACAGCAAGGTCCATGGGGGCACTACAATTCATAGGCATGCTTAGAGGCACCCCCTACGGAGGCCAGCGGGCAGAGTTAACCATCAACCTGCTACCTCTCACCAAGCTTTTCAACAGACTTACCATGGAGTTAGCCACGGACAACAACAAGGACCGCAACAGAAATGGTAATACCAACAGGGAAGGCAATCCTTTCGAGTCCGCCCTCGAGGAGGATGCCAGCTGCAGAGAGGTGGACTGCAAACTACAACAAAGTGACTTAACTCCATAGCTTGTATCCCCTCCAAAGACCTCTCCGAGGATGCTATGGAAAATAAAGACAAAACAAAAAAAAACCTATAAGAACACAGTTCCTCCAACATATTGCACCAGTAGGAGGCAGGTTAACATACTGCCTCTAAGAGTGTGAGAAAATAACGACAGACAAATGGATATTAAACTTAATACAGTACGGTTACTGTATAGAGCTAGCAAAGCAACCTCCCCCCCCCCCAAAAAAAACAAGGTACATTTGATAAAAGAATTATCTCAATTAATTCAAGAAGTGCAAGAACTTCAAACCAAGGATGCAATAGAGCAGGTACCACACAAGGAAAAGAACAAAGGCAATTACTCCATGTACTTCCTCATTCCAAAGGTAGACAGAACTTTACGCCCAATACTGGACCTTAAGTTCCTCAACAAATTCAAGGTAATACCTCAGCTTCTACAATTCCGGACCCAACCACTAGATGGCGGAATAATGCACAGCATGTGAATCCAGAAAATTATTCAAGCTGCAAAACTACACCAACAGGTGAGAAACTATACGTTCTCTACTAGGTCAACCTTGAAATTGCCTGCCATGTTTAAATCTGTGCTTTCTGTTGTAATAGATTGCATATTGAAATTTGTATGGTAGATCTCAATGGTGCTGTATTCAAAATGACAAACCACTCTTGCCAAGTTTGATTTCTTGCAATTTGTATGTTACAATAATATTTTCATCCAGGAAATCCTCAACACAGTGCACTTCACAAAATATTTACATAAAACCACATCCCATTCTCGGTAAACTTTGTATCCATTTCTGGAAATTTCATGTGAGTAGAACTAAATTATCCACATCCATAGTGGATTAAGCACGAGATGAGTATGTTAAAAAGGGAAACTGGAGTGGTGGTCACATGAGAAAATTCATGGGTTTTCAGCACGTGGCTTTTGAGTACGATATAAGTGACGACATGATGTGAAGTGAGATGACATTTGGGATTGAAGTCCAATGCTGCATAGTTTACGGGAGCCAGAGATAGCTTAAGAAAATTACAAAAGGAAGCATTTATACACAGCCACCAATGTAAAATTTGCTCTAATTTCAAGACCTCTGTGGTAATCTGATGTGTTAAAACTAGTTCAAGGAGCAAGAGTTTTAAACTCTTTTCCTATCGTCTCTTGACTGCTTAATTGCTGTTTACAGCAACTGCTATTCCACTGTCTTGGACCCTCCAATAACTAAACAGCTATCACCCTGATGTGTGGCAATTGTGTGCTGAAAATCAGAACAAATGGTTGTGCATACTGTGGGAATGTTTCAAAGATGCAGTATCTACAGAGGAATAGTGTAGTACTTTCGCAATTTTACATGAGATAGAGTACTTTTTATAGATACTTCTACTTTCAGATTGCTCACTTGTGGGCCGATTCCAGGCACAAGACTGGATTCGAAAACTTCAAAGCTCTCACACCGCCAGTAGGCTGGCTCTATTCCACAGACACTGCATGGAGTATAGGTAAGTCCCTCCTACTGCAGGCCTTACAGCCCTAAGGCAGGGTGCACTACACCACATGTGAGGCATAACTGCATGAGCAGATATGCCCCCATGCTGGTCAGCCCTATGGCTGCCTGTACAAGTGAAAAGGGAAGCGATATTAAGATCATGTGCTGGACATTGGTGAAAACGAGTTCCCCAGCTACATGCTCACTGAATTGTATTAATGAACCCACACTGAATCCAGTGTTGGATTTATTAATACATGCCTCCAAAGGCACCTTAGGGGGGGTGGGGGGGCCTGAAATCCTACCAGCCTCTGGTGTGTTGAGTGACTGTTTCTTGCCAGCCTGCTGCCAGATAAGAGTTTCTGACCACCAAGGGTGAGGGCCTTTGCTCTCAGGAGACCAGGAGCAAAGCCTGCTTGGGAAGGGGATGCTCACACCCTCTCCCACAGGATGACCTGCTAATAAGCATTGCAAGGCAGGGGTGCTTCAAAGAAGCCATCGCCTTTATAATGTGGATCTGGCTCCCCTCCCAGGCGAGGAAGCAGACCGCCTTTGTCCAGAGCCCTTTGGCACCTGTAGAGGCGAGAAAATTAGCTAGTCAGGGAGGTTTATCTACCCTTGGGCTAGTGCCAATCCCAAGGTGGGCTACCTGAAGTGGACATGCCTTTTTAGAGTTGGCCATCTTGAAGATGGCAAACTTAAGAATTCTGGGACAGGGTTATGCCCACTTCCATTAGGATATGGTCATATGGGGCCACTGTGACTCCACTCGCTACTACCCTTTATTCCCCCATCGCCCCTAAATTCAGTATTTAGGAGAGCCCATGGCATCCAGAGAATCGGATCCTGCCGATATGAACGAAGACTGACTTGAGTAGTCACTAAGAGCAAGAATAGACGATCTAGCAACTCACTTGGCACAACCCATGTCTGACTGCCTGCTGATTTCAACAGTTTCACCCAAATCCGACTTGTCCTGCAGCTGCTTTGTCTCCCAAGCCTAGGAGATCCACAAGCGATTCATCTAGGACCAAGAACTCCTCTGGGACAGCGGACCTGTTCCCCTGCATCCTGCAGGCACCAAAGACTGAGCTGTGAGGCTCCAAGACCAAAGCAACCCATCGCCGCAAAGCACCACTGCACCCGAGCTGCTTAGTCGAAGCTGAAGTGGGCCATCTGATAGAGACTACTAGCCGCAAATTCCTTCATGTAGAATTACTCTCAGGCGTGAGACTGGATCCAGAAACTTTTTTGCCACAGCATCCCTGCGCGCCGAGGGTGGGGCGACATCACGTGACTCCGCCCAGGCGTCGTCCGCGCACGTAACTCTCGAGGTCGACGACCTCCTCTCCGTCTGCTTCGGCGGACGGATTCAGATACGGCCGTCGTCCTCCTCGTCTTCGCCCTTCTCCGATGTCACGTGAGCGTCTCTCCCCGGTAGGTAAGTGTTGCAGTTTGTCCTCAGGGTCCCTTTTTTGGCCTGCTGGGAACGTGGACTCTCCACGGGTGATGTGGCCCCTGACATAAGCGGCGGCTTTGCAGGCCTCACTGGCTCCTTCACCTCCTTCCACTCCTGGGGTATCGACGGACCCCTCGCCTTGCGCAGGGCCCTCTGCTGCGCCGCAGGTGGCTCCGGCCCCAACTGGTTCAGATTCAGGCTTGGTGGTGGATGTGGTGCTGTTGGGGTGCGGCTCCTCCGGAGTACCTCCTTCAGACCAAGGCGTCTCTGCCTCGCTGCAAACTCTTGCAGGAGTCCCTGTAGGGTCGTGGGAGGTCGCTGGGGCTCGGGTCGCATCCCCGAGTTCCTCTCGGTCCTTTGACAAGGTGTTCCTGTCTAAGGCCGAGGTGATGCCGCTACGGCACATGCAGCAGCTGGACCGTGCGGAGCCACAGGGGTCGGTGGACCCTCCTCGTCCCGCTCTGGGTCGAGGCTGGGTGAGGACTCCTCGTCCCTCTCTGGGCTCCACTCGTCCCTCCCCACAGGCGGCTGCCTCATCGGAGGGCAGATCGTCCCTGGCACGCCACGTGGGTTGCAGAGCGATCTCTTCCTCATTCTGGGCCGTGGCTGGCGGAGGGCTTCGTGTCACTCCCCAGGCCTGTCTCGTTCCCCCACGCAGGTGGCTGCCTCGGCGGGGGTTGGGTCGGCGCCGCCCTGGGCTGGTTCGGCTCCAGCTCCACTCCGGTGCGGGGTGACTTGGAGGAACCTTGTCTGGTGATTCCGGACAGTGCCGACAACCTGCCTCAGGCGGCGGACTATAGGGCTCTGCGCAGGGGTCGTACCGCGACAGGGGTGTGGAATTTTTTTAAAAATGTACTTGTCCAGTGGACAAAATTGTGCAGAAAACTACTTGTCCTGCAAAGAAATCTACTTGTCTAACCTATTTCCTAAATCAATTAAACTGACCACCAAAAGTGTACGTTTGGTCTTAGAGAGTGTTTTAGACATCCTAGTGCTGGAGCATTGAGAGAACAATGTCAACAAAGAGGGAGCATATAGGAATCAGAAATTACACTTTACCCGGTGTATGCTATACTGGTAAATCAATATTACATATTAACATTATATATGTTTTTGTACAAGATATTTACAATGAATATAAAAGATTGTCACAAATCAGCTAGACCTAAACTTTGCATTTTTTAAATAAAGTACACTGTGGTATAAGCAGACATCCAGGGAGAACCATGAATAATGTGACTGGCAGGACAAATCTAGCACAAAAAAAAGAACTTGGGGGCCTGATGACAAAAGCCAGAAGAATTAACTTGTTTGTTTTCAAAACTTTCCCCATCTTTCCAGCTGGATGCTTGAGAGTACTATTTCAAATTGTTGGTGCATTTTGAAAGGGCTTGGGTGCAGACACAGAGGATTTTGACCAGAAACAACAACTTATGAATAGTTTTTACTTTGTGCTAGTGGGATGTGCGCAACCATCATTTTGTCCTGGAAAGCCAACTCACAATTCTGCAGATAGACAAAAAGGAATGATAGGTTATGGAATAGGGTCAAAAATCAATGGCAACTTAAAGAAAGGGTGACATAGTTAGGTGTTAGAAAGACAACATAAAAAGTCAGAGAGAGATGGGAAGAGTGGAGATTTAAGGACATTTGCAAAAGAAGAAAGAGGAATGGAAAAATAGGATGAAAAGGATGAACTTACAGTAAACGTGACAGTTACCTTGGTCATGCAGTTAATATGGAGGTGACTGTGCCAGTATTCAGCCTCCAAAAATGTATAATGTTCCCAGTATGTGATTAATACTTCACAAATCCATAGGTGTCTCCCTCAGGACAGCAGCCAGAGAACAAGTCATTAGTGACCAGTGAGGCAAGTGTTGCACCTGTGCACTGTACACAATATGTTTAAAATGAAGCACCTGTCAGTCCTCCTGGTGTAATATGTTCTAGGCGTGCCCTGACACCAGAACATGGAAAACCTCCATCACACGTATGACAGAGGTAACATTTACAAACATTCACATCAGCATTACTTGGGCTCGTTCTAGAGATGGAAAATGTGTTACAGTGGAGTCAGTGATGACCAAAAGCTTACATGGAGAGCCAGTGATGTATGGGGGGGGGGGGGTGCAGGTGAGTTACAGAGGGATGCAGTGATGTCCTGTGGGAGGAGTTACACAGGGTGGCAGTGATGTAACGGGGGTGGACAGGTGGAAGGAGGAGTTGCAGAGGAAGGCAGTGATGCCCTTAGGCGGGGGTTAAAGCATACTATTGTAAAGCGCTCTGATATCCCTAAGGATCTTGTTCGCGCTATATAAAACTTTATAAATAAAATAAACCACTGATGGACCTTAAGTTCACAGCTAAATATGGGAGAGGTCTTAAAGAAGGAACCACTTATGGCTTCAGGGGAGGAAATACAACAAAGCTTGGGTTCTGCTGATTTTTAAAGAAGAGACATAGTTTGGCGTTTAACAGAAAAGGGAAATGAGAAACGCAGGGAAATAGATGGTTGGTAGAGGGCAGAAAGAAAGGAGGGCATCAGGTCAGGGAAATGGAGGAATAGTGCTAGCTTGAGAGCAAAGGAAGGGAGCCAAAGTTGTCTAGAGATGTATAAGGATTTATGTAAAAAGCAAGAAAAGAAAGGGGACTTTGATTGGGTTAGAGATACAGCATGGGGGTTATACTGGTCACAATGGGAAACTGTACCAATGGCAGAGACTTTAGACACAGCAAGAGAAAGGAGATGAGCAGAGCAGGGAATTAGAAAAAAGACAGAGTTCTGAGACTGCAAACAGGAGAAGGAAATGGGGTAGACATAGCTTGAGGTGGTTAGGGTGTTACATAGCAAGTAGAGGATTTTCTATAGTTGTATTGTAATTTTGGTACTTTTGTAATTTATGCCGGCTGGCATAAAGCATAAGTACACATTCAATTGCTTCTACTGCCACTCCTGAGAGGTTTGCAAAGTTAGCTGTTGGTGCTTTAAGCAGCTTCTAACTGCAACTTTTCCATGTGGTGTATTTATTTGTTTGACATATGATTACTTTCCAACAGAAAAAAACGTTCTTCCTGACTGCCTGGGAGTAAAAGCATTGGAACTGTGGTAGCATTTCATGTTCAGCTTCATTGCAAGATGTGGCTGTGACAGAGAATCCGGGGCTCTAGAGACAGATTTCTTTGGAAGCACTTACATTACCGTCTCAACCCAGTTTACTTTCCTATCTATTTTTAAGAAGCACGTTTCTGTACACTGCATAAACACACTGTCCTGCCGTACATCCTGCTTTATTTACCCCTCCCAGTATATTTGAAGTACATTACTGCCTTATGTAGGCACACTATGCACCAGGCTCTTATGGAAATGTGGCTTTATTATCGGCTGCCACACAAGGGTGCGGAGCCTCTAATCACAACCACTTAACCACATTGTGTGATCCTGAGCAAGTGTTAAATTGAAGAGATCACCCTTAGTTTAGCGCCCCAGTGCATCCCTAAAGTCACGCTTACTGGTCCACAGAAAAGCATGTAAAGTCCCTGACAATTTTAAGTGCAAGTTTTTGATAACGTTGTTTAATTGAAATTAATGCTTAAAGGGCCAGATAAACCCCAGTAGAGTTAAAGGCATAGTGCAGGTACCGTGTGAAACGTGAGAGCCTCATGGAAAGGGAAGTACTGGCCGGAGCTTTAATGCACACTCTGGTTGTAACATGAGAGGTCCAGGGGTGGGGAGCAGGGGCTGCAGGTGAGGCCAGTGGGGAGCACAGGCACAAGTGCAGAGGGAAAGCAATTTGCGAAGGGAGGGGCCAGTGAATTAATTCACTGCAGGACTTAAATGCGAGTGAGTGGGGAGCGACCTGAGGGCTGTATCTGAGAGGCCCGAGGGCAGCACATCAAAAGGGTGAACAGACAGCCCAGGTGAGAGCAGGGTCCGCCAGGCGTTTACCCGCCAATGCTGGCTGGTCTTGACTGCAGAAGCTATATCATGTTTCCCTCTTGCTCTAAGGATTAAAAGAGCCAGAAGAGGAGCCTGGAAGCCGCATGAAGGCTTCGTGGACAAGAGACAAAAACCTCTTCGCTGACAACGCTGTGCAATTTCTGCCTGCCAATTCGAACTTAATCATGCTCCTATTCAATGGAGACGATGCTGCCTAACAGCCGCAGCGGCCGACTTTGAAGCTGGGGAACCAGGTTCGGTTCTCCTGTCTGTTCAACATCCTGTGAGTCTGGGCAAATCTTTTAATCTACACGTGCCTACAGCAATAAAATATGAATCCTTGTGTAATGTAACTGCCTCTCATATAAAGCACTTTGTTTCTGTCTGGTGTCTCGAGTTAGTATAGTGCAGAGTCTTCTTGTCCTTCGGACAAAACTGACATTCAAACTTCTTGCCTTTGCAAGAAATCTAGATGTCTCGGGCGTCGGGCGATACGAATTCCCCTCCCCTGCGCGAATTCGCTTCGGACCCTCCTTCTCCGGAGGCAGGCTGTATATTGGTATCGTCCTCCCCGGAGACTGGTCGCTGTGTGGTGTCTTTTTCACCGAGGTAGGAGGGCGGCTGCCTACCCTTCCTGAGGCAGGTGTTTGTCGGAAGAGGGGCAGGCCCCTCATTCCTCAGCTCCTTCTGACTTCAAGGTCTGACCCTTGCCCGTCCCGCTTGGCCTCGGAGGCGGCTGCCTCAGTTTGCAGCCGTCAACCACGGTGGAGCTGCTTTCTCCACCACGGGGCCCTACGGAGGTGGGTGCGGCCTTTGCTCACGCGGTGTCCACGGCTGTGGGCATCCCGTGCATGGGTGACCCGGTGGCTCACTTTCTGGCGAACCATCTATTGGAGGTCCTCCACCAGGGCTCTGGTGGGAGGGAAATCTTACTTCCCTTTAAAGGTTCCCTCCTTTCTTCCTTGACGGGGGCTTGGAGGCGTCCTGCCTCAGGGGACCCAGTGCCCCAACATCATCTGCAGCGGCACCTCCCGGCGCCGCATGACCCGCCGTCCTTTACCCTCCACCACTCTGCCTCCAGTCCTCTTTTGCGGACTGCTTTTCCCTCCCTGCCGCCGCTGTTGACTGCGCTGTCCCAAGAGGCCAGATGGCTGGACTCTCAGGGGCGCAACATGTTTGCCTCGACCAGCGCTTTCCTGCGGGCCCTTAACACCTTGTGTGTGCTGGCTAGGGCCTCCTCCTGTTTGTGGGACTCGGCGGAGTCTCTGGGATCTGCAGCGTCCCAGGAGGGCGGTCAGGTGGACCTACGGCATCATGCGTTGGATGGCCGGGAGCTTGCAGCGTTTATTCTCCGCTCTGTCTCCATGCTTGGCTTCGGGATGGAGTATTCCCTGAGAATATTCGGGAGCGACTCCTCGACCTTCCGTTTGATGGCAGTCTGTTCCATGCTCCGGCCGACTCTGCCATCCAAAGGCTCTTGGCAGGGCTCCTCCTCCGCCTTGCCCTCCTCCGTCCGTCCCCTCCTCAGTGACTCCTGAGTTGGGTTGATTCTGGGCCTTCTTAGGCCGGATGTTCTGGCTGTGGAGTGTGTTTTCTGGCCATTTGCGTCCTTTCTTGGGACTTTGACATTGTTGGCTGCTGGACAGCCCTTTGGTTGATTATGTGTGTGTTCTGCCGGAGTTGTTGCACAGACTTGGGCCTGAGATTAGGCCTTCTGCTTTGCTTGGGCTGCTGGTCAAGCTGCCCGCAGGGGTGTTTTTTTCCCCGTGGCTCTTTTGTTTTTCCTCTGCTGCGGAAGTTCTTCCAAAGAAGGTTTCCATATCTTGGGACTTCACGTACCCTATGTGGGGTGGTGGTAGCTGTCATATTGCTTGCGCTCTGCTAGGGGGTTCTGGTCGCCTTCGCATGCCTGTTCTCCATGGCGTTCATGTAGGTTGCGTTGCTTCATGACGTCGTGTGCGCGGCCACTCGTAGGGGTGTGCCCAGACATCTCCTCCTCTCCCTGCTCCTGCCCTGAACTCTCAGATGATCCTGTGTACTCCCTTGCCAGGCGCCGCCTACTCGACCTTTCTGGGGCCTCTGGCTGCTGTTCTTGTTTCTGGCGGCTTTTGACTGCCGGCGCTGTTCTGGCTGGCAGGTTGCTCTCTATCTGGATTGGGTTTGCCTTCCTTTCCCTCGTTTCCTTGGGTGTTCTAGGCTTCTTCTTCCGCTCTTCCTGTCTTGGCATTGGGCGGCAGCTGGTGGGGAGTGCGGTGCTTCGGCCTCTCCGACCTTGCATTTGGTTCCTCTTTTGTCATTGTACGGGCCTCTTCGGACTTCTTCTCCCTCCTACAACCTATTGGGGTCGGCGGGGGTCTGCTTGAGGGGTTCCCATTGCCTGGCAGGGACGAGGTTCTAATTGGTCCACAGATCTGGTTCCCTGTGGGGTCTTCTGTATTGGCTGGTGGGGTCCTTTCGCAGATCCTCCTTCCCCGGGGATATTGCTAGGGTATTTATTCTACGTGAAGGAATCTGCGGCTAGTAGTCTCTATCAAATGACCGAGTTACTTACCATCTGAAAGAGATAAGTTAGTATTAGATTCCTTACCTTAGAATATCCCCAGGCGTCAGACTGGATCCGGATTCTTTTGCGTAGCAGTACCCTTGCGCGTCGGTAGGCGTCGTCTGCGGCTCCGTCGTAGGCGTCGTGGGCGCCGTGATGACGTCGTCGGAGTACTTAGACGCCGCCTCCGCGTGCTGACGTCAGTTCTTCTTTTTTCCGCGCCAGCAAGCGCAGATCTGGAAAAAGCAGTAACCCTAGTCAATTTTTGACTAACTTTTTGATCACTTTTTGATTGTATTTCGAGTCTCTCGACTCCGAACGGTGCCGTAGGGATGCCCGGTTTCAAGCATTGTGACGATTGCGACCGCCTGATGTCGGTCACGGATCCTCACCGCGTCTGTTTATCTTGTCTGGGCGTCGACCACGACGACAAGGCCTGCTCCGACTGCCGGGCCCTCTCTTCGAAAGCCAGGCGGGAGCGGTCCCGCAGGCGACTCGAACTCCGGCAGTCGGTCCCGCCCTGCGAGAGGTCCCGATCCCATGGGAGGTCGAGGGACAGGTCGCGGGCTCAGAGCCACCACAGCTCGGAGGGTAGGCCGCACTCCTCCGGGTCGAAGTCGTCGTCCGGTAAGAGGCACAAGAAGTCCAAGTGGCATCATCGCTCCTCGGACTCCCCCTGACGCTCGCACGATGCGGCCGGGGGTCCGTCGGAGCCGCGGGCGCCGCGTGCAGCTCCACACCCTCCGGTCCCTGGGCTGAACGCGGCGCAGGAGGAGATCGAGCGCTTCCTCATGGCCATGAGGAAACTCTCTCCTCCGACGGGCTCCGCGGCGCCTTCGGGCCCAGCGGACCCGTCGGGGCCTAGCGGGTCGGCGGCTCCGGCCCCGACGCCGTCGGGTGCTTCGGCCCCGACGCCGCCGACGCCTTCGGGCCCGGCGCCGCAGGTCCCCTCTAAACCGCCGCCGCCGGCGCCTTCGGGCCCGGCGCCGGGAAGTTCGGTTGTCACGGCGCCGCCGGTGCCTTCGGGCCCGGCGCTGCAGGACTCCGCTGGACCTCCTTCGGGATCTGGTTCGTCGCCGGTGGACCTTACGACCTCCCCGGCGTCGGACCCGCAGGTGTCGCCTCCGGCGCCGTCCTCGGGCGGCGCCGTCCCCGGTTCTACCTTCGTTCCTGTTCCGGCGCCAGGAAGGCCCCGATGGGCGCCGCTCCAGACGTCTTTTGGTGACTTTCACTTTTATGAACAGGTCCCATTAGTTGAGAACCCTGAATTTCAGGAAATGGGTGATGAAGAGGACTGGGAAGGGTCTGAGGACCCTCTGACCAGAGAGTGTCAGTCTCAAGAGGACTGGACAGGAGACCTTGGGGAGGCCAGTGGCCTGGACACCTCTCCCGACACTGGTTTTGTCTCCCCTCCTACCGTGGCTTCGGAGGAGGAGGCAACCTATAGTGTGGTGCTGATGAGGGCTGCCAAGGCATTGTGCCTTGAGCTCCCCGTCACGGCCGTGAGGACTAACCTCCTCACTGAGGTCCTTAAACCGCAGTCAAGCTCGGCCGAGCCTCTGCTGCCCTTTAATGAGGCCTTGACCGACGTTCTTCTAGGCACTTGGTCCAAGCCCGCTACGGGTTCGCCCGTAGATAGGAACGTGGCCAGACGCCACCGCCCAGCCCGACCCATGTTTCCTGTCCTCCCACCCTACCCCCGAGAGCCTGGTCATCCAGGCCTCCAATTCCCAGGCCGCATTTCCGTCGGCCCCGCCCGACAGGGAATCCAAGAGGTATGACCAGTATGGGAAGAAGATCTTCTCATCCCTTAGTCTAGGCCTGCGGTCTTCCAACACCGCCTGCCTCTTGGGACGTTACACCCACTCTGTGAGGGATAAGGTCGCGGAAGTGCTGCCAGAGTGTCCGTTGGAGGTACGGGCCAAACTCGGCCAAGCCCTTGTGGAGGGCCGGGATGCAGCCAAGTATTCCATCAGGTGTGGGCTGGATACCACCGACTCGCTGGGTAGAGCGATGGCAACGACGGTGCCGGTCAGACGCCACGCCTGGCTGAGGTCCGCCAACTTCTCGGCTGATGTCCAGAGCACACTCATGGACATGCCGTTCGATGGCCGTCGCATCTTTGGCGACAAGGCAGACCATGCGCTTGAGCGCTTTAAGGACTCCAGGGCTACGGCCAAGTCCTTGGGCCTCTCGGGCCAGCGCCAGCAATCGGCTGCCTTTCACTCCTTTCGTGGCCAAAAGCGCCGCCAGCCACGCTCCCCAGGGCAATACCCAAGGCGGTGGCGGCCGTGGGAACCGCCGTCCAGGCGGTAGGGGTCAACGGCGAGGTCAGTCCACACCTTCCCCCGCAGCATCCGCCTCAAAACCCTCCTAGTCCGTGCTTTCAGGCCCATGTGACGCCAGTGGGGGGCAGGGTTCGCCATCACCACCTCCACTGGCGCACTGTCACTTCGGACAGGTGGGTGCTGCAGATCGTCCAAAGGGGCTACTCCCTCCCCTTCGAGGCGACTCCTCCAGCCATGCCACCGCAGTATCACCGAGTATCGGGGGATCACTTGCGACTTCTGCAGGAGGAAGTTACGGCCCTCTTGGCCAAAGGGGCCATTGAGCGCGTTCCTGGGCCAGAAGTAGGGTGTGGTTGCTTCTCCCACTACTTCCTGGTACCCAAGAAGGGCAAAGGGGGCCTACGCCCTATCTTGGACCTACGGAACGTCAACGGCTTCCTCCGGAAGTAGAAGTTCAAGATGCTGACACTGGCTCAGGTCTTAGCTGCCCTGGATCCAGGAGACTGGATGGTAGCGTTGGATTTGCAGGACGCTTATTTCCACATCCCCGTCCTGCCGGCCCACCGGCGCTACCTGCGGTTCACGGTTGGCCACGAGCACTTTCAGTATACCGTGCTCCCATTTGGCCTTACCAGCGCCCCACGGGTGTTCACAAAGGTGATGGCGGTGGTCGCAGCTCATCTGCGCAGGTTGGGGGTTTCAGTCTTCCCCTACCTCGACGACTGGCTGTTGAAGGCGGGCTCGCCCCAGACAGTCGTCAGCCACCTCCAGACTACGGCAGACCTCCTGCACCAGCTGGGGTTCTCGATCAATGTGCCAAAGTCAAACCTGTGCCCCTCTCAGAAGCTCCTTTTCATCGGAGCGGTTCTAGACTCGGCGCAGTTTCGGGTTTATCCACCGAGCAGCGGGTCCGGGATATTCAGGCTCTGATTCCCATCTTTCAGCCGTTATCCCAGGTTTCGGTCACTTTGACGCTGCGGCTTCTGGGGCTGATGGCCTCCTGCGCCCTACTGGTGCATCACGCCAGGTGGCGGATGCGGGCTCTGCAGTGGGACCTGAAGTTTCAGTGGGCCCAGCATCAAGGCAACCTATCCGATCATGTCCTGATCTCGGAGGGCACTGCGAGACAGTTGCAGTGGTGGCTCACGGACCGCGATTGGGTCTGCGGCAGATCCCTCTCCCTTCCCCAACCGGAGCACGTAGTTGTGACGGACGCGTCCCTCCAGGGCTGGGGAGGCCACATGGGAGAGGCGGAGATCAGAGGCCTCTGGTCTCCGGCGGAGACTCGACTCCACATCAACCTGTTGGAGCTTCGGGCGATTCGTCTAGCACTGAAGGCATTCCTCCCCTCTGTCCGGGGGAGTGTAGTGCAGGTGTTCACGGACAACACCACCGCCATGTGGTACTGCAACAAACAGGGCGGGGTGGGGTCGTGGACCCTTTGCCAGGAGGCTCTGCGCCTTTGGCAATGGCTGGAACATCAGGGCGTGACTCTGGTGGTTCAACACCTGGCAGGTTCTCTGAACGCCAGGGCGGACGAACTCAGCCGCCGGTGCATGATGGATCACGAATGGCGTCTGAACTCGGACGTGGCGCAAGGCCTCTTTCAGCAATGGGGAGAGCCTTGGTTAGATCTATTCGCCACCGAAGAGAACGCGCAATGTCATCAGTTCTGCGCGTTGGAATTTCCAAGGCGGCACTCGCTCGGAGATGCTTTTCGTCGCAAGTGGAGTTGCGGTCTGTTGTACGCCTTTCCGCCTATACCACTTCTGCCCAGAGTGCTGAAGAAGATCAGGCGCGACCGGGCCCAAGTCATCCTTGTGGCTCCGGACTGGGCTCGAAGGTACTGGTATCCCGAGCTACTCAGTATGTCAGTCGATCCCCCGGTTCGTCTGCCTCTTCAGGAGGACCTTCTGTCGCAGCAGCAGGGGACGGTCCTCCACCCGAACCTATCCAGTCTCCACCTCCATGCTTGGAGATTGAGCTGCGACAGTTGAGTCCATTTGACTTGCCTCCTGAAGTCTGTAACGTCATTCTGGCAGCCAGGCGTCCCTCCACAAAGTCGGTATACGCCTGCAGGTGGAACAGATTTGTGGCATGTAAATGTATTGCGACTTATATAGCGCACGTATCACCCGAAGGTATCAAGGCGCTTGCTTAGGGAACCCGTCCTGGTATTCCCCTGTGAGATACCCCGGCAGGGTATCCACAAGGTGAAAGCCAGGCATCCCGCCGCGAGGGGCCGTAGTGGAGATTAAGCAAGCTATTGCCCAGAGTCGCAGAGTGTGACCCCGTGAGTCGAGTAGGCACCGGAGCGAGAATTGTCGAGTCCGTGGAATTTTTGAGCTTGAGACCCGCCGAGGCGGGGAATCGAACCCTGGTCCACGGCCGATCTCAGCATCCGGGTCTGCCGCCTCTAACCACTGAGCCACGCTTCTCCATGGTGCACAGCAAAGGCTGTGGATCCTCTTGCTGCCCCTCTTTCGGAGGTTCTTCTCTTCCTTCTTTCTCTTGCCCAGCAGGGCTCTGCTCTGGGCACTATCAAGGGCTACCTTTCTGCCCTTTCAGCCTTTCTCAGGCTTCCTGATCAGCCTTCGTTGTTCAAGTCCCCTATTGTAAACAGATTTCTTAAGGGCATCACTCACACTTTTCCTCCTGTTCCGTTTGTGATGCCTCAGTGGGACTTGAACCTGGTTCTGACTTTTCTGATGTGCGCTCCTTTTGAGCCACTTCACAATTGCCCTCTTCGCCTTCTGACTTTGAAGACTGCTTTCCTGGTTGCCATCACCTCTGCCAGGAGAGTGAGTGAGCTCCAGGCTCTTTCTTGTACTCCACCTTTCCTTTCTGTCCATCCGGACAAAGTGGTGCTTCGTACCAAACCATCTTTCCTGCCCAAGGTTGTCACGGCCTTCCACATCGGGCAGTCTATTACCTTGCCTACCTTCTTTCCGCCACCGCATCCCTCTAAAGAGGAAGAGCGGCTCCATCGTCTGGACCCAAAACGTGCGCTCTCGTTTTATCTGGATCGCACACGCCAGTTCCGGGTGGATGGCCAACTCTTTGTTGGTTACGTGGGCGCTAAGAAGGGGAAAGCGGTGCACAAGAGGACCATCTCCTGGTGGATCATCTTGTGTATCCAGGCATGCTACTTCTTGGCTAGGAAGGAGCCCCCTGCTGGATTGCGCGCTCATTCTACCCGAGCCACGGCGACTACCACTGCCCTGGGCAGGGGTGTGCCCTTACAAGACATCTGTCCGGCAGCTACGTGGGCATCGCTGCACACGTTTGCAAGACACTACTGCCTGGACAGCCAAGTACGGAGGGATGGCTTCTTTGGCCGTTCCGTCCTCCAGGACTTTCTGGTGTGATTATTGGTTCGCAGACCCACCACCGGGGTTGGTATTGCTGGGGTATCTATTCTAAGGTAAGGGATCTAATACTAACGTGTCTCTTTCAGATGTACAAGTTACTACTTGTGTAACGATATATCTGTAAGAGACATTAGTTAGTATTCGATTCCTTACCGACCCACCCATCCTCCCCGTTCTGCGAACCAATATCTAGGGTTAGGGTTGTCCCCTTCAGGGCCCTAGTTTCAATGGCACCAGTGTTGGTTTTTAACATGGCTCTGCGTTTCTGGCGCGGAAAAGCTGTCTAAGAACTGACGTCAGCACACGGAGGCGGCGTCTAAGTACTCCGACGACGTCATCACGACGCCGAGGACGGACGCGGAGCCGCAGACGACGCCTACCGACGCGCAAGGGTACTGCTACGCAAAAGTTTCCGGATCCAGTCTGACGCCTGGGGATATTCTAAGGTAAGGAATCTAATACTAACTAATGTCTCTTACAGATATATCGTTACACAAGTAGTAACTTGTGCTTTGGTAACGATGTATCTGGTAGAGACTATTCTAGCCGCAGATTCCTTCACAGCCCGCCCTTCCTCCCCTATTCTGCTAGGACCCTTGGGTTGGTCTTCGGTACTCGCCTCCCAGTGGGGGGCTGTATCTCCTGTGAGTGCCTTCCTTGTCTTGACGGGTGGCTTCGTCTGGGGGAGGTTCATTCCTCCTTTGTTTTGTGGATGAAGAGGTTCAGGTGCCCTGCTGCTCTGGCTACTCCAGGTTTGGGAGGGATTGCTTTCAATCCCTGTCCTCCCTCCCCTTCCTTCCTTCCATTGCTATCTGTGATTAAGGGTCATCTGGCCATGTCTTGCCTTTGTCCCTTGTGGGTGGTTGCCCTCTATGTTGGCGTGGCTTGGAGGTTTGTTGTCCCTGTCTGTATTGGGACTGGTCCCCTTCCTTGTACAGGATGGCATGGTAGGTTTCCTATGTGTACCATGACTTTTTCGCATGTTCCTTGCCTCCGGGGCACAGGGGTGGGAGGCTGTCTATGTGCTGGCAGGGTGGTTGCGCAGGGCTATGCTTGTTTCTTCTTCTTTCCCTGCCTTGGGTTCTGCGGTGTTGACACTTCTGTGGGTGGTGGTGTTAGTCACCGTTTCTTTCCAATTTTTCTGCTCCTCGCACACTGTTACCCTCCTTCCACAGTTTATCTGGCAGTTTCTCGTTGTGGTGCGGTAAAGTTCTCAGAAGAAAACTGACAGAAGCGCGCCGGGGTGGGTCTTATGTGACCTTGCTGACATCACGTGCGTGGACGACGCCTGGACGGAGTCGCGTGATGCCACCCCGGCGCGCTGGGATGCTGTGGCAAAAAAGTTTCCGGATCTAGTCTCACGCCTGGGAGTAATTCTATGTGAAGGAATCTGCAGCTAAAATTGTCTCTACCAGATACATACTTACCGAAGGTAAGTAACTCGTACAACGGTGCCAACGTAATACCCAGATCCTGCAAATTCGAATCCTTCCTTGGGTTTCCCCACTGTGGATTCCTCGATGACACCTGCAGTTTCTGTTTACAGGCCCCCTCTAATGCGACTGCTCCTGATAAGAAAAACCTGACACCTCTTTACCATCACCCCTGGCCCGTGGAGGAGAGGACCAAAGGTGCCCCCACGTCCTTGAACATAGTGAGACTTGATGCCCCCCCCCCCCCTTTTCTGGCTTCCCAGTCAAAGCCTGCAGCCTCTTTTCGCGAAGACCGATCCCTTTTGACTTCCATTAGGCACCCAACGCTGTTTTACACTTCTGCACCTGGCCGCCCTAGTGCTGCCTCTGGTGGTGTCTGGCTGGTGTAGCCATGGACCTTGCCCTCCACTCACCTGAAGTCCCAGAGATTGCTCTCATAAGTCGCTGTACTATTACGGAATCCGGTACTTGTTTTTCTGCCTATAGGACAACATTGCAGCGTCTGAAAAATGCACAGTTGACCTTGTAAATCCAAAAGTATTTCTATTGAAAAATGTACTTAATTTTTTGCGTCCCTACCCCCCAAATGCCCTTGATTCAAGGGGTTCTCAAAAATGTTTGCCAAGAATGGACCCATTTCAGTCTCATTTCCTGGATTGGCCATGAAGGTTGTGGTATGCAGATCTCCTGCGCTACTCCATGTGTCTCCCACTACAGCTTCCAATCGAGACGGGCCTTTTCTCCTAGTCTTGGGGAAATGCTTCTCCACCCCATTTTCTGAGGCCTTCACCTACATACTTGGAGATTTAGCAGTTACATCTGAATTCTTTTTGGCTTCCACCGGATGTTGTAGACTTTTCCTTATCAGCCTTTCGCCCCCTCTGCCAAATCTGCTTACTGGGGCATATGGCGTAACTATGCTGCAAGGTGTGCAAACAGTAATGTGGACTCCTTGCCGGCCAAGCTGTCTCAGGTCCTGCAATGCACACTTTCTCTTGCTTAGAGGTGTTTTGCAATATGGACTGTCGACTGGATATTTAGCTGGAATGTATGACCGTATCATGCATGCATTTAGGACGCATGCTTTCCAAATGCCGTCTTTTGTATGAACGCGTCTTTAGGACACATTTGTTCAGCGCGCAAGTTGTTTTAACAACGTGCTTTAGGGGAGTACTGGATGTTGGAATAGTTTACTATTCCAACTCCAGTCTGCGCAACAGTAGGTGGAAGGTGTTGGACTTCATATCCAACACAATTCCACCAACATGCCCCCCTAAAGTTGCTGTTATGATTTGCGAGCTGAATTAATGCGTGCTAATGCCGGGTTTGTTCTATTGCTGGCGCTGTGTTGGCACAGCGTGATTCCGTCTTCGTCCGGAAGGACGTTTCCCATTTAGCTGCCTTGTATGCATTTCTCTTTCTGCCAGACCAGCCATCCTTTTTCAACTGCCCTAATGTTTTGCATTTTTTTAAGCTTTTGATGAACATGTATCCTCCAACCCCCTTTGTTTGCGTCTATGGGACCTTAATTTAGTCTTGGCTTAAATTATGGGTAACCTGTGCCCCTACTTAGTTGTCCCCAAAGGAAAACATCTGCATCTGATGGAGACTTCTAGCTGCAGATTCCTTACCTTTGATTATCCCCAGGCATCAGACTGGATCCGGAAGATTTTCGAGCGGTACCACTGCGCCGGAAGGTGGTGGTGTTTTGTTTAGTACCTATATAGGTTCCACCTCAGTGCACTGACGTCCTTTCTTTCCTTTCTGCACCAGATAGCATTAATCTGGATTGAGCTATCCCTCAGTCTCTTTTTACTGGCCTTTATTGCCTTTTTGTTGACCTTTTTCTGGGATTTTTCTCCTGGTGTGAGAAGTTCACCTAAGAAGCCCCATGCGGGGCCTGTCACAGGCTTATGTTGGTGATAAACCCCCATTTGATATTATGATGTTATTGTGGTGCTTTGAGCCTGGACATGACTTCAAGGCATGTGCGGACTACACTGCCATGCACCCAAAGGCGCTGAAGAACGATCCTTCAAGCTCATCGCCGCCCGACGTCGGTTGACTCTGGAGGTCGAAGTAGGGCCCCAAGAATCCCTTTGGGGAACTAGAACAGAGCCATCTGCAACACAGCGACCTTCTTCAGCACCCACTCTGCATTCCCCATCATCATCCCCATCATACCAGACTACGATGCAGAGCAGGATGGGTGTTTTCTGACACCATGTCCAGTGTTGACAAAGGACATCCTCCCAGAAGAGGAGTCAGTGCATTATTTAATGGATAGGCCTGGAAAGGAAGACGTTTAGGAGGGGTCTATGGACCCTTGTGGGTAAGAACCAGTTGTGGAGGACAACTGGTATGAGGATCTGGGTGAGGCCAGTGTGTTAGACATCTCTCCAAACACTGGCCTGGTTTCCACTCCTACTGTGGCTACGGAGGAGGTAGTCTCTTTTGCTGAATCTATGATTAAACCACTACTTCCTTAACAACGAATTCTTAAAACCACGAATGCTGAACCACGAACAATGCTTAACCACTACATTCCTAACAACGACTTCCTGAACCACGAAAAATATACAATTAACTAAATTAGCTCGTTATCCAATTATACTACTCAGTGCTTTTAAAAACGCATGTTTAAAATCATTTTACAATATTAATAAATGAATTCCCCAAAAACATTTAAATTTTGTCTCAATGCATTTATTTTGCCTACCTCTAAACCTTAAGCCCCTACCTCATTGTCCTGGAATGGCAGGGGATAAATGCCCTTTTATCCTATATTCGGGAATCTTCCCTTCTCGCCACTTTCCCTCTCCTTTTCATGTACACAATCTCCTCAATGTACTACCTCTCCTTTCTCGCTGATAAAGTGAGCTGGTCTCCCTTCGTGAATCCTCCTGCCAGAACCAAGACACATTGAGTAAAACTCTGAAGCTGTTCGCCTGTTCATGCTTCAAACTACTTCCGCCTCGATCCAAACCATGAAATAGCATGTAACTTTGATGCTGTTCTCCTGTCCAAGGAGGCGCCACCTTGTGTGTTTTCCCTGCCCTAACATTAAAGCAGGCAAATTGAGTGTTCCCGAGCACCCGAGACTTGAAAATAGCATTCCCTCATCACAGTTTGTTTTCTACCCAGCTAACAATGTAACCACACGACAAATCTTCTTTTTTATATCACGTATTGTGGAGGGTGTACAGACAGCCTGACAGAGTAGTAAACTAAAAGGAAGAGAGGCTGGCAAAGGTGTCAGCGTGCATTGCGGATGGTGATGGATTGAGAATTGAGATCCTTCCGTGGAGGGGAAATAGCCTTAATCACAAATCTTTTATATAGACGGTAATAAACAACAAATTTTTACAACAACCTATTTCGTTGTTCATGTAGTTGTTGTTCATGTAAGCCATGATTTCATTGAGTCGTTGTTCAGGAAAGGTCGTTGTTAAAATTTGTTGTTTAGTACCATCGTTGTAAAAGATTCGTGATTAAGGCGGTTTCCCCTCCTTTGCTATGGTGGTGCGCAGTGCTGCGGAGATCCTGGACCTTAACCTGCCTTTATTAGCAGTCCAAACTAATGTTTTGATGGAGGTGCTTCAGCTGGGTGTTTTCCCCCCTCAGAAACTTTGCTCCCATTTATTGAATCCTTATGGACGTCCTACTTTGGCCTGGTCCAAGCCCTGCATATGGGATCCTGTGAATAGGACGATTGCCCTCGCACCATCGCCACGCTTTGGAGGATCCCAGCTTCCTTTCCCAGCACCTCTCCCTGGAGAGCTTGGTGGTCCAAACCTCCTGCATGCCGCATTCACCCTGGCGAATTCCCTACCACTCCACCTGATAGATGGAGTGGTAGGGAACTCAAGAGGTGGATAGGGAATCCAAGAGGCTAGACACCTTCAGTAAGAGAATGTTTTCTTCAACCAGCCTGGCACTCTAGTCGGTGAACACCGCATGCATATTGGGCCATTATTACCATACTTTTTGGTATTCGGTTGCCCAAGTGCTGCCTATCGACTCTGAGGCGGCCCAGGCTATACACAGGCGGTTGCTAACAGGAGAGATGCAGCAAATTCTCTATCAGATGTGAACTTGACACAACTCATTCACTAGGCAGAGCGACTTTGTAGTCTGTCGCATCGCGTCTCAACGCCTGCCTGAAAACATCTTGTTTTTCAGGGGATGTTCAGGCTACCCTCATGGACATGCTCTTTTATGGCTCTAGTCTATTTGGAGAGGAAGCAGATTCAGTGCTTGCATGCCTCAAGGACAGCAGGACTACAGCCAGGTCCTTGGGGTTGTCTATGGCTCCTCGTCCACCTTCAATGACTACGGAAGTGGTCTTCAACTACGCCCATGCCCACAGCTAACAGGCTTCCAGGCTTTTTTGTGCAGAGTGCATGCTTCTCAGTGACCACATGGTACAGGTGGACTGGCGTCTGGGCCAGTCCACCACCATCTCGACAGCCACTGCCTCCAAGTCCTTTTAGTTTGCTATCAGACCATCATGGGCACCCAGTGGCAGGATACGCCATCACCTCCCCTATTGGAGGTAAGTAACATCAGACCATTGTGTACTAGTTTGTCCAAAGGGGCTACTACCTCCCCTTTGTGATACCAACACAGCCCATTCCACCCACTTACGACTGGCTGACTGAGGACCATCTCTCCTTGCCCCGTCAAGAGGTGTAGGCTCTCCTGGCCAAGGGAGCGATAGAGTGTGGGCCGGCATCAGAAGTAGTGTATACCAAATGACAACGTCTCAACAGGTAATGATAAAAAACAAATTCAGAAAGCATGCACAAAGGTTGCAAGAATGACGAGACAGGGACTCAATAATGGTTATTGTAACAAATGCACAGAGTTTAGTCTATATTCGAAATAAGGTGAACAAAATCAATGAAGGCACGATATAACAATTGATGTACATGTAACTTGTACGTACTTGTGCACATGGGTGACCATGAAAAAGCAAGGTGAGCGGCGGAAGTGACAAGTGAGACAGCAGAAAAACGGTGCAAGGTAAACCTGAATAACAATATATACGAAGACTTTTTGTTTCTCTCATGGTTTAAATTCATTTACAAGAGGTTATAGGTAAGAGGTAGATAACATGACTGGGTACAAAAGTCCTTTAATCAAGTCATTTAACTGAGAGTTAAGTTGGCATATGTCAAACACAGGAAGGATTTCCAATATAATTAATCATGTCCAGTAGGGTAGAATATTTTTTTTGCTGAGAATTAAACTTGCATCAACTTTATAAATATCCCTAGTTGTGTGTGTCCCTGTTTCTTTTCATTATTTGTGGAATGTAATTTACTCAGAGTAGCTCTCAACTTGTCTTTTTCTGCAATTTTGAAATCTTCAATAGTACTTTCTCATCTTTTATCTAGGAAACAAACTCTCCTCAGCAATACCCACCTTGCTTGGAAGTATTCAAGGAGAAGAGATGTTGGAAGGTGATGATTGTGATGTGGGAAGTCCTCCAGCTTCTCAAGAAAGCAGCATGGATGAATTGAACAGTGGCTTAAATGAAGACCAAGCAATGATGCAAGACTGCTACAGCAAAATTGTAGACAAATTGTCCTCTGCAAATCCAACAATGGTGTTACAAGTAGGGGCTCATTTTTTAGACTATTTTCAATCATTCCACCCTTTATCTTTATGTATGTGATTGTTTAGACACAGTAATTTGCAGATAAATGTCCAAAGACGTTAGTGAATAGACCAATAGTAATGACACTTTATGCTTTAACCATAGTTTCAGTTCTTCACTGTGTGTAAAATATGCAAAAGTTTAACTGCTCAACTGAGGTTAAGGACATGATGTCCATCTACTTCCTGTGGAAATGCTGTGCATTCGGTGGACCTGTGGGGGAGATGTTCTTGGCACTAAAACAGATTGCAGGGGATTTCAAAATGCTGAAGGCCCATGGTGAGAGTGAGCTGGGTCAGAGTTTGGTTAGTGCTAACTGAGCTACGTTGATAATAAACAGCTGCAGTGCAAATGAATTACAAGAATAGCTTTCTAGGATCCTTGTTCCTGCAGCACCCAGGTTTTTGTTATGCAGTGACACTGCAATGGTTTTACCAGAATGCAGACTCCCTTGAAGGCTGCACACAGGTGCCCTTTTGAGATGCTGGCCTTGCAGATCTTGGGAAAATACGGACAATGTAGGGTTCCCTAGTGGTGTCAGCCACAATGAAGAAAGTCTGTTCTTTATTCCAGATGTGAGAAGTTATATAACAGAATTGCTGGCTGGGCTGTTTTCACATGCTAGCCGTGGGCAGCCAGAGTATTGCTATGTCGGTAACTAGTCGCATTAGTTGTCTTTTGCAACGCCGACACAGTGCACTTTAGGCCCATGTCAGCTGTAGCTCTAGAACACTGACCAAATGGGCAGATTGCGCCAGTACCTGGAAGTTGTACATTCAGGTGTGCTGGGGTGGTGTTTGGCTCACTGCTCAAACAAGAAGACTCTGGAGGACCATGCTGGTGAACAAGACTCATCTCACCTTCATTTTGGTGTCCCTATGATGGACGAGTTGAACTTGGAACTGCTGCCTTGGGAAAGCAGACCTCTTTGCAAGCCTGGTCAGCTCATTACGGTGCAGTTCTAAGTGCAACAGTTCCATGGCATTCTGGAACAGGGATTGGAAATGTCACTAAGTCTCCATCTTTAAGTGAAGGGCCTACCACCAACACAGTGCTAAGGACAGAGTAAAGAACATGCATGTAAAAAAGTTAAACTTCATTACTGCTTTTGCAGATCCAGTAACCGGGCGGGGAACATTTTGAGCAGAATGTCACTGATTTGTTCCTGTGGGAACTGCCCCCAAGAGGTATTAGTGGGGGCAATACTACAACTGAACTTGTATAGGTACTCATTGAGGCAGCAGGCTTTACTACGAGCAGATTCAGACCCTGCAGAGGAGGTGACAATGTTCATCGGACAAACTGTGGCACGCCTGCCGTTCCTGGAATAACTGGGCAAAAGTTGCAGAGAATGCTTGGTTATTGAGAAGAATGTGCTTAAAATCTTAAAAGGGGGACAGAAGAGCGAAGAATCAAGTTGCACACCATTGACTGAATTGTGAGAAACGCATGCTTCTCTCCTACTGGCTTCTGGTTCTTTCTAGTGGGTCCACTTCAGAGCTCTTTTCTTTTCTGTTTGTTGTAAAGCAATGTTGCAGTGGATAACTTGAATCTCTGCTCTGGATTGGGTGCAGGCGGGCTAGTGTGTGCGTGGGGATACGTGTAAGGTTATATTTTTCTGCCATCCTGGTTGGTACTGTTAGCAGAATTCATGTGTGAAAACCTCAATAAGAACAGGAAAGCCAATAATGATTCTTTTTTTTTTTTTTTTTTGTTCAAAAACCTTTATTTGAGCAAGCATAGAAAAATACAAGAATGGGCCTACAACCTCACGGGCTGGCCGCTAATAATAAGGCACAAGGCACGAATCAGAAGTGTACACCCGTGGTCAGGCACAAATCAGCACCAAGCATTACTCCCAACATGTCACAGAGCATATTGAATTTTTATTTTATACAAAAAGAAAATCAAACACTAGAAAGGCGAATGCACGGTAATCAAGGTCAGCCCAAAGAACGGAGGGGATGGTCAACAATCAGGAGAACCTACCAAGAGCCCTGAGGCTCCAACAGAGTCGGGGGGCTGGGGGGGGGGGAGCAGCGGGGAGAATCGGAAATTCAAAAAACAGTATGAAAGGGTTCCGGGAACGCTCGCCTAGGGAGATAGGACAACATCAGTAGTGCCTACAAGGGGAGGTGTACAGATATCCCCACGATATTCATTCCACTGGCCCCAAATCTTCGTCCACGCCCCGGGTCTGCCCCTGGCCACATAAACAGTCTTCTCACGAAACATGGACCAGTCCATGTTGTCCTCCCATTTCGAGACCTCAGGGGGCCTGGATGCACCCCAGAGTTGCACAATATCCCGTTTCGCAATCATGTAACCCAAGGTAGCCCATCTGGTCTGGGCCACAGAGTAGTCAGTGGGCTCCCACACATTCAACAGACATCGTCGAGGCTCCGGCCGCAGGGCAACACCAGTCACAGCAGTCATCACCTCAAGCACAGCAGTCCAGTAAGCCATCACAACCGGGCACTCCCAAAGAATGTGCAAAAAAGTAGCACTCAACCCACAACCACGCTTACATAACCCATCCAAGGAAAAGCCCATCGTTACCAGACGCGGACCAGTGACATACACTCGATGAAGGATTTTAAGTTGAACCAAACGGAGACGGGCAGGAATGGCTACCTCCTTGGGAGAAGAGAGTGCCGATTGCCAATCCTCGTCGTCCAGTTCCAACCCATCACCGACCCAAGCCTCCCGAAGTCGGACCAATAAGTCCGCCCGATTATTGATCAGCTTCTTATAGATCAGGGAAATAGTGCTATCAGGCAGGTGCCCATCAAGGACACGATCTTCGAGGGGGGAAGACTCGGGCAGGGCCTCATCAGGAGTCAAGACTGAGGCGAGGGCGTGTCGGACCTGCAGATAACGAAAAAATTCCCTACCATTCAAACCATATTCCTCCTGGAGGGCCTGGAACGACTTCACACTACCCTTCGACCATACATCACCCACCTTACATAAACCAATCATATCCCAGCGGTCGAAGCCCTTAGTAGACCAGAGACACCCCAAACGTTCCGAGGCATAAAGCGGCGTCGCCAGCGTCAATCGATCCTCCCATCCCAAACTCACATTCGCGGCTCGCCACACAGTTACTGCAATCCTGGATGGGCCCACAAGATGGCGCCCGGCTGATCGAGAATAAAGCGCTCTATTAAAGTCCCCACCCGGCAGCTGGAGTCTATCCATCTCGAATGCAGGATTACGACCCGGTGAAAACATCACGTGATTAATAGCAGACAGCTGGGAAGCCCAATAATATCGCTTGATATCGGGGAGCGCCATGCCCCCGTCGTACCAAGGGATGGTGAGTTTCGCGAGGGCAATACGTGGACGCCCGTCCCAAATCAATTGCCTTTGAAGACTCTCGATCTCTCGGAAATAGGTCTTGGGGATAGCGTCATAGGAGTTCTGGAGCGCATAGAGGAACCGCGGCAAGGACATCATTTTAAACAGGGCCGCCCTGCCCAGAGGAGACAAAGGAAGCTTACGCCAACGGGCCACGTCCAGTCGCAATCTAAGCAACGGGGGAAGGAGATTACGCTCAAATCGGAGCGAGGAGTCCAACGTAATAAAAATCCCTAAATATTTGAAGCCAGACTGGACCACCTGGATAGGAAGTCTGCTCGGCAATGGGGGTAAAACACCCGAAAGAACATACACGCAGGACTTGGCCCAGTTAATAACGAGGCCCGAGTTGGCACCAAATGAAGTGAAAACGTCAAACAAAACTGTCAGAGATTTACGCGGGGAGGTGAGATATAAAAGAATGTCGTCCGCGTAAAGCGAAACGCGGTCCTCAAAGTCCGGAGACCAGCGAATCCCCTTGAGCGAAGGCTCCCACCGAAGCCAAGCAGCCAATGGTTCCAAGGCGAGTGCAAAAAGCAACGGAGACAAGGGGCATCCCTGACGGGTACCCCTACCAAGGGTGAAAGGGGCCGAAACTCTACCATTTACCACTACTTGTGCCAGAGGTTCCGCATATAATAACTTGATCCAACCAATAAACTCAGGCCCGAAACCAAATTTCTCAAGGGCCGCCCAAAGATAAGGCCACTCCACAGTGTCAAAAGCCATTGAGGCATCCAACGATGCCAAAATGGCCGGCTCCGTCAGAAGCCCCGCCCTCGCAATCGCGCCGTGGAGACGACGTAGGTTCAGAGCCGTGTTGCGATGCGGGATAAATCCGGATTGATCTGGATGGACCAAGCCACTAATGACCGTCAGGAGGCGGGACGCCAGGAGTTTCGCCAATACCTTGGGTTCAACATTTAGCAGAGATATGGGCCTATAGGATGAACAAAGGTCCCGCGGTTTACCATCCTTGGGGATGACAACTATCGTGGCCAGTCGCTGATCATAAGGGAGAATACCCCGTTCCCGGGACTCCAGAAACATGGCGCGAAGATATGGCGCCACTCTGTCGGGACGCAACTTGTACAGTTCAATCGGCAACCCGTTCGGGCCCAATGCTTTGCCCGAACGGAGTGAACGGATGGCAGTAGCTATCTCATCAACCGTAAAGGGGGAATCCAACGCCACACGATCCAAATCAGAGACACTGGGCAGAGCGATATCACGCAATAGAAGGCGAGAGTCAGCCACATCTCTCACAGACACAGGGGTATACACCACACGGAAGTACTCAGCAAAACGGTCAACTATTCCAATCGGGTCCGTCACACTCTCACCACTCGAAGACTGAATCACGGGTACCACACGATTAGCTCTCTCCTTCTTATCCAGCCATGCCAGCAATTTACCCGCTTTGTCACCCACATCATACAAACGACCCTGTTGCTCCCGATACATCACTTTAGCAGCATCCGTGACCATGGATTTATAGGCAAATTGTTTCAGACCCAGGGCGTGGAGTTTCGCAGACGTGACACCAGATTCCAAAGCATCCTCCAATGCAGAAATCTCTCCCTCAAGGTCCACCACCTCCCTATTCCTCGCCCTCTTAGCTTCAACAATAAGGGAGAGGGCCTGCCCACGAATCACCGTCTTAAAGGCCTCCCATAGGGACACAGCTGAGGAAACCGACCCCTCGTTATCCAGAAAATACGCGTCCAAAGACTTAAGCAAAAGGCTGCGGGTCTCGGGGGAGGTAAGGTACCACGGATTGATGGGAGCTACCCGGCCCACTGCCTCCACTCCAACCTCAAAACGAAGCCAGAGCGGAGAGTGGTCGGAAATACCCCTGGGTAGGTGCACAATCTCACGGACCGCTGGTGACTGAGCCGCAGGCATCAGGAAATAATCCAGTCTAGACAGACTCCCATGGGCCCCAGAATGAAAAGTGTATTGAAGCTGAGTAGGATGCAAAAGCCTCCAGCAATCCACCAAGCCAAAGGTATCCAAAAATCCACCCAACCACTGTTGGGCCGCAGGAGTATCTCTAGGGGGGTGGCGATCGTGGAGACCGGAGAACACCGAATTAAAATCACCAGCCAGAAAGAGAGTACTATCAGGGAGGTCCAACAAGACACGGCCCAAATCTGAAAAGGTAGAAGTCTGCAAGCCGGGGGGCACATAAACAGTAAATAAGGAGAGGGCACGACCCTCATAGCGACCCACAAGGACAGCATATCGCCCCCGATCATCCTGAATCACATCATCAATAGCTAGGGGGAGGGAAGCCCGAACAAGGATACCCACACCCCTAGAACCCGAGGTAAACCCCGAATGTGCTACGAGGCGATAGCCCCACCTATTCATTGCATGACAAACATTGCCTACCAAATGAGTCTCCTGTAGGAAAACAATATCGGGAGATAAACGTCGTATACATTTCAACACCACACTTCGTTTGATACGATCTCCCAGACCGTTAACGTTCCACGAAACAAATCTCAACCTGCTACCCCCCATCCCACCCAACAAAGCCCAAACCCCCCACCAATGAGCATGACACCAGAAACATCGTCAAATACAGGATAAAGTCGCCTTGAAAACAGAACACACAAACAACGAACTTCCCAACCACCCACCCCCCAAATAACAAGAAAACACCCCCCACCCTGCACCCCTGCAAAAAGCTAAAAAGCCACCCCAACCTGCAGTGTGCCTGTCGCCCAAGAACCCCTATTCTACGCAAAGACCCCGGAGGAGGAAAGGCTCCGTCCCACCCGCCACCCCGAACAAAACCAATGACGAGAAAAGGAACATACATCAAATCACATAAGCGGTAGAGGAACAAAGGCAAACACTCCTGGAAGAGTTATTCAAAACAAGGCACCAGGCATAGACGAAATGTTCAGCTCTCTACACCACCTTCAGCACCGCCCGGGTGGGCATCGGACTCAGTCTCAGGAGATCGGCTAGGCAAGGAGTCCAGCCAGTCATTCACAGCATCCGGCCGATCAAAGAAGAAAGTTCGGTCATTATACTCAACCCGCAGCCTGGTCGGAAAGAGCATAGCGTAGCGCATCCCCATGTCCCTAAGGCGCTTCTTGGCACCACGAAATCCCATCCGCTGCTTCTGGACCTGTTGGGAAAAGTCCGGATAAAAGTTCATCGTGGCATTCTCAAAGGCCACCGGGCCCTTCACCCGCGACGCCTGCAGGATAGCGTCCCGATCTCTATAGTGGAAAAGCTTGGCAACAATAGGTCTCGGCGGGGCGCCTGGCTTACCCTGGCCCCCCGGAACACGATGTGCACGCTCCACTGTGAAGAATTTACTAAGGCCAGACGGAGAAAGGTGGTTCTGGATCAGGTCTTCAACCAGGAGATCAACCGAGTGGGGTTCTGGGTTCTCCGGTACACCAACCACGCGAACATTACAGCGACGTGCCCTATTCTCAAAATCTTCCAAGCGCCGGGTCATGAAATCGTTCACCCTACGGAGATTGCCAATCTCCGTCTGTATCTCGGAGACGTCCGCCGTGAGGCTGGATGATTTGATATCCAACGACTTCACCTTTTCGTTCGTTTTGGAGAGATCGGCTCGAATTAGATTCACATCGATTGCCACGGTGTCAATTTTGTGGGTCAAGGTTTCGTATTGTCGGCCTATTGACTCTCTCATGCCAGAAATGGCGCCCATGATATCCTGCAAGGAAGGCTCCGTCGACGCATCCACGACGTGGTCAGATGCACTGGGACCGGGCAGGGCAGCTCCGGGGGACCCCTTAGAATGGGTATAACGGTCCATTACGTTGGACTGGACCGGACCCCCGCGCAGAGGTGTCTTCGTCTTGCGCGTCTCCCGGTCCCCTCTGCCCGCCATTTTGGAGATGCGTCACAAGGAGATTCACCAGGGTCAACGGACCGGGCACCAGAAATGGAGGCCTCGGGACCAAAGGACCGTAACAAGGGTATCACCAGGATAGGGGCAGCCAAATAGGAGAACAGTCCAGCCAAAGGCCCGACAGCTGACGCGTCTCCTGGAACCAGCTCTGGCCCGACCCTCTCGCCGATGTCCCAGTCAGAGGCAGAATCGAAACCGAAACTTAAGAAGGGGACCCACAAGTCCAATCCCCCTGCCGTTGTTGTTCAACTCCAAGACGGCCACCGAACCTCACCCAGTCCCGGGCGCACCTCAAGGGCGGAGCCCAAAAGTTCAAATCACCATAACTCAGGCACCCGGTGTCAAAATAAAGTTCTGAAAGGTCCAGGTAGATCAGCCCAACGTCCTCTATACCAATCCTCGCAAAAAATCAGGATTCATGCAGGATATTATGCCGGGAGCGGCGGGGGTCCGGGGAGCGCTGTGCTCACGCGGCCATCTCGGATGCCCGCCAAGCTCCTCCCCAATAATGATTCTTGAACTCTGCACAAATCAGTGCCCCAATTTTCTAATTTTCCTGCCAAATAAACAAGAGATGTATTAAAGGCCTTACTAATACCTTCACCCATTGAAGAACAAGCATTGGCATAGCCAATAGGTCTCGCCTTTGGGAACTTATAAGTGGTTAGCCATGCAAGCACACTATCGCTTATGCACCAACTAGAACAGCCGTTATCTCCACCACTTGAAGCACCTCTCTAGCCTGAAGAATGTGAGAGCATCTCTTCTACTTCAGAGAAAGTGACTATCTGGCAACACATACTGCGTGTAGCATGGACTGTTCCATTCACTCTTTAAAATTAGTTTTCAAATATTGCCTGCTGCTCCAAACTCCATATTACTTAGTTGGGGGGGTGATGGGGAAGGGAAAGTACAGTAGTAATCACGCACCACAAGAAGCGAGGGTGAAGCTGGAGACAGTACAGCGTCGGCGAAAGTGGAGGAGAAGGAGCATCTTGAAAATCATTTGTCTCTGTTTATATCTGCATCATTATGGGCGCCTTTTTCAAAAGATAACAGCTGACGCTCGCTTAAGCTCCCTGTCTCATTCTATGATCACAATAGTAGTGGGGGAGGGGCGGGTGGCCTTGGAAGTGTGAATACCCTCCTAAAAAAAACTGTAAACAAAGTGATACCGAGCCGAATAGAGTCCCCAATGATAAATTAATTGTACTAATAATTAGGCTCTAAAAATAGGCAATGTTATGGACAAAGCAAATTTAAACCTGCTGAAATGATCATATGCTTTTGCTGTTACCTAGCACTTTATTTAACAAGTGCCAAGTATTACCCCAGACAGTCTTTTCGTGTGCATTACCCTGCTGAGCTGTTACAGACTGTTTTGATATAATGCGTTGTGAGGCAGGGCAACAGCCACAATCCAAAACACCCTGTAAACAGCGAAGCAATGCCTTCAGGTGTTTCAAATACTCATCTGGTGTCCAGTATAAAAGGTACATGCACCTCTACTGTTTTAATGCACAACAATCACACATCAGTGGAATAGGTCACACCTGAAGCTACCCAGTAGATAGTAACCTGACCCACAAGGAATGCAGCTGCCACCTTGCATGCCACTACTCTCTCCCGCAGGCAAAACGCCTTGTGAGTGAACATAACAAAAGCGGTGGGACATGCACCCGCCTTTAGCCATTTGCGTGCTTTCATTATTGAAAGACACACGCAAAAGCCCATCCAATGTGTGGGAAGAGTCAGACGCACACAGAGTAGACCCAAGAAGCCTCGCAGAGAAATGCATCCGCGCTGCTAGGCTCGACCTAAAAACGATACGGACTGCATCTCATGACAATTTCACTCACATCCCCACTAAAAAGAACAAATCCCAAAATATATTTTAAATGTTATAGAAAAAATTCCAAGCTTAAAAGTTAGATTGCATTGAACTTTACCAAAGATGAATTGTTTGAACTTCCGAATTCACCATCACTCCTACTTTGCTGCCACTCCTTAATTCCTGAGCAGTAAAGTAACCACACTTGGTAGTTACTCTCAGCTGAGAAATGTTTACTGACACAATGTTGTCCACTACGATAAATTACGTAAGAACTACTTTGGGCCTTGGTGACATGTGGAAACATCTTCTTACTCTGTCTGATCAAGATTCATGGAGCTCTCCAGGAGATGCATAGGCAGTCTGTGATGATAACCTCTCCTTAAAGCATGTTCCCCCTACTCTGAGCTCTTTTATAGGCAGTCTTATGTTGGGTGAAAGAAAAAACGAGCTGCGTAGATATTCCAGGTCCATTTTCAAAACCCCGGGAAAAGGACTCTCGCTGCGCGACACTGCATGCGCAGTGTACGCTAGGCCCGAGCCCTAAAAATACATATACGAGAAGTGTAAGTCATTCATCTTTGGAATTTCTTACACAAGCTTACTACCAGAAATGTGATGGTGTCTTAAGCTGTGTAAGCTACACAGCTTTCCAGAGGGATAGACTACATGTTCATACCGTGGAGAAACAGATTAGATATTTTCTCTGAATGTCACTGAGATTAAATGTTTCCTCTGTCTTTTTACCCTGATCTCTGCAGGAGCTGTAGGATACGGATTAGGGCTAGTCATTTATAATCATTTTAATGATGTACGACTTATTCTCTAAATTGCCTTCTCACACTGTAAGTCCATATCTTAAGTGCAGGAGATTCCTGTTGTCCTGTACACTAATATCAGTTGAAAGAGATGTGTATTCTGACTACACTCTATTGTAGTGCTTCTCATATTTTTTAGAAGCACAACTCACTTTTTTATCCATCTGGCTTTAAAGGGCATCATGGTTCTTTTACTGTGATGTATAGTAGTGCACTGTCATGTACAGACAGCGCATTTTCTTTTGAAATGGCCACTACATTTGCACAGACATAGTTTTACTAACAAAACTGTATTGCACACAAATGGTAATGTGTGGAAATTGCGTATCACTGAATATTTTATTCGTGCATTATCAAGTAATGTGTCTTGATTTGTTTTGATCCTATTAAAATCCTTGTTTCTATCACACTTAAGAATTACAAAAAAATGTGCTTAATTATGGTTGAGCCTGCGGGAGCAGGCGCTAGCGCATGCGTCTCGTTTGCAAGACTCTATTGTTTACATAAAGGGCTTGAGACCCTCCCCTTGCTTACCATTTGTTTGCTGCAGCGTCCCTCTTCCTTGCAGCCACCTTAATTAGCCAGTACTGGCCAAACGTCTGTTCTGATCCTTAATGTGGAGCAGGGACCAAGCACACTGCCTTCCACTGCTCCCGACGTGATCGAGGTTCTATCTCTTACAAGTCTCGCTTCCCCCTGCCTGCTGCTCCCTCCTTAGCGCTTTAGATCGCTCTTGCCCCCTCCTGCGCAGTTGTTTGCTCCATTGTGGTTGTTTTCCCCAGCCGCATTGTTGCTTGGCTGGTCTGTATGCATACATAGATAGGATATTCAATGACCTGTTTGCAATCTTTATTTTCCACCCTTCACTATGCTTTTTTTTTGGGCAGCGTGAGGCAGGCAAGAATTATTTTTGTGTGAAATCAGGCTTCAAACAGGTCTGATAAAAATTGCAGTGTGCAAGTGCCAACAACGCTGACTGATAAAGCTAATTGCTCTGGTTTCGTTTTGTTGATGCTTGCCCGCCCGTGGTGTAGATTTAAGTATGTCCTTGGCACTCACTTCATTTTCATTCTGCAGTAATAGGGTTGCTAAATGCACAGTCCATTATCGACACGATAAGATGAAAGGCTGATGTGGCCTTACCTACACTGGAACCCATAACCTAGATATCCGGAGTAAGGGCTCAGCTCACTCTGCTGTCTTGCCCAGGGCACACACCCACGCGTCCCCGTCACATTTCTCTCAAACAGCTGCACTTCTGGACACTTTTAAACTCCAATTTCCCTTTCATTTCTATCCACAGTGAATTCAAAACATCTAGTTTTCAGTGCTCTTGCAGAACTCCTCAGCTGCCTATTTCCCACCCAAATCTGCACAAAAAACGTGCTTTAAGAATATAATTTAGCAATGCGTGATCGTTAGGTCATTTTGAATTATACAGTGCCAATTCAACCATTCATAATGTTAAGGTCAATAAAAGGATTGCCAGTGACTCTGGAATAACAGCACTGTCACTTATTGCGGTGCTCTCATAATCCACATTTTAGGTGGTAAATTAAAGCAAGTCACTAATTATAATTTCCATTCTTCGCCTTATTTTTAATATCCTTGGTTTAAATATGTAAATGCCATTCTTTTCCATCCGAGAATAGAGTGCCTGTTGCAATTTTTCTCTCTCTGGGAGAGGGTGGCAACTAAATGCCTCACAATCTAAATAAGTGATAATGCATTGTTTTATGTTACAATGCTCTATTGTGGTGCCATCCGATAAAACATATGCTTTGAAAAACGTTGATGTGCACCTTCAAGATACTCATCCAAGGCAGGTTGAAAAAAGTGCCCTAGAGTGCCAGGTTGTTTTTCTTAATGAATTCATGTAAGAGCCACCAAGTGATGTTTTTCACTGAGCCGCCATGCTCCCTACCATAGACACTTTCGCAGAGTAAAAGATGGTTTAGTCATCTAATGAAATGAGCATTGGCAAAGCCAATAGTTCTCGCTTACACAAGCGCTACTGGCTTTGTTAATGTCTTTTATTCATGTTGTGCTGCTGCTATGCTGGTTTGCTGCATGTCTGAATGTTGTTTTTTGTTTAAATAAAAGAACTTTGATGCAGCCAGCCACTCTGTCATACTTGTAAAAAATGTTTTACTTCAGCTATTCTGCTCAGAATCCATACTGCTGTACAACTTAGCTAAAAGAAATTGCCAAAGCCAATAGCTCTCTCGTAGTCGAGTCGTAATGGCTTTGCCAATGCTTGTTTTTACTTTCCTACTTGCTGAATGTGACAGATAATTTACAAGTCTTTACATTTTGTTGTGTGATACAAAAATGACATCCTACAGCCTTTGCTCTCATGCTCCCAGTTCTCTAGCAAGATTGTTACATATTTCACTTTACTTTTCTTACTCTCACTGCAGTTAGTTTGTAAACATCAATCCTATGTTAAACAAATAAGTAGCAATTGTCAGAAGACCGACTGTGACATTTGACCTCTGTCTTTTAAGATCAGCAAATGTGGCAAGATAAATACAGAATGTAAAGCATCTTTCTTTCTTTATTGCTCAGGCCACAGATGGGGAAACGCTGCTCTGTTGTAGTTTCCAGAAACATACATGTCTCTGTCCGGAATCGCTGCTACTGCACACGTTGTACGTTTTGTACTCTGCAGCAGCCACTTCAAATGGCTTCTACATAAAGCGGATGGGGGGTATCTGTGGACGTGACAAGGATACAAATGAGCAAATGTTTTTATTAATAGCATCCTCCTTTAGTGGTATTGGTCCATTGAGACTTTCAGGCTCTCTTTCCTAGTGAGAGATAAAAGGCAAATGCCGCTTGAGGGAGTGGGTTTCCTTGAATCTCGGGATTGCACTGTGAGAGCCGGGAAACACACTTGCTGTTGAGACACAGAGGTAAGCTCTACACAGTTGAGGCCAGCATTCACAATCTTAGATTTCAGGTGCATGGAATTAAGAGATGAATTGAATGCAAATTCCTAGAAGCAAATAGGCATCACTCTTTTAATCTCTGGTCTTTAGAGGCATGTTTTTTTTACTAGGATTGACATTGGGATCTCAGGCAATACAAACTGATTGCCACATTAGACACCATGCGGTTGCCCCTGTACAAGAGACCACATGGATGTGATGAAGGAAAAAAGAATGTTCCTGCCTGCTGCATTAGGGACTTCCCTATTCAAAGAACTGTGTCTCGCTATATCCTGAACTATTGCCCCAAGCTTTCTTCTCCAGAACTGGTTGCATAATTTTTCAGAGATGATTTGCACCCATCTCCTGAAAAGAGCCTGCCTGTAGGAAGCCGCTGCCATGTCTGATAGGAGCTTATTCCAAAGAGCCATGGTGCTTTTGAGGATAGGAACGAGCTGGTGCTGCAGGATAGCATCTCAGAGTGACTGTTGAAAGGGCCCTGGTTTAATGAAATCATTCCCAAGAGATCTCCAACCTACAGCAGGAACTGGACACCACGTTAACAGGAGAAAAAGCTTGGTTTAACCTACAGTTTCAATGTGAAAAGTGCTTGAGCTATAGATGAACCGTCTCCCTTTTTTTGGCCTATTTTTATTCTTGATTATTTTTACCATCATCTCCCTTTTTTAACACCTGGTTTTCCATGCTGTGAATTGACTTGTTTTTAAAAAAAAATATCTAGTATTAAACATTTTAGGATTCTTTTTATTTTTTAAACATATTGTTTGAACTTTATTTGCATTATTAACACTAGTACGTTCTCTGAGGACAGACTTGCTGCTCGAGCCAAGCCACCAATAATAATCAAATAATTCATTCCAGAAACCAAGTTAATTCTATGGATAGTTGTTTTGCCCTTACAGAGGTTCATTCACAGCATGTCCATATTGTAGCTTTCTTCCCATTTCTTAAATATTCCGAATTTGTAAAGTTATGATTGACCATGGCTGTACATGTGGTGTCTTCAAAACCTTTGTACATCCACTAATGCTCATTCATTTACCAGATGTCTTGGCGACATGTGGGACACACTTTCAGAACATTTCTATGTCAAATGCAGAGATTTATTCGTACAGGGTTTTTTGTAGAAGTGCCGACTGTTCTGGTAGCTGAACAGGAATCCTTGTGACCGGGAGAGTGGCAGGACTTTCACCAGAAATAGTTGTGATTGAAAGAGGGAGATAAACAGATTTAACATGCTAAAATTATCATGGCTTTGTGGAAAAATCTGGTGGCAAAAGGTCTCCTAAGGGCATTGTTTGGCACAAGGCTGTCTTTCAAAACGCTCCTTGAAATATTTCTTCCTACATCCACTGTTACCCACCCCAGGTGGTACGCAGAGCCCCCTCTTTCCTTCAATTTAAAAAAAAAAAATTGTACATTTCATATTTTCATATTTCTTTTTCGGTTTGAAAATGTCAAGCATTGTATAAGTGCATTAATAAAAAATAAAAAAATGGGCAGGGCTACCAGTCAGATTACGGTACCAAGTGGTTAAGTTACTGCGTTTGACTGACTACCAAGAAATACCCTGTTAAAAGGCATTGGTTTTGATATAACCTGCAAGCAATGATTTGGAGATGTGGGATCATCAAGTTGAGAATAGGCTTTCTGTAGTAGGGGATCTCGGTGTATAGTCCTAATCTAGTGAATAATCCCGCTCATGAGCGTGGACCCCGGTGCAATCAAAAATCTCTTAAATTGTCTAAAAATGCAGTCCTGCAAAGACACTTAAGAGAGAATTTAAAGACATATAATGCAGCCTATATCCACAGGCTACACTGTCCAGTACTTCAGCTAGACATTCCAAATTCCACCAAAAAACCACAACCAGCACAGCTTGCCAAGTTTTCTTCACAGAGAAAAACTTCCTCTTTTACCAGTAAAGCCTCAGGAATGATAGAGAGGAAGGGGAGGACAGACAAGCTCCAAAGGCTGCTATTATGTGGCTCAAAAAGGGATACCGTGCCTTTAAGAAAACTTTCTAGAACGTTCTCAGTATCCCAGAATGCCCTGCAGGTCCCATTTACTTTCAGTTCTTTTTGAAGGCGTATAACGCCAGACCTGTAGCATTCCGAACATAAACCTTTGTCTCCACCGGGGAGGAGGGCGGGCGCTTAGGACTATAACAGAGATACCCCTACTACAGAATTGGAGTTACAGGACAGAAATTACTCCTTCTGTAGTAGGGGATCTCTGTGTATAGTCATAATCAAGTGAATAGAATGGCAAGCCCATCCCCACACAAAGCGGCGGTGGAGAGAAAGAGTACACCACCACTACTGTGCGAACAGATTTCGCAGCGAAGCCTGCCACACCTGAGCATCTGCCCTGGCATCAGAGTCCAGACAGTAATGCTTAGCAAAGGTATGGACCGACTTCCAAGTGACGGCCCTGCAGATTTCTGCAATGGGAACATTACGTAGCAAAGCAGTCGTGGCAGCTTTGCCCCTGGTAGAATGAGCATTAGGTTTACCCCCTAAGGTCTTATTAGCCTTTTGATAACACAATTGAATACAGGACACAATCCACCTCGAAATGGACTGTTTAGAGGTAGCAAGACCTGTCCTGACTGACCCATAGTTGATAAACAATTGGTCCGACCTACGAATATCCTTGGTTTTATCCAGATAAAATTTCAACACCCTCCTGACATCCTGGGAATGTAGAGACCTTTCCGCTGGAGAAGAAGGATTCTGAAAAAACGTAGGCAAAGTTATGGTCTGGTTAACATGGAAATCAGAAATAACCTTAGGAAGAAATTTAGGGTGAGTACGCATAACAATCTTAGCAGCATGAAATACAGTATAAGGTTCTTGGCAACACAACGCCTGAATTTCACTCACCCTGCGGGCCGATGTAATGGCCACGAGGAACGCCGCCTTTCAGGACAGGTGCTGCAGCGAAGCCTTATGAATAGGTTCAAAAGGTTCCTTCAGCAATCTGGACAGCACCACATTCAATTCCACTGAAGGCGAAGTACGCCGGACAGGAGGAAACACTTTCTTCAAGCCTTCCAAAAAATCTTTGATCACAGGGATCTGGAAGAAGGAGGTCTGTGAAGGGCATTTCCTGTAGGCAGTAAGCGCGGCGAGATGAACCTTAATGGAATGACAGTTAAGGCCAGCCTGCGCCAAATGTAAAAGGTATGGAAGGATGACATCTTCCTTACATGTCGTCGGATCATAGTTCTTGGACTTGCACCAGATGCAAAACCTCTTCCACTTGTACACATAAGAGGTCCTAGTGGAAGGTCTCTTGGCTTCCTTCAGTATGTCCATACAATCTGCAGGGAGACTCAAATGGCCATAATGCACTATCTCAGGAGCCATGCCGCCAAACTCAAAGACGAGAGATTGGGGTGCACCATCCGCCCCCGAACTTCGTGAGAAGGTCCTGCCGGCACGGCAGCCGAATGTGAGGAAGGAGAGACCGGTGAAGCAGGTCCATGAACCACCACTGCTTGGGCCATTCCGGGGCAATCAAGATCATCCGCGCCCTGGACTGGGCTAGCTTGATGAGCACCGCCGGAATCAGGGGAATGGGTGGAAAAGCGTACAGAAAGCTGTTTGACCAGTCGATCCATAGCGCATTCCCTAGCGTTCCCTGCAGGAAGTACCTGGATGCGAAGTTTCGGCATTTGCTGTGTTCGGCGGTGGCGAACAGATCCACGTCTGGAGTGCCCCACCTGTCGAAGACGTCTCCTAGTACTTCGTCGTTTATGACCCATTCGTGGTTTTACTGGATCAGCCTGCTCAGTGCGTCCGCCTGAACATTCTGCAGACCTGGCAGATGAGTAGCCGTTATCGTCAGTCCTCTGGCAAGAAGCCGGTGCACGATCTCGAGCCCCCCTGCTTGTTGAGGTAATACATCGTGGTCGTATTTTCCGTCTGTACAAGCAGAGAGTTGGTCTGCAAGGAAGGATGAAAGGCCTTTAGTGCCAAGTGAACCGCTCTGAGTTCCAGGAAATTGATATGATACGTGGACTCTGGGTGCTGACTTCAGCCCGAACGGCAACACTGTGTATTGATAGTGATTGGCGCCGACTTGGAATCACAGGAACTTCCGGTGTTTCTGTGCAATGGGCACGTGGAAGTATGTATCTTGCAGGTCTATCGCCCACAGCCAGTCTCCCCTTTGCAGTTGAGGGTAAATCTGGTGTAAGGACAGCATGCAAAACTTTTCTCTGCAAATCCACTTGTTTGCTTGTCTCAAATCCAGAATAGGCCTGAACTCGTTCTTCTCCTTTTTGCAGACTAGAAAGAACCGCGAGTACAAACATCTTCCCCTTTGGGACAGAGGGAAGTCTTCTATCACCCTTTTCCTCAACAGGGTATCGGCCTCCGCCTGGAGCTCGCGCAGCTGAAACTGCGAGCAAACCGGTGGAATTGCTGGAGGCGGGCTGATGAACCGAAGACTGTATCCATTGCAAACAAAATTCAGCACCCACTTGGCCTGAGTAATTTTTCTCCACTCTGCCAGAAAATATTGAACGCTTCCCCCCCACCGGAGCGGGTAACGGATGACGGGGAAGTAATCGCTCAGGGCCTAGACCCGGCCGGGCCTTTGGTCGCGGCGGCAGACTGCTGTCCACCCCTGCCCCTCTGACGTTTCTGGAAGGGCTTCCTCTGGAACTGTTGCTGCTCTCCAGACTGTTGACCTCGCCCTCTGCCCTGCGCCCGTACCGTCTCTGGAACGAGCAGTAGTTTTTCTTCTGGCCCTTGGGCTTCTCCAAGCCCACAGCCGTTCGAGTCTCGGCCTCCGCCTTCATGCAGGCCATCTCATCGTCAGCGTGTTTCCCGAATAGGGTCTTGCCCGAGAAGGGCAGGTTGGCCACCCTCTGCTGGGCTTCAGGCTTCAGTGACGTTAATCTGAGCCAAGCGTGGCGCCTCTGATTCACTCCATGGCAGTGCCCGTGGGCTGCCAGGAGGGACGTGTCTGCAGCTGCGCTGATCAGCTGGTTGGACACCAGCAATCCCTCATTCAGGATCTCCATGAAATCCTCCTCCTTTTCCCGTGGGAGGAGGTCGGCGAACTGTTGGAGGGACTCCCACAGTGCCCGATCATAGCGCCCCAACAGTGCCGATGCACTGGCAGCCTTCATAGAGGTAGCGGCCGTCCCGCACACCTTCCTGCCCGCTGAATCCAACCAGCGACTCTCCTTGTCCGGAGGCACATTGGAGGACGGGGTGGCGGCGTGTTGCTTCCTCGCCGCAGTCACAATCATGGAATCCGGGGTTGGATCCAATCGGAGGAAAGCCGGGTCCGCCTCAGGAGCTTTGTACTTCTTAAGTAGCCTGGAGGGGGCTGCTTTCGTCACCGCCGGAGTGAGGAAGAGTTCCATGGCGGGCTCCACTAAGCCAGGCACCAAAGGCAACAGAGGCCTAGATAGGTGTTTCTTGTGGAGAGTTTCAAATATTACGGAGGTCGTAGGCGTGGGCACAGTCAGCTGGATGACCAGCTTGGCCGCACCCCTCAGCAAGACTTCCTGAAAGGAGACCACGACGTCGACAGGGGATACCCTCGTCCGAGGGGATTCTGATAGCGTTGGGGAATAGTCCCTTGCGCTGGACGACTCCGTGCTGTACTTAGACCGACCCTTCCTATGTCGTTGTCTGGATCTCGTCGAGGAGCGCCGGCGACTCCTTGATCTTCCTCTCCGTCCGGAGCAAGATCTTGGTCTTCTAGGCTTTGGCCGTTCCGCGGGTGCCTGCGGCGGAACCTGCGGTGGCGGCCAGACCGGGGACCTCGGCCGAGGTGCCCCCTTGGGCGGCGTAGGGAGGGTCAAGGAGACCGACTTCGGAAGCCATGGTGGTGCGTGTGGAGGCACAGGAGGAGGTGGTGGCGTAGGATTGCGCAGAGGCAGCTCCTTCAGCAGTGGAGGAGGAGGAGTAGATGTCTTCGGTTTGGAAGGAGAGTACACCACAGAGTACACCGAGCCCGGTGACTCCCTCATCTTCTTCCTCGGTGTAGGCAATCGAGAGGCAGCGCCCCCTGTCGGTGACCGCCGTCGCCGTCGTGCCCCTGAGGATCTGGAAGGGCTTCTGGCTCCAGAACGCCTCCTGGAAGCTGATCTCTTCCTCTTAGGCGCTGAGCGCCTCTTCAGCGTCGAAGAACGCCTCCTCAATGCCGACGAATGCCGTCTCGGCGTCGACGACCTATGCCTCGACGGCGGGCTTCGTCACCTCGACGCTGAAGATCTGCGCCTTGACGCCGAGCGCCTCCTTCTCGACGCCAAACGTCGAGTCGACGTCGAGGGTGAACGGCGGTGTCGCCTCGACGGCGAGCCGACGCCGAGGGTGAACGGCGGTGTCGCCTCTTTGGCGAGCGCCGACGCCGTCTGGAATCCTCACGACGTGTCGACGACGCCGATGATGATGATGACGTCGACGACGTCTTCGTCGGCGACCTCGATGGCGGTCTCGTCAATCCCCTCGATGCCGAACGTTGACGTTGCCTCGACCCAGAGCCCTGGGGAGATGGGGAGCAGACCGCCGTCATGCCTCTCGACGCTGTCGTCGATGGTATCGACGTCGACGGAGAACGGCGACGCTTTCTGGCCTTCTTGACGCTGGAGAGCCCCCCCAGAGGCCTCAGCATGGGCAGAGGAAGCAGATCCAGCCTGCCCAGACCCACCTTGACTCTGTAGCCTTCTTTCTTCCAGTCCTTGGAGCCTGATCTTCTTTCTGTCTCTCAGGGTCCTGGAGGAGAAGGTCTGGCAAATCTCACACTTCTCAGGGAGATGAGTAGAAGGGAGGCACAGGATACACACAGAGTGTGGGTCCGACTTGGCCTTCTTCCTCGAGCACTCCGGGCATTTCTCAAATAATGCAGTCATTTTTGATAAAAGAACTTCTCAGAACACTAGAAGAGGAAGAGGGCACCAAAATACGTCGAGTGTAGACACTCACTCACTTTAAAAGTGCAAAAAATTCTATAATACACCCAAAAAAGGGAGAGCTCAATGCTCCAGGGTCCTGCTAGCAGGAGCCGGAAAAAAGAACTGAAAGTAAATGGGACCTGCAGGGCATTCTGGGATACTGAGAAAGTTCTAGAAAGTTTTCTTAAAGGCACGGTTTCCCTTTTTGAGCCACATAATAGCAGCCTATGGGGCTTGTCTGTCCTCCCCTTCCTCTCTATCATTCCTGAGGCTTTACTGGTAAAAGGGGAAGTTTTTCTCTGTGAAGAAAACTTGGCAAGCTGTGCTGGTTGTGGTTTTTTGGTGGAATGTGGAATGTCTAGCTGAAGTACTGGACAGTGTAGCCTGTGGATATAGGCTGCATTATACGTCTTTAAATTCTCTCTTAAGTGTTTTTGCAGGACTGCATTTTTAGACAACTTAAGAGATTATTTTTGATTGCTCCGGGGTACATGCTCATGAGCGGGACTATTCACTAGATTATGACTATAACAGAGATACTCCTACTACAGAACTGGAGTTACAGGACAGAAACTACTCCATCAGTGAGTTGGTTGGTTCACAAATTGATTTTGTTTAACCTTTCGTGAGCTGAGGGTTATTGATCAGGTTGTCAAATTCTGACAATTGTGTGTGCTGGGATCTGTCTATTTTTATTTTGATGCTTTTTTTCTAGTGCTTTCTTTTATCTGATGTGGGTTTTTTGTGTTTTTTTGGCTCTGCTCCTACTCCTTGTTGGTGAGGGTAGATCTATATAAAAGTTAAAAATAAATGCAGCATTGACTGGAAACAAGTATTCGCAGAGGCAGTAGGTCCTGCCTTTGAGTTTCTTACCTGACATTTTGGCTTGTCACTGCTTTTGCAGAGTATGTTCTGTTTCAGCAAAAAGGAAAGAAATGCTTGTTTTCCAATTTGGAATGGCATCAGCAAAAAAATGCCATGATCAATACGCATGCATGCTTGATCATGCAAGCCCATGTAGACATAATGATATCACAGTGGCCTCAGGGTGTGGATCTCTAAAGGTGTGCATGCCTCATCAACCAGTGGCCATTTTGTTTTAATTTACTGTTACAAGATGGTGTTAAAAATTGCAGCTGCTAGTCCTAAAAAAAAAAAAGGGGAAAAAGGACAGATGCAATGGTGGCGTAGGATCAGAGTACAGAATGGCAGGAATAATGGGTTATAAAATACATAAATGAGTTTAGAGGGCGAAGGAAGCGAAGGACTAGCTTGGGGTTTTAGGTCAGTGCGGAGAGTGCAGCTGTAAGGGGTGAAACAGCACACGCAGAAAAGAAAGAAAACCGAGACACACTCGTAAAGCGTTGAAAGTAAAAGAAATAAAGTTCTCTGATGGGAAGTTGTGGAAAGATGCAAGTCTAAACCAGTCTAAAAAATGGTTAAGAATCTATGCTCCATTGGAGACAAAAATAAGAAGAGTGGGTATAAGCCATTGAATAATATACAAGCAGATGATATTGACAAGAAATGCAACCGATAGTAAGAAGCGGGCTAATTCAAATTTGACTTGCACTATTGGTATTTTCCACAAAATGTGTTTTGACAACACAGCTAAAAGTGGTCTGAAGGCAAAACTTAAGAGACAACAGATAGTCAAGAGGATTTTAGGATGGATTTTATTGTAGAAAATGTAATGGAGAGAAAGGTAAGTCTGGGGGGAGGCATCATGGAGAGTTGGAGAAAATGGTTAGCAAGTGTGTGGTCTCATCCAACCATAAATGGCAATAGACCTAATGTTCACATGGGTATTCTGATATGTAAAACCATAAACTCATGGTGCCATCTACTGTGTATCCCTTAAGGTTCTTTATAGTGGTTGATATATCACTCTCTAGTTTATATTTATCATATGATTTTGCTATTTGACCACCTAGGCAGAATTTGGTCATATCAGCATGGATTTGGGGGATTATCTTAATTGGAGAGCTATCTTTCATTCTTTATTGGGCAGAATGTAAACGACAGTATCTGGGGCAAAGCACACTTTCAGAGAACATGCCCTCCAGCTGCAGAAAACATAAATGCTTGGGAACCTTCCTGACTTAATACAGAAGAGACAGGAATTTGTAGGGTGTCCATCCCGTAATTAAATAAAGCTCGTCAGTAGTATGACCACTGCCTCAATAGCCTTCCATAAATTCCCTTCTCTCTCCTGCCCTTCACTCCCATCTAGCCACCAATACATGTTGCTGATCACCTGGGTGATAGAATTCCTTGCTTCAATAAATGTTGGAAGTACCTCAAGTACTGTGGGCAGTGTATTGGCTAGCTTGTACATGGTAGGGCGTACAACCTCTAAATAAAGCTTGGCAGTACTATGACAGCTTCGTCAGATTTCTATAAATTCTTTCAGTCAATAGCAGAGGGGAGTCCAGCAGAGAAGCATCTGTTCAAAGGCCACACAGGCACTCACCATTTGTGTTGCTGGGGTGCTCAATATATTGCATATGGTAGCAGTCACAAGTGTGGTTAGATGAGTGCCTAAATGCCTTGAGGATGCCTTGGCAGCAAGTACGATTGAAAACAGTGCTCTCTTGCACTGGGGTAAATTAATTTCAGACTTTCTGTCCCACAAAAAAGTTGTTCTACTCTATGGTCATGTTCGTCAAGCCATATCAGGTGGCATGTGTAACATGACAGAGGTGATTGATCCACCAGTCTTAAAACTCTGGTGGGATAAGAAGTGCTTGAAGTATCATTTCCAAAGACTTTATCAAATCCATTAACCTCCTGACACACATCAGGTGCTATCTGCAGAGCAGCACCCCAGAACATTCTTTGCATAGCAGGAAGTGATCAGGACACTCACTCTTAGCCATTGACCCCATCCTTTTCGTCTCCTGACTATTGTAGAAGAAATTTCTGAGCTTCCTCTTATGTAGCATATTTTTGATTGAGAATTTCTCAGTAAGAATGTGTCTGATAAATTATGTTCTCTCTCCTTTTATGTAGGTTCAAATGTTGGTTGCTGAGCTGCGAAGGGTCACTGTTCTTTGGGATGAACTTTGGTTGGGAGTCCTCTTACAACAACACATGTATGTGCTTAGACGGATCCAGCAACTAGAAGATGAAGTGAAGCGCGTGCAAAATAACACTACTCTCCGCAAGTATGCATTGGAGTATTGCTAACTTCTGAGTACTACATCACTTTTAAAAGGTAGTACTTCATATTTGGATGAGATATCAGACCTTTCTTTCTTTTTTCTTAGAGAAGAGAAGATTGCCATTATGCGTGAGAAGCACACAGCACTAATGAAACCCATTGTGTTTGCTTTGGAACATGTATGTAGCATTACCACTGCTCCAGCAGAAACTCCGCATGAAAAATGGTTTCAGGACAATTATGGAGATGCCATTGAAAATGCTCTGGAAAAACTACGTAATCCTTCAAATCCTGCAAACCCTGGAAATAGTTGGATGCCATTTAAGCAGGTTTGTAAAATCCGCTTTTTAACCATACATAGCAAGCTTGTTTCTTCCTTGAGAGTGCTAAGATGGCATATACATATATCACTGTGGTACGTTCTAGCATGTTCTATATTGCACTCTAAGATTGTTACACATACATGATGCCAGTGGTACAATGCTGGTAACAAATTGTGTGCCTATTCACTGAAACACCTTAAGGAAAATTGTTTATAAAACTGTTGTAACATAAATGATTGAAATTGTTTGAAGAGATGTGAATCAAAACATTGTATGCGTTTGTCCATGCATCCATGCAGTTCCTATTAACATGTACAAAAAATGGTTTTTTTTTAAAGTTTTTTTTTAAAGAAGTGAAACTTGTATTCATTTCACTTCAATTAAATAAATTATGACAACAAAGTAGGTGCGCCTTGTGACTTCAAGTGACAGTGAAACAAAACAGTAGAACCCAATGTTAGTACCGGCTCAAAAATTATGTAAATTAATGGCCAGCCTATTAAGTAAACGTGTCCACTTTTGTTGTCAACTTTTCTACCTCAGTTAATGATTAATTTATGGAGTCTTAGTAAAGATAAAAGGATGATGGTAGCATCACCTATACTTGATGGTTACTAGTTTGTAATTACTTGGGATGTACTTCTGACCAATAATAAGTGGAGAAATATTGCTATTTCTTTACTCGGAGAGCTGCTTCAAAACTTGTAAGACACCTACTTTATTGTCTTTGTTCATTTAATGGAACTCCAATTAATTAACGTTTTACTTGTTTCAAAGTAAATTTTTCTTTTGTATATGTGCTTGGGTGTTGACACATTCTGGCTCCCTAACCAAAGGGATTTAACTTTCCCTTGTTTTTATTTTGTCCAAGATAACTCTCGTTCCCAGGAATACTGAGTTGGCCTTTGTTCTTTAATAGTTTGCAGCATGTGACTGAGCAGTGATCCTCACTGTGGAGGGGAGAGCTGTGGTTATAAGGCTAAGCCAGCCAAAATGGCAGGCACAACATAGAGGAGCTCCAGAACCTGCACTCCTGTCATCTGTAGGAATCTTCCATCTGATCTGCTCCGGCGGCGCTTTAGGGTGGTGAATGGGACCCCTAGGCTGTATTGATTATTGTGGCCGGCCAAGATGCCCTTAAACCCTTGACATCTCTCCCTGGGCTCCTGATATTGGCCTTGTGATCCTGGGCTAGGGCTAGGCCCTTAGATCGACAGGTCACAGGTTGCGGATGTGGCCAACCCAGCCCCAGCTGCAGACTGAGTGGTTAGCGTTCGTCCTCCACTGTCTTTGGCCTCGATTGGCTGACTGAAGAATGAGCCCTCCCATCGCCTGCTCAGTTACCTCCTTGATTTGCTTCTCCCACTCTGCTAAACTAGAAGTGTGAGTTCCTTTGGCTTCACACATTCAACTCACCCTAACCAGACACTCCACCACCCCCACCCAAAAGAAAAAGCCTCCAGACTGCCTTGTATCACTCTGGCCAGCTACGAGTCTGACCACAGATATGGAGTCACGCTGGGTCTTAAGCAGCATGCAATCACTGGCCTGGCTTATTCGATTGTATCTGCCTTGCTACCCTCTGCTCTATCCCATTCAGGCACTGTCAGATGTACAAAGGAGTCCATACCATAGCACGAAAATCTGTGCTCCAATTTAATGGTCAGAGAACTCACACTGCTACACAAATTGGCAAGCTCAAAACATCTAAAGTGGACCCTCAGGTTCCCCCAACCCTTGCTGGATCTAGACACTTTAGCCCTCTCAGTAGTGGACTCACCACCGCGCCTGCCTGATAGCCCAGACCAACTAGATGCTACCCTGGCAGCCATAGAAACATCAAGATCCTCCTTTGGGATGAAAATTGACAAAGTTATGTTAATAAATTTATAGAGGACACGTATACCCGGAGGTGACATTCCTCTGGCTCAGCATGAACAGGGACAGGGATGGACTACATGTTAAAAAGCCGGGTCTTAAAAATCTTTCTGAATGTTATGAGAGCTCTGCTATTAGGAGGCAGAATATTGGATGCTCTTGAGGCGAATCTACTTCCGCTACATTTTCCTTTTTTGAATCTGGGGTAAGGGAATTTCAAGCCCCTTTTGAAAGAGAGGTTCCTGCTAGGTTCATGGCAATTCAGCGTTTGTTTCAAATATTCAGGGCCCAGATTGTGTAAGGCTTTGTAGGTGATACAGAGAGCCTTGAACTTGATAAGATTCTTACCGGTCAGCCAGTGGAGTCCTTTGGTGGCCTGTGAGACTGAAGTGAAATCTTGGACGATTCAGCAGTAACCTGGCTCCTGCATTCTGCAGGAACTGTAGTTTGTTCAGATATTGTTCTTGGAGGCCTAGGTACAAGGCATTACAGTAGTCGATTTTAGTAATGATCAGAAGGGTGATAATGTTTTTTTTTTTAAATTAGTAGGAATAAAGTGCAGAATTTTGCTAATAATTCTAAGGGTGTTGTGGGAAGAGGAGATTACTGAATTGACTTGCTTGTATGGTTAAGCTTTTTGACAGTTATGACCCCTAGATGTTAGGTTTAGGAGACTGGTGATGGGAGTGATACCATTTCTGAAGGCCGGCCAGTGGCGGGGTCCAGAATTGAGGATTTTTGCCAAAAGAGATGACCTTGGTTTTATCTGAGTTTAGTTTAAGGCAGTGTTTGCCTATCCAAATGCCTACGGCTCGCATACAGTTATGTATTTGAGAGCTTATATCGACAGCGACGTTGGATGTGGACAGCGCAATTTGTGTGCCTTCTGTGTAGGATGTGGGGGGAGCCCAAAAGATATGATGTGGGAGACCAATCCTGAGACATACAAATTGAACAGTAAAGGGCTAAGTGAGGACCCTTGCGGGACCCCACAGGGGAGGGTGAAAGGTTTAGAAGTGAAGTAATCCAGCATTACTATATGCTCACTGTTCCTCAGAAAGGAGTCTAAAAGCTTTGGCTCTACATTTAATGCCTAAAGATTCAAGACGATGAACCAAGGTGGTGTGGTCCTTCGTATCAAAGGCCGCTGATAGGTCAAGAAAGATGAGGGCTGCTGTGCCTCCCCCATCTAATGTGCTTCTTGCCTAATCTTTGGCTTTGATCAGAGCAGTCTCTTTACTGTGTCCGGGTCTAAACCCGATTTGTGTAGAGTGTAGAAGTTGGTTTGCCTGGACGAATTTGGTGAGTTGAGAGTTCACGATTTTCTCCATGATATTTGCTGGGAAAAATAGTCTGGATACGGGGTGCTAGTTTACTGGAGCATCAGTATTAAGGTTGGGTTTCTTCAGGAGTGGAAGGATTGAAGCTTTCTTCCAAATAGAGGGGAGTGTCCATCGTCCCGAGTCTATTACTCGATGACCACAAGCAGCTTGGTGAAAAAATGACGTATTCTGATTGTGCCTTACAGAACCTACAGCCCAAACCAAACAAGCTGCTGCAACAACTGACTGTCCTAATAGAGTGATCTTCTTGGAGGGTAAGACTGAGGATGCTGAGGGCCGCTCCCAACACAGTAAGATCAAAGTGGCCGTCTACCAGAGGTCACAGAGTATCAGGATATGATTGAATTTCTAGAAACCTCGATTAGAAGCGTTGTGCTCTCCCATAACGCCTGCCTGCTTTCTTCTCTATCAAGAGGGAATCTAGAGTACTGGCTTGGAGGCCCTTGCCAGGATTCCTGTCACGACAAGTTGTAGCCAAACTATTACACTTAAAGAATGCAATTAAATCCTGCGCGCGATGAGACAAGCAGCCATCTGCAACTGATCAAATAGCTGTCCAGTACCATCAAGCTTTGTTCATGGAGCAAGACTTGTTGAACTGGAAGTGGTGGTTTAAGTTCATGTCAAAACATAACTAGGTTCCAGTCTTTACTCCTATGTAACGTTATAAAATGCATTTCTGCCTGTAATTCAAAGGAATAACACTGTCTCCACAGCTTCCCATCTCAAAAGAGGTGCTAAACAGGGATATTTCTTGTACCCAGTGTTCTGTCATGGTTACAGAGTCTCTTAAGCCTGTTTGGAAATGACAAAATCAGTGCAGCTAAACATCCTGTGTATAGGGTTGGACAGTGAACTGCATTTCAAAATCCATATGCTAGGAAGTGGTGCTTTCGCTCTTGGATGAGACTAGGATTTTTTGGGGGAGGGATATTTAGGTAAAACTTATTGGCATTTTTTGAGGGCCTCTTTTTCAAACCAGAGTTGAAGACTAATTGGAGAAATTCAAGAACAGTGGTGTCGCAGTGATTGTAAACATTCCGAAGCCATGCTAATGAAGTGTTCTTTGTTCACCCTTACTTGGCATGGGGGCCGGGTTCATTGCAGCTTGAGAACTGGTTGCCTTGCACCAGTTAGTTATTTATGTAATTTCATCCCTGCAAAGCATGAGAACTCAATCAGTGGGTGGAACTCGCACGGCTTGTTCAAACAATAAAGTTGCAAGGTTGTAATGTTCTGTAGTGTGCTAAAAGGTAATCACTGTCTGGCCGAGCAGTGTAAAGTCCAAGAGAACTAATACATAGCTCCCCCTCTTGGGAGAGAGCACCTTCGAGCACTACTGAAGGGGGACCATGAGGTCTTATTCTGTAGATATGAAGTTCAACAGAAGTTTATTCAACACACGATGGTGTTAGTCCAACATTCACAGTTTTATTAAACTCTCAATACGTTCTTGGTTTAACATAGATCACTGGGTAGTTGGTATTGAAAATGTCTTAATGAACGATGCATTGTACACATGATAGCAAATCCCGATGCATTTCGGGCCAAGCCCTTCCTCAGGGGATTACTCTACAAGCAAAAAACAGAAATACATGGAATCAGCTAAACAGTCTCAAACCGACAGATACTACAAATGAACTAGGTGAAAGGAAAGGATCACATAACTAAATCAGGCAATGAGCGACCTATGGGCAAAAAGACTCAAAAGTATAGGGAAGAACACAACTGTGTGTGTGAACTAGGCGAGCCGGTTGAAATCACCGGGCGAAATTAAGCCTCTAAGTGTCCCCTGTTAACCCCAGAGCAGTTGCAGCGTAGATCAAGAAGGCAGGGTACACATGCGTTAAGCGCAATGTTGCAACAAACAACGCATACCAAACATGCAGCGGCTGTCGGCATACTGGGTAACAAGTAATAATCAGGGTCCCGTGAGGGTACTTACAATAGCGTAACTACGCAAGAACTCCGCGGAGTTCCGTGCAGCAGACAGTGAACCAAACTCGCGGCTACGCAGCCGAGTTGTCAAGCAAGGGGAATCAACATCGTGGAAGGACTAAGATAGGGAGCGCTACTATGGGGGCCATGATGTAACATGCAAGTCTCGCCAGTGTCAAATGAAAAAACATAGAAAAAATACATTCAAACAGCACAACTCGTCTATAAAGGCAAAGGAATGAGGAAATGAAAGTCAGAAAGAAGGTTAAAGGTAACATTGGAATTCCATGCGGTCATTTAACCCATGGGGCACCATGGTGGACATAAATCGGATCCAGAAATGTTCTCTTTTTAGTAACGTGTTCTTGTTATTCAGGGTAACCTTGACCTGTTCCAACACTTGGAATTTCAGCTGTCAATTGTAGTAATTGTAACAACTGCATTCCAGGTAATATGACCAACCATCCTATGAAAGGCCATCCAGTTAAACTAAGAGTCAATGCCACTTGCAACAGTAGTAATGTCCTGTGGGAAATGTTACATAGGTCACACTGAAAGAAAGATCCGAGTCAGGATCCTTGAACACAAGAGTAACATTAGAACTCAGAACTTGAAATCCACAGTGGCGACACACTTCCATGAGAATCGACACAGTGTTGCTCAGCTGAAATTCCAAGTGTTGGAACAGGTCAAGGTTACCCTGAATAACAAGAACACGTTACTAAGAAGAGAAAATTTCTGGATCCGATTTATGTCCACCATGGTGCCCCATGGGTTAAATGACCGCATGGAATTCCAATGTTACCTGTAACCTTCTTTCTGACTTTCATTTCCTCATTTCTTTGCCTTTATAGACGAGTTGTGCTGTTTGAATGTATTTTTCTATGTTTTTTCATTTGACACTGGCGAGACTTGCATGTTACATCATGGCCCCCATAGTAGCGCTCCCTATCTTAGTCCTTCCACGATGTTGATTCCCCTTGCTTGACAACTCGGCTGCGTAGCCGCGAGTTTGGTTCTCTGTCTGCTGCACGGAACTCCGCGGAGTTCTTGCGTAGTTACGCTATTGTAAGTACCCTCACGGGACCCTGATTATTACTTGTTACCCAGTATGCCGACAGCCGCTGCATGTTTGGTATGCGTTGTTTGTTGCAACATTGCGCTTAACGCATGTGTACCCTGCCTTCTTGATCTACGCTGCAACTGCTCTGGGGTTAACAGGGGACACTTAGAGGCTTAATTTTGCCCGGTGATTTCAACCGGCTCGCCTAGCACACACACAGTTGTGTTCTTCCCTATACTTTTGAGTCTTTTTGCCCATAGGTCGCTCATTGCCTGATTTAGTTATGTGATCCTTTCCTTTCACCTAGTTCATTTGTAGTATCTGTCGGTTTGAGACTGTTTAGCTGATTCCATGTATTTCTGTTTTTTGCTTGTAGAGTGTTTCCCTGAGGAAGGGCGTGGCCCGAAATGCATCGGGATTTGCTATCATGTGTACAATGCATCGTTCATTAAGACATTTTGAATACCAACTACCCAGTGATCTATGTTAAACCAAGAACGTATTGAGAGTTTAATAAAACTGTGAATGTTGGACTAACACCATCGTGTGTTGAATAAACTTCTGTTGAACATCATATCTACAGAATAAGACCTCGTGGTCCCCCTTCAGTAGTGCTCGAAGGTGCTCTCTCCCAAGAGGGGGAGCTATGTATTAGATCCCTGCAAAGCACCCATCCCTTAGAAAGCCATAGGCTGAATGTCCTCTTCTGTCTAAGCCAAGAGGGTCATGAATGACCTGCTACAGCCTGCTGTCCTTCCCACAGAACATTTTGGACTTTCATTTTTGAGACCAGGTCCCAAGGTAAAACTTCTGACTCGGTCAAACCTGGTTTCTGTATCTGACTCGTGCTCCCTCGCTATCTGCCTCATATCGCGCTTAGGTGCTGGTCTACCATGACCAGATGACCACATTTTGCCCCAATTGCTTTTTGGCACTATTTTTATTTCCAACTTTAAAAATCCATATGTCTGGTTCCACTTATTGGATTTTTATCATTTTGGTGTCATTGAATTTATTACAGTCTATGCTATTTTTCTAAATTGGTTGGAGATTTTTCTTGTATTTTAACTTTATTACTCTTTTGCTACTGCATAAATACTTTACACACTGCCTTTAAATTAATTTAGTGGGAGCCATTGCATGACCAGGGCAGACTACTTTCCACTGATATACATTAGGGAGGGATAACTGGCTACTGTAATGTTGAATATCGCTGCTGGCCTCAGAGTTGAAGGCGCATAGCTGAGTCTCCCTCATACGCATTCAACTCATGCCGGCCAGTGGATGTAGTCATTCAGGTTGTTATGGCTTTACCAAAACTAATAAAAAATAATTTTCCATACATTTATTTGGTGCTCTACTTGTTCACCCTTACAAGGATTGTGGTTATTCCTTACGGTGGGTCATCACCACTTTACCTAATAACCCCGTTTCTTACAAGTAAGTTTTTTAGATTTAATTTAGGTAGTACGATTTGTGTTCAATTTATGACTTGAAATTGAAAATTATATTAGGTGTTACAAGATGTCTGCTTGAAACAAGTGCATAAAAGACCTCCTTGTGAAGTAAACCAATTAAATGATTCACATTTCACATTATCAGTGGAATAAGTGTTTTATTCAGTTGAACCTGCTTTACAATTTGCTTTTGAAACATGTAAATTAATAATGAATTTATTCTACATAACCTTCTATATTGTATCTTTATTTTTCTACTATTATAGATCATGTTAAGTTTACAACAAAGAGCACAAAAACGTGCAAGCTATCTTTTGCGTCTTGAAGAAATTAGTCCACGCTTGGCTACAATGGTTACTACTGAGATTGCTCTTCCAGGAGAGGTGTCTGCTAAAGACACAATCACAATTCACAGCGTGGGAAATATCATAACTATCCTTCCTACAAAAACCAAACCCAAAAAGTTACTGTTCATGGGATCAGATGGAAAAAACTATCCATACCTATTTAAAGGTAAGAATTTGCAACCATCCAAATTCTGAATTTGTTTAAAATGGTTTTTATTATGAATATTTCTTTAAACTTCGATTTAGATGGGCCCAAATTATATTGAAAACTTGTATGATGAACTGTATCCTTAAAATTTGAATGCCTTACCTTTGTTTCATACGTGCTGGGAAATATGGTGAAAGGATCTAGTGTATGCTAAATAAATACATTTTAACATCACAGGTCTGGAAGATTTACATTTGGATGAGAGAATAATGCAGTTCCTGTCAATTGTGAACACTATGTTTGCTACAATCAATTGTCAAGAGACACCCCACTTTCATGCGAGGCACTATTCGGTGACACCACTAGGCACAAGATCAGGCCTTATTCAGTGGGTGGATGGAGCAACTCCTTTATTTGGATTGTACAAGCGATGGCAACAGAGGGAAGCGGCGTTACAAGCTCAAAAGGTAATCCTTTTTGTTTTTCTGTTAAAATGTAATGCTCATTTTACATAGACAGAAACGCAAGCTTTTTCAAAGTGGTCAACTTTTATGGTAGATGAAGAGTAGTGCCTCCAAAAAACTAATTGTCTTTATCTACTTTGTTTCTGATCCCCCTTTACTTTGGAAATAATAAAGATGGTAAGCCTTCCCAATTACTTAGTTGAAAAAAAATTCTTTCCAATCATAAATAATTAATTTTTGTATCTGATAGAGACTATCCCCAGGCATGAGACTGGATCAGAAAAACGTTTTTGCCACAGCATCCCTGCGCATCAGGGGTGGGGCGACACTACGCGACTCCGCCAGGCGTCATCCGGGCACGTGACGTCAGCGAGGTCACGTAAGGCCCGCCCCCGGAAAGCCCACGTCAGTTTTTTCCTTTTCCGCGTGCAACGCGGATCTGGTCCTTGCTACGGGCTTGTTTCGGGCCCTTTTTTCTCCATTCGTTTGGTGGAACAGTGTGCGAATGCCTTTGGGCTTCAAAACTTGTACGTTTTGTGTGCGTCTTATGTCGGCGACGGACCCACACCTCATTTGTATGTGGTGTTTTGGGGAGGATCACAGCACCACCGACTCCGAGGCCTGTCAGCAGTTGAAGCCAAAGTCGCGGCGGGAGCGCCGCATAAAACTTCTATCAGCGCAACTCTCCAGGTCGACATCCTCCCCTCGGTCAACTTCTACGGACGGCTTCAGGTTGGGCCGAGGTAGTCGTCCGCTCCCTTCTCCGATGTCACGTGAGCGTCGCTCCCCGGTGGGTAAGTGTCGCAGTTTGTCCCCGGGGGCTGGGGTCCGGCCTTCCGGGGGCAGGGACTCTCCCCGTGTGATGCGGCCCGCGTGTCATCCTATCCACCGTTTCCTGTTGTTGGGGCGTCGAGAGTCCGGATTGGAGGATGTGGTGCTGTTGGGGTGCAGCTCCTCTGGGGCACCTCCTTCAGGCCACGGCATCTCTGCCTCGCCGCAAACTCCTGCGGGAGTCCCTGTGGTGTCGCGGGAGGTCGCCGGGGCTCTCGGTCCTCTGACAAGGTGGTCCTGTCTAAGGCTGAGGTGGCGCCGCTATGGCGCCAGCAGCTGCTGGACCGTGCGGAGCCACTGGGGTCGGTGCGCCCTCCTCGTCCCGCTCCGGGTCGTGGCTGGTTGTGGAACCCTCACCCCTCTCCGGACCCCTCTCGTTCCTCTCCGGACCCCTCTCGTTCCTCCCCGGACCCCTCTCGTTCCTCCCCGCAGGCAGCTGCCTCGACGGAGGGCGAGTCGTAGGTTGAATCGTCCCTGGCACCGCCTCATGGGTTGCCGAGCGATCTGCGTCTCATGCTGGGCCGCGGCTGGCGGAGGGCTTTGTGCCACTCCCCAACCCCATCTCGTTCCCCCGCTCAGGTGGCTACCTCGACGTGTGTCGGGTCGGCGCCGGTTCGGCACCGCCCCGGGGCCGGTTCGACTCCAGCTCTGCTCCGGTCTCCGCTTCAGTCTCCAATGCGGGGTGACTTGGAGGAAACTTGTCCGGCGTCGCCGGCTAGGCCCGACAACCTGCCTCATGCTGTAGACTCTACGGCTCTGTGCAGGACGCTCCTTCTCCGGAGGCGGCCTGTATTTTGGTGTAGTCTTCCCTGGAGACTGGTCGCCGTATGGTGTCTTTTTCACCGGCGTCGAAGGGCGGCTCCCCGCACTTCCTAAGGCAGAGGTGTTCGTCGGAAGAGCGGCAGGTCCCTCATTCTTAGTCTCCTTCTGTCTTTCAGGTCTGGCCCTTGCCCATTCCACTTGGCCTCGGAGACAGCCGCCTTAGTTTGCAGCCGTCGCCCACGGAGGAGCTGCTTTCCCCACTGCAGGCCCTACGGAGGCGGGTGCGGATTTTGCTCATGCAGTGTCCACTGCTGTGGGCATCCTGCGTATGGGTTACCAGGTGGCTCACTTCCCGGCGGACCATCTATTGGAGGTCCTCCACCAGGGCTCTGGTGGGAGGGAGATCTTGCTTCCCTTTGAAGAGTCTCTCCTTTCTTTCTTGACGGGAGCTTGGAGGCGTCCTGCCTCAGGGGACCCGGTGCCTTAACATCTTCTGCATCAGCATCTTCCTACGCCGAGTGATCCGGCGTGCCTTTCCCTCCATCCCTCTGCCTCCAGTCCTCTTTTACAGACTGCTTTTCCCTCCCTCCCTGCCGCCGCTGTTGACTCCGCCTTCCCTTGAGGCTCGCTGGCTGGACTCTTGGGGGCACAACATTTTCGCCTCAACTAGGGCTGCCCTGCGGGCCCTAAACACATTGTGTGTGCTTGCTCTGGCCTCCTCCTGTTTATGGGACTGAGCTGAGTCTCTGGGATCCGCAGCATCCCAGGAGGGTGGTCAGGTGGACTAACGGCATCATGCTTTGTATGGCCGGGAGCTTTCGCCGTTTATTCTCCGCTCTGCTCTTGACATCTGAGGTGCTGTGCCGGGCCATGGCTTCCTCTGTCACTCTCCGTCTCTATGCTTAGCTTCGGGTTAGAGTTTTCCCTGAGAATATTCGGAAGCGACTCATCGACCTTCCATTTGATGGCAGCCTCTTGTTCCATGCCCCGGCCGATTCCGCCAACCAGAGGCTCTTGGCAGGGCTCCGTCCTCCTCCGGCTTACTCTCCTCCGTCCCCTCCTCAGTGACTCCTGAGTCGGGTTGATTCTGGGCCTTCTTACTGACTGTGGAGTGTGTTTCTGGCCATTGCGTCCTTCCTTGGGACTTTGGCGTTGTTGGCTGCTGGACGGCCCCTTTTGTTGATTATGTGTGTTTGGAATTGTTGCGCAGTCTTGGCCCAGAGATTAGGCCTTCCGCTTGCTTGGGCTGCTTGTCAAGCCCTTCACTGGGGTGTTTTGTTCCCCGTGCCTCTTGTTTTTTCCTCTGCTCCGGAAGTTCTTCCAAAGAGAGTTCCCATATTGTGGGACTTATCGTACCCTAGGAGGTAGCTGTCATATGGCTTGCGCTCTGCTGGAGGGTTCTGGTCGGCTTCGGGTGCCTGTTCTCCATGGCGTTTGTGTAGGTTGCTTTGTTCCTTGAGGTTGTGTCCGCGGCCACTTGTAGTGGTGTGCCCGGGCATCTCCTCTTCTCCCTGCTCCTGCCCTGAGGTCTGGGATGTTCCCATGTTCTCCCTTGCCAGGCGTTGCCTACTTGGCCTTCCTGGGGCCTCGGGCTGTTCTTGCTTCTGGCGGTTTTTGCTTGCCAGCGCTGTTCTGGCGGACCGGTTATTCTCCGCCTGGAGTGGGTTCACCTTCTTTCCTCGCTTCCTTGGGTCTTCTAGGCTTCTTCTTCTTCCTCCCTTCCTGTCTGTGCATGGGCGGAAGATTTGTTGCCTTGTGGGGCAGTGGGGTGCTTCGGCCTCTCTGACCTTGCCCTTGGTTCCTCTTCAGCCTTCTTCTCCCTCCTACATCCTTTTGGGGTCGGTGGGGGTCTGCTTGGGGGAAGGGGAGTTCCCCCTTCCCTGACAGGGACGAGGTCCTACCTGGTCCACAGATCTGGGTCCCTGTGGGCTCTCCGTTCTGTATTTGCTGGTAGGGTCCTTTCGCAGACCCTCAGGGGGTATTGCTAGGGTATCTATTCTACGTGAAGGAGTCTGCGGCTAGTAGTCTATATCAGATGTACGAGTTACTTACCTTCGGTAACGATGTATCTGGTAGACACGATTCTAGCTGCAGATTCCTTCACGGCCCGCCCTTCCTCCCCTATTCTGTGAGGACCCTTAGGTTGGTCTTCGGTACTCGCCTCCCGGTGGGGGCTGTATCTCCTGTGTGTGCCATCCTTGTTTTTGATGGGTGGCTTCATCTAGGGGCAGTTCATTCCTCCTTGGTTCTTTGGAGGATGGGGTTCAGGTTTTCGGTGCCCTGCTGTCCTGGCTACTTCAGGTTTGGGCTGGATTGCCTTTTATCCCTGCCCTCCCTTCCTCCCGTTGCTTCCTCTAATTAAGGGTAGTTTGGCCATGTCTCACCTTGTCCCTTGAGGGTGGTTGCCCTTTCTGTGGGGATGGCTTGGAGGTTTGGGGTCCCTGTCTGTGTTGAGACTGGTTCCCTTCCTTGCTCTGGATGGGGCTGGAGGGCTCCTACGTGTACCATGTCCTTACGCATGTTCTTTGCCTCTGGGCACGGGTGTGGGAGGCTGTCTATGTGTTGGCAGGGTGGTCGTGCATGGCTCTGTGTGCTTCTTCTCTTCTTCCCTGCCTTGGGTTCTACAGTGTGACACTCCTTTGGGTGCTGTTTGTCACAGTTTATTTCCATATTTCCTGCTTTTCGGACACTGTTCCCATGCTTCCACAGTTTTTTATTTGGTGATTCCGCGTTGTGGTGCGGAAAAGTTCTCCGAAGAAACGGACGCGGGCAGCGGGGCGGGTCCTATGTGACCTCGCTGACGTCGCGTGCGCGGATGACGCCTGAGCAGAGTCGCGTGGTGTCGCCCCGCCCCTGGCACGCAGGGATGCTGTGGCAAAAAAAAAGTTTTCCGGATCCAGTCTCATGCCTTGGGATAATTCTGCGTGAAGGAATCTGCGGCTGGAATCTGTGGCTAGAATCTTCTCTACCAGATACGTCGCTGTGATGAAATGTGTTTGTTACTATAAACACAGTTCAAGGAGATTGGAAGGTGATTTTGTTTATGGTAATTGGTCTGTTGCTTTCTTTGTTACATTGCTAATGTTCTACTGTTCCTACAAATTAATTAGGACTGTGTATCTGGACAACATGAACTTCAGAATATGGGTACTCAGTTCACACACATCCTTAGGAGATGTTGGCCCAATTCCTGGCTAGCTCACACTTCCTCATCTGAACCCCTAACCTTGCCAGAGTACCAGATGGTATCAGCAACCTCCAACATGGCCACTCTTTATTCCTGAAGGAAATTGTGGAAACAGATCTACCCTTTTGTTGTTACTTTTTCATGCCCAAGGTAAAACACAAGAAAGATAAGACAATGGATTTTCAGACATTTATTGAAACAATTGTATTCTTGTATTGAAAGTGTGAGCTGCAATTTTTAGGCAGATGAAACAAAACATTGTAACCAGCATTAAAAGAATGGGGAAAATGATAAACTCAACCATGATAACTTCACTATTTTGATCATACTCCTATCCAATAGCACCTATTCTATTGAGAGCATAGTGGGAGTACCCACTGCCAGATCCATTTGGATAACCTACCCCGTCCCCCGACCCCCCCTCGCCACCATGCTGGAGTATGATGTACCAAGAAGCCAGTCTGTGTGGAACAGGCTATTGTCCCTTGCAGGATGGAGGTCAGAGTCAGCAGGGCTGCATCTCAGTCACAGTGCACCGGGCTCCAGGACAATCCGAGCAGAAGTGCTCTTCTGCCAAATGTAGCACAGAGGCTGTTTATACAATATAAAAAGCACACTTTTCATTGCACTGTGTCAAAGTTGCAAACATGATGCAGTAGTTTGTCTGACGCATACGCGCTGTCTCCAACAGGACAACCAATTACAAAGGCATCGCTTTATATGTGCCTAGCCTTGGACAGAGTGTACGAACAAAATTATAATACTTACTAAGAAATTAACTGCTTGTATAATAACTTCTCAGTACATTTTCATATAAGTGTAAAACTTGTAAAAAGTCACCATTAGAAAAAGATGTCAAGCTAAAATGTGAAACTAAAATGGATACTCGGAGCAAGCCCTCATGTACCTCACTGCATCTGCTCCTCAGCCGGCGTGAAACTCAGCTCAAAATTAAAAGGATAGAGGCTAGCCTAAAATGTCAAGCTAACATTTTCTAAAATATACTTTAACCCCTTCGCTGCGGCGGATATTCCGCCGCAGCGCTAAGGGGGAGGCAGGGCCGCGCATCGCTCCCGTACTCGTGACGAAACCGCACCGTCACGGGCCTCGGGTGAGCTGTGCTTGTGACAGAACGGTTCCGTCACGGCCCCGCCCGCTCTTCAGAACACTCAGCGCAGGCGCGGAATTCGCGTCACGCTGGCGCGGCGAGCGGGCCGTGACTGAACCGTTCCGTCACCAGCACAGCCCACCCGAGGCTCGTGACGGAACGGTTCCGTCACGAGCATGCAACGGGTTAAGAACCAAAGTTAATGAAAGCCGTAAAAAAGGCCAATTGAAAACAATAAAAAAATTGTGTAAAAAGAAGGTGGCGAATTAAAGCATCTAGGAGGCTCCCGAAATGTTTCCCATATTCAAGGAATCGGTGGGGTCCAGGAAGGAGCTCTTATCTGCAGACGATACATCCACAGTGGCCTGAAGAGCACTTCCAAGGAAAAAACATGGTCATATCCAGTCCAATCAGCAGATGCTTGATGGTGTGGCAGCCGGTAGGGGAACCGCAGTAGGAGAGCCAGATCCCAAAAATCAAGGAGCCAAGGCATCCATTTCCGTTGGTGATAATAGCTTATAGTAAGCATCCTGCAGCAATGGCAGTCTCATGGGACAGCATTGAAGGTGGGCCCTGTAGGAAGCGGGCTCTTTATATAGTGTCCTGTTTAGAGAATTGAGGTATCCCTTACTAGTGTACAGAGGCTTGTTTTAACAATCCCAAGGTGCACTATTTGTAGTAGTGTGGTTCAGCAACCTTAGGCTTATCTGAGGAGAGTGTTAGACATTTGTTGCACAAGCAGAGTCAACAAATGAGACACAGACTTGATAAGGAAATCCAAAACCAATTTAGAAAAATAACATTTTTATATTTATTTAGACACCAAGATCTACGAGATTAAGTGCTTTTCTTTTGGCTCATACTCTGGCTGTGTGGCTCTATTGCAGAGGTGTTTTGTCGGGTGGATCGATTGCATTAGAGGGTCTCACTTTTGAGGTCGACCTAGAGATGGGGACTAAACAGAGCAGCTGGGGTGACTCTTGTGCTGGCCTTGGTGATGCTGAAGTCCCTCATCGGCCTTGGCAGTGTTGGCATCCGGGCTGGACACTGAACAAGCTTTGGCTGCTGCAAAGGGTCTGGTACCCCGAGTATTGGTGCAGGGTAGCTCCTGCGGGTCCTGGTGTCTCCATACGTGGTGGGGAGAGCAATCGGACCTCCTGGAGCACAGTGACCACCTCCTGGTTGACTGCTGAATTGGTGGACCCGGTGGTCAGCAGATCAGTGAACTGGACGTCGCATTCTGTTCCTGCAGGTAAATGGTCCTCCACTTCAAGGGAGATGCTGACGTGTAGGCAAAGTGTTGGCAGCCCTCTGAGGCATTTGGAGGATGCACAGCTGCAGGACAAGTCAAGTCTCTGCAATTGTTGAAACCGAAGAAGGCAGACAGGATTTGGCACCAAGTCCACAGCTAGTCTTCAGTTATTGCGGTCTTCAGCTCCTCTTTGTTTTTCTTCTTCTTTGGTCAGGTGAATCCTGGTGTCAGAGGGCCACCTAAATACTGAATTTTAGGGTGTTAATGGGAGTGAAGGGTAATAGCCAAAGGGCTACTTACCCTTGGGGTCACTACACCCCCTATATGACTACTTCCTGTGGGGAGAGCACATAACTCTGTCTCAGAGTTCCTAATTCCGCCTACAATAAAATGGTGGGATTCTCCTTTCGTGGATCACAATAGGCAGCCCACCTTACTAACCTGATCTTGCAAAATACCTACTGCATAGCTAATTTCCCGCCTGTCCTGGTGCCAAATGAGCTTCAGGGCAGAGGGTTGCATCTCCCAGGTCTAGGGGAAGCCAGGGTTGCATAGCTAATGGCGGCAGGGGCTTTGAAGCCCTTGGCCTTGATATGCAAAATCACTAGCCATCCTGCTGGAGGAGGTGTGAACACCTTCCTCCTGGAGCAGGCATTTTTGTCTGGCATGAAGAAGCGTGGGCTCTCACCTGCAGGAGGGGGGGTGGGGGGGGTCAGAAACATATCTGTGGTGGCAGCCTGGACGACACCAGTCAGCCAGCACACTCAATAGTGGTAGGTTTTTCAGTGGGCACCTCTAAGTTGCCTTCTGGGTGCATGTCATAATACATTTTGTACTGACATAAATACAGATGTATTAAGACAAGGTTTATAAAGATAAGGGTAAAAAGGTCCCAATCCCTTACTGGCCGGAAAATGAGCATAGATTCTCTTTTTTGGTTCTTGCCCTTGACGGGGAAAACCCGTTACCCCCTAATGTGGGTGAGGTTCAACAGGTTTGTCTGGGCAAGATTCATTTCATCTGTTTTTTTCTGGAAAATATTCCAATCACGCACTGTTTTTTTTATAAGGTGTTTATGATAGTATTGGCACTCTATCCGTTAGAGTGAGTGAAAGAAAACAGCCAACACATGTTTAACCCCTTTACATGGCCATCCGGCCTGGGGCTTCCTCAGGGCTGTACATACATTCATAATTGAAAAAGGAGGACAGTGGTGTGTAACACCAAGGAAGGAAGGAAGAAAAATAAGGATGGTGAAAGAGAAAAGGGAAGATGAAAGTGATTTTTTGTTCGTTTGTACCGTGACCGAGAAAAGGGTAGGTGGGGAAAACAGGTGGGGGATCACCACTGTTTTTCAATTATGAATGTGCATGTGGTGTTTGGGGGAAGATCACTGCTTCACTGATTGCGAGGCGTGCCAACAGTTGAAGCCGAAGTCGCGGCGGGAGCGCCGGATGAAACTTCTCTGGGCTAGTCTGTCCAGGTAGGCTTCGTCACCTCGATCAGCTTCTGCAGAAGGTTTTCGAAGTAGCCATTGTCACAGTCGACCTCATCCCTCTCCTATGCCGTAAGAGCGTCCCTCCCCTGTTGGTAAGTGTCGCAGTTTGTCCCCGAGGGCTGGTTTCCGGCCTGATGGAGGCGTGGTGATGTGGCCCCGCGTATCGTCCCCTATCCACCGTTTCCCGGTGAGGGGGTATCGAGAGCCCAGATTGAGACATATGCAGTGGCTTTGCAGGCCTTGCTGGCTTTTCCTCCTTCTTCCCCTCCCGGGACTTCGGCGGATCCCTTGCGATGTGCAGGGGCCTCTGCGCCATCGCCAGCAGCTCCAGTGCCGACTGGCTCGGCTCCAGGCTTGGAGGATATGGTACAGTTTGGGTGCGGCCCTTCGGGGGTCCCTCCTTCAGACCACGGCGCCTCTGCCTCACCGCAAACTCCTGCGGGTGTACCTGTGGTGTTGCGGGAGGTCGCCGGGGCTCTGGTCGCATCCCCGAGCCCCTCTCTGCCCTCTGGACAGGCGGCGGCCTTGTCTGAGGCCGAGGCAATGCCGCTACGTAGCCGGCAACTGCTGGCCCTGGCAACGTCACAGGGGTCGGTGGACCCCTCTCGTACTGTTATGGATTGGGGCTGGCGGGGGACCCCTCGTCCCCCTCTGAGCTCCTTTTGTCCCTCCACGCAGGCGGCTGCCTCGTCGGAGGTCGAGTCGGCCTTGGCGGCGCCACATGGGTCAGCGGACCCCCTTCGTCCCCTTATGGGTCGAGGCTGGCGGGGGTCCTTGTCACCCCCCGGGTCCCTCTCGTCCCTCCACGCAGGCAGCTGCCTCGTTGAAGGTTGAGTTGGCGCCGTTCCGGTGCCGTCCCTGCGGCCACCTCTGCTCCGGCCCAGCCCCGGTCCTCTGCGCTGTGTGGTATGGAGGAAGCCTGTCCGGCGTCTCCTTTGGCACCGGACGATGATGACGTCCTGCCTCGGACTGCGGACTCTACGGCGCCTGACAGGCGTCGGGTCGCAGACTCTTCTTCGGATGCTCCCTCTTCTCCGGAGGTTGGGCGCCAACTGGTGTCGTCCTTGCCGGAGACGGGCCGCCGCGTTGTGGCTTTTTCCCCGATGTCATCAAAGTGTGGCTCCTCATGGTTGCTGCGGACGAGGTTTCACGGAGGAGCCACAGGTCCCCAACTCCTCTGTCCCTCTTTCTCCTCTCCGGACCTGGTCTTTGCCCGCTCCGGTTGGCTTCGGGGACGGCCGCCTTAGCTTGCAGCCGTCGCCCACAGAGGAGCTGCTTTGCCCACCGCGGGGCCCTACGGAGGCGGGTGCGGCCTTCGCTCACGCTGTGTCCATGGCTCTGGGTATTTTGCACATGGGTTATCCGGTTGCCCATTTCCCCGCAGATCATCTTCTGGAAGTTCTCCACCAGTGGAGAAGTGTGGCTCACCGGTTAGAGGAGGCAGACCCTGATGCAGAGGTCAGACCCGGGACCAGGTTCAATTCCCGACGCGGCAGGGTCTTGAGCTCATAATGTCCACGGACTCGATAATTCTCGCCTTGGTGCCTACTCGAATCGTGGGTTCACACTCTGCAACTCTGGGCAATAGCTTGCTTAATCTCCACTACGGCCCCACCGCGATGGGATGCCTGGTCTTCACCTTGGGGATGCCTAATAGGGGTAATCTCGCAGGGAAAGACCAGGACGGGTTCCCAAAGCAAGCGCCTTGAGACCTTACGGTGATAAGGCGCTATACAAGAGCGTATGATTATGATTACGATTACCAGGGCTCTGGTGGAAGAGAGCTACTGCTTCCCTTTGAGGGTTCGCTCCTTTCTTCCCTGATGGGAACTTGGGGGCATCCCGCCACGGGGGACCCGGTGCCCCAACACCTTCTGCACCGGCACCTTCCAGCACCACGTGACCCGGCCTCAAGCCCCCCTTTTGTGGACCGCCTTTCCCTCCTTGCCGCCGCTGTTGTCTCCACCATCACGGGAGGCCCGCTGACTTGACTCTTGGGGGTGCAACATGTTCGCTTCGACCAGTGCAACTCTGCGCGCCCTTAACACTTTGTGTGTTGGCTAGAGCCACCTCTTGTTCGTGGGACTCGGCTGAGTCCCTGGGATCTGCCGCTTCACAGGAGGATGCTCGGGTTGATTTACCGCACCATGCGTCGGATGGCCGGGAGCTGGTGGCGTTTATTCTTCGCTCCGCTCTTGACATATTGGCGGTATTTGGTAGTTCCATGGCTTTTTCGGTTGCCGTTCGCCGCCATGCTTGGTTTAGGATCAGTGTTTTCCCGGAAAATGTCAGGGAACGACTGGTTGATCTTCCCTTCGATGGCACTCTTCTGTTCCATGCCCCGGCAAACTCGGCCATCCGGAGGTTCTTGGCAGGGCTTAGTCTGCCTCCTCCTCCTCCTCCCCCTCCCCCTCAGTGACCTGTGAGGGGATCTCGTTCTTGAAAATGTTCCTCCTTTTGGGCGAGTCGCCCTTGTTGTAGTTCAGTGTGCTTCATGGCCACTCAAGTCCTCCTTGTTGAGACTGTGGTTCTGTTGGCTGCTGGACAGCCCTTCTTGACTGTGTTTTTGATTTGGGTTATCTGCACCAGGTTGGCCCTGAGATTAGGCCTCCTATTTTTCTCTTGGGCTGCTTAACAAGCCTTCTGCATGTTTTTTCCCCCCGCAGCTCTTTCTGTTGTCCTCTGCTGCTGAAGTTTCTTCCAAAGAGGGCTCCCATGTCTTGGGACTTAACAAACCCTATGTTGGGCAGTGGTAGCTGTTATATAGCTTGTGCTGTGCTGGGGAGTTTTGGTTGCCTTCGGGCCTCTGCTCTCCATGGCGTTTATTTACGTTGCAGGTGCTATTCCCTTTTGCTGGATTAGAATGCCTTGGTGGTGCCCCGGGGTGTCCTTCTCCGGGGTCGCTGCGCTGTTCGCCAGGTCTGACCTGCTGTCTGCGGCCTGGCGTCATGGCTCTGGTTCCTCTTCTTTTTGAGTAGTGTGTGCGGACCCCTCCCTGAGGTGTGTCCGGACCCTTCTTCGCCTTCCTGTTCTCTGTGCTGGGGGCTGAGTTGGTTTCTTTCAGGTGCAGCCTGGCCGGTCTCCCTGGGGTGCCCTGCGCTATTCTTCCTGCTTCCAACTGCTTATTGCGGTCTGTGCCGTTCTGTCAGGTCTATTGACTTCCGACTGTGGTGGGCTTGCCTTCTTTTCCCTTGGCCCTCTAGGTTGATCTTCTTCCTCGCCTTGACATCGGATGGTGTGAGAAAGTGGCTCTATATATACTGGACCAGAATAAGGTACAGTGTGTATAGAGTCCACAAACCCCAGAGGTTAAAGCCAGGAGTGACCTTACTCTCTAAAGTGGTAGCTTGGTCGAGCAGTAAGGCAGTGCCATAGGACAGTGTAAAGCATTTGTTGTACACACTCAGTCAGCAAAGGATGGAATCACTCTGGGTATAGTCTGGAATGTACTAACAAAAGCCAGACCCAATTGCTTTAAAGAAGTGTACCACTCTTGTGGTATTTCAGGCATTAAATATTCATTGAACAAGCTTTCCAATATGCTGCAGCAGGTTTGTGCGCAATAGCGATTGAACTTCAGAGGAAGACCTTGCAACTTAAAGATCACAAGTTTCTCGAGCAGATGTTAATGCAATGTCCTTTTAAAACAAAAAGGCTTTCAGTCTACTTAACTTAACAAATTAAATGTTCATAATGGGAATTGTAGGCCCCAAGGTAACTTCCCTAATCATATGTGTGGGTGGAAATAACATGTTGTTAGAATAAGTCACTACCCTGGAAACTGTTACCACATATAGCTGTCCCGGCTTTATCCCACAACAACCTTGGTCATTCAGTATCAATTAACTTCTATTTTAAAATAATCAGAACCCTGGCCAAATCAAGGAGACTAGGGTACCATTCAGAATAGACGCTAAAATAGCTATGGAAGCATTGCATGTCCCATGAAGAGTCATCTCTTTACAAACTAATGAATGACCGAATTAAGTTTCACATTTGATTCCACTAATGAAGACTTTAGTTTCCCCACTCAAACATCTATAATCAAAGGGTAAAAACTGGGTTTTGTTAACAAAACTCTCCCCCAGAGCTTCATATCTGTCTACTTAAAAGTGTGTCAAACAAGATGTAAACTGAAATGTTGAGATTGATTATGAAATGAACCCATGGATCAACAATATAGCAGATGTTATCTCTGCTACTGTGAAAGGCAATTTTTCAAAACGCTCTACTTTTAGCATTGTATAAGTTGCGTCTTACTTTGCCATTAGTCTTTGCGTGTGTGTTAAATTATAAGGCAAAAACAACATTGTTACGTTCAGGCGGCCAATCTAATTGCAGAAAGAACAATTGATGAATGGAATGCTGAACAGTGTCAAACACTCACCCCCAGAGGTTAGATCTGGGCCTAAAATCCATCCTTTTTTTGCTCACCAGACCATTCCAGTTTAAACCGAGCCATATGCAAATCAGTCTTGACCCTGCTCTCCCATGGGAACACTCCAGCCCGAACAGCTAGGCCACTTCTTCCTGTACTGGAAACAAGCATCCTAGAATCGGATTTGTGTTATCATCCCTCATCCGCCAAAAGAGCTTGAATCTAGTGGCATAGTGAGCATGGGACCCAAGTCAAGTCAAACCCGTCCCACTCTTGGAGATAAATGCAAAAAGAACAATTGATGGGCAGAATGCTGAACAATGTCAAACATTTACCCCCAGTCAGAGATCTGGACCTAAATCCATTGCGTTTTTGTTCAGCACGCTGTTCCAGTTTGGACCCAGCCATATGCAAATCCGTCTTGACCCTGCTCCCCATGGGAACAGTGCAGCCCTAACTGCCAGCCACGTCCTCCCTGAACCGGAAACAAGCATCCCAGAACCTATGCCTCATCAGGCAGTATAGCTTGAATCCAGTGGCATGACAAGCACCGAAGAAGGAAGAGGAATAGGTTCCATGGTTTTAGAGTGTTGGAATTCTCTATGCTTCGTATTCTTAAAGGAGCTGCTGTGTTTTGGCAGCATTAAAGGAGAATGCAATAATGTTAGCTTCCTGTCTTGCCATAAAATTACATTAATAGTTACTGGACTAATTGCAGACACAGCTGTCTGCACAGCTTGAACAGCCTTTTCTATGTTAGCTGTTATTGTACGTATAACAAAAACTGTGTTAAATATCTACATAGCCTAGCTAGATCTATGTAAAGAGTACGGAGGTCTGCATCATCTAATGGTGCTAAGTTTGGGTATGGTGTTTAGCTGGCTAGGACTGGCCAGGTCGCTCCATCATTGCTGACAGGACCCAGTCTTACATTGTTTAGTGGATGTGGAGGGCACCTTGAAACCAATTCTGATGTTCCTGATATGTTAATGGTTTTTCTAAATAGCAATAAACTCAATATTGACCCGGTACTACAGCTGGAGTGTATGTGTGAAATCCCTGTGAAGTGGCATCGACCCAAGGAATGTAAACCCATGAATAAAATACTTTTGCCTTTATGTTTTGTGGGCCTTTACCACAAAGGTAACATCTCCTCCACCAACAGAAGAGAGTTAACAAATATTTAATTAATGGAATTCAAAGAAAGGAAAATACTATAGTGGGGTAACCCTTTTAAAAACTTTCAAGCTTGAAAAATCTCTATATAAGCTGAGGAGGCTTAATCCCCAACAACACGGACATCTCCGTATAAGATGAAAAGGAGACCTTGGGCCCACACAAGAACTGCTCAGGAGACCCATTAAATAAGTACCTAACCTAGAACGTTAGTGGCGCCATGCTATACGGTTCCTACGGATTAAGTACGACTGTGTATCTAGACAACATGAACTGCAGAATATAAGGACTCAGTTCATACATATCCTCAGGCTATGTTGGCCCAGTTCCTAGCTAGCTTACAGTGCCCCTTCTAAACCCCTAACCTTACCAGAGTACCAGATGGTATCAACAACCTCGAACATGGCCACTCTTTATTCCCCAAGGAAATAGTGGAAACAGATCTACCCTTTCCTTGTTACTTTTGCATGCCCAATGTAAAACACAATAAAGATATGACTGGCTTTTCAGACATTTATTGAAACAATCGTATTCTTGTATTGAAAGCGTGAGCTGCAGTTATTAGGCTGATTGCATTTCAAGATTGGTGAAAAAGATAAACAATCCAACCATGATAACGTTACTATGTGGTTATACTCCTATCTAATACTACCTATACTATTGAGAGCATAGTGGGAGTAGCCTCTGCCAGATCCATTGGGATAGCTTAACTCCCAGGACCCAAGTGTGATGTGCCAGGAAGCTGGTCTGTGTAGAACAGGCTATTGTCCCTTGCAGGATGGAGGTCCGAGTCAGCAGGGCTGCATCTCAGTCACAGCGCACTGCTTTCCAGGACAATCCCAGCAGAAGTGCCCCTCTGACGAATATAGCAGTGAGGCTGTTTATTTAATAAAAGTACAGTTCCAATCGCACTTTGGTCAAAGATGCAGAGCTGATGCAATGGTTTGTCTGGAGCCTCAGAGCTGTCTCCAACCGGGCAACCAAATACCAAGGGAATTGCGTTTTATGTGCCTAGCTTTGGACAGAGGGTATAAATAACATAAAAATACTAAGAAATAAACTGCATGTATAATAGCTTCTCAGTACATTATCATGTAAGTGTAAAACATGTCAAAGTTAACATTAGAAAAAGATATGAAGCTAAAACGTGAATCTAAAAGGGAGACGCGGGCAGGCCCTGATGTACCTCACACAACTAACTTTTAAAAAAAAATATATTTAACAATTATTGCTAAAAAAAACTGGATTTTTTCCTTAAAGTTATTCTGCATTAACCCTTAATGAGAGCGTGCTTTTTACTTAGCTCCTTTCAGCACCTCCCTCCCACTCTTAAAACAAATATGGTGTAGAGCAAACCTCTTTCCACTACAAATCAGATGTACAAACATGGAAGTGGGATCCTCCTCATTTCTGCATAAAAGGAAGGTTATGCTTTTGCTTAAAATGTGTTGTACGCCACAGGGCCTCCCCACAAAATGTGCAACATGGGTTCACCTGCCGCTAGTCTTTATATGGCTCAACAACACTCACATTGTTTGTTGTTCTTAAACATGTTGACGCTTTCATAAAATGTTGTACTGCTGCTTGAATTGCCTACTGGTCGCTTGCCTTCCCCGGCTAGATATAGTTTTTTTCGTAGCTTCATAATGAATTAGAACATAAGATGTCTTCATGACGCGGCATTTGATCTGACCCTGATGTGTGCCCTGGCAAAACACTGATTCCTTGAATTCCAATAAGCCTGATCAACAATTAAGGTAAATCGTGGCAGTGAGAGCAGGTTAACATAGCTTTATCATATAGAGACATCTAGCCACAAATTCCTTACCTTAGAATTTCCCAGGCATCAGGCTGGATCCAAGAGATTTTCCTCGACCGTTACCCTTGCACGCTGGTAGGTGGCGTTGGTTGGCTCCACGTGACCTCACTGGCACCATCTGAATCACATATAAAGGTGCCACCTGAGCGCACTGACGTCAGTTCTTTTCTTTCCGAGCCAGCTAGCGCAGATCCGTGCAGAGAGGTACCCTCTGTCACTTTATGACATGCTTTTTTCAACGTTTTGTCGACTGTTTTTGGTGTGTAGGTTTTTCCACAATGTCGAAGACTACTTCTGGATTCAAACCGTGCGGCACCTGCCATCGCACCATGTCAGTGACGAATCCACACTTGTCTCTGGTGCCTGGATCACAACCACGACTCAAAGCCTTAGTCCAACTGCCGGACCAGGACTCTGAAGGTTTTGAGGGGGCGGTCCCTAAAGCTGCTTACCGCCTGGCGCTCTGCTCCATGCCGTTTGCCCCGGCGGTCTCTTTCCTAGCCCCAGTAGAGAGGAAGGTCTGTGCACCGCTCCAGGAGTCCTAAGTCCTTGTCCTCCTTCTCGAAGTCATCAGGTCGGTCAGCTGAGAGGCATAACAAACAGAAGCAGTCGAAGCGTGCTTCAGCTTCTCCATGTCTGTCGGCGAACGTGACAGAGGAGTCTCGATGCTTTAGGCCTAGTTCTTCAGAATCTGCGCCTGGGCCGGCTCCACGTTTCCTGCCTTTCCGGAGGTGAACCCCACCCAACTTAAAGAATTCTGTGACGCCATGTGCCTCCATTTGAGCGACCGGACCTCGGGCGCACCTTTGGGCCCTGGAGGCTCAGGGGCAGATGCCCCACCAATGGATCCGGTGGTGGATCAGAACTGACACAGGTCGTGTCACACCAACCTTCCCCAGCGCTGGCTCCCGTGCCGAGACACCCGATACCGCCAGCAGCGCCAGCCCCATTCTTATCTCGAATGACCTGGAGCGGGATTGGCTCCTACCAATGAGGAAAATTGAATTTTGCCTTGTCATGTGTCCCTACGTGTTCCCCATTACATGCTATATGTGCATGATCGATATGCATATATTCCCCCTTGACCGAATAAAGACGCAATTATAGTTGTGTCCAACGTTAGTATGCCAGTTTCCAGTCCTCGTGAAAGCAACGAGTATTAGGCCTATGTTGCCAACGTCTTACATTGTGCACGTTAATTCATCGAGTTGTCCCCGTTTCTAGGCCTCCAAGGGCCCGGACACCAGATTCAAGCTCCAGTCTCCTGAAATCACTCCGAGGAGCGATACAGCCCCTCCCGCATCCCTGACCCTTCGCTTACTTTCTGCCAAGCAGCGCGGTGCCCGGCCTGGCCTGCCTGCCTGTCTGCCAAGAATATGTTATGCCTCCAGTTATCAGTCCAGCTCCCCGGCTTCACATTCCTAAGCTAACGAACCGCATAAACATCTTCAGCTATAGTCTAGTCTTCCTGTCTCCATGCAAGAGAATTACTGAATTAATATTCATAGAAGATTCATAGTACACGCAATACATGTAGAATATATGCATGCACCAGCCTTAGTGTCAAGTAGCCTTTGCCCTGATAACTTTTAGATTCTATCAACATGTACTCCAAACACAAGATATCAGATATGCTATAGGTACATGTTGTCCTGACATCCCAGACTTTAGTCTCCTCTTTTAGCGCAGAAGTCAGAGCCCCCAGCTCTCCCTAGTTACACGTCATGGCCCGTTTGCGTGCACCAGTAGGTTAAAGGTTCCAGCTGCCCAGGTAGCCCCCTCCATGTATCCACCCATTTATGACACTTCCGTGACGTTTTCATCACATGTCTACGTGCACGCCCTGTGCACGCCTTCTTTTTACGCCCATATGTTCTTATCTTACGTTTGTCACTTGTTACGCCTACTGTATGCAATGTAATTGTACTGTTTTCCTATATATACTATGTACTGTTAATGAGACGTTGCAGCTGCCATTCCATTTCATTGCATGCCACTTCATGGTCTTTAGGCTCGAGCCATCCGATTAAAGCCATTCTGACTCAGATATCACGGATCCTGCCTCTTATTTATTGAGCTATCTGTTTTCAGTTAATGCATAGAAAAATAGTACCGGTAATTAATTATTTATTTACCACACCAATGCCGATTTCAGTGCCAATAGCACCCATGGGTCCTAGGTCGGTTTCTTAGCCTTATTTTGAAGGGCTAGGAATGGAGGAAGATTGGGAAGTGTCGCTAGACCCTTTACAAGACCAGCCTTACCACGAAATGGACTGGTATGAGGAATTGAGTGAGGCCAGTGGACTGGATACCTCTCCAGATTCTGCCCTGCTTTCTCCCCTTTCCGTGGCTAAGGAGGAGGGAGCTTCATATGCTTTGGTGGTGAGAAGGGCAGCTGAGGTCCTGGACCTTCAGCTTCCTTCAGTGAAAGTCAAGACTAACCTCTTAACAGAGGTCCTGCAGCCAGGGTGTCTCCTCCTCGGATCCCCTCCCGCCTTTCAACAAGGCCTTGACTGGTGTCCTTCTGGGAACCTGGTCCAAGCCCAGCACAGAGGCGCTTGTGAATAGGAATATTGCCCGCTGCCATTGCCCTGCTCCAGAAAACCCAAAATGTCTCACCAACCACCCTACCTCGAGAGCTTGGTGGTTAAGCCTCTACCTCACAAGGTGCGTTCCCTTCTGTACTCCTGGACAGGGAATCCAAGAGGCTGGATAGGTGGGCAAGAAAAGGTTTTCTTCCGCCAGCCTTGCGGTTGGTGAACACTGCAAACCTTTTGGGCATCTATGCTGACACTCTGTGGCAAAGATTTGTGTAAGTACTACCTCAGTTCCTGGAGGAGGCCCAGGCCATTCTCTCCGAAACAGTATCAGACATGAGAGATGCGGCAAACTGGACAGAGCGATATCGACGGTGGCTGTTAGACGCCACACCTGGCTGAGAACTTCTGGCTTTTCTGGGGATGTCCAGGCTTCCCTTATGGACATGCCCTTTGATGGCACCTGTCTCTTTGAAGACCAGGTAGAGATGGCCCTGGAGTGCTTTAGGGATTCACGGGCTATGGCCAAGTCCTTTGGCCTCTCAGTGACCACTCGTCCCCAGTCTGCTTTTCGCCCCTTTCGTGGCCATGGAAGTCCTGCAGCCTCCAAGCATTCCCGGTCTGCCCTCCAAGATCATGGGCGGCTGGTTGGTGGCAGGAGCAGCCATCACATCCACCTCTGGCAAAACATCACATCGGCTAGATGGGTTCTTCATATAGTATGAAAGGGCTACTCAATCACCTTCGGGACCACCCCACCCTATATACCTCCAACTTACAACCGGCTGACTGAGGATTACCTGAACTTACTTCAGGAGGAAGTCAGGACTCTCCTGGCCAAGGGAGCCATAGAGAGGGTTCCAGTGCCAGAAGTAGGCTGTGGTTGCTTTTCCTGCTACTTTCTGATCCCAAAAAAGGACAGAGGCCTTTGTCCTATTCTAGATCTGTGAGCCCTCAACTACTTCCTCAAAAGGAAATGTTCAAAATGCCCACTCTGGCTCAGTTTCTGTCTGCCCTAGACCCCAGAGACTGGATGGCAGCGTTGGACTTGCAGGACGCTTATTTTCACATTCCCGTCCTGCCTGCCCGTCGACGTTACCTGCGGTTCGTGGTAGGTCACAAGCACTTTCCGTCCACAGAGGTCCCCTTTGTCCTTACCAGCACCCCTCGGGTACTCATCAAGGTGATTGTCGCAGCTCATCTGCGCACATCAGGGGTGCCAGTCTTCCCCTACCTTGACGACTGGCTGTTGAAGGCAAGCTTACCCCTGACTTTCCTCTCCCACCTCCAGAATACGGCGAACCTCCTGCTTTCGCTGGGGTTTTTTATCAACGTGCCGCAGTCACATCTGGTTCACTCACACGCTCCCTTTCATTAGAGTTGTTCTGGACACAGTGCAGTTTCAGTTCTATCGTCATGAGCCGCGAGTCCAGGATAATCAGGGTATGATACTGATGTTTCAGCCTCTATCCTGGATTTCGGTGAGCCTCACTCCAAGGCTACTGGGCCTCATGGCCTCCTTTATCCTGCAAGTTACACATGCCAGATGGCATATGCAGGCCCTGCAGTGGGACCTGAAGTTCCAGTGGGCGCAGCATTAGGGGAATCTCTCCGACATGGTCCAGATCTCAAAGAGCACTGCACAAGACTAGCAGTGGTGACTGACCAGCCGCTATTGGGTCAGAGGCACACCCCTCCCCCCATTCAGATGACACAGTAGTGACCAATGCATCATTCCGGGAATGGGGTGGTCATCTGGGATAGGTGGCGATCAGAGCACTCTGGTCTCGAGTGGAATCCGGACACCACATCAACCTGCTGGAGCTCCAAGCGATTCACTTTACATTGAAAGCTTTTCTTCCTTCCATCAAAGGAAAGCTGGTTCAGGTGTTCACCGACAATACCAACGCCATGTGGTACTGGAAAAACAGGGCGTGGTGGGGTTGTGGTCTCTTTTGCAAGAGGCCCTGCGTCTCTGACCATGGCTGGAACAGCAGCGCATATCCCTGGTGGTTCAACACCTGGCAGGTTCCCTGAATGCCAGTGGCAAAAAATTGTAAACTTTGTACAGAAAGGTCTATTGGTCCTCTTTCTGCTTCCCTCTCCCAAGTCCTTCTCTTTCTATCGACCCTTGCCCAGCAGGGCTCTGCTCTGGGCACTCTTAAAGGGTGTCTGTCAGTCCTGTCTGCCTTCTGGAGGCTGCCAGGCCAACTCTCTTTATTGAAATCCCCTATTGTAAATAGATTTCTTAAAGGGCTTGTATATAAGTTCCCTACTGCCCTATTCATCATTAGTCAGTGGCCTTAATATGGTTCTCACCTTTCTCATGTGTCCTCCAAACCTCTGCACAACTTCCCCCTCTGCCTGCTTACAGTCAAACCTGCCTTTTTGGTGGCAATCACTTCTGCCAGGAGTGTGAGCAAATTGCAGGCTTTATCAACCAGGCCTCCATACCTTATCTTCACTGATTAGTTAGTTTTTCGTGCTAAGGCCTCTTTCTTACCAAAGTAGTAACTCCATTCCCGTGGGGCAATCTGTCACCTTGCCCACTTTCTAAGCTCCTCCACTCCCCTCTAAAGAGGAGGAGCGACTCCACCGTCTGCACCCAAAAAGAGCGTTTTTGTTCTACTGCGACCACACTAAAAGATTCCGGGTGGACGACCAACTCTTAGTGGGGTTTGTTGGATCAAAGCAAGGTTGTGTGGTACAGAAGAGGACAATCTTGAGATGTCTGCAGCACGCAAATGGACAGTGTGTGGTACCTGCCGATCCGACGACTAGACTCCTTGCACGCCCCATACAGAATCCACACTGGAATTACGAATCCAAAATAGTAGACAGCAGTAAGAGTCTGCCTGGGTTTAAATGGAGTTCATTCTACGTACGAGATGTCGCGATAGCTGCCTTATAACTTCCTAATTTCTAGTAACCACAGCAGCCATCGTGGAATAAACCTACAATTTAGTTTGCATTTCCACCACTATTGGCCTCTTTGCAAGTGGCTTCTTGCACATATAGATAGTTTCTGAAATACCTGCTTGTACGCAGTATGAGCACAACTCCCACAGACCCCGACATTCTCAAAATGGTGGCCTTGGTGCTTATCTTTTTTTAGGGTAGTGAGTGCCTGGAGTCCTTCATTTCTGGGCAAGTTGTCACAGCCTTGGTTTGAACCTGGGAAAATTGGGGGCCATAGTTTGTCTCTTTATGGGATGTTGCCACTTCCTGTTCCATCTACCTCAGAAAAGGGATTGTGAGAAGATTACAAGGCATTCTTAATCAGTGTCTTGTGGATCAAACCAAATATGTCACTGTTTACAGAAACACATTGGGGCTTAATGCATTCTTTTTGGTGTCCAAGGATGTTCTATCAGTGCTGTAATCCAGGATGGTGGTGGTAATCTACCCAGAGTCACAGCTTTATTCTTTATGAGGAAGCAGTAGAGTAGTTACTCTTTATAGCTCTGATGGTTTACTGGTAATAAGGTATGTTCCTAATAGTATCCCACTTTACCAAAATAGGCAGCACTAGAGCAAATAGCCTCCCACGTCCACAAGTGGAAGATTTTTCAGTAAATGTTCAAGTTCATCTTCTTCCCATGGGGTCAAACTCTCTTTTACTGCTTTGCTTCCCACATCATCTCTCAAGTGTGATCAGTTCAATTCCTGCAGGGTCAGATTGTCTGCTTTCCTAGGAGACTATCTGCATTTGGGCAGTAGGTGGGTGTTTCTGTAGCCACATTAATTTCCAAATTCACCTTACCCCTCGAAATCCAAGTATTCCCCTGTAGATCAGACAGAGCTCACTGCACTTTGTGATCCTAATGACTTTGACCTGGTTGCTCCTCAAACTTTCTCACACCTTAAGACTATCACCACATTTTTCTAGACCTCCGTTCAGTAGAGCAAGCTAGAAAATGTTACACCTACTCACTGTGGACCATGGCCAGCGAGATCTTGCCAAACGGCCATCCAGGAGGACCTCAGGACGGCATGTGCTGAAACCATTCAGGATTCTTGCTGTCCTTGAAACTGCAGAGCGTTTGGGTTACGCCATGGGCTCAAGAATAGTACTCTGACTGTTGGATGGTGCAACATGATTTTTAAGGCATGTCTAGGAATCTGTGATGGACATGTTCTTCGATGGCCCTAGACTATTCTTGAAGAAGACCAAGTCTGTGCCAGAGCGCTTTCAAGGACAGCTGTCAACCCTGCTCCCTAGGGTTGCTTTCTCAGGTCTGTCATTTTCACCAAAAGTACTGGAAATTCAGGGGCCACTCATGAGGTGTAGAGTATAGACTGTAACAGCCCTCTGAGCCGCTGATGCTACCAGCCCAAAACTTTTTCAGCCCCGAGGTTACAGCAGTGGCCAAGACCATGCACATCAGAAGGGACAGTAGTTTTCTTTCTCCTTGTTCTCTCCTGTAAAGGCCTTCAGACTAATTTGATTTGCCCTTTCAGAGTCACAACCAGCTAGTCGGGGCAGGATTTGATTTAACCTCCATGGCTGGAAATGAATCACGTCCGATTGGGTGCTTTAAATCGATCAGACTGGTTAGGCTCTGACATTTATCTTTTCCCCACCTTGCATTCTCTTTCAAGAGACATTCTATCGGACCATGCCACACTTTTGATAAAGGTGGTGAGTTTTCCTCTGTTCTAGAACGAGTTGAGCAGACTTCGGCTAGTGGGCCACATATGTAATCTCAATCCCAAGTTAGCCCAAAACATCTTCGACTAGTTGATGTGCCGTGTCTGGATCTTTTCACCATGACCGTGAACATGTAGTGTTGAGACTGTGCTTTCCAGTTTCAACCAGGAACGTCGCTTGGAGATTTATTTAGTCTATGATGGACAAAAGTCTCTTCTACTTGTTCCACCATTACCTCCCCTGATTCAAGCCCGAAAGTAAGACTGAGCACACTCAGCTTACGTGATTGAGAGCCTGTATTGGTCAGGTGAGTATAGTATCCTAATCCTATGAGACTGAGCTTTTTCCTAAAACCTGGTGCCTTTTTTGTAGACCCTTCTGTCTCTGCAACAGTTAGGTCTCCACATCCTACACTTTCATCTGTGTACAATGAGCACCGACAGCGGATTGATTCGCCAGCCTTGGTAGTACATATTATCCTTGCAGTAAGAGATCAGCCGGGGAAATTCAGTTAATCCTGATGTTGGGGAAGTTTCTGGTCTGGGTTGGGACTGTTGTTTTCAGCGTCTTCAGGTCAGACTTTGATATTCTCTTTGTTTTATATTGGGCTTGCAGTGGGCCCTTTCTGCCTTTTTTAGTTAGCCAGACCGGCACTCCCTCTTCGGATAACCTGTTCTAATGCAATTCCTGAAATGTCTAACACGTGTTCCCCTCAAACCTTTTGTCTTGCCACTGTGGTTGTAACTTGGTTTTTTGTTTTGCATGAATTTGCACTCTCTTCAAGCCCATGCACAATTGTGCTTTGTGGCTCTCAACCTTCAAGATGGCCTTTCACAATCCTTTCTGCTCGCTGCATGAGCGAACTGCTGGTGCTGTTCCTGCAACTTCATACACTTCCTTCTTCCCTGATAAGTTGATGTTGAGTACCCGGGTCCCCCGTTTTGCTCAAAGTGCTACCACTCATTTACTTGGGGCAGTCCATCACCCTACCAGCGTTTTTCTCTCCACCACTTCATCCCTCAGAAGAGGAGGAGAGACTTCATTGACAGAACCTCAAAGGAGCCTTAAGTTTCTATGACAAAGGAGTATGATGTCCAAGAAGATTAAGACTGTAAAGAAAAGGACTCTGCAGAGCTGTATAGTTCAATGTATAAAGATCTGTTATGTGTTGGGCAAGAAGCACCCTATAGAACTCTGACCACATTGACTGCTTTAGCTGGTCTTTTATATTTGTCAGGCTGTGACATTTGCATCAATGCAGCATTACTGCCTGGATGACCAGGTCCACAGAGAGGGAGCTTTTTTTGCTCAGTCCTTTAGGACCGTTTGGGTTACGTCCACTTCTGAGACCCCCCCTACCCACCACCCACACCTTATGGGAGTTACTGCATTGGTATCTTTCTTTTTTTTTCTCCTCATATCAGCAATGTCTGCAAATCCAGGCCATTCAGCGGAACCTATTCCAACCTAAAATCTTAGACCTGTTGCATACTATCTCCGGCCCTGCCGTACCAGTCCTACACGTTTCCTGGTTTCTGGCTTTGCACAGGTGTAATCATCGGACCCCTTAAGTCATTTGGAAGTCGACCCATATCCGTCGACTGTTAGTGCCCCCCCCCCCCCCCACCCCCACCCCACAAGTTCTGGAGGCAGTGTCCATTTTACAAATGCTTCTAACCGCCTGAACCCAGTCAATCTCCTTAGGCAGTAAAGAATCTGTCCAGTGCCTGCAGATCTCTCTTCTGGCTAGGAGCATCATATAAAATAGCAGGGCCCTCCTAGATTTGGTTAAAGACTGACTGGGGAGGGGGGGCTTCCACCCCCATCAGCACTAATGTTAAACTTAGCATTATATTGACCCAACAAATGTTCTTAACCACGTTCTCCACCTCTTGCCAATACACTTGTAATTCTGGACATTTGAAAAACATATGCTGATCATCAGCTCTTAAAAAACCGCACCTACGGCATTTTTGAACCAGCTCTTGTACAAATTTCGCTATCCTCTGAGGCGTCCAATATAGCCGGTTGATAGTATAAAAAAGATTGTTTCAAATTGTCTGGCTTAAACATGGAGTACAGAAGTTTTAAGGAGGACTGCTACAGTGTTTGTAAATTCGTCCCCTGAATAACACCTTCCCATACCTAGTATGGTGCCTTCAGTTTCCTATCCTCAGCGTCATGTAATTTCCAGTACGAAAGAGCCACTTCCTTTTCTCTAGGGAGCCCATCCTGCAGTTTTCACTCAAATTCCCCCCCCCCCCCCCCTTCCCTATTTCCCTAACTTTAGCTGTGACCCAAGATGATAGCTGTAGGTACTTAAGTCTGGAAAGAGTTGCCAGTCTTTGCAGCGAACACTTCCCAGGGCAGCATACCCTGTACTGTTGACAATTCTACCAACACATCTATCCCAGCTCCCCTTAATGGAAGACTGAGCCCATCCTTAAGACAATCTGAGGTACCTGGTGAGTCCCAGATTGGGGAGAAATCTGAGAAGTAACCCATACCCAGAATCCTTCTAACTCTAAGCCAGAGAGCCAATGCTGCCTTTAATATCTTCAACCGAACCTTTTTGAAAAACTTCCTTGTACCAAACTTATATAAGAAACTATTAGTATTCCAGTCCCTGGCCATTTCTTCAAACATACCTCCCCATATTGTGGGCCCTGGTTTACCAAGGAGGACCCTGCAATTTTCTAAACTGAAAGGCTATGCAATATAATTTAAGATCTGGAAAAGCCAGTCCCCCTTTTTTCAAGCCGACACCTTAATTTTTTTCAGTCCATCCGAGCCCCTCACGATGCCCAAATAAAACTGACTATTTTCCCCTGGATCTTATCGAATGCAATTGAAAAGGTATGTCAATTTGGGAATGACCATCATTTTGATTAGATTTACTCTAGCATATGTGGTCAGGAGCAAGTTCTTCTATCTAGCAAGTAGAACATCAACTTTGTTCGCTACCCTCTCCAAATTATTCTGAGTTATTGACTCGATTTACTTTATATTAGTAATTCCAAGGTACCTGATCTCATCCTGTGCTTCCCCACTCTAATCCGTTATATTCCAGCACAATACCCCCATGACTTCTGATCATTTACTAAATATCCAGACAATGCTCTAAATACTCCTACCAAAGCTTCTGCCCTATGTATGGTTTGACCTGGGTCTAAGGTAAATATTATGAGATCATAAGCATGCCATGCAATTTTTTATTTTTGTAGCCGCCCGAACTAAATGGAACGACCTTCCCATCCCGCCGCTAAAGCTGAGCAAGTGGCTCAATATAAATATCGAACTCCTAATAACCAGAAAATTCCTCGCAAGAGAGCCGTTGAGGATGATCCTAACTGTAGAAATCTCATATAGCCCTTATAATGTTCCAGTAAAAAGAGAACTAAATTCAACGCGCTATATAAAAACTTTATAAATAAATATCCACCAGGACTTCCCACAAAAAAAAACAGCAGACACAATCAAAAGCCTTTGCTGCGTCTAATGTGACAACTGCCAAGGGGATCGGCCGGGCTGTGGCATGATCTATACTGCCTATTAACTGCTGGGTAAGCTCATGTATATGTCTCCCAGGGACAAATCCCTTCTGGTCTGTATGTATAAGCTGGGGTGCCAATTCAGCCAATGTCCCTGCCAAAATACCTTATAATCTGCTTTTAGCAGGAATATTGGACGATATGAACCTGCCTTCCTCTTATCTTTAGCTGGCTTTAAGATCAGGACTATTGTAGTCTCCTTCCATGACCCAGGTACGTGTGTCTCCCCCTTATACACCAAATTAAACAAAGTCTCCCAGACTGAAACTATTTCCTCCATTAGGAGTTTATATACCTCCACAGGAATGGCATCATACCCAGCAGTCTTCCCGCCCTTGATATTTGACACGCCCTTCTGATCTCCTCCAGGCTAATCGGGGCTTCCATGCACACCTTTCGTTCTCTCGTGAGCTCAGGTAGGCCGACGTCATACAACCATTCTCTAAGGCTTCGAGGTTCTGGGAATGTATCTTCCTTATATAATGGAGAAAATAGGGTGACCATATGGCTCTGGATGTCTTCCAACGGGCTCTGTATGGGCTGGGCCCACTCTACCTTCAGAAGCGATTTGCCTTCTACACGCCCTCCAGACAATTGCGGTCGTCGGACCAATTCCTTATACAGACTCCCCGGTTCAAACGCCACCGGCTGGGCGGCTGTTCCTTCACTCGCAAAGCAGGCTTAGCCTGGAATGAGCTCCCTCTTGCCCTCAGGATGGTCTCAGACCCTGCAGTTTTTAAGAAGAAACTGAAAACGCTGCTGTTCTGATGCCTTTTTCCCCTCCTGACGCTCTGATTCTTCAGCTGGTTCTGTGGTAGGTTTTTTTGGTAGCAGCGCCGGGATACTTTGAGTAGCTGTGCGCTCTATAAAACTAGTATAACATAACAATTTATCTATAGCCTCACCCTGGGAGCCCACTACTAATGCCTTACTCACATTCCTGGATCTCACCATATTCAAATTGTCTCAGATTTCCAGCCTGACACTTTTCCTTACAATTTGAGTCCAGCATGACCCTATAATTTAGCTGTACCTCTTCAAGTTGTTCCATAGTATTTCCGTGTCTTCCCCCCCCCCCCCGCTCAACATCTGCAGAGAGGCCTCAAGGGCTCCAACAGTTTTTTCCATACCAGCCAGCTCTCTCCTATCTTCCCTGCTCTTTGAACACCCCAAACTTTTCAGTAACCCCCCCCCCCCCCCCCCCCCCCCCCCCCCCCACACAAATATATGCTTTAAAAGCGTCCCATACTATTCCTGGGAAGGCCGATCCTATATTATCCAAGAAGTACTCCGATCTCGGATGTGGCCTATTTTAATGCAAACACCACCTCACTATCTAAAAGAAGAGCACCTTCTAATGTCCACCTTATATCAGACTTGATTCCGGAGACTTGTAGTACCATATTGACATCAGAGTGGTCTGGTATATGTGATGGGTGGTGTTTAATCTCTTTTATGTTACCTGCTAATCGCCTTTCCACAAAAAGATAGTCCAATCTAGAATACTGACTGTATTATTTGCTGTGGAAGGTTTACCCTCTCACCTGCCCTTTTAAATACCTCCACACACCCACCAGACATAAGTCCTGCAGCATATTCCTGAGAGCCTTTCTAATCCTGTGAGCCTTGGCACCTACTCGTCTAGTTGATCGGTCAAGCTCAGGGTCCAACAGGATATTAAAATCTTCACCTATGATCACCGGAGCTGAAACCTCCACCAAGTTAAATTCCAAATTAACAATATGCTGCGGATCATCCACATTTGGGCCATAGAACCCAACACAAATTAACTCAAACTCTACACATTTCAATGCTGCCAAGACTCACCTACCAATGCCAAGTGTTTTAGAATACTTAACCTCCACCCCAGACCTTTCCTTAGCAAAATTGCAACCCCCTAACAACAGTTCTCTTGATCTGATACTACATAACTTTCAATCCATCTGTGCTTAGAGAAAAGCTATTTACACTCCCTTGCTACCAGATGCATCCCCTGGAGAATAATAATGTGCACATGACTCTCTTCCAGATATCTCAACACCACCCTTTGCCTGGCGCGAGCCTAAGACCGTTCACAGTCCAGGTTAGGAAGTATGTCTTTGCCTGTGTTATCCATCCTCCCCCTGTACTATTTCCCACCTCCAACACTTGTGATGTTGACATAGCTAATTTGGTGATACTGAGGACTTCTTTTTTTGTTTTTTACCCAACTGCTCCCCACCCATGTCCCACCACCCCAAACCCTACCTCCACCCGTGCCCTTCCCTGGGGAACCCTCCCTATCCTTGTAGGCATAAATATGCCTCTTGAGCTGCCTACTGGGGATTACTAAATGGAGCTCTAATCAACACATTTTTTGCAGCGCTTTAGCACATCTAGAGTTTGACTTCCGGCAAGACTATTTCAGGATCATCCTCTATTGTTTTTTTTCGTTTTATAGAATCTATTAATGCATCCATATCTTCAACTATCCTGTAGTTATACATTTGATTGTTCCACATTATGCGAAGCATTGCGAGGAAGGATAGCCTCTTTGACTGAATATGAAAGAAAATTCACCAGGATCTTTCTTGGCTTAGTTCGTGTGCAGGAGAACATGGCAGCTGCGTGCTAAGGGCTCCCTGGGGAGGCTGATTTCGCCGTGAGGGGCAACCTAATTTCCCAGGTCCCAGCGGGTAGCTGTGCTTACCGAAAGCGACGCGGAGGCTTCAGTGAAAATAACTCCCTCACTTAAATCTTTTTTTCTAGAGTAACCAGAACTTCAGAGGGGAGAGAGCGCAGTTGGAGCAGCTCTAATGAAAGTTCTAGAGCGAGAACGCCTGCAGAGACCCCTATTCTCAATGAGTCCCAAACTACAGAAGTACCTCGCCAAACGGAGATTATCTGAAAGAAACAGGTTAGTGTTAGATTCCTTACCTTAGAATATCCCCAGGCGTCAGACTGGATCCGGAAAGTTTTGCAGAGCAGTACCCCTGCGCGTCGGTAGGTGTCGTCTGCGGCTCCGCATCTGTCGTCGGTGTCGTTGGCGCCGGGATGACGTCGTCGGAGTACTTAGACGCCGGCCTCCCTGGCTGACGTCAGTTCTTCTTTTTTCTGCATCTTCAGTCAAGGAGCCTAGAGGGTTTAAGAGATACCGGGTTGCCCTCCACTCATATATCACAACAAACATGGCATGGAACGTGTAGTGTATCAACCGCTATAGTTTCCTCCTCAGCGTGGTGTATACATCACCATATCTTTTAATATATCTTTACGCAAAATCCTTCTTGTTTCTTATGGTCTTTTGCAACACTCTCATGCCTATTGTTTAAAACTTCTATTTCCATTGACAATCCTCCAGAAACAACATAACGGGACTAGTTTTGAACTCTATTCAGTACACCGATCAGCTCTTTCAATAAGCACAACACACCAAATCTAGGTGAGAAAATGTGAAAGGGATAAAGTGACACCTCACGGGCGAACCACCAAGGGGGTAACTGGCAGGTACTCACCAGATAAGCCCACTGTTCTCATCATAGGTAGTCACCTTATCTCCAAAAAGAAAAGAACAAAAAAATGTTCTAATTTAGTGTCCAAACAAAACAAATAGGTGCAAATAGAGTGATAGATAAATGCACTCTAACGTGGTGACGATGTGTAATTTAAAATTGACAGGCACACCTTTTGCACGATACCTTTATTATTCACTAAGGGTGAACGGTCAAATATAAAATGTGTACAGGTTGCTATCCATACATACCCATTTCACATGCCATTCTTTTTTCTGCGCCAGCAAGCGCAGATCCGGAAAAAGCAGTACTTAGTCGACAGCTAGGCGGGAGCGGTCCCGTAAGCGCCTCGAGCTCTGGCAGTCGGCCCCACGCCATTCACGGTCCCGGTCCTGGAGGAGGTCGAGGGACCGATCGTGTGCCCATGTCATCACAGATCGGCGAGTCTCCTGTGGGGCTGCGTGCCCATTCCACTCTGGCCACGGCGGCTACTACTGCCCTGGGTCGAGGAGTCCCCTTGCAGGACATCTGTCCGGCAGCTACGTGGGCCTCGCTGCACACGTTCGCTAGACACTACTGCCTGGAGAGCCAAGTCCGGAGAGATGGCGTTTTCGGCCGTTCTGTTGTCCGGGACTTTCTGGTGTGATCATTGGTTCGCAGACCCTCCACCGGGGTTTGTATTGCTGGGGTATCTATTCTAAGGTAAGGAATCTAACACTAACCTGTTTCTTTCAGATGCACAAGTTACTTACCTTCGGTAACGATATATCTGTAAGAAACAATAGTTAGTGTTAGATTCCTTACCGCCCCACCCATCCTCCCTGTTCTGCGAACCGATATCTAGGGTTAAGGGTCTTCCCTTTGAGGGCCCTAGTTTCAGGGCACCAGTGTCTGTTTTTATCTTGGCTCTGCGTTTCTGGCGCGGAAAAGCTGTGTATAAGAACTGACGTCATTGCGCGAGGGCGGCGTCTAAGTACTCCGACGTCGTCCCGGCGCCAACGACGACGGACGCGGAGCCACAGACGACGCCTACCGACGCGCAGGGGTACTGCTATGCAAAACTTTCCGGATCCAGTCTGACGCCTGGGGATATTCTAAGGTAAAGAATCTAACACTAACTACTGTTTCTTACAGATATATAGTTACCGAAGGGAAGTAACTTGTGCAACGAGGATGAAACAAGTTCGGGAAGAGTCCAATTAATGCAGATCCTGTCCCCCTCAGGGACAGTTTTGAAGCATTGGCAACAAGTGAAGATCAGGTGGATCCACGTGTAAGGAGTAAAGAGAACAGAAAATCTGAAGAGCCCCCCCCACCCCCCCCAAGGAAGATGATGAAGACTCACTGGCAGGTGTCCTTTTGGAGCTAAAAGAAGAAATCAAGAGTTGTTTTGAAGTCTCAGAGGCCAGTCAGGTTGGCATTCAAGCCTCCTTCTCTGAGCTAGCGCAGAAACTTGACTATCTTGCCTCCTGTACCAAAGCGCTGGAAGAAGTTGGAACTATTAGGCAAGATGTTGTAAAAAATGCCACTGGGATCACCTCGGTGGTTAAACAAACCACCAATCTTTAAGGGAGGATGGCGAGAGATTGGAAAATCACTCTGGTAGATAATTTAAGATTTCTGAATATCCCGGAGATCGAGGAAGGAATGGATATAAAGGTCTTTTTTAATTGGCCTTCTGCAAGATACAGTTTTCAAGGACAGAAGGGATATAAACTTAGAATAGGAGATTCAGAGAGAGTTGGTATCTATTTGTGATGGTAAAAAAAATCTGCAGTTAAAAGTATCCAAAAGAAGAGCAGGTTACTTAACTTTGGTAACGCTCTTTCTGGTGGATGCTCTGTTTAACCACAGGTACCTCTTCCTCTATTGGGCTTTGCTCTGTCGCTTCCAGGGAGATGCAAAGTGGACAAGGAGCCATATGGTTCTACCTAATGGCTCGTAGGAGCTACTGCGCTAATCTCCAGGTTCAGTCTGAAGTCAGGGAATTTTCTTAAGGTGAGGAATATGCAGTTATTAAAGATAATGCACAGTGAAGGTAAATAACGTTTTTTTATCCTGCAACTTCTGGCAAAGAAGTATTGTCTCAGCAATAAATCTTTTATGTGTTCGTAGGAAAATGATATGCAGATTCTTTATGGCTGCCTTCTTTGCTTGATAAGCTGAGGAGGCCGTTTGCCCTGAGAGCAGGCCACAATATCTAGCCTAGGATGTTTTCCCCAAGTACCATATGACCAGTTCAGCCCTCTATCAGTATATACAATGTTCCTCAAAGGATTCTTCGATCTCTGCATCTGGATGTAAGGCTTCTGTGAGGAGTGCAAGCCGGTATTCCGCCCCTCTTTGGCTTGGAATGGAAACCTGAACTCTGATGGATGCGTTATCCGGTCAATGAGATAGAGGCAGTGAATTGTGCAGCCTATTCATTGAGCATATGGTGAAGTATACTCTAAACATGTTCAATAAATTGAGAACGTAAAGGGTTTTACAAGACTTCAATTACTATTACTACCTAGGGAGAAGAATCTACCTGAAAGCTTCTGTGTGTGCTTGTTTGCCCTCTAATTCATTTATTCTGTTTGAAAATTGAGGAATATTAAGTGTATAAAGTTATAGTACAGATTGCTGGTCATGCAGTGCTGATAAAGTTTGTTCTGAAATGCTAATTTAATAGCTTCTTGCCAACTTTATATATTTTGTGTATAAGTAGAATTGTCTTTTGTAGGCTCAGGATTCTTATCAGACACCCCAAAACCCTGCTCTGGTACCTCGCCCCAGTGAACTGTACTACAGCAAGATTGGTCCAGCATTGAAAGCAGTGGGACTAAATCTGGATGTCTCACGTCGTGATTGGCCTCTCAGTGTGATGAAGTCTGTACTTGAGGAACTCATGGAAACAACCCCACCAAATCTTCTTGCTAAAGAGCTATGGTGTTCCTGTGCTACCCCTGATGAGTGGTGGCGTGTTACACAGGTATGCGTTGTATGCTGCACAGTTTCTGTAATGCATTTTCAGTACCATAAAGACAGAACATTTGATGTACTCTATTCGGAAGGCCTGTTTGGTTTATAGGTATGTTAACAACCTTTTCAATACGGTTCCTCCTCCTGTCCAGAAAGCATGAATTGCCATAGTTAAATTCACTTCATATCCTTGCTCTACACTTGCGCTTAGCTTGAAATGCTTCAAGCAGTAGTTCTGACTAAATAAATCTTCATACTCAATTCAGGGTGCTTTTATTTAACTTTGTCTTTCCCATGTTTGTTATTACTTGTATTGAAGCCCATGGCGTTCAAGAAATGCAGCTACTGATGGTTAAATATTACTGTTCTACATGTTCCCTGAAAGACGCTGGAACCTAGGTGATTGATCTGAATGTGTATTTTCCGTCTGCTAGCCCTATCTCTAAAATATAATCACTGGTGATATTTTAGCAGTGAAAAAAACAAATGAGGGAGAGAGAGTATCAGGAGTGGATTCATACTCCCTAGTTAAGTCTGTATTAACAAGAAGAATCCACCGTTAGTTTGCAGAAATGTTCCCTACAGTGGTGGGGAGCACTTAGTGTTTCTTAAAATACCCCTCAGACACCAAAAGGACCCTTGGTGTCATGCTTCATCATTGGGGTCTTCGCATCCTTCTACGGGATGCGGCGTGCTAAGACCTACGACTACGCAGGAGCACTTATTACAATGACTATAAGAGATGCATGTGAGGGTTAGATGCGAGTGGGTGGTGGGGTGTTAGTGAGTTTAAAAAGGGCCTGGCTCGTGGGGTTGGTCTAAAAAAAAAAATTAATAGGCCCCCGGGCTGGTACTAGTAAAAATGTGAAGTGCGAGGTGACTATATAGTATTATGTACACCACCTCTTGTGTGCGTCGACATGTTTCGGAGATCAACTCCTTCTTCAGGACAGGGTGCACAAATCCCCACCTTACTCACGTTTCACTATGTAAAAAAGTTGGTGATATTTACAGAAAAATGAAAATGAAATGCAGGCTACAATGTACCTACGGCAAAAAATCCAAAGTAAAATGCTAGTTGCATTACCTGAGGAAAAAGAAAAAGACAAGAAAAGAGCATCAATAATGCCCTCTGCAACTTGTATCTCTCCTGGTGGACTCACCTAGGAAAGAAATATAGTGTGTGTTGTGCTCACTAGACAGTTGTTGTCATTCTATGAGTGAATGTGAACCCTGTAAAAAAAGGAAACCTAGACATGACAAACACACATTTAACAAAAAACACACACTCTATTTCTATGAACCTTGATCTAGTGTGGAATGATCAAGGATTGAATAGAAGGCATACTTGTCTTATCATTATTATAAACCTCATGAGCCTTCTCACGTTAGGGGTGTCGTGCCAGTCTGCAACCTAGAAAAAATGACCGTAATGAGCATGTTGGGCAACTTACATAGTGTCATCTGATCACTTTCAGTTGTATGCCATACTAACAAACTCAGTAGGAGTCGATATCCATGTGTCCCCTTCCGCGGCTCCGCTGGGAATGGTACTCGTGTTCAGGCTTGGGTGTTTTATACAAACGGAGCGAGGTTAATTGCTGCAAATTATCTCTAAAGGGGCTCTAGGGCCGGAAAGCGGTATATGCCCTAATATAGGTGTTCCGGTGATGTGAGGCGGCAGCCCAACTGGTTCCCGGAGTTGTTTGCCCTAAGCGCATGCGCCCGATAAAACCAGGTGGTCTTGGCATGCAAATGGAATGGTATTGGGCCTGTGCGCATGTGCGTAGTGAGATCTGACAGTCTCCTCAGCGGAGCATGTGCGTTTAAGAAAAACAAAGTGGAAACCGCGCATGCGTGAGGGACTGACATTATCCTGATGCATGCGCGGCGGCCGTGTACCTACCCTTGCAAAATTCGAAAGAGGGCTTAGTGATCCCTGTACAAAGGGCGCTTGGTTAATGATGTGAATAGTAGTGTAGGTCACACGTTGAAACTAGCGTCAGTGAAAGATTCGACTGGCACATTCGATGACATGCTAGTCAATCAAAAAAGCGGTGTTTGTAACACGGCTTGGTTTACATTAGGTTACATGAGTAAGGGGGACGGTCTGGTAACAAGGGGAAAATAGGGGGGGGGGAGATCTTATTAATGCAGCGTGAATAAAAAGCTAGGAGATTTACAGAGGGTCATTTTTATCTGGTTCTGTTAATCATAATTGAGTCAGTTGTTCCCACGGGATATCGTCATTTAGGCCAATGACATGGGTTCCCAAACGGAAAACCCAACGTTGTTCTTTTTGGAAGAGACCTTGTTCTGACGGTAGGTGTTCAATGACCGTCCACAGGAGGTCATTGACACAGTGTTGGGCGTTAAGGTAGTGAGTTGCCATCTTGGTTGTGCTCTTCTTGCACCTCACATTGCTCTTGTGCTCGTTCATACGTGTTTCAACTGCCCTGGTGGTCATTCCCACATATTCAAGGCCGCATGGGCAGGTGATCATATAGACCACATTCTTACTGTTGCAGTTGATCGTTTTTCTTTGTTCCCATGTGGTTCCGTTCCTGAATGTGAGTTTTTTGCTCTTCCTTGTGAGATGGCAGCTGCTACAATTCCCACATGGGAAGTGTCCCTGTATCCCATGTAGATTGCGGATTCGGCTGGGGGCGGGTGTGGACTAGTATGTCCTTCAAGTTCATTCCCCGTTTGTGTGCGAACATGGGTTTCTCAAAGTCTAGTGTGCCACATGTCAATATTCTCCAATGTTTATTGATTATCTTGGCGACCTTGTTGGAGTGTGTATTGTATGTTGTGACACATATCACTCTTTTTTACTCTGAATTGGTTGGCACTTTGTCCTCTAAAAGGGCCTCTCTGTTATTGTTTCTTGCCCGTTTCATAGCGCAATTTATTATGCGATCCGGATACTGTCTAACTTGCAGCTTAGCTTTGAGGTCACTAGCCTGTGCCTTGTATTGTGCCACATCCGTACAATTGCGCAGCAAGCGCAAAAATTGGCCACACGGTAGGTTCTCTCATAGGTGTCTGGGATGAAAGCTGTCAAACCTCCGTAAACAGTTTCATGCGGTCGGTTTGAAGTGTGTGGTGGTCTTAAGTATTCCACCTTCTGGATAGATGTTCAGGTCCAAGAACACAAGAGATTCTTTTGACACTGAGCTTGGGAATTTCAAATAGCTGTTTTGGGTGTTTAGCCATATCAAAAAATTGCTCACCGATTGAGTGTCCCCATGCTAGACGACGAATATGTTGTCTATGTATCTCTTCCAAATACAGATATTCTGTCTGAAGGGGTTGTTTGTATTGAGGATTTTGTTGGTCTCTAAGTGGTGGACATAGAGACCAGCTAGGCTCGGAGCAAAAGTACTGCCCATGCTGGTCCCATGACTCTGTAAATAGATAGTACTTTCGTATTGAAAAAAGTTCTTCGTATTGAAAAAGTGCTTCGTCGGGGCTAGAGAGATACATTCCAATACCAACCCCCTTGGTGTCTGGTACTTCCATGGGGTAGTGAATATTACTTCTTTAATAATGGAAAGTGCCTCATCATGAGGCAGGCTCGTATATAGGCTCTCCCCTTTAGAGATAATTGGCAGCAATTAACCTCGCTCCGTTTGTATAAAACTCCCAAGCCTGAACACGAGTACCATTCCCAGCGGAGCCGCGGGAGGGGACACATGGATATCGACTCCTACTGAGTTTGTTAGTATGGCATACAACTGAAAGTGATCAGATGACACTATGTAAGTAGCCCAACATGCTCAATATGGTAATTTTTTCTAGGTTGCAGACTGGCACGACACCCCTAACGTGAGAAGGCTCATGAGGTTTATAATAATCAGACAAGTATGCCTTCTATTCAATCCTTGATCATTCCACACTAGATCAAGGTTCATAGAAATAGAGTGTGTGTTTTTTGTTAAATGTGTGTTTGTCATGTCTGTTTCCTTTTTTACAGGGTTCACATTCACTCATAGAATGACAACAACTGTCTAGTGAGCACAACCCACACTATATTTCTTTCCTAGGTGAGTCCACCAGGAGAGATACAAGTTGCAGAGGGCATTATTGATGCTCTTTTCTTGCCGTTTCTTTTTCTTTTTCCTCAGGTAATGCAACTAGCATTTTACTTTGGATTTTTCGCCGTAGGTACATTGTAGCCTGCATTTCTTTTTCATTTTCACTTTTCTGTAAATATCACCAACTTTTTTACATAGTGAAACATGAGTAAGGTGGGGATTTGTGCACCCTGTCCTGAAGGAGTTGATCTCCGAAACATGTCGACGCACACAAGAGGTGGTGTACATAATACTACATAGTCACCTCGCACTTCACATTTTTACTAGTACCAGCCCGGGGGCCTATTAAAAAAATGTTTAGACCAACCCCACGAGCCAGGCACTTTTTAATCTCACCAACACCCCACCACCCACTCACATCTAACCCTCACACGCACCACGCATAGTCATTGTAATAAGTGCTCCCATAGAGGGGTGGGAAGACCCCAATGATGAAGCATGACACCAAGGGTCCTTTTGGTGTGTGAGGAGTATTTTAAGAAAAACTAAGTGCTCCCCACCACTGTAGGGAACATTTCTGCAAACTAAATGTGGATTTTTCTTGTTTATACAGACATTTTAGCAGTGCCAGAACTACTCAGATGAATGACACCACTCCAGGCAGATCTGATGTAAAAACAAAAATATATAACTTTTACCACCACACGTGCCCTCTGTTTCTTTGTACAGTGCCTACAGTATAGCAGAGTCTGGATAATACTTGCTTAGTTGTTTTCTTTTATGTTTTTTTATAGGCTTTTCTAACCCCAGAATTAATCCAGAGACTATTGATGTTCAAGTGATTTTAGAAGTACAATTGAGGCAAGATATTAAGGCTTCAACCAGGTTTTCAGGAGTGTCAAACAGCCAGGTCCCAAACACACTTTATGGTCTTTCTCCTGTTTATGAGATAGACTTGACCAAGATCAATTGAATACAATGTATTATCATTTTACACTGCCACGTACACCTTAAGGTAATAAATACACTGAATGATACTCTAGACGGATGCAGTTGATCGTGCCGCTTTCATTAAAGAGCAGTTCACGGAGAATGGTTTAGGCTGTCAAACTGAATGTCAAACATCAATGTTAATCCTGTCACCTACTAAATACCCTTGTGTTCGGTAAGGCTGATAGTTCTGCAGAGTCAACTCCCTGAAGCCAGTTTTCGAAAAGAAATACTGAAAGTAATGAGACCACAAGCTTTACGTTTGTGTATTTAAAATCCCTTTTGGTTGGCCTGCTCTGCTGTCTGCTCTAATGTGTGGGCAAGCCAGACCAATGCATTTGTTTTTCTGTATTGTTCAAGTGTTGCCTCAGAAGCCAGCACTTTGCGTCTCACTGTATAAAGATGTGCTGTATTTCAGTCTGTGACTTCTGGAGATGCCAGTGGGACTCTAAACCATAAGCACACTGCCTCAAAAGGTGTAGCACAGATTCACTACTGCATGACTGATTTTGTTGACAATCCTTGTTCTCTTTTGGGAAGCAGAATTTTTTCTCTTTACACCTGCATTTGTCCCGGGTTATTAATACATGAGCTGCAATAAGCAGCAAGATCCTTTTATGCATTGACCTAAGGGGAACCCACAGAGTTTAAAGAAGAATGAGAACGTTAATTTCTGTCTGGATGACAGATTGAACGTGAGGTAGGCATGCTGCTAGAATTCATGCTATGAAATTAATTAGCAGCATTTGTTATGGATTAGTTTGCAGAAAATTTTAAAAATAAGGCTTGAATCATTCTATATGTGTTATTACTGTTTTGTTAATTCACTAGTCCTGTGACTTTTTGTGAGAAAGTGCCCTCTTTCTGCATGGTAGCCCCCACCTTTTGCTGAACTGCTGATGTGCTTTGACTGATTGTGCCCTGGGCTGCCGATCAGGTGCCCAGGGCCTATGTTCTTTCCCTAAACCTGCATTAAAAACAAAACCCAATTGGCATCTCTGGCCACAGGTCAGCCCCTGGTAAATGGTACCACAGGTACCCAGGGCACTGTGACCAGGGAAGACCTCGAAGGGCTGCAGCACCTATTTTGCCACCCTTAGAGGCCCTGTACCATTACACTCACACACTGCCTTTGCAGGCTGCGTGTCTTGGTGCAGAACAAAGTGAAGAGTCAACGTGGTGTGCCATGCCTACAACCCACTGCACTGGCATAGATAAGTCACCCCTCTAGCTGGGTTCCCTATACCAGGGGTGAGGGTACAGGTGCATGAGCCCTGTACCCCTACAGTGTCTAAGTCCACTCTTAGACATTGTACGTGCAGTGCTGCCATTAAGAGTATATGGTGCTGGGAGTTTGTCATTACAAACTCCACAGCACCATAATGGCTGCACTGAAATCTGAGAAGTTTGGTATCAAACTTCTCAGCACATTAAACCCACACTGATGCCAGTGTGGGATTTAATGAAAATGCACACAGAGGGCATCCTAGAGATGCCCCTGAAAAACGACCTATCACTAGTGTCCAGGCTGAGTGGCTGCTTTCAGCTGCCACCACCAGACATGTTTCTGGACTCCTCGGTCGAGAGCCTGCTGCTATCGGGGGCCTGAAACAATGCACATCCTGGGACCAAGATGGGCAGGGTCAACGAATTGGAAGCTTCAAAGGCTTGCCGCCTTTGTGAGCTTCCCCAGGCCACTTTTTGCGTTCAGCAACTGGTCCCCACTGGTTCTGACCCCCACTTTGGCGGGAAAAACAAGGGAGGAAGAGAGGTGTCCCCACCTCTGCCAACTCCACCCCTTACGTGGGGGAGGCGAGGTGCAGCACAATTCAGTCCCCGCCATCTTGTAGATAGGGGGACCCAGCCAACCAGGGAAATGCTTATGCCCCCCTCCCACTGGAGGGTGGCATAATAGGGGGTGTACCCACCCCAGGTAAGGGACCCATTATTCCCATCCTTTTTACCTACCTGTAACGCCCCTATATATAGTATTTGGGGGCACCCCTGAACCTTGCTTCCTCAGACAAGAAACTACAAGAAGAAAAGATGAAGGACCGAACAGCTGTGCCTAAGCTAACAAGAGGAGGATGCCCACTGACTTGGCCCCAGCCCTACCGGCCTGTCCCCACCTCAAACCTGCTCCAGCGAAATCCCGGTGTGACCTGCAGCCAGCAACCTCGATAAACCCAGAGGTCCTGCTTGCCTTAAATCCTAAAGATTCTGTCTCTCGTGAACACCGGATTTGTTCAAATAACAGATTCCAGCTGCGCAAGGATCCGCAAGATTGCACCACTCTGTACTTGACGCCCACGGCCCGAGTTCGAGTGGCCCAACACCAAGAGGAGGTCTTCACGGCGATCTTAATGCGAGATCTGGCGACCCCTGACCTGCCTCAAGCCTCCAGCTGACTCCTGCAGCCTCAAACCGGAAGGTCCCCCCAACCGCGACCAGGAGCTAGTAAGAAGATCCAGTCTAAAAGTCACCCCTGCACCCGACCTTAGGTGGCCCAACCTTTGGTGTTTAACCAACCCCCAACATCTCAACTTACCTCTCCAAGTGGTGGTCGCACCCAGAAGACCTTCAACCCAGAGCCTGCAGTGCATTTGTAAACCGGAGACTCCCCATTGAAAGCTACAGGGCACCCGACGCCAAAACAGCACTTTGCACCCGGCCGCCCCAGTGCCGCTTAGGGTGCATCTTTTGTGCTGTCCTAAACTTTGCCCTGAGCTTAAGTCCAGGAGCTTATCTCCCAGTGGCCTGCTCGTCAGCAGCCACCAACCGGAGGCCCCTTATCCCCCTTTGGATAACATTGGGCCTCAGCACACTGCACCCGGCTGCCCTAGTGCCGGGTGTAACAAGAGTGCATCCTTGACCCTAGGGGACCCCTATGTCTAACCCCAGAACACCAACCCCCACAGCAAAGTACTTACCTTTGAACCGATAACATTATTTCCTCCATATGATAACTTTGACTGTTTTTCTATGAACAGTTTCTAAGTGTGGAGTTGGAAAATCTAAGAAATCCTTTTGCAACTGTACTAAATAACAAAAACGCTTTTACTTGCCTGTTTACAGGAAATGTCCCAGTGTAGTATCCAGGTATACTACACTGTGTAAGAAAAGTAATCTGAAAGTAATGTACTGGTCATTTTACTAAAAAACCTATTTAATGTGTATGTACTGTATTTCCAAAGCATTTCATTTCTCAGTAACAGTACTGTAAATGAAAACAAAGTGCATATACAATTCCAATCCAAACTGTTACAACTGTATATTTACTGCAAAGTATTTATCACTTACCTGTGCCTGGCTTGCTTGGTTCTAGGAAATAAAATAACTAAAAGAACATTGTTATACAAAAACAATTGGCCTGAAGTTCAGTCTTTGAGTGTGTGAAATCATTTGCTGACTGAGTGTGCAACAAATGATTAACACTGTCCTCTGATAACGCCTTACTGCTCGACTACACTACCTCAAATAGAGAGTGAGGTGCTATCTACTTTACCTCTGCCTACCTCTTGTGTTCCACTGGACTCTGTGCACACTATACCTAACTTTGGTATAGTACATACAGAGCCAGCTTCCTACACTTGTTAATGAAATAGCAGGCCTTCAAACATTTATAAATAACCATCAAACTCAACCAAAACACAACCTGCTGCTCAACCTGCTTTCCCTCTCGAGGTTACAATTCCACCTAAACAATGTAAAGAACTACACCATCATTTTGCTAGGTGATTTCATTGTTGCGTAGATTAGAGACAAAAACATTCTCATCAAAAAAGAAAAAAGCTAAAAATGCTTGTTCTTATACAATTTCTCACAACACGCCTTCTTTCCTACTCAAAGAAAAGGTTACCGATCTATTACATTTCCCTCCAATGCTCACAATCCTCCAAATGAGACGGGATGAGTTATCTTGCACTATCATTCAACACCATTCAGTTAGAAATCCAGAATGGTCAATATGAGCCCAAGTGGGTAATAAGAAAGAAAAAAATATTTCTGATGGATTCATCTTCCGACAGATTCCTCACTTTATAAATGATCTCTGAAGGCTTCAGCCACGTCTGGAAAAAGTTTCCCCAGCAATGGCGTGCCAGTCCCGAAAAGAAGACAGACACTGAAGAGAAGCAAGAACAGAAGACCAGCGACTGACTTAACGCGAACCCTGCTGGTCTAACTGCTGTCCTCGACAATTGCTCCAAAGACTACTCCCCCTACAGCTGCCTGTGCCTCCAAAAGCCTGGGAGGGCTTCCAGCCCCCACCCAAGCAAGATTCAAGAACTCCTGTGGAGTAGCGGAGCTGCTCCCCTTCACCCTGCAGGCACCCCAAAAGGCCTGTGAGGGCTCCGAACTGCAAGAACAACACCAGAAAGCACCACTGCACCCGAGCCGCCTAGCCCGAGTCTAAGTGGGTCAGTGGTGGCAGCGTGGTCCCCGGAGCCTACAGATATGAAGCCCACCTTGGATTTGCCAGCTGTGGACTAACCAATGCCCCCTGCAGCATCCTTGTGCAGACCCCCTGTACCGTGAGTGACTCCGGTGACAAGAACCCGATGTCTCAGAACACTTCAACCGGCTGCCCCTAACTGAGAAGAGGACCTAAGGTGTCCTCACATCCCTGAGCATCGTGAGACCTTAGCACTCTTGTTGGTTCCGCTCGACTGGCCTCTCAGTCCCCGCCTGCAGTGACTTTGTGACCAGACTGAGTCCCATTGACCTACACGGGGCACCCAACGCTGTATAGCACCGTTACACTTATGCTGCCCGAGTTGACCTTTTGATGCTGCCTTGGACCCTACCCCATTCTCACCTTAACTCTTGAAGATTGGTCCCTTAAGTCGTTGTGAAGTACCTGTATGCAGTATATGATTTTATTCCATAGGATAACATTCCTGCTTCAGAAATTGCACTGTTGCTTTTTTGAAAACTAAAAACATTTCTATATTGAAAAATACTTACCTGATTTTGACGATCTTGGTGCCAAATATTATATAAATGTGTTATTTATATAAATTGGTGTGGACCTCCTTATTGAGTTGTGTGTACCATTTTTTGATTGTGTGTGTATTGCAGATGTATGTCTAACTCTTCTCTCTGGTAAGTCTAAGGCTGCTCAACCACTCTACCCCCAACGAGAGCACCTAGGGATTGCAAGAGCAAGCCCCTGTCCATTTATAAGGAATACCTGGATTCTATGTCAGGACTGGAGGCGAGGATTATGCCCACGTCAATCTGGGATGGCTACTACAGCTTTTGACAGGCTAAAGCAGGCCTTTTTAGCCACCCAACCGTCCTTCCACCTGTGGCATAATCCTCGCCTCCAGTCCTGACATAGCAAGCCGATTAGCCGAGCCCGGTCCCTCCTAGACACATGAGACTTGACCAGAGTACGTCTCAGTTCGTGCCAGATCTTTATGATCTTCCCGGCCGGGAGGCTGAGAGTGGGGGACTCGAGTCCTTAATAGAATTGAAACTTTCCGTTAAGTTAGCTAGGAAATTTTTCATTCTATGCACAATATAACTCTTTTGGTATACTATCTAAAGAGCAGTTTCCTACACATAATAACAGCTACAAAGCTAAATATATCTGCCAGTTATTTCCTAGTTTAATGGATTTCAAGACATTCTACTTGTGGCTAGGGAAGGGGGCAGGTTAAGATTAAACATTTAGAATTATCTCTTGGCAGAGCAAACCCCTAAAGCTGAGAGATTTGCTGGAATGGAGATTGTTTGTGACCTTTTCAATGCCTGATAAAGTTTATGGTCATACATAGGTTGAGGATTTGAAAGCTGGTAACCTTCTTCCCAGTATTAATACTGATGCTGACTTGTATCTAAATTTACAATATGTGAGAGGCCGCGACACTACACGAGAAGCAACCCTTATACCTCTGTGCATTGGCCCTCATTTACAACTGTAGTACATGAAGCAACTGAACATTGGAATTTACCTTGCCCTCTGTGGAGGTTAAGTCTAACATTTTAACTGAGATTTTGCAGTGGTGTTCCTTAGCGGCAGAGCCCTTGCTTCTGTTCATTGTACCCCTTTTGAATCCGGTCAGGGACAACACTATTTGGAGCCTGGCAGTCCACAGGCAGATTGTCAGTCATCGCAGACTTGCTCTCTGTAATCCCAACTTTTTACCCTTTCACCTGTCATTGGAAAGTCTGCTGGTCCGAAGGCTTTCTTTGAAGAACCAGAATTGTTTCTGTTAGGTGCCTCCTCATAGGGAGTCAAAGAAACTTTATAGGTTCAAAAGCCTTTGCTTCTAGCCCAATGCACTGATAATGGCCACCCTCCTTTTGGACTGATATATTCATGCATTATGTGAATTGACAACATTTTGTTATCTGTGTGCTAGACCACATGAAAAGGGAGTTATAGACTTTGCCAAAGACTGCTTGGATGGATCCAGATAATGCTCGGCTTATGCATAGACTCTGCAGACACCAGTGCTTGATTTATGTGCACAGTTTTTATGCAGTGGTGACACTTTTAGATGTTTTTCATTGGATTATTTGTAGATGTCAAATCTACACCCCTGGACATGCCCTTCATTGCTAAGCAACTTTTCAAGAAAAAAAGCAGGCTCCTCCCTGGAGTGCTTCAAAAACGGGAATGTAAGGTCATGCGTCTTGGGCCTAGCCTTCCTAATGCATCAGTCCAGCTAGTTACACAGGCAATCTAGTGGCTCTTCCAGGGCAGTGCAGTCCTGACAAATACAAACTTCTAAGTGGGCCTTTAGCAGTTATAACTCTCCTTTAGGTGCAGTAGAGAATCTAGATGAATCAGCTGCAGGTGTACTCTCTGTAAGAAGGTGGAATCCTACTGGGCATAGGTACCCCAGGGGCCTACCAGGGTTTGAAGCATGTATTATGCCACCCCTGGGAAGCCTTTCAAAATGGCACCACCGGCCTGCACTTGCAGCCTGGATAAGGTGGTGTAAGCACCCCTTAATTAGATATAGTATACCTATATCTACCTATATAGACACATATTACCCTTTAAGTCATTACTATGGCAGGCCTTGACAATCCTGAAGGCAGAGTGCTTGCTTTTGTGTGAGAGGGTGCCCTAACATGAGCTGAGCCCCTCTGTAGCTTTCGGAATCCCTTCCTTATAGCTGTTCTGTGATATAGCCATAGCAGATACTCTTAAGTGCATTATAATCCTCGTGGTTAATGCTAACTTTGGTATTGCCAAAACATGTCGTGTTTGGTGTCAAACACTTTGGAATTCTTACCCAACCCCTCCCTCCCTCTGCCAGTTCTGGCGGCAGGGGTAGAATTCCACCCTTCTAGAGGGAGAAGACATGTACACGCTTACTGACTCAGTAAATGTTTAAAAGAGCCTCAGCATCACAAAATGGATGCTGCTGCCACAGACACGAGTCTGACCTCCTGCTGCTGGATGAAACTCTGGTAGGGGAGGCCTGGACAATAGGTTTCCTGTCCAGGGAGGTGCCAGCACCGACCCAGACAGGCTTTAGTGTATTGGGGCAGGGTGGGTTGCATTCAGTGAATGCTTTTCAGACACTGCCTGGGGCACACAAGGTGTCGCATGCATTTCCCAGTTCAAATCGGTTGCTGGGGCACTCAGCCCCAGCTCTGGCTCGAAACTGGACAAAGGGGAAGGGGTGTAACCACCCCCTCCCCAGGTCCTCCCATAGGTGGGACCCTAGAGTTAGTCCAACCCCTAAACTTAGTATAAGCATAGGAACCCAGTCACTGAGACTTTAGATTACCCTGGACGAAACTCTGATGCAGAAATCTTGGACCTTCGACATTCCATATCGACTGTAAGACAGAAGAAATCTCCCTTGGGGTCAAGGAGTGACTTCCCTGTTCAAACAGGCACCAAAGAAGCATCTTCCTGGTCTGCATTTTCAAGGCTCCCAACAGATCCCGAAGAATCTGCGACACAGGACACGGACTTCCAGACATCTGAGGCTGACATGAGTCCCCAGCAAAGCTGAGACCCGCAGCTATCGCGAGAGACGTGGGCCCGGAACTCCTGGACATCCTGCACATTTGCTAGTGCATCGGCTTCCCGAGCATTCCCAAAGTTGTGCATTGGGCTACTTGTAGTCCAAGCCCTGAGCACCTATTACCTCGAAGATTGTGGGCCTACACTCCACGAGTGTTCCGTGGGCGTGCTTTCAGAATTTCCGCTCAAGGCGCCTTCCCGATCCCTAGTCTGTTGGCTAGTGGGTCCCCATGAAGGAATCTACTTTGTTTCTAGGGCTTCCCTGGTTGCCCCAGACGTGCCCTGACTCTCCTCCAAAGGGTGAGTCCCTCAGACCTTGCTGGTCTGCACCGAAGCCAATCTTGTCATCTTGCGTGGGTTGCTGTTGCCAAGGCTTGTTGTGTCCAATCCGGATACCGACGCTGCAGCACTCGACATCCGACGTGGGACAGCTCAAATCCAGCTCCTGGTTGTCGTCAACGCCTCCTGGACCTCGTGGCTGAAGAGTCAAGCTTCACCTACTAGACTTGAAAGCACCTGACATCGGCTGGCACATTCTTGTAGCCATCCTGGTCACTGGGTAGTGACGCAGACTCTGTCCCCTCTGCTTTCATGTTCTTCAGATCTCCGATCCACCCTTGGTTTCATCCTTGGATCCATCCGGGGACACTTCACCTGGACGCCTGCAGCACTTCTTTGCAGCTCTCCATTGGAGTCAACGATGAAACCCAACACGAAAAGACACCTATGCACCCGGCTTCCCTTGGTGAGGTAAAACGAGTACTTTGGTGCTCCCGTGGGTCTGGACTCTCGAAATGTCCAGTACTGAAAGGGTTTTACCGTAGTTCACTCCTTAGTGTCCTTATTCTTTAAAATTGTAACTCTAACTTTCTCCATAGAAGTCAATGGTGATTCGCGGCTGTGTTTAGACACTGCACGCGTCCCCGTGGGTCTCCTGCGTCCCTAGCTTGGGTGGTTCCTGGTTGCCCCAGCGGTTCTACAGGCTCTAGGCCTGGTCTGTGTTGAGAGCGGTACTTATACCACTTTCTTAGTATATGGTTTGTGAGGCCCCTAGGGCAAAACGTATACTGTGCTAATTTACTGTGTGCGATTTAAGTTCTTGTATTTTACTTTTGCCACTAGCCTCTTAAAGAGACTAGAGGGGTTGTGTTTAGAATAAATACATATATTTTATATGTATACCTTGTGTGGTGCTCTTTCATTTGATCATTCAAGAGATTATAGACTGGTAAAACAAGCTGCTTTACATTCCTTCAAGACTTAGCCCGAAGGCTGCTCTCCACAGCTACCACTAGGATAGCTTTCTATAAAGGTTGTCTTAAACATACCATCAATAAGGGTCGTTTGGACTGGTGCAAGGTGCCCCCTAGAATAGTGGACATCATATGCCATGCTAACTTCTCACACTCTCCACCATAGTCTGCTGGCTCTTTAGCCTCAGGCAGGTTCTGCTCCCGAGGCCCCCTGAGATCGCCATCCTCATACTCCTCGAACAGACTGAATAAACACAAAAAACATATGGCTTCTTCCAAAATTAAGTCACTCAAGGGGCCTCAGACTCCCACAAGATCTTCATCTTTGCAGCTAGAGTTTGTTATTGTTACACCCTCTGAACTAACTGGCTCTGCTAGCCAATTCGCCCCTGAAGCCGAGCAGGCCCTCGGGCTAAACCCAGTGGCATTTCTTAAGGCCATGTTCAAGATTTTCTTAAGTGTGACAGGCTGCTTGATCGCTTTCGAGCCCCAACAGGTCATACGCCAGCCCTATGTTCATGCCTTTTATGCCAACTTCGGTCCCTTTTGGCGTCAACCCCACCGGAGCTAGCTGGTCCCTCTTTTCACTCCAGTCTAGAAGAACACAGTGCCAATGGTACCACAATCTAGGTCGCTCTGGATGCCATCTCTTCACCCATCTAGAACCCTTCCGGCATCAATAGCAGCTGCCATAGGTTTAGAGCCAATATGCCACATGGAGGAACATAGTTCTTGAAGAGAGGCCTAAAGATTGCCTGAGGATAGATTGCCAGGAATCTTTGCTGTCCTATTGCCATGTCATGCTTGAACTTTTTGGGTCTGATTTAGACCCCTAAACCTTTATAAATCAGAGGAACTGGACCAGGGTTCTGGTAACCCTGATTTTGCTGGCCTTGCAACGGCCAATGGTCTTGATAATGCTGCTGAAATGAAAAAGGAGTTCCATATGGGGCTTATCCCTACTGCGGTTACATCTTTCATGCCGTGGTGAAGAAGGCAGCAGACGTTTTGGAATTACCCCTGTCCCCAGTCGCAACAAAGACTAGTGTCTTTGTAGAGGTACTTCAGGGTTCTGTTCATTTTTCAAAACAACTTCTCCCTTTTTAATGAAGTCTTCCTGGACATGGTCCTGTCGGTATTAAAGAAGCTCACGTCTACGCTGGCAGTAAACAGACTGGTGGCAATACGTTATTGCCCACTCCAGGGGACCCACCAATCCATATCCAGAGAGCCAAATGATTCTGGCTTCCTGCTCCACGGGTCAGATTTCGGGTACTTTACCATCTAGTCCCTCAGAGTTAATCCAAATGCATGGAAGCATGGGGGGAAGAACATTTTCTCATCTGATAGCATTGCTATAAAATCGGTCAGTCACAGGCCTTTTAACCAAATACACTCATGCACCCTGGGGCATGGCTAGGTTGGTGGTCTATACAATGCTCCCGTTTGCTTGATTGATAGGCTTTATTTCGGTATGCAAATACCATAAAAGCAATACAAAAATACAATATATAAAAATGGCATATACAATTTTATACACAATTGATAAAAACAAGTACAAAAATTGACTAGACATATTAAAACAAGGATTAAATTGACACGGAAAGCCTTCTATTGCGAATCAACCAAGCCCATTTCAGGAATTTTGACACAGCACATACAATCACACGGGATGTGTCAGTCTTTAAAATGCGCATTGCCACTATACACTGACGAATGCCCAGCAGTCTACAGAGTGGTTTGAGCCAACGGATCCGTGGCGCACGATAGTCCGGGCATTGAAAAGAAAATGTGGACAACTGATTCTACACAAGTGGGACAGGATGTACAAAAGGGAGAAAGTTGATTAGGGCCCTTCCAGCGGGCGACTACCTCCCCTACTGGTAAAGTCCCCACACGAAACTTAAATTACAGAGTGCGGTCAAGCGGGATGGTAATAATGTCTAGGTAGGGTTCGTATGCCACCACCTCCTTGGTTCTCACAAAGGCTACTGTTGTGTTGCAATGGCGTGAGTCTAGATGTAATTTCGCAGAGACCCAATTCCAGTACAACTTTTTAACAGTAGCCTTAGGTGGGGCAGATTTTGTGGACCATGCGTCAGGTAACCCTATCTCCGTTAGTAGTCTTTTAACGACCCTCAACCATTTGATCCTAGACCACCCTGACATATCCATAACCTCAGACAGAGCCTCCGCGTAAGAGGCCAATTCGGGCACACGCCACAACCTTGCCCAAAGAAGCAGTGGGCGAAGTTGCGCTTGGTCCCCGATAGGTCTACAGCCTAAATCCAATAGCACTGGCACAGTTGGAGTGCTTTGTGGCAAAGCCATCAGGTCTTTTAGAAACTTGTTCTCTGATTTGACAATTGGGTCCAGGTTGCAGATGCCCCACAGCTCTGCCCCCTATAAAGCGGCACTGACTCCTCTCGCTTTGTATATATCCACTACTGGGGCAATGGGTTTGCAGGATGAGGAGCGTTGTTTTTTGAGTAACGCTCCTCCTACCCTTTTGTGGCCCAGTAGCATTTTATAGATGTGTGGATTCCAGGAAGGGAGTCGTTCAGGCGGATACCCAAATAGTCAAATTCAGAGACTCTCTCTAATGGCTCTGAGTTCAAGGTCGGAGGTCTGCCGAGTTTCCTGGGGGGATTCATGACCAGAAACTTGGTTTTGTCTGTGTTAATTACTAGGCCTCTCGATAGACAAAACTCCTGAAAGCTATTTAAAAGACTCTGCAGGCCCATGGGAGACTTTGAAATGAGGAGAGTGTCATCTGCAAAAAGCAGTGTAGGGATCCGTTTGCCCGCCAAGGAGGGAGCATCCGAGGGAGTGCCAAGCAGATGTTCGACCACTCCGTTTACATAAAGCGAAAACAGAGTGGGCGCTAAGACGCATCCTTGTCGGACCCCCCTTCCCACAGGAATTCTTTCTGTTTTTTCACCCTTCGTGCCCCAGCGCACCTGTGCAAAGTTGCCATTGTGAAGTTTTAACAGTAGGGAGAGGATGTAAGACGGCAACCCTAAGTCTAACAGGACCTTCCATAGTTTCTCCCTAGGAACCAGGTCGAAGGCAGTTTTTAAGTCTATAAAAGCCAGGTATAGACTGCCCCCTCCCAACACCACCACCTTCCAGTGGAGAAGAGTTAATCTGAAGGCCTGCTCGATGGTCCCGGTACCAGAACGGAACCCAGCTTGGAGGTCCGACAGAATGTTGTTGTCGTCCATCCATTCGAGCATCCTTCGCAAGATCACCTTCCCCGCCAGTTTTTGGGTGGAGTCAATTAGACTTATTGGCCTGTAGTTGGCAGGGTTGTCCCGACACCCCTTCTTAAATATCGGGACAACCTCTGCCCCCTTCCAGGATTCAGGAATGGGCGCGCCCTCATTGATGGCATTTAACAGTGAGGATACGAGAATCCCCCACTCCTTGGGACTTGCCCGTAAAATATCACCAGGTAACCCATCGGGCCCTGCTGCTTTCAACGGTACCAGGGTTTTAATTACGTCCATCACCTCTCTAATGGTAAAAGGAACAATCTCTAAACCCGTTAAGTATATTCCTGCAAGGGGTGTGTTGTTAGTAGGTGGGTCACTTGCAACATAGAGGGATGAGAAGTGATTGAACCAGCTCTGGGGAGGGATATTGCACGTCATTAATGTACTATCTGGCCTGTCCCTAGATCTCATAAGGGCCCAGAACCCTCTGGCATCCCTGTCCAAACATGTTTTCTTCAGATCCTCCCAGAAGCAATCCTCCCATTCCCTCTTTGCTGCAGTCACAGTCAGTGTGTAGTTTTTCCTTGCCAAACGTATGTCGGTTAAGGACTTGCTCTTCACAGCGCAAATCAAGGAACTTTTCATCTGCATTTTTTTGTGTACCAAGCATAGGGAGTCTGCCTAGGTTTGGGCTTTCCAGCACGAGAAGCCATGTTCGGAAGATGAAAAAGTTCACTCAGAGCCTTAGTGGTGGCACAAAAGAGAGATGTTACTTCCTCTGGATTTAGCGAGGATTCAGCTAACCTGGACTGGGCAGAGGTCAAAAGTGTTGAAATGGATAGGACTTTCTCTTTGTCCATGATAATATTACCCCATTTTAAACGCCTGCCACAATTAGAAGGGTGAAGCTCCTGGTGAGTTAGCTCTAAGGAGGACGCATCTCCTCCCGAATGCTCCGTCCAGAAGGGGCGAAGAGCAAGAGACAGCAGGTTATGGTCGCTCTCTACTGAGGGAAGTACCTCCATGTCCAGTAAGTGGTCCCAGGAGTTAGCATCAAGAAGAATATAGTCTATTCTAGACGTGTGATCCGCCCTATTGTAGGTATGCGCTCCGGTAGGATCCTGAGACGTCCTACCATTCACTGCCCTGAGGTCGAATTCCAAGGTTAGGGAGTAAATTTGGACTGCCACTTGGGACCACCTTCTGATAGGAGGTAAGGTCAAAGCTGGTATACCTCTACTGTTATCGTCCTCAACTGTCCCCAGGGAGTCCTCCAACCCAAGAGGCTCGAACGTGCAGTTGAAGTCACCTGCGACTAGGATGTGGGAACTATCGGGGCCCCCTCTTAACCGGGCTTCTAGCTCGGCAACAATGGGTGACAGTAGACCTCCCTTTGTACCCCTAACATAGATGTAAAAAATATCTAGGGCTAGCCCTCTCTTGGGTCCTGTGAGCGATATACTCAAAAGATCAAGGGAGTCAGTCACGCGCTGGGTAACCTGACAACCAAGCGAAATAGCGACCCATATAAGCAGACCTCCAGAGGGGCGGCCCTTCCCAGAAGGGGAAGGGACTGCTGGCAGGAAGAAGGATGAATATCCTACCTTATGGCATGGTTCCGTACTCCAAGTTTCTTGGAAGATACAGATGAAGAAACCCTCCACCAAGATGTTCCAGTCCGGAACAGCCAACTTCCTCACAATCCCAGCAACATTCCAGCTAAGAATTTTTATGACAGGATCGGCCGTAATTGGCTCGACATGGGGGACACAAGTAGTATCCTGCCCTTCCTCAAGGAATAAACAAGAAGCTCTGCTTCCCCCCTCAGACCCACTGGCAGGACTGTCGCCCTGAGGCTGGGGGCCGCTCTCAGTGGAGATGGACATCCTACTGTTGATGGTAGTCTCCAAGGAGCATGGATCCAACCGTGGGCTAATGCCCGGGGGAGCGAGACCTGTCCCAGGGAGGATATCGTTTCAATAGCCTGCAGTTCTTCCATAAGTCCCCGGCCATGGAATTTGCTGATAAGGCACAAAGAAGGGGTCGAGTCCGGAAATGGGAAGATTGTGATAACAATTTACTTCTGGGGTGATACCAAAATGAATGCCAGCTGGCCTCGGGTAGAAGAAAGTCAAATCGACTACTTCAATGCCAGCACTGCTAGTACCTAAATTCTGCCTAGAAATTAGTTGAGCTACCCTGGGATCCTTGAAATTAACTACCACACAGTCCCCCTCAAAGCGCTTGTGACTACTACCTACCCAACCTACCCTTCTGACACCAAGAATCAGCCCATCAACTTCCCTGGTCAGTGGTCTATTAATCCTTAACCAGTGCATGGTTTTATTTTTTAGCATCTGGAAGGATTCTTGCTGCCCAACCAACAATGGTGGTACATTGGGAAGGATGGCAACAAAGGGGTAGCAGTCTGGGGGCAGGTTCATAGGAGGTATTCTGCGGGGCACTTTAGGAGGAACTGTGTCGGGTAGACTAGAGGGGAGAGGAACGGGGCACGTCAGTGGGGTTTGGGCTAAAGCTGGATTGGATCAGCTCCTTCCTCGACGGAAGAACACAGAGAGTCCGCCTACCACCGTACAAGTCAGAGGCCACTAAAGTCATCTGCGGCGTCCCTCAAGGATCCTCACTGAGCCCCACCCTCTTCAACGTCTACATGAGCCCCCTCGCGGCCATCGCACGCCAACACAACCTCAACATAATCTCCTACGCCGACGACACCCAGCTGATCCTCTCCCTGACCAACGACCCCGCCGCCGCCAGAGCCAACCTGCACGAAGGGATGAGAGAGGTAGCCGAATGGATGACGACCAGCCGCCTGAAACTGAACTCAGACAAGACGGAGGTCCTCATCCTGGGCTCCTCGCCCTCCGCCTGGGACGACTCCTGGTGGCCCCCCGCCCTGGGCACAGCACCCAAACCGACGGACCACGCACGCAACCTGGGATTCATCCTGGACTCCTCCCTCTCCATGACCAGACAAGTCAACGCCGTCTCCTCGTCATGCTTCAACATCCTACGCATGCTACGTAAGATCTTCCGGTGGATCCCCTCCGAGACGAGGAAGACGGTCACCCAGGCCCTCGTCACCAGCCGACTGGACTACGGCAACGCCCTCTACGCCGGAACCACCGCCAAGCTCCAGAAGAGACTCCAGCGGATCCAGAACGCCTCGGCCAGACTCATCCTCGACATCCCCCGACGCAGCCACATCTCCAGACACCTGAGAGATCTGCATTGGCTCCCGGTCAACAAGAGAATCACCTTCCGTCTCCTCACCCACGCGCACAAAGCCCTACACGACCAAGGCCCGAGCTACCTCAACAACCGGATCAACTTCTACACTCCCAAGCGCCTCCTCAGATCAACCAGCCACGCCCTCGCCGCCGTCCCCCGCATCCGAAGAGCGACAACAGGAGGAAGGTCCTTCTCCTACCTGGCCGCCAAGACCTGGAACTCACTCCCGACCGACCTGCGCCTGACCCAAGACCACCTCTCCTTCAGGAAGAAGCTCAAGACCTGGCTGTTCGAGCAGTAACGGCACCCCCCCCCCCCCCCCCCAACCCAGCGCCTTGAGACCCTACGGGTGAGTAGTGCGCTCTATAAATGGCCTGATTGATTGATTGATTGATTGAAAGCTTTGGGATTGTTGATGTTGGATCCAGGGTTCCCAGTTTTGGATCTATCAATAGTGCCCGTGGCCTGGATAGCTAAGCGCTTCTTGGGTTGGGATATGTTTACCCGTGAATGGTCTGGAGGGTGGGCAGTGATCTTGTGGATTTGACCTGGAAGACAAGACCTCCCTTTTGTAGTAATAACAACACGAGGAAGGGGCTCTGAAACAGGTACCCCACTTGCCAACCCACTTGTGTTAGAGGAATCATGTGGAGTGTTAGAGGTTAACGTATCCGCTTGGGCCCCTCCTTTATTACAGACCCCCAACCTAGAGTGTGTTTTAATTAAGGATTTAGTTGAGAAAAAGTTGTCTACGGTTGCTTGTTCAAAGCTGTCCAAACGGTCCGCCAACCTTTTAACTCGTTCTACGATAGGGGTTAGTAGAGATTTAATCAATTTCTCTATCTGCGTGAGTAAGGGTGAATCTGGGGATATGATCTCGGCAGGAGCTATCGCCAAAGAGTCACTCGGGTTAGATGATGAATTACCCGAGGACACCCCATCCTTGACAGCTTGAGCCCCACCTGAAGCAGCCCCTTTAGGCTTACAGGAAGCTCCCGCTCCTATACCAAGTTTCCTGAATTTCTTAGGGGGTTTAGGGTGGCAACCTTTCCGGGGACTAGTGTACCTTTTCCTTTTAATATGAGGGTTTTTGGGGGCTGCGTGGGGTATCACACCTAATAGGGCAGGATTTTCCTCGTCAGTAGAAGTAATAATTAGAGTAGTAGGCATGGGGGGAGGCAAGTTGGTAGAGACAGCGACCGATGGCTCGTTTCCGGTCGGAGAGTCAAAACCTAACGTACCTTCCACCCTGACCAGACTGTGCGACTGTGAAGAAGCATGGGGCATTTCCACTGAGTCTGGCACGGTTAAAGGTGGTGAAGAAGGGACCGATGCCAGAATTCCCAGGGGTGCCTGCTTCTCTAAAGGAAGTTTAAGGAGTTCGATAGATTGCCTGCGTTCAGCGCGTCTCTCAGCTAGGGCAATCTCTTTATCAATATCGCGAGTGGCCCTAGTGAAGTACTTGTCTAAGGGACCCAAGATTGCAACCCCTACCATGGGCGGGGGGAATTCAATAGGGAAGTAGTTGGAGGTGAAGACATGCTTAGTGGTCTTTACAGCATGAGGGGTAAGCAGGAACGATGTAAACCACAGCAGGACCACTCAAGGGACAGAAGGAAACTTAAACTACGGTCCATCTACAAGGCTACACAAAATAACAGTTCGCTTCACCTTAAGCAGTAAAGCCCAATAGATGAGGCTGGATGACAGAGGGCCCAGCCCAGCCTCCTGCAGCCCCTGCCGGCCACAGACGGCCCGCCCTTGTCCCGGGCTTCTCCCGGCGCGCTCCCGCGCAGCAGGTATAAGTCAGGTTCTTATTGGGTAAGGACCGCACAGGGTGCGGGGCTAGCAGGAAGAGCGGGCCAGGTAGTTCAAATTGGCCAAGCAGGGACTCCTGCGAGATGGAGTCCCCTCACTCATGATCGCAGCCCTGCCCTGCCCCTAGGCTCCCCAGTGACAGCAGTTATTTCCAGCAGCAACCCTCCTCCACGAAGCGGGACCCGCGAAGCGGGTTCCGCGAGCAGTAGTCCGAAAACACAGCAGACAGCCCAGCAGGATCGTCCAATAATGCAGCAACCTTCCAAGGGCACAAACGCGGTAAGAGTCCCGCCGGTCAGCAGCCAAAGAGAGTTTCTTTAAAAACCCGTGTGCAGGGGGCGGGGCTAGCAGGGAGAGCGGGCCAGGTGGTTCAAATTGGCCAAGCAGGGACTCCTGGGAGATGGAGTCCCCGCACTCACGCTCGCAGCCCTGCCCTGTCCCCAGGCTCCCCAGTGACAGCAGTTATTTCCAGCAGCAACCCTCCTCCACGAAGCGGGACCCGTGAAGCGGGTTCCGCGAGCAGTTGTCCGAAAACACAGCAGACAGCCCAGCAGGATCGTCCAATAATGCAGCAACCTTCCAAGGGCACAAACGCGGTAAGAGTCGCCGTTTGCATTCCACCAGCCCCTCGGGTCTTCACTAAGGTGATGGCAGGGCTTCCAACGCATCTCAGGTGTTTGTTAATTCCGGTGTTCACATATATGAATGACTGGCTGATCAAAGCTGAGTCTCCAGAAGTGGTTACGTTCAATCTGCAGTGGATGGCAGCTGTGATGTTCGACTGGGCTGTTTGATCAGCACTCCCAAATCTCACCTGCACTCCTCCCAAAATTTATCTTCTTCTATGTAATGCCACTCACCCAACTCTTGCAGGGGCCAGGGCATCAAGGCAATGGTTCAATCCTTCCAGGAAGGCATGTGGATGTCAGTACTGATGGTATTGCGCCCTGTAGGTCTGCTGACTTCCTGTATTCTCCTGGTCAGGCACGCACATCTGCACATAAGTACTCTGCAGTGGTACCTCCACAGACAGTGGTTTTAACCTGAGGGTGATACCGTTGTGGTTTCCGGAAAAGCTGCAGTGGATGTTGTCTCCGAGAGAAGTCTCATTGTCCTCTTCCAGCCTTGGCCACAGTAGTAAGTGGTTCTCCCACTTTCAGGCAAGCAGTCTATCTGGCGAGCAGCGACCTCTGATCAGAGGTGCACAGGGATGAGCACTTTGCCAGGTTGGTTCTGCAAGATTTCCTAATTTGGAGATCTGTGAGCCGAGCCCCTGGAGAGGTATTGCCTGGGAATCGATGACATAGGTGAGGAACTGCAGATAGAAGTATCCACTGAAATAAAATGTTACAATCAGTAATGATCTTTCTGGTGGAGACACTGTCTGTGTATTCCTCACTGATCCCGGCCTCCTCCCTCATTGATGAATGGTTATAAATGAAAAGTACTAATAAGGTTGCAATTTGTTTGTTGCACTGTATCTAATCAATGTCACTTCATCTTCAAGGAAAAGGTAAGATAGATGGAAACTTACGACGTTGCTCCAGGGTAGATGCTATATGACTTTGGCCCCTAGGCGGTGTTAGTGGCTCAGACACGGAGCCAACTCTCCCTACTGTCACCCAAAAGCTTTGAAGTTTCCAGGTAGAGTCTGATGCCTGGGATTATTCAACGGATGATGATTCTGCATTTAGATTTGCAGAGCATTTACCTTTGCTAACGAGCTCTGAGCCCTATTTGGATTATATGGCTAAAGCAAGTACAACAGTGTAGGTGCGTCCTGCTTTTTCATGATCCAGTGAGCTACGCACAATGCCTAAAACTGCATGCGTTTCTCTACCAGGTGTAGAGTAGGTGCAGAGTAGTTTTGAGGCTAAGCAAAATTTTGACAGATAGAATACAAGTCTTCCCACCACGTTTTGAATAATCTGCAGCTGCATTCTGCTTTTCTCCTGCCTTGTTAAATGTTAAATGTCGTATACTTGTAAAGCGCACAGCTGCCCCAGCAAAGGGGCGTTCCGGCGCTGTATACCGCTGGGGAACCCGTCCTGGCTTTCCCTGTGGGATGGTCCCTACTGGGAATTCCCAAGGTGGAGCCAGGCATCCCCGGCGTTAATGGGGCCGTTGTGGAGATTAGGCAAGCTAATCCCCAGAGTTGCCAAGTGGAACCCCAGGTTAGAGTAGGCACCGAGACGAGAATTGTTGAGTCCGCTGACCCTGGTCCACGACCCTGCCGCGTCGGGAATTGAACCCTGGTCCCGAGCCGACTTCTGCTCCCGTGTCTGCCGCCTCTAACCAGTGAGCCACACCACACCACTCTTGTGGCACCCAAATATAGGATATTGCAGTTGTCCATGCGAGAGCTGATTAAAGAATGGATGACCATCCTCTGAACCTGGGGACGGAAGAAGTAATAATAGTTTTAAGGCTTCTGAGACTTGTGGCTCAAAAGATAACAAATCGTCAAGCAAATAATCCATGTTTTTAACAATAGCTGTAGTCTTAGGAGATGACCCTAAACACTTGGCCACCAGTGATTACCCCATTCTTGCAAGTGTTTCCCAAGCTTTAGAATCTCTTGCGTTTGCATTCCACTTCAGACAGTTTGCATACATCCAGTTGGAAACAGCGATCATACATTGCTTAAAATTGCCAGTGAAAACTGTGACTCCTGCAGACAATGATATATACTAGTGAGTCTCCAAAATATTTTACCACATTGGCCTGAAGTTTCATGAAAAAATTAAAAGGGGTGAGTCTGAGGACAGAGCCATATGGAACGGTATTCTCTAAAGTCCGTGGATGAGAAAGGTGGAGATATCACGTGAAATAATCGATCTATAAAAATGAATCAGGCCGAGCCCAGGCTCTGTCTCGGACCCCAGTCTCGTGTAAATGCAGCTGGAGCATATAATTGGACACCGTATCAAAAGCGTCACTTAGTTCCAGCAGGATAAGCACTACATACCCTCCAATGTCAAAGTTATTGGCAAGGCATCAGTCACTTAAAGAAGGGAAGCCTTGGTACTGTAGGCCAGTCGAAAACCATTTTGCAAGGGGTTCAATAACTGATGCATCTATAAGACGTCCACCAGCAGACTATGCACATGTTTTCTCTACCACTTAAGCCAGGAAAGGTATGAGAGAGGTGGGGCAATGATTTCCAGAAGGGAGGGGTCCAGCATCGTTTTTTTAGAATTGGGATACATTTGGCATGTTTCCACACAGTGGGCACCACAGCGATAGACATAGAAAGTTTAGCCAGACTCAGAAAGATGGGGAATAGAATTGGCTTCACTTGAAGTATCAGATCTGGTTTCAGCAGGTCATTAGGGGAGCCCGACTTAACTTTGCACATAATATCTTTGAGAGTAGTGTCGTCCAGCAGTTTAAACTCCACCAGCCTGCCACCCCCGTGCCATACACCCAATCTCAGAACTAGAAACTTCCACTTTATGCTTGATATTGTCACAAAGAAAGTATGCATAGATGTTGTTGACTTTTTTAATAAAGTGATCTGCGATCCTATCACATTTGTCATCTGATGCCCCTGAACGGCTTGAGTTGACAGCAGGGTTTGGCAAGCTCTGGACAATGGCATGAATGTCTTTACAGGGACTGTCATGGTTCTCAATTTTGTCTGCGTAAAAGTCAGCACATGCCTTTTAAACCAACTTATGATAGACTTCAATTCTTTTTAGCTGTAGTGTCATAAGATTTCCTCCAGTGCATTCAAGCGCCTTGCACCACTTTTTTTCCCCTCAATCAGTTTTGCATCAAACTACGTCGCAGAGAAACCAAATGATCCAGCGCAGATAATAACCAAGTGTTTGCCATATTATAGTGAGTGTTTGTTTTTATTGGACTTTTTTGGTACTGGTTTGAAACTGCACTGAGTGAACTTAAAATTGGTGATGGAGAAAGATTATAGAATCTGAATCAGTGAAAGGTACTTGTGCTGGAGAACTGTAGTTACAGGTATATAACTAGTTCCATGAGCATTGTGGAAAATGTCTTAGTTGCCTTATTTACGATAATGCTCTTGTTGTCAAGTATTTGTTATTACAGTGGAATAATTGCAGGTGTGCAATATCTTTAATTGTTTGAATATTTGCAGCATGCAGTATTATACAGCGCAAACCTTGAATTGGTTGCTTTGTAAGTATTGAACACAATGTTTGCGACATGATGACCAGAATTTTGTGTAGTGATGAAACAACACAAAAGTCAAAATGCTAATTGATGACTTCTCCCATTTTAGTCTTACGCAAGATCCACTGCAGTTATGTCAATGGTTGGCTATATCATTGGTCTTGGAGACCGACATCTCGACAATGTTCTTATTGACATGACAACTGGAGAAGTTGTTCACATTGATTACAATGTTTGCTTTGAAAAAGGTAAATGCTCTTCATGTTTTAAGATGCCATATTAACAGTAATAGTGAGGTGATGTGAGGAAGAGTGGTTGAAATGTTGATTAATCAACAGGGCTACCAATAGTAGTAATTAGTTGGAATATTGCCAGGGTCCAGAGAAACTCAGATGTTGATTGGCTGGCCATGTTGAAAAATGTTAACCTTGTGTGTTTACAGGATACATGGGACTCTAATGATTGCTTGTATCTTGATGTTTTTTCTTCCCACTCAGCCTTAGCTACCCACTCCTCCAGTAGGCAGGCCAGTGGTGGTCTTACAACCTTAGTCAAACTAGAGTATAATTGAAAAGTTGAAGTTATAAATTCAAAATGCAAAACAATCTTGGGCACCCTTTTAATATTCCCTAGTAATCGTAGACTGCTCCTCATAAATTTTCACAATGCAGTTTCATCTAAAAATGGAACTGATGCTATTGTCAGTCTTAAAACATTTTTGGACAATATTTTTTTTGTCACAACCCCCTTTTACTATAGTTATGTCAGTGGGAGATTTTAATCTGCACCCTTGTTACTTCTGCTCCAATAATAAGGATCTAGCCTTCGAGGGGCCATTTGAAAATCTGGCAAATTTGAAACATACATGCCAAGTGGATGTTGCAAATAACCTTATTTCTGAGTTTCATTTGGTGAATCTAATGGTTAGTAATCAGGATCATCTGGAGTAGAGCACACTCACCTTTAAGGGGAGGGATGGGGGGCATTGTAATGTGATTGATTGTATTTTTGTTTCTGGTTGCTTTCTACCTGCACTCTTAGATTTTGAGGTTCTAAAACACAACCTGAGTGACCACCACCCGTTAATAGCAATATTTTTGGGGGATAATAAAGTGTTGAGATCAATACCCCTTTATAAGGAGCCCATCACACTGGTGGATCAGGGCTAAAGGGTAAGGTGGTCCAGTATTGTTCCATTAGCTTTTGTCCAAAACTTGATAACCTCATGTCATACTGATTTTCATACCAGTTTGTCAGAAGGAGAGTCACCCCAGAGAATTTTGGTGTCATTTACTAATATCAGTAAGTTTATCAAATCCGCACTCCTCAAAACTGCTGCCTTATCAGTCACCTGTGTAGGAAAGATGGTTTGATAGGCGATGCTCTAGAACCCATAAAGACCTCTGGAATCTTTTGCATGCTAAACCCCGCTGTCAAGAAAGAGTTAAGAAGGCCAGGGCGATGTTTAAAATGGCCTGTAAGGAACGTAAAGCTCAAATCAAAAAGAGACTTGGGATAAACTACTAATGGTTAGTCAGCAGCGCAATAGCACTGCTTTCTGGGGTGTTATCAACTCATATCTTTTTAGTAAAGACCATCTTACCAATTGGGCCTGTACTGTCTCAGCTCAGGCCTGGGTGGATCATTTTAGGGCCATTTATAGTCTTGAAGTGGAGCCGGAGCCTACAGAAGGCTTCTGGACCGAGCCTAACTTTATTTTTATAATCTGTCAGAGCCGCCATTTCCCAGTTGCCTTTAATTAAAGCACCAGTGCCTGATGGGGGTACAGGGGAACAGATATAAAGCTTGTATAGACTTGTGGGTCCAGATATTGACACTGCATTTAAAAACTGCAGTTTCCAGTCATTTTCCTTTAACCTGGTCTCAATCTATATTAGTCCCCGTTTTTAAAAGGGCAACAGATCAGATCCAGCCTGTTTTAGGCCCATTTCCCTTATAGAGTTGGGGGTGAAAGTTATTGGTAGTATTTTATTAAACCACCTCACGGAATGGGCCGAAGAGCGAGGCTTATTGTCTGCCCTTCAGTATGGGTTTTGCCGGCGCACAATAGAGCAGACCTTGAAGCTCTATCTATTAACCTGCAAATACACCAAGGCCAAGGAGGAGGCCATCCATCTGATCTTTATGGACCTTAGCTCGGTCTTTGATAGAGTTAACCGCTTTAAGCTTTGGTCCATGATGGAACATATGGATGTTGATGTCGTTTTAATTAATTTCTTGTGTGATTTGCACAGTGGTCTTACTGCCTGCGTTAGGTTTTGTCCCAATGGGGAATGCACTGAGCACTTTTAACTTCAGTGTGGGGTGCGGCAGTGCTGTATTTAAGCTCCTTTTTTATATTACTAACATAAAGCAGGCTTTGACAGTTACGGTAATTGAAGTTCCCAGAGTAGGAGGCCATTCTAGTCCTGCCTTGTTATATGCGGACGACACCTTTTTAATGGCCCATACTGCTAAAAGCCTGAAAAAGCTTCTTACTCTTTTCAGTAATTATTTTTTTTAAATCGCACGTTATGAAGTTTGGACCATCAAACACGAAAACTATGAAATATGTAATAGATGGCCAACATATTAGAATGGTATACAAGATTAAGTACTTGGGGATACTATTGGACTCTGTGGTTAACTGGAACCCTCATATAAAATAGAATGTGTTATCTTTTAACAGGGCAATAAATGGCATTGGGATTTTTACCGCTGACTGGGACATACTCCTATCCAATCGGTTTTGGAAATTTATAGGGCTAAATGTATCCCCCTAGTGTGCTATGGTAGTGGAATCTCGAGATATAGCCAGGTTGCGCCACTCCAAGTCGCTGAAAATAAGTTTTTAAGGAGTCTTTTGGGAGTTTGCCAAAGCATACCTTATGAAATTGTCCATGAAGAATTAGGTATAGATGTTTTAATTGATCGGCTCCGCCTCAGCCCATTAAAACTTTGGAACTCAATTTGGATAAAGGAGGAACTGAGTTTGAGTAGACTGATCTTGCAGGTTTGCCTGCAACTAGAAAAGTCCCCACAGATTCCCTGGCTGGCATACGTGGCACGCAATTTTCGGGCCCTAGGGCGGCCAGATATGTTTAACACCTCAAACATAACTTGGGCGGACAGAAAATGGGCTGAAACCGCTTTTAGGGACTAACTGACAGCAGAGCGTGATGATGTTGCATTAACAAAACACACTATGCGGCATGCAATATTGGTGAAAACAGCAATATCTAGCCATATTTGACTTGGAATATGTCTTGCCACCAACGCCAATTGCTGACTTATTTCAGATTAAATGTATTTCCAAGATTAGTCCCATTTAATTGTGGTCGTTTTAAGTATTCGGATTTGCCCCTTTGCAACTGTGACAACACATCGATTAATGATACATTACACACGGTTATGCTTTGCCCAAAATACAGTAACTTGCCGCACAAGTTCATACACCCAATTTTATTACAGCTGAATTTTGCTCAAGTTAGGTCAGCCTTATTGTTCTTACAGTTGTTAAACTCCCCTTCTATTTGCTTTTTCCTTGTACGTTTTCTGATTGGAGTTTTAGAACATGAATGATTGTGGCACTGAAATTGTGTATGTTGTTTTTAGTGATCTGTCCTTTATGATTTTCTTTATAAAATCGAATGAAGTTCATGAATTGAATTGGATTAATCAACAGGGCTACCAATTTGTTACACTTTGTACATGTTCTGTTTTTCCACTGACACAAATGTAACTTCTTAGTCTCTTCGTTATTGCTTCACTGTCAGCAGTTCAATTATATGTATACTGTAACATTTGACCTTTTGTTTTTAAAATTCCAAAGTTTGTTTCTTTCCGTGATTAATTTATCAATGCTTTTCCTTTTGTGAATAATTGTAAGGTTTTCCATTTTCATACCATTTTATTAAGTGTATGCTGAAGAGACTATTTATTTTCCACTTTTGTTAACACCACTAAAACGTTTTACTCCTTACAGGACATGCAATAGGAACCCAAAGTGTTTCTTGATAAAGCATACTGCAAAGTTCAAAATGAGTCTGCTTTAATTATTCAGCTCATTTTCACTATCCTTCCAGAAACACATGGCTGTTAATTCCTGGAAGGGGTGACCCTGGTAAAAATAAAGGTCTGCCTAAAGGCTGGTTATACGCTACTTCTATTGGACAGGTTCAAGGCTTAGCTTTGTCAATATTAGGATTTAGACCAATCATTACCTTTAAAAGAAAGAATTACACACCCAACCAAATAACTTAAAAGTAATTATGTTATAACAACTAGCCACTAAAGCTTGACTGCGAAAGTAAAACAGAGGCTTTCCTTATTGGCCCTTATTAAACCATCTACAGTATCGTATCGTGTCGTATTGTAATTGCATTTTTATAGCACTACCCCTGACGAGGCGTCAAAGCGCTTTTTCGAAGAGTAGCGCGCTACTCCGGGCCCCATAGAGGATTAGTGTTGAATTAGTATAGTGAAACATGCAAGTACATTTTAAGTGGTGGATAGGTTAGTCAGTTATTTGGATTTGGAATGATCGCAGAAGGATAGAGGAGGACAAAGGTTTGTAATTATTTAGTGATTGTTGATGCACGCTATTCAGACAGCCTATAAAGGATTAGTGTTGAATTAATATGGTGAAATACGAAGTAATGTCAGTGGTGGATATTAGTCTGTTACTTGGAGTGAGAAGGATAGCGGAGGGATAAAAGGGGAAGAAAGATTTGCATTCATATTGCACTTGTTACCCCTGATGGGTGTTGAAGTGCTTTTCTGGTGAGTAGCACGCCACTCCGGAACCCATAAAGGATTAGTGTTGAAAATTAGTATAGTATAAATATGAAGTAATTTGAGTAGTAGATGTTATTCAGTTATTTGGGTAGTATATTAGTATAGTTGAATATGGAATTTGAGAAGTGAACATGCTTGTCTGTTAATTTTGATTGAAAAGGATACTGAAGGGTTAAAAGAGTGAAAGATTTTCTTTTTTTTATATAGGTCTTCGCAGTAGGAGGAGGCCTTTGGATGAGTAAAAAGGAGTTTTGGTAGTAGCCCATTAAAGTGTTGTGACGTAGGAAATTTACCAAAAATCAACCTATCTAACCAAACACAAATAGGAGAGAAGCACTTTAAAAATGTTTTCCACAGACCCTTCATCCAATATCTTTCTCTACAATTTCATCTGTTCTTGGGGTGATGGCACAAAATAATCCACGTTCCGTCCATCAATAAATTCAAAAAGACCAGATGTATAGAAAATATTTTGTTCATCAGTTTGTTTACATTGTGACATAATATACAAATGCCCAGCCGACTTGTTTTGTTCTTTCAAAGGGACTTCATTTGGACTGCAAACGCATATAGAATATTTACAATTAAAAACATTTAAAATTACAACATACACAAAATACAATTTCATACATCACAATAGTGAGTTACAAATAACCCTGGATAAGGTAGGTCTCAATTGTCATCGCCATCCATTTCATACAATATTCATATATAACAATTTCCAGTCAAAATACTCAATTAAAACTACTTTCTTTTAACCTATATTGCATTACATATCGGAGTTCTAATCTTTTGTGACTGGAAATTGGTATATATGATTATTGTATGAAATGGATGGTGATGGCATGCTATAACAAGTAAGACTTTAGTCTATTCAAGGTTGTGTTACTCACAATTGAGTGCACCTTCTGTGCTCCAGTTCGAGATTTGATCAATTGCAGACCATTATATAAAGACTGATTAATTCAGTAGACTTCAATTAAGAGCTGATCCCATGGTGTAGCTGTCTGTCAAGTATATTTCAAATAGAGTAGAAACAAGCATTTGCAATGCAATAGGTCTCGCAGCATTCAAGTTTGAGTTATTTGCATTGTATATGACAATGTGTTGCATGAATGTTTTTACAAACTCTGTATTGGCGCATAAAGATGATTTGCAAGTGCCTATTTTGTTGTTTGTAAATAAAGATGTAAACATTGTATATTTGTTTGGGTAAAGTTTAATGTTATGATGGTTATGTAAGGGCCTGGATAGGATTGTTATAGTGTTATAGTGAACAAGAACAATTATAGCACGTTATTGGCGAGAGAGAGAATGTATGCTGTCTCATTGTTGACACCAGGCAGCACATAGTGAGATCACCAGACTGGAAGAGAGTGCGCATTTTTTTATAAATACTTGTTTGTGCCTGAAAGGTAGTAAGAAATGTGCAGTGGCCTCAGTGCACAATGGGGTGTCGAACATAGCTCTCTTCTCGTTTACCAGCAGGGGTGCACTAAACTCATTCACCTTTCTTGAATTAGGGTCTATGTATCACTAGCAAAATGCACTACCAGTTCAAAATCCTACAGCTGAGCAAACCTGTGAGCCGCGTCTTGAATTAAGAGGAACTTTGAAACTGCAGTGACATCCAGAGTTTGCTCTTCAATGCCGCCCAGCTCCAGACATTTCCTTTAAGTCCCTGGCGTTTCACAACCTGACAGCCTCACAAAAGGCCAGACAAAAGCCCAGAGATAGGCAGCGCCACTAGGATGTGTGTGCTAATTACGTGCCAAGTGCAGGTCGGCAGCGCCAAATGAACATATTCTTCAGCAGATGGCAGGCCCCATGATGCTCTTTTAAGTGATCAACATTTAATGTGTTTTGAATGAAATATGTATACAATTAGAAGGGACGCATTAGTTCTTTAGAAAGGACGTTCCAGTTTAGTAATTCAGTAGTTCGTGTGTGCTACATGCAGCGCCATATAACAAACAACAAAATAAATAATGGAATCTTCCTGACGGCCCCCAGCGCCTAGAGACCCTAACTGGTGATGGTTTGCGCTAGCCCCAGGCATGAAGGAGCTGACCGGGAGCCCACCCCGCATCAAACTGACTGCCCCCGGGTCATGAGGTGAACCAGAGCGGGTGCACGGAAGTGGTCGGATGGTTAAAATAGCTGTTGTGGAGATATCCCCAGAAGCCCGAGGGGAGACGGACCTTCACCCGGCGCCAGTGAAGGATTAAAGCCAGAGTGCAACAGCGTAGCATCCACGGCTACTCACCTCACTGTGGGAAGAAGGAGATGCGTGGGACCCTAGAGACAGACTGGGCTCACGCCAGCCCGATTAACCTGAGGCCGCATGGTCAGAGTGACATGGCCCCAAGAAGGCACCACATGCAAATGAGCGATGTGTGGCCAGCAGAACCAGGTGGCAGTGGCGTAGAGCTCCTGCACCCGAAGCAGGACTGAATGCTCCTGTGCCAGTGAGAGGCGGCACTAGCAGCATGTACATAGCTGCAGAGAACAGGCACCAAAGTCTCCGGTGGCAGCTTCAGCCTCCCTGCAGCTCATGAGTTCAGAGGCTGCTGCTTAGGGGTGGGAGCGCGACACAGCAATGCAGCCAAGAAAGTTATGGGAAGAAGGAAAGAACACTGTACCTGAGGCAGTTTTCGTTGCGGCGAGTAAGTGGTACCCCTAGAATACTCGCACCATTGTGCTGGGCGCCGATAAGGAACTGGGCGGTTGAGAAGGACCGTGGCAACGCAGCATCAGGAAAATGCAGTGGCGGGAGCACAAAGTAACTTACGCCATCTGGTGGTTGCTCACAGAATGAGAGTCCCGCAGCGGTGCAGATAAAAAAAGGGGGCAGTGAGAAAGTATTGCCGTCCCCACAGCGAGACACTCCTGAGGACGGGTGAGATCTGAGAGAAAAAAAACAAGCCCGTCAGAGGTCCGTGAACTCTGCTGCTTACGTCTTTTGGCTCTTCAACACCGGCGAAAGTGAAAGCGTGCTCGTCGTCACCTTCATCATGGGGCTGTGGCGCGCGGCGGAGACGCCGTCGCCGTGAGCGTGCACATCGGCAGCTCCGAGACTGACTCACGCGCGCGACCAAATCCCATGCACGCGTGGCCAGCTCTTGTCTCTCCCTCTCCCATTGACGATGCTGCGCGCGTGGCTAGCTCTTGTCTCCACTCGTTGTCTGCTGAGCCGACGACTATAGTTCTCTGGCGAACGCGCTAAGCGCGCTTCTAGGCGAGACCTAAAAAGCACCACCAGGAGCATAGGCACCCACGCCCTCTTGTTATTGTATTAATGGAACCTTACATTTTGGGTTCTGGGGGTAATACAACCTTGCACTCTTATTCTCTTGTGATGGAACTCCAATTTTCTTGTTCCATTGAAAATGCAAACCTGCCCTTTTTCTTTACATTGGTAAAACATTGCATTTTTGGCTCTGACAAAGGTAATGCTTTATTGTGGTTCTGGAAGAATGTTGACTAAGTACTATATGGCATGCAGTACAGAACCTTGTGCAGTGATGCTTGGTGTAACTGTGCTATTTATACATGCATATTTCTTACACTGCTTCCCCACTCACCACCTTAGCCCTGGTGGAGTGTGATCTGACACCGGTTGGAGAATGAGCTCTATGTAGGATGAAGCAATGGATAATACAAGATGTTATTCATCAGTTTGTTTGCCTTAATAAATAAACATTTGGCATTTGTTCCCTGAAAGTTCACAAATAATGTACGATTACAGATCCTTGGTTTGATCCAGAGGAAAATACAAAGTGCTTTTCCCAACCTAGTTTTGTAGGACCTTTTCAGGTGAAGAAGCATTGGGGATGTTTCGAAAGAATGGTAGCTTCACTCTGATGGAAGTGATAAATACTCACCATGCTCCTATGGAACTTTATGAATGGTTATGTGCAGTAAATTGCTTGCAATCCTGCTTTTTGCTCGAAAGGCTTGCAATTAGACTGTCAAAAATTAGATAAACATCCCAGTTTGGATGGTGCTATGACTTATCAGAAGGAACAAATGCACTAGACCCACCTATCTCTTGAAGACCTTGGTAAGGAGGATGTAGGAACACAATAGCCCCCAATGTGCATGATGTACTACGCTGAAGAGGTTCTGCCAAGTGGCAGAACCTCACAGTTTGTTTACTCCAGTTCAGTGGATAACATCCTGACAGCCAACAGTACCGTTGGGTTCCTGAAGATAGGCCTAGTTGTTGAACGGTCAGTGCCTCCATACCAGCCAGGCTCTCCGGCTGTGGGAATTTAGTTTGGTGTGTGATACACTCCTTCCTTCAAGAAGAGGTCTTACGGCTAAGGGAGGCGCATCTGGTCACTCTGTACAAGGTGTAGTAGATGAGGGTACTAAATCTTCCAGGGCCAAACCGAAGCAACGAATCACTGCACAACTTCTGGAGAATTCCCTTAATGAGATGGATTCTGGGGGAAGGTAGTCAGATACATCCCTGTCCAGTCTATAAAGCCTTTCCTCAAGCAATCTAGTCTTTTGTCTATCGAAGAGGCAAACCAACACCACTTGGAATTGAAGTGGGTCACAAATGCATCAATAGGTGGTTGACCTCAGGTCTAGAAGTTGGCAATTGAAGACTTTCTGGAGGAGCTCCCTCTTATAAACAGTTTTCTGGAGATTTTCAGTCTGGCCCGATCTTCCTACTGCAATGTGAGTGAATGGCAAGAATGTGCCTTGTTGCAGTGCCAACTCTGATAAAGGTGCAGGAAATTGGTATAATGGTGGAGAGTGGGTGACCACCTTGTTCTATAATGTAAATTCTGCTCCTAGGAAAAAACACCGCATCCTGGGGAGATAACTGGTGGCCTGACATCCTAGGCCCTCCCCCCAAGCCAAAAGACTGCGTTAAAAATCTGGGTGTTTGGGTCGATTCGGCTTTAAAGTTTACCATCCACACTAAGAAAGTGGCTGCCACGTGCTTTGGCATTTTGCGCAACATCAGGCCCATTCTGAAGTTCTTTGACTGCCGCACCCGCCAGCTCATTGTTCAGGCGACGATCCTTTCTAGACTGGACTATGCCAGTTCTCTCCTATTGGGAGCGAACCTGGCCGAAACCACCAGATTGCAGAGAGTCCAGAATGCGGCAGCCAGGGCTCTGGTTGGCCTCCCTCGCCATTCTTCCGTCTCTGGAACCTTAAAAAAACTGCATTGGCTTCCAGTGGGTAAAAGGATCCAGTTCAAGGCTCTATGTTTAGCCTTCAAAATTCTTAAAACCGCCTCTCCTCCATTGCTGAGTCCCCTCCTGTCTGAGTACATCCCTAGAAGATCGCTCCGCTCAGAAGGACAACATCTGGTGACCATCCCTCGCACTAGACTGGCCAGAGTCGGTGGCCGTTCCTTCAGTTTCCTTGCTGCCAAGCTATGGAACAGTTTGCCTGAAACCATACGGGGGATTCAAGACCTTTTAGCCTTTAGAAAGGCCGTCAAAACCCATCTTTTCCAATAATCTGTTTTCCATTTCTGTTACCTTCACTCTGCATTTTGTCTGCTCGCAGCGCCGGGACGCCCCTTGGCTGGGGCAGCCGTGCGCTATATAAATCCACATAACATTAACATTAACATTAAAAGAGGACCATGTCTTGTCATTGTAGACCATCCTGATCTCAGCAATCAAAGCAAAACCTTCAGCACCAGGAACAGTGCTAATGCTCTGACATGTTTATCTGGAGGGACATATGATTCGTCCCAGAAAGCACAGTTGGATAATAGTTGTCTCTAGTGTGACCTCCGCCCTCACCAACATTCTGAAACCTATTCAATAACTGTGAGCTGTAGATGGGTCAGGTGGAACTGACATCCCTCCAAGCAGTTGAGGTTAATGACCGCACCATTCCAGATTGGCTCCATGGAGGATGGGCATAATGAGCTTCAGCTGGGTTCCTCACTGCTGTGATTGATTTGCAGGGAGCACATTTGCAGTTTAGTGATGTATACCTTCCTCATACAGGTTGTTTGGAGTCCCAGAAGCCTGTGATACCACCAGACTGCCATGTTCTTATTGGTCAGGAAATGGCCCATGGCCTGGCTAGTGGCCATTAGTCTCCTTGCTGAAGAGAATTGTTGCCAGCTGGCGTTCTGATTGAACCCTATAAACAGAAACATGGAGTGGACTGGAAAATATTTTGTGTTGTCCGCTTGAGATTCAGGTTTTCAAAAAGTTTTTAATTTGGGTAATGAGGCTGCTGCAACCTTTCTGAATGCTGTTCGAATGAGGCATTTCAGATATCTAGGACAGTGATCCTTCTGCTGGTTAAGGAAGACCATCGTTTTTGTAAAGAAACCAGGGGTGACATTGATACCAGCTTGCAGAATCAAGTACTGGTTGTGTTATCTTCTACCATGAAACAGGTATTTGCTGTTGGTGTTCTGAGGATCTGCTGAATACGTCCGACCAACACTGCACAACTGCAGTTAGCATTTGGACGTTTTGCAGGTCTCTGGAAATGATTTTGATTTTAGAGATCAAGGAGAGAGTATTGTCACTTCCATTTTTCCTTACGATAAAATAAAGTGTGTAGTATCCTTGTGCTATTTCTGTGGGCCATTCTACTGCCTGGAAATGTTCTTTGAATGAAGACTGTAGCAGAGTTGTTCTGAACGGCTGTAGCAGCTAAAGAGCAATGCTAATTATTCACCACTGGGAGAACCAGTACATCTTTGATTGAGGATTGGTGGTAGTGGAAGGAAAACCCGCCCTCATTGGCATGGAGTTGTCCTTCTGAGATTGTGCAAAGGAAAGCATTTAACCAAGCAGCATTTCTCTGGAACGTTTCAGTCTCGACTGAGGATGGCGCATATGATCAAATTTCCCTGCTGAAGTGTCTCCTCTTCACCTGCTTGCTTTCCAATGAAGTCAAGAATACAGCTCATTATTGGGTCTAAAGAACTTGTGTATCATAGGCCTTTGGTGGCTGGAAAAGAGAAGGCAGTCTGTTGGGTTTCGCTTGGGTGGTGCTCAATGATTTAGCAGGGACTCTTCCAGTCTTGTACTGCAGAAAAGCCTTGTGGAAGCAAACAGGTTCTTCCGGTCTATCAGAGGTTGATGATATAAATCTTGGTCTCCAACTTCAGGTACTAAGATTTGAGTTATCACTGGACAGTGACCACACCTTGAAAAAGCACATCACCATGAAAATCAAGATTGCCTGCTACAAGCTTCCTTCACTGAAGAAATAAACAATTGCTTCCTAGAAAGATACTTCAGAATTGCCATTCAAACCCTCATAATGTCACATCAGAAGTGTTGCAGTGCCCTGTCCCATGGCTTCCCAGATACCACACTGACTCTCCTCCACCTCCTGCATGTTGCAGAACGCCTTATAAAGGGCTCGTAGAAATAAGACCACATCATCATTGTAGGAAGCTGACTCTTAGTGATATATCAATAATCTGATGTACCATTTAAGTCCAGGGATGCCCTTTCTAGTGGACGGGGGCTTGCTATGCAATCCCAAAGTGCTCTATCAGGGGGTAGTGTGGTCGAGCAGCCTTAGGCTTAACAAAGAGGAGTGCAATACATTCACAAAATACACACAATGGTCAATAAATGACAGCACAACTCAAAATGGAGAACCACACCAATTTATAAGAATAGCACACATGTTTATATGTGTTTAGGCATCAGAGAAAAATTGTTCAGGTAAGTAAGTTTTCAAATATATATAATTTTTACTTTAAAAAGTAGACACAGTGCATTTTCTGAGTTCTGCAATGTTATCCTATGGAAGGAAGAACAAGTTCTGCAAACAGGTATATTACAGTGATTTATAAGACCTGTCACTAGTTAAGGTGAGTGGTGGGCAAGGTTCATCAACAGAACACCAGCGGCGCGAGGGCGACCAGGTGCAGGTAGCAAAACAGCGCCGGGAGCCCAATGTATTTCAATTGAGATCGGTCACTACAAAAAGAGGCTGCTGACCCTGGCCAGAAAGCCAGTCAGGCTGAACCAGCAAGTGGGCTCAGGCCTTGCTATGCTCGGGAATTGGGCACCCTTGGTCCTATTCTGCAAGGCCCAGGGGCGACTGGTGCAGAGGTGTCTTTAGGCGTCTTGTTTTTCCTTACCTGAGCAGTTGCGTTAGAGGGGTCATGCAACATCGTCGTGTCCAGGAGGGGTGAAACAATGATGTATTCAAGTTCTGGAGGGCTTGTTGGCACCGTTGGCCCACTTCAACTTGGGCCTCAGGCGACGGGTGCAGTGGCTGCTTCAGGGGTCTGGTTTTGACGGTTCCGAAGCCCACAGTCTTTTTGGATTTTCTACTGCATAATTCCACTGTTCATAGAAGGTCTTCAGTTTTTTCGAAGGCAGACAGTCCTCCCAAGTTATCCAGTATTCGGGTATCTTTCATAGATTCACATGTCTGAATCCTTCCCCGTCGCCGAGGCGGGAGTCCCATGGTAAATAAAATAGCAGTGCCAAAGACCCTAAGGAAAAAGGCCTGAGGCCCAAATCTTAGTAGCCTATCTACATCATTATGCTAAAAGAACCAAACTTTTGGTACAACCAATCAGCTACCAGCACCCTCTAGAACCCCCTCTGCAGAGCCAGTTCTCCTCAGATGTTCACCGCACGTCGTGTGGAAGGGAGTCTCCGAGTGCCAACTCAGTTTATCCTTCAATGATGATCAACATGAGGACTGCATTTACTGCCTCTACCCTAAAAATGAGGCAAAAGATTGTAAGATCTGCCGAACCTTCCCTTCTACAACTCTCAGGGATAGGGAGGCAAGAGTCCTGTTGTGGCTTAAATCTTCTTCAGCTGAAGATGATGATAGAGCCTCAACTTCCAGCAAGAGAGCAAGATCTCAGGACAGTTCGTCAAGTGAGGTGAGAAAACATCATAAATCCTCACACTCTATTTATTTATTTATTTATTTACGGATTTTATAAAGCGCACGGCTACCCCCAACGGGGGTGTCCCGGCGCTAAAAACTGACAGCAGGGGAAGAAGAAATAATCTAGATAGATGAAAATAGCCACGTCTTCAGGCGTCTGCGGAACAGCGCTTCAGATGGGGCAAATCTAAGATCGATAGGTAAACTGTTCCAATGTTTGGCTGCAAGAACAGCAAAAGCTCTGCCACCCGTTCTTGTGCGACGGAATCTTGGCACAACCATGAGACGCAGATTGTTGGAGCGAAGATCCCTAACCGAGTGGGACAATCTCAGTCTCTTTCTTAAATAATCTGGACCAGTTCCATTCAAAGCTCGAAAGGCGAGGATAAGCGTTTTGAACTTAATACGGTTGGCTATAGGAAGCCAATGAAGCTCTTTACGAAACGCTGAGATAGGGTGTCTGTAAGGAATATTGCCAATCAATCTTGCTGCAGCGTTCTGAACCACCTGGAGACGTTCAATTTGGTATAGAGGGGCCCCCGCATATAAACTGTTGGCATAGTCCAGGTGGGAGGTAATTAAGGCCTGAGTGACAGTTCTGCGTGCCTCAATTGGCAAAAATGGAAAGATCTTCCTCATCATTTTTAATTTACCAAAGCAGGCCGAAGTAACCTTATTGATTTGAGAGCTGCAGGATAGCGTATCATCAAATATAAACCCCAGATTGCGGGCAGAGTGAACCGGGGTAGGGGGGGGTTGAGAATCGTTGGCCACCATAATGACGGTGGGATGGTCATTTTTTGATTAAAAAACAGAACCTCCGTCTTATCGGTGTTAAGTCGCAAGTGGTTCATGGACATCCAAGAACAGATTTCGCCAAGACAATGGCGGAAACTGGAGAGGCTGGAGTCAGAGTGATCGCTAAAGGAAAATATCAGCTGAGTATCATCAGCATAAGAGATCACTCTGACTCCGCATGCCTCTACTACCTTGGCCAACGGGGCCAGGTAAACGTTAAAGAACAAAGGACTTAACGCTGAGCCCTGTGGGACTCCGCGTACCAGAGGTTTACATTCTGATTTAAAAGGTCTGAGAAGAACCCTCTGTGATCGTCCTTGGAGGAAGGAACCCAACCACGATAGGGCAACGCCGCTCAATCCAATCTGCTCCATACAGTCAAGAAGAATTTTATGGGACACCGTATCGAAAGCGGCGGATAGGTCGAGGAGGACCAACATGGCCTCCTCGCCCTTGTCCACACACTCTCGCACAGTCTCCGAAACTTCTAGCAGTGCGGTCTCAGTACTGAATCCAGTACGGAAGCCGGACTGGGAATCATGCAGAAGGGAATTGGTCTCTAGGTACTCTGCGAGCTGTAATTGGACCGCCTTTTCCAAAACCTTCGCGGGTTTCGGAAGGAGGGAAATAGGTCGATAGTTACTGAATTGCGTGGGGTCAGCATCAGATTTCTTTAAGATGGGTACAAGCAAAGCTTCCTTCCAGGCTAAGGGAAATTGGCCTAGTTGTAAAGAGGCATTCCAAATGGAAGTGAGTGGCTCTAACAGTAGGGTAGACAATTCACTCATGATTTTTGAGGGAACCGGGTCCAAAGGGGAACCCGATTTGCACTGTAATAGTAGTTTACGTGCAAGATTAGGAGTGAGATCCTTAAAAGCCACTAGTGTAGGAGCAGTGTCCTGGTTAGTTGAGACCGGGGGAAGGGAAAGATCAAGAGCTCCAGCTGGAGGGAAGGAGGATGCGATTTTGTCAATTTTTTCTTGAAAGAAGTCTGATAGTCCATTACAGAGAGACTGATTGGCTAGATTGTTAGGAGTCATAGCAGGGGGTTTTACAAAATCCTTGACAATTTTAAACAGTGTTTTTACCGAATTGTCTGCATCTTTAATTTGTGAGGCAAAAAACTCTTTCATAGCCAATTTTTTTGATTTAATGAAATTCCTAAGGGCCCTTCTGTAGATGGTTTTTGCCTCAGAGTCATAAGTTAGTCTCCACTTGCGTTCGAGTTTTTTACAGTGGCTTTTTTCTTTACGTAGAGCGTCTGAGAACCAAGGAGCAGATGGACGGGCTCTTGCAGATGACGTAGAAGTAAATGGGGCAATTTCATCGATCGCAGCCGATAAGATCGTGTTAAACTTGGTAACACAGGCATCAATATTTCCTAGGTAAGACTCCAAGGGGCAACTGAATATTGGCTCTAAGGTAGTGCAGGTAACCTTATGCCATTTTCTTCTATAGTCTGATCCCAGTTCCACCGGGCTAGGTGCCTGAGGGATAGGAATGTCGACCGCAAGCAGAAAGTGATCGGACCATGTGAGGGGGAGGGAAGGATGCGTAATGGTCCCTGGGAGGTTAGAGAAAATAAGGTCCAATGTATGGCCCGCTACGTGCGTCGGACCATGGATGAGTTGCGTCAGATTCAGGCTCTGAAGAGAGTCGAGAAAACGTGTGGCTTGGGTGCAGGTGGGGTCATCAACGTGAAGGTTAAAATCACCCAAAACTATGAAGTGTGGGTGCTTAAGGGATAGGTCCGTGATGATGTGCACCAACTGTGATAGGGCAGAGGGGGAGGCTTTAGGGGGGTTATAAACTAGGATGCCAGTAAGGTAGACTGCCGCAGAATCAGCAACCGAGAAATAAATGGCTTCAATCAGCCCAATATTAGTAATTTTCTTAATAGTAATATTAAGGTGGGTTTTGAACAAGATAGCCAATCCACCTCCTGTCTTTCCCTCCCGATTAACGCCCAAAAAGCGATAGTCTGGGGGGGTGGCTAAGTAGATATCAGGATTTGAGGTATCTTTAGTCCATGATTCCGTAAGGAAAAGTATATCCCAACTATGAGTAATAAGGGTCGACCAAATTTCATTGGCATGACGGGGGAGGGATCTACAATTAATCAATGCAAGTTTTAACAGGCAAGATGACAGGGCGGAGGATAGAGGACGGGCGCGTTCGCGCCATGGGGAAAGAGATAGGTAGCATTGAGAACATTTGAAGGTATGGCCATCTAAATCGTTAGGGGAACAGCGATCAGATATAGAACAGGAGTCCGCTTCTATTTGTAACAGCTGTTCTCTAGTCCAACTGACGCGGGTCTCATTCACGCCCTGGGCAGGGGGACTGGCCCTAGGCCCGTGTCCGGCGCGGACGGGCGCAGACTCTACTCCTGGCCCTTCTCAAAGATCTGCTCAGGCTACAGCTCTCAAGGACTCTAAAAGGGAATCTTCCAAAACTGAGTAAAAGCTGTTCTATTCCCTCAGCTTTTCCTTTATCGTCGACGATTTCTGTCACCTCTTCAGCTCCTTCGCCGACAACGACTATTTCCACTACTTCTATCACTTCTCCTATTCTGTCGACTAGGATTTCTATTGCGACTCTTTGACTAAGGCCTCGTCGACAGTCTTAAAAACACTCATCGACTAAGGTACCATTGACGAAGCCCCCACCGTCCACGAAGCCTCCGGTTTCTACTACGCCGTCTACGACTGCCCCGTCGACGAAGAAGCCAAGCCCGTCGACGTTGAGTCCGCCGACGACGGTCCTGTCGACGATGGTTCCGTCGACGTCAAGCCCGTCGACAACGGTCCCGCCGCCGCCGCCGATTAAAATAAAGAGTCCATCGACGGTAGCTCCATTGACAATGATCCCGTCGATGACTGCACCAGTTAGTGATGGAACCTACTCCAACTAAGGTTTTAGCGGCGGCAACTTTTTCAACACCTGTTTCATCAAAGACTTTTCAGCTTAAATCTTACCAAAGACATGACTGTTCATATGTCTCTCCTCTTACTCCATCTCACCTTCTTGAGACATATGTCCAAGAGGATGATGACTATGACGACGATGATGAAGGAGATTTGGGGTAGCTCGTCATCCTTCCAAACCTAATATTAAATGTCAGGCTGAAGAGGAAGATGAGGATAACTACCATGAGCACTACTACCAAGAGGACATTGTTGTTCCTCATTACATGGAATATCCGAAGCAATCTCGGCTTCCGGATTCTAGCCATCTGCCTCCTAACCTGATTCAGGACTTGCAAGCCATGTTAGCTGATTATACGCAGCGCTTTCCCTTGCTGCAGGTCATTGCACCACCTCAGCCTGTGGCGGTTCCAGATCCTGTTTCTCTACTCGAGGTTCCGACGCCAATGTCTCCATTTGCAGAACCCTCTCAGGAGCACCCATCCCTTCAGCCTCCTCAAACTCCAGACACTTCTTCAGATGAGAAAGTGGAAGACTGTGAACTGTCAGAGAATCCCCACATGGATCCATGGGATTCTTATATTATCCCTATGCCTTCTCCACCAACTCCACAACCATCGGACTCTCCACCAGAAGATATAGGTGGATTTCCTAACCTCATGCAGCGCGCTGCTGCTAGGTTTCAACTTCCAGTAACTGTGGAACAAACTGAATGTTTCCTACATGATTTCAAAGAGGAGACTAGGAAATTTATCAGAGCCATTCCAATCATCGACTATATATGGAACAAGGGCATCAAGATTATGAAAAACCCTGCATCCGTGCCTGCTGTGCTTCCACGGGTAGACAAAAAATATCGGGCTTCAGCCAACAGTCCATCCTGCCTCATCGGACACCCTAGGCCGGATTCTGTCATTTCACAGGCCGCCCAGCAAAGGTCCAAAAATCCAGCTACGCCCATCACTACAGCGCTGGACAAAGAGGGCCGTTGCCTTGATCTCATAGGTAAAAAAATGTGAACCATGGCTGCTGCTTCCATCCGGGCAGCCAACGCATTAGCGATAATAGGGCGTTATGATCACCAAATGTGGTCGGATATGGCTGGTTTGACCTAATTCCAGAGGAGAAACGACCGGAAGCTCAAAAAATTCTCCTGGAGGGAGAGCGTGCAGCAGCAGAGATGATCGATTGTGCTCTTGACATTGTCAATACAAATTTCAAGCAATTAGCTTGGGCTGCAGTCCTCAAGCGCCAGGGTTGGTTAAAAGCTACCACCTTCCGACCCGAAGTCCAAACAAAAATATTAGATATGGCCTACTACGGAGAATCTTTGTTTGGCAAACATATTGACGAAGCCCTCCAAGCAATGAAGACTGACACTGATACGGCTAGATCTTTAGGTTCCCTTCAGTACAAGCGTGCGACATTCAGAGGCGCTAGGGGACGTGGCTACTCCTCTAGAGGAGGTTACAGTACACAACAAAACAGACAATATCAGCCTCAATATCGACAACATTACCAATCGTCATACCGCCAATCCAATACAGCTGGTTTCTCTCACCAAGGAGGCCGAAAACATTCCAACAATCAAGAGCGACACTCTAACAGAAAGCAGTGAGTTCAGCCGGGTGCCAATCACATTTCCTTCCCTCCCCGTGGGCGCAAAAATTTCATCTCATCTGGAACAATGGCAAGAAATTACCTCCGACCAATGGGTGTTAGACCTAGTGAGAAATGGACACACCCTAGAATTTGTCAACAAGCCACCAACCACTCCGCCCAGGGGGCCCCCCTCCCCCTCGTCTTCACTTATTGTTCAAAGAAGCTTATACAATGCTCCTCGAACGCTATAGAAAAGGTCCCAGTACATCAGAACCTGACCAGTTTCTATTCCCGTTTTTTCCTAATCGAAAAGAAATCAGGGGAATGGCGACCAATCCTGGACCTTCGCGATCTCAACAGATTCCTCAAAAAACAAGGTTTTCGCATGCTCACTGTTAGAATTGGGGGGTCTCTGGTTGGCGCAAGTATTCACTTGTGGCAAGCAGGGACCCTCTCCTCTAAGTCAGGGCAAAGGATGACCCCTTAGAATTACCCTTGCTCACCCTCTAGGTGCGTGGCGTGAGCAGCCAAGGCTATTCTTCAGGCGTTTCTGAGTTAAGCATTTGTAATCACACACACAGTAAATGTACCAATCCCCCCACAAATGGACACCAGGCTGTAGATATGTAAAAATACGTTCTCTTTATGTAAAAATATATCTATGCAGGCAAGTATTTATCACAAGACCATTAATAACGTTTTTCTTAAGCCACAAGGTTGTAAATAGGCAAGTGTTCTCTTTGTTTACAGTTCAAATGTTTCTTTTTAGTTAAATTCACTTCAAAAACAGTTCCTCGACAGATTAGGTAAGTTTCTACCCCTCTGGGGCCTCAGGGACTTGGCTCTGCGCTTCGTAGCGCTTCGTCGCGCTCTGGGCGGGTGAAATCCCGGCACCCCATCTGATACTCTTCTTGAATCGTACGGGGCTGTCACCGAGGCGATGCGCTGCTCCCCCCGAGGCTCTGAGGTGAGAGTGAGCTGGGGAAAGGCGCTGTGAGGCCTGTCAAGGCTGAGCCGGGCTTCGGGCAGTGATCAACGGGGAAGCGCACAGCCGAGACGAGGGGACGTACCTGGACTCACTAGCGACGCACAGGGCTACGGGGAAAGAAGAACGTTGCGGGCCCCGAGCCCGAGACAGGCCCTGTGCGCGGTAGTGGTCGGTGCGGTTTGTAGGGGGCTCCGGTCCTCGCGGTGCACTCCACGAGAGGGCGGCAGTCCCGGAAAGTGCTGAGGGATCTGGTCAGAGGCGGACGATCTCCGTGAGGCGGATGCAGCACGGGAGCCCTCAGTACGGACGGTACTGAGGGGGGGTCCCTTCAAAATGCGGCGAGGCCTCTCCTGGGATGAAAAGAGCAAAGCGGGGCAGCCAGGTGCAATGACATGCACGGGCGGCCGTCCAGGCTGCAGGCTGCTCTAGTATCCTGGATTCCGGCGGGAGGGGCTGAAGACGTGCTCAGGCACTCCAGTAGCAGGCGGGGGTAGAGGAGCGGCCGGCCTTAGCCTGGGGGCAGAGAGCGACTCTGAGTAGAGCGAGGCTCTCAAGGGCAAGAGGGCAGGCTGGCTCCCGGGTACCACGGCCCTAGGAGGGGGCGAGAGGGGGCAGACTTCACCTCCGGCGGGAGGAAATACTCGGCCTCAGGTAGCAGACGAGCCCAAGCACAGGAGATCCCACTGGTCCTGGGGTTCAGTTCAGGGGGCAAGCTCAATCAAGCCCTTGGAGAAAGTTTCTAGCACAAGTCAGCAAAGTCTTTTCATCAAGTCTTTTCCTCTCCTTCCTCAGCAAGGCAAGCAGCAGGCCAGTCCTTCCAGCATCTTCTTCTCCTTCTAGTTGGGCAGAGGTTCTTTGTGGGAAACAGGATTCTCATTTACAAGGAGCAGGGCTCCTACTTTTATACAGCATTTTCGTTGTTCTTCCAGGCTAGGGGGCCTCTGCATAACTTCTTTCAGTCTCTGAGCACTTTGTTGGGTGTACTCTGGTTTCTTCTTTCAGTGTGAGGGGCAGGCACCTGAGCCGCTCCACAGGAGGTGGAGCCAGCATTGTGTGGACAGGGGCAGCCAGGAGTACCTGGTTGACAGTGCTTCTCCTTTCCTGGGTCAGGTGTCGGCTGAGTCATCAGGCGCTCCCCAGGGGGGCGGAGCCAGCATTGTGGTGGCAGAGCACAGCCCTATTCAGAGTCCAGGGGCACTCCCACCTCCCACTAAGGTGAAACCTGTCATCCCCCAGCCCTGTCACTCACATAACCCAGACAGTCAGATACACATCCTAGCAGAGGCGGGCTGAAATGGTCAGGCAAGCAAATGCTAGCTTTCTAAAAGTAGCATTTGCAAACACAGGATATTAAAATAAACTTTACTAAAAGAAGTATTTTATTATTCTGAGTTCAGACATACTAAACTTGACTTTCTACCGTGTTCCCTGGGCCTGCTGGGATTATAGAGTGTAATAATTCCAGCAGCCCATCTTGGCCTAAGAGAACAGGTAGCCTTACAATAGTGAAAAACGAATTTGGCTGTAATTCACTATTAGGACATGCCACATACATCAGAGCATGTCCTACCTTACACTTACAATGCACCCTGCCCTGGGGCCTACCATAGGGGTGGCTAATATGAAGCAAAGGGAAGGTTTAGAGGCTGGCAAGTGTGTGCACTTGCCCAGCCAGCATGACAGTACCAGACTGCACGCAGGTTCTGCAGTGGCAGACCCTAGACACATTTTAAAAGGCTGCTTCTGTGGGTGGCGCAACCAGCGCTGCAGGCCCACTAGCAGTATTGGCATTTACAAGCCCTGGCACTACTGGTGCACTTTACTGGGGACTGACAGTAAATCCAATGAACCAATCATGAACATCAATCACAGTTACACTTTACATTGGGAGCACTTGCACTGCGGCACGGATTGGCCGTGGCGCAGTGCCCTGAGCAGCGGACACCAGCAAAAACATCTGAGGCACATCAGCAAAAAGTGGAAGGGAAACTCACGCCAAGGTGCCAGGTCTAACATGTGTCCCCTCCAGCTGGAATGTGGGGAGAACTACCCTTCCCCAGGGAGTTCCTCATCACTAAGGCAGAAAAACCTGGACAGACCGTCAGCATTGGCGTGATCTGTGCCAGGGCGATGTTCCACCGTGAAGTCCATACCCTGTAGGGAGATGGACCACCTCAACAGCTTTGGGTTCTCACTCCTCATTTGCATCAACCATCTGAGGGGCCTGTGGTCTGTCTGAACCCGTAAGTGAGACCCAAACAAGTAGGGTCTTAGCTTCTTCAGTGCCCAGACCACAGCAAATGCTTCTCGCTCTATTGCACTCCACCTACGTTCCCGGGGAAGTAACCTCCTACTGATGAAGGCTACAGGTTGGTCCCAGCCCTCCTCAGTCATCTGTGAGAGAACAGCCCCTACACCATGCTCTGAAGCGTCTTTTTGCACTAGAAATTCCTTGGAGAAATCAGGGGCCAAGAGCACGGGAGCCGTGCACATGGCAGTTTTCAGGGTGTCAAAAGCCTTCTGACAGGTGTCAGTCCAGATCACATTCCTGGGCTGCTTCTTGGAAGTCAGCTCTGTCAAGGGGGTCACAATAGTGCCATAGCCCTTGACAAACCTCCTGTAGTACCCAGTGAGCCCCAGGAAGGCTCTCACTGCAGTCTGGGTCTTGGGGGGGTTCCCAAGCCAGGATGGTCTCAATTTTGGGTTGCAAGGGTGCCACCTTGCCACTCCCCACTTGGTGTCCCAAGTACACCACTGAACCCTGCCCAATCTGGCACTTGCTTGCCTTGATTGTGAGGCCTGCCTTTCGCAGCGCCATCAACACTTCCCAGAGGTGTCGCTGGTGTTCTGGCCAGGTGCCACTGAACACCGCGATGTCATCCAGGTTGGCGGCAATGAACTCATCCAGCCCAACCAACACCAGGTTGACCAACCTCTGAAAGGTGGCAGGGGCATTCTTCATCCAAATGGCATAACCCGGAACTGGAAATGTCCATCTGGTGTGGAGAATGCGGACCTCTCTTTTGCCCCATCAGTCAAGGCGATCTGCCAGTACCCAGACGTTAAATCAAACGTGCTAAGGAACCGGGCAGCCCCTAGCCGATCAATGAGCTCATCAGCTCTGGGAATAGGGTGCGCGTCAGTCTTCGTGACTGAATTGAGTCCTCTGTAGTCCACACAGAACCGGAGTTCAGGTGTGGCTCCCGGCGCAGAAGCCTTTGGGACCAAGACCACGGGGCTGGACCAAGGGCTGCTGGAGGACTCAACCACCCTAAGAGCAAGCATTTTGGAGACCTCCTCCTTGATGCAGGCTCTGACCCTGTCAGTTACTCTGTAGGCCTTATGCTTCACAGGTAAGCTGTCTCCTGTGTCCACATCATGGACGCACCAATCTGTGACACCAGGGAGAACAGATCTGGAAATTGCCCAGCAGTTGGCGGCAGTCTTCCTGTTGCTCAGGCGTCAGGGTGGGTGAGAGGTTAACTCCATCCACTGACCCATCTTTCTCAGAGGCTACTAAGAGGTCAGGAAGAGGCTCAGTCTCCTCCTCCATCCCATCATCAGTTGCCAAGAGCATGCCCACTTCGGACCTCTCCAAGTGGGGCTTAAGGCGGTTAACATGTAGGACCCTCAAAGGGTTCATGGGAGACTGCATGTCCACCAAGTAGGTGACAAATCTCTTGCGCTCCACAACCTCAAATGGACCTGTCCACTTATCCTGAAGTGCACAAGGCTCCACTGGGGCCAAGACCCACACCTTTTGTCCAGGTTGAAGCTCTACCAGAGTGGCATTCTGGTCGTACCACCGCTTCATCTCTTCCTGGCTAGCTTCCAGATTTGCCTCAGCAAGTTGCCTGAATCGCCTGGTCTGGTTTCTGAAGGCCAGCATGTAACTGTATACATTCTAGGGAGGTTTCCTGGGAGATTGCTCCCAGCCTTCCTTTACCAAACTCAGAGGTCCTCTCACTGGGTGACCATACAGCAGTTCAAAGGGGCTGAACCCTAGGGACTTCTGTGGCACCTCACGGTATGAAAAGAGAAGGCATGGCAAGAGGACGTCCCACTTACGCCTCATTGGACCTTCCAGGCCCATGATCTTGCCTTTTAGGGTTCGGTTGAATCGCTCAACCAACCCATTTCCTTGGGGATGGTAAGGGGTGGTGAACTTGTATGTTACACCACACTCTTGCCAAAGGGCTTTCATGTACTTGGATATGAAATTGGCGCCCCTGTCGCTCACCACCTCTAGAGGGAATCCTACTCGTGAGAAAATTCCCATCAGTGCCCGTCCCACCACGGGGGCCGTCACTGTCCTCAGAGGGATGGCTTCAGGGTACCGGGTGGCATGGTCCACCAAGACCAGGATGAACCTGTTGCCCATGGCTATCTTGGGGTCCAGAGGCCCAACAATGTCAATACCCACTCGCTGGAATGGAGTACTGACCACGGGAAAGGGTTGCAGAGGAGCCTTGTGCTTCCCTCCGCTCTTACCACTTGCCTGGCAAGTCTGACAAGATCTACAGTGAGCATCTGAGCTCTTGTGCATTTGGGGCCAATAAAAGTGGGTGACAAGCCTGTCATAGGTCTTGTCCATCCCCAAATGTCCTGCTAAAGGCACATCATGAGCCAGCCCCAGTAGGAAGGCTCTGAACTTCTGGGGTACCACCAGCACCCGGGCTGACCCAGGTTCAGCAGCCTTAGGCTCTGAATACAGGAGGTCATTCTCCCAGTACACATAATGTGTCTTGGCCTGAACACCATTGTCCTGGTCTGCAGCCTGCTGCCGCATACCCACGAGAGAAGGGCATTCTTTCTGCTCCCTGCAGAATTCCCCCCTGGAGGGGCCTCCTTCTTGCTGCCAATGGGTCAGCTCAGGCAGGTCCCCCAGTTCAGCAATCTGTTCCCCTGAAGGCTCCAGGGCATCCCCCTCAAGGTCTGCTTCTTCTTGGACCGTGGGAACTTCAGGGGCCGGTTTCCCGTGCCCCCTGCGCCTTCCCTCTAACGCCGGTTCCTGGGCCTCTCCTTCAGGCCCCAGGATCTCTCGAGCACCCCTACTGGCTGCCATTGACCAGGTGGTCACGCACGCCCAGTCAGGCAGGCCCACCATCCTCAGATGGGTCGCTTCTCCACCTTTTCCCAAGGGGAGTCTTCCAGGTCATTCCCTAGCAAACAGTCTACCCCCCCCCCCCCCCCCCCCCCCCTCGAAGGGAACTTGAGCCATCGAACACTGGCTCTCTGAGTTGTCAGCATTGATAACACTACAGTAGGCATGGGGTACAACCTGCTCTTGAGACACCAGGTGCTGCCTCACTGCAGTCACACTGGCTCCTGTATCTCTAAGAGCCTCAGCTTTCTTACCATTGATGGTCACCACCTGCCCATATTTCTTAGTGTTAGAGGGCAGGTAGTTCTCAGGGACCATCTAACTGTCTCCTAGAGAGACTAGGGTCATCTGGACAGGATCTCCACCCCCGGGGATTACTACTACTTCCCCCAAATTAACACTAGCTAGCTACTTGCCGGGGTGGAGCACCAGTGTGTGCTGGTTTACCAAACAGGCAACACTTGGGGTCAGTGGAAATGTGACCTGGGTCACCACACCTGTAACAATTGAAGGGCCCCTTTGGACAGGCCTACCTGTCGGGCCCTGGTCTGCTTCGGGGGTGGGGGAGGCTGAGAACCTCTCTGCTGGTTCCCTTGGGGATTACTTTGGGGGCCTCGCTGGAACCCTCTTGGTTTACCCCTGTCCCCCCCACTCTTCTGCTGGGAACCCTGCCCACCCCTGGCGGAGTCTCCCATTGGACCCTTGTGGACCCTGGTGCTGAGCCAGCGGTCCGCCTCCTCAGCAAGCTTCCTCGGGTTGGACAGCTTGCTATCAATCAGGTGCTGGCGTAGCTCAGGAAAACAATGTTGCGACAAGTGCTCCCATGCCATTAAATCAAGAAGCCCCTGAAAATCATTTACCTTACTACCCTTCACCCAACCATCCAGGGCTCTGCAGAAACTGGTCACATACTCCACATACGTACTCCCAGGACGCTTTTCCCACCCCCTGAACTTCTGTCTGTACATTTCAGGGGTTAGCCCATACCTGGTCATGAAGGCCTCTTTCATGTGGGGATAGGAAGGGTGTTCTTCAGTGGGCAAATCTAGCAGTGTGTCCCGCCCTTTGCTAAGGAACCTCCCCACAACCCCGCTCCCCAATCCTTGTCAGGGACCCGGTGGGAGGACATGGCTACCTCATAAGCCCTAAACCACTGTCCTATGTCATCCCCCTTAAAGAACTCCTTAACCACATCTTTGGGTATGTACACCCTGGACTCTACCTGCACCGGCGTTGTGCTGCCACCAGAAGGAGTTGTTCCCAAACCTCTCAGCTCCAACTCCTTCAATCTCATGTCATGATCCATTTGGCGTTGCGGCGCCTCCATGGGCAATCTTTGCTTGTCCATCTCCATTTGTCCAGCTAATTTTGCCATCTCCATTGCATGTGCCCTGTCTGCTGCCCTGTCTGCCAGCTCCTCTGGTGACAGGCCTCTGCTGGGCTCCACATTGCCATTTGGTGGTAGGATATCCACCGCATTCTGTGGCTCTCTTGACTCCTTCCAGGCTCTCAGTGCCTTTATGTATTGGCCTTTCTTTTTGCACCCCGTGTGTGCTGTCTGTGCAACTCTGAACTTTACACAGTAGCCTCTCAATTGCTCTACTTTGTAGCCCTCCAGTCCTACGTGTTCCCAATCTACATCTTCAATTCCAGAGATCTCAGAGGGTGCTCTTCCAGCAGGGAGTGAGCCAGGCATGGCTTCAATATTGGGAGAGGAGTTGGCCGAACGGCTACGGCGCTCGACCTCGGACCTGGTGATCTGGGTTCGAGTCTCGGTAACGACGCCAAAACCTCCTGTGATTCTGGGCAAATCACTTAATCTCCCCATGCCTAAAAAAAAAAAAAAAAAAAACGAAAGTGTGTGTCCTCATGTAAAAAAAAAAACGTAACTTGTGCAATGTAAAGCGCTCTGATAACTGGTTCGGTTCTAGTTCGCGCTATATAAAACTAAAAAAAAAATGGCAGATGTCTCAACAAAATTAAAAAAAATGGAAATCTGTGGCTGGGTTATAGGTCTGCTCTCACTATGTGGTGATCAATAATTCACTGTATGTAAACCACAAATGCAAATTCGCAAATCCTCACCGCTGCGTCCAATCCTAGAATGGGGGGTCTCTGGTTGGCGCAAGTATTCACTTGTGGCAAGCAGGGATCCTCTCCTCTAAGTCAGGGCAAAGGATGACTCCTTAGAATTACCCTTGCTCACCCTCTAGGTGCGTGGCGTGAGCAGCCAAGGCTATTCAGGCGTTTCTGAGTTAAGCATTTGTAATCACACACACAATAAATGTACCAATCCCCCCACAAATTGACACCAGGCTGTAGATATGTAAAAATACGTTCTCTTTATGTAAAAATATATCTATGCAGGCAAGTATTTATCACAAGACCATTAATAACGTTTTTCTTAAGCCACAAGGTTGTAAATAGGCAAGTGTTCTCTTTGTTTACAGTTCAAATGTTTCTTCTTAGTTAATTTCACTTCAAAAACAGTTCCTCGACAGATTAGGTAAGTTTTTACCCCTCTGGGGCCTCAGGGACTTGGCTCTGCGCTTCGTAGCACTTCGTCGCGCTCTGGGCGGGTGAAATTCCGGCACCCCGTCTGATACTCACGCTTCTTGCGTGAGCCGGGGTACGCGACGTACCGCTCCCAACAATGAAGCGTACTGGGCTGTCACCGAGGCGATTCGCTGCTCCCCCCGAGGCTCTGAGGTGAGAGTGAGCTGGGGAAAGGCGCTGTGAGGCCTGTCAAGGCTGAGCCGGGCTTCGGGCGGTGATCAACGGGGAAGCGCACAGCCGAGACGAGGGGACATACCTGGACTCACTAGCGACGCACAGGGCAACGGGGAAAGAAGAACGTTGCGGGCCCCGAGCCAGGCCCTGTGCGCGGTAGTAGTCGGTGCGGTTTGTAGGGGGCTCCAGTCCTCCTGGTGCACTCCACGAGAGTGCGGCAGTCCCGGAAAGTGCTGAGGGATCTGGTCAGAGGCGGATGATCTCCGTGAGGCGGGGCGCAGCACAGGAGCCCTCAGTACGGACGGTACCGAGGGGGGGTCCCTTCAAAATGCGGCGCGGCCTCTCCTGGGATGAAAAGAGCAAAGCGGGGGGGCCGGGTACAATGACATGCACGGGCGGCCGTCCAGGTTGCAGGCTGCTCTCGTATCCTGGATTCGGGCGGGAGGGGCTGAAGACGCTCTCAGGCAGGCGGGGGTAGAGGAGCGGCCGGCCTTAGCCCAGGGGCAGAGAGCGACTCTGAGTAGAGCGAGGCTCTCAACGGCAAGAGGGCAGGCTGGCTCCCGGGTACCACGGCCCTAGGAGGGGGCTAGAGGGGGCAGACTTCACCTCCGGCGGTAGGAAATACTCGGCCTCAAATAGCAGACGAGCCCAAGCACAGGAGAACCCACTGGTCCTGGGGTTCAGTTCAGGGGGCAAGCTCAATGAAGCCCTTGGAGAAAGTTTCTAGCACAAGTCAGCAAAGTCTTTTCATCAAGTCTTTTCCTCTCCTTCCTCAGCAAGGCAAGCAGCAGGCCAGTCCTTCCACCGTCGTCTTCTTCTTCTAGTTGGGCAGAGGTTCTTTGTGGGAAACAGGATTCTCATTTAAAAGGAGCAGGGCTTCTACTTTTATACAGCATTTTCTTTGTTCTTGTAGGCCAGGGAGTCTCGGCATAACTTCTTTCAGTCTCTGAGCACTTTGTTGGGTGTACTCTGGTTTCTTCTTACAGTGTGAGGGGCAGGCACCTCAGACGCTCCACAGGAGGTGGAGCCAGCATTGTGTTGACAGGGGCAGCCAGGAGTACCTTGTTGACAGTGCTTCTCCTTTCCTGGGCCAGGTGTCGGCTGAGGCATCAGGCGCTCCCCAGGGGGCAGAGCCAGCATTGTGGTGGCAGAGCACAGCCCTATTCAGAGTCCAGGGGCACTCCCACCTCCCACTAAGGTGTAATCCAGGCATTCACCACCTGTCATCCCCCAGCCCTGTCACTCACATAACCCAGACAGTCAGATACACATCCTAGCAGAGGCGGGCTGAAATGGTTAGGCAAGCAAATGCTAGCTTTCTAAAAGTAGCATTTGCAAACACAGGATATTAAAATAAACTTTACTAAAAGAAGTATTTTATTATTCTGAGTTCAGGCATACTAAACTTGACTTTCTACCACGTTCCCTGAGCCTGCTGGGATTATAGAGTGTAATAATTCCAGCAGCCCATCTTGGCCTAAGAGAACAGGTAGCCTTACAATAGTGTAAAACTAATTTGGCTGTAATTCACTATTAGGACATGCCACATACATCAGAGCATGTCCTACCTTACACTTACAATGCACCCTGCCCTGGGGCCTACCATAGGGGTGGCTAATATGAAGCAAAGGGAAGGTTTAGAGGCTGTCAAGTGTGTGCACTTGCCCAGCCAGCATGACAGTACCAGACTGCACGCAGGTTCTGCAGTGGCAGACCCTAGACACATTTTAAAAGGCTGCTTCTGTGGGTGGCGCAACCAGCGCTGCAGGCCCACTAGCAGTATTGGCATTTACAAGCCCTGGCACTACTGGTGCACTTTACTGGGGGACTGACAGTAAATCCAATGAACCAATCATGAACATCAATCACAGGTACTCTTTACATTGGGAGCACTTACACTGCGGCACGGATTGGCCGTGGCGCAGTGCCCTGAGCAGCGGACACCAGCAAAAACATCTGAGGCACATCAGCAAAAAGTGGAAGGGAAACTCACGCCAAGGTGCCAGGTCTAACACTCACTGTCTGAGATTCTCAGTTGCCTCAACGAGGGAGATTTTATGGCTTATTTAGACATGGAAGACTTACTTTCACATCCCAATCCATCTGAAACGTCGCAAGTATCTCCGCTTCACTGTGGCTGGCGCCCATTATCCGTTCAAAGTGCTCCCGTTTGGACTAAAGTTGGCTTCAAGGATCTTCACAAAGTGCCTGGCCCCGGTAGCGGCAACGTTGCGTTCTTGGGGAATCCAGGTCTTCCCGTACTTGGACGATTGGTTAATCAAAGGTCTTTCGCAGCACACTGTAAAGACTGCCATTTCAACATGTCGCAATCTCTTTGCCTCCCTGGGGTTAACTGTGAACAAAAGCAAATCCCAGTTACGTCCGAAACAAATCCTGCCTTTCCTTGGAGCAAGTCTGGACACGATCCAATGCAAGGCATTCTTATCTCAAGAAAGACAACTTCGCCTCCAAAAGCTAGCACTCCTGGTCTCAAAAAGAAAGTAACTTTCTGTTTGAATGTTTGCTTCACTCCTGGGAATGTGCTCTTCGGCCATAAATCTCATTCCCTTGGCACGTCTCAGAATGAGACCTTTACAGAAGGAACTGCATCTTCAATGGCAGCAAGCGACAGGTTGTTTCAACGACACCATCAAGGTCACACCACGCATGGTGGACGCTCTCCACTGGTGGTCACAGTTGACCAATCTGGCACAAGGTCTCCTGTTCATACAAAATCCCCCAGACTTTATTCTGACAACAGATGCGTCCATGGAGGGATGGGGAGGTCATCTCCAGGATTTGCAAATACAAGGCAAGTGGTCTCAGAAGTACAGACAATGACACATCAACAGCCTTGAATTGCGAGCAATCTTCCTATCGTTGCAAGCTTTCCTTCCAAGGATTACAGGATAATTGGTACTGGTTCGAACCGACAATACCCCCAGCATGTTTTACATGAACAAACTGGGAGGGGCAAGATTGGCAACCTTGTCAAAGGAGGCTCAGAAGTTATGGGAATGGGTCACATTCCACAACATAACCCTCAAGGCGGAACATGTCAGAGGCCTCCACAATACCCTAGCGGACACGCTCTGCAGATCCCTATCAGACTGCCACGAGTGGGAATTAGACCAACTCCAACTGAACAGAGTGTTCCAGGCCTGGGGCAAACCGACATTGGATTTGTTTGCAACAAAGCAGAACAAAAAAATGGCAATATTACGCTAGCAGATATCCTCAACAGGGGTCAAGAGGGAAGGCCTTGTCCATGCGATGGTCCGGGATCTGTCCTTACGCTTTTCCCACAATCCCTTTGTTACCAAAGGTGTTACGCAAGATGAAGTGGGAGGACTGCCGTCTCATTCTAATTGCTCCCCGGTGGCCACAACCGTACTGGTTCTAGGAACTTCTCTTGCTATCCCAGGACCAACCGATCAGTTTCCTTCCAACACCCACACTGCTGTCGAGGAACAAGGGGCAGGTGCTTCACCCAGACCCTCAATCTCTCAATTTACACGCATGGCTCCTGATTTCCTAGAATTCAAGGACCTTGATATCCCTCAGGATTGTCGAGACATCTTAACCAAATCAAGAGCTCAAAGCACAATTAAGACTTATCGTCTTAAATGGAAGAGATTTTGCTGTTGGTGTGAAACTAACAAGGTGCATCCGATAGAAGCTCCCGCAGAACAGATTCTTCCTTATCCTCTACATCTGGCTAGGTCTGGACTCACTTTCTCATTGGTTAAAGTGCATCTAGCCGCTCTCTCCAGATTCCGAAAAGTTGCTAAGATTCCATCACTATTTTCATCATCTCTAATCAAACAGTTTATGAGAGGTCTTTTCAGATCTTTCCCTCCGGTGAGACCTCCTCCACTGGAGTGGGAACTTAACACGATTCCACACAGTTGATGAAACACCTGTTCGAACCCATTCACAAAGCCGACCTCAAGTTTCTAACATGAATGTTGTTCTGCTTTTGGCTATAACATTCGCTAGGAGAGTAAGTGAAATTCAAGCCTTCACTATAAAGGAGCCATTTCTGCATTTCTCTAAGGATTATGTCACTCTCAGAACTAACCCAACATTCATACCTAAAGTACTGTCCCAATTTCATCTCAATGAGCCGGTAAAGTTACGAACTTTCTTTCCAAATCCAACTACACCGGCGGAAAGAACTTTACATTCTCTGGACATCAAAATATGTTTAAAATTCTATTTGCAGAGAACAAACTCTATTCGAAAATCGGATCAACTATTGGTGGCTTACGGTCAAGCCACACTGGGAACAGCTGTCACAAAAGCCGCAATTGCTAGATGGATAGCTTCTACGATCCACTTCTGTCATGACAAAGCTAACAGACCATTGCTGAGAAAGGTTAAAGCTCATTCCACAAGAACTGTGGCAGCGTCTACAGCTTTATTTGCTGGAGTAACTAGAGAATATCTGCCGTGCTGCGACATGGAAGAATGTCCACACTTTCACGAGGCATTACTGCCTTCAATCAACATGTCAGGAGGATGCGGCAGTTGGACAGGCTGTCCTACGCCACCATTTTCTTTGAGAACAGTTCAGGTACCCTTTGTTATTTTGATATTCATATATGTATGTACATAAATATATACAGAGATATATAGTTATACATCTATAAATGTAGTATTTTCATATAAGATGTACAGGTTTCTATATTCATGACTATATGTAGATGTGCATGTTTCTTTACGAATCTTTATATCTTGTTGTACATATGAAAAGTCGGATTATAATGCATTTGTTAATTATTTACGGGTGCAACTGGGAGTTTATCAGTACAAGTCTCCCACCATCTGCAACTGCCTGTCTAATTGGCATACTGCTTGCTACTCTGATTCAGGCATGTGAATCTATGAAAGATATCCCAATACTGGATAAGAAAACAAGTTACTTACCTGTAACTACAGTTATCCAGTATTGGTATCTTTCATAGATTCACATGCACCCACCCTCCTCCCCGGAGAGTCAGTTTTCTATTTAGGGATACTTATTTCCCACTTGTGCTAACGAAAATCTGAGGAGAACTGGCTCTCTGCAGAGAGGTTTCTAGAGGGTGCTGGTAGCTGATTGGTGGTACCAAAAGTTTGGTTCTTTTAGCATAATGATGTAGATAGGCTACTAAGATTTGGGCCTCAGGCCTTTTTCCTTAGGGCCTACTACTGTTATTTACCTTTGGTACTGCTATTTTATTTACCGTGGGACTCCCGCCTCGGCGACTGGGAATGATTCAGGCATGTGAATCTATGAAAGATACCAATACTGGATAACTGTAATTACAGGTAAGTAACTTGTTTTCTTTCTGAAGTCACAGCTGCAGGAGGAGTTGACTTTGGGGCAGGTTTTGGCAAGGGCTGCAGGCTGGCCGGCAAAGCAGGTGCAATGCCAGGTGCTTTCTTCAGTTTTCTCTGATTTGGCGGCTCTTTGGTGTCCTCTCTCTTTTTAAGTCATGGATCTGCTTCTCTGGTGCCAGGGGCTCCCCTAAATACTGAATTTAGGGGATTTAGAGGGAGTGTTAGGTAGTAGGCAATGAGCTACTTACCCTCATATGACTACTTCCATTGGGAAGTGGGCATAACCCTGACCCTGGTTGGTTAATTCTCTCCAAGACAAGATGAAGGAATCTGAAGAGAGTGGTCCACATCAACTGCTCCACCCTAGGGGTGGTGCTGAAAGAATGCGGGCACCCGTCTCAATCGAACTCATTTTCCCGCCTGTCCTCCTGTCAAAAGTGGAGCAGGACAAGGGATTTGGCATCCTCTCCTATGAGAGAAACCAGACTTGTGTACCAAAAAGTGGGGCTGCTCTGAAGCTTCCATGCCTTGGCATATAAATCTGCAGGTCTTCTCTTAGGAGGGGGAGGCCAGAAACCAGGGCTGGCCTGGTTTCTGGCCTCCGCAGAGCGAAGCTCACGCTTGGGGGTCAGGAGTTAGTCTCTGGTGTCAGGCTTTCTAAAACCAGTCAGCCCACCAACAGTTGGTACCGTTTCAAAGGGCACATCTGATGTTCCCTGAAGATGCATCCATTGATAAAGCCAACACTGGAATCAGTGTGGGTTCATCAATACGAGATGTTTGACTTCAAACATCCCTATTTTCAGTGAAGCCATCATGTAGCAGGGGAACTCGTTTTCTCCAGTACCCAGCACATGTTTTAAAATGGATAACCTGTATTCTTGCACTGGCAGTAATCAAACTGACAGCACAGGGGCAAATCTGCTCATGCCATTATGCCCTCATATAGAATATTAAGGACCCTGCCTTAGGGCTCTCAGGTCTGCGATAGTGGAGACTTACAAACATCATATGCAGTGGTAGGGGGCATGTCGTGTTTTAATTTTTTACTTCAATGGCAGTCGTGCATGTGCTTGGTGTTATGTCTCTTAGGGTAGCACAATTTGTGCTGCAGACCTTAGGGACCCTCTTTAGCACCTCAGGCCTTGGGTACCAGGGTACCATTTACTATGAACTTAAAGAAAGTGCTAACAGTTTTTCCAATCGGAACAATTGTACAGTTTTGGGAAAGAGCTCTGGCACTGAGGACCTGGTTAGCAGGAACCCAGTGCACCTTCAGTCAAGATCACATCATGTACCAGCCAAAAGGTAGGGGTGGCCATGTCAAAAAGAGCACTTCCCTGCAATCCTCCTTCCTGGTGGGACTCCACTGGCTCTCTATGCTAGCCCACTCCATCTTCAAAACCGGCTGCATTAACTACTATGTCAGTGGCCATTGCAACCAGCACCACCCCCCATAATTGGGTGCCAAACTCACCACATCCTTTACTGCTGCCACTCCTGCTACCAGGACACCATCAGACTGAAAATGCAACCGGCATTATCCATCTGTTCATGTGGGAATCCTGAGCAACATCCTCGTGTTCACCAGGAGAGCGACCTATTTTTAGATCAGTAAGTCGCAGCACACAGTTTGCTTCTGCTTTCAGAACTGAGCTGGCCATCCGGTCACTCATTGACTTTCTTTGCAATCAGACATGCGCCCATGCCTGCCTTACTTCTATTCATGGGCCTGGCTCACTGTCAGATGTCCCTGAACATTGCCAACTTTTGGTCTTGAGCTTCCGTCCGGTGGTGAGCATGAACCAGCACTATGTCCAGGCATAGTCTTGGATCAAGAAGGCATTGCAGTCAAATGTTGTGCTAGAGATGGATAACTTAACTGTCCATAACAGCGTTGATATGGTAAAAGTGCACGAAAGCTGGCCAAAGTACTGAAGGACGGGAACCTCATAGATATGGCCATCTTGACCATGAATACCAGTCAATTAAAAAAAAAGTCCTCATGGCTCAGGTCCTCAAACCCTAGCTATGAGAGAGAAGATTTCTTTGTGACATTACTTTGAAATGTCAATTACAGCATTTACAGCCCTGGGACTTATTCACCTTTAGTCACTTTGGATTAGTATCATAAGGCCTGGATCATGGCCTTCCTGCTTCTTTGCCAGAAGGAGGCCATTCCCATGAGAATGCACCTTCCAGCTGTTGGTGACTAGTGTATTTTTCAAACTTCAAGAAAATCACTGTTCTTAAAACCCTGGTTCTGGCTGCACATACATTTGCCGCCTTAGGCATTTCCTCAAACTAGCTGCATATTCTCGAAGCTGCTGTACAAACTACTTGCAGAGCCCAGTACAAGTGCAAGTGGTTAAGATACTGTCTGTGGACAGTCCCCAAGGACACTACCTTCTCTCTGTGCTAAAAGTATTTTCCGGTTACCTGACGGAAACAAGCAAGTAGGTAGATGTCTCTAGAACCTTCATTGGATATTACAGCCTACTGAAATAGTCCTAGTGTGTCTTCCTCTACCAGAGACTGATTGGCAGATTGGCTTTGAATCTTATCTACTGACTTGATGCTCCAGGCTTTGAAAATCTCAGTCACATGTTTCATTAAACTTATTTCCAGGAAAACTGCTCTTGTTGACCAGTATAAATTCCACAAAGCTATTCAGTGAACTTAATCGCTCTGCACCTCAAAGCCATATACTTTTTCATCATGATGTAGTTATTTTTACAAGTCATCCTTCCTTCATTCCTAAAGTGTTGAATATATTTCACCTAATAAGATTTACCTCCCAATACTTGTTTTTCTCCTGTACGCGCACTTGATCTATTGAAGTCATCTTCAATCATGATAATGTGGAAGACTTTTTTCCATTCAATCGTTACCAGTGTAGAGCGTCTCCCATTTTGTGTTGCCTCTTTTACTCCACCATTATCCCCATAGACCTAACACTCTGAAATCAGACAATTCTCTTTTTTTTCAGGGTGGGGGTTGGATAGATGAGTACACACTAAAAAGTTCCCGGCTGTGTACATCTCTGAATTATAATTAATCTAAGGAACATTATTTCACCACACTAGATAAGATTACCTGCTGTTAGAAGATGGTTCTTCAGATAGTATACCAAAAAGAGGTATGTTGTGTAAAGACTCCAGGTACCCCTTCGGAGTGGACAGGAGCTTGCTCTAGCAATCCCAAGGTGTTCTATCTAGGGTAGTTTTGTCGAGCTGACTTAGGCTCATCATAGAGGAGGGTTGGGCACTTGTTGCACACAGTCAATAAATGATGCACACACACAAAAAGAAGATTCACCACCAATTTAGAAAAATAAGTATTTTTATGTATATTTTGAGCTCAAGAACTTCGTTATCAAGTAAGTTATTTTTCAGAATAGAGTTTTTACAGTTTTAGCAACTTATCCAACAGTGCAGTTTTACGCGTGATGCTTTCCTATGGGAGAAAGAACATTTGCTGCATACATATACTTGAAATACGTTTTAGTGGAACCCTTTTATATTGAGGTTGTAGGGGGACAAGGACCACAGTTCCACCAGCAGATTGGTCATGCCTTTCCTGCTGAGTCTGGGTGCAGAGGTGTTGAACGGGTTGGTAGCCTTGCACGCTACGTGGTAGAAGGTAAGGGGGGGGGGGGAGTGGGCACTTGGAAATAGGCTGAAAAGGGGGACTTGGGGATAAGTCCAGGAGCTCCCAATGGGGGATCAGGGTGGGGGTACTTGGTTCGCAAGGGTCCTGGCAGCGTAGGGGTGCAGTTTGTTTCTTTAGTCCCAGGCCAGGCGCTCAGGTGCAGTGTTTTTTTGGCCGGCTGGTTCTCAAGCATCAAGGCGCTCACTGTTGTTGTCGGAACCTGCAAGGGGGGGGGGGAGAATCAGGACAGCTGGGCCACTGTGCTGGCCTCTGCTGCCTGACATCCCTCGTCGGCTGGTCATCGGTGATGTCGTTGGAGTCCGAACGGGACTTTCAACAAATTTGGTTGTGGGAAGGGTCCGGTACCCTGGGTATTGGTGCAGGAGGGCTTGTGGAGGTCCTGGTGTCTTCAGGCTTGGCAGGAAGACTGATCTGACCTCATTGAGTGTGCTGACCTTTTCCTGGGTAGCTGTTGCTCAGTGGCAGGCTCGACTGGACCAGTCAGCCAGTACACTTGGTGACTGGTAGGTTTCAGGAGGTACCTCTAAGGTACCCTCTTGGTGCATGTATTGATAAATCCATCACTGGAACCCATGTGGGTTTATTAATACAAGATGTTTGATACTAAATATCTTGCACATACATGTACTCAAGATGGCTTCCCTGTTCACTTGTAATGTCCAAGAATCGACTTGGACATCACAGGGGCATATCTGCTCATGCAAATATGGCCAGACACATTATAATGCACCAAGCCTTAGGGCTGGAAGGCCTGCTGTAAGGATGACACGTATATTGCATGCAGTTTCTACAGGAGTTGTGCCATGTCGTGTTTTCGCGTTTGTCTGCACCGTGTCACGCAGCTTGCAATGGCAGTTTGCATGATTGTGGTGAGGGGTCTCTAAGGGTGGCACAATACATTCTGCAGCCCTTATGGACCCTCTTTAATGCCCATGATTAGGTACCAAGGGTACCATTTACTAGGGACTTACATTGGTGCTAAAAGTATTGCCAATTGGGCGGATAATTGTACAGTTTTAGAGAAACCGATCTGGCACTGGGGACCTGGACAGCAGGAACCCAGTGCACTTCTGTCAAAACTGGCCACTTTCCTACACCTGCAGATTGTCAGTAAAAGGTCTGCACTCTAGAAGTCACTGTCCAAATAGTGGTAACTATACCATTCTTCATGCCTGAGCCAGCTTTGTTTCAGCTAAACTCTGGTCCCTTTTCTTCTGTGCTGCATGGGTTGATATGCCTTCCAGGAACAAAGCAAGAAATTCCAAAAATTACCAAGTGAGTTAAGAAATGCTGCTTTTTCAATTAAGCATTTGGATCGCAGTTTTGGTGTCCCTCTTTCTCCAATTTTTTTGCTAAGTAATTGCAATGTTAAAAGCTGTAGAGAGTTTAGGGAAACATATTACAGGCAAATACTTTTCTTTCTCAATGTATATTGTACTGCCTTCCTAAATGCCCTGTGCAATTTACACTTCATTTGACCCCCTAGAAGATTTTTGTAGAAAAATGCTGTTGTCCTTTGGTCTGAAATAACCATCAAGGAATACATTCTGTTTTGTCTGCTTTTAGGCAAAAGCCTTCGAGTTCCAGAAAAGGTTCCATTCAGGATGACTCACAATATTGAAACTGCACTTGGTGTGACCGGAGTTGAAGGTGTTTTCAGACTTTCCTGTGAGCAGGTAACTGTTGAAATCTTATTGTTTAATGTGAGCATACCATAATCTTTATAACAGGTTGCTGTGAAGATTTACCTCTGCATGCCACTAGACTGGCTGCTCATTTGTGTATTTTGATGAATGTGAGCAAAGAGGGAGAGAGTATCTGTGTCGGTATACTATTAACACCTGGTCTGTTGGCGAAAGGATTTATGGTGTTCTTTTCTAGGTCGAGCCTAGCTGCAGCGCCCATGCGCTGCTTGCTCTGCGAGGCATGCTCTAGTAGAGTATGCTGTGGAAGCCTCGCCCACTCTCCTCCCATATTTTTCATTGGCTAGTGTCATTGTCCTTGGTACATGCTGGCTTCCGATTCATTATGAGGCTTATCTGATAGAGACTACTAGCTGCAGATTTTAACATAGAATTTTCCCGAGGCGTGAGACTGGATCCGGAAACTTTATTGCATAGCATCTCTGCGTGCCGGGGGGACGGCATCTCGCGACTCTGCCCAGGCGTTGTCCGCGTACGTGCCATCAGCGAGGTCACATAAGTCCCACCCCGGCGCGCCTACGTCAGTTTTTTCTTTTTCCGCGTGCAACGCGGATCCGGTTTGTGCTCTGGGCCTGTTTAGGCCTTTCCCTTTTCGCTTTGTGTGTGTTGTGGGAACAGTGTGCGGATGCCTTCGGGCTTCAAGACGTGCTCGTCTTGTGGACGTCTGATGTCGGCGACGGACCCTCACCTCATTTGCATGTGGTGTTTGGGGGAGGATCACGGCTCCCCTAATTGCAAGGTGTGCCAACAGTTGAGGCCGAAGTCTCGGCGGGAGCGCCCGATGAAACTTCTCTCAGCTCGCATGTCAAGATCAGCTTAGTCACCTCCCGCTGAAGGTTTTTGAAACAGTTGTCTTCCTACTCATTCTTCTCCTAAGCAGCAAGAGCGTCGCTCGCCTGTTGGTAAGTGTTGTAGTTTGTCCCCGAGGGCTGCTTTCCGACCTGTTGAGGGTGTGGGCTCTCTGCGGGTGATGCAGCCCCGCGTATCGCCCCCCTATCCGCCATTTCACGGAGAGGGGGCGTTGAGAGCCCAGATGGAGACATATGCGGCGGCTTTGCAGGCCTCGCTGGCTTCTCCTCCTCCTCTTTCCCCTCCTGGGACGTCAGCGGATCCCTAGCGTTGTGTGGGGCCCTCCACGGCGGCTCCGGCGCTGACTGGTTCGGATCCAGGCTCGGAGGATGTGGTGCCGTTGGGGTGCGGCCCTTCGGTGTTCCCTCCTTCGGACCACAGCGCCTCTGCTTCGCCGCAAACTCCCGCAGGAGTCCCTGTGGTGTTGCAGGATGTCGCCGGTGCTCCGGTCGCATCCCCGAGCCCCTCTCGGCTCTCTGGACAAGCGGCGATCTTGTCTGAGGCCGAGGTGACGCCGCTACGGCGCCGGCGGCTGCTGGCCCTGGCGGCGCCACAGGGGTCGGCGGACACCCCTCGTCCCATCATGGGTCGAGGCTGGCGGGGGACCCTGCGTCCCTCCCCGGGCCCTGCTCGTTTCTCCATGCAGGCGGCTTCCTCGTTAGAGGTAGAGTCGGCCTTGGTGCCGCTGGGCCCCTCTCGCCCCCTCATGGGTCGAGGCTGGCGGGGGACTCCTGGTCACTCCCCGGGTCACCCTCGTCTCTCCACGCAGGCGGCTGCCTCATCGGCGGTCGAGTCGGCGCCGTCCCTTAGCCGCCTCGGCTCCGGCCCATCCCCGGTTTCCTGCACCGTGTGGTGTGGAGGAGGCCTGTCTGACATCTTCTTGATCACTGGACGACTACGACGTCCTGCCTCAGGTTGCAAACTCTACGGCGCCGGACAGGCGTCAGGTCGCGGATTCATCCTCTAATGCCCCTTCTTCCCCAGGGGTTGGATGCCTGCTAGTGTCATCCTCGCCGGAGATGGTCTGCCGCATCGTGGCTTTTTTCCCGACGTCATCAAAGACCAGCTCCTCGCCGTTGACCCGGTTTTTGCCGGAGGAGCCACAGATTCCCCACTCCTTGGTCCCTCTTTCTCCTTTTTGGACCTGGCCCTTCCGCACTCCGGTTTGCTTAGGAGACGGCCACCTTAGTTTGCAACCGTCGCCGGAGCTGCTTTCCCCACCGCGGGGCCCTACGCAAGCGGGTGAGGCCTTCGCTCACGCTGTTTCCAAAGCTGTGCGTATTTTGCGCATGGGTGATCCGTCTGCACATTTCCCAGTGGATCATCTTCTGGAATTTCCCCACCAGGGCTCTTATGGGAAGGAGCTGTTGCTCCCCTTTGAGGGTGCGCTCCGTTCTTCTTTGACGGGGACTTGGGGGCACCCCGCCAAGGGGGATCCGGTGCCCCAACTTCTTCTGCATCGGCACCTTCCGGCGCCACGTGACCCGGTGTGTCTTTCCCTGTATACCTCTGCTTCGAGTTCCCTTTTGCGGCTGCCTTTCCATACCTGCTGCCGCTGTTGTCTCCACCTTCACGGAAGGCCCACTGGCTGGACTCTTGGGGGCGCAATATTTTTGCTTCGACCAGTGCCACCCTGCGGGCCCTTAACACTTTGTGTGTTGGATAGGGCCACCTCTTGCTTGTGGGACTCGGCAGAGGCCCTTTGGATCTGCTGCTTCTCAGGAGGATGCTCGAGTTGATTTGCGGCACCATGCCTTGGATGGTCAGGAGCTTGCAGCGTTTATTCTTCGCTCCGCCCTGGACATCTCAGAGGTGCTTGGTCGTGCCATGGCTTTCTTTGGTTGCCCTTCGCCGCCATGCTTGACTTCGGGACAGAGTCTTCCCGGGAAATGTGCGGGAATGGCTGTTAGATCCGGGAGGTTCTTGGCGGGGCTTCCTCTTCCGCTTCCTCTTCCTCCTGGATTTAGTCTGTTGTCCTCTGCTGCGGAGGCTTCTTCCTAAGAGGGTTCCCATGTCTTGGGACTTAACATACCCTATATGGGGTAGTGGTAGCTGTTATATAGCTTGTTCTGTGCTTGGGAGCTGTGGTTGTCTTCGGCCCTCCGCGCGTTGCAGTACGTTGTACATACAATTATCTTGTTGTAGGCGGACTCCTCCCTGAGGCGAGTCTGGGCCCTTCTTCGCCTTCCTGCTCTCTGTCTTCGGCTGGCATCTGGCTTGCCCTAGGTGTATTGTTCTGTGGGTTCTCTGCCTCTAGCTATACTGCCGGTGCCAGCGTATTGTTTTCTACTCCATGGTGTCTTTTGAGCACTCTGGTGGATCGGCCATTCTTGCCTTGTCCACTTCTTTCATTGGGCTCTGCATTCGGTTCTGCCTCTCCTCCCTGAGGGCTGCGTGGGATTTTGTGTTCCTCCCTGAGGGCTGCGGTCTGCCCGGTTCTTCCGGTGTGACCCTGGGCTTCTTTCTGCTCCCACCTGCTTTTATTGCTGTCAGCACCGTTCTGTCTGGTCTATTGACTTCTGTCTGTGGTGGGCTCAGCTGCCCTTCTCACGGGGCATGTGTTCCCTGTCTCCGGGGGTGAGGGGGGCTGTCTGCCTTCTGACAGGGTGGTTCCTCAGGGCTGTTCTCTACTCTTTATTCTTTTCCCTACCTTTGGATACTGCAGTGTCTGACACTGCTCCTCATGGTGTTGTTCATCACCATTCTCTTCTCCATTTTTTCAGCTCTTTCGCACACTGTTCCCATACTCCCACAGTTTTGTCTGATGGCTCTGCATTGTGGCGCGGAATTGTTCTCCGAAGAAAACTGACGTAGGCGCGCCGGGTTGGGACTTATGTGAACTCGCTGACGTCACGTACGCGGACGACGCCTGGGGGGAGTCGCGTGATGCCATCCCCCGGGTGCGCAGAGATGCTGGGCAAAAAGTTTCCTGATCCAGTCTCACGCCTGGGGATAATTCTACTTTAAGGAATCTGCGGCTAGAATTGTCTCTACCAGATACATCATTACCGAAGGTAAGTAACTCGTACGTTAGTCCCTCCTTATTACCGCCTTGTTGCCATTTGTTACCCCCCATAACGACTGGACCTTTTACTTGGCATGTTACACGGTCTGCTTTATCTATGGGGTCAGCACTATTTTATTTATGGGCACTAATGGGGACAATGGCGGATGCTACTTTTTTAGGTCGAGCTGACCTAGCTTTCAATGCGAAAGCATTGAAAGCTGTCAGCAAGACAACTAATGTTGCCCGTATTTGGGAATGTGGACAGCAAAGTGCCACGCGCTTTTTCTTGCCGAGATTGTACCTCGTGAGCGCGCACGTCGCCGTGCCTCATATTCCCATGCACAAAGAAAGCCTCACTCACGCATGCGCACATACACAGCCATACACACACGCACCCCCCCTTAAACAGACACACGCGCACACAGACACACTCAAACAGACACACGCGCGTACACCCCACCCCCACTCACCCCTCCTCTCCCTCAACACACTCACCGGTTCTGGCGGTGCTCGGAGGCGGTTCTGCCTCTCGGGCGGCGGTAGCGCTTTGCGGGGCTCTCTCACCACATGAGAGCCCCGCCTTCCCCATGCGCCCGGCCGCTCTTCACCCGGTCCCCCATCTAGGGACCGGGACTCAATCAGGAGCCTTCGTGGCTCCTCGGGCAGCTCTCTCTCTCTCTCTCTCCGCAATGGGGCGGGACTTCCGGTTGGGGCCGCGATGGCATTGGCCGGCTGGCCAACCGCTTCCAGGTCGGCTTTGATTGTCCCGCTGCTGTAGAGTTTTGCGGTGGAGACTTTCTCGAGCAGGCGAGGGACCCTAAACCGGCAGAGGAGATTCCGCCGCCTACCGGCAGGTAGGGGCACTGATACCAGGCGGGTCAGGGCAGATTCAGTGTGGCGTTGTGAACGCTTAAGTATTGGTGATTCTTTCCCACTGGCTCATTCTCTCCGCTGGCTACTTGGCCTGCGTGTGGTGTGTGACACTCTGACGTGCTACCACACCTTCCCCGCCACATTAGCTTGCCTCGTTTCTCAGGGGATTCCGAACATGGTGCGGCGTTACTCTCCTCTTCTCCGAGGGCTCAGTATGCACGACGGGCAACCTCTTTACTGCCAAGCGGGGGCTACCGGAGGCCTCGCAGGGTCACACCGCGGGTCGCTGCAAACGAGGCAGAGGGAGCGGTGCTTGAGTACCTGTTGCTGCCTGTCTTTTCAACGTGCAGGTAGGGTGTCAGCAGGCGGGGGCGGCCGGCCGGAGCGCTTCTGGCTAAGTCTTGCTAGGAGGCTGTGGGAGTGCAGGGGATGCCGGTGCTGGCACTCATGTGCTTCATGATTTTTCGCGCGCCTCGTGGTGTGCAGGGTCCTGGCTTTCCGTGTTGGCGGTAAGTTTCCCTTAGCACCGGATGGCAGGGTGATGCAGGCGGTGTTTGTCTGGGCTTGCCGGGCTGGTGCTGGCTCAGTCTTCCTGCTGGCAGAGAGCTTTGCTCACACTGTATGCGGGCTGAAAAGCACCACTCACGATGCTATTCACCATTGTCCGTCAGGCAGGTGAACAGCATGCCTCATCTCTGGGAGCCAGCCTTCAGTGATCATCAGCTCCCACCGATAGCCCTCCTGCCCTTGCAGACTCGCCCTCCTATTTCCCCCGACTGGTGGCCGTCGATAGCACAGCTTGTGTGGGAAATGATAGAAACTGACTAGTCCTTCACGTTAAGGAATTTTGGCGGCTCATTCCAGCAGGCATGCGGGGCAGACCCGCCTCGTCACCACTGTTGTGTCTTGGGCCACTAGGCCCACATGCTCGGCAAGTAACCACTCAGACACGGTAGTAGGTACTAGAACTGGGCCCCTTTTATTCTGACTGGTGACGCATGTGGTAGGTGAATGTTCAGAGGGAGTGAAACACTAGAATGTATCCAGCCGGATACTACAGTTTTCACCTTACGAAAGGACACATTTTTTTCGTGGCTAGGTCTGACCTAACCAGCTTGGAGCCCACCAGCAGATATTTGAAAGCTCTAGATTTTTGAGAATGACACACAGCCTTATGGATTTTTCAGAAAATCTTCCCTTGATACATTTCTTGCGACAAATAAAAGGTCACTGGGTTTGACATTGGACTCGCCCTCGCCTTCCTCATTGGTCCGATAGATGAATGTGCAGGCGAGCTGCGCCTGATGCGGTGCCCCGCAGCCTTCCACGGTAAAGCTGCCAATTTACGGAAAGGCTTTGGGTGCCTCTGTGGGTGAGAGCGCGAGCTGAGGTGTTATTGAAACGCTACACAACACTTTCCTTTCACATTCTATGGTGACACGCCTGGCTTACCGCTAAAGCCACAGTGTAAACCCTGTGAAGAGTGAACCTGCCATCCCCGCGTCTGGGGAATTAAAGGCAAAGTACAACAAGCAGTGGCAAAGCCAATAGGTCTCACCTACGTGAGGATTTGGCTTTTTTGATGCTTGTGGCTAGGTTGTCCAGCAGCAGAGCTGCTGTGCAGCACCAGCATGGCTAAAAATTAAAAAACTATGGCACGAACAATGATCGCTGCATCATAGCACTTTTAAGGTTGAAATCTACCATACAGTGCAGCTGTCTGGTTACGACATCTTGCACACACACAACCTCCCACACACACACACAACCCACACCACACAAACCCCCACACACACAACCACAACCCCACACACACACAACCCCCACACCATGCAGCCCCCCACACCACGCAGCCCCCCACACCACGCAGCCCCCCACACCACGCAGCCCCCCACACCACGCAGCCCCCCACACCACGCAGCCCCCCACACCACGCAGCCCCCCACACCACGCAGCCCCCCACACCACGCAGCCCCCCACACCACGCAGCCCCCCACACCACACAGCCCCCCACACCACACAGCCCCCCACACCACACAACCCCCCACACACACAACCCCCCACACACACACCCACACACCTGCAAAAAAAACACTCAGAACCCCACACACCCCCACAGCCCCCCACACAGAACCGCACACATACCCACACACAACCCCCCACACACAGCCACATACACACACAACCCCACACACACACAACCACACACCAGGATAGCAAAGCATAGCATAGCAAAACAAAACATAGCAAAACAAAACATAGCATCACAAAACATAGCATCACAAAACATAGCATCACAAAACATAGCATCACAAAACATAGCATCACAAAACATAGCATCACAAAACATAGCATCACAAAGCATAGCATCACAAAGCATAGCATAGCATAACAAAACATAGCATAGCATAACAAAACACAACATTGTATCACAAAACATTGTATCACAAAACATTGTATCACAAAACATAGCATTACAAAACATAGCATCACAAAACATAGCATCACAAAACATAGCATCACAAAACATAGCATCACAAAGCATAGCATAGCATAACAAAACATAGCATAGCATAACAAAACATAGCATAGCATAACAAAACACAACATTGTATCACAAAGCATAACAAAGCACAGCATAACAAAACATAGCATAACAAAATACAGCATAGCATAACAAAGCATAGTATAACAAAACAACATATAGCATAGCAAAACATAGCATAGTATAACAAAACATAGCATTGCATAACTAATTGTAGCATAACAAAACATAGCATAGAACAAAGCACAGCATAATAAAACACAACAAAACAGCATAGCATAACAAAACATAGCATAGCATAACAAAACATAGCATAACTAATCATAGCATAACAAAACATAGTATAGCATAGCAAAACACAACGAAGCATAACAAAGCATAGGATAGCAAAACAAAACATAGCATAGCATACAGCATCCCTCGGGGGCACCAAGGGCATCACTCGGGGGCACCACAGCATCACTCGGGGGCACCACAGCATCAATCTGTGCAACCATTCAACAACTGGTTCAAATATGTTCTCTCAATGTTACAAATGTCACAAAAAGGTGTTAATATTTCACTTCTGTTCTTGGATTTTCGTCACAATAAAATACACTGAACATAATCTTCACAAGTTATCTACAAAAGTTTAAGCTATTGCCATTATAAATTACAATAACTTTTATTTAAGTATTAATTATTTTAAAAAAATAAAAGCCATTGTTATTTGTAAGATCAATACATGCAAGTCAAATAAATACAACACATATTGCATTACAAATGCTATAGGTGTCACATTTGCCAAAGTTATAACTATTGGCATTGTAAATGACAAAGCTATTTCGCTATTTTCAAAACCAACACATAAATAAAACATTTGTCATTTACAATACCAGTAGCTCAAACTTTCCAAATGCGAGACCTATTGCATTGCAAATGCTTGTTGTATTTGTATCCAGAGCGCAGCGCCCGCTTTAGGGACACCGCGCTCTGTTTATTTATATTTAACTTTCATGTTGAGCGTGGCTTTCACTTCTGGGACACCGCGCTCTGTTTATTATTTTTTCAACTTTAATAGTGAGCGCGGTGCAAGCTTCAAGGACACCGCGCTCAGTGTTAAAGTAAAAACAAAAAAAAAGAAGAGCACGGTGTCCTTGAAGCGGCGCCGCGCTCAGTTTTAAACTAAAATAATTTGCAATAGGTCTCGCATTTCCGCGAGTTTAGGCTATTTCCATTGTAAATGACAATGCCTTTTATTTATATTTTAAAAAACAAAAATAGGCATTGTCATTTACAATGCCAATAGCTTAAACTCGTGTAAATGCGATACCTATTGCATTGCAAATGCTTGTTTCCTCAGTAACATAGATGCTTCTGATCATTGATGGTGATTGAGCATAAAGGCTTCCCTTAGTACTGAACGATTTAAGTACTTATTTGACATCTCCATTATACAAAGTTGAATCTCATTTTGAAATATTTAAGCTCTTCTAACCCTATAATTCCACCTTGTGGTATTTTCGCCATTCATATTCTGTTTCATAATGTAAAGATACAATTAGATTTGTAAAAAAAAAATTTGCTAATAGAATTATTAGATAGTGCTAATTCATTTTAGCTTTTTATTTTTTTTATGTAACTTTGTTGATATAGGTTCTCCACATAATGCGGCGTGGACGAGAAACACTTCTCACATTACTTGAGGCTTTTGTTTACGATCCTCTGGTGGACTGGACAGCAGGAGGGGAAGCAGGATTTGCTGGTGCTGTGTATGGTGGAGGAGGACAACAGGCTGAGAATAAGCAAAGTAAGAGAGAGATGGAAAGAGACATCACACGAAGCCTCTTTTCTTCCAGAGTTGCTGAAATAAAGGTATGAATTATTCAAGTGTTCTTTTTGTGCAGACCACAATCTATGTAAATGCACCTATAACAATATCTGTCTTAGAGCAAACGTTTTCAGTTACAGGGCTAAACACTTAGTTTCCGCAGTGTCTTGTTTGTCTAATGCATACTTGCTTTGGCAGATTCCTTATATGAACTTTCCTCCTAGGCAGCAGAATGCATCTGGTATTTTTTCTTCACTCATTATAGGTCATTGGTGGAGATGGTGAAGACCAATTTAGAATGGTCCATGTAAGGCCCAACTAAGCGTTGGGATGTGCCATTTTTGGACCTGGTTAGCCCCCTCTATTTGCTTAGAAAATTATGTAATTTCGCCTGGAAGTGTACAGGATTCCTGTCAACCAGGTCCCCTGTACCAGAAGCTCTTTCCTGAAACTCTACTTTTTGTTTCCCAATAGGCACAACTTCAGGACCCCTTGTAAGTCCCTAGTAAATGGTAGCCCTGGTACGTAGGGCATGGACACTGAAGCAGGACCCCAAGGGTAGCAGCAAAAATTGTGCCACCTTAGTGTCCCCTTACTAAGGCTATGCACAATGCCATTGCAGACTGCGTACCTTGGTGCAGACAAAACCGAAGAGTTGACATTGCACACATCCCTGTGTGCCATGCCTACAGACACTGCATGGGATATAGATAAGACACTCCTATGGCAAGCCTTAAAGCCTGAAGGCAGTGTGCACTATACCTCCTGTCAACAGGGAAGCCATTGAGAGTACATGGGCTGGCGACTCGTCATTATGAGTTCTCCAGTTCATGATGGCTTCACTTTGGTGTCAAACATCTTGTCTTAATAAACCTGCACTGATTTATTAATACTTGGACACAGAGGACCCCTTAGAGTGGTGCCCTGAAACCTACCAACCCTTAGTGTGAACACTGACTGGTCTAAGCCGTCCTGTCACCAGCAGAATGAGTTATGTCCTCAGGGTGAGCGCCAGCGCGCTCCTAGGTTGAGAACAAAACCTGTCCTGGGAGGAGTTGTTAACACCTTCCTCCGATCAGGAAGAGCCATCAGTGGCAGGAAGCTTCAAAGGCCTTGTTGCCTCTGAAACGCGATCTCAGCCTCTCCTGATAGGAGCAGGTCTCCTTCTCCAGTCCTTATCCCGGTTTTGCATAAGACAGGTGGGAAAACTTAGAAAGAATAGGTGTGCCCCCCTCAGGTGCTGGAGGCGAGGTGAAGCACATTTTTCAATGCCCAGCATCTTGAAGATGGTGGGATTTCTCCAGTCAGGGCTAGGGTATGTCCCCATCTCACAAAAGGTGGGCATAAGAGTGTGCAGAAAACCCAGGAAAGGGCCCCATTGGCTGCTACCTGTCACTCCCTTGTAAACACCCCTAAATTCAGTATTTAGGGTACATCACCAGACCATGAACTTAGATTCCACGGACACAAGAAGACGAACGAAAAAAAGCTGTTGGACCGAGAACTGCAGATCTCATGGTGGGGCGCAAAACTCTTGCCTGCCGCTACAGAACTCGACAGTCGCCACCCTCCAGCTCGGCTCATCGATGTGGGGCCTCCACAAACCCTGGAGGGTCACTGACCACTTCTCAAATCGCCAATAAAATCCCTCAAGATAGAGGTACTATCTCGCTTCAGACCTCCAAAACAGAAAAGTCCGGTCCAGCGTCGTTAAGCTCCCCAGCCTGACCTTTGTCTCAGAGTACCATCCAAAGGTACACTTGCTCTGAAGGGTTAGCTTGGCCTCTACACCAAATCTTGAGGCCCCAGGACCCACCGGAGCTGGAAGGCACCTACACCCAGGGTTCCAGACCCCTTGCTGCAAAAACCTTGAAAATCCAAGTCAAGGCGGACTCATGCTTTACAGCGAGGAACTTCAGTACTCCGGAGACTCATCTCAACCGTGACCCAGCAACTCCAGAATCGTTGCTCCAAGGTGCAAGCCCCTGCCCAGGAGGCTCATCTTTGCTTTTCCAGGTTGGTCCTCGTCTAAGTAACCCGGCAGCTACAGAGAAAACTTTTGCCTTGTTTTCCAAGAAACCCAGGAAGCTCCAGAGAACTTGGCCTCGGCACTTTGGACCTTGGCACCGAACCTTTTGATTTCCAAATCGTAACCACACTAACTGTATTGCTTTGTCCACATGCCTTTTTCCTTCCACAGGAAATATATGGTGTGTAATTGCGCACAACTTTATTGTGTTTTACTGGTATGTATCGTATTGCGGAAAGTATTTACCTTGTACCCGAAGTTCTTGGTCTAAAGATTTATATAAAAAGAATTACTATTTTTCAAATTTGGTCCCACCTTAATTCCTGGAGTGTGTGTAATCATTTATTGCGTTAGTGTGTACAACAAATGCTTAACACTACCCTCTGATAAGCCTAACTGCTCGCCCACACTACCAAACAATAGAGAGTACGTATTCTCTACTTTTGCCTCTGTAAACCAGTAAGGGTCTCCCCGACCTCTCTGCAGAGTGTATTACGTTGTGGAGCACTATATAGAGAGGCGGGTTTCCTATACTGAGCCAGTGACAGAAGTTACTTTTTTTCCTCACCCTTACACGCATTACCTCAATAGAAGTTATTAAAGAATATTATGTTTGAGGCATATGAGCAGCAAAATTCATACTTTTGCATAGATCGCCATCTGGTGTTGGGCTCGGGTGATTGCAGTTTGTTGTTGTCTTGGAAGAAGTCTTTGTAGTCACGAGATAGGCGACTCCTCCCTTGGACGATAGTGCGCATGGGCATCGACTTCATCCTCAGATTGGTTTTTTTCCGCCATTGGGTTCGGATGTAACTTTGGCACCGAAAGGAGACGCCAACCAGGAAGAACTGTTTCAACCAGATCCTATCGATCCGAAACAAAAGACATTGCATGTGTACCCTAAAACAGGCCATATTGTCAGTCTCCCCACAAATAAGAGGAAATTAGTCACCGCCCACTCTCCCTAACGCCCTCTTTTCCTGTTCCTCCTACTAAGCCTTTATCTCCTGAAATGTCTCTCATACACTCTCCTACACTTTCTCCACACTCACCACCACCACAGGATGATGATGACCTAGGGGACGGGGTGGACATATTGACCCTCCAAATGACCCTGATGATGACACTACTATAACAAACGACACATGGGCAAATTACAATTATCCTGCAGATCCTCCAGACCTTCTGATCCAGAGGCATACCCAACACGTCCCTCTCCCCCAGATGACAACATAGGGTTTAGTCAGCTTATTAATAGGGCTGCCCAATATCATAACGTACAAATGCATTCAGACCCTATGGAGGAAGACTTTCTGGTAGATACTTTTGCCCAGTCACAAAGGACAATGCAAACCTTGCCCCTGCTCAAAGGTGTCATTAAAAATGCACCAGACATTTTCAAGGATTCTGGCGGGACCAGAATTCTCAATCCTCTCATTGATAAAAAATATAAACCCGCCCCAAATGATCCCACCTACATTAAAGGACAACTCCCTCTAGATTCTTTGGTAGTGTCCAATGCAAGGAAATGTGCCAATTCTCAAACCTCCGGTGATGATCCACCTCCAGACAAAACTGCTGGACGCTTCAGGCAAACGAGTTGCTTCCCAAGCTAATCACTGGAGGATAGCAAATCGCAAGCACTGCTTGCCAGGTGTGATAGGGTTGAGAACCTAATTCAGCATTTGCCTGACCAATACAAGGCAAGAGCTCATGATCTGGTTCAGGAGAGAAAATTAATTACAAATGCATCCATTAAATGTGCCCTCGATGCAGCAGACACCGCATCTAGATCTGTCAACACCAGTGTCTTACTACGCAGACATGCAAGGTTGCGCATTTCTGGTTTTAAACAGGAAGTGCAAACTACCATCTTAAATCAGCCGTTCGACCAAGAACAATGTCACAAATTCCAGAATGCATAGAACATTTTTTGACCTACCCACTCATAGCGCAAGGAAAGTTGAGTAATTATCCTTGCCCCAGTATTGGAACTTTCATAGATTCCCATGCTTTTGTATCATTCCCCGTCGTCGGAATGGGAGTCTCGGTAATAACAAAATACCATAGAGTAGGTACAAAAGAGAGAGGAAATGCCTAGGCCTCATTCCCTTTTGTAGCATATCAGCCTCTTTTTGTAAAAGAGACCAAATATTAGGCATCAGCCAATCAGAAGAGCCTCACCCCTGGAACCTTCCTGAAGGAATCTCAGAGCCTCAGATTTTCTACCGCACGTTGTGCTAGGGAGTCTCCATTGAGCTCTGCTCTATTTTCAACTCTTTCAAGTAGATTTCTACTGTTTTTTCTTCAGGATTTCTTCAGTTCTACTTCAGAAATTTCTCCTTTTCATCAAGATGTCTGAAGTTGAGAAAAAGAAAGCTCTTTTCAAGCCCTGTTCCACCTGTGGGAAGAAGAGGCTGTTTGTGGAGGACAAACACAAGGATTGCATTTACTGCCTTTATCCGGATTACAAGGCAGAAGACTGCAAAATCTGCTGCACTCTCTCCACCAAGACCTTGAGAGATCGTGCTGGAAGACTGCTTACATGGCTACAGAGGCGAGATGAAACATGGAGTTTCCAGTGATGAGGAGGAATAGTCTTCATTTGCTTCCTCAAAAAGGTCAGTGAAAAGGGGTAGAGGTTCCCCATCTTCCTCTGTTGGGCGCCCCTCAAAGGCTTCAAAACAGACCCCCAGAGAGTCTGAGAGCCGGGGTTCAGGAAGCCCCCCCCACCGCAGTGGGAAGGATAAGGCAGAACTGGTTTCGCCTCCAAAGGGTGAGAAGACAGACCCAGCCTTCAAAAAACCCTCATCACATTCTTCTGAGAGGAGTTCTAAGTCCTCTACGACGAAGACATCGTCGACGGTGGGTCCGTCGACGAAGAAAACGAAGCCCAAAATTCAATTGGTCCCGTCGACGGGCTCGTCGGTGGGAGAATCGTCGACGAAAGCTTCGTCGTCGTTGAAGGTAGCGCCGACGGCAGCGTCGGCGAGAGGTACGATGACGGCATCGTCGACGAAAACGTCATTGACGGCTTCATTACCATCGTCGACGAAGAAACCATGATCGTCGACGGCAGTGACGACGGCGGCGTCGTCGACGGTATCGACGACGGTGGTGTCGTCGACGAGTGCATCGACGACGACAACAATATCTACTACGTCGGCGGGCTCGTCGACGGCGGTGTCGACGACGACATCTGTGATTCCAATATCGTCGACGAGAATATCTCCGGCTTCGACGGAGCCATCGACAATCCTGGCTACGGAGAGAAGAGTGACGATTTCTTTGACGAGGATCACTCCGGAAATGACATCCCCGGGAAAAGTGACTGATTTACCGCCAACTTTGTTGTTGGATCAAGACGAATCTGAGGAAGACGGACAGGATGCTTTTGACTATGCCAGTAGCCCGTCTCAGCTACTAATCAAGAGTCAGGAGACTGATTCGGATGGGGCATATGACCAAGGAGAAGGAGAGTATCATCAAGTGGCCCACTCTAAGGGTCATGTGCCACAGGACATGGTTTCGGTACCTACCACATTCCTGCATGACCTCCACAAGATGCTGCAAGACTATAAGTCGAAAGCGGAAAGACCGGCACCACGTAGGTCTCCTCCTTCGACACCAGTCAGGAACCCCTCATCTGTAGTCCCTTTGGTACTTCCGGTACGGACGCCACCTCAACCTCAGCGGCCGACACCTCAGGCTCCATCAGAGCCAGCAGATCAGCCAGAGGGGGATGATGATGATGATGACTCATCTGATGGTAACCAAGACTCGGATCAGGATAGGGATGAATATGATGACTACATCATCCCAGACCAAGCTTCACCTCATCATGACTTGGTAGATTCGCCTCCTGCTGACATCGGCAGTTTTCACCAACTGATGGAACGTGCAGCAGGAAGATTTAAGCTGGCAATGCCCGCAGAAACCACTGAATGTTTCCTATATGACTTCAAGGAAACACATCGCAAAACGACAAGATCGATTCCAATTGTGGATCATTTGTGGGATGAAGGTTTGAAAGCTATGAAAAACCCAGCGACGGTGGTCCCTGTGCTACTGCGTCTGGATAAAAAATATAAAGCACCTGATAATGGACCGGCAGCGTTGACAGGCCATCCAAAACCTGACTGTCATCTCACAAGCAGCACAGAGGAAGTCGCGGAACCCTTCGGCTCCATTAACGGCCCCTCCTGATAAGGATGGGCGATGACGTGATAACACGGGCAAGCGGTTTTCATCGATGGCTAGCCTACTAATAAGTGCCTCCAATGCTTTGGCAATATTAGGACGATATGATCGCCAATTATGGTGCGATGTAGCCCCATATCTGGAACTCCTTCCACCGGAGTCACGGGCGGAAGCGAAGAAGACTTTACAGGAGGGTGAGGCGGTCTCCATGGAAATTATAGACTGTGCCATGGACATCGCGAAAACGTCTTTTCAGACGTTAGCAGGAGCGGCGGTGTTGAGACGCCAAGGGTGGCTGAAGGCGACTTGGTTTAGACCGGAGATTCAGAACAAGGTCCTTGATCTGCCTTTCGATGGCGAAGCCCTATTCGGGAAAGTGATAGATGATACTCTTCAGGAGATCAAAAAAGACACAGAAACAGCCAGGTCTCTAGGTACCCTCCAGTATCGCAAATCTCCCTTCAGAGGTTCGAGAGGCAGAGGAGGTGGTTATAGGGGTTCATACCAACAACAGCAACAACGCTATTCTTCGAACAGCTCTGGATACCAGCAAAATCGCCAGTCATACCAGCAAAGGCAAGGCCAATCTTCGGGTTATTCGATGCCTTACAATAAGGGCAAGCAGGCTGCCCGTGGACGGGACACGTCCAAGCGCCAATAGCGGCCTCCTGGCTCTGCCTACTGTTCCCTCCTCCAAGAAATCTCCAGTTGGAGGCAGGGTGTCACAATTCCTTCAGAATTGGTCCAAAATAACATCGGACCGTTGGGTGATCAACATCATAAGGCGAGGACATACTTTGGAATTTATGGAAGTCCCTCCACCCAGGCCCCCGGCAGCCGTTCCGTCAAAACATCTGCGTCTCCTAAGGCTCGAAGTACAACACATGCTCCGCAAAGGGGCGATAGAGCCGGTTCCCTCCAGACAACAGGGCCAAGGTTTCTATTCCAGGTTCTTCCTGGTGAGAAAGACGCTGGAGAAATGGCGCCCCATCTTAGACCTCAGGGAGCTAAATACCTATCTCGTCTCCCTATCCTTCCGGATGGTATCCCTACAGGATATATTGAAGATGGTCAGCCCGGGGGATTTCATGGCCACGCTCGATCTGGAGGACGCGTACTTCCATGTCCCAATTCACCCAGCACACAGAAGGTTCCTACGCTTCACAGTAGCCAAGAGCCATTTTCAGTTCAGGGTTCTGCCGTTCGGACTTCGCTCGGCCCCCAGGATTTTCACGAAGGTGCTGGCACCGGTGGCGGCATTTCTACGAAGGAGCCACTTCCAGGTCTTCCCTTACCTGGACGATTGGTTACTGAAGGCCCCGTCCAGAAGGTTAGCGCAGGACGCTGTGCAGGCTTGCACCAATCTATTCCAGAATCTGGGGCTCACTTTGAACAGAGAAAAATCCACGCTGATGCCCTCAAGAAGAGCACGGTTCCTAGGAGCAGTGTTAGATTCAAAGCTCTCGAGGGCGTTTCCTACTCAAGAGAGGATAGAGAAACTGCAACGGTTGTAACGAAACCTTCGGGTAAGAAGGTCTCTTTCTGTACGCAGTTACAAGTCGCTGCTAGGGGTGATGTCATCATGTATCCCCTTAATTCCACACTGCAGACTTCGGATGCGTCCCCTGCAGGAACAACTGGACCGCCAATGGAAACAAGTGCACGGATCGTTCGAGGACAAGGTGGTTGTCACTCGGGAGATGAAGGAGGCAGTGATTTGGTGGTCACTTCAAGACAATTTGTGCCACGGTCTATCCTTCGCAAGCGTACCATCGCCTCACATACTGACGACGGAAGCGTCATTGGAGGGATGGGGAGCAGTGATGCAGGACCTGCAGGTCAGCAGCCATTGGTCCCCTCGCGAGCAAAAACTGCATATCAATCTGTTGGAGCTGAGAGCGATCAGGCTAGCTCTTCAAGCTTTTCTTCCGCGACTCCAGGGTTCACATGTGCTCGTCAGAACGGACAACACCACAGCTATGCATTATGTGAACAAGGAGGGAGGAACGAGATCACTCCTCTTGTCACGGGAAGCTCAGCAGATATGGAAATGGTCTATTCTTCAGAGAATTTCACTAAAGGCGGAGCACTTACCAGGAGTGCTGAACGAGGGCGCCGACAGACTGAGCAGATTATCATCAGTCAGTCACGAGTGGGAACTAAAACAGCAGGTTCTGGATCTACTATTTCAGACATGGGGCACACCGGAGGTGGACCTTTTTGCAACGCCAACCAACAAGAAGTGCTGCTCATACGCCAGCAGGTTCCACCATCAAGGCTCATTGGGCAATGCCCTGTTGTTAGCCTGGACAGGGAGGTTTCTCTATGCGTTTCCACCGATTCCCCTGATTCCACGCCTCATCAGGAAGATGAAAACAGAACCATGCAAAATGATCCTGATAGCGCCAGCATGGCCGCGACAGTTTTGGTACACAGAACTACATCTGCTGTCACTAGTCCCTCCATTACAGCTGGAGGAGGTTCCGGATCTTCTGACCATGTCCGGAGGACAGGTTTGGCATCCAGACCCAAGATCACTGCACCTGACTGCATGGCTCCTGACCAGCGAGAATTCATGAATGTCCCTCTTTCCAAGGAGATCAAGGACATCCTTTCCCAGGCAAGAGCACCTTCAACAAACAAGACATACAGATTAAAATGGAAAAGGTTCTGTATTTGGTGTAAAAAGGAAAAGGTTGATCCTTTTACGTCAAAACCTCATCAGATCTTGCCTTACCTACTCTCGCTAGCAAAATCTAATCTGACCCATTCTACGATCAAGGTCCATTTGGCGGCACTTTCCATATTCAGGAGGGCTGACTCTGGTCCTTCATTGTGGTCTTCAAGAATTGTCAAGCAATTCCTCAAAGGCCTGTTCAGGGTCTATACCCTCAGTGAGACCTCCTCCTCCAACTTGGCATTTGAACTTGGTCCTGGCTCAACTGATGAAGGATCCGTTTGAGCCAATTCACCGCTCGGACCTGAAATATTTGTCATGGAAATTGGCCCTACTTTTAGCCCTGACATCGGCTAGGCGAGTGGGAGAGTTGCAGGCCCTTACTATCCAGGAGCGGTTTTTACAGTTCAAGAAGAACACGGTCATCTTGCGGACGAACCCAAGATTCATTCCTAAAGTTCCCAAAGACTTTCACTTGAACGAACCAGTAATTCTAAAGAAATTTTTTCCAAACCCAGTCACTCCAGCTGAGAAGTCATTGCACACTCTGGACTTACAACAATGTCTTAAATTCTACTTGGCCGTACCAAGGAATTTAGAAAGACTTAGCAATTGTTCATCGCCTTTGGTGGTCCAAGCAAAGGTCTCCCTCTGTCCAAACAGGGGATCTCCAGATGGATTTCAAGTGCTATTCTGCATTGCTACAACATAGCAGGAAAACCTCGGGTGGGCAGGATACGTGCTCACTCCACGAGATCAGTGGCATCCTCAACGGCCCTCTTTGCGGGGGTGCCTATAAAAGACATTTGCAGGGCTGCTACCTGGAGCAGCGTGCACACTTTCACTAAGCATTACTGCTTAGAGTCATTGCAGCAGGATGATGCAGCAGTGGGCCAGGCTGTCCTGAGGAACCTCTTCCAGTGATTGGTGAGCTTTCCTTTCTATCCCACCTTCCAGTGGTAACACATTTTGTGATTTCATTTGTGATGATATACAGTACTTATTTACAAAATGTGTTTATGATGATTTACTGCTTGCTATTCTGATACAAAAGCATGGGAATCTATGAAAGTTCCAATACTGGGGCAAGAAAACAAGTTACTTGCCTGTAACTTTGGTTCCCCAGTATTGGTAACTTTCATAGATTCCCATCCGCCCACCCACCTCCCCGGGGAAAGCTCAGCCTTCAGCATGTAGGGTGTCTAGCACACAACGGCTACGAAAATCTGAGGCTCTGAGATTCCATCAGGAAGGTTCCAGGGGTGAGGCTCTTCTGATTGGCTGATGCCTAATATTTGGTCTCTTTTACAAAAAGAGGCTGATATGCTACAAAAGGGAATGAGGCCTAGGCCTTTCCTCTCTCTTTTGTACCTACTCTATGGTATTTTGTTATTACCGAGACTCCCATTCCGACGACGGGGAATGATACAAAAGCATGGGAATCTATGAAAGTTACCAATACTGTGGAACCAAAGTTACAGGTAAGTAACTTGTTTTCTTCAGCACCATGTCAAAAACACCCACACTCCCTGAACTAAAAGCCATCACAGCACGAAGTCTGCTCAGTATGTACTGCATCACCATAAGCCAATCTAGTATTGAAACCAAGCCTCGTTCTGGGGTTCTGTTGACCACCTCCATTTCATGGCCAAAGGGAAGACCAAAAAGCCATACCGTAGGTAGGCGGCACAAACCATGTAAAAACAACCTGTATTCCAGGTGCGTCCCTGCAGCAGCTGTGCCAGGGAGCGGTTGAGGAACACGCCAAAAGGAGCACAGTGAACCAGAAGGGGGGATAGGGCAGCAAACAAGCATTGGCAAAGCCAAAGATCGCACCTTTGGGGCAATTGGCTTCTCAATGATTTTTAGCCATGCCGTACAGCATCTCTGATGCTGTGCAGTATGGCTAAAGAAAACAAACCAAAAAAAGGTGCTATGATGTGGTGGCAGCGTTAGTGTGTAGGCACGCTCACCATGCATGTGTGCACCTACAAAATAACACAAGCATTTACTTTTTTAAATTTACCACGATGGATCAATAAATAAAAGAAAAATTAAGTAGCATTGCAAGTGTTTTGCTTTTTTTGAAGTGAATGTGGGGTGGAGCAACAAGAAAGACATACATGACTGGGGGTTAGCTTTTCCAAGGACGATGGTGCTGGAACCAACATAGAAGGTGTAGATGGGGAGAAACCACAAGGACGGCAGGGTAAAGAAGCACTGAGGGCGGATGCAGGGGATGGAAGCAATGGGTGAGAGAGACCAACATATAGCCAGTGGTCGAAGTGGGCGGGATCGGAAGGGCACGGCGTGTCCCTTCTTCTTTTATTAAAACTATTCCGTTCCCCTACTTTTTCTTTTCAAAACTATGTCCCAGGACGGCAGAAATACATAGCTGCCAAGGTTTCAGATTGCTATGTGTGACATTTTCATAATTTCAGTGTAATTATGAGTGACATTTCAACGAGTATGAGTGACACTTTCTCATAAACAAAACAAAGCAATGAAGATGAGGGAAACGCATAAATATCAAGGATTGCAACCATTTGAGCAACGAGAAACTCAAAGAATATCTTAAATCTGCTGCCAAACACCAGAAACGGAAGGGCACTAACCTAGTGCCCAGTTTACTTAGGCTCATGAGCATGACTTGCTAAAAGCAAATTAAAGATTGGTGAAGGTACTAGTTACACTTATTCCTCTGTAGCAAGCATCACATGGCTGGATAGACAATAAACCCATCAAACACTGCAGTAAGTGTGTTGAATCCTTATATCACCTTGATCAGCATAGTTTTCAGACTGCTTGTTTACGAGTGACATTTTGGTGGCTTCAATGTGCGTATAAGTGGCATTCACTACCTAACGAGTGACACTTTCTAGCAAGTAAACCTAAGCAGTAACTAGTATTTTTGTGCCTTTCCATGAATTTTTGATTATTATGCATGGTAAAAACCCAGCTTCTGTAGTTAACAGTCAAGGCCAGACAAATGGAAACCTTGCAATACAAACAACTCATCAACGTGTCCCAGATGACAAGTACATGAAGATGTAACAAAGACAAGCATGTGCCCCTACATTTGCTGTACCTGAAATAGCCTTCTTGTACAATGCCCCTAAATTACATAATTTCATCACTAAGAAAGCCCAGAAGTTCCTCCGACTTTTAAATTACTAAAGGGTTCTGCAGAAATCTAAACTGCCCACCCGACCTACTGGCTGAGAGGCGCAAGTGCAGATCTCAGATGCTACTATTACTTAATAAAGATTAAAAACCATCTGAAGTTTGGTAAAGCTCCTCAATTGATCCTAATGGCACATACAAAGTACCACTACCAACACCCTATCAACGCACCCAAAGCGCGCAGAGAAACCTCGCTGTGAGTATAAGCGCTATGTAATGGACAAACACGAAGGGGCACCTAAGTACTCAACAATTCAAAAGCGGCTCAGTTCTATCACATGGAACACGCTACATAAATACTAACACTGCACTTTAAAAAAATCCCTATTAACATCTGCTCCACGTGTTACCTCTTTAACAGACTGACCATCCTGTGACCTTGTGCAGATGTTTGAAATCCTGCAGGCTCTTTCAGTGACAAGCTGCCCTCTGTTTTAATTTCCCCACCTTTACTGCCCCTCCCTCGAACCCCACTTTCGCAATTATATGATGCTGCTTAGAACATCACTTCAGAGCTTCTCTGTCTCAGGTGGAGCCCGGCCAAATTCCAAACAGGATGTGAGGCCCCAACAATATTCTGCATTCTCATTGGTGCCTAGTGTTGGCAGGTGGGCAGCAGAAAAACAAATTAAGAGATTGCCAGCCTTTGCCTACTTACTGAGTAGGGCCCCTCCCTGTCAGAATCAATCAGGAGAGAATCATGATTCCAGGGCCTCTCTCTGTCAAGGTGGGACTGGGTCCAACGGGAAGGATGTGTGAGGCCCCAACATGAAGAAGTTACAGACCGATGCAGGCATCTCGGCTGCGAAAGTTTCAGAGTCTCAGCTGACTCGCACTATTTATTATTCTCGCAAGCTGACTGAGGCGGCGCAGTATTCTCACATACAACAACGTTGTTTGCTAGTACTGTCAGAAACTAGCTTTTGAATTATCAGCAGATCTTTTGAGAAATAAACCGGAAAGATATTAAGGGGGACAGAAACACACAGTGGTTTGGAGCCTGGTAGACGTTGTGAGTGAGCTACAGCAAGTTCTGTAACACGGCCGGGGCACCCACTGACTGCAGGCAGTTGCCCAAGTGAATTATTTGTATAATGTAAATAATTCAACACACACACATACTCCAGTGACTGCAATGCACCTCTCTGTCTCTCTTACTCATTGACTCTACATATTATCAGGTACGTGTTAAAAAGAACATTTGACACTCTGGTCTCACACTTACTTGCAAGGAGAGGCGCACGGAATTCCGGTTACTCACAAGAATCTGGTCGCAACTTCTCACTTGTCTCCATTAGTAATGGCAAACGTGCGCACACCCCCGAGCAAAGGCCTTCAGATCAGGCTCGGCTTGCTTTCGGGGACGCACAGAGAAGGAATAGGACTCTGTCTCTTCCTTACTGCCCAGAGTGAGAAGACACGGACAATGTCCTCTTCTTTTCTGTGCTGGCAGCTCCCCCCTTCCTATTATTCCCTCTCTTTCTATCTTGCTCCTCACGTACTGAAAACCGTGACTTGAAGCAATGGTTCACACCCTCTCTTTCCTTCTTTCATTTAGTTGCTTCCCCGTGAAATTGATCCAAAAAAAAGAACAAGCTGTCTCCGTGGAGCCGATGGGGGAAGGAAAGTGAAAGCGCGCGAGGTGTGTGTGAGCGCGCGGTGGGAGCCAGAGAGGGGACGCCATGCGGGCGTGTCTGTGGGAGCGTGTGAAGCAGAGGAGATGCCATGTGCGTGCACATCGGATGTCCGTGCACGCACATGGTTGGTCTCCCTTCCCAAAGCAAAAGCCACATAAAAAGTCTCGGCAAGCGAATCAGCGCATGCGCTGCATTCGCTAGGCGAGACCTAAAAATGAAAAAGGACATAGACACTGCAAAATCTATGGGAGCATTGCAGTCTCCAACACAAGGCTCCTTTCGTCGCTTCTTTGATAGGGGTGTATCAAAAAACTTTAGCGCTGACACTGCTTCCTCCTCCTACAAAAGCCCCACATTCACATCTCCCAACAGGGGTTATTTCAGAGGTGGGTACAGGGGGAATAATAGCAAAGGGAGAGGCCGAGGTAACAACAATCGTCCCTCCCCCACTACCCAACAATAACTTCCCTCCGCTCCCTCCAGACCATTCCACAACGGTTGGAGGAAGACTCTCACAGTTCCTACTTGTCTGGAACTCCATCACTACAGACAAGTGGGTGAGAAATATTATCCAGTATGGTTACTGCTTGGAACTTACCGCAACTGCCCCCAACATACCACCCAAACAGCGTCCCATGTCCACTGAACATCTAACCCTCCTCAAACAGGAAGTACTCTCGCTGCTTCAAAAGCATGCAATAGAAACAGTTCCCATACACCATCAAGGGACAGGGGTTTACTCCCTGTACTTTCTAATCCCCAAAAAGGACGGTACTCTCAGACCAATACTGGACCTCAGACCTCTCAATTTCTACATACAGTCAGATCACTTTCACATGATCACTCTTCAACAAATCCTTCTATCCACTACTTCAACAGGGCGGCTTCCTTGCCACTTTAGATCTGAAGGACGCCTACTTCCATATTCCTATACACCCTGCTCACAGGAAATATCTAAGATTCACAGTGGACGACCAACACTATCAATTCAAGGGTCTCCCATTGGGAGTAACCACAGCACCCAGGGTCTTCACAAAGTTTCTTGCAGTAGTAGCCGCACACTTGCGCAGACAACAGATTCATGTGTTTCGATACCTAGGTGACTGGCTCATAAAGGCCAAGTCGCTCAGCCAGTGTGTTCACCACACTTACAAAACAATTCAGCTGCTCCACGACATGGGGTTCGCAATAAACCACACCAATTCCCATTTACAGCCCTCCAACCTACATCAGTATCTAGGGGCCACAATAGACACTTCCAAGGCTCTTGCATACCCCATTCCAGCCACGATAGCCAGTATGCAAACCCTCATTACAAAATTCCAACCCCAACACTCCCTACCAGCTCGAGTGTTTATGCAGCTCATAGGAATGATGGCCTCTTGCATTTTCATAGTACCTCATGCAAGACTTCAGATGCGGCCTTTACAGGAATGCCTAGCATGTCAGTGGTACCAGGCTCAAGGTCAGCTTTCAGATCTGGTGTTGGTGGACAGCCGCACACATCACTCTCTGCAGTGATGGAAAACACAAAACCTTTCCAAAGGGCAGCCGTTCCTAGACCCAGTTCCACAAATAGTGCTAACAATGGACGCATCACTCACCTGCTGAGGGACCCATCTCCTAAACCGCACAATTCAGGGCAGCTGGAACACTCAACAAAAAGTGTTCCACATCAATCACCTAGAATTACTGGCAATTTTTCTAGCACTAAAATCATTCCAACTACATCATCAACAAAACTGTCCTTGTCCGCACAGACAATGTGATAGCAATGTATTACATACAAAAAAAGGAGGAACACATTCTTTGCAACATTCTCTACTAGCGCAAAGCATATGGAGATGGGCTGTTCCACTAAACATATCTTTTGGCAGAACATCTTCCAAGAGTACACAATCAGATTGCGGATCGGCTAAGTCGACAGACACAGCAGATACACAAATGGGAACTTCGTCCTCAAGTTCTTCAACCATTTTTCAAAATAGAGGGCCACCCAGACATAGATCTGTTCGCCACACATGCAAACGCAAAATGCCCAACCTTCGCCGCCAGGTTTCCACACCTGTTGCAATATGGATGAACTGGTCAGGCAAATTTGCGTAAGCCTTTCCGCCACTCCCACTCATTCAACTAGTAGTACGCAAGCTCAAACAACAGTTTTTCAAGATGATCCTAGTTGCTCCAACATGGGCCCGGCAACCATGGTTCACAAGTCTTCTGGAACTCTCAATAGTTCCACACCTAAAACTTCTGCTCTCCCCAAACCTGCTTACACAGAACCATGGAAAGAGAAGGCACCCAGATTAAGCACAGCTAAATCTAGCAAGCTGGCCCCTGAAGTCCTAGAGTTTGGTTACCTTAACCTCCCACCAGAATGTATGAACATTATTAGAGACCAGGCGTCCTACTACTAGAGCTTTCTGTGCAGCCAAATAGAAACAATTCATCATTTACTGCACTAACAACAACATTGGGATGCTAGATGCTTCCATTCAAAACATCTGCTATTTACTACATTTACAAAGATGTAATCTTGCATATTCATCTATAAGATTACATCTAGCTGCTCTTGCACCATACCTGCAAAACAGACAACATTTGTCATTGTTTAGAGTACCCGCTATTAAAGCCTTTATGGAAGGTCTTAAACGAATAATTCCACCTAGATTCCCACCCTCTCCAGTGTGGAACCTAAACGTTGCTCTTACTATACTCATGGGTCCCCCATTTGAACCCTTACACAAATATGAGTTCGTTTTTTACATGGAAAGTAGCTTTCCTTATCGTAATCACCTCTCTTAGAAGAGTAAGTGAAATCCAGGCTTTAACCATACAAGAACCATTCTTACAAATACATCGTAACAAGGTGGTTCTGAGAACAAATCTAAAATTCCTTCCCAAAGTATTCTCTGCTTTTCATCTTAATCAATCTGCAAAGTTACCCGTTTTTTCCCAAACCCATATTCCGTAGCAGAGAGAGTTCTTCACACACTTGATGTTAAAAGAGCTATACTTTATTACATCGACAGAACTAAACCTTTTAGAAAGACAAACCAACTGTATCTTTCTCTCCACCTCCTAAAGGAAATCCTATCTCCAAAGCTGGAATTGCCAGGTGGATAGTCAAATGCATTCAAATATGCTACCAAAAGGCAAAACGCACATTAACAATTCCCCCTAGTGCACATTCAACACACAAACTAGGGGCTTCCATGGCATTCTTAGGGAACATTCCTCTAGAAGACCTTTGTAAGGCAGCAACAAGGTCTACTTTACACACCTTCACCAAACACTATTGTGAAGATGTGCAGGCCAAGCAACAAGCTTCTGTAGGCCAGGATGTTCTTAAAACACTTTTTCAAACCACTGCAACCGATACAGGCAACCACCGCTAGGGGAGACACTGCTATACAGTCTATGCACAAGTATGAATTCTGCAGCTTATATGCCTCAAACGGAAAATGCTACTTTCCAGTATGCATCTGTTCTTGGCATGTAGAGCTGCAGAGATTCATACGCCCACCCTCCTCCCCGGAACCTGTATCTGTTCCAGTGTTATCTTATTTAGATAGATTCACATGGACATCTTTTCTGTTCTTACAAACGCCATCATTTCGAAAAACAATCGGAGGATGGAGTCGATGCCCATGGGCACTATCGTCCAAGGGAGGAGTCACCTATCTCGTGACTACAAAATACTTCTTCCAAGACATTAACAAGATGCAACGTTCCGAGCCCAACACCAGATGGCGATCTATGCACAAGTATGAATCTCTGCAGCTCTACATGTCAAGAACTGATGCAGACTGGTAAGTAGCATTTTCCTTATGAAGGTCGAACTCCGCCTGTAGTTTTTGAATGGATTTGATGGTCCCCTGCATTACGTCCCCAAGTGTAGAGATGCCAATATCGTCCTATCTATGAAACCCCACCAGTGATGCAACAGGCCGGAGATATGTGCCCTGCCAGAGGGAAGTGGCGCCGGTCAGCGTACCCCACCGACCCATGGACCTGCCTGCCCCATATCTGAATTACTACTCGGCAGGCCGGAGGAAGCGCTTCCAGGGGAAGCTACTGTATAGGAGCTGAAGCAGGGGAGCTCCCTCCATGTCCGACCGCTACACAGCGTAGGCTGGATCTGCCTGGGAGCCGTACCACCACTCGTTGACCACCAGGAGATGCGAGGCCCAATAGTACGCAAGGACATCTGCCACTGCAATACCCCCACAGTACTTGGACTGTATGCAGCTTGCGAGCGCCACTCGAATCGCGCCTCCCTGCCAAAGGAATCTTTGATTGATTTGGAGGAACCACGACGGGGGGATTGGATGCGGGTAGTTCTGGAGCCGGGAGGCTAAGCGTGGCAGAGACACCTTTTTAACAATTGCTTACTTACCTTATAACGATGGAGGCAGTGGAGACTAGATCGTGGTCTCGTCTCGGATGGTAGAGAGCAATGGAGCTATGTTGTTTGTCCAGGCGTCGATGAGACAACATGTTATGAAGATCCCCAGAAACTTGAGGCCCGCGTGCGAAATCAGCAGTTGCGATGCCCAAGCCTGGCTTCTCTGGTCGCCATGAATAGGGAACAGTGTAGATTTAGACGGATTGGCACAGAGACCCGTGGTCACCCTGAAGATTCGAAGAATTTGGAGGACACGGGCCCCGGAGGACCAGGGGTCTGACATGAAGAACAGGACGTCGGCATAAAGTGCAATCCTGTCTGAGTGTTCCGGTGTCCAGTCCAATCCCCTGAGGACAGAGTCCAAGCGCACCCATACAACCAAGGGCTTGATTGCTAAGGCGAATAGGAGTGTGGACAGGGGGCACCCCTTTCGTGTGCCCCTGCGGATCGGAAAGGGGGCCGAGCAGCATCCGGCCGCACGAACCGAGGCCGTGAGGCCCGTATACAAGAGCTTCACATACGCCAGGAACCTAGGCCCTAGGTTAATGGCTTCTAGGTCTTTAAAAATATAAATCCAGCTCAAGGAGTCAAATGCCTTGTCGATGTCCGCCAGCAGGAGCGCCGCAGGGCGGCCCAAGTGCGAGGCCTCCGCAATGGCGTTGTGGACTCGCCTGATGTTGTCTGGGTGAGCGCTGTGGCATGAACCCTGACTGATCTGGATGCACCAGATCTGAAATGCAGGTGCGGCGGCGATCCGCCAAGATCTTACCCAACAGTTTGGGCTCAAAATTCAACAGGGAGATGGGGCATTATGAGCCCAGATCGTTCAGGGGGCGACCGGGTTTAAGAAAAACCACAATGTTGCTGTGCTGCCGGTCAGGAGGCAAAATGTGCTTCTCCAAGGCTTCATGTAATGCCCCTAACATGTGTGCGCCCAGGGTCGTCATATGCGGGCACAGAAACTCACAGGGGAACCCGTTTGGGCCCGGAGCGTGGCCCGGATGTATATTGGACAACACCGCCTGTAACTCGACCAAGGTGAACGGTTTGTCTAGTACGTCACGAAGATCATCAGGTAAACGGCGAGGGGAATGTCTGTAAAATAGGCATTTATCAGGGGCGCGGCTATCACCTCATGCTCTTTATGTAGAGCTGCTTAGAAACTGGCAAACGCCTGGACCACAGCCTCGGGAGGTTCATATACTACCGTCTGGGGACTTCAGGAGGGGAACTGGTGTCGGGGACATCCGAGTCTGACATAGTCTATGCAGCATCTGACTGGACTTATCGCACCATTGGTAAATCCTATATTGGGTCGCCAGCCAGGCCTCTTTGGCATTGTCTGTATGCACCTGCTGTTGGACATGAAGGTTAATCAAACACTTAACCTGGTGCAATCTTCATCCTGGTCAACCCCAGACCGGGGGATTTACAGTAGGGTCAAGAGACTCAGCAGTCAGATGCCTGCCTTGACGACGCGTCCACCGTTCAGGCTCGAAATCCCGGTCTTTAAGTCAACAAGCCCCTGGTTTAAACACACTAGAAGGTTCTGAGACCTTCCCTCTGTACAAAGGAAACTTACTGGAATTGGCCACTTTCCATGCAAGCATCCCGAAGGCAAAGGATTTCTCACGTTCCTTCTACATTCTCACATGTACCAGCCTTTATCTTAACAAAGCTTACGAAAGTCTCCGGCAGTACATTCAACAACAAGCGACCTTAAACGTGAATAACCTAAACAACTTGAGTAATCTGAGGGCCTGCCTGTGCTCGCAGAAAGCTCAAGAAAGACAGAGTCAGAATTCAAGATGACATGATGGCATGTCAAAGCCATTAGTAAGAACTTAATAATACTTCCCAATGTACAACACAATGCACATTTGTGCACCACTGCTTATAAAACTGCACTCTGAGACCAAGAAGTACATTCCACATCTCTCTCTCATGCTTTCAAATGCACATCCCACATGTTCTGTTACTGGCAAGGCTGTTCTACTCTGTGACAGCTCTCACTTTAAAACTGCAAAGAAATTACACAAAAGAAATCTTTAAGGGAAACAAGCACTTGCATGGAAAAATGTCGAACATTCAGGCTAGGGTAAAATAAAACACCAAAAGACAATTAAAATGATGATAGTCAAAGGTCATCACGTGGTTTAAAAACATGCGAGTGCCTCTTGCACTACAGACCCTTCTGCCTCCCCACCCAGATTTCACAGTAGTGACGGATGCGTCCCTTCTGCGATGGGGTGGCCATCTGGGGGAGGTGGAGATCAGAGAACTCTGGTCTCCGGCATAAGCCTAGCTCCGTATCAATCTGTTGGAGCTTCAGGCGATCCGACTAGCACTGAAAGCCTTTTTGCTGTCGATAAAGGGAAGGCTTGTGCAGGTGTTCACGGACAACACTACATTACAGGGCATTTCCCTGGTGATACAACGCCAGGCCGGTTCTCTGAATGCCAGGGTGGAAGAGTTCAGCCGAAGGTGCCTTGTGGATAACGAGTGGCCTCCCCATTCGGAGGTGGCACAATGTCTCTTTCAGCTGTGGGGAGAGCCTTGGTGAGATCTGTTCACCTCCGAAGATAACGCGCAATGTCAGCCTCCTATACTCCTTTCCGCCTGATCAGCCTTCTCTTTTCAAAACACCTCTGGTTCTCACCTTTCTGATGTGCGCACAGTTTGAGCCTCTACACCACTGCCCTCTACGGCTGCTCACCATCAAAACAGCCGTCTTAGTGGTGAAAGCATCTGCCAGGAGGGTAGGCGAACTGCAGGCACTGTCATCACAGCCTCCTTACCTGACAGTCTTCCCGGATAAATTGGTGCGCCGCACAAAGGCATCTTTTCTCCCTAAGGTGGTGACACCCTTTCACATGGGACAGTCGGTTACTCTTCCTTCCTTCTATGCACCACTGCACCCTTCCAAGGAAGAGGAGCGTCTTCATCGTCTGGACCCAAAAAGAGCATTATCGCTCCATCTCGATCGAACCAAAGAGTTCCGGGTGGATGACCAACTCTTTATAGGGTTTGTTTGTGTAAAGAAAGGGCGTTCTGCCCAAAAGAGGACTAGATCCAGCTGGGTTATACCCTGTATCAAAATTTGCTGCGCCTTAGCGAAGAAAAATCCCCCTTAAGGGCTTAGGCCCCATTCCACATGGGCAAAAGCGGCCACCACGGCTCTCCACCGTGGGGTCCCCGTTTCTGCTATCTGCCAATCGGCCATGAGGGCATCGCTACACAAGTTTGCCAGACACTATTGCTTGGATTCCCAGGTTTGCAGAGAAGGCCTGTTTGGCCGCTCAGTTTTGCATGATTTTCTGGTGTAAACCTTACCGCAGTCCCTCCTCAGGGGATGGTATTGCTTGGGTATCTGTTCAAAGTGTAGTAGGTGTCACTGCCTATTCCTTTTTCTTGAACGATTCCAATGGAGCTAAAAGGAGTATCCATAAACCTTGCAAAGTTCTCCTGCCTGATCTTGGACAAGTTTCCTAATGTAGACTGGGATTTTGACTTTGCATAAGCTGTTAAAATCTTTTCCTCCTGTGCTTTAATGGCCTTTGTGTGCAACAAAGACAAAAGCTCACAAGGTGAAGAACCTTGCACTTTCCCTAGACACACAAAAATATGAGCGGGGTCCTCCTTTACCAAAGGAACAGGACACCAAATCGACAATAAGTCAAAACAGCAGTTTCCCTTTGGGTTGTTTGAATGCACACTGTTTCTAACTCATACCACATACATGCCAGGCACACTTCTATCACCAGAGAGTATCACAAAATCTCCAAAGCTAATATATTATTATTATTATTAATTGAATTTATAACGCACACAGCCACCCTAGGCATGTATATATAAATGTTTTATTCAAATTAGTTCCACTAAAAAGATAATAAAAAATACATTAGAAAACAAACGTTGCACCATAAATTGACTGCAAATGTGAGAATTCATAAACACATTATTACATACAGATTCAATACGGGAGAGTATGATAGACATTATAAATGTGTCATTTGAGGCACTAATCCAATAAACATTCCATGATCATACTCTCAAGTTGTTCTCTAATAGAAGACTTTCCCTAGACAACAAATAATCCTGTCTTTTATCAACATTTAGTGCAGAGCCTGAACATGTACAAAGAATACCTAATGTGTCAATATGATAATCTTTAAAAAATATTAATAATAATACATAAAAAACTCAGTTGCCCCAGTCCCAGTTTTGGATGTTAGATCAGTATGAATCAAGTGTGTTGTAATATGTGTAACTGGACATTTGAATGAAAACCTAATGAAACCAAAGTATGTCAAAGGCAGTATCAGTCTCTTGTACCTAACAAATTGCAAGTTGCTGGTTTCTGAACTTAACTTGTTTTGTATGCATGCTTCGTAAACTAGTTCCCATGGGAAACATTTGACTTTTATGCTGACACACTAGATGTGTACTTGGAAGGGAACAGGAAATATAGAGTATAGCAAGTGGTGAACTGTATTTCATAACCCATGGATGATATAATCTTTTATTAGGCCATGCTTTCAACTGCAAATGACGTTTAGTTCAAAATTGAAAATTCTCAATTTTTGTTTTGGCCAATTCTTGTTCTTCTGTGAATCAATTCACTTTTACAGAGGCTACATTTAAATTTGTATGTTAACAGGTAAATTGGTTTAAGAACAGAGATGAGATGCTCGCCATGCTGCCTAAACTGGATAGCAGTTTGGAAGAGTACTTGAATTTGCAAGAAGAACTGATAGAAGTTGAGAAGCTGCATGGTAAACTGCTGGAAGAGACAGACTTTTTGGAAGGAGCTGAAAAAGCAGACCACCCATCTCAAACATTGCAGAACAGGTTTGTGGAATGTTTACATATTCTTGTTTGTAGTCTAGGAATACTCAAATGTATATCTGAGGAGTGTGGGGTGTAGTAGTTGAAAGCCAGAAACCACAGTATATGTTGTGAAGCAGCCAGTGGATTTCCCCAGTCTCTTTGGGATTTTGGGGGCCTGTTATAGCAACCTCTAGTAAGAAGAATTAACTGACAGGACTGGACATTTGGTTTGTGTGGCAGTTTCTGCTAAAGAAGGCAGGTACACTTGTCTGTGTTCTACCAGACTCAGTCTGAAGTTTGTGGGGTGAGACAGTTTGAATGGGAGAGGGCCTATTAGGCAGGAGGTGGGAGTCATTGGGGGCATACGTTCTAGGGGATGCTGTCTTTCAAGTCCAGGGGTGGATGTCAGGATCAGCTAAATCAGGGGGGTACGTACTCTGCCACTCATTGACAAGGCAATTTGACTCTACCTTTTCAGGTAGGATGAGCAGCACACATTCAACAATTTATTATAGGGCGGGGGCATCAATATATTGGGGTGAGAGGTATCATCCTAAACCAAGGAAGTAGGATCAGCAGATGGGGACTAGTACTGCTTTGACTTAGTTTGAGGTAGGAAGGTCAATTATAGTGGGGTTTATCGGCTCTAGATAACGTGTACCAGGGAAAGAAGAGACTTGAAGCTGATGGCACCATATGCAGCCTGCAGAAGCAGGCTGCAGCGTTGGGTAGTGCTGCAGGAAAGTAGCACGCATTGGGAAGGGGAGAATGCTGCCTTAGCCAGTCCGATGTGGAGGAGCAGTTTCCAGTAGAAAGGGGTTGAGAGTGAGTTTGGAGTGCCAGCGCCTTGAGGGGTGCCAAGGTGTGCAACAAGTTGAAGGTCGAGAGCTTACCACTGAACAATCTTAAGAGCTATCACCCCCTGCTGTTTAGAAGGTGTGCAATCTAACTGGATGTTTATAATGGGAAGGCTACCTTCTGTTGCCACCAAATACAGAATTAGCCTGTGTCAATCAGTTCTTGCTTACCAAGTGACTTTAGTCCAATAGGTGAGACCAAAGGTAAAACTTAGACACAGGTACACTGGGTAAGTATACAAACATTTATGTATATGTTCTATGCTTATAGTGTTTTACTGTAAACACAAATATTATTGCAACCTTTTTGCTTAACCACTACTAGCATCTGCACTTGGATCAAGATCTAGTGCATGCAATAGTATGACAAAAGATACATTAACATGTGCCTCTAGTATTGGCAAATGCTAATTTGGTGCTCTTTAGATGGGCAGACGTAGGATAAGCACTCTATATCTGAGAGAAAGCCTTACAAAGGCAGAACTGAGAAGTCAGTCGGCGAGCCTTTATCCTGCTCCACATGCTGCATACTTTTGTTTGAGCTGTAAATTATTGACGTCTACCTCGGGGCTGTAGATTATGTAATATTTCATGTTGACCCTTTGCCTTTAACCTCCGAGTCTCCATTACTCACCTTTGTATATCAACTTCTTCTTACTTAGTTTTCAATAGTTACTATGGAACAACTTCATACCATGGTAGAGTGCACACAAATCACTAGGTGCTAGGGCACAGTGTATTTCATTATAAATTTTTTTAAATGTCTTTAATATCTTTCCCCTTAAAAACAAGTGTTCAGCAGTTTGACTTTTCCTTGGCAATTTTTTGTGACGAGTCACTCGTCCTGAGCCATTCTTTTATTAGGTACTGGTTTCAGGAGCATTAAAAAAGAAATAGTTCATTATTAATAGTTTGAAGAAACATTAAAATTGTATGCACGGGCAGTACTAAAAGATATGATGTTAATACGTGGCTAACCTTTGTGATGATGAAGCCTGTGTATTGAAGCAGATCATGATTATTTTAATTTTTTAGCTTGTTTATGAACAAAGAAGGCCCTGCTCCTTAATCCCTAATATACTTGTGAAAAAAATGCCCTTTGGTGTATTTCAGTAACAGATGTGCCGGAGGTGAACTGGTTTTAACAAAATTAAATGTAACTCCTAACAATAACTAGGTCCTAATTATGAGTGGCCTGTTAAAATTCCCATTATTTCCCCACCTTGTGAGTAACTTCAAAGGAGTCTCAGAAATTCCAGGGTTGGGAAAATAACTATTGTATATTTTTTGTGTAATAACATGCAGGAGTCTGTGTTTGGTCACCAATTCCTGCATGGTTGTCTCTGGTGTTTCACCTCACAGCTGAAATCTGTGTGTAAAAAACAAATGTGTAATTATAGTGGGCCTGGAAAATCCAATCACTGGGCAGATTTATATTTACTGGCTGTTCATAATAAAGGGTCCCAGTCTTCTACAGTTTCTTGCCCGTTTCCTTTACTTGGTTGTATCTACATAAATAATTGGATCTAACTTCCCGGCTGTGAGAAGCTGGGAAACAACACACATTCAGTTAATCAAATGCCTCTGTTTCAGACTCATTAATACTGATAAATGTGAGAACAGTAGCTATGACTGTTCATTACCTTGGATAAACATAAAATAAAATATTTCCATTTTAGGTATTCTGAACACACACAACTCCAGACTCAGCAAAGAGCAGTTCAAGAAGCGATTCAAGTAAAGCTGAATGAATTTGAACAGTGGATTACCCAATATCATGCAGCATTTAACAATTTAGAGGCAACACAACTTGCAAGTTTACTTCAAGAAATAAGCAGTCAAATGGATTTAGGTAAAAGACTGTTTTTTAAAGAAGTATTATGTGGTGCAATTCTGTTTTTTTGCCAAATTTCAACACTTTTTTGGGATGGATTGTATGTGTTAATCTTGTGATTTCAACACCGGAACAGATTTACATGTCTCACTCAAGCTGTGTCGTTTTTTGTGCTTTCTAATAGGCACTCTTCAGGTTTTCCTGCCAGCAGGTCTACTTCAGAACCCATTAAGTTCCCCAGTGCACTTTGAATCGTTCTGTCAAAATCTGTCTTGTCACAATCAAGGATGTTCTGGCACATTAGTCACATTTAGCCGCTTGCTATTGCCCATGTTTGGGATTCAGCTACATTGCACTTGAGTTCTCAGTTTTGAAGTTTTAAAGTGTGAATAAGAGATGAGTGTTTGACAATCCAAGTAACAAGCATCCTTTCGCTAGGCTTGGGAGATTGTGTGGAAATAGAAAACTGGCTAAAACAGTTCATGAGAAATATTTGGGTGATAGTGTTTCAGAGAGTGGTAGAATTAATGGCATTTGAGTGAGAGAATTAAATTAAAGTTCAGATGGGTATTTTAGGAGTTAGTTCGCTGAGAATGGTAGAATTCTGCGATGTATGCATAGGAAAGCATTTGGTGTGTAGCATGGGTGGCTGTAGATACGCATGCTCTGCACACTCCTCCCATTAAGTGTTGAGCTCAGACATTTGCAACCTTTTCTTCTAAAAAGTCTTTCAAGTAACAAGGTATAGTGACACCCCCTTTTGTTGGTCATTTGCATGGGCATCAGCTCTATTAGATTACTGTTTTTTTCCACCATCGGGTTTGGACATGTACCAGTCGGGCCCTGTGCACTGCACCTTGTAGTGCTAGCGCTGGTCCTCTTGGACGTTTTTACAGAACAATCTTCACGGACCCGCAATCCAGCTTCATCATTGTTGGATCAATTTCGGGACCCGTGCTCATGTCTGCTGTGGCTTATCGTCCCTCTTCCCCGGTGCTTTCATAATGAGAATTCCATGTCCGTGATGGAAAGGATGCCCTGGACTGACCACTATCAAGTCTGTATTCTAGTCTTTCCCCGGAGCATGACAAGTTCACATGCCAGGCCTCCAACATTCACATGCAACAATGCAATGCCCCTTGAGGTCGGGGCTATAGTAGTTGTCAGGCAAATCCCTATCCCACCTTTCTTCGTGTAAAGTGTTTGGAATTACTCCCAATTCGCAGGTGCCCGTATGCAGGGAATACACACCATTAGACTTTACTTAAGAGTACCCTTTGACACTTCAGGATTTTGGTCAAAAGTGTATATGGTTCTGCAGCACCTTCAGCCACAGGCCCTAGTTCAAGTCTTACCTGCTCTTGCAGCACTGGAGTATTTGACATTACAGCGGGTGCCTTCCGCTCGGGCACTCACAAGATTAGATCTCGCCGGCCCTCCCCAGCGATCGGAACAGCTTCCAGTTTCGCAGAGATGCTGTAAGTCAAATTGTCTCCAGCCGGAGAAATCTAATAATTAGGCTCCCAACTGGGGGTCCCACAAGGGTGCGTCTTCCTCCTGGTCCCTAGGGGACATTCAAAGCAGTTCTCTTGGTGCCACTAGACCTGCTGGTCGCAGTGTAGCTCCAGTCCCGGGGACAGCCTGAAGTAATTGATTATTTGGTCCCAGAAGGCTCTCCTGGCACACTTGGTTGCCGCTGTACCTTCCGGACACCACATAGACTCCTCCGGTGCAATTGCCAACACCACAGCGACCTGCCTGCCGTATGGGGCCTTTGTGCAGATGCTCGTGAGTCCTGGCATGCTGGCCACACAACCTCTTCAACAGTGACCTGCCTCTGGCATACAGAGGTCACTTCAACAAGGTTGTTGTGGTGTTGGTGTCCACTGTACAGCCTCAGTAATTGGCTAAGTCTACGGCGGCCCTCTCCTGGTATACAATAGGTTTCCGTAACAGTCCTGCACACGGCTATGGCCCGATCGGTGCATAGCCAAATCTTCACACCTTGCATGCACATTGAATCATCATGGTAGTGAGCCACACTGGTCTTCATTCCCTCCACCTATCTCTTCTTCAGGGTGCACACTCATTTTGGCAAGAAGGCAGGCACTGGTGCTCCAGGCTTTTGGGCAGGTGGTCATAGTTTCCCTGGGTAATGTCCCCTCACCGAGCAGAGAGACTAGCAGGCTTTGGCCACCATTACCGATCACAGGCAGAAGTCTTGCAGAGTTTCCCCTTCTCACACAGCTCGTCTGGCTGCTTGACAAATGTCAAATGTTGGCGGATTCATCCTCCTCTTCTTATAGTCCTTTTTCAGGCACCATATGTAATTTAGGGTCTGAGTCTTTGAATTTTTTATTTTGGGGTGGTTCTTCTTTTGAAGTGGACACTTCACTCTTTCTTCTTTCCTCATGAAAGATGTCTGTCACAGCCTGTACAAACCAATTGTTTGGTGGAGTGGTTTAACAAAACAGTGAAGAGCATGATGGAAACTCTGCCAGAGAACCTGAGGACAATGTTCCCTCTAATATTTTTCCTCTGTGTGCGGCAGTGTAAGGTCTATGTGCGCTGCAACCAACGCTATGTGCGCCAGTAACCAGACCGCACGTGTGGGTGCAGCGCCAAATATCACTCCAAACTTGCTTAAAAAAGTGAAAAGAGGGGCATTTTCTCACGAACATATCCAAGTGAATGTTGTTAAGGCAGGTTTGAAACCATCCCACATGTCAATTTGAAACCTTGGCAGCTATGTTGCTGCCTTTCTTTTCTTAATAGAGCTGGGCTGTGGGTTGATTGTGTGCATTTGCTCAAGTTTTCTTGTTAATTTCAGCTCATGATGGGCGCTGCGATTAACATGAAAACTTTAACAAATGCAGTTTCAGGGCTGGGTTAGGGTAGGGCCGCATCAGGCTTTCGACTAACGCATTTTAATGCTAGTGTCTACATCACAGCATTAAAATGCATTAGTCCTGTATTCTAGCACCCCTCTGACAATACTGCAATTGAGGTACACTGCCAATGAAGCAGCACCAGTACGCTAAAATTGTCTATAATATATATGAGTATGCAACTGCGCCTTCAAATTTAGACTACTATGCATCAGAGATAGAATATTCATGAACAGCCCTGAGCAGGCCTGGCCGCTAGCAGTTTTGGGCAACAATAAAAATGTCATGATAACTCCGGTGATTAATGTTCTTCCTAGAGATAGATGGAGTTTTGTCAAGTGAAAGTTTTGACTCATGGAAAGGTAGTGCAGAGGGCTAATTTGCTTGCTGCAAATAGCATGTACCATCCAGATCACAAAGTGCACATAATGTAAATGGGTCAGTGGGTCACTGCTTTTGTCGGTGAGATCCTTTTTATACGTGCAGTTTATAAGTCAAAATCAGCATTTCTGAGGCCTGCTCCGCATTCCAGGCATTCCTTTGCCACGGTATTATGGGAGCTGGCGAGCAGGCGCTCTTGCTGCAGTGAAGTCGCGAACAAACGGGCAATTATACACAGAAAATACAACAAGCATTGGAAATGCAATAGGTCTCGCATTAGGAAAGTTTGAGTGATTGGTATTGTTAATGACACTTTTTTTATTTATGTGTTGGTTTTGAAAATAGTAAAATTAATAGCTTTGTCAGTTACAATGTCAATAGTTTTAACTTTCGCAAATGTGACACCTATAGTATTTGTAATGCAATGTGTGTTGTATTTACGTGACTTAGATGTATTGATATTACAAATAACAATGGCTTTTAATTTTGTAAATAATGTGGTGGTGGATGCGGTGGTGGTGCATGTGGTGGATGTGGTGGTGGATGTGGTGGTGGTGGATGCGGTGGATGTGGTGGTGGTGGGTGTGGTGGATGTGGTGGTGGTGGGTGTGGTGGATGCGGTGGTGGTGCATGTGATGGATGTGGTGGTGGTGGATGTGGTGGTGGATGTGGCGGTGGATGTGGCGGTGGATGTGGAGGTGATGGTGGATGTGGTGGTGGATGTGGTGGTGGATTCGGTGGATGTGGTGGTGGTGGATGTGGTGGTGGATGTGGTGGTGGATGTGGTGGTGGATGTGGTGGTGGATGTGGATGCGGTGGATGTGGTGGGATGTGGTGGTGGATGTGGTGGATGTGTTGGTGGTGGATGTGGTGGTGGATGTGGTGGTGGTGGATGCGGTGGATGTGGTGGTGGATGTGGTGGATGTGGTGGTGGATGTGGTGGTGGTGGGTGTGGTTGATGTGGTGGTGGATGCGGTGGATGTGGTGGTGGTGGATGTGGTGGTGGATGCAGTGGTGGATGCGGTGGTGAATGTGGCGGTGGATGTCATGGTGGATGTGGAGGTGGTGGTGGATGTGGTGGTGATGGTGGATGTGGTGGTGGATGCGGTGGATGTGTTGATGGTGGATGTGGTGGTGGTGGTGGATGCGGTGGTGGTGGTGGATGGGGTGGTGGTGGTGGATGGGGTGGTGGTGGTGGATGGGGTGGTGGATGTAGTGGTGGTGGATGTGGTGGATGTGGCGGTGGATGTGGTGGTGGCGGTGGATGTGCCGTCCCAGAGTGATGTGGCGCCGTCCCAGAGTGATATGGTGGTGTTGTGCGGCGTGCAGCAGTGTGCGGGGTGCAGCAGTGTGAGGCGTGCAGCAGTGTGAGGCATGCAGCAGTGTGAGGCGTGCAGCAGTGTGAGGCGTGCAGCAGTGTGAGGCGTGCAGGGGTGAGAGGCGTGCAGGGGTGAGAGGCGTGCAGGGGTGAGAGGCGTGCAGGGGTGAGAGGCGTGCAGGGGTGAGAGGCGTGCAGGGGTGAGGCGTGCAGGGGTGAGAGGCGTGCAGGGGTGAGAGGCGTGCAGGGGTGAGAGGCGTGCAGGGGTGAGAGGCGTGCAGGGGTGAGGGAGGGTGAGGGTGTGTGAGGGTGTGTGAGGGGGTGTGAGGGTGAGGGGGTGTGAGGGTGAGGGGGTCTGAGGGGGTGTGGGGGTGTGAGGGTGAGGGGGTGTGAGGGTGAGGGGGTGTGAGTGAGGGGGGGTGTGGGTGAGGGGGTGTGAGGGTGAGGGGGTGTGAGGGTGAGGGGGTGTGTGGGTGAGGGGGTGTGTGGGTGAGGAGGTGTGTGGGTGAGGGGGTGTGTGGGTGAGGGTGTGTGAGGGGGAGGGTGTGTGAGGGTGAGGGGGTGTGAGGGTGAGGGGTGTGAGGGTGAGGGGGTGTGTGGGTGAGGGGGTGTGTGGGTGAGGGGGGTGAGGGTGAGGGGGAGTGAGGGTGAGGGGGAGTGAGGGTGAGGGGGAGTGAGAGTGAGGGGGAGTGAGAGTGAGGGGGAGTGAGAGTGAGGGGGAGTGAGAGTGAGGGGGTGTGAGAGCGAGGGGGTGTGAGTGAGGGGGTGTGAGGGGGTGTGGCGGTGTGAGGGAGAGGGTGAGGAGTGTGAGGGTGAGGGGGAGTGAGGGGGTGTGTGAGGGTGAGGGGGTGTGCATTCTGAGGGTGTGTGGCGGTGTGAGGGGGTGAGGGCGTGTGAGGGTGAGGGGGTGTGCATTCTGAGGGTGTGTGGCGGTGTGAGGGGGTGAGGGCGTGTGAGGGTGTGTGTAAGGGTGAGAGGGTGGGTGTGTGTGAGGGTGAGAGGGTGGGTGAGAGGGTGGGTGAGGGTGAGGGGGTGAGGGAGGGGGTGAGTGAGGGGGTGAGTGAGGGTGAGGGGGTGAGTGAGGGGGTGAGAGTGAGTCAGGTGAGTGAGGGTGTGAGAGTGAGTGAGGGTGAGAGGGTTGTGAGTGAGTGAGGGTGAGAGGGTTGTGAGGGTGAGTGAGTGAGGGTGAGGGGTGAGTGAGTGAGGGTGAGTGAGAGTGAGGGCTCTGAGGGGGTGTGGCGGTGTGAGGGAGAGGGTGAGGGGGTGAGGGGGAGTGAGGGGGTGGGTGAGGGGGTGTGCATTCTAAGGGAGTGTGGCGGTGTGAGGGGGTGAGGGCGTGTGAGGGTGAGGGGGTGTGCATTCTGAGGGTGTGTGGCGGTGTGAGGGGGTGAGGGCGTGTGAGGGTGTGTGTAAGGGTGGGTGTGTGTGAGGGTGAGAGGGTGGGTGAGAGGGTGGGTGAGGGTGAGGGGGTGAGTGAGGGGGTGAGGGAGGGGGTGAGTGAGGGGGTGAGTGAGGGTGAGGGGGTGAGTGAGGGGGTGAGAGTGAGTCAGGTGAGTGAGGGTGTGAGAGTGAGTGAGGGTGAGAGGGTTGTGAGAGTGAGTGAGGGTGAGAGGGTTGTGAGGGTGAGTGAGTGAGGGTGAGGGGTGAGTGAGTGAGGGTGAGTGAGGGCTCTGAGGGGGTGTGGCGGTGTGAGGGAGAGGGTGAGGGGGGTGAGGGGGAGTGAGGGGGTGGGTGAGGGGGTGTGCATTCTAAGGGAGTGTGGCGGTGTGAGTGGGTGAGGGCGTGTGAGGGTGAGGGGGTGTGCATTCTGAGTGGGGGGGTGGCGGTGTGAGGGGGTGAGGGCGTGTGAGGGGGTGGGTGAGAGGGTGGGTGAGAGGGTGGGTGAGAGGGTGAGTGAGGGGGTGAGTGAGGGGGTGAGGGGGTGAGTGAGGGGGTGAGTGAAGGTGAGGGGGTGAGTGAGGGGTGAGAGTGAGTGAGGTGAGTGAGGGGGTGAGAGTGAGTGAGGGTGAGAGGGTTGTGAGGGTGAGTGAGGGTGAGTGAGGGTCCGAAGTAAATGGTGGCAGGGCAGACATCATTGCAGCTAGCAAGTCGATCTTGACATTTGTATACTCTCTACTCCGACCAAGGCTGGAATTAGTCACTAGTTACAGACCTGAAGACTGGATGTGCTCTCTCTGAACACACTGCAGCGGCAGAGCTGTGAACATCGGCCCGATCAGATCTGCACACAATTTGTCATAGATAGACAATAAGCACATTGCATGGAGAGCAAATGTTCCTTCTGCTGGACTACGAAGCAGTCCGTAAGACATAGACACACACTACATGCTCTACTGCACAACCTCATGAACACACTACAAAGTCCGCAAGAGCTAAAGATAGAGCTAGGCAAACCCAAAGCGCAGCATACATATATCTACGGAAATCTAAGATGAAGCAAAATTAAACTCAAGGCTCACGGTGCCCTCAAGCCACAGTCTAGAACACCATGACTGGGAATCCATTTTAGACGGAGCCATAATGAGCGAGTGGCCAACAGACCCTGTAAGTCCCAGTGGGGTACACGTGTTACTATGGTAATCCCTAAACTAAAGCCACAATAAACATGTGGTAAATGGAGACTATAAACAACAAGCTCTCGGCATTGCTGTGGGGGAGGCGGGGGAGCGGAGCGCATTCCTTTGAAGTGTGATGATATGGGGGGGGGCAGGGGAGAGGAGCGGCCACATCAATGGAGAGCTGATGAAGTGCTAGGATTCCCCACGGCCAGACTGACTTTTGCGTGGCGCGCAGCGTACTTGGGAACACAGCGACATATAGCATGGGACAGAGTAGCAGCGTGAGAGGGACAGAAATGCATATTTTTAGCGCACAGCATGGGCGGGGGCAGTATGTGACAGAGGCAGAGCGTGGGCAGAGTGGGACGCAGCAAGAATGTGGGGTCAGAGGGGCACATAGTATGGACGGGGGTGGGGGATCAGAGGCAATATGTGAAAGGAGCAGAGCGTGCCATGGGGCGGACAGAGTGGTGCACAGCATGGACGGTGTTGGGGGAACGGAGAAGGCAGCATGTGACTGAGAGGCAGAGCGTGGGCAGGAGACAGCGTGGCGCGCAGAGTACTTGGGTTGAGAGGGACACTTAGCATGGGGCAGACTATCAGTGCGAGAAGGGCAGAAATGTTGATTTTTAGCGCACAGCATGGGCGGGGGGCAGTATGTGACAGAGGCAGAGCGTGGAATGTTTTTAAGACAAACTTAAAGAGAGGGCTAAGCGTCCCAGCAGACCGCGCCCTAATTTAAGCTCGGACAATTTTATAGAAGCAGCCGAGGGCAAGAGACTGCCCGCTGGTAAAAAAAAACAAGCCTTTCACCGTAACACGGCGGGCAGGGGAGGGGGCGGAGAGGGGAGAGGTGCGAGGTGCGACACGGCAGGCAGGCAGGGGAGGAGAGTAGGAGGAGGAGGGGGGAGGAGAGTAGGGGAGGCACGGCCTAGCGGCCGTGCAATCAAGTAGTGAGGGGGCGGAGCTGGGGGAGGCTGTGAGAGAGAGTAGGCAAGGCAGGCGGCTGGGGGCATGTGCACGCGCATTTAAGCTCAATGCGCATGCGCATTGAGCTTAAATTTCTCGTGCACTGCAAGGAATCGCCACGATTCCTTGCAGTGTGGATAAAGAGCGGATAAGTGCCAATACTCTCGCCTTGCTCGATGCGCATGCGCATCGACAGGCGAGACCTAAAAAGAACTAAAACGAAATGCTTTATCCAAAGAAAGGCTCCTTGGCTTTTAATAAAAGAAGCTAGTGGTGCAAAGAAAAAAAATAAGAGCAGACAAGACGCAAGTATATAAGGGTTTGCAGTTTCAAATATCCATAGCCAGCACAGATGTATGAGCTTAATTATTTATAATAAGTGTTATAAAGTTCCACATGTCACCTAGGGCCCTCCAGATCATTAGTCAAAAGATAATACTGAAATGGTGGAATGAGAGGAGTTGAAACAGAGGGACTTGGAGCACAGCAGGGGGCCTAAGGTGGGCCCCTATCAACCAACCATTCGTTAATTCTTCTGCTAAGTTTGTGAATTTGCTTCAGAATTTGTCTGAAAAGTTGGGGTTTCAGGACTTCCTTAATTGAAGATCATTAATTACGTTTTGAAACAACCAGGACGAGTGAATGTAAGATTGCTTCCACATTGTCCCATTAACCACCACTCTTTCTGTAAATAGTCAGCAAGATGTAACATTTCAAAATTCGAAATTTTAAATCTGAATGTAGTCCATAGTGCATCACATACCATAAAATTAACATGTCTCCCCCCACCATCTCAAGATCCCTCCCCTCACGATGGTCCCAAAACTCTGTTCTCAATGACCACTGTGTATTAATAGCCACGTTCTTTGAGTGTGTGCCATTTAGAAATTAAGAAAAAAAAATACATTATCTTGAAGCAGCGAGAAAAACTTTGCCTCTCCAAGCAGTGGGACCAGACACACCACTATAAGAACGTAAAGCCTCTCCTGGAACTGCTATGGTGAGATGAGGCAGCTCTGAAACACGAGAGTAATGTTCCCAAATAACCATCCACAACTTTGTGACAACTGTCCTCGTGAAGACACTAAACAGAGACATTTCAATACTAAACGGCTATATCAAACTAAAAGGTTTTCTCCTCTTAAGACACTGAAATCTTTAAAATTTACACTGGTCTCATACTGCTTTCTCACATATTCATAGCTGCAACAATGACATCCATGCTCTAATTTTTTTTTATGCGGTTGCATGTACACTTAAAATGGCAGTCCATGATTCAGCTATCTCCTCCCTGGATTTTGGAAACTCAGTTGTGGAATGGATCACAGCTCCCATAAAACCTGCACCCATCTCCCATTCCTTTCCCTGGCATTCAATGGTAACTTTGAAGTCACATCCCATGTGAGTGGTTGAAAGTATAAACCAACCCATTCACACCTATACACATATGAAATGGGGTACAATGAGAAAAGAGATGAGAGCTAGAGGTTTCCATTGGAAGGGTTCACGTCATAAAGTTAACAAAGATTACTCATTCTGACGGGTCTAAAGATGGTGGATCGATCAGATGGAAAGACTTACAAACAGCACCCAAAATGCACAGTGACATTTTCTATCCTTTCCATCTCCATTAGTGTATTGCAGCATCCCAAACACGGATCAACCAAGCAAATAATCTGTATTTGTAGATCACGGAAATGAATGATTAACTTTTATAGTGGCAATAATAAATCATTTTACACAGCCTTTCCTGTGACTAAACATGATTGGTAAGGTGGGGAAAGATCCATGTTAAACGTTTTTTATAGACTTCTCATGGGGAGAAATATTTTAATGCCTACAATTCATACGTCACATATATGCAAGTATTTAATATGGTAATCGCTGTAGTAAACTCCTGACCACCAGCCCTAATAAAGATACGAGATTTGCAATAGAATGCCGCGTGTAGCAACATGCACGTATTATGTCCAGCACTAACCCTTCTCATCAATGGCCAGCACTAATTTCGCCATTTCAGGCGCTCGGCATCCGCGTTTGTATTCCAACTAGATGCCAACCATTTCAAAATACCCACCCAATGGCTTCCTGCATGTCTTATCTTAATAGAGCGCAGCGGTGGGGTGATTGTGCGCCTTTCTTAACATTTTCATGTTAATGGTAGCGTCCATGAGCTGCAATTAACATGAAAACTTAAAAAAAAGAAAGGCACAGAATCACCCCCCACAGCCCAGCTCTATTAAGACAAGAAATGTAGCAAGACTACAAACATAGCGTTTGCTTTTAGGTGATTCTAAAAGCACACGCTGTTGGTGCTGCATTTTTTTTGTTCTCCAGAGTGTGGCTGATGGGCATATCGTGTTCTTTTGTTTAAAGCATTTATGTTAATTGCAGCTCGTGATGGGCTCTGCAATTAACACGTATGCTTTAAACAAAAGCACACAATGAAGCTCACAGCCACACTCTAGAAAACAAAAGGAATTTGCCGGTTTTTCGCGCTGCTTCAGTGGCGCGAATGCTCTTGGAGATGTGTGCGCGCGCCACACACAAAGCAGTGCGCGCTCGGGGGCATTGATGTGCGCGGGCGCCCAGCCGCGCAGGTTCCAGGGAACACTGCCTGAGGAAGAAGTGGGATTTTCTCTACCCTGAGGACCATTGGGCACCAGGAAAGGTGGAAATTAGATGGTCAGGAGGTGTTGCACTGTCAGGCTAGTCAGACCCCTGAGGTGGTGGACTACCTGAAGTGGACACAAAAAGAAGGATTTTACCATCTTGGTTGCGGTGAAATTAGTAACACTGGGACAAGTTTATTCCCACTCTCCACAGGAAGTGTTCAAAGAGTGGGTGTAGTGATCCCAGGGGTCTGTAGCCCATTGGCTACTGCCCTAAACTCGTTGGGTCCAGCGAAGGAGCATCTTACCAGTAGGAGGTCTTCGAGGTTCTAGGTCAGTCCCGTTTTCATAGCGAGTTTCGAGATGCTGACCCCTCTAGGAGCCCAACAGCACCAATACCCTGGGTTCCAGAACAGTTGCAGCAGCCAAGGCTGCTTATATCCAGCCTGGACACCACGTCGAGAGACTTTAAGGCCAGTGAGATCCACGTCAAGAGTGCTAAAGCTGTCCTGTTTTCCCCTCTTCTGCAAAACCTATGAGAACCATGAGAGCCTCTGACCGCGCGATCCACTGGACCCAACACCTATTCACCCGAACCTACTAGCCCAAGTTCATAGAAACCGATGGTGCCTTCGTGGTCCAGAGGCCTTACAGAGCCAAACCCCACTTTAGGGTTCTGCCTGACTGGTACCCCAGGCCCTGCTTGCAGCCCCTTTCTTTCAGGTACTTTTCCTATTGACTTAAGAGCTTAGGACTCGAGGCTACCGCCGCAGTCAGGTCAGCAACTTTGCACCCGGACAACCCAGGGCAGGTAAACCTAAATTGCTGGTGCATTCTTGGACCATGGCCCCATCTTACCTTAAGTCCAGAAGAACAGTTCTGTAAGTCGATTGCAAGTAACCCTATGCAGAGAATGTTTCTCCTGTAGGATAACATTACCTCATTTGAGGCTTCTGCTGCAAATGTGCTATTTTGAATTATGTTGTATTTCTACTAAAAGCTGTAACTCCAAAAAAACTTACCTGATACCAATGATCTTGGTGTCTAAAAATACATAAAAACCTTTTATTTGGGGGTGTGGCTTGGCCGGCAGCGATGGCAGCATTTTAGGTTCGCTCCAGCCAGCCCCATAAATATCCTTGTACCTATCCTGCCCTGAGCGTGCTTCTCCGACTAGCTGTTTTCGGGGGACCTGGTGCTGTCCGTGGGTGGCCCCCAGTTGTCTGTGGGGGCTGCTGCGGCGCTGCATGACGATCGGCAGCGGAGGCGAGGCCTGGTGCGTGCCCGGGAGGCTGGAGCCGGGGCCTGCAGTGCCGCGCCTGCCGGGGCTGAGACCATCACGCCGGCGGCGGGGTGTCGGTGCGCCGGAGTGCCGCGGAGCCCTTCCGCCCCCCCCCCTGCCGCGGGGGGGGCCCTGACCGCAGGAGTGTGAGGCAGATCGTCGCGCTTCCAGGCCTCCCTCAAGGATCCGGATTACCTGGGCCCGCTGTGTGGTGCCGGGGAGGCGGCTACAGAGGGCCGACCGGCCCCTTTGAGGATAGCCGCCATCTTGGTGGATCCACCCGCAGCGGGCTATGTCTTGGCCCTAATTCCCGTGGACCGTGTGCTGTGCGGCTGCATTCTGGTGCCAGTGACTTTGGGGACCTGAGGCGGCACTGGGTGAAGACGGACAGATCTTTGTTTGCGGCCTAGTGGGGGCAGTGGCCATCCTTGATCTCCCGGGCGGCGAGCTGCAGCTTCACGAGCCCTGCGAGGAGGATTGCGGCGGAGCTGTGGGGTCAGCGCTGGAACCCCCCCCCCCCAATTGGACCCTGGGGTGATTCACCGCATCAGCAGGTGCGGAGCAGGGAGACTGTGTGTGCCGCCCTTGGGGGATCCTGTCCGGCCTGCTGCGACGACTGGCTGGAACTCCGTGGCTGTAGGCTCCTGGCCGGCAGTGGTGAGTTGGTTGCAGAGGGGTGTGGGGATTGAGAACTGGGGTGAGGGCGCCCGCTCGATTTCCTCCCCCCCCCCCTCCCCCCTCCTCCTCTCTTCCACATATCCTGCCTGGCTCTCTGGTAGAGCGGTGGTGGCCCTGTAGCTGGGTGCTCGGCAGCCTCATCGGGCTGTGGTGACTGGGGTTGTGCCGGCTGCAGTGCTTTGGCGTGGCTGCTCGTGTGCTCTGGGTGTCCTGGGGCCAGGGGCTGTGATTGGGACCCCTTGAGGGTGTGCGTCGGTGGTCGGTTCGGGCCACAGCGCACGGACGGGAGTGGAGTCCCCTATCTGAAGTGGTGACCTGGCTCGCAGCCTTCCATATTGGACCCGCGGATCTCCGGTGTGTGGGCGCTGACGGGTGTCGCAGTGAGGAGTTCCGTTGCCACGCATATCCTATACGGGCACCATGACACAGGGCCTTTCCGGTGGTGGACACTCTAAGCAAGGGACCCTTGACAAATTTACAGAGGCCGGGCAGGCGGTGGAGGGCCGCCCAACGCGATGCCCGACAATGCAGCATTGATGGCGGCCATTAGGCAATCAAGGGACATGCTTGACGCCAAAATTGGGGCTGTTGGGTGCCGACGTTATGTTGCTCCGTCAGGATCTACGGAATGCTGTTGAAAGGATCACCGGCACGGAGACTCGCATTTCCGAGGTTGAGGATCATGTGTCTGTACTCAAGAAAAAGGTTGCCGCCATGGAAAAGATTCAGAAGGGCCTCGCCATGCGGATTGAAGATGCAGAAGGGCGTGCTCGGCGGAACAACCTCCGCTTTGTTGGTTTTCCGGAGGACTGCGAGGGCAACAACGCAGAGCGCTTTCTGGCTCAGTGGTTGGAGAGTTGGATACCCTCGGACGCTCTATCCCGCTGCTTCGTTGTGGAGCGCGCTCATCGGGCCCTCATGCAGAAGCCCCCTACAGGGGCGCGGCCACGCCCAATCATTGCTAAATTTTTTTACTATATTGATCGCGACGCCATCCTGCGGCAGGCACGGACAAAGGCTCCCCTCACTTACAACAATGTCACCATACTCATCTTCCCGGACTACACACGGATGGTTCAGCAGCAACGCCAGTCCGTCCTGGCGGCTAAGGCCCGCCTTCGAGGCCTCAAGATCCAGTATGCCCTACTCTACCCGTCACGCCTGCGGGTCATCTAGCAGTCCCTCACGCTGTTCTTCGATTCCCCCGAGGAAGTCTTCCAGTGGACGAATGAGACTGTGAAACTTCGCGTCACCACGGCTCCAGGCAGTGAATCGGATTCCTCCTCGAGTGGGAAGGCCCGTGGGGGTCTGCGGAGTCAGCGGCGTCTATGCAGGGACTCGACTTCTGGCTGTAGCTCACGCTCTGGCTCCGCAACTCGCCAGGGGGGGTCTGCCTCCGGAACAGCAACACCAGGACGTCTCCTGATGTATGTGACTCTCGTCCTGAACTGTGTGCACAGCAGTAACAGACGCTCAGGTGCTCAGGTACTAGGGGCTGGAGCCTGCCCCAGTAGGTTTGGGTGGGTGGGCGTGAGAACCCTGTTCTATGGGTTGACGCTCGGGGATCCATTGGGAGGAGGGGTTCGAGTTCCCCCGTTGGGGACCAGGCTGCGCTCCGACCGCGACAGGTGCTTCCATGTTTGGGAGGTGGAGGGGGGGGTTGGTGTTTGGGGCTCGAGTTGGGGGGATTGTTTGCGCATGCTATGCTGCTATGTGTTTGTTATGCTCTTTATGTGCTGAGTCACCAAGACACGTGTCATTCTTGTGAACACTTGACCCTATGTCTGCTACGGGGTGGAGGTAGATCGGTGAGTTCCGGCTCCTTGCGTATCTTAAGTTGGAATGTGCGGGGGTGTTGGACAAGGTGAAGAGGGATGCGGTTTTCCGATATGCTAAGAGGTTGGGGGTGGATGTCTTATTCTTGCAGGAAACGCATCTGCTAGGCACAAGGGTACCATGTCTTCAGCGATTTGGGTACACACAAGTGTTCCACTCAGGCTTTGTGAGGGGTCTAGGGGGGTTGCTATTCTTGTACATCGTAGGGTCTCCTATGTGCATGATACACTCTGGACTGACCCACAGGACCGGTATGTCTTTGTGCAGGGCAGGGTCGGGGGGGATAGGGTGACCCTGGGTAGCGTATATGCTCCGCCTCCTCTGCAGTGGCCTCTTGTTGAAAAGCTCATGACCCTTTGGGGCGCCATACCAGATGCTCTGTCTATTGTGGGGGGAGATTGGAATGATGTCATGGACCTGGGCAGTGATAGGTGGCGTGGGGGGGCGGTTGATGGGGTTAGTGGGGGGGCGGGGGGGTTCTACCACCAAACTCAATGCTCTGGTGACAGGTCTGGACTGGAGCGATACGTGGAGGTATCGCCATGGTTCACGCAGGGACTACACATACTTCTCCGCAGTCCATTAATCTTTTTCTCGATTGGATTACATCTTTGTTCCAAGGGGGCTGGCCCATAGAATCCACTCGGTGGCTATTTTACAGGCGCGCAAGGGAGGGGTGCGCCCACAGGACTGGCGCCATGCCGAGGTCGTGGTCTTTTTGAAGCCGGGCAGACCCCCTGAAAGCAACGCGTCCTACCGCCGATATCGCTGCTCAATACTGAGGCTAAGGTTTTGGCCAAGGTCCTGGCCAATAGGCTTAAACCTCACATTGCGGACCTAGTCCACCCCGATCAGGCTGGTTTTATGCCTCAAAGGGCCACTCGCCACAATATTCGACGCGCTCATGTCGCGATTTCCGCATGGAAGAGCCTGGGGGAGCAGGCGGCGCTTTTTTTAGCCGATATGGATCGCACCTTTGATTCTTTGAGCTGGGTGTACTTATTTGCCCTGCTGCGTCGCCTCAACCTTGGCCCGCGCTTCTTGGCATATATTCAACTGTTGTACACTGATCTTGCGGCCTCCGTGCGTGTCGGGGCGCAGTCTCTCGTTCCTTCTCCGTTCAAAGGGGGACACAGCAGGGCTGCCCCCTATCCCCCTATTCGCGCTTGCCATGGAGCCCCTCGCGGCATGGATGCGCATTGATGCCCAACTTAAAGGTCTTCGGTGGTCGGCAGATCTAGTAGATAAAATAGCGCTCTACGCCGATGATGTCTTGTTTTTTCTTACGCATTTGGAACGCTGGGGGCCGCGATGCTGCGCATTCTGCAGATTTTTGGCAAAACCTGCGGCTTATATATGAACCCCGCTAAGTCGACGCTGTGGATGCTCAGTGGACAGGAGCGGGTCGGGCGTGGGCATCGGACCTCCAGATGGCGTCGGGCGGTATGAAGTATCTGGGGGTGTATTTATCGGAGGACGCTACAGTCTCCCGAGAGCGTAATCTTACCCCTGTTTGGAATTGTACGCGCGAGGATATCAAGGTGTGGTCCCGTTTGCCATTGTCTATATATGGCAGATCGGCCATTTTTAAGATGGTTGCGCTTCCCCGCCTCGTGTACCAACTACAAAATCACCCCTATCAGATCCCGCCCCGCTGGTTCCGGCAAGTCAACTCTGCACTTAGTAGTTTTATGTGGGAGGGGGGATTGCTCGTGTGTCGCTGCGGACATGTTTCCGTTCAACGTATACTGGGGGCCTGGCCACATCGGACATGCTCTCTTATTATCAGGCGGCTCATCTGCTGGTCTTGAATGACTGGTGGTACGGTGACCGGGGCGATCCGGCCTATGCTGTGGAGCGATTCCTCATAGGCTCGGCGTCGGTCCACACGCTGCTGTATTCCTTCTGCCACGCAGGTGGTTTTTTGCGTCTGGCGACAGGCGCTGCGTAGAATGGGGTGGTGGAACGTGCTCACTCAGGAAACCCCTCTTTGGTCCAATGGTCGTCTGCCCCAGATGGCTGTGCTACTGGGTTTCCGGGGCTGGGATGCTATAGGCATCTCATCGTTGGGCGATGTGATGGTGGGATATACTCTTAAATCCTTCCAGGACTTGCAGAACGAATTCGGGATGCCCCGATCTCAATTTTTTAAATACTTACAATTTCGGCACGCCTTGACGCCATACTTAGCTGACCTTGAGCAGATTCCTGACTTTAGTCCGCTGGAGGCCAAATTGTTCATGGAGGAACTACCCAATAAGAAACTCTCACGTATCTATCAGACTCTGGTGCATCATTGCTCCTCCGATCTACATAAACTCAAGGCCGCGTGGGAGCAGGATCTTGGGGATTTGGAGGAAGAGGACTGGAATGAGCCTCTGGCAAGTCCACGGCTGGCAGCAATTTCCACTCGCTTTCGCTTGATCCAATTTAAATACTTGCATCATGCGTATTTTACTAGACAGCGCCTATGGAGGGCGGGTGTGGTGGGGTCCCCAGATTGTCTTCGCTGTGGCTCGGAAGTTGGTACACTCCTACATACTGTATGGGGATGCTCCGCACTACAGAGGTTTTGGGATGGAGTCTTTAGATGCTTGTCGGAGGTGCTGGCCTGGGTGCTTCCACGGGACCCCAGATTGGGGCTGCTGAATGTTATGGAGGGTATTGGGGGCAATAGGTATAAACGTCATTTGCTGCTCCTGGGCCTCGCCCTAGCTAAGCGGGACATTGCCAGGGCCTGGAAGGCGCCACAAGCCTCGCCACTGGCTGCCTGGAAAAACGGTATGGACTTTTGCATGGGACTTGAGCAACCCATATTTCTGGCCAGGGGATGCCCAGGCAAACACTTTAAAATCTGGAAGAGGTGGGCTGATTACCGAGGGCTGGACTTGGACCCTCCGCCTGATGGGATGCTCTCCCGTCGCCTTGACATCTGGACATCTGGTAATACTGTGGAGTGTATTAATTTGACTATGCGTGTTTTCTGTACACGTGTTTCTCAATTTATGTTAGCAGCAGCGCAATTGGTGGGCGGGGTGGGGGGGGGCTAGTTTGTTCTGTAAAAGTCTGCAGATGATATTCTTATTCCATTGATGTTGGCAGAAGTCTCCGGTGCTCGGGGCTATGCATCCTATGTGTGATCAGACAAATAAAAATCTGTTTAAGAAAAAAAAAAAAACTTTTATTTGAGGGTTGTCAGATTTTCATATTGTGTGTGTCTAATTTATTGGCTCTGTTTGTGCAACAAATACCCAACACTCCCCATTTAAAGAAAGCTCCTGTAAACCAATTTGCGTCACCTGGACTCTCCGCACAGTGTACCTAATTTTTTGTGCACTATATAGAGCCAGTGTCCTACACATTCTCTTTAGAATCAAACCCAAATTCCTTGCTAAGATGTCATCCTCATTCCATATCAGTCAAACCATTGAGCTCCCAGTCTTCGCACTGCAAAACTGTGACAGAGAGGGCCCTTCACTCCCTTAATGCCAAACATGCGCTCATGTATTGCATCATTAGGACCAAGCCCTTTCGCAAACCCCAAATTATTTTCTTTTACCAAGCCAAATCAAAATTTTACTTTCAAAAGCAACCATATCTAGATTGTCACATGTATTCAAACCTGCTACATTAAGGCCAGAAGGAATTTGCCTGTCCTGCCCAGACCTCCTTCCACCCACAAAAAAGGGGCCACTATTGGCTGTAATATACCCGTAGCTGGCATATGTAAATCAGCTACATGGTTCACTTCACAAACATTTACCAAACACTGCTGTCTGGATGTCTTGGCACAACAACAAGCAAGAGTTGCCCAAGCTGCTTTTACAGTCTATGCAGAGCATGTCCATCTACAGCCACATATGCTACAAACAGAATGTTGCATACCTTAGAAGTATCTGTTCATAGCATGTAGTGCTGTAGATTTACACATGCCTGCCCGTCTCCCTGGAAGCCTTTGGTTGTTGCAGATGTACATTTCTTTTACTTAAACTCTTTGTATATACTTTCTTGCATTGTCTTCACACTTTGCTAGCCTAATGCTCCACCTTTGTGCTTACCTGCTTGCGAAAACATTCTTACAATGGAGCTCATGCCTATATACATAATCAACTAAAGGAAGAGTCACTATACCTTGTGAATTTAAATATGGCTTTGAAGAAAAACAAGTTGCAAACATTTGAGCTCCACACTTGATGGCAAGAGTATGCAAAGCATGTGAATCTACAGCTACACATGCTATGAATAGATGCTTACAAGTTAAGTACCATATTCCTTTTATGTAAACGAAGGTATCCTTATGTAATGTGTTATCAAAGACTGTGCACCTCAGCTAACAAAAGTGATCCCCAGGTTCATTAGAACCCTTTTGTATGTATGATTGTGACATTTGCCCCAGAAAAGACAGTACTTTGAAGTGTTTCTCAACAAGTTTTATGGAAAGATTTATATAGGAATGTATTGCCTTTCAAAAGGCTGTGACTTGTAAACGGACAATGGGGATTCTGACTTTGCCAAAGTCCTGAAAGAGTTATTGGCTCCTAGCAATTTCTCTGTACAGTCCCGTTGGTGGAATCATTCTGTTGGGGAAGGTTTATCACAGGAAATTATTATTGGTACTTTGACTCTTCAAGAAAGCAAGCATCACAAAAGAAATGGCATCTGATAGAGACATCTACCTGCAGATTCCTTATCGTAGAGTACCCCAGGCATCAGGCTGGATCTCGAAACCTATGCTCAAGCATTACCCTTGCGCGCCGGTAGGTGACGTCGGACGGCTCCTTGTGATGTCGGTCCTCTCCACTTGACGTCGGTTGGCTCCACATAACATCAGCCGTGCCGGAAGTTACGTCCGCATCCACTATATAGGCCCCACCTCAGCGCGCTGATGTCAGTTCTTTTCTTTCCCCGCCAGTTACCGCAGATCTGTGAAATAAGCTATCCTCTGTCACTTTTTGACAGGCTTTTTAAAAAATATTTTGTCGAATTGTGGTGTATAGTTTATTCCCTTGATATCGAAGACTACTTCTGGATTGAAACCGCACGGCGCCTGCCACCACGGCATGTCAGTGACTGATGCACATTTAATTTGTTTCTGATGTCTGGAGCATGACAACGACTCGAAGTTGTGCTCCAACTTCTAGGCCATGGCTCCGAAGGCTATGAGGGAATAGTCCCTAAAGCTGCTTGTGGCCCGATGTTCAACTCCACGTTGCCAGCCCCGGAAATCTAAATCCTCGTCGTGGTCAAGCGGAAGGACAGGGTGCCGCTTCAGGAGACCTAAGTTCACGTTCAAACCCCCCTGCCCCCAACCCTCCAAACCCCTCGCCTCTGCTCAAAGTCATCGAGTCAGTCAGGTAAGAGGCATAAAAAACACAAGAAGTCAAAGCCGCCCATCGGCCAAAGCAACAGAAGAGCAATGCTTTAGACCTCGTTCTGCGGATCCTGCGCCTGGGTCGGCTCTGCATTTCCTCGAGCCGTAGCGACCCCGTCCAGCTTAAAGATTTCTATGACACCATGTGCCTCATGTTTGGTCGGCCTGACCCTCCTGTTGTGCCTTTGAACCCCAGGGGCTCCATCAGGTTCCGCACTGGCAGCTCCGGCGCAGATGGCCCCCAATGGATCCGGTGGTAGATACAGACCGGTGCCGGTCGCACCCCTGCAACCTTCCCCAGCCATGTGCCAAGACTCCTGATGCAGCTAGTCTAATCCTTATCTCCTACAACCCGTAGTCGGATGGGTGCCTTTTGACACCCGATTCTGATGGCACTCTGGGGTCCTAGGTCAGTTCTTCAGCATTATTTTGACGAACTAGGAATGGAGGGGGATTGGGAGGGGTCACTGGACCCTTTACAAGACCAGCTGGAGCACTACATGAACTGGTATGAGGAACTGGGTGAGGCCATTGGACTGGATACTACCCCAGATTCTGGTCTTCTTTAGCCCCCTACCGTGTACGAAGGAGGAAGCTTTATATTCTATGGTGGTGAGAAGGGCAGGCGAGGCCCTGGACCATCCGCTCTCTTTGGTGGATGTCAAGACTAACATCTTGACGGAGGTCCTGAAGCTGGGTGTCTCCTCCTAGGAACCCCTCCTGCCTTTCAACGTTGCGTGAACTGTGTTCTTCTGGGCACCTGGTCCAAGACCATCACAGGGGCTCCTGTGAATAGGATCATCGCCTGCCATCATCCTGCGCCAGGTGGCCTGATATTCCTCACTAATCACCCTACCCCCCAGAGCTTGGTGGTTCAAGCCTCTAGCTCAGAAGGCATGTTCGCTTCTGCACACACGGACAGGGAATCTAACAGGCTGGTTATTTGGGGCAGGAAGATTTTTTCTTCTGCCAGCCTTGCATTGCCAGCCATATCCCAGCCACAAGACTGCGCAAGTTCAGCAACTTTTGAGCGGCGGTGGGCGCGGCTCCTTTAGACTCCGTGGATCAGGTGGACAGAGGTCCAATCAGTCCACTCCTCCACCTGCAGCCTCTAAACCTTTAGAGTCTGGTCCTTAAGGATCATGGGTGACCGGTTGGTGGCAGGATAAGCCATCGGCTCCACAATTGGCAAAACATCACATCGGACAAGTGGGTTCTACAGAGAGTCCGGAAGGGTTACTCCCTACCTTTCAAGACTACCCTTCCCTTCATGTCTCCGACTTACATCCGGCTGATGGAGGACCACCTGAATTTGCTTCAGGAGGAAATCAGGGCTCTCTTGGCCAAGGGAGCCACAGAGATGGTTCCGGCACCAGAAGTAGGCTGTGGTTGCTATTCCTGCTACTTTCTGGTCCCGAAAAAGGACAAGGGCCTTCGTCCTATCCTAGATCTGTGAGCCCTCAACTACTTCCTCAAAGCTGAAAAGTTCAAGATGCTCACCCTGGCTCAGGTCTCATCTGCCCTAGACCATGAAGACTGGATGGTGGTTAGACTTTCAGGACGCCTATTTCCATATTCCTGTCCTGCCTGCTCATCGGTGTTACCTGCGGTTTACGGTGGGCCAATAACACTTTGTTCACTGTACTCCCCTTTGGGCTTACCGGCGCCCCTCGGGTGTTCACCAAGGAGATGGCAGTGGTCGCAGCTCATCTGCTAAGAGCAGGGGTGCCAGTCTTCCCTTAGCTCCACGACTGGCTCTTGAAGGCGAGCTCGCCCCAGGTTATCACACGGAGCCGATCGACAGCACCCAACGGCGTGCAAGGGTATTGCTTGGAGAAAAATCTTCTGGATCCAGTCTGACGCCTGGGAAATTCTAAGGAATCTGCGGCTAGATCATGTTTCTATCAGATAAGACGTTACCAAAGGTAAGTAACTTGTCCTTTTGTCCTATACTGTAATTCTCAAGACCATTATATATTTCTCTTCGTAGGTCCTCCGAGCTATGTACCTGCTACAGCTTTTCTTCAGAATGCTGGCCAAGCTCACTTGATCAGTCAGTGTGAACAGCTTGAGGGGGAAGTAGGTGCTTTTCTTCAGCAAAGACGCTCAGTGTTACGAGGATGCCTTGAACACTTACATAATTATGCAACAGTGGCTCTACAGTACCCAAAGACTGTGTTTCAGAAACATCGTACTGAGCAGTGGAAAACCTGGATGGAAGAACTGATTTGCGACATGACAATGGATCATTGTCAGGAACTGTACAGAAAGTAAGTTAACAAATATAAGCAGTGACTGTGGAAGCCTGTTTTGAACCATACTGTCTTCATATGGGGTAGCTTCTCTGCGAGTAAGCCACATTTTTGTTGAAAGGTACAGACCAGTTAGAATATCACTTTATAAAGCAATTAATTTCAGGGGTGTTCACAATTCTTTCTAGTAAAATATTGACCTTGGTGTTAACTGAACTAGTGTTTTCTTGTTCATTTCATTTTTCCTCCAGAGTACAGTTCCAAAACAAATTCTACAAATTACCTCTTGTTGGTGATTCCACACCTAAGGAAAGGCACAATGGCGGAACGAAACCTAAATAGAAGTGCTTTGGTTCAGCCTTACGCATCTGTTGGTCTATGTAGTTGTCATTTACATTCACCCACCCTGCATGCAAAATAGGCCTATGGGTTAGCCCGCTTAATCCATTGGTTGTCTTGCGATGAGAGTAAGAACGCTTCACCTACTCATAAGTGAACTTTAATTACAATTGGGTCACTCTGTGTTCCTCAGAACTTTCGGTTAATAGGTTACGCAGTCTGGTTCTGGTGGAAGCCCTTTAAGAACAATTACTAATTTCAAGTCAAGTGGTTTAACAATCCCCTTTAAAAAGTCATTGGGTTATTGGGGCAATTAAATGCAGCCCACCAGACGTACCAGTGTGTGGTGCTGCTTAAATAATTATCACAAGGCCCACTGTGTTTACCACACTGTCCTGATAAAGACCCTAATTGATGTAGGTACATGCATTGTGAACAGATTGAAACATCGCCGAATTTTGTAATTTAGCCTGCAACATGAGACCCATTTGGGAGATAAAGTAAAAGTAGATCAACCTCACAAGCCCATTTTGAGAGATTTGATTTTGAATTGTATGGCCAGGCCACGTAAAAACGGCAAAGAACTATCTTATTTGTTTTTTATTGTATATTTACACACATTCCTTGATGCTCTGCCCAAGCGTTTTTTGTCACTCGTCACCGTATAGAGTAAGATTGGGGATTGAACTGTCTCAACAATATAGACTAGTTTAATACAAACCAAGTGATTCAGACTTTTATGTTTTTTAACGTTTTCTTAATGATTAAACTGAATTTTGTAAAGGGATTGTTTAAACCGCTTACCTTGATTTCCTAAAAGGCATCTGACAGAAAACACAGCTTGTGTAACATATTCATAGTGAATAACCACCTAAATAGAAGTGCACTTAAATGCCAAGGCTGTTGGCACAATACTTTGCCATTGCTTTTTTTCATTTCATCCCGTTTCTCCTTTTTTTTCCTTGCATGTATAAACTGTGTTCCTGATGGATACTTCCAACCAAAGATTCCTCACCTTCATAATGTTCCGATGTTCCAGACTGGATCTGGAATTCTTTACAACAGTTGCTCGTATCTGCTACCTGATGGTGCTCTGACAGTCTAACTACCTCAAGGAGACATGTAGGCCTCACCTCTGTGGCCTGAAGTCCGTTTCTTTTTGTGCCCTTCAGGGATCCTGAGCTCCACTATGATTTGTAAGTCTACTGACGCATGCCAGACTACAAAACAACAGTGAGCCAGGGAAGAAATAATGTCTCCTCCCGAGCTACTTGGTTTTAAGCTTTGCAATTAGAAAAAATTTCACAACATATGTCTCGGTCTGGCCATGACTCAAAGCTGTGGAACAAGTGTCCTCTGATGCACCTGAAGGCGATCAGAGTTCAGGAAGCCAATTTATATGTTGCGGAACAGACAAGGTCATACTTGAAGCAGCAGTCCATCTCTAAGTCATGAGGATGCTTCTGTTCCTGATTGCCTGTCCCGATGGAAGTCCTCATGTATGTCAAAGTCCAAAGCATTCCATAAGCTCAAGAAAGTCCATCAGAATTGTTCCTGCTCTCTTCACTCAATCAGCGAGAAACCATGTATTTGGCCTGCTAAGGCCACATTCTCTCAAGCGTCCCCTCTAAAGGCCCTTAATTCCAAATCCATCCATAGGCTGGGCCTACACGCCCAAATTCCCTGGGCCATCATCAACCCTACAACAGACTGGGCCCTTTAAAGGTGGTCAAGCTGCAGATATTTTGTGATTCTGTCTCCCTCTGGGAAGCTTTTAGGCCCGATGGAGGTCCAAGGGGCCATCAGTCGCACTTCTGCCAGGTGTCCCTTCCCTGTTGCTGACTGACCCCAGTGGGCCGCCTACTAGATCCCTACCAACAGCAGTCTGTAACTTTATTTCACCTCTAGAGTCCACTGTGATCCACACTATAGCAGCGCCTGGACAGAATCCAGTCCCAATGTCGATCTTTGACCTGGAAACAGTATCTGAAAGAGACACGTTAGTGATAGATTCCTTACCTTAGAATATCCCCAGGCGTCAGACTGGATCCGGAGATTTTTTCGTAGCAGTACCCTTGCGCGTCGGTAGGCGTCTCCGGCGTCGGCGTCGTGGGCGCCGCGATGACGTCGTCGGAGTACTTAGACGCCGCCTCCGCGTGCTGACGTCAGTTTTTCTTTTTTCCGCGCCAGCAGCGCAGATCCGGAGAAAGTGGTACCTTAGTCACTTTTGGACTAAACTTTTGTGAATGAATGAATGAATGGCTTTATTTCGATATATAAAATATCATAAAAGCAGAGATACTGCATATTAAAAAACAATAAAAGCAATCACACTCTACACAATAAAAAGACGTAAGAGCAATTAATACAAGCATTAAATAGCCAAGGAAAGCCTATTCAAACGGATTAACCATAACCATTTAAAAAATTTGGACACCCCGCAAGCAACTAAAGTGCATGTATCAGATTTTAAAATGCGGAGCGTCTCTCTATGCTGCCGGGTGCCTAGTAGTCTACATAGAGGTTTAAGCCATCTCCGCCTCGGCAGTGCATATGCTGGACACTCAAAGAAAATGTGAGCGACCGATTCTACGCGAGTTGGACAGGTCACACAAAAAGAGGAGGACAGGCGGGATGATTGCCAATGGGCGGTGAATTCGCCTATGGGTAATGTCCCCACTCTGAATTTGAAATACAGGGCTCTATCTGTTGGATTAGAAATGATGTCAAGATAGGGTTCATATGCCACCGCGTCCTTAATTCTCAAAAATTCGTCGGTGGATTTACAATGATTCGGATCGGTAAAGTTTTTACCGTGAACCCAACTCCAATAGAGTTTCTTTAACCACTTGGATGCTAATGACAAGGGTAACTCGTCATGGAGTTTCCATTGATTTCAATGGAAATGACATGGACCTCGTGGCACACCCCATAGCATCCAAGTGGTTAAAGTAGCCTTTTGGGGGGGGGGGGGTGTCAGTCCTGGCTTCCCACGCATCCCCAAGGCCCAAAGCCCCTAACAGCCATTTGACATCCCTCAACCACCTGATCTTAGACCAGCCCTCCAAAGACATGACCTCATCCAAGGCCTCTGCGTATGAAATCAGCTCGGGCACACGCCGCAGACGCGCCCAAAGCAATATAGGGCGAATTCGGGCTTGGTCCCTGCTCGATCTGCAACCCAAATCCATTAACACGGGTACAGATGGGGTACTCTGCGGAAGAGCATGAGATCTTTCAATCATTTCCTCTCTGATCTGGCTAGCACATCAAGGTTATCCATACCCCACAATTCCGCCCCGTACAAGGCGGCACTAACCCATCTAGCTTTATAGATCTCCAAAACTGGGGCAATAGGCTTGAGTGTAGAAGAACGTTGCTCCTTAAGTAGTGCACCGCCCACCCTTTTGTGGCTCAATAGCATCTTTTGAATGTGCGAGTTCCTGTGTAATAAGTCCGAGAGACGGATGCCTAAATAATCGAATTCAGACACCCTCTCCAGGGCCACGGAATTCAGCACCGGGGGGTGGCCCATTTTTTTGGGCGGGTTCAAAACCAGGAACTTGTTTTGTTGGAATTAATTATCAAGCCCTGTTGTGAGCAGAACTCCTGGTAGCTATTTAGGAGACTCTGCAAGCCCACAGGGGTCTTGGAAATAAGCAGGGTATCATCCGCAAAGAGCAAAGTGGGGATGCGCTTGCCCGCCAGGGAGGGTGCATCTGCAGGGTGTTTAAGCAGGTGCTCCACCACTCCATTCACGTAAAGTGAGAAAAGAGTGGGGGCAAGCACACATCCCTGGCAGACACCCCTTCCAACTGGGATCTTATCAGTTTTTTCACCCCGCTTACCCCACCGCACCTGTGCGAAATTATCAGCATGGAGCCTAACTAAGAGGGACAGGATATACGGGGGCAACCCCATCTCGGACAGAACTCTCCACAACCCCTCCCTTGGTACTAGGTCAAAGGCAGTCTTCAGATCTATAAAGGCCAGGTAAAGACTGCCTTTGCCCAGCACACCACCTTCCAGTAGAGAAGAATCTGAAAGAGACACGATAGTATTAGATTCCTTACCTTAGAATATCCCCAGGCGTCAGACTGGATCCGGAAGTTTTTGCGTAGCAGTACCATTCCGCGTCGGTAGGCGTCGTCTGCGGCTCCGCGTCCATCGTCGGCGCCGTGATGATGTCGTCGGAGTACTTAGACGCCGCCTCCGCGTGCTGACGTCAGTTCTTATTTTTTCCACGCCAGCAGCGCAGATCCGGAAAAAGTGGTACCTTTAGTCACTTTTTGACTAACTCTTTTTTATCTTTTTGATCTCCTTTCTCGAGTCTTCGACTCCTCATCGGTGCCGGTAGGGATGCCTGGTTTCAAACACTGTGAGGATTGCGACTGACTGATGTCGGTAACAGACCCTCACCGTCGGTGTCTCCACTGTCTTGGTGTCGATTACGACGACAAGGCCTGTTCCGCGCCAGGAAAGGTCCCGATCCGGACGGAGGTCGAGGGACCGGTCGCGGGGGCGAGCCATCATAGCTCCGGGAGTCGACATCACTCCTCAGGGTCGAAGTCGTCAGGTAAGCATAAGAAGTCGAAGAGACGTCATCGCTCTTCCGACTCCCCCCCGACGCTTGCGCGATGCGGCCAGGGGTTCGGGTGGCACCACCCACGCGGCTCCGTCGGAGTCTCAGGCGCCGCGTCCGGCTCCATACCCTTCGGTCCCTGGGCCTCACGCGACGCCGGAGGAGATTGAGTGGTTCCTCATGGCCATGAGGTCCCTCTCTCCTCCGACGGGTTCCGTGGCGCCTTCGGGCCCGGCGGCCCTGTCTGGGTGTCCTAGCGGGTCGGGGGCCCGACGCCGACGGGTGCTTCGCCCCCGGTGCCGCAGGGCCCCACTGGATCCGGATCTGGGTCGTCGCCGGTGGAATCTGAAAGAGACACGTTAGTATTAGATTCCTTACCTTAGAATATCCCCAGGCGTCAGACTGTATCCGGAAACTTTTGCGTAGCAGTACCCTTGCGCGTCGGTAGGCGTCGTCTGCGGCTCCGCGTCCGTTGTCGGCGCCGTGATGACGTCGTCGGAGTACTTAGACGACGCCTCCGCGTGCTGACGTAAGTTCTTCTTTTTTCCGCACCAGCAAGCGCAGATCTGGAAAAAGCAGTAACCCTAGTCAATTTTTGACTAACTTTTTTTGATCACTTTTGATTGTTCTCGAAGTCTCTCGACTCCGAGCGGTGCCGTAGGGATGCCCGGCTTCAAGCACTGTGACGATTGCGACCGCCTGATGTCGGTTACGGATCCTCACCGCGTGTGTTTATCTTGTTTGGGCGTCGACCACGACGACAAGGCCTGCTCCGACTGCCGGGCCCTCTCTTCGAAAGCCAGGCGGGAGCGGTCCCGCATGCGCCTCGAGTTTCAGCAGTCGGTCCCGCGCCGTGAGAGGTCCCGATCCCATGGGAGGTCGAGGGACAGGTCGTGGGCTCGGAGCCACAACAGCTCCGAGAGTAGGCCGCACTCCTCTGGGTCGAAGTCATCGTCCGGTAAGAGGCACAAGAAGTCCAAGCGGCGTCATCGCTCTTCGGACTCCCCCCGACGCTCGCACGATGCGGCCGGGGGTTAGGGTGACACCACCCACGCGGCTCCGTCGGAGTCGCGGGCGCCGCGTGCAACTCCACACTCTCCGGTCCCTGGGCTACACGCGTCGCAGGAGGAGATCGAGCGCTTCCTCATGGCCATGAGGAAACTCTCTCCTCCGACAGACTCCGCGGCGCCTCCGGGCCCAGCGGACCCGTCTGGGGCCCCTAGCGGGTTGGCGCCTCCGGCCCCGACGCCGCCGGGTGCTTCGACGCCGCCGGCGCCTTCGGGCCCAGCGCCGCAGGTCCCCACTATCCCACGCCGCCAGCGCCTTCGGGCCCGGCGCCGAGGGGTTCAGTTATTCCGGCGCCACCGGCGCCTTCGGGCCCGGCGCCGCAGGAAGCCGCTGGACCTCCTTCGGGATCTGATTCGTCGACGGTGGATCTTACGACCTCCCCGGCGTCGGACCCTCAGGTGTCGCCTCCGACGCCGTCCTCGGGCGGTGCCGTCCCCGGTCCTGCCTTCATTCCTGTTCAGCCGTCGGGACGGCCCCGATGGGCGCCGCTCCAGACGTCGTTTGGTGAATTTCACTTTTATGAACAGGCCCCATTAGTTGAGAACCCTAAGTTTCAGGAGATGGGTGATGAAGAGGACTGGGAGGGGTCTGAGGACCCTCTGACCAGAGAGTGTCAGTCTCAAGAGGACTGGACAGGAGACGTTGGGGAGGCCAGTGGTCTGGACACCTCTCCAGACACTGGTTTTGTCTCCCCTCCTACCGTGGCTTCGGAGGAGGGGGCAACTTATAGTGTGGTGCTGATGAGGGCTGCCAAGGCCTTGGGCCTTGAGCTCCCCGTCGCGGCCGTGAGGACTAATCTCCTCACTGAGGTGTTGCAGGGTTTCTGTACTCACACAGAACTGTGCACAGAGGAGTGGAACCTCGGCAAATTAGGGTGTCCCAAAACTTACCTTAGCAACCAACTCACCCCTTACCGAGCTAGCTACAGTGTCTCATTGGACATATCAAACTCCCAATGTTTAGACAAACCAGAACATGAACTTACAGTACCTCAGGGTACGTGGGACTCATGAACACTCTTTCGTTATATTATCATTACAAACCAGAACATGGAGTAAAGAAGACACATGTGCATTTGAAATGTTTATTTACTAATGCCGTCTTCTCAGGCGCAGTATCTTAGATAATACAAGTATACTTATTATCAGTATCAAAATTATCAGCATAGTTACTAAGACATAAAAAGCGAATGGTGACAGCATGTTAACATGCTGTAATGAATAAGAGTTAACAACACTTATATCTCACCCTCCCTAACACATATATTATATTATTAGCTAAGAAGGTCTCTTTGGGTTGTTTTAGGGCGGGCCCATACCTTAGTGTCCTAGCATGAAGGAATCACATCAGCATACACCAGCTCTCTCTGCATGTGCACCGCATCAAGTGTGTTAACAATTCTCGTGCAAAGCAATATCAATCCCGCCTCAAGCCCAAGTTGGCAAAGGCTACACTTGTGTTATGACTATGAAGGCGTGGAGATCAGACCTCATAACAATTCCATATCGTGTTGCTCCTGAAACTTCAGCACTCTCCGTGCAGACATGGTTTATTAAACAAAACTGATATCAGAGCAATAACATATTATTCTCACATACATCACGGCAAACCACTAGGTTGAAAGCTAAGTCAACAATTAAGGGTCGTGTGCAGAAGTAGCAAGAAAGGAAAAATGGCGTTTAAATCTCAAATGTACCTATGCTAACTTAACACGATATAAGGATATATAGGAGCTATACAACACCCCCCCATGATCCGAGAACGGACTAAATAAGATAACAGAAGTGCCATCACATGAGAGCAGAATCCAATTATAAACGAGCATGAATAAAAATTCAATTATAAAAACTAATGCTAAAAATAGCCCACAAGTATAAGTGGCTCAAGCCAATAGGCAAGAAAAAAAATGTCTTGACTAAAAGTCAATAAAATCAAGGAAATGCTATCAATCAGCATGTCAATTTGAGGCAGTGTCTATGATAAGACTGTATATGAAAAGTAAGCTGCAACAGCCTCCAGGAGGAAGTCACTGTCCTCATCCGAAAACAGTTCAGCCATCCAATTTAAAAGATGAAAGGAACATACGTGATCTTCCAGCACCGCATCCTCTATAACCATCAGAGGACAGCTCGGTGGGTTTTCAAGAAAACTTCGTTCCAAGAAATTTTGCGCTGCCGACAACACATCCCAGGGACCCATTAGTCCATGTGCCACCGCCAAGGCCATAATCCTTTCGTCAGAACAAACCAACTCGTGAGCAATGATAGGACTCATCAGTTGATCAAAATCGACGTCAGAAGATATTGGTCCGCAGAGACACAAATCAATGGCCCAAAGGAAATCACAGGTCAGGCAGCGAAATACAGGCTGGACACAGGTGAAATAGGAGAACCGAAAAGATAATCCAAACGCCGTGCTTAGAGTCGCCAACGGCAGTGTGCCATAATAATCAAGCATGCGGTTGCGAAACCGCGTCAGTAGCAGCCGAACGTGGTCTTGCACAGGAAGGGCATCCATATTTAAAAAGGCAGAAAACCACCAATGCGCCAGCCGCTAATGCAAGTAAAAACGGGAACCCTCCAAATAAGGATGAAAAAATAGAATGGAAGAAGGCAGGGATGACTCCAAAAATCTTCTCAAAGGAAGTCACGAGACCACCGCTAACAACTTTAAAAAAATGTGCTAGGCCCGTTGTGGAGGATGCGTTAAAGATAGAACGGACCATGGCTCCGAAATGCAAAGGCAAATCAGTATTTAAAAGAGCCTGAACCTCCGTACGGGTGTTAGCAATGTGAAGCACGAAAGTTTCACGGGCCGAGCTCAAGGCCACCTCTTTCTGGGACAATAGAGCTCTTATTCTAGCCATGCCGCTGAATTCTGCTCCCAAGGTCGGTATCTGTGGCCAAATGGAAGACTCCCTATGTTCACGTGTGGGAGGATAAAGAACATTTCTGCAGCAAATAACTCGCTCACTAACTGTTACAATGAAAGCTATACCTTTAATTAAACCACAACAGTTTTCATTATTGAGCATTAAATAACTACCATTCTCTAACAATTTAAACGTGGGGATGATAGCAGGAACTGGCGTGCCCTGTAAAACGCAAGCCATATTCGGTCGGTCCTTGTTACATGAACCGTGTAACTGTATGTGTCTGCACATTAAAGAATGATCTGGCGTCTCAGTACACTCATCCCCTGTTAGATAAACTTCTTGTTCATCCTTGAAACATCTGTATGTGTATGGGAGTGACCAGACCTCATGAAGAAAACCGCTACCTAAGGGTTCAAAACGACCTATTGGCACATATTTCATACAATTTGAAAACTTATATAAAGCAAAAGGTAGTGTTATTAAACCGTGGATAAGCCACGTAGCAGTAGTGGCTTCTGCCACAGAAAAAGGTAAAGATTCCAACCTTTCAATATGGAGCATAGAAAAGGAAGCATCACGCATTGAAAGCAAGCGTTGTTTGTCTGTCAAATTAAACGGTGAAAATAAAGAGGAAACGTTCATGTATCCCCAGGGAACTTTACCCATTTTCAGAGTCTGAAGTGTCCATGCAAACTGCATGATTGACCGTAATTGATTTTGACCATGGTATAATACTGACACTTCATCATGCACAATATCAACAACAGACGACACAATATTATCTAATGTGTAAATTCTAGAGGAAAGCACGTTAATGCTATTGTCAACAACTGCAAGCACTTTCTCAAGATTCGCCTGATCAATAGCCCTAAGGCGTGAAGCGGCCTCAATCTTTGAGAGTTTCCAAATTTCATTGTAAACCCCATATAACCACCTTTTTGACCTGCCACTAGCTGGGCCTTTAATGAAATCATTCAAATCCACGTCTGCATTCAGTTTGGAAAGGTGATACTTAACCGCAGGTAAAGTTGAATGTTTCAGCCAAGCTTGACACAACTTGCCCACAGAGTAAGAGGTGACAGTATGACTCAAATCAAACCGGGGATCAGATCTAACAGTCTTAAAACCGTCAGATTTATTCAAAAATCTTTTTTGGCAAGAATCAGCACTACGGTGCCAAAGCAACCAACCCCTGGGATTCATACTGGAAATGTTAAAGGAGGAATTAAGAATCAGAGCCTGTATATCTTTAATGGACAATTGAGTAAAATTACTCCAATTCTCATATTCCTCCAACTCCGGGAAAGACGGGGTGTTTAACCTTTTAGATGTAGCCAATCCAAAGCATGTGGTCTGGGAAATGGTTTCATTTAAAAACAACATATGATTTGGGATGAGACATGCACGGTGCAAAGCCTCAGTGCCGCGTACCTGCCAGGCCCTTGAACCCCAAACTGATTTAAGGTCTATTGTTTCCTTCCATAACTCATATCCCCCAGTAACTAATTGATCTAGGAAGGCCTTCGAGTACAACAATTTTGTATCGGTAAGTCTAACCTTGGACAGTGGCTGTTTGTGAAATTTAAAATAAAAGGACTCGGGATTGGACTGGTTAAAGTCAGTGAAATAAGTATACTTTTTAAGAAACGTTTCTGAACTCCCTTGTGTAGGAGCTGGGCAATGTTCCCACTGAGTAAAATTAACAGCATCCCTTCGGGAAGATGTTTTGTGTAAGAAGTGATTGCCATAATGTTGGTAACAGAACAATTCACCATAATTAGCAGATTCTAAATATAAATCCTCAGCATCAAAAGCAGCATAGTATTTCAAATCAGAAAACAAACTTTCCACAGCATTAACATCCCAATCATCAGAACGAATGTTTTGTTTCACCACATCCCCCATATTAACTCTTAGTACATTAGGAACATTAACGACTTCCGTTGGGCCATGAATCTGAAAACGAACTGCATCCCACGCGATTCCATCCAGAACAGGCCATGCTGTGATGTTAACCAAAGTCAAGTCTCTTTTTAATCTGTGTGTAGAATGTGAAGAGGAAAGTGGGGCCAATGTGCCATTTAAATGAGTAATGCAAGTTCTCTCCTCGACATAGTGTCCATTCATAATCCGAAAAAAATAAAACACAAAACCAATTGACATAAAAAGGTAAACCGAAAAAAGGACCAGCCAAATGTATATCCAAGGAGGAATCAAAAAATGTTTTTTAAACAGGCTAGCATATACCGCAATTTGAGAGGGTTTTTTCGAGGCAAGGGAAGCAGAGTCAAATGAAAATCTGGATTCCGTGGCTAAACGAGCTTGCAGGTCAGGCATTGACAAATCAGTGGGGTATGTATAGTCTGTCTCATCAAGATTAGTTCCGGGCATATTATTTAATAATGGACTGGAAACAGCAGGTAATTCGATGGCCACTTCAGGTTCAATATTAGAGGCAGTGGGCATAATTGAATTTCTCACAATGGAAGGACAGGAAACAGCCGGTGTCATGCTAAGAAGAATCGGCCACTCTGTGTATCTTGACATTGTCAATAGAAATAAACCTGTCTTCCTTACGACCTGGAAGTGGTGGTAAAATGACTGTTCTTGTGCCCTTCACTCCAAGCACTGGGACTGGAGCTCGATAGGAGGGACCAAACTCTTTCTTGTTGTCGATCTTCTCTCGAACCAGTTCTCCAACTTGGGGTAGCCAGCCAACTACCGGGATCTGCAACGCATCATCCGATGTGGAGGGCAAATGTTCCTTTGCAAGACTGTCTCTGGTCTTTTGTAGATTCTGTAAAACATTGCAATGTTCATCTGCGTCAAAGGAAGTGGCGCGAACCACAGAGTCTAGACCGTCAAGGTCAGGGACGTACATCTTGATGCCAAAGAGCATTTCGTATGGGGTCCGCCCACCCAGAGACCTTCTAGGGAGATTATTAAGAGCACGCTGCACGCCATAGAGGTGAGCCAGCCAGTTTCTGCCAGTGCCTATAACTCGGGCTGTCAAAGATTGCTTTAAATCACGGTTCATTCGTTCAACTACACTATTACCCTCAGGTCTGTAGGGTGACGAAAACTTGACTTGGACCCCCATCGAAGTCATGGCATCCTTATACGCCTTAGAGGCGAAAGCCGGACCCTGATCCGAATGGAAGGTACCACAGGCAAAAATCCCTATAAAGATACGCAAATCTCTAATGACAGTCCGTGAATCAGCGCTGCGATGTGGCCATACCCACACAAAGCGTGTGCATGAGTCAACTGCTACTAAGATGTACTTATACGCAGTATCAGATGAAAAAGGACCGCAGTGATCTAAATAAACACAGCCTAGCGGTTTATTAGAAATGTACAACTGAGTCTGTGGCGGACGCGTAGCAGTTGAAGGTTTAATCTGCTGGCATATGTCACAAAGAAGGACATAATCACGCGTCTGTTTGTACAGTCCCCGCCACCAGAAACGTTGTTGTAGCTGCGTTACAGTGGCTGAGACGCCCGCATGCGCAGACGCCACACCTTCATGAGCCGCTGTAATCAAGTCTGTTCTGCGATCCGAGTTGGGAATCAGCCGTTCCCCAACATCAGGAATTGTCACAAAAGGAACCTTTTCGGGACTTAAGTGGTATTTATACTTCGAAGGGAATCCCGCAGGATGTTTACTTCCCTTCTCAGAGGCAGCAATCGCTGCCAAGATGTCGCTATCAATCTTGGTTTTAGACCTAGTAACTGCTGCAACTAAGTATGTAGATACTGCTGATTTCGCTGCTTCATCAGCAAGCGAGTTGCCAACAGCGTGAACTCCTACGCGCTGATGACCGAGAGTATGAATCACATAAACGAGTGGCAACATAGCCTTAAGCTCTGCCACTCGAACCCAGATCATTTTATGTTTTATTGTGCTACCCTTGGAATCATGAAAATCATTTTGAATCCAAAAGAACAAGTTTTCATTGTAAGATTGGACACAGTAGTAAGAATCACTTACAATTAGAGTAGTAACACTTGGATCTGCGTACTCCAAAGCTAGTAAGAGAGCACGAAGCTCTGCCAATTGTGCGGTGCAATCGCCCAGGGGCAACGTGTGTACCTCCCTGGAAATGAACTCATCATTCAACATAGCACCGACCACAATGGCGCATGCGGAAACGTAGGCATGTTTAGAGCCATGCGCAACCTGCGCCGACCCATCAGTGTAAATGATGCAATGAAAGTCCTCTAAAGGTCGCATCGCCAGAGGAGCAGGATGAACGAATTCATACTGCAAGTACTCCTGCGACCGTAAGGAAGCGTCAAAAATAAACATGACATCCGTGGATGACAATGACGCAGCCCACTGAATCCACCGAGGGTGCAAAGCCTTTGAATTTGGTACACTGGCTTTCGTGACTGCCTCCAAATGAGGACAGGGTGTTACCACTAGCATGCGTTTCCCCTGAGACAGTGCTCGTTCTTTTAGAATTGCCATCTGTACAGCAGTTAAAACTTTTTCCACTGTGGGAAACCGCATCTCAGCCGAAGTGTACAAGTGTGACTTGTAAGCGATAGGTACTGTGTCACCTTCATTAAAAGTGAGGTATGTGAAACCCACCGTCCCGGGAATTATTCTTATTACCAGGTTGGTGTGGTTATCACGAGTCAGTAAATATTTAGAAGCGAGCAGATCAGCCTGCAAGGATTGCAAAATGGCTGAATGCTCAGGCAGCCAGCATGATTTTGAGAAAGTTGGTTGTATCAAAGCATACAAAGGCTTGATACGCTGGGCATATTCCGGAATGTAAGTCCTGCCGAAATTCAAAAAGCCCAGTAAAGACTGTAATTTTTTCAGTGTTGTTGGAGCGTGCAATTGTGCGCACTTCTCTAAGAAGTGAGGAGCCAAACCTCTACCTTCATTGTTGAGCTCATAGCCCAAAAACAACACTGTGTGTTCAGCAATGTGCGATTTTGCAAAGTTAAATTTGTAACCCATGTCTGCGAAGTTGCAAACAACAGAATTTACACGACACAGATGCTCCCAAATATCGTCGTCTGTGAGATATATGTCATCCACATACGAAAAAGCATCAGGGTCGAGTGCCTCCAGAATAGAGACAATGCGAGCGGTAAATATACCAGGACTATTCTTGTAGCCCATTGGAAGACGCCGGAATTGCTTTTGGACTCCAGCGCTCGTAAAACTGGTCCATTGGGAGCTAAAGCTGTCCAATCTGTGGGCATAAAAACCATTGGATATGTCAAGCGTTGTCTTGAAACGCTTACGCACGAGACTATCCACTAGGGCAGAGCCGTGGGTATTCTGTACAGCACAGTTACGGCAATGCGAGTTTAAATGCCGGTAATCCAAAACCAAACGATATGATCCGTCAGGTTTGTTCACAGTAAAAAGGGGATTATTCATCGGTGACACACACGTTTCAATAACTCCCTGATATTCCAATTGTTCAAGGATTTCCGCGACGGAAGATTTTGCTTCACGCCGAATGGGATATTGAGGTTGAGGCTGCGGCTGAGACCGCAACGGAATTTCGTGGCAAGGCGACAATCTATCCCAACCACATTGGTTACGGTACAGAGCCGGCGCGAGAGCCCGAGCCCACTCTTCTGCAAAATGCTGCGCATGCTCTTTCGAGACAGTGTTCGCGAAACTGGGTAGGATCACCTCCTCCCCTCGCGGCGCCGCGAGCACAAAAGGTGGGGGCCAGTCAGCCTCCGAAAGTAAAATATCATATGTAGAAGACAGATTCTCCCAAAATACACCTTTAACGGTACGCTGTATGTCACCTTCAATTAACAGGACAATTTCATATAGTCTTTCAGGGGGAGCAAGTCTCGTATCCGCTGTTTCTATCACAACGTAGACATCAGTCGCTGTCACCCTCAGTAGTGGACGCAGCGCCTCTCTGACTATGGTTATCTCCGCCGCGCTGTCCAGCAAGGTCAGAGCCCACGTCAGATTCCGAAGCCGCGTTCTCACTATCTGTGGCATATCGATGCGCTGTTAAGGCTGCGACTTTCTTTTTCGCAAACTGCGGACGCCTAGGCGTAGAATCCTCCTGCTTCACTGCGCCGTCCGTCTGGCGGGACTGACCACGTCCTTGTTGGCCACCACGTCCACGTCCACCCCCTCCTCCTCCACCGGTCTTCGGGGCCGATGTGTCCTGAAAGGAACGAGGAGAGCGTTGATCAGAACCCTGAAAACGATCAGGCGATTTAATCATCGCGCGGTCGCGCAAATCATAAACTTTTTCGGGTGGCGCAGGAGCTTGTATTGCAGGAAAAGAACCCTGAGTCTGCGTTGTCTGCTTCCCCTGTGTCTGTTTTTTAGGCCAATTCTGTTTTTTGGACTTGGGCTGGACATCTGTCACTGCAGATTGTCCCTGAGGTTGTTTTTTATCCTTCACTGGAAAATATTTTAGACCTCTACTTGTGCGGCCAATTGTCTTATAAGCGGCCACCACAATCTTTGCTAACTGGCGGGGTTTGTCGGCATCGGGCAGAGCAGCCAAAGCATCCGACACCTGAAAGTTAACTGCATCTCCTTTAACATTGGAGAGAATGAGATCACTTACAATCTCAAAAGAACCACACAGGCGCATACCCAATTCAACCGCTGCCTCTGGACCGTGATCATTCTGAACACGTCTAATGATTTCAGGCAGAGCATTCATAGACGGGGTGCCGAAGCACCTCGTATAAACTGCCGCAAAAGTTTTTCCCCAGCTTTCACAGTCAGCAAGTTCAGGAGTAATATCCTTCGGTAGAGTAATCGTTAACATTCTATGTTTATCAGCAGGAGTAGAATTCGGAAAAACCGCCTCCAGTTGATCAAACTTCTCTGCTAGCCAGAATGGGAAGTCATCGTTGTCAACAGGACGCGCACCAAAAACCGAATTTACCATCACTGGATTGAGACGCATTCCGCTTCGTTCCATGGGAGCGGCCGCACCCCCCTGGGGACCACCAGGAAGATGTCGACCGATGTATTGCACTAAAGCACGAATCACGGAAATGGAAACTACATGTAGCCTGCGAATTTCTGCCAGGGTACAAGCCCCGTGATTCGGGTGCGGGGTAAAGCCACCCAACGCAGGCCAATTAGTACCTGGAATTGAGAGTGGACCTAACCTCGCAGGGGACAAAGAGTGGGGGAGGGCGCCATCAAACCAAACTCGATGCTGCCAATGATCAATAGGTATTTCCAATGCCCTGTACGGCGTATATTCAGCCGGGACATCCGAGGCGGTGTAGGAGTGGAACAAACCAGAATTAGCGTCCACAGCCGGAAACGTAACCCAAGAGTAAAACAACTCGTAAGGAAACGCCGGATCTGCACATACCACGAAAATCACAGCCATCCCATCTACTGGGACCTGGTACGTCTGAAGATGGTTGCGTACCGCTACGCGACTATGCTGTGCAATAGCCACCGCTGCCGCCATTACAGAATTGGAAACAAGAAAAAACAAAGAATACTTTGTAGCACAACTGGGTAGGAATTCAAAGAAACCGTTTAGGTAAGAATCAAGCTTGAATAAAGACCTATTTCAAAAAATAGGTAGGTTTCACCAACACCCCGTTTTCCGGAAACGGACGTGAAGGGGTTAAGGCATGAACGATAAACTACGCGAGTGTCATGATATAAGACCACCGAAATCGTTGGGCGCCATGTTGCAGGGTTTCTGTACTCACACAGAACTGTGCACAGAGGAGTGGAACCTCGGCAAATTAGGGTGTCCCAAAACTTACCTTAGCAACCAACTCACCCCTTACCGAGCTAGCTACAGTGTCTCATTGGACATATCAAACTCCCAATGTTTAGACAAACCAGAACATGAACTTACAGTACCTCAGGGTACGTGGGACTCATGAACACTCTTTCGTTATATTATCATTACAAACCAGAACATGGAGTAAAGAAGACACATGTGCATTTGAAATGTTTATTTACTAATGCCGTCTTCTCAGGCGCAGTATCTTAGATAATACAAGTATACTTATTATCAGTATCAAAATTATCAGCATAGTTACTAAGACATAAAAAGCGAATGGTGACAGCATGTTAACATGCTGTAATGAATAAGAGTTAACAACACTTATATCTCACCCTCCCTAACACATATATTATATTATTAGCTAAGAAGGTCTCTTTGGGTTGTTTTAGGGCGGGCCCATACCTTAGTGTCCTAGCATGAAGGAATCACATCAGCATACACCAGCTCTCTCTGCATGTGCACCGCATCAAGTGTGTTAACAATTCTCGTGCAAAGCAATATCAATCCCGCCTCAAGCCCAAGTTGGCAAAGGCTACACTTGTGTTATGACTATGAAGGCGTGGAGATCAGACCTCATAACAATTCCATATCGTGTTGCTCCTGAAACTTCAGCACTCTCCGTGCAGACATGGTTTATTAAACAAAACTGATATCAGAGCAATAACATATTATTCTCACATACATCACGGCAAACCACTAGGTTGAAAGCTAAGTCAACAATTAAGGGTCGTGTGCAGAAGTAGCAAGAAAGGAAAAATGGCGTTTAAATCTCAAATGTACCTATGCTAACTTAACACGATATAAGGATATATAGGAGCTATACAACAGAGGTTCTTAAACCGCAGTCAAGCTCGGCCGAGCCTCTGCTGCCCTTTAATGAGGCCTTGACCGACGTTCTTCTGGGCACCTGGTCCAAGCCAGCTACGGGTTCGCCCGTAGATAGGAACGTGGCCAGACGCCACCGCCCAGCCCCGGGCGACCCATGTTTCCTGTCCACCCACCCCACCCCCGAGAGCCTGGTCATCCAGGCCTCTAATTCCCAGACCGCATTCCCGTCCGCCCCGCCGGACAGGGAATCCAAGAGGTATGAGCAGTATGGGAAGAAGATATTCTCATCCCTTAGTCTGGGTCTGCGGTCTTCCAACACCGCATGCCTCTTGGGCCGTTACACCCACTCCCTGTGGGATACAGTCTTGGATGTACTGCAAGAGTGCCCGTTGGAGGTACGGGCTAAACTCGGCCAAGCCCTTGTGGAGGGCCGGGACGCAGCCAAGTATTCCATTAGGTGTGGGCTGGATACCACCGACTCGCTAGGCAGAGCGATGGCAACGACGGTGGCGGTCAGACGCCACGCCTGGCTGAGGTCCGCCAACTTTTCGGCAGATGTCCAGAACACACTCATGGGCATGCCGTTCGATGGCCGTCGCCTCTTTGGCGACAAAGTAGACCATGCGCTCAAGCGCTTTAAGGACTTGGCTACGGCCAAGTCCTTGGGCCTCTCGGCCCCGCACCAGCAATCGGCTGCTTATCACTCCTTTCTTGGCCACGGAAGGGGTGCACCCACACGTGCCGCTAGCCACGCTCCGCAGGGCAATACCCAACGCGGGGGCGTACGTGGTAACCGCAGTCCGGGCGGTAGGGGTCAAGGGCGAGGTCAGTCCACACCTTCCCCCGCAGCATCCGCCTCAAAACCCTCCTAGTCCGTGCTTTCAGGCCCATGTGACGCCAGTGGGGGCAGGGTTCGCCATCACCACCTCCACTGGCGCACTGTCACTTCGGACAGGTGGGTGCTGCAAATCGTCCAAAGGGGCTACTCCCTCCCCTTCGAGGCGACTCCTCCAGCCATGCCACCGCAGAATCACCGTGTATCGGGGGATCATTTGCGACTTCTACAAGAGGAAGTTACGGCCCTCTTGGCCAAGGGGGCCATCGAGCGCGTTCCTGGGCCAGAAGTAGGGTGTGGTTGCTACTCCCACTACTTTCTGGTACCCAAGAAGGGCAAACGGGGCCTACGCCCTATCTTGGATCTACGGAACGTCAACGGCTTCCTACGGAAGGAGAAGTTCAAGATGCTGACACTGGCTCAGGTCCTAGCTGCCCTGGACCCAGGAGACTGGATGGTAGCGTTGGACTTGCAGGACGCTTATTTCCACATCCCCGTCCTACCGGCCCACCGGCGCTACCTGCGGTTCACGGTTGGCCACGAGCACTTTCAGTATACCGTGCTCCCATTTGGCCTTGCCAGCGCCCCACTGGTGTTCACAAAGGTGGTGGCGGTGGTCGCAGCTCATCTGCGCAGGTTAGGGGTTTCAGTCTTCCCCTACCTCGACGACTGGTTGTTGAAGGCGGGCTCGCCCCTGACAGTCGTCAGCCACCTCCAGACTACGGCAGATCTCCTGCACCAGCTGGGGTTCTCCATCAATGTGCCAAAGTCACACCTGTGCCCCTCTCAGAAGCTCCTCTTCATCGGAGTGGTTCTCGACTTGGCGCAGTTTCAGGTTTATCCACCCGAACAGCGGGTCCAGGATTTTCAGGCTCTGATTCCCATCTTTCAGCCGTTATCCCGGGTCTCGGTCAGGTTGACGCTGCGGCTTCTGGGGCTGATGGCCTCCTGCATCCTTCTGGTGCATCACGCCAGGTGGCGGATGCGGGCTCTGCAGTGGGACCTGAAGTTTCAGAGGGCCGAGCATCAGGGCAATCTGTCCAACCACGTCCTGATCTCGGAGGGCACTGTGAGACAGCTGTAGTGGTGGCTCACGGACCGCGATTGGGTCAGCGGCAGATCCCTCTCCCTTCCCCCAACCGGAGCACGTAGTTGTGACGGACACGTCCCTCCAGGACCTGGGAGGCCACATGGGAGAGGCGGAGATCAGAGGCCTCTGGTCTCCGGCGGAGGCCTGGCTCCACATCAACCTGTTGGAGTTACGGGCGATTCGTCTAGCACTGAAAGCATTCCTCCCCTCTGTCCGGGGGAGTGTAGTGCAGGTGTTCACGGACAACACCACCGCCATGTGGTACTGCAACAAACAGGGCGGGGTGGGGTCGTGGACCCTTTGCCAGGAGGCTCGATGCCTCTGGCAATTGCTGGAACGCCAGGGCGTGACCCTGGTGGCTCAACACCTGGCAGGTTCTTTGAACGCCAGGGCGGACGAGCTCAGCCGTCGGTGCATGATGGATCACGAATGGCATCTGAACTTGGACGTTGTGCAAGGCCTCTTTCAGCAATGGGGAGAGCCTTGGTTAGATCTATTCGCCACGAAGAGAACACACAATGTCATCAGTTCTGCGCGTTGGAATTTCCAAGGCGGCACTCGCTCGGAGACGCTTTTCGTCGCGAGTGGAGCTGCGGTCTGTTGTACGCCTTTCCGCCTATACCACATCTGCCCAGAGTGCTGAAGAAGATCAAGCGCGACCGGGCCCAAGTCATCCTTGTGGCTCCAGACTGGGCATGAAGGTACTGGTATCCAGAGCTACTCGGTATGTCAGTCGATCCCCCGGTTCGTCTGCCTCTTCAGGAGGACCTTCTGTCGCAGCAGTAAGGGGGACGGTCCTCCACCCGAACCTGTCCAGTCTCCACCTCGATGCTTGGAAATTGAGCGGCGACAGTTGAGGCCATTTGACTTGCCTCCTGAAGTCTGTAACGTCATTCTGGCAGCCAGGCGTCCCTCCACAAAGTCGGTATACGCCTGCAGGTGGAACAGATTTGTGGCATGGTGCACAGCAAAGGCTGTGGATCCTCTCTCTGCCCCTCTTTCTGAGGTTCTCCTCTTCCTTCTTTCTCTTGCCCAGCAGGGCTCTGCTCTGGGCACTATCAAGGGCTACCTTTCTGCCCTTTCAGCCTTTCTGAGGCTGCCTGATCAACCTTCTTTGTTCAAGTCCCCTATTGTAAATAGATTTCTAAAAGGCCTCACACACACGTTCCCTCCTGTTCCGTTTGTGATGCCTCAGTGGGACTTGAACCTTGTTCTTACATTTCTGATGTGCGCTCCCTTTGAGCCACTTCACAACTGTCCTCTCCGCCTTCTTACTTTGAAGACTGCTTTCCTGGTTGCCATCACCTCTGCCAGGAGAGTGAGTGAGCTCCAGGCCCTTTCTTGTACCCCACCTTTCCTTTTTGTCTATCCGGACAAAGTTGTGTTGCGTACTAAGCCATCTTTCCTGCCCAAGGTTGTCACAGCCTTCCACATCGGGCAGCCTATCACTTTGCCAACCTTCTTTCTGCCACCGCATCCCTCTAAAGAGGAAGAGCGGCTCCACCGTCTGGACCCAAAAAGTGCGCTCTCGTTCTATTTAGATCGCACACCCCAGTTCCGGGTGGATGACCAACTCTTGGTTGGTTACGTGGGCGCTAAGAAGGGGAAAGCGGTGCACAAGAGGACCATCTCCCGGTGGATCATCTTGTATATCCAGGCATGTTACTCCTTGGCTAAAAGGAGCCCCCTGTTGGATTGCGGGCTCATTCCACCCGAGCCACGGCGACTACAACTGCCCTGGGCGGGTGAGTGCCCTAACAAGACATCTGTCAGGCAGCTACGTGGGCATCGCTGCACACGTTTGCAAGACACTACTGCCTGGACAGCCAAGTCCGGTGGGATGGCTTCTTTGCCCGTTCTGTCCTCCAGGACTTTCTGGTGTGATTATTGGTTCGCAGACCCACCACCGGGGTTGGTATTGCTGGGGTATCTATTCTAAGTTAAGGAATCTAATACTAACGTGTCTCTTTCAGATGCACAAGTTGCTACTTGTGTAACGATATATCTGTAAGAGACATTAGTTAGTATTAGATTCCTTACCGACCCACCCATCCGCCCACACCCCACATAAAGTGCTCGTATAGGGGCTGTAGTGACCCCAAGGATAAGTAGCCCATTGGTTCGTATCCTTCACTCTGCTTAACGCCCTGCTGTCTTGTTTTACCCCCCTCTGCATGTCTGACCAAGAGATGCCTTCGCACCGGAAAAAACAACCAAAACCCTTTGTACCCAAGCTCCCTGCCTGGGTCCATGAAAACCGAATGTGCCACACTGTTTCTAAGACACAGACGAACCAACCCCCCTGTTGAAAGCTTACGCACTTGTCCCCAAGTCCCTCTTGCAGCCTGTTTCTATGTGGCTTCCCCTACTTTGCCAATGGTTTAGCACGCAAGGCCAACAACCCTTCCACCACCTCTGCACCTGGACAATCCAGGGCAGGTAAACACGAACTGCAGGTGGATCTTGTGACCTCGATCCCCCAGCACTTTAAGTCCTAAAGGGGACTTCCAAAATACTATTGCAAATATTTGTATGCAGTGTGTATTTCTTTCTCCATAGGAAAGCATTACCGAGTAAAAGCACATTGGTCTATAAAAATTGATAACTCAAAGTACGTACTTAATTCTGAAGATCGTGTTGTCTGAAATAATATACAAATCCTGGTTATTTTTTAAAATTGGTCTCGAGTTTCTTCTGGAGTGTCTCATTTATTGACTCGGTGATGCGCAGCTCTACTTTCTGATAAGCCTAAACTGCTTGCCCACACTGGCACAAAAGAGATTATTTGGGATTATTAATTTAAACCCTGTAAACCTATAAGGGTCATCTGGACTTTCTACATAATGCACCTTAGTTTGATACACAACAAGAAAAGCCAGCTTCCTGCAATAGACTAAGGGGTAATTGTATATAAAAGCATGTAACATAAGGTAAAGTTCAACCATAGCTAATGTGAAGAATGTAGTTTACATCCCTACTAACCACTACGCCCTCAAGTATTTAATGCTGGGGCATCGTAATTTTGTTTGGTGCCACAGTTGCAATTTTTAAAAGGCCGGTCTCAAGATGAGGGCTATTTATAAATGATGAATGGACATTTAGCTCATGAATATACGTATTCCGGGTCATGAGAATCTGTTCTCTTTTCACTCTCTACACTAATAAGAGTTGCATATGTTTAATCCTGGTCGGAATGCTCCTCCTGTGTAACCAATTATACCCAGATGTGCGCAAATACAGTTTCAATTCTGAAAATACCACACCTCTCTGTATTATAAATATTAATTATTTTAAATCGGTAAAATGGTTCATAGTTCTATAAAATATTTTTGTTGCAGATATGAAATGCAGTATGCACCACAGCCCCCTCCTGCTGTATGCCAGTTCATAAATGCTACAGAGATGACTCTCCAACGGTATGCAACAGATATAAACAACAAGCTCATAAGGCAAGTTGAACGACTTAAACAAGAAGCGGTAACTGTGTCCGTTTGTGAGGAGCAGCTGAAAGAAATTGAGCGCTGCATTAAGGTGTTCCTTCATGAGAATGGAGAAGAGGGATCCTTGAGCCTGGCGAGTGTCATCATTTCTGCTCTCTGCACACTTACAAGGTGAGTTTGAAGGCATCCTAGTTTAATGGGGAACTGTCTCTTGTATTTTGTATAGCCACTTGATGGCACTCTGTGCAGTTTGTACCAACAGTGTGCTTTTGTTTTCACACCATTTAATTGGGCGTCGATGGCTATACAAAATAAATGCCTACAAATAAATGTTATGGTTATTCTTTGTATACAGGCGTAATCTGATGATGGAAGGCGCGGCTTCCAGTGCTGGAGAGCAGTTGGTCGATCTTACATCAAGAGATGGTGCATGGTTCCTGGAAGAGCTCTGTAGCATGAGTGGGAATGTGACTTGCCTGGTACAGTTGTTGAAGCAGTGTCAAATCATCCCTCAGGATTTAGATATCCCAAACCCAGTGGAAGCCTCGGAAGCTGTTCATTTGGCAAATGGAGTTTATATCTCACTTCAGGTAAGTTATTTTGTTTTTCTGCTGACTTAAGCGTACAGACAATGACAGAAAAGGCCATTTTTACTTATTAAAAATTCAAAGCATAAGAGTACAATTCTAAGGGACTTAGTTCATAATGGAACGTGCAGCTAATGGTCGAATTGGTAAATAACGTAGTAAGGCTACAGGAATTCCATGAAAAAGGTAACTCGGTTATGGTCCTTTAGTAAGAAAACAAGGTCTTATTCATGTTTCTCTTAATGTAGATTGAGACGAGGAAGCACTTTCATACCCAATATTAATTATTGTTTTTTACTTCAGAGGGATTTCCTCTTATTTTTGTCAATTTCTGTTTTAATAGACCTACCTGTCCCATCTTTTAAAGTAAACACTTTTGTCTTTAATGGAGAAAAAAGTTATTGACGGCGACAAATAGAGCGGTCAATTCAGAACGTTTGCATGGTTCGGTTTACTTATTTATTCAGTTATTGGTGTTCATCCTCAACAAAGAACCTTCACAATCATAACCACAGACTATGTGATAGAACTGCTTTCGCAAGGCTCAAAACACATTTACTAACCACTAAATGTGCCAGAGCTGGAATTTTTTTTTGATCCAGCTGCAAATTATGAGGCATGACCCTCGAAAGTGGTAATCTTCTCCTATGGGTAGGGTAACTTGTAAACAACTTACAGGACTAAAGGTAAGTAGGGGTCAAGGTCCTTAGAACCACCAGCAGTTTTGGTTTATCTGCCCTGGTGTGTCTGGGTGCAAAGAGTAGCCTCAAACGCTACAGCTGAAATCATTGGAGAAACCTATAAGCCGAAAAGTGCTGAAATTGGGGACTTGGGGACATGTCAGTCGGAACCCAGAAGGAGACTCTGTTCTTGTGGGGCTCTGGAGCAAGGGTGATCTGTCTGTAGGCTCGGAATATGGGGCTCTGGTGCAGAGGTGTTTTGTCCGGTGGGTCGCAGGAGTAGGAGGCTCTCACTTTTAGGTCGAACTGGAGATGGCCACAAAACAGGACAGCAGTTCCACTCTGTGGTGACCTTGGTGAAACTGACGTCCCTGGGGTATTAGTGCAGGGTGATTCCTGGTGGTCCTAGTATCTCCAAACTTGGTGGGGAGACGGATGTGACCTCCTAGAGCACTGTATCCTCCTCCTGGGCAGCTGCAGCATCAAGGACACAGTGGTCAGCAGTTTGGTGAAATGGATGTTGAAGTTGGTGCCTGCAGGCAAGTGGCTCCTCCGCTTCAAGGGAGATGTTGATAGGTTGGCGAAGTGCTGGCAGCCCTCCGAGGCTCTTGGAGGATGACCAGCTGCAGGACAAGTCGGTCTTTGCAATTGTTGACACATAAGCAGGCAGGCAGGGTTTGGAGCAAAGTCCACAGCAAGTCCACAGTTCTTGGGGTCTTCAGCTCTTCTTTGTCCACCTTCTTTTGGTCAGGTGAATCTGGTTCCTGGTGTCGGGGGGGGGGGGGGGGGGGGACCTAAATACTGAATTTTGAGGCATTAAGTGGAGTGAAGAGTAGCAGCAAATGGGCTACTTTCCCTTAGGGTCACTATACCCCTCTATGACCACTTCCTGTGGGGAGGGGGAATAAACCTCTCCCAGCGTTCCTAATTCCACCACAAACAAGATGGTGAAATCCTTCTTTCATGGAGCATATCAGGTAGCCCACTTTAGGGGTGTGACTAGCCTGGTGGTGCAATACGTCTACTGCTTTGAAGCCCCTGGCCTTGATCTGCAAAATCACTAGTCAGCCTGCTGCAGGAGGTGTGAACACCTTCCTCCAGAGCAGGCACTGTTCTCAGAGAGCGTGGGCTCTCAAATGCAGTGGTCAGAAACAAGTCTCTGGTGGCAGGTTGGACAAGACCAGTCAGCAAGAACACAAAATAGTAGTAGGTTTTTCAGGGGGCCCCTCTAAGGTGCCCTCTGGGCGCATTTCATAATAAATCTCACATTGGCAAAAGTACAGATTTACCAACACCATAGGTTTCAGTAAAGCCATCATGTAGCTGGGGCACTCTTAATGACCAGAGTCCAGTACATATACTTAAGATTGCTTTGCCTGTTCACTTGTACCGGCTAGTAAATGGACTAGACAGCCCAGGAGCATATTTGCTCAAGCAGTTATGTTCTCACATGTAATATAATGTATCCTTCCTTATGGCTACAAGGCCTGCTAAAGGGGTGACTTACATATATTCCATGCAGTGACTGGCATGGCGCACAGTGAGCGTACCATGCCGTGTTTTTATTCATGGTTTGCACCACAACACGCTGTCTGCAATGGCAGGTTTTATGCAATTTGTATGGGAGTCCCATAGGGAGGCATAATACAAGCTTCAGCCCTTAGCGACCCGCTTTGGTACCCATGCCCTAGGTACCAGGGATACCACTTACTAGGGACTTACATGAGTGCCAAAATGTGTGCCAATTAGACAATTTTACCTTGTTTTAGCTAAAGAGCACTGGTGCCTGGTTAGCAGAAACCCAGTGCATATCGGTTGAAAAACATCCGAATTAATGGGGAAAAAAGTGGGGGTGACCATCACAAAAAGGGGCACTTTTCTTCAGTTCTCTTTCTAAGCCCTCTCGGTAGGTGATGGGAGGGGTTAAAAACGCTACAGAACAGCAATAAATAGATGGTTAGTTACTATCACATCTAGTCATTGCTAAAACTTCTACGAACAGCAGGATTTTATTTACATGTAGGGTAAATCGGACAGTTGGTACCCTGACAGACAGTTACTTTACTTTAACTATTGATTGCATCACTGATGCTAGTCAAAGAATAGGGTGATAAATTACTTTGTTTTCTTTTCTGCAAGTCACTGTAGACACTCCTGTGGTCAATGCCCACTCCTCAGTTTTGACAACAAGCATATACTATGTCTGAGCCCAACAAATAACTGTGAGTTATGCACAGAATGTAAATCATTCCTGTACAGATGCAGCCAAACAGGAGGATTTTATACAGCATTCTGAGACAAAAACTAAGCAAGATTCATGTTTCACTGGCCCCAAGAGGTGTGGGCCAAACGTTTGAGCCCATAAGTTGCTAAAGAGTACACCCACCATTACCATTCACTTAGCCCCTTTCATTTTTACAAAGTTGGAGCGCACATATTCCTAGGAGATAGATACACTAATGCAAGTCTCTGCTGACATTTTTAAGTTTCTTTTCATCAGTGTCCCTTTTCAGTTTCAAGGAAAACAAATTGACAGATGTAATGTTAGAACAGGTAGCATTCAGTGGTGATAATAGGTGCATAATAAGTTATTCATTGAGATGATTTGCACAATTTTTGGTAACTCCAAAAATAAACTGATTTAAAGATTGCATTGCATTAAAGATTGCCTCAAGTCCGACATGGCTTTATGTGCAACAAGTACCTAATACTCCCTCTGATACGCCTAAGGCTGCTCGACCACACTACCACAAATAGAGCATCTTGGGATTGCTAGAGCAAACCTCTGTACAGTAATAAGGGATACCTGGGCTCTGCACTGTGCACATCACTTTGGTGCACTTTATAGAGTGCCAGCTTCCTACACCAGGGCCAAAGTGTGCTACTTGCCAACCTGCAGACATGTGGTTTAGCCTTCACTTCTATTCACCTTCAGCTGGCAGCAGTGACTGCATATCTTCAGAACAGACAACACATCTCCCTCTTCAGAATACTAGTCATTTAGGCTTTCATGGATGACCTCTAGGGCAATTCCACCTCTGGTCTCCTGGCCCCAATGTGGAATTTCAACATTTTCCTCACAAGACTTAAGGCCCACATTTTTAGCCCCTCCACTCCTGCCCTCTTCAGTTTCACTCCTGGAAGATGAGTTTTCTTGTTGCCATCACTTCACTCTGGCATGTTTGTGAGCTCCAGGCATTAACACAGGGAGAACCTTTCTCTCAAGTGCACATGGATAGGGAATCCAAAATTCGTTCCAAAATTGGTCTCCTTGTCCCACCTGAACCAATCCATTGAACTTCCCCTTTTCTTTCTACAGCCTGACGCGGTTGCAGTACGGGTTCTCCATACCTTAGATGTAAAGCGAGCCCTCGTACTACATAGACGAGACAAAAGCATTTAGAAAGACGCAACAACTTTGTAGCATTTTCCAAACCCCAAAAAGGGAGGGCTCTATCTAAATCGGGCATAGCCAGATGGATAGTCAAATGTATCCAAGCATGCTATGCAAAAGCCAAAAGAGCTTTGCCTAGTCTTATGATGGCAGAGGGCGATATTTTTTTGGAGTCATCCCTGATCCCTCATTTCTCCCACACGCAAGAGTTCTGTACATTGAAGCTAAATATATCCTTCAGATAGCTACTTTTAACCACAGATTCCTCCCCTTTTGAACATTCTCTAATCATCACACTGGATCTGGAAAATCTTCAGTAGTACCACTGCGCACCTGCAGGTGGTGTCATACGACTCTGCGCCTACTTCATTCTGCTCGGAAGTGACATGTGGAGTCACATGTAAGCATCACTCATTTGCTTTGATATTAGTTCCTTTGTTTCCGGGTGTTTCCTTTGAGCCTGTTATGCCTTAAAAATGTTTTCTAAAACTTGTGTGCTAGCCAAAATGTAACTATGTAAAACTCCAGGGTTTAAACCTTGTAGGGACTGTCGCAAGCAAATGTCTGTGAGAAATCTTCTCCAAGTTTGCCTGTGGTGCTGGCATTGAAGCACAACTCCAAGGTCTGCAGTGACTGCCCTGTGAAGCCAACCTACATTGGCAAGCACTGGAAAACTCCATGCCATGACCAGTCAAGTTCGAAGGAAGGGTCCCGGACCAAGTCCAGCTCCTGAAGTTGTCCCAATGGCTGACAAAATCCTGGTGGGGTTGTGAGAAAGTTGCTCTATATATACTGGGCATTAAGGAAGTACAGTGTGTATAGAGTCAACCAACCCCAGAGGTATAACAGAGGTTAAATAATCAGGACTGACCTTACTCTCCAAAGTGGTAGTTTGGTTGAGCAGTAAGGCAGTACCAGAGGGCAGTGCAAAGCATTTGTTGTACGCACTCAGTCAGCAAAAGATTTCACACACTCAAAGACTGAACTCCAGGCCAATGGTTGTTATATCCAAAGATACAGTTGTTTTATTTTTAGAACCAGCAGGCATAAAAATATACTTTGCTAGGTATGAATTCTTTCATGTAATTACTTTGCAAGGAAGCAATAAGGTATGTGAACACAATAGGTACAGGGGTTGCTGAAGGCAACACAAGTCTAGACGCACTTTAGCATTGAGCTCAATGGAATATTATCATAAAAGTACAGTTAATTACAGTGTAGATTACTTTAGTAGTTCCCGGTCTAAATCCTAGATTCAGTCCTGGGGTCTAAGCTGAAACAAGATTAGCAAAAACGTTTTAGTTACTGTAATGAATTTTCATGAATATAAAGCTGTTTTAAAAGTTAACACGTAGAAACTTTTAATGTAAATCTGACAATGTTTTTCAATGGGAGACAATTCAAGTTGCGGGTAAAGTACGATCACATTACTTTTGTAATCCAGCACTGGTCTCCTAGGGCCAGCACCGGGGTCTTAACTTAATACAGGCAGGTAATTGCGTTTCAGTATTTCGTATGGTTTTTTAAGAATATTTCAAGTTTTCAAAAGTAGACACTTAGAAGAAATTTCATAGAAAAGCAGACAATGGGTTCCTATGGAAAAAATACAGATTACTAGCAAACCCGGTAAGGATTACTTTTGCAGTTCAGTACTGGGCTGAAAGGTACAGTGCTGGCTTCTCACCTGATCACAGGTGAGTACTTCGGAATTCGGCTGATTTTATATGAATATTTCCAGTTTTCAAAACTTCGCACTTATAACATTTTCGAGTCAAAATTGGTCAATGTTATCCAATGGCAGGTAAGTGAGTTACCGGTTTCCAGGTGAGTACTTGGCTGGTGAAGTTATGGTTCTGGGCATTGACTCAGGGGTCCCCCAAGGTCAGGTAGGTACAGTTGTTTCAGCCACAGCAACACAGGGCTGGCCGGGTGCAGAGGTAGTTGGGCCCAATGATATCCAATGAGGGAAAGGGCGCCTTCGGTTGGTGGCTGCTGGCTAGCAGGCCACACGGCTGTGGGAGCTGGGCTCCTGGTCACTGGCTCAGGGCAAGGGGGGAAGTAGGATAGGACAAAGGTGGCACAGCCAGCGGCACTCGGGCGGCTGGGTGCAGGGTGCTTTTGAGCCGTTGTGGGCTCAATGTTATCCAATGGGGAAGGTAAAAAAAGAACAAAGACTGCAGGCTCAGGGACAGAGACTCTCCAGGGGCGACCAGCACTTCGAAAGGTAAGTTGAGATGTTGGAGCACAGGTAGGTACCCCAAAGGGAGGTACGGGGGCTGTAGGGCGCCGGGTGCAGGGGTTGGGTGTCGGAAAAGCGTAACCTCAGCTGGTCGCGGTTGGGGTGGCCCCTGGTTCTGAATCTGCAGGCATCGTCTGGTTCGTCGAGGAGGGTCTTTGGGCACTGGACTTCGGGTCCCAGTCGCCAGGGGGACGTCCTAGTGGTCTTGGTTCGGTTTGGGCCCGGCCCGGCGGGTGCAGAGTGGGCTGGTCCGGAGCTTCCTGGCTGACACCAGGTGGGTTGTTGCAGCAGAGCCTCTGCTGATGGGAGTCCCAGTCTTTAAGAGGGTCAAGGCAGGCAGGTCCTCTGAGTGTCCCAAGGTTGCTGTCCGCACGAGTCGCCGGGATTAGGCAGGAGCAGGTTTCATGATCGACAGGCTGGTAGAGTTGGGGCCAAGTCAGTTGTTGTAGTCCTGTTAGCAGCTGCACGGCGGGTCTTCTTCTTCTTGATCTTCTTTTCGTATCGGGATCTGAAGAAGGAAGGTTCAGGGAGCCCCTAAATACTGAATTTAGGGGCGTTACAGGCATGGCAAGGAGAGGGACCAATGGGTCCCTGCCCTGGGGTGAGTACACCCCCTAGCCTACTCCTCTCCTGTGGGAGGGGTGCTGGAGCCTAGCTGTGATTGGGCAGGGCTCCCCATCTTCAAGATGGCTGGAGCCCGGGGTCGTGCTTCACCTAATCTCCCCCACCTGAGGGGTGGGGTTGGCACAGGCTGCGACACCCCCCTTCCTGACTTAGTTTTTCCCGCCAGTCTTCCCTCCAGAGTGGGGGGCAGGACTGGTGGGGGCTGGTTGCTGGGTATAGCTAATGGTCTGGAGAAGCTCACAGAGGCGGCATGCCTTTGGAGCTTCCTCCTGCCCATCCTGGGGGAGGAGACCTAGCACCTCGCCCAGGATGTGCATTGTTGCAGGCCCAGGAGAGCGGGGGCTCTCCTACCCAGGGGTCCAGCAACATGACTGCTGTGTGGCAGCCTCTGCAGCCACTCAGCCAGACGTGGATTGTAGGTTAGGTTTTCAGGGGGGCATCTCTAAGATGCCCTCTGGTGCATTTTACAATAACTCTCACACTGGCATCAGTGCGGGTTTAATGTGCTGAGAGTGTAGCCATTATGGTGCTGTGGAGTTCGTAATGACATCCTCCCAGCACCGTATACTCTTAATGGCATCACTGCACTTACAGTGCCCAGGAATGGCCCTGGGTACTGTAGGGGCACAGGCCCATGCACCTGGGCCCACACCACTGGCATAGGGCACCCAGCTAGAGGGGTGACTGATGAATGTCAGGGCAGTGGGTTTGTGGGCATGGCACACAGGGATGTGAGCCATGTCGACTCTTTGTTTAGTTCTGTACCTAGGCACTCACCCTGAAAAGGCAGTGTGTGGGTACCAAGGTACAGGGCCCCTAAGGGTGGCACAATAAGTTCCGCAGCCCTTAGGGATCTTTGGTCACCATGCCCTGGGTACCTAGGGTACCATTTACTAGGGGCTGATAGTTGTGAGATGCCAATTGGGTTCTGCTTCAACACAGTTTTTTAGGGAAGGAACACAGGCCCTGGGTACCTGGTTGGCAGGAGCCCAGGGCACACTCAGTCAAGGCACATCAGCAGTCAGAAAAAAGTGGGGGCATACAAATGCAAGAAAGATGGCACTTTCTCACAGGGGTTAAGACAGCAGGGCCACTCTAGGTGTGAACCTCATCGATCCTGATGTACCTCTTTGTGCAGGTCAGCTTTGACGGTGGTGATGTCCTGGCTGGACACTTAACAATCCTTGGTTGCTGGAAGTGCTATGGTACCCAGGGTATTCGTGTAGGGGTGCTCCTGATGGTCTAGCATCTTGTAACTCAGTGGAGAGACTGGACTGACCTCCTGAAACTACAAAAACATTTTTCTGGCATGATGTTTCTACTGTTGGGTCTGATGGCCAGCAAAACGATGTACCAACAAGTGCGGTTGGGGCCTGCAAATGCATGGGGATGGCTTTTCCACCCCAAAGTAGATGCTAAATGGTTGTTGAAGCGCTGGTCAGTCCTCCAACTGTTTGGGAGGATTCACAGCTTGTGGACGAGTTTGGGCCTTTGCAATTGTCGAAGTGCCAGCAGCTAGGCAGGGTTTGGCACCAAGTTCAGTGTTGATTGTCAGGTCTGGCAGTGATGGCTCTTCTTTGTCCTGTTCCCAGGTAGACAAACCTCTCTCTCTCTAGTATCAGGGGGGCCTAAAATCTAAATTTAGGGGAGTATATGGTAGTAGCCAAAAGTCTACTTACCACTGAGGTGACTACACCCCCTATTTTCACCAAATTCAAGATGGCGAAACCCTGCTCTACTGTCCACTTCATGTAGCCCACTTTAGGGGTGTGACAAGCCTGGAAATGAGACATGCCTCCTGAATATCTGATCTCCCACCTGCTCTGGTGCAATTGTGCCTCAGGTTAGGGGGTGACGTACCCCAGGTCTGGGGGTAAGTCAGAGTTGCGTGTAGTAACTCTGAAGCCTCTGGCCTCGAGATGCTGATCTGCTAGCCATCCTGCAGGAGGAGGTGTGATCACCTTTTGCCAGATAGGTATTGTTCCTGGCCTCCTAGAACTCAGGGTCTCACCTGTAGGAGGTCAGAAACTCATCTGTGGTGGCAGGCTGGACAATTCCAGTCAGCCAAATGAACAAAGTGGCTAGTAGGGCTACGGGGGCACCTTTAAGGTGCCCTCTGGGTGCATATCTTAATAAGTCTGATGCCATCAGTATGGATTTCTCAAGAAAAAATGTTTTGATACCAAACATCCGTATTTTCAGTGAAGCCATTATGTAACTGGGCAACTCGAAATGACCAGAGTGCCCAGTACATACCTTTAGGATGGCTTCCTGTTCACTTGCAGTGTCAGCAATGGACCTAGCCATTACAGGGACACATCTGATCATGAAGATGTGCCCTCACGTGTAATATAATGCACCCTGCCGTAGGGCTCTAAGGCCTGCTGTAGGGGTGACTTACATATAGTACTGCAGTGTATAGGGGCATGGCAAACACTGAGTGTTTCACCATTTCATTCATCCTACAATGGCAGTCAGCATGCAATTTGTGTGTGGGTTCCTTAGGGTGGCATAATACATGTTGCAGCCCTTAGAGACCCTCTTTAATACCCATGCCCTAGGTACCCACATTCCATTTACTTGGGACTTACAGCAGTGCTAAGGTCCTTGCCAATGGGATACATTTGAACATTTGCTTAGTTTTAAAGGAAAGAGCACTAGCACTGGTTAGCAGGGACCTAGTGCACTACCAGTCAACAACACCAGTAAAAGTGAGCAGAAAGTGGAGGTGCCCATGTAAAAAAGTGGCACGTTCCTACACTGAGTACGAATCGGCGCTACTTCAACCAATTCCATACCCCTGTCCAGTTGAGCTGCAGCCTTTGAATATCCCATCTTACTCCAATACACTGCCCATTGCTCATGGAATGGCCCACACACTACATAGGTTACTCCAGTATTGGAGCTTTCATAGATTCACATTCCTGAATCATTTCCCGTCGTCAAGAGTCTCCGGTTCATAAAAAAGCAATGCTTAGTAGTATAGCAAACTGAAAAGAGGCCTAGGCCCATTTCCCTTTTGCAACCCACAACCCATAACCCAAACTTTTCCCTGAACCAATCCGAGCTCCTCACCCTCTAAAACCTTCCTGAGAGAACCTTTTGCCCCTCAGATTTTCTACTGCACGTTGTGCTAGGGAGTCCCCTTTGAGCTCTGCTCAAACTCTTCAGTTCTACTCAATCTGGATTGGATTTGAGAGTTTCTTCTTATTTAGATTTCATTATTTGGATTACTCCATACTATTTCTCCTTCTTTTACAATGGCTGACAAGGAGGAAAAAAGGTTTATTTAGAGCCTGTGCCACATGTTCAAAGAAAAGGCTCTATACAGATGACCCTTATAAGGATTGCATCTACTGCCTTTATACAGACCATCAGGGAAAGGATTGCAAGGTATGTAGTACCTTTTCCAATAAAACTTTGAGGAATCGTGAAGGAAGGCTTTGACTATGGCTTCAAAAGCCAGGAAGGAAGTCATGTCTAGTGACAGTGAGGCGAAGTCTTCATCTTATAGGAGATCTCAATAAAGAAGTAGATCTCCTCGGACTCATACCTCAGGGGAAAGCCCTGAGAAGGCCCTTAAAAAGCCCACCCCGGGGTCTTCTGGACGCAGTCCCTCTAATTCTCCTTCAAGCAAGGAAAAGGAGAGCAAGTCTCATGCTTCGGGAGTTAAACATGCAAAGACGGCAAGCTCAGAGCCCTCAAAAACACTCCCTAAGGTCAAGCTTTCAGTCAAGAAGCCGGCCTCCACACCTCCTGAAGAAAGGTATGGAAAATCTGCATTGTTGACGGGATCATCGATGAAGAAAATGATGTCGTTGATGACGAAATCTGAGGTAAAAGTTACTTCAAAGGCTTTATCGCCATCGACAGTACCACCGTCGACGACAGTGTCGACGCCGAGATCTGTGACGACGATGGCGACTACGGCTACGATCACGACGACGATGACAGTAGAGTCGAGGACGATGATATTGTCGGCGGTTTCGACGGCGATCTCGTCGACAGGCTCGTCGATGAGGGAAAAACCCCAGAAAAGCGGTTTTTGGCCAGGAAGAGGACAATTACTCGAACTTACCTCTCCAAGTAAGGTGTGACGCCTCTGGTACCATCTCACTTGTTGGAGGAGGAGAATCAGAAGAAGGGGAAGATGATGGCGGTCCTTTTGGTTACGCTAGTAGCCTGTCGCAGTTGCACTTGAAGTACCAAGAAGGTGACTCAGAGGACGAATATGAAGAATTTTAAGATCGTCCCTTGCAACAATACCGCCAAGAGTATCGGGAAGAGATGACGAGTGTTCCATCTTCTTTGTTAAAAGATCTGTAGTTAATGCTTGAGGATAATAAAGAGATATCCTGTACCTCATACCTCTAAGGAATTTCCAGTGGCTACACCTCAACCATGCTCTGTACAAAGTACGCCAGTGCGTAGGCGAGAGATCTTACCAGAGCCCCTGCCTAGATCTCCACCACCGAGATCCCAACAGGAACCAGGGACCACGGATGATGAGCAAGAAGAGGGAGAGATTACGGACCCTAGCAGAGAGTGGGACGATTATCTCATTCCGTCGCCTTCACCGAAGCCTGTTGATTCTCCACCTGAGGACATCAGTGGTTTTCATAACCTGATGGAGAGAGTCACAAACAGATTCGCACTCACCATGTCAACGGATAAAGCTGAATGTTTCTTGTATGACTTCAAGGAACCTTATCGTAAGACAGTTCGGTCCTTACCGATTGTCAGTCATTTATGGGAAGAAGGCCTGAAAGTCATGGAGACACCGGCAACGGTGACTCCAGTACTCGTCAGACTGGACAAGAAGTTTAAAGCGCTTTCCGATGCTCCAGCTTGTCTTTTAGGCCACCCCAAGCCGGACTCCGTTATTACCCAAGCGGCTCAGCAGAAATCAAGAAATCCATTGGCTCCTATTACGACGCCACCGGACAGAGAGGGTAGAATATTGGACAATGCGGGGAAGAGGTTTTCCTAATGTCTGCCCTTCTAGTGAGAGCTGCGAATGCCCTGGCCATTCTGGGCAGGTACGATAGGCAGATGTGGTGCGACCTTTCGCCTTACATAGACCGCATACCAGAGACGGATATACAGGAGGCCGGGAAGATTCTGCAAGAGGGGAAGAGGACTTTGGCTGAAGTCATAGATTGCGCTATGGACATAGCGACCACAGCTTTCAGATCTTTGGGAGGAGCAGCAGTACTACGCAAGCAAGGATGGTTAAGGTCAACAGCGTTTAGACCGGAGGTCCAAAATAAGATCTTGGACCTTCGTTTCAATGGAGAGGATTTGTTTGGCAAACATATAGATGAGGCACTGTAGAGTAAGAAAAAAGATACTGATACAGCAAAATCATTAGGAACACTACAATATAGGAAAGTTCCTTTTCGAGGCTCTAAGGGTAGAGGCCAGTCGTCTTACAGAGGAGGATACCAGCAAGGACGATATTCATTTTACCTCACCTCATCTCAGCCCTACCGTCAGCAGTATACGCAGCGCCAGTCAGGAGGCTCCACAAGATCTACTCCTAGAGGTAAAGGAGGTCGTCGGGGGAAAGACGACACCCGACGACAATGACAACCTTCAATATCCGGCTACACCGACTCCTCAGATGTCACATGTTCCCCTAGGTGGAAAGATTGCTTATTATTTCCAAAATTGGCAATAAATAACTATGGACCAATGGGTCCTCAACATAATTCAATTCGGTCACACTCTAGAACTTTTACAAACGCCCCCTTGTACGCCGCCGAAACAACAAGAGGTCAAGCACTTACATCAGATGCGAAGAGAGATTCGGACAATGCTCCGAAAGGGAGCAATAGAACCGGTGCCGAACTCCCAGAGGGGAAGGGGGTTTTACTCCCGATTTTTTTCTAGTCAAGAAAAACATTCTTCAATGGCGTCCTATTCTAGACCTCAGATCCCTAAACACCTATCTCAAGAAGCAATCTTTCAGAATGGTTTCTCTTCAGGACATCCTTCTACTTTTAGACCCAGGAGATCATGTGACCACATTAAACCTACAGGATGCGTACTTTCACATCCCCATCCATCCTTCCCACAAGCAGTACCTTCGGTTCATGGTAGCTGGAGAACATTACCAATTCAAAGTACTGCCGTTTGGCCTGAAATCAGCCCCAATATTTTTTACGAAATGCCTGGCTCCAGTGGCTGCTGTTCTAAGGAAACAAACACCAGGTATTTCCTTACCTTGACGACTGGTTGGTCAAGGCACCATCAGCAGCATTAGCCCGATCGTCAACAGCGGCTTGCGTGGAGTTGTGTGCCAGGTTAGGTCTGACTTTAAACGAGGAAACATCATCCCTTCAACGACCAAGAAACATCACTTTCTTGGGAGCAATTCTGGATACAGAGAGAAACCAGGTGTTCCCCTCCAAAGAAAGGCAACTGCGAATTATATCTCTTTTCCAAGACTTTACCAAAAGAAAGTGTCTTTCAGTACGCAAGTACAAGTCATTGCTGGGAACGATGTCATCTTACATTCCCCGCTTACCTTGCTGCAGGTTAAGGATGCGTCCGTTGCAAGAGCAACTAGATCTACAATGGAGGACATAGTAGAAGTGACGCCGGTCATGGTTCAAGCGGCGAGATGGTGGACCCAAAAGCGGAACGTCTCGCAGGTTCTTTCATTCCTTACAGATCTAGCTCCCCTGATAGTTACTACGGATGCGTCCTTAGATGGATGGGGAGTATTCCTTAAAGACCTCCAAGTCAGCGGCCGCTGGAAGTTGCACGAGCAACAACTACACATCAACTTACTAGAACTCAGAGCCGTCCGCTTGGCGTTGCTGGCTTTCCTACCAAGGAAAAGATCACCTGTGTTAATAAGAATGGACAACACAACAGCAATGCACCTCTTAAACAAGCAGGGAGGAACAAGATCACTCTCCCTGTCTCAGGAGGCCCAGAAGATATGGGAATGGGCACGAGATATACATCAGCAGAACATCTCCCAGGGGACCAAAACGTCAAAGCAGATACTCAGCAGGCTCAAATCCACCTGCCACGAGTGGGAGATCGACCAAGGGATTCTAGACAACATCTTTCAAAGATGGGGAGAACCGACAGTAGACCTATTCGCAAAAGCGGAGAACAGAAAATGCCGGATCTTCGCAAGCTGGCTTCCCCAACGGGGATCTTGGGGGAATGCGTTTTTTATGGCATGGTCAGGCGTCTTTGCCTATGCCTTTCCTCCAATTCCCCTACTACCACGAGTTCTTGTGAAGATCAAGAAGGAGCCGTGCAGGATGATCCTAATAGCCCCATGGTGGCCCAGACAACACTGGTTCACTGAGCTTCTGCTGCTGTCGGAAGTCCATCCAATACGCCTGCAGCCAATACCATAGCTTCTGACGATGTCCCAGGGACAAGTGCTCCATCCGGACCTGAAATCATTGTGCTTAGCAGCCTGGCTCCTGGGCACTGTGAGTTTCAACATCTAAAGATCTCAGAGGAATGCAGAGACATCCTTTCAAAGGCCAGAGTGGATAGTATGAACAAAACCTACAGAATGAAATGGAAAAGATTCTGTGGTGCCAAAGATGTAACATTCATCCTCTGAATTCGGCACCTCATGAGATTATTCCATACATTTTGCTTTTAGCTAAGTCCGGTTTGGCTCATGCAACTATAAAGGTACATTTAGCTGCAATATCACGCTACAGAAGAACCTCCTCTGCACCGTCTCTATGGTCTGCGAGAATCATTAAACACTTCATAAAGGGATTGTTCAGAGTTTTTCCCTCCAAGAAAGCCTCCACCACCTCTCTGGCATTTGAACATAGTTCTTCAACAATTAATGAAGCAGCCCTTCGAGCCAATACACAGGGCAGATCTCAAATTCCTATGGTGGAAGGTGGCGCTTCTCATCGCGCTCACTTCGGCCAGGAGAGTGGGGGAATTACAGGCTCTCACAATTCAAGACCCTTTCATGCAATTTTAGGAGGACAGAATGATTCTCAGGACTAATCCGAAGTTTATTCCGAAGGTACCAACTGACTTTCATTTGAATGAGACACTAGTCCTAAAACGTTTCTTTCCTCAACCAACAACAGCGGCGGAAATAGTTCTACATTCGCTGGACGTCCAGCGATGTCGCAAATTCTATTTACAAAAGACTAGACCCTTCCGCAAGTCTTCACAACTTTTTGTCGCTTTTAGCACACCCAGGAAGGGCTTCCCTTTATCAAAATGTGGAATTACCAGATGGATTTCCAATGCGATAGTATATTGTCATCAAGCTGCTGGAAAGCCTCTGAACGCACAAGTTTGTGCCCATTCAACGAGAGCAGTGTCCACCTCCACTGCTTTATTGCATTGTTTGGTAAGAGTGATTGCAAGATTAATATGCAAGATTCTAAATTGAATAGGTATAGAAAGATTGTCTTAAGTAACTATACTAGAAAAAAAATTAAAAAAAATATGTGCTTTATACTACTGCTCGCTATTCTGATTCAGGCATGTGAATCTATGAAAGCTCCAATACTGGAGTAAGAAAACAAGTTACTTACCTGTAACTGTAGTTCTCCAGTATTGGAAACTTTCATTGATTCACATGCTACCCACCCTCCTCCCCTGAGATGCTCACCTTGGATTTAGCACAAAGAGTGTTTATGGCACGAGTGCGCGAAAATCTGAGGAGCAAAAGGTTCTCTCAGGAGGGTTCTAGAGGGTGAGGAGCTCTGATTGGTTCAGGGAAAAGTTTGGTCTTTTACATAAAGTTTATGGGTTGCAAAAGGGAAATTGGCCTAGGCCTCTTTTCAGTTTGCTATACAACTAAGCATTGCTTTTTGGGTCTCGCTGGCAATGCATCCGCAAGGATGCATTTGTCCAGCTGGAGACCAATAGCGATCAGTCTGGGGGGAAGGATGGACCAGAGGGTGCACAAGCTTTTTCAGGCTGGATTCGTGTGCGCGAACGCGCACGTCTCCTCCGTCCACGCGTGCGCACACAGCCAGACACCACAAGCGCGCTGCTTACTTTCACGTTACATCCCCCCACCAGTCATCGGATCTTTTTACACACGCATGCATGCATGCATACATACACACAGACACACGCGCACACACAGGCACAAACACACACACAGACACACTCGCACACGCACACACACGCGCGCGCACATGTCCCCTCCCTCTCCCTCAGACCCCACTCACCGAGTTCTTTTCGTGTGTCCCTCTCTCCTTCGGCAGGCAGCGGCAGGCAGCGGGTCATCCTCAGCAGCAGGCGGGGCTCTCCACGAGCACGGGAGCCCCGCTAGCTGACACGCAAATCTTCCGGCAATCTTCCGGCTGACGGGCACAGGAGCGCTTCAGCACAGGAGCGCGGGGTATGCTCCCGTCTGCTTCCTGTCTTTTTTGCGGCCCCGCCCCCGTCCCAACACAGGTTGCCTGGCTTCCTGTACAAGCCGGGCTGCGGCGGTGAGTTTTTAGCTCGAGACAAACCATGCTGCAATTAACGTTATACTTTGCAAAGTGTTTTTTAAGTTTTTACAGAAATCCATCTGAGCAATATCTTATTACTTGCGAAATGTTTTGATCTGCGCACTTCAAAGGTATGACTGTGCGCGTCACGGAATAATTTTTTGCTTCGGTGGCTCGTGCGCGGTGCCGTTGGAAGTGGCTGTTGGCGGCATTGTTCTTTCATTGAATGCTGGCCTAGGATATTTTGGAATTCATATAAAAAATAATACGCCCGAGGTGTGTGCTTGGGTCCCTGGTTAGCTTCTTACGGCCCTTCAGATCTGTTGTGTCCACCGATTGCTCGCCTGCCGGAGGCTGCGGCTCAAGGGGACTGCCACCTCTTCCACCCCGGGCAGGGTCTGCTGTCAGCGCCACCAGCCGTGGCACCGAGGAGGGGCTCCTTTTTGTTCACTCTCTGATATGACTGCCGCTTTCAATCCCGAGGAGAGTACCCTTCCCGCAGCTGTTACACAGGGCCTCTTGCCACCAGATTGTCAGGTGTTTTTATCCTAGCTGGCTGTTAGTAAATAAACGGGGTGCTGTTCATGGCACGCCCGTGTGCGCCCTCACTGTCTGATCGTGTGCAGGAGGGAGGGGTGGAGGCTGCCACAATACATATGCTCGTCTCCTTTCATTGATGCGGACTCTGGCTGGTCCTTTCTATGCCTGCTTTTGGTTATGCGTGGATCTGATAAACGGAAATGCTGTCCTATTGTTGCATGTTTAACGACATTGACAGCTCGGCGTTGCTCGGTAAGAGAGCCCCATTGATGGCGAGGGGGTGAGATATTCATGTCATCGCTCGGAGTCTCTAGCGCCTATGAAGCAAGGAAGCTCACGGAGTGCAGATAGCGCTCCCGATGGACCCTGGCTCTGCCCTTCCCCGCCCAGTAAGCGCAGGATGCTGGGCGCAGCCCTGGAGGAGAGGAGGTGGAGGGTGGGGTTAGCAGGCAGCAGCATTTCTGGGCTCGTCGCATCTCATTGTTTTGGCAGCGACTGCTGCGGAGGAATGCCCGGTTCCTGCTCGGAGAGTGCCCCTTCCGGTGTCCGGGGTGCTGATGGCGGACGGATCACGTGAAGCATAGACGAGGATTGTTCTTGGCGGGGAGCTGCTTCGTCCCCGGCCTTCTCTGCAGCAGGAGCCGCCCTGACCAAGTGGCGTGCCAGCCAGCGCCTGCACTTGTTGAGTATGCTCCCCGAGTGCCTGGGCATGCCCTGAAGGTGATTAGTCGAATCCGACCCCTATGCTTGTGCCATCAGAGGGCTCGCTTCCCTCGGTGAAAGGACGTGAGATGTGCCTGCTAGCATGGAACAGTACATTGTGATGGTACTTGGGCGGCTCTATCTTTTGTTTAGCGATGCATTGCTCCTTTCTGATCAGGCAGTGTGAGGAGGCACCTCGTACTCGGTGAATGATCTGCTGTTGCCTAAATGTGTCTGGCAGGGGGGTTTGCAGTAGTCCGCTGCGGTCTGTGATGTCTTAAGCAGTGATGCTTTGCTGGCGAGTGAAGGGGACATGCCATGTCACCTAGGTTCTGTAACACGGTAATCAGTGCATGTAAACCGTTTCTGAAATGAGGATGCAGAAACAGCACCTCAAGAATACTTGTACGAAACATTGGCCCGTGTCAGTGTCCTTGTCCTGTTTACAATGCACTTGAAGCTGGCCCTGTGTAGACAGGGCTCTATTAACAACGCTGTTAGCTTTCCTCCCCACGTCCCCTCACCCTTTTGGAAATTCCTTTTTGGGTCTCGCTGGCAATGCATCCGCAAGGATGCATTTGTCCAGCTGGAGACGTATAGTGATCAGTCTGGGGGGAAGGAGGACAAGAGGGTGCACGAGCTTTTCTTCCTGGATTCGTGTGCGCGAACGCGCACGTTCCGTCCTGCGCCGCCCTCCCATACTCCCAGTCTAACGCGCATGCATGCACACAGACAGACACACACACACGCGCGCGCACACGCACTTACACTTACACAGACACGCAGGCACCCAGACAGGCAACCCCCTCCTCCTCCCCGCCCAGTCACACACGCATACACACAGACTCCAAGACGCACGCACGCTCACACACATACACAGCCCGCCGCGCGCGCGCACACACATGCCCCCCCGCCCTCGCAGGCCAGCCACAAAGCGAAGCCCCACTCACCGGCAGCAGGGCTCTTCCTCCCTTCTTCGGCACCGGGGCGCAGGGTAGGCTCCTGCCTGCTCCGGTGATGCAAACAATCGCGGCTCTTCCGGCTCTTCCGTGGGAGGCGGGGTAGGCTCCCGCCCTCCTACTTCCTGTTTCCAGTTGTCCTGCCCGGCCTGCCTGACTTCCTGGTCGCAGGCCGGCGGCGTTGCGCGGTTCCGCTTCTGGGATGCCATGTAAGTTATGTAAATACAAAACATATTGCATTACAAATGCTATAGGTATCACATTTGCGAAAGTTATAACTATTGGCATTGTAAATGACAAAGCTATTAATTTAGCTATTTAAAAAAAAACACATAAATAAAAACTTTGCCATTTACAATACCAATAGCTCAAACTTTCCTAATGCGAGACCCATTGCATTGCAAATGCTTGTTTAGTGTACCAGAGACTCCCGTCTCGACGAATGGGAATGATTCAGCCATGTGAATCTATGAAAGCTTCCAATACTGGAGAACTACAGTTAGAGATAAGTAACTTTAACCCCTTCGACGCTCATGACGAGCTGGGCTCGTCATGAGGTAGCCTCCTCGCACGCTCATGACGAGCCCAGCTCGTCATGAATAAAGGGGTTTACAAATTCTCAGCGTGCCAGCTGAATTCCGCCCGCACGCATGCGGTTAAGTAACTTGTTTTCTTATTCCATACGGATTCTGATAAATACCCCTATGATCCTGGGGGTCAAAATTACTCATCCTTATACCGATGATAACGGATTAGTAAATGCTGGTTACCATTTGGGGCATTGTATCCCAGGCCTTTGGAATTCTGTTGCATTGTAATCTTTGAAATCAATTATTATTTCAAGGCCATCATGATATATATCTTCATTTTTATCCAAGTCACAACTGCACAGCTGAAATAGGTCTACTTCAGAATTAACCTTTGGCAAAAAAAACTGCCCTTTGAAAAAAATCTATATTTGTTTTCACCGTGATTTAGACACCCCTGAATATATCTGTATATGCTCCTAATGACTTAACTGAAGAGGTGATACATTGTCAACTGCATAGCTCCCAGTGCTGGGGCTTTTAGGAACTTATTTCTCCCAGAACCCATGACATTTAACTTCCATCCCAAAGTATATTTCTTATGTCTCCTGGTTGGGAAGGCATGAGCTTTCATCTCACCTTCTGACTTCTGTAGTATTCCAAATTCTGACCCCGAGTACAGGTTGTAGCTCTTGTTGTGAAAGCTCTTGAGATGCTGCCCGTCCCTATCGATGAAGTGGCAGCTCATACACATTTGCGGCTCTACTGGAAAGTCTGAGCGGTATTTCTACACTTTTTCCCTTCTCTCATTGCATTTGATGAATTACTCTGACTGGCAAACCAATATTTGAAATATACAAAGATGGTGATGGCATGCGCTCCATTTTATGCATTTTTTTATCTTTTAATCTTGATTCAACCGCTGCTCAAAGGCTTTGAAAATGTAGTGTGCTGGCTTGCCCCGTGCTCTGTCCTGGTAGCACAGCCGAAAATTCACTCTTCAAACTGGTAGGTAATCGCTATTCCTCCAGATTCAAGCCGCTACAGCTATATGTGAATTCCATTTCAGGACGTTTACACTGAAAAACCAATTTGAACTATTTTTTTTAATGCTTTTTGAAACACTTTTTTAAGCCAATTTGACCCATTATAATCCGTATTTAATTACGTAAAATCTTCAATGTTCTTACAGAGGTAATATAATTCCACACTTTTAATGCAGCAGAAATGCCCATCCAGGCCTTATTCTGTAACATGTTAGAATTCATTTTACATCCTTGGGAACCCTTCATATATAAACCCAATGCATTTTGGGGAGTTGCACCCTTCGTCAGGGGACTGCAATGTAAATCAGAATAAAACCCATTGGTTAACCAAATTACATCTGTAAGAATATTGAAGATTTTATGTAATTAAATACGGTTTACAATGGATCAAATTGGCAAAAGAAAAGTGTTTTTAAAAAAAAAAGTGTTTCAAAAAGCGTTGAATTATTCAAATTTTTTTTTAGTGTATACTTCCAGAAATGGAATTCACATACAGCTGTAGCGGTTTGAATCTGGAGGAATAGCGATTACCTACCAGTTCGAACAAACAAATATTTGAATCATTATGGATTGAATGTTATGGATACATTTTTTCCAAAATGTTTGTATTTTTGTTTCTATGAATTGGCCTTCTTCCTGCCTTGGAGTGCTACTTTATTTCATTCTTTATTTAATATTTAATTAATGAGTTGATTCAAAGACATATTGCATGGAAAAAATCAATAATTACCAACCTAAATACCTGTACCTCCACTCTAAATCTGGTAGACATGAACAAATGTAACCAAACATACAGCTGTGTTTAGTGCTGAGTTTGCCAGTGTCATCCAAGGCTGAGTTTCTCATCCTTAAGCAATCAACAAAAAAAGTTTGAGAGCAAGATTTTGGGATCGTGGTAGTTTTATTTAGATTTGGTGTATGAAAATTTTACATTTAAGTAGCTTGCTGATCTTTTCTGTATTTTCTGCCGTTTTATTTGGATCTTAATTTGAGTTTATTCCATATATAGGAATTGAATTCGAACTTCCGACAGATCATTTTTCCTGAGGCTCTACGATGCTTAATGAAAGGAGAGTACACCCTAGAAAGCATGCTTAATGAACTGGACAACCTAATTGAGCAAACAACTGATGGAGTCCCTCTCCAGACCCTTGTTGATTCTCTTCAAGCCTATTTAAGAGATGCAGCAATGGGCCTCGAAGAAGAAACACATGCTCATAACGTTGATGTTGCAAGGTAAGGCTATTTATATAGTAAAGTGGAGGTATTCTTTTGAGGTTCCTGCTTGGAGTAATGTGGAAAAGGTTGAATCTTCTTTTCTGAAAATGTTAGAATTTGTTTCTTTTTGCTCAGATGTAATGTCTTGTTCTGAGAGGTGAGCATTCCAAAAATTATACTACAGATAGGAGTCTCAGATTATGTAAATCAGTGTACAACTGTGCACGTAGCGTCTTGCTCTAGCAACCACTTGTTCAGTACCTGCCAGGCATTTTTTGACCTAAATTGGTAGGCCACTATCCAGTAAAGCAATCTTTCAGTGCAAAACTGCAGATAGTATTAGAAGGAATGCCCTGCTGTGAAAATTAATGTTCTTTTCCGCATTGGAAAGTATTGTTGCATCGGATCAATGAGTAATTTGTGCATATGATTTTAAGTTTTATATCAAAATGTTCATTGTCTATATATACTAGACATTGGATAATCCAACATCTTTACTGACAACATGTTTCATCCCTCAGACATTCTCACGGCTATTATTGAAGTATGAATCAAAGATTATGGTATATTCAGCTAAGTAATAGAAGGTCTCCAAAGGGTTTTTGATATAGGGCTTTAGGAAGAATGTCTGCATTGGGTTGTCCAGTGATAAGGGGGAGATGGAAGATTTAGGCCAGTGTACCCATCATAATACAAGGGTATTTCTAGGTAAAGGCTCCGTCATTTGTGCTCCAATGCGCATTAAAAAGGTGATGAAATGTAATTGCCACTCCCAAAGTGAAATGCTGGAGGAAGGAAAGGCAAAGCTTTGCTATGATAGGTCCTTAGTTACCTGTATTTATGTCGATAGAATACATATTGATTCCACCTGGACACAGGTTACTATGCCCTGCCAGATATCAGGGGGTGGTCTTTCACAGATCTTGTTCCTACTCCGAGTCGTCAGGTAAGTCAAAGTCCAAAGTGCCTCACAAGTGGAAGAAGGATTTCACCCCCTCTTGCCAATCAGGCAAGAAGCTATGCCGCCGGTACTCGTTAGGACCCTTCTTCCCTGTTGTCCTCATACTTAAAGGCCAATTCAGTGGATGATCTGGACGCATTCTTAATTTCCTGGGTTGCTGTTGTCCTCGGAGCAGAAGCACTTCAAAAAGATCACACTACAAATATGCAAGACTTTACCTGCTCCCTCTGGAGCACCTTCAAGCCCTACAAAACCACAGGGGACCCAGTCGCACTTTGACTGGCAGGCCCAACCCCAGCACCAACTGATGCCACCAAGCCTGCTTCCAGCCCCCTTCAGGGGTTGGTCCAGACTTCTGCTCTCACCCCATGCTTAAGCCAATACTAGTGACATTGTGCCGGATCTGATCCTAACACCCCTCTCCAAGCGCGAACCATAATTAACCCACTGGAGACTGATATTGTGCCACAAAATCACCAAGGCGCAACCAACTAGAATAAATTGCTTTCCTACCCTCTTTTTTGACATCTGTACTATCAGAGGTTGGGAGGCCCTGTTTGACTCTGATTCAGACACAGGCCGGGGGAACCAAAATGTTCCCAACAATGTCTTAGGTGGCATCGTCCAGCTCCGCGCGGGGTCGTCCAGCTCCGCGCCAGAAGAGACGTGCGCAGATCCTTTTAGGCGCCACCCAAGCCTGGTGATGGAGTTTCAACCAGGACCGAAGATATGGGCACTGGAGCCTGTGGCATCAGGGCCCTCCAGGACAAATGAAGTGGTCCCTACCCTATCATTAAAAGGAAAGGTGAAGTCACCAACTTAGTTGACCTAGGCACTAGCCGGAGCCCTCACAGGGTCATCCATGTGAACCGCCTAAAGCCTTTTCATGACAGGACTGATGTGGCCATGCTGATGGTCACAGATGAGAATCAGGAATAATAGAGTGAGCATCTCCCTGACCTTCTCTGCCACAGCCCTAAAGATGGGTCAGTTGTTGGAGGTATCGTCTAAGACACCCTCTCTGCCCAACAGCAAGCTGACTGCAGGCAAGTCCTGGAGCAGTATGCTGGGTTCTTTCCATTTACTTCATATCAGACTAGCGGGTTTACCCATGTTATGGACACTGGTGACAGCCTGCCTGTCAAAAATCAAACTGACAGTCTACCAAGTAATGGAAAGCATCAGGGCTGAAGGGAGCAAGAGGCTGAAGCTAGGGGTGATTGAACCCTCTGAAAGTCCCGAGGCTAGCCAAGTGGTCTTAATCCCCAAGTCTCAATTCAAAGTTGCTAACCCAGAGATGAGGTTTTGTGTTGATGATAGAGGTTTCAATTCTCTCACTAAGACATATGCACACTCTATACCATTGGCTAATGAATTTATTGACAGGCAAGGGACAGCCAAGTTTCTCAGTACTTTTGATTTGACATCTGGGTACTGACAGATTGGTCTGATCCCAGCAGCAAAAGAAAAATCATTATCCATCATCCTTGAGCCCAGATATACATTATCAATTCACAGTAATGCCATTTGGACTAAAGAATACCCCTGCCACATTCCAAAGGTTGGGAATAAAGTCTTCGCTGGGTTGAAGGCATTCAGTGCAACATATCTAGATATTCCTGCCTTTAGCTCCACTTAACAGGATCATCTAATCCACCTTGGAAAGGTCCTTAAGGTTTAGTAGAGTGCAGGCCTCATTATCAAGGCAAGCAAGTGACAGATAGGGCAAGGCTCTGTTGTATACTTGGGCCACTTTGTAGGTGGAAGCCAAGTTCAACCCTTACTATCCAAGATCCAGACATTTGTGGACTGGGTAGCTCTACCTGCCCAGATTCAAGTTCTGGGTATTCCTTGACTTGACTGGGTACTACAGAAGGTTTGTGAAGGGGTAATGTACCATTGTTGCACTGCTCACAGAACTGACCTCCAAGAAGTTGCCAAAGGAGGTGGACAGTGAGCTGTCAAAATGCTTTTGACACTCTGAACGAAGCAATGAGTGTATCACTCATTCTAAAAGCTCCACAGATTATTCTAAGCAGTTCAAAGTGCAGATGATGGCTCTAAGCATGGGATAGGAGCGGTCCTATCCCAGACCAACAAAGATGGCCTTGATCAGCCTGTTGCTTTCATTTATTTATTTTTATTTATTTATTTTGAAGGTTTTATATAGCGCGGAAAAGATCCTTGCGGATATCAGAGCGTTGTCCAATAACCAACGCAAGATATACATAACAATAAATGAAGGGGAAGTCATGCATAGCATACTAGACAATAAACGTGGCATACATAACATGAGCATCAATATGATACCAATCTGGGCAGAAACCTGTGACACAATGTTAAGTTGGGTCTTAAACATGAGCGTGAAATACTAGAATGGATGCTAATGCATCTTCAGCGTTACTTTGTCTGTAATCAGGTGAATTTTGCCATGGGAATCGCTTTAACTTCCTTTTTGAAAGAGACGGTGGAGGCATTCAATCTGGTTTCTGTTGGAAGACTATTCCAAATCCTTGGCGCCATTCCTGAGAAGGTTCGTTTATATGTCTTCTTCTTGTTGAATCTTTGAGGTTTCAATAATCGGTTGTCTGCACTCCTTGAGGACCTTGATCTGCCTGAGATTGACAAATTCTCTGCTAGGTAGCTGGGTGTATTGTCGTGTAAGGCCTTGTGTCATGCACGCAATTTTAAGATAAATTCTAGATTCCAACGGGAGCCAATTCAGGGATTTTAAGTCCGCGGAAATGTGGGAGCTTCTTTTCGAGCCAGTGATGAGTCTCGCAGCTGCGTTTAGTGAGGCTCTAAGGAGAGCTGTCGATGCTTTTGGAAGGTCACATAAAGATGCACTTTCATAGTCCACACGAGGTATAACTAGCGCTTGTACAGCCCGCTTGTAGTCATTGACTACCAGGAAGGGTTTCAACTTCCTAAGAGTGTTTATCTGGAAATATGCTCCATTTGGGGCGTTGCTAATGTGTTTTTGGCATGTTGAGATTGTTATCTAGAGTTATTCCCAACGATTTCGCAGAGTCAACAATGGTGGGTTGGACGTTGAGTGCAGTGAGATGTTGGATCAAGTCATGCATAGAGTGAATTTTGGCAGGTGAAGTAATAAGGAGAAATTCGGTTTTTTGAGCATTCAGTTTGAGATGGTTTTCTGCCAGCCATGTCTGTGTGATCGGGAGTTTGGTGTTAAGCCGTTTAATGTCTTCTAGAGTGTTAATCGTGTGATACAGCTGTGTATCGTCATCGTAATATGGTATTGCAAGTTGGAGGCCTGTAGAATTTCGGTGAGGGGTTCCATGAACAGATTGAACAGTGTCGGGGATAATGAGTACCTTTGCGGGACTCCTAACCTTACTGGTACTGGTTTGGATAGGGTGTTGTTAACCAAGAATTTTTGTGTTCGATTATGGAGAAAAGAAGTAAACCAATTTAACACTGACCCTGAAAGACCCATTCTAAGTTTGAGAAGATCTAGTAGATTCTCATGTTTGACCGTATTAAAGGCTGAAGAAAGGTCTAGTAGGATGAGTAAGCATGATCCGTTCTGGTCAAGGATTTGTAACGCATCGTCGATAATGTGCGTCATGGCTGATTCAGTGCTATGACCAGCTCTGAAGCCGGATTGGTGATTGTTAAGGAGGTCAAAGTGATCATTATGTTTAGTCAGTTGGTGGTGTACACATTTTTCAAGTAATTTGGCCAAGGTAGGAATATTGGATATAGGACGATAGTTGTTAAGGTCCAAGGGGTCCGCAGTTGGTTTCTTTAGGATGGGTGAGACCTGTCCGACCTTGAGGGAGTCTGGGATGCGGTCTTGCTGCAGTGAGCTATTGATGATTTTGGTCCATAGGGGTAGAAGCCAAGGGGTTAGGTCTTTAACAGCGTTAGCAGGGAGTGGATCGCTGAGGTGGTTGGAAGGTTTCAGGGCATTGAGAATTATGCCCAAAGCCTCTTCAGTGTAGGTATCGAAAGATGACCAGGCTGCTTCGTTCTTAAGGTCCAGCTTTGAGGGGCTTAGGAGTGGGGAAGTTTGTAGTGATGTTTGCGAATGTGGGCCCGAGTACAATAACAGAACATTTAAAAGATCCTTCTCGATGTTATCAGTCTTCTGATTGAAGAAGGCGGAAAATTCTTCACAGGTGGGATGGGATCTGACTGCGTCTTGTAGCCGTTGAGGTGCTTCCTTAGATTGAGATTTGATTAACTCAGTTTTTTGGGCCGATTTCTAGCTTGGTCTAGTTGTTGGCTGAAGAAGTCTGCTTTAGTGCGCTTAATCTTTTTTTAGTAGCCATTTCTCTTCTTCCTTAATAACTTAAGGTGTACTGTGTTTATCTAGGGACCTGAATCGATATTTCTATTTTATGCCCTTGTCCGGTTATAAATCAATAGTATCCATACAACGGCATAAAAACCCTATTCATAATTCAGTCGTAGCGCATGCTGTCACATTAAGCAAGACTACTCCTCCAGCCCCCTAGAAAGCACACCGAGTTCTCTAAACAAAACCAAGCCTCCAGCAACCTTGGAAATCCCCCTTGCCTTTATTTGGATTTAGTCCTAGAACTCCTGTAAAGCACTGTAAGAACGGCCAGTTCCTAGTGACCTCTTTATTGACGTCTTATGTCCAACCTTACGTCAAACCCGGCACCTTTCAGGTATAAATATACCAACGTTGCCTTAAGCAAACACACGGTGGTGATTCTGGAGCAGCTATCTACTTGCCCGAGAGCCCAGCTGATGCGAGAGCCCACGGACGCTGCCCCTCCCTTTTGACGCGCTGAGAAAGACGCTGTCTTTTCTCCTGCCGAGAAAATCCAGCTCCAGCGTTTCCAGCCTACCCTTGCGGGTGACTGGGATATCGAGTCCTGAGAGAGAGATACCAGCCCTCCTGCTTTCTATTTACCCAGGTACGAAACTGACTAAACCCTTGAAGAGAATTCTTGAGTCAGATTCTTGGCAAAACAAATTTAACTTAAACTGCTACTTACTTACTCCTTCCCACGTATTAGGCTTAGGTCAGGTACACTGGGGTAGGCGTATTTAGAAGCACCAGTTGAGTACGATTAGTCAATGTATATATGTATGTATATATTTTATCTATTTTAAAGTATCATATGGCTCAGAAACCATATCAATGCTTTTACAGTATTATTTTATAATCCTACTTTTACTGTACGCACTTTACTTTACCATGAGCATTACAATCGTGGCAATTCATTTCTCTTGCATGAGGAAGAAGACTGCTCAATAAATAATACCTTTTATTGAAAACGCCCGTCTCTCTTTTCTCTGCATTCTGGTGAAACTAAGTACGCACATTTGACTGAGTGAAATAGCTGTCTTTTGTTTTCACACGACTCTAGAGATATACTCTTATTCAGGGAGAACAAAGTTGTCATGTTTTATGGTTGTCAGAAGCTAATCCCTTCTTGTCTATCCAGGGAGGTTAAACTCCTCCTCGCTTATTCGAGAAAGTTTCTAGTGACCTCTAAGCTAGCTGGCAAAACTTAAGTCTAATATAGTCAGTAGAGACCTAGTTAACCTCAGTCCTACGTCTACACTGCTGAATATATTATTCCAATGCGCAGAGCCTATTGGGAATATAGGCGCCCAACGTTTGGTAAGGCGATAAATCTAACGCCAGACGTTAGAGTAACTCAGTCGTGCTTTTTCACACAGTCCCTTTTTCCCGTAAATACTCTAAAAGACGTCTGAAATGGGTAAAAGGTTAAAATCCGCCGGAACTTAGTAGGAAGAGATTTCTATGTATAGTTTTTGGTTTATTCAACGTTGAAGGATACAGTGTTCCAAAATATTGTGCACCTAATCTTTGTTTCCTTGGAAACCTGCTCTGCAAACTTTCATTAAAACAATGTCAAATAACGGCGACAGCAACGGAACCGGTGAAACTGCAGTAGATGCAAATCAACCGGGTTTCAATGTTACAGGGTTTAATGAAAATGAACCGAATGCTATACTCATTCCAGTCAACATAAGAAAAACTATAACTCTTAAACTTATAGAAAATGGACTATTATCGAGAGGTGGTACAGTCATATTCGTAATTGAGGGACATGAATATCGGCAGACAGAGGTATTCTATTCATGGATAAACTTTCCAGCAGCAAACGCTGTCACACATGAATTCCACTATTACAAAATAGAGGAACCTCCGGATGAGTACACTCCTTTCGAGGAGGTGGAAATCCCATTAAAATACCAAGAGCACCTGCTCTGGTTTAAAGGCGCCCTAAAACATAATAATCACATCACCAGGCTCGGTCCACTAGGTAGACCAGGAGCAACGTGGCCGGTTCTAGCCAGCCACACACCACATCCTGACATTAATAAAATGTCAAGCGAAGAACTCTTAGGTAAAATGAAAGAATTAACACAGGCATATAGAGAGTTGGTTCAATTGGCAATGGAGGATATAACTTTCCTCCAGAAATGGAAAGAAACAGATATAGCAGAACAGCCATTTGAACTTCCCAGAATCATAGAGAAATCCTATGAAGAGCTAGGAAGAGATAGTTTGGGTGGGAAACCAGTAAAACCCCAACTAACTGAAAATCCTGAAAAGATATTCATTAAAAATGATCTAAACACTCCAAAAAAGAGCTGGGATGGAAATAAACAATCCACTCCCAAAGAAAAAAGATTCCAGTCCAGAGGAAGGTCTCCTCGGCGGAGAGAAAGATCTCCGGACCAAGGACACAAGTTTCCCCAGAGGGAGCCCTCTGAGAAAAGATATAACCTTAGAAATAGGGATAATTTGAAGAAACCTGATAGATATCAAGATATTGATACACGTCCCTCTCGATCTTTTCAGACTTCCTCGCAGAAATCGGAAAGAAGAGGACGGTCAGAACACGGGGAAGAGCACGTCAAGTCCAAAGACAAGGAACCTGCTCATCAAAGTAAAAAAATTACAATTTCCAAAAAAGAAGGTAGCCAGTATTAAAGTAATCAAACATGCCGAGGATCCTGAGGACACAGCTGAAAAACGGAGAGTGGGCCCAGACAATTCTAGACAGCGCAGCAGAAGTGAGCATAGCTCGCAAGATGCTGATGAATCTTCTGGAGACAGTGGACACGAATGAATACATTCAGGTGGAAACTGCAGATACCAGAGTTAGCAAACCTCATAAAATATACAAAATAACACTGCGTATAGAGGGGGACAAGACTAGGAAAGTAAGAGGTCTATTTTGGGATAACCTTTCCAAAGGCTATGACATCCTTTTAGCTGAAAAGGACTGGCCACCAGAGTTTGTCAGGGAGTGCCCTCATGGCGAAGAAATGATTATGCCTGCCTTCTCAAATCATATTCCAATTCATAGAAAATATACACTTGCAAGAAAGTGGGCAGTAGCCCAAGCTCCTGCATTATATAAAAATCATGTTGGATGGGATGAGGACTCTCCTCCTCACAAAATCCAGTTAAAATATCAACCAACTGCACAAAGGCAGTACCCAATTAAGCAAGAAGCTAAAAAACAGGTCAGGGAGATCTTAGATCAACTTGAATACCAGGGGGTGATTAAAACATGCACCTCACAAATGAACAGTCCTTTGTTTCCTGTCTCCAAGCCAGACGATTCATATCGTCTAGTTTTGGACTACAGACACCTTAACTCATGTTGCAAGACATTTGCAGTACAAAACTCACATAGTGCAGCACTAATGAATAACATCGTGCGCAAAAAATACGAAACATTAGACATCTCTAATGGGTTCTTTTGTCAAAACATTGCACCTGAAAGCAGGTACTTGACCGCTTTCTCAATAATGGGTTCGCAGAAAAATTCTGTCGACTCCCACAGGGGTTCAAGAACAGCCCAGGATTATTCTCAGCAAGGGTAACAGAGTTACTACAAATGTATGATGATGAGGCATTATCTTATGTCGATGACATCTATCTAACAGACAATGACTTGGATACTCACTTGAAAAGAGTGAACACCATAATACTTGGGTTCGCAGCAGAGCGTTACAAATTCAACTTTAAAAAATCGCGAATTGCCCATCTAACTGTCCTGTTTTTAGGATATGAATTATCAAGTGAAGGCAAAAGCCTAGCAGACAATTTCTTAGAGAAATGCGCTGTAATCCAAGCACCAAAAACGCTGAAAAACTTACAATCAATTCTAGGTTTCCTGAACTTTGGAAGAACTTACATTCTAAATTATGCAAAGAGGGTTAAACCTCTCTATGAACTAATAAAACCTGAATTTAAACCAATCAATTGTACTCAAAAACACACAGAAATGTTGAGATCATTGCAAACAGACATGTTAGCTAAAACAAAATTGCAAACTCGCGACAATACACGCAACCTTGTAATCCGAGTCATCCCAGGAAGATGAGGATTCACGTACCTAACCTCTAATGAGGGAGAAACAGTACCAATAGCTTACAAATCACATTTGTACACAGAAGCTGAAAAAACATTCAGTCTTGCGGAAAACATTGTACATGCGTTCAAACAGCTGTAGCAAAAGAAAGAGCCCAAGCCCAAGGCAGACAGATCACTGTTTTAACAGCAGAATCAGCCTTTGAGGCATTAACAAGCCCACGTAATTTAACTACCGTGGCATTAGATCCAAAATGCATACAATGGGAAAATTCTCTTGCTACGGATAAAGTGAAATACTATTTTGACCCGAACATGAAAAAACTGAAAGATCTAACATATGAAAAAGAATATCCTCTGCCAATCGACATTCTGCCCCTACAACAGTACGCCTGTGTAATATATATAGACGGATATGCACAACCCTCAGTTTGGGGAAAACCAGCTTATAACGCTACGTGCGAGGTTATTAAATGCCGGTGGCGCGGAGGTAAATTGAGACCTCTGGTAACAATGTCACAATCAGTAAAAGACAATTCAGGTCAACAAACTGAATTAATAGCTTTAAAAATGGCGCTAGATATTGCCTATCGCGAATTCCCGACACTAATAGGGTGCGATTCGCATTCCTGCGTCAAATCATACTATAATGACTTGCAGAAATGGGTTCAAAACGGTTACAAAGATGACACAGGTGCCACAATCAAGCAAAAATCGCTTTGGGAACAAGTAGTTTGTTTACAGAAAGAACTACAAAAGACTCACGTGATACATACACTGAGTCATCAGCGTGATGGCGTTCACGTTGCAGGGAATTCATTGGCTGAGACCGCCACAGCGAAAGCAACTAAACTGGCTTCCGTAGCCACAAAAAAGCGTTCAGAAAAATACATAGATGGGGAAACCATGCTGGCGGTAAAAACGTCTTCAAAAGGCGACTGTGCAGCACTACCCGTGAACTATCCACTCAATTATACATACATAATCGATGCAAACTCCGTTCCTTTTGCTCGAATCCCTGGAGTGGGGGATAGAGTAATTCCAAACACGAACAGGAGAATCTTCTTGATTCAAGAAGCACACCTGGGTGAGGGTCTAAGACACCAGACGATCAAGGAATCTCTGAAAGAATTGCAATCAGAATACTGGTGGCCGGGGATGAGCCTGCAAAATTACAACTTTGCAAAGGATTGTCCAAACTGCAACAGAGATCGCAGTAGTGAACCGGCCACAATAGTGCCAGGACCCCTGATAGAAAGCATAAGGCAATCTATACGCATAATCAAACAGGAAAAATGCGTCCCATTGTATATCATTAAACACTAGATTCACTTGAAATGTAGACCCCAGCGCTCGGCTGACGCCAGAACTGTTATAAAAAATTTGCGAGTCTATATCGGCACATACGCAATTGGCATGCTACATTCTGACCATGGTCCTGCTTTTAGCTCTCGAGCTTATAAGGAGGCCATGACCAGCATGGGCATTGTGTTGCGGTACTCTTGTCACTTCCTTCCTGAGGGAAACGGGATTGTGGAAAGAAAAAACCGAGGCAATCTATAACGGCTAGGGTATTCGGTTCGGGTGATGGGTGGGTCAAACATTCAACAAGTGTCCAACGTAGTCTTAACAATCTGCCAAGAAATTCTCTAAAAGGTTTTAGTCCGTACAAACTATTGTTCGGGACTAGAATGCATATCCAGGACCTTGATAGTCAGACTTCAGTAATAGAAGAAAAATGCTTTGATATCAAAGATAGTTTGGCTATTTTACAGGACTTAAATGAAACAAGAAAAGACCTGAGCAACATAAAGCTAAAACAGCAGCCAACAGCCACTGAAGAAAAACCACCTGTCCCAGCAAGGCCTGTCTGGATTCCAAAGATTTGGGAATCTGGTCAGAGAGAAAATCGCGGTGAGAAGGAATTTGGGCCTTCTTACAGAAAAGCAGTACCTGTCTTATCTGTCAACGGAACAAGATCAGTTGTACTACCGCCCCTTGCTGGTAAAAAGGAGAACCGAGTTGTATCCATCGACCTGGTAAAACCACAATCATGTGGCCAATAATAAGTAGTAGGCCAAGTGGACTCCCAAGAAATAGCAGAACACCAAAGTTTGCTACAATACAAGAGGTTCAAACTGAGAGACTAATCACATTTGATAAACCTACAGTGAATCAACAAGGACTATGCAACAAAGCCATGGAACTTATGCCTCTTAAAACCCAAATTAAAACAGTTCGTCAAGAAACACCAGTCTACAATGATGTAGCTTCAGAGTATTCTAATGAAACAAAGAAAAACCCAAAAGCAAATGAAAATCCAGAAGCAATTCCAACAATTGACAGAACTGCATCTGGCTACTTCATCAATTTCGATGACTTTTCTGAGGATCCTAGCGAACCTGAAGATTAGCCAACAACAAAGACTTTTAAAGACAAAGCAAAAGAACTCTTTCATCAACTCAAAGAAACCTATCTGATTTCTCCATGGATTGAATTTTGGATTGTGTTAGGTGTACTTTTCCTCCTGCTTTGGCTCATCATGGTACTTTGTTTGGGAAAATTCATTGAGGGAAAATACAGTACAATGGACACAGCAAGTCAGAACATCAACTTGGTCCTAAAGCCACACAAGTCATCTCACATCGAGGAAAGAGAACTATCATCAGTAAATGTCACAGCCAATCCAATACCCGGTGGGGTAGCTTGGGACAAAACAGATTACGAAATTTATGGCCCGGTCGAACTATTGAAGTATCCACACCAATTCAAGGTTTCATTAAGTGACTTTGTAAAACCGAGCACATTCTCTGATGATTGGGACTTTGAAAGTATTAATGATATGATGTCAGATTTAGTTATGTCAGCAAAATTTACAGAACATGAGTATTTACAGGGTTCATCAAATTATGAACAAATGTACTGCTACAATCACTTTGCACACCATTATTTGCATAAAACTGCTCAACCTAGAAATATTTTTAATTATAATCAATGGGAACATTGTGCAACTCCACCAAAAGGTAGTTCAAAAAACATTTTATGAGAAATTCCCATACTTCTCAGGGTTTAACACAAGTGATGCAGAAACGTTTTATTTCAAACTGTTAAATAAGACAGGAATGAAAACCATGCTGACAAATACTAAATTAATCTATTCAGAAACATTTTTTGAAAAAATGAATACATTTGGTTTTGATTTTTGGAAAAATAAAATTGAAACAAAAACCATCTGGGGTACTAAAGATTGGCAGGTCCAAGGTATAGAATCATTATTTGGAGCCTGCATGATCCCAGAACAAATTATATTCTTGAATGACACAATTCAACAGACAACCTGTCTTGGCCTAGCCAAAATTAAAGACTTAAACAAACCTTCTATTCCAAAGCCAACTCCTGACAGTAATAGCACTACAGATGTTGAGATAGACATATCCCATATTTTTAACCAAAACAGAACACATCCTGATTGGAAAAAATTGTTGAACTGGCCCACAGACACAAATAACTGTCAAGATAGATTCCTGAACAAAATACAGGGGTTCAAATTGACCAGGCCAGACCCTAGATACTCCCAGAGACAACATCCAGGGATAGTTACAACATACAGTGTAGGGAAACTCTGCCTCGAATGGCTACAGAAATCCACACTGGCAGAAATTAAGCAACACTTGACTTTACTTAAAGACGGTGCTGACTTGCGTGATTTCATAATGGGACCACACAAACAGCGTCAAAAACGTTTCGTAGCGGCCAGTATATACGCAGCTTACAACGAAGCTTGGAAAGAAACGCAAATTGAAACAGCAGAAAAAATACGGGAAATTGGCCGTATTCATTTGGAAAAATCACTTTCTGTTGTGGACAATGGGTTAATGACTGTCTTCCAGAATATATTCACTGGACAGTATTGTATAATCTGCTATTGATATAATAGAGCAGGACTTACTAATGTTGCAACACTGTCAGTCCCAATTACGTTCTATTGTACAGCTTGGCTGGACGTTACAAAATCTGCGTTCAGGCTACGTGCCCTGGCGTTTAATCAACACAACGTCATTATTCTCTATCTTTAACCTTACTGATACACAAATCAGCTTGGCACAAAAAGGAGCGGAATATACAATTCTGAGCATTGAAAAACTTGAGAGATTACCATTGACAATGTCAGAACGACCTGTCATTGAATGGATAATACACGGAATCATAACTATTCCGATAACAACTTTCCAATTTAAGTACTGCCAAGAGTATATACGAGCAGGCCAGTGTGAAAAGTTGGGTAAAGGATACATTAAGTCATCATGGAAATTACCTTACACACACACGTTATAGTGAAAAAGGACGGAATGTATTTCTTAGTGGTAATAATTGTAAACGGTCACTAAGCAGTATACTTCTGTGTCAGGGTATAAACCTACATGGGGCCTGTGAGGGGACTTCAAATAACCTTTCATGCCACCAGTATGGCACACCTGCAACTCGAATAGAGCCATTCTTTAGACGGCTTTCTAACGGGAGCTACATTCTAATAGTGGACCACAGATGTTGTGGCTTGGTGCCAGGAAAAGCTTATCTAGTAAGCGTTTCTTCCATGGTCACTTGTTGTATGCAAGTATTGTACCGAAACAGCGCTCCAGACAGGGAGGCAAAAATGTGGCCCTTTGTGAATATCTCTTCTATTCGAATTGATACTTTAAGCAGAATGAAGTCTGTTCTTTTACAGACGACTGTGCCCTTGACGTCATCAAGAGAAACGTATGATCTTCAAGTTGCAAGGACAACGGCAGAGATACATACACTTTTATCAACAAATTGCCCCTTACATTTCGCGGAAATGCTAAGCCAAATCCTAAACATGTCCGATACCAGTGGTGTCCCACATGTATTTAAGACAATTTTTTCGGGACTGTTAACACCCTTCAAAGCAGTTCTGGGCATCTTTCCTAATTTTGTCCATTCGGTCTTTGGCGGCCTACCACTCCTGTTGGGAATCGTAGCAGGCATTTTATTTTTGATTCTCCTGCTTCGTTATGGCAAGCCATGTCACAGACAAGACTCCAGCAACCATGGAAGAAACGATCCTAGCTATACGCTATCGGGACCGCATAACTAAAGTCATTGGATTAGCCCGGCTAAGAGATCTGAATATGACCTGGTTTCTTTCATTCAGACCCATCTGGCAGAATTGTATCTTACCTGTGCTACGATGTATGCTGTGCGGAGAAGAATGCGTGTTGGACGTCTGTCTTACACTACAATCAACAGTACCATTGGATACAGATACTTTGCTAAGTCCTGTAACGCTCATGCATCGTGTTGTCCCCAGCGGTTACCTATCCTGATGACGGCATTCGTAGAAACTTCACCACTGCGATTAAAGGGTAGTGAAGTGCAAGATGAGAGCAGCATCAACCAGGTACGACCTTCTGTGAGCAATGCTGATCAAGACGTCGATGATAGCAATCATTCTCACGACTGCACAGTTGCGGCATTGTCCAACTTGGTCGAACTTTCACCTGAAGCGGTAAACTGCTTTTTTTAAAGTCTGTCTGAAATGATGTTCTCCCCTGAACAGAAAGAATAACTTTAAAGCAAACGAGCACACAGCGTTCCCTGAACTCTGAATTCGGCCTTCAGCTTTGAAAAACAAAAGCTACTGAAAATATTTGGAACTATTTTTTCTTCTTCCCCTGAAAAGCGAACTTATTTTTTTCCCGATTCCAAAATATTTACCTTTTTTTTTTTGGCACTTGTACTCTGCTTAAAGTAGAACTATTCTTATAGAACAGAGCTTCTATTTTTAGAAACTCTAGAGACAATATATTACCTCAGCCTCTAGCATATTTACAAATAACTGTATTTATATGTGATGAAATGGTCTCGCACTTCTTTTCTGTCTTAAGAGCCATTTCATGTGTAGTTTTCGCAAAATCATTCAGCTGAAATATATGCATCCTTTTTTATGAATGACTACTCTGCTTGAAAAACGTACAGTACCTATAATGATTTTCATGTATTTCACATACACCATTTCAAAAGCAAAAATGTATTTTGGGGTGGGTTGGTATACACATGCACCTTTACAAATGTTTACTATTGCTTAGTTTTAGTAATGATGGACATTAATTCGTGGAGTGGGTGTAGTGTGTTTATCTAGGGACCTGAATCAATATTTCTATTTTATGCCCTTGTCCGGTTATAAATCAATAGTATCCATACAACGGCATAAAAACCCTATTCATAATTCAGTCGTAGCACATGCTGTCACATTAAGCAAGACTACTCCTCCAGTCCCCTAGAAAGCACACCGAGTTCTCTAAACAAAACCAAGCCTCCAGCAACCTGGGAAATCCCCCTTGCCTTTGTTTGGATTTCGTCCTAGAACTCCTGTAAAGCACTGTAAGAACGGCCAGTTCCTAGTGACATCTTTATTGACGTCTTATGTCCAACCTTACGTCAAACCCGGCACCTTTCAGTTATAAATATACTAACGTTGCCTTAAGCAAACACACAGTGGTGATTCTGGAGCAGCTATCTACTTGCCCGAGAGCCCAGCTGATGCGAGAGCCCACGGACGCTGCCCCTCCCTTTTGACGCGCTGAGAAAGACGCTGTCTTTTCTCCTGCCGAGAAAATCCAGCTCCGGCGTTTCCAGCCTACCCTTGCGGGTGACTGGGATATCGAGTCCTGAGAGAGAGATACCAGCCCTCCTGCTTTCTATTTACCCAGGTACGGAACTGACTAAACCCTTGAAGAGAATTCTTGAGTCAGATTCTTGGCAAAACAAATTTAACTTAAACTGCTACATAGCTAGGATCGTTCCTTCCCACGTATTAGGCTTAGGTCAGGTACACTGGGGTAGGCGTATTTAGAAGCACCAGTTGAGTACGATTAGTCATTGTATATATGTATGTATATATTTGATCTATTTTAAAGTATCATATGGCTCAGAAACCATATCAATGCTTCTACAGTATTATTTTATAATCCTACTTTTACTGTACGCACTTTACTTTACCATGAGCATTACAATCGTGGCAATTCATTTCTCTTGCATGAGGAAGAAGACTGCTCAATAAATAATACCTTTTATTGAAAACGCCTGTCTCTTTTCTCTGCATTCTGATGAAACTAAGTACGCACATTTGACTAAGTGAAATAGCTGTCTTTTGTTTTCACACGACTCTAGAGATATACTCTTATTCAGGGAGAGCAAAGTTGTCATGTTTTATGGTTGTCAGAAGCTAATCCCTTCTTGTCTATCCAGGGAGGTTAAACTCCTCCTCGCTTATTCGAGAAAGTTTCTAGCGACCTCTGAGCTAGCTGGCAAAACTTAAGTCTAATATAGTCAGTAGAGACCTAGTTAACCTCAGTCCTACGTCTACACTGCTGAATATATTATTCCAATGCGCAGAGCCTATTGGGAATATAGGAACTACACTACAAAGGTGATTAGTAGATTAGACTGATCGCCAGTTCCGTTTGAGGGTTCTAAGCAAACTTCCCTCGTTAAGTAGGCCATTGTACCAGGGCTTAGAGTCTTTAGTGGAAATTCTCTTTAGTTGAAGGGGGGCTACCTCATTAATTATTGAGGTCATAGAGTTGAGGTAGTGGTTGGTGAGATCGTGGACGTCTGAGGTGCCAGCAGGTGGCCGAAGAAGGTTGTAGCTTGAGGAGGGTAGTGTGTTGGGGTTGAGTTTTTTTAGGTCTCTTTTCCAGATTTTTGGTTTTGTGGGCTGAACCGAGTTGAATTTAACTGTTTCCTTGATGAAGAAGGTGATCAAATGATGGTCCGACCAGTCGCAGGGTTGTATCGACTCTAACTGAATGATGTCGCTGTTGGAGATTATTAGATCCAAGATTGAGCCTTTGTTATGAGTAGGGCTATTGCAGATTTGGGTGAGGGCTGGATCGTCAATGAAGTTTTTGAGACTGCTGACCACTGCGTCGTTGTTGTCGTTCTAGTGGAGATTGAAATCTCCAAGGAATATTTGGGTGTTTTGCCACCCATTGTTTGTTGAAAATATATCCATGAGGTGTTCGGTGAAGATGAGTTCGTCACCTGGTGGGTGATAGATGATGTGTAGCGAGCAAGCTGGTTTGCCGTTGCTGCTAATGTCAAGGCACAAGTATTCGCAAGAGGGGAAAACCGGGGAAGTGGATCTCTACATCGTAGCAACATCACTGTTAATACAGGCTATACCTCCCCCTATCTTATCGATTCTGTCCAGTCTGATGATGTCGTAGTTAGGGGGAACTAGGATGTCAATAAGAGGGGTGGAGGGATCTGTAAGCCAGGTTTCGGTTAGCAATAACAGGTCTAATTTCTGTGAGATGATCAGGTCAGCTATATCCGCCGCATGTCTAGAGGCAGATCTACAGTTGAGGAGTGTGCATTTAAGACTGGGTGTGATGAGGGAAAAGGATGGGTCCTGGGAGAGAGGGACAACGCTAAGGTTGTTAACGATGACCCCTCTACTGTTGTCACGTAGATCTGAAAGGATTGAGGGGGATAGTCGGTAGGGTCATCTGAGAAGACGTTAGGTAATTCGTGGGAGGGGGGTCATAGGAAAGTAGGAGAGATAGGAGATCGCTCTCAGAGAACGGATTAGTGCTTCGAATAGGGCGCGATGATGTATTGTTGTGGGGAACTGTTTTCCACCTGGGAGGAGTGGGATTAGGGATGCGAGTTATGCGGTATGGGGCGCCCATTCGAGTTGGAGGTTCTGAAGGGAATATTACGCCATGGTTGTCTCGACATCATCTCCTTAAAGGATTGGAGTTCATTTTTGATTTGGTGAAGAACAGACATTATTTCCTCTAGTCTAAGGTCGGTGTAGTTATGAGTGGGTTTGGCGGCTTCGTTATGCATAAGGTTGGTTGCAAAGGTACAGGAATGGGTATTGTTGGAGGTATTATTGTGCTAGGTGCTGGATGAGTGGCGGCAGTAGCCGGCTGAGTTGAGGAGGTGGCTGGTAGTTGAGTGGAATTGGGAGGGGTGGTAGGGAGCAGGGGGTACTCAGAGGGTAGAGTGATATCCGTGAGAAGAAGTGGTGTCGCGATCTGAGGCATCGACTGGCCTCGGGTGGTGTGGCTGTGATGGGGTGAATACTTGTCAAGAGTAGCGTTATGAAGCAAGGGTGCCAGAATAGGAGAGATGTTGCTGTTAGGGTGGAGGAGAGGATGGAGGGGATCTTCGGTCTTCTCCTGGTGGAGTATAATATCTATAGGAGGTACAAAAGCTGTGTCGACCTTGCTGGGAGGAAGAATGTGTGGAATTGTCGAGGAGTAATAAGGTGAGTTGTTGGAGGGGGAAGACTGGGTGGAGGTAACGATGGAATCCGATGCCAGGTAAGGACGGGGTGGACGAGAGACGAGGATGTCAGGCGCTAGGTGGTTTTGGTGCAGTGCAGTGAGGAGAGGTGTAATGGCAGGAGAGGGGAATTGGGAGGAATCGTAAGACTCCAATGTCGGGGGTTGAAAGGGTGGTAGATGGATGTAAGGCGTGCTGGGTAGTTTAGGTGGGGTGAAGTGTGGTGTTTTGGAGGGGGGTAAGTTGGGAGGAAGTAAAGTAAGACTCCGTTGTTGGTGGTGGACAGGGTTGTCTGGAGGGGGAGGGTGTCAGTCTGGCTAGGTGATGTAGTTAGTTGTGTGTTTGGACTGGGAGAGGATTGGGTGACTAATTGGGGTTTATACACTAGGTTTTTAATGGTGTGGAAGATGTTGTCCAGGAATTTAAGGTTGCGGTCTGTGGCTTGGATGAGGATAATTCTGTTATTGTATATTTTGATAGTTGCTGTCGCATGGAAAAGCTGGGAGGGGCAAATACATAAAACAATACCATGTGCGGTTTTCCTCGAGGAAGAGACCGATAGTGAGGTAAGGAAAGCTTTCCTCCATTGGGCTCTTCGCTTAGTGTGGAAAATGAAATCAGTGGTAGTAATCCCGTTGTGTGTTGAGAAATAGGGGTCAGCAAAGAGAGTTTCAGGGTGCAGTTTTATGAAATTGTGTTTGAAACGTTTGGATGATTTTTTTAGTGAGGTGGGAAGGGTGAATGATGATGTAGGTGTGTATGCCTGCGGGTTCCATTGTGAGAGTAGGACGAAGGGGAAAAGCTAGGGGGAGGAGAAAAGATAGGTGGAGGACCTAGGCTAAGGGAAAGAATATTGAGGAAAGTAATGCGGCTAAGGCCTAGGCTAAGGGAAAGAATATTGAGGAAAGTAATGCAAGAGGAATAAATGGAGATTCAAAACTGGAGTTAGGATCTACGGGCACTCAGTGGTTAAGACAGTCTAAGATGGCCGACTCATTGGGTGAGATCTACCTGAACACCTATGTAGTCCTTTGTCTATTTCCATTGTACGAGGGAGCCAACCGAGTAGTCCTATTTCCCTGAACATTAGGGTTGGTGGTGATCTATGGGTTATCCAGAGTACAGTCCTATTTCAATGTCCGTAGAACTGTAATGGGAGGATAGTCCTGTTTCAGTTGAGACTACTTGTGGACATAGGATGGACAGTGAAAAACAGATTTAGCCTTACTGGTGGGTTGGGGTGGGCTCGTTGATAATACTAATTGCGACTGCGGCCATTTTGAGGGAGTGAAAGTAAAGGCCACTACCATCTTAGAAATATTTAGATGAAAACAGGAAAAGTGCCAAACATGAATGAGGTCAGGTGAGAAGTCAAAAGTCCAGCAAAAGATGGTATCATTACCTTAATCAGAAGACTATATTATGATCAGGTTTTTGTTGGCATCAATAGGCTCACCTTTGTAGGGAGAGGGCTGTGTGATGGCAAGCTGTTGTGGCCACGGTGCTAATTTTCTTGTCCTACACCATTCATTCTGTTAATCAGCCAATAGAGCCAGCAGTGAGCAATGAATGTGCTCTTAGCATTATTCTGAGGAGGGTTATGAACTGCTCCTGAGGGGGGGGGGGCGTGCATCAAACTAAGTTCCTGGAGTCTTCGCTCCCGGGAGCGCCGGGGAACGTCGATGCAGCGGGGCCCGTACTTCCATTGCAACTTGATCGACTACCCCTGTGTGCTGCTGCAGTCTCAATGCGGGAGCTTCACCGTCCCGGGCTAGGGGCTCTGAGCACTCACCCTCGCAGCGTCATGTGGAAAAAGACCCTCCGCCTCCACCTGCGGTTCTCGAACACCCGCCGTCTAGTCTTGAAAGTGGAAGTGGAAGTCTAGTCTCGGAAGAGTCGGCCAATGTCCCAGTCAGTCTATGAGCTCGGCGCTTCGTCCCGCGATTGGGAGGGCCGGGGGTCAGCAGGGAGAGCCCGCCACTCCTTAATGGAGAAGCGTGGCTCAGTGGTTAGAGGCGGCAGACCCGGAAGCTGAGATCGGCTGTGGACCAGGGTTCGATTCCCCGCCTCGGCGGGTCTCGGGCTCAAAAATTCCACGGACTTGACAATTCTCGCTCCGGTGCCTACTCGACTCACGGGGTCACACTCTGCGACTCTGGGCAATAGCTTGCTTAATCTCCACTACGGCCCCTCGCGGCGGGATGCCTGGCTTTCACCTTGTGGATACCCTGCCGGGGTATCTCACAGGGGAATACCAGGACGGGTTCCCTAAGCAAGCGCCTTGATGCCTTCGGGTGATACGTGCGCTATATAAGTCGCAATACATTTACATTTACATTTAATCGGGGGCACAAAGTGTAAGCTGCTCCCTCCACTGCGGGCTCATCTGGGGGTCTGACCGCAGCTTACTGAGGGAGGGGGTGCCAGGGTCCGCCACTAGCGCCTTGGACCAGCCGGCCTCTTCCCTCTTACTCCGTGGTGCTCTTTCCCAGTCGCCGTCACAGCAGGCTGGTTCCGTCCTGACCCACAGCAGACCCGTGTCAGTGTCGGTGGGCAGAGACACTTCCAGTCAGCTCAGTCTTCTCCGATGGCCGGACCGGCTTCCGAGGTGACTGCAGGACTGTCGTCGATCTCCGGGGTCCGTGATCAGGTAAGAGTGGATGAGCACGAATTTGCAATTAATATGAAAATGTGGATAGTTAATCCCGTTAGTTTCACAAAGTCGGTTCCTCAGGATGGCCTACGCTGACCGGGTTATATCCAAAAGGGGATCCCAAGCGTTAGGAGCTCCGAATAAGAGCTCCTACAAGTCCGCCATCTTGACATCTTAGCAGGAGGTTACTCCCCAAAGGGCAGCATTGGAGTGCCATTGAGAGGGAAGCCTTTGCTGTGGCTTGGTCCATGAAGAAGTTGAGATCATACCTGTTTGGTACTCACTTACTTGTTTAAACTGACCACAGATGGCTGAAGCAAATGAAAGATGAAACCCCCAATCTGTTGAAGTGGTCCATCTCCTACAGGAAATGGACCCTACAGTGAAGGATAGACCTGAGACTGACCATGCCAATGCAGATGGCCTTTCCAGGTTTTTTCACTTACAATGAAGACTCTCATGGGAAAGGTTAGTAGTCTCATTTTCTGAAGTGCACTGGGTTCCTGCTGTCAACGTCCCCAGTGCCAGATCTCTTTCCCTAAAACGCTGCAATTGTTACCCAGTTGGCAAGACCTTTAGCACCCCTGTAAGTCCCTAGTAAATGTTACCACTGGTACGTAGGGCATGGGTACTAAAGAGGGTCCCTAAGGGCTGCAGCATGTATTGTGCTACCCCAAGGGACCCCTCACCATCTCATGCAGACTGCTGTTGCAGGCTACGTGAAATGGTGCAGACAAGTGAAAACACAACATTGCCGTGCCTGCAGACAGTATATGTAAATCACCCCTAGAGCATGCCTTACAGCCCTAAGGCAGGGTGCATTATATTACATGTGTGGACATATCCACGTGAGCAGGTATGGTATGTCCCTATGATGTCCAAGTCGATTATTGGACATTACAAGTGACAGGGAGGCCATCTTAAGTATATGTACTGGGCGCTGGTGATTATGATTTCCCCAGCTTCACAATGGCTTCACTGAAACCAAAGGTGTTTGATAGAAAACACCTCATATTAATAAATTCTCACTGATTCCAATGATTGATTTATTCACACAGGCACCCAGAGGGTACCTAAGAGGTACCCCCTTAACCCTACTAGTCCTTTAGTGTGCTGTCTGACTGGTATTGTCCAGCCTGCCCCCACAGTCATGCTTCTCTTCCACACCGCTAGCTCACACAGGCGCGTCACTTCTGGGATGGGGCTCCCACCTATTAGAGGTTGAGATTGGAGGCCTCTTCTTTCTGGCAAAATCTCTGCTCAACATCAGTCTGAGCGATCCAACTGGCATTAAAAGCCCTTCTTTCTTTCATCAACGGAATGCTAGTTCAGGTGTTCACGGGCAACACCACTGCTGTGAGGAAATCGGGTGTATTATATGATGTGGTTGTGTGACCTCCGCATGTAATACTTACTGACCCCTTTAGGACCCTTGGGTTTCTTTTGTCAAACCCTCACTTCAACCCTGGATGGCTGTGGCAATGAGCAGCAAGGCATACACTACAGAACAAATGTAAAGCATTTAAAGGCACCTAAGCAATTAAAGAAGAAATTGACACAACTCAAGAAATTTGCCACAAATGTGTAAACATATAATTTTATAAGATTTTAGACCCTAGAAGATCCACTAGAGGGTTCAGGAGATATAGATTTTACGAGCAATAATAAATAAAAGCAATTTCACTCAACTGCAAACAAACCTTGGCAAAGTCAGCGATTTTGACACTTGTAAGCTTCTTAAATAACAATTTGGGCAAGTGTCATTACAGGCGGTTCGAAGTACTTGGGGCGAACAACTCCATCAGGGAGCTCGTGAGGGGGACCAGCAAGGTCCTCAAGAATAGTTAGCTTCACAGGAGGAGTCGTCCTCCAGCAGTTCTATCCTCCCTAGTGTGGCACATTTGCACTTGCAACGTGGCTTCTCCTTCAAAGACTGCCTTTTGGGACTAACACCTAAGTGGCTTCCTGCAGGAGGGAGGTAACACCTCCCTGACATGCAATCCCTCATTGTTCTCCTTCCTGAGAGGACAGGAGGGCAGAAAGCTCTCTCGTGGAACAGGCTTCATGTGTGCCCTGGAAGACACAGGAGTTTTAAAGGGAACAAAGTGACAGCTTTGCTAAAGCTGCACACTGAAACAACTTACATTATTTGACTTGAGATACAAGTTGGGCTTAATATAATGACATGTTTGATAACTTGGAGTGCCTACATTGATTGCACCACAGCTGAGGGTGTCAGCATGTAATCCTGTACTTGGCAATTGGACGAACAAGTCTTTACACTGTAAAAACAGTAGTTTTACATATTTACTGTCAGGAGATGTATTTGACATGTCCTGCCTGTGTCATATGCCTCACGTTGCCGTAGGACTCGGTAGGCGTGCTAGAGGGGGTGGCTTACACAGATGCACAGGGGAAGTGGTGCCTTTGCCATTGCTTTAAATGACAAAGTAGGGCTAGCAGTGTATGACTGCTCTACCTGTATGCAGTGGCAGACTGGGGCACAAGTTTTGCTTCGGGAGGGTTTTCCAAGGTGGCACACCAGTGCTGCAAGCCCTGAGTTACCCTTCTAACTTGCAGGGTGCCATATATTAGAACCATACAAGTAAATTAGCCATTTCCAATTGAGTGCAAACAATTCAACATACACCTTAGTGTCAGGGCACTGTCACTGGGATCCGATTAGCAGGCCTCAGGTGCACTCTGAGTCAAAAAGCCTGCACTATCTGTCGAAAAACTTGGGGGTGACCATCCAGAAAAAAGCATTTAGTTTCAACCGCCATGTGGTATTCTGCAAGCAGGGCTGGGTGAGGTTGGGGACACTTTGTCAAGAGGCTTTACGTCTCTGGACATGGCTGCAACATCAGGACATAATCCTGGTTGTTTAACATCTTGTGGCCTCTCTGAACATTGGTACAGACAAACTCTGCTGTCAATGCCTAGTGGATTATGAATGGCGTCTTCATCTGGAAGTGGTGCAAGAACTTATCCAAGATTGAGGAGAGTCTTGGCTAGATCTATTCAACACTGCCAAGAGCAAGCAATGTCAGCACTTCTGAGCGCTAGAGTTTCTAAGGCTGCTCTTGTTTAGAGATGCATTTTGTCATGAGTGGAGCTCAGAGCTCCTATATGCATTTCTGTCAATACCACTCCTGTCCAGAGTCCTCAAGAAGAACCAGGCTCAAGTCATCTTTGAGGCTCTATACTGGGCACTGAGCGTAAGGTATTCTGAATTCCTGAGCATCTGTCCCCCAGTCAGGCTGCCCATTCAGGAGGATCTTCTGTCTCGGCACGAGGGCAGAGTTTTGTACCCGAACCTGTCCACACTCCACCTTCATGCATGGAGTTTGACCGGTAACATTGGAGGGTGTTTGATCTCCCTCCCGAGATATCTGAGGTTATTCGAGCAGCCAGGCATTCTTCTTCCAAAACCATCTACGTCTTCTGGTAGAACATGTTTGTGGCTTGGTATATATCCAAATCAGATGATCCTCTGTCAGTACCTTTATGGGAAGTTCTCCTTTTTGTTCTATCCCTGGCCCGACAAGGCTTTGTTTCGGGCACAGTAAAAGGATATCTGTCCGCCATTCACTTCTGTCTTTCTACGGCTGCTTTATCAACTTTGCCTGTTTAACTTCCCTGCTATGATTAGATTATTTAAAGGTTTACAGCACCCTTTTTTCCCCGCCCTTCATTATGCCCCAGTGGGTCTTGAATTTAGTTCTGACCATCCGCATGTGTTGAGCCAGTGCACAGCTGTCCTCTTCAGCTCATAACACTAAAAAAATTAATTGTCTTCTTTGTTGTGATAAAATCTTCCAGGAGGGTTTGCAAATTGCAAGCGCTTTAGTTTGACCCTCCTTACACTTCATTCTTCCCAGACAAGCTGTTTCTTACAACCCAGGCATTCTCTCTCCTCAAGGTGGTCACACCTTTTCACGGTTGGCAAAACACCACCCTGCCTAAGGCCCCCCCCCCCACCTCCCCTTAACCTTCTGAAGAAGAGGAGAGACTCCACCGTCTGAATCCAAAAAGAGCATTATTGTTACCCCAGTATTGGAACTTTCATAGATTCCCATGCTTTGTATCATTCCCCGTCGTCGGAATGGTAGTCTCGGTAACAAAAATACCATAGCTGTAGGTATAAAAGACCAAGGAAAAAGGCCTAGGCCTCATTCCCTTTAGTAGCATATCACCCTCTTTGTGTAAAAGAGACCAAACTTAGGCCTCAGCCAATCAGAAGTGCCTCACCCCTTAGAACCTTCCTGAAGGAACCTTAGAGCCTCAGATTTTCTACCGCACGTTGTGCTTGGGGAGTCTCCTTTGAGCTCTGCTCAACTTCTACTCTTCAAAGGATTTTTTCTTCAGAATCTTTCAGCTTCTCTTCAGGATTGTTGGCTGCCTTCCAGGATGTCAGAAATGGAGAAGAAAAAAGCCCTTTTCAAACCATGTTCCACCTGTGGCAAGAAAAGGCTTTTTGTGGAGGATAGGCACAAAGACTGCATTTATTGCCTCTATCCTGACCACCAGGCTGCGGACTGTACGGTTCGAGGCATGTGGGCTGCTAAATTCATATCTTAGCATTAGATCGCCGCCTAGTGTTGGGTCCGGATGATCGCACATTGTTGTCCTGGAAGAGTCTTCGAAGTATCCTGAGATAGGTGGCTCCTCCCCTGGACTACAGTGCGCATGGGCATCGGCTCCATCCCCAGATTGTTTTTTTCCGCCATTGGGTTCGGATGCGGTCTCGACGTCTCTCTGTCGGAACCGAGAAAAACTAACTTTTTAAGGCCAAAAGGCCTTGTTTTCTTAGCGTCGGTATTGTTTGCGCACGGTCTCGAGTTCTTCCGTCTCTTTGAGTCGGAATCAGCGGTGTATTTTCACTCTTCGGACATCGAGGCCTTCTCATCGCGACACGACCGCAACTTTCCAGCATGGAGCGGAGTCCGTTTAAGTACTGCCCGCTCTGTGGGTCCAAATACCCACATATAGACGTCCACCCGGTCTGTAACAAATGCCTTTCACCAGACCATAACGAGGACAACTGCATGGCCTGCGCAAGATTCAGGTCCAAGAAGACACTCAAGCTTCGGCGCGCGGTGCGCCTTGAGGCCAGACAAGCGGCCCCAGATCCAGAAAACATCTTCGGAGACCAAGAAGAAGAGGACCAGAGCCATCATCTTCAAATCTCCCCGCCCGAGACGGAGGTCGAGGCAGATCCGGAAGACGGCGACGGAGTCGCGGGTCAAGGCCTTGAATACGTCGACGAGGTAGGGGACGTCGAAGAGGTTTATGGGGCCGCGGCAGATAGCTCAGGGGACGAGCTATGCCCCGAAGGTTACGAAGATCAAGATCGGGTCACGGGATCGCCTGTCGGCCTTACCCTAGACCCCGTACCGCAAGCCACGGCCCCGCCTTCCGGCCCGGCCACGGACAAACTTGCTGGGCAGGCCGTATCGAAACCGAAACCTACGGTATCGACTACACCCAAAATGGCCGACCCGAAATCGAAACCGAAACTTACGGATTCGAGCACACCTAAGATGGCGGCCGTACCACAGAAAACGACCAAGCCAGCTGTTTCATCGACTCCGTCGACCTCCGGTCCACAGAAGTCGAAGAAATCTGTCGATTCCACAGTGTCAAAATCGACGCCGGAGGAGGGATCCTCTAAGAAGGGTGGTCGGCACGGGTCAACCGCTGCGGCGCCGTCAAAGCCCGCAAAAGCCAGCGAAACGGCTCCGGTTCCGACTGGGACTCCGTTGGTCGGACGCGTGGTGGAGACGGAGCCGACAAAGTCACACGGATCGAAGGCTGGTACATCTGCGCATCGGTCCAAGGACTCTGGGTCGGGGGCTGCCGCATCATCGTCAAAGACTCAGAAGGGACACCAGGACGTCGGATCCGAGGGCAAGGCCAAGACCTCCTCGTCGGCGCCAAAGGCCACTACAAGGGACACGTCCCCCATCGCCTCTTCGGTGGAGTAGTGTGGCTCACTGGTTAGAGGCAGCAGGCCTAAGAGCAGAAGTCAGCCCGGGACCAGGGTTCAATTCCCGACGCGGCAGGGTCGTGGACCTTGGTCAGCGGACTCGATAATTCTCGCTTCGGTGCTTACTCTAATCAGGGGTTCCACTCGGCAACTCTGGGCATTAGCTTGCCTAATCTCCACAATGGCCCCACCAATTCCGGGGATGCCTGGCTCCACCTTGGGGACTCCCAGCAAGGGACCATCCCACAGGGAAAGCCAGGACGGGTTCCCCAGAGTTATACAGCGCCGGGACGCCCCGTTGCTGGGGCAGCTGTGCGCTTTACAAGTATACTACATTTACATTTACATTTATATCTTCACTGCAGAGGATCAGGGAGAAGGCCTTGGCTACGTCGGCTCCGATGCCATCGCCACAGAAGCCGATGGACATGCCGGTGAAGCCTGCGGGTAAGCTTCTCTTCCTTCTGCCGCCAAAAGAGGCGCCGAAGGCCTTTTCAACGAAATCGACGCCAAAGAAGTCGGATTCTTCAACGGCAGGGGCACTTTCGAGTCGGGTACTCGACTCAGAAGAGGATTCGGAGCGTTTTATCGACGCAGACACGGGCAAATTGACCCTTTACAAGAGGAGGATCACTTCACAGCCAGTGGACTCCTATGTCATCCCCCTCAAGAAGAAAAGGCTTCCGCAGGACGCTTCAGGCCTCATGGAACCCATCCAGCCTCCTCCAAGAAGGAGCCCAACTCCTTCCCCAGAACAATCTGAGGGTGAGGGTTATGATGAAGATGACCAATACACTTTCCCCATCAATGAACCAGATGCACAGCCGGATTCATATGATGACATTGGTGACCAAGGCACCCAGGATGTGGGGCAAGACCCACAGACTGACCCATAGCCTTTCAGTGCACGTGCATCCCCAACTGAAGATTCAGCAGGTTTTCATGCACTCCTTGAAAGGGCAGCTGCTAATCATGATGTGGACATGCATGCTGACCCAGTAGAAGAAGACTTTCTATTTGACACTTTTTCAGTCTCTGAAAGGACAGTAAAGACACTGCCTATGCTCAAGGGGGTCCTCAAACATGCTGCGGCCATCTTTAAAGAACCTACCAGGGCGAGAGTGGTCAATCCACGTATTGAAAAAAAGTACAGGCCAGCACCTGCAGACCCTGCTTACATTCGGGGACAGTTGCCGCTGGACTCCCTGGTGGTCGCAAATGCCCGCAAACGGGCCAACTCCCAAACAACGGGTGAAGCTCCTCCCCCGGATAAGGAGTCCAAAGTGCTAGAGGCAGGGGGCAAAAGAGTAGCTGCACAGGCTGCCAACTTTTGGCGTATTGCAAATACACAGGCACTCTTGGCACGTTATGATAGGGCGCATTACGACACCCTAGAGCGCGTTTTAGAACACCTACCTTCGCAGTTTCAAGAGGGCACCAAACTGCTTATAGAAGAGGGAAAGCTGATCTCCAACGCGGCCATAAAGTGCGCACTTGATGCCGCAGACACAGCAGCTAGGGCCATTAACACTAGCGTCATGCTGAGGCGACAGGCGTGGCTCCGCATATCGGGGTTTAAACCAGACATGCAAACAACCATACTTAATCAGCCCGTCAATCCTGATAGACTGTTTGGTCCAGATGTTGACACCACCCTGGAGCAAGCGCAGCAGACGAGCGCAGCGGGAGCGCCGACTTCGCGCCGAAGTCGCGCACAAGTCAAGCCCGTCTGCGCCCGTCCGCGGCCGGCCGGGGCTGGGGGCACATCACTCTGCCCATTTGCTCACCTATTCCTCAGCAGTCCTCTTAAGCCTTCAAGGCCCTTGGTCTTTATCTACTGCCATCCGTTCTCGTATTTCCTTATTCGGCTTATCCCCCTCTCATGTTCCCCCTCCTCCTGACCACGTTCCCACTAATCTTCTGAGGGGTACCACCAATCCTGTACCCATTAAAACTCTCAAAGCTTGCTATCTTAATACCCGGTCCGCCGTGGCTCATTCGCATGAGCTATCGGTGCTGTTGGACCTTCATGCCCCAGACTTGCTGTTTCTCACCGAAACTTGGTTTCGTGATGATTCCCTCCCCGCTCTTTTGGCCACCTTACCAGCCCCATACTACGCCCTACGCTCGTACCGCCTTAACGGCAGGGCGGGGGGAGGGGGTAGCGCTCATTGCCCGAGCAGACTTGCCTTTTCAAATTCTCCCTCTGCCCGATATTGCTACGACCGAGTACCTGGCCATTCGCACCACTTCCATCTCCCCTCCTCTTACCTGCTTACTTATTTACCGCCCCCCTCAATCACCTTTATTGTTTCTGCCTACGTTCCTAGAAGTATTAGCTACAATCGCTATTAATAATACTTCCATCCTGCTCTTGGGTGACTTCAATTTTTGGCCGTCAGACCCTGCAGAGTGTTCTTCCTCTAAGGAATTTTCAGAAACCCTCCGATCTTTTAATTTTATACCCCACATCCACTCCCCCACCCATGCTAAAGGACATGTGCTTGACCAGATTTGGTCCCTGAATTGTCCTGTAAACTCTGTTTCTATTACACCCTGTACTTGGTCAGATCATTATTCAATCTCCTTTGCTCTTCCCATATACTCCCCAGCTAAACCCTCACTTCCTAAAAACGTTTGGGTCCGGTCCTGGGGACGAGTAGACCCAGGCAACCTCTCCGACTTACTTACTGCCTCCTACCCTTCACTACAGGGGTTATCTACTCTCTCCCAAGCCGCTTCCATCAACCAGTGGCTTACCTCTGGTTGCGACTCGATTGCCCCACTCAAGCGGGTTACGACCAAGCGGGAGAAGGATGCCAACCTGTGGTTCAATGAGGACCTCAAGTCTACTAAGCTAGCTGTACGCAGAGCTGAGCGGGCCTGGAGGAGAAACTATTGCCCCCTATTGAGACTGGAGTTTATTAATATACTGGCCCAGTACAAGCAGGCCATCTTAGGGGCAAAAACAGCTTACTTCTCCTCCAAAATCCTCGCCGCAGAGAACCAATCGAAAGTAATCTTTTCGATTGTGAACAACCTGGCATTCTCTGACAGAACTACTCTGAAACCCACTCCTTCACCTGAACTCTGTCACTCCCTAAATAATTTCTTCATCCAGAAAATGTCTATCATCAAGGCCAACATTCCTCTTCCCTCTCCCACGTTTGTGGACCCTCAGTGTCCCCCCCCTACTGGCCAACTAGACGTTTTTCCTCTGTTGACTAAGGAATGTCTCACCTCGATTATTCCCTTGGTCAAATCCGGTTCCCCTCTAGACCCTTGTCCCTCCCACATCCTCCGTCACATTTTTTCTTCATGTTCTGATCCCCCTCTTCACCTCCTTAACAGCTCACTTTCTCAGGGTGTGGTGCCCACCCCGCTGAAAACTGCAATCATTGTCCCCATCCTTAAGAAACCTGGTGCGGACCCCTCGGTCCCGGCCAACTACCGTCCCATCTCCCTTTTGCCATTCTTGGCAAAGGTGCTCGAGCGTCACGTTACTCGTACCTTGAGCACTTTTGTGGAGATGCATGGGGCCTTAGCCCCCCGCCAGGCCGGTTTCCGCCCCGCACACTCTACGGAGTCCGTGGTACTCTCGGTCCTTGATAACCTCAGGGAGGGAATGGATACCAACAAGACCCAGGCCTTGGTCCTGCTTGATCTCTCAGCCGCCTTTGACACGGTCGACCATACCATCTTACTCTCCCGTGTCAGGGCGGCGGGGATCGGAGGTACTGCTCTGGTCTGGTTATCCTCCTTCCTGAGGGACCGCACCCAGGCTGTTCGCCTGGGTGACTTTACTGCGGATTTCCGGAAAGTTCAGTGCGGGGTCCCCCAGGGCTCTTCTCTTTCTCCCCTCCTGTTCAACCTTTACATTGCTCCACTTATCTTTTCTTTACAGCAGATGGAGGTCGCAGTATATAACTATGCTGACGACCTCCAACTCATTTTTGATCTGTCCTCCTCTCTGTCTTCTATCTCTAATTTTCAATCTATTATGACCCACATCCGTGACTGGATGAACCACAACCATCTAAAACTCAACCCAGATAAGACCGAGCTGGTGTTGACGGGTGGTTCATCCAGCCCCTGGTCTTCTCTGTTTTGGCCCCTTTCCCTTGGTTCCCCTCCTGTCCCCTCTTCCTCTGTTAAAACTTTAGGTATCAAGCTCAATTCTCAGCTTACTCTTCACTCCCAGGTTAGCTCTGTCGTTTCCTCTTCCTTTCTTTCACTGCGTACTATACGCAAGGTGTCCCGCTTTTTTTCTTTTCACGCCCTTAAACTGATCACCTTGGCGATGGTCATCTCCCGCCTGGACTATGGCAACGCCCTATATGCCAGTATACCTGCATACAGTCTTAGGCGGTTGCAACAGATCCAGAACCAGGCGGCCCGCCTAGTGTTCAAACTACCAAAATTTCACCATGTCACTCCCCTCCTTAAATCTTTACATTGGCTCCCTGTTCATGAACGTGTCCAGTTCAAGCTGGCCTCTATCACCTTCCAAGCAAGACTGGGCACGGCACCGGTCTTCATCTCTTCTGAGATCACTCCCTATGTACCCACCAGAGACCTCCGTTCTTCTACCCAGGCCCTTCTCACGGTCCCGCGCTTCCGTAGGAAGAAATGGGGCGGTTCGAAATTTGCGACCCTTGCTCCACTCCTCTGGAATTCCCTGCCCCTTGAGCTCAGGACCATGACTCATTACTCCCAATTTAGGAAACAACTTAAGACTCTTTTGTTTTCTAAAGCCTTTAATTAATTAATTTGCTTCCCCCACAGCCTGAACTGCTCTATTTCACATTGGCCAGTTCACCCTGTTTCTGTAAGGTGTAGCGCCATGAAGCCGCTGGCGAACGTGCGCTTTAAAAATAATTTTAAATTCAAATTCACCCTGGAAAAGATTAAAAAAGACACAGAAACTGCTAAGTCTATGGGGGCACTGCAGTCACAACAGTTTCGGGGCAATAATTTTCGTCGCTCAGGTGCACGTGGAGTCACCAGAGGACAGATGGGTCAACAATCACAGTTCTCAAAAGGTGGAGCACAATCCTCGTACCCCAAACAGAACAAGGGGGGTTACCGAGGAAACAGCACCAGAGGACGCGGCAGAGGGAACAACAACTCCCGCTCCTCTGCCCCGAGCAAACAGTGACTCTCTGTCACTACCCCCCCGACCACTTAACACCTGTCGGGGGGAGACTGCAGCAGTTCCTGCCCGTCTGGAGAAACATCACCACAGACAGGTGGGTGCTACAACTTGTACAGTACGGTTATTGTCTAGAGTTAAGATCCACTCCACCCAACATTCCACCAAGGCAACGGCCTATGTCCTCAGAGCACTTGCACTTATTGCAGCAGGAGGTAGTGGTGATGCTGCAAAAAGGCGCAATCGAGCTCGTGCCAGTGGAGGAGGAAGGCACAGGGGTGTATTCCCTGTACTTCCTTATTCCAAAGAAGGACGGATCTCTCAGACCCATTCTGGATCTACGTCCCCTCAACCTGTATATACTGTCAGAACATTTCCATATGCTCACACTGCAACAGATTCTTCCCTTGTTAAACCAGGGGGACTTCTTAGCAACCTTAGACCTCAAGGATGCTTATTTCCACATACCACTACACCCGTCCCACAGAAAATACCTCAGGTTCACTATCCAAGGCAAACATTATCAGTTCAAAGTCCTACCCTTCGGAGTCACCACAGCCCCAAGGGTGTTTACCAAGTGTCTGGCGACAGTAGCGGCGCACCTCAGGAGGCAGGGCATCCATGTCTACCCCTACCTGGACGACTGGCTCGTTCAAGCCAAGTCGGAACAGTGCGCCGCGGACATGTCGACTACCATTCACCTCCTTCACGATCTAGGTTTCTCGTTGAACTACCCAAAGTCGCACCTTCAGCCGGCACATGTCCGGCAGTTTCTAGGCGCGACGATCAATACCCTGACGGCCGTGGCTCAACCAAACCAAGTCAGGATAGACAGCATGCAGTCTCTGATCCAGAAATTCAGACCACAACACTCACTTCCAGCAAGAGTGTTCATGCAGTTGATAGGCATGATGGCCTCCTGCATCTTCATAGTCCCTCACGCACGGCTACATATGCGCCCGCTCCAGGAGTGCTTAGCAAATCAGTGGACACAGGCTCAGGGACAATTAACAGACCTAGTGTTGGTTACCAGTCGGGCATACCACTCTCTGCATTGGTGGACTCCACACAACCTTTGCAAGGGCCGACTGTTCCAGGAGCCAGTGCCACAGATTACCCTGACAACGGACGCATCTCTCCAGGGATGGGGAGCTCATCTGCTCAATTACACTGTGCAGGGACTATGGACGACGCAGCAACAGAAGATGCACATCAACTATCTGGAACTGATGGCAATCTTCATGGCACTCAAGTCCTTCATTGTACATCTGTGCAACAAGGTAGTGTTAGTCCGGACGGACAACATGACCGCGATGTACTACATTCAAAAGCAGGGGGGCACCCACTCGCCACAGCTGTCTCATCTGGCTCAGGGCATGTGGCGGTGGGCCATTCAGAGGAACATCTTCCTCATGGCAGAACACCTCCCGGGCAAGGACAATCTGATGGCGGATCTGCTCAGCAGACACAGCCATCAAATGCACGAGTGGGAGTTACACCCATCTGTACTCCACCCGTACTTCCAGCAGTGGGGTCATCCGGAGATAGACCTGTTTGCAACAAAGGAAAACGCAAAATGCCAACACTTTGCCGCCAGGTTCCCTCACCCACAGTCGCAGGGGAATGCGATATGGATGAACTGGTCAGGCAAATTTGCGTACGCTTTTCCGCCAGCCCCTCTGATACCGCTGGTGGCAAGAAAGCTAAGGCAGCACGCGATGACTCTCATCCTGGTTGCTCCGACGTGGGCGCGCCAAGCTTGGTACACCACGTTCCTCGAACTCTCAGTGGTGCCGCATCAAAGACTGCGCCTCACGCCCAGACTTTTGACGCAGAACCATGGAGAAATTCAGCATCCAGATCCGCAACAGCTCAACCTGGCCATCTGGCTCCTGAAGTCCTAGAGTTCGGATACCTTAACCTACCTCCAGAATGCATGAACATCATCAAGGAGGCAAGGAAGCCAACTACCAGAGCATGCTATGCTGCAAAATGGAAGCGTTTTGTCATTTACTGTACAGCTAATGACATCAACCCGCTAGATGCATCTATCCCTAACATCATTTGTTATCTGCTACATCTGTACAAGTGCAATCTAGCGTACACTTCCATTCGGATACATCTATCCGCCATCGCAGCATATCTTCAGAATAGGCAGCATCTCTCTGTCTTCAGGGTGCCTGCCATCAAAGCTTTCCTTGAAGGTCTGAAACGAGTCATTCCCCCAAGAACACCGCCAGCTCCGGTGTGGAACCTCAATGTGGTCCTCACCAGACTGATGGGACCACCATTTGAACCACTGCACTCGTGTGCACTCCAGTTCCTAACGTGGAAAGTGGCTTTCCTAATTGCTATTACGTCACTGAGGCGTGTTAGTGAGCTGCAAGCGCTCACAATCCAAGAGCCATTCATTCAGATTCATCAAAATAGGGTAGTGCTACGTACTAACCCCAAATTCCTTCCGAAGGTGGTGTCACAGTTTCATCTCAACCAAACTATTGACTTACCGGCATTCTTCCAAAACCCACAAACGGTGGCGGAAAGAATGCTCCATACGTTAGACGTACGGAGGGCGTTGATGTACTACATTGACAGAACACAACACTTTAGGAAAACAAAACAACTTTTTGTTGCCTTCTCACCACAACACAAAGGCAACCCTATTTCCAAAGCAGGAATAGCCAGGTGGATTGTTAAGTGCATCCAAATATGTTATCAAAAGGCAAAGCGCACTTTAACAATACCCCCAAGGGCGCACTCCACACGCAAATTGGGGGCATCAATGGCTTTCCTAGGGAACATTCCTTTAGAGGATATTTGCAGAGCAGCCACGTGGGTTACACCACATACCTTTACAAAACACTACTGTGTTGATGTACATTCCAAGCAGCAAGCTGCTGTAGGACAGGCTGTTCTCAAGACACTTTTTCAGGTTTCTGCAGCTGGCACGGGCAACCGCCGCTGATGGAGGGACTGCTATGTATTCTATGCTAAGATATGAATTTAGCAGCCCACATGCCTCGAACTGAATATGCTACTTACCAGTATGCATCTGTTCTTGGCATGTAGGGCTGCTAACATTCATATCGCCACCCTCCTCCCCGGTGCCTGTCGCAGCTGCAGATATACTATTGTATTCAATCATTAGCATGGACATCCTTTACACTTTTCACTCCATCTTCTGCCACAATGGCGAAAAACAATCTAGGGATGGAGCCGATGCCCATGCGCACTGTAGTCCAGGGGAGGAGCCACCTATCTCAGGATACTTCGAAGACTCTTCCAGGACAACAATGTGCGATCATCCGGACCCAACACTAGGCGGCGATCTAATGCTAAGATATGAATGTTAGCAGCCCTACATGCCAAGAACAGATGCATACTGGTAAGTAGCATATTCAATCTGTCGCACCTTTTTGACCAAGACCCTCCGGGACCGTGAGGGTAGACTCTTGACATGGCCCATAAGCTGAAATCCAGGAAGGATACGGTCTCTAGTGACAGTGAGGATGCAGCGTTGATGTCTTCTTCAAGAAGGTCACTGAAGAGGGGTAGGGGTTCCCCTTCTCCTTCCATGGAAAGATCTTCCAAGGCCTCAAAAAAGACCCCCAGTGAGTCTGAGAGCCCAGGTCCCAGCAAATCTCCTCACCGAGGTGTAAAGGAGAGGGTAGGACCTGCTACGCCTTCTAAAGGTGAGAAGACTGTCACAGCCTTCAAAAAAACCTTCATCCCAGTCTTCTGAGAGGAGTTCCAAGTCCTCGAAGACGTCGACGGCGGAAGCCCCGTCGACGAAAAAATCGAAATCGGCAGTTATGTCGTCGGTGATCCCGTCGACAGGAGATTCGTCGACGAAGGTACCGTCGGCGGCGGTTTCTTCACCGACGAAGGTGCCGACGACGAAGGTGCCGACGACGACAGTTCCAATCTCGCCATCGACGATGGTGCAGACGTCTACAGTAACGGCGACGGTCTCGTCGACGAAGGCGTCGATGACGACGACTTTCACAATGACAATGGCTGGCGTGTCGACCGTTTCATGGTCGACGTCTTCGACCCCGATCTCGTCGACGTGTATACAACCGTCGACGACAGAACCGTCGACTATATTGTCCTCTGAAAAAAGAATTACCATTTCTGTGACACGGATCACGCCAGAGATGACTTCTCCAAGGAGTGTGTCTCCCCTACCGCCAACCATGCTTCTTCAAGAAGGAGATTCAGAGGAGGATGACCAGGACTCTTACAGCTATGCCAATAGTCCCTCCCAGCTTCTAGTCAAATGCCAGGACACTGACTCTGAGGGCGAATACGGACACGAGGATGTTGGTCATCATCAGTCGGCCCAGTCGCAACACCATTCTGACCAGGAAATGGTTACAGTGCCATCTTCCTTTCTCCAAGATCTGCATAAGATGCTGCAGGACTATAAATCTAAGGCGAGTAGGCCTATTCCGGCTCTGTCCACGCCTGCTACTCCTGCGGGGATTTCAGCCTCATTAGTGACGCCTAATATTCCAGCTCAAGTTTCCCCTCGGCCTCAACTGTCCATCCATCAAGATTCCTCCGGGTTACAAGACGCCCAGAATGATTCCTCGGATGAGGATCAGCAGTCGGATCATGACTCTATTCACAATACTGAATATGATGAATATATCATTGCAGATCCCGCATCACCAGTCCCGGATCCGGCGGATTCCCCGCCAGCGGACATTGGGGGCTTCCATCAGCTGATGGAAAGAGCCGCTGCAAGATTCAAGTTAGCCATGCCTAAGGTTACTACGGATTGTTTTTTATATGATTTCAAGGAACCTTTTAGGAAATCACAAGGTCCATTCCTATTGTGGATCATTTGTGGAAGGAGGGCCTAAAGGCCATGAAGAACCCGGCGACGGTGGTCCCAGTGCTACCACGTCTGGATAAAAAATACAAGGCACCCGATGATGGTCCGGCAGCCTTAACGGGTCATCCAAGACCAGACTCTCTGATCTCGCAGGCTGCGCAGAGGAAATCCCGTAACCCCTCTGCTCCCTTGACAACTCCCCTGGACAAGGAAGGGCGGAGGTTGGATAATGTGGGGAATAGATTCTCGTCGATGGCAAGTTTGCTGGTGCGAGCGGCTAATGCCCTAGCAATTTTGGGTAGGTACGACCGCCAGCTTTGGTGTGATGTCGCCCCATATCTTGACCAACTGCCTCCGGAGTCTACGGCTGAGGCAAAGAAGATCTTGCAGGAGGGAGAAGCAACATCGATGGAAATCATCGACTGCGCAATGAATATTGCGACGACTGCGTTCCGTTCATTGGCTGGGGAGGCAGTCCTCCGCCGCCAAGGATGGCTCAAGGCTACTTGGTTTCGACCTGAGATCCAAAACAAGGTCTTGGATCTTCCCTTTGATGGTGAGGCATTATTCGGCAAACTCATTGACACCCTTCAAGAGATAAAAAAGGACACGGAGACTGCCGGGTCCTTGGGGACCCTTCAATACCAAAAGTCTCCTTGTAAGGGATCCAGAGGTAGAGGTGGTAACTACAGTGGTAACTACAGAGGATCCTTTCAACAACAACAACGCTATTCCACCACGGGCTCAGGTTCCCAGCAATACCGTCAGCCTTATCAACAGCGGCAGGGTCAGTCTACCAACTACTCCAGGCCTTACAATAAGGGAAAACAGGCTGGTCGAGGACGGGATTCGTCCAAGCGCCAATAGCGGCCTCCTGGCTCTTCCTACTGGACCCTCCTTCACAAGATCATCTGTTGGAGGCAGGGTCACCAAATACCTTCAAAACTGGTCCAAGATAACATCGGACCGTTGGGTGCTCAACATCATTCGGAAAGGGAATACCTTGGAATTCACGCAAGTCCCTCCACCCAAGCCCCCGGCAACCATCCCATTGAAACACCAGCGTCTCCTGCGGCTCGAGGTCCAACAAATGCTCCGGAAGGGAGCGATAGAGCCGGTCCCCTCAAACCGAGGGGGCAAGGATTTTATTCCAGGTTCTTCCTGGTGAAGAAGACGCAAGAAAAGTGGCGCCCCATTTTAGACCTCAGGGAGCTAAACACCTATCTCATCTCCCTGTCCTTCCGGATGGTCTCTCTCCAGGACATCTTGAAGCTTATCAGCCCGGGGGATTTCATGGCCACGCTCGATCTCGAAGATGCGTATTTCCACGTTCCGATTCACCCAGCACACAGAAGGTTTCTGCGATTCACAGTAGCCAAGAGCCATTTTCAGTTCAGGGTCTTACCCTTTGGACTCCGCTCAGCCCCAAGAATTTTCACAAAGGTGCTGGCGCCAGTAGGAGCTTTCCTGCGAAGAAACCATTTCCAGGTCTTCCCCTACCTGGACGACTGGTTACTGAGAGCTCCGTCCAGGGAGGCAGCGCTGGAGGCTGTTCAAGCTTGTACCAATTTGTTTCAGAATCAGGGACTCACTCTGAACAACGAGAAGTCTTCCCTGGTTCCGTCCAGGAAGGCTCGCTTCCTGGGAACCATCTTGGATTCAAAGCTCTCAAGAGCCTTCCCTACTCAGGAAAGGAGAGAGAAATTACAGACCTTGGCCCAGGACTTACAAACAAAAAAAGTGTCTTTCAGTAGGCCGCTACAAGTCTCTACTGGGGGTGATTTCATCGTGTATCCCACTAATTCCCCATTGCAGACTAAGAATGCGTACTATGCAGGAGCAACTAGACAACCAGTGGAAACAGGTCCACGGTTCATTCGAGGACAGAGTGACGGTCACTCCAAGGATGAAGGATGCAGCCTTATGGTGGACACATCAAGACAACTTGTCCCAAAGTCTATCCTTCGTAAGCGACCCATCTCCTCAAGTAGTACCAACGGACGCGTCATTGGATGGTTGGGGGGCAGTGATGCAAGACCTGCATGTCAGCGGTCATTGGTCGCCCCAGGAGAAACGCCTCCACATCAACCTGTTAGAGCTCAGGGCGATACGCCTGGCTCTGCAAGCTTTTCTTCCTCGCCTGGAAGGTTCACAAGTGCTTATCAGGACGGACAACACCACGGCCATGCACTATGTGAACAAGGAAGGAGGAACCAGATCTCGTCCATTGTCCCAAGAAGCTCAGCAGATCTGGGAATGGGCGATCCTTCAGAGGATGTCGCTGAAGGCAGAACACTTGCCAGGCGTCCTAAACTAAAACGCCGACAGACTGAGCAGGTCATCCTCAGTCAGCCACGAATGGGAATTGAATCTGGAGAGTTTTGGAGGAGGTCTTCAGCCAGTGGGGCAGACCGGAGATCGATCTTTTTGCCACTCCGACCAACAAGAAATGCCGGTCTTATGCAAGCAGGCTTCCCCATCGAGGTTCTCTAGGGAGTGCGCTTTCGATTGCATGGTCGAGGACTTTTGTCTACGCTTTTCCTCCCATACCTCTGTTCCCACGGTTCATCAGGAAGATCAAGGTGGAGCCGTACAGGATGATCCTGATAGCCCCTGCCTGGCCGAGGCAGTTCTGGTTCACGGAACTCCATCTGCTGTCGATAGCCCCTCCTCTTCCTTTGGAGGTTCTATCAGATCTCCTCACGATGTCGGAACGACAAGTTTGGCACCCAGATCCGCAGTCATTACACCTGACTGCATGGCTCCTGAGCAGCGAGAATTTATGAACTTACCCTTATCAAGTGAGGTTAAGGAGGTCCTTTCTCAGGCGAGAGCTCCTTCTACCAACAGGACTTACCGTCTTAAGTGGAAGAGATTTTGTTGCTGGTGCAATAAAGAAAGCATTGATCCTTTTGCTTCCAAGCCTCATCAGATCCTTCCTTATCTGCTGTCTTTGGCTAAGTCGGGGCTCGCCCATTCATCGATTAAGGTCCATTTGGCGGCAATATCAAGGTTCAGGAGGACTGGATCTGGACCCTCTTTGTGGTCTTCCAGAATTGTCAAGCAATTTCTAAAGGGCTTGTACAGGGTTTATCCACCAGTGAGACCGCCTCCTCCGACATGGCATCTGAATCTAGTCCTTTCTCAACTCATGAAGGGCCCGTTTAAACCAATCCATCGTTCTGACATGAAATACCTTTCATGGAAATTGGCTCTCCTCCTCGCTCTCACGTCGGCTAGGCGTGTTGGAGAATTGCAGGCCTTGACTATCCAAGACCCTTTCCTTCAGTTCAAGAGAAACACTGTCATCATGAGAACTAATCCGACGTTTATGCCTAAAGTTCCCTTGGACTTCCACTTGAATGAGCCGGTCATCCTGAAGACGTTCTTTCCTCAACTGGCTACCCCTGCAGAGAGAGCATTGCATTCGCTCGATGTGCAACGCGCTTGAAATTCTACTTGGAGTGTACTAAGAGTTTCCGAAAAACCTCTGTTATTTGTTGCCTTTGGAGGTCCAAGCAAGGGCCTTCCTCTTTCCAAACAGGGCATTTCAAGATGGATCACGAGTGCCATTCTGCATTGTCACACGGCCGCAGGAAAACCTCTGACTGGAAAGCTTTAGGCACATTCCACGAGATCTGTGGCTTCTTCAGCAGCCCTCTTCGCGGGGGTACAGATCAAAGACATTTGCAGAGCTGCTACCGGGAGCAGCGTTCACACCTTTACCAGGCATTACTGCTTGCAGTCCCTACAACAAGATGATGCGGCAGTAGGACAGGCTGTCCTGAGGAACCTCTTCCAATGATTGGTGAGCTTTCCTTTCTTTCACACCTTCCGTCTTTCACATTTTGTATCTTCGTCATGTTGCCTATTGCTATACTGTGATGATGCAAAATGTGGTTTTGTTACTAACTGCTTGCTACTCTGATACAAAGCATGGGAATCTATGAAAGTTCCAATGCTGGAGTAAGAAAACAAGTTACTTACCTGTAACTTTGGTTCCCCAGTATTGGTAACTTTCATAGATTCCCATGTGCCCGCCCACCTCCCCGAGGAAAGCTCAGCCTACAACAGATATGGTATCTAAGTACACAACGGCTACGAAAATCTGAGGCTCTGAGGTTCCTTCAGGAAGGTTCTAAGGAGTGAGGCACTTCTGATTGGCTGATGCCTAAGTTTGGTCTCTTTTACACAAAGAAGGTGATATGCTACAAAAGGGAATGAGGCCTAGGCCTTTTTCCTTGGTCTTTTTTACCTACAGCTATGGTATTTTTGTTACCGAGACTCCCATTCCGACGACGAGGAATGATACAAAGCATGGGAATCTATGAAAGTTACCAATACTGGGGAACCAAAGTTACAGGTAAGTAACTTGTTTTCTTCTATATTGATCGTGCCAAAGAATTCCGGTGGACGATTAACTCTTTGTTGGATTTGCAGTGGCAAAGAAAGGGAAGGCATTTCAAAAGAGAACCATCTCTTGATGGATCATCCTTGGCATTAAGATGTGCTACGCAGTGGGCATGACACAGTCCTCTTTTGGTTTAAGAGCTCACGCCACCAGAGAAACAGCTGCGACTACTGCATTAGATAGGAGTCCCAGACCTGGATATCTGTCGGGCAGCAACTGTACATCTTTGCCAAACACTACTGCCTCAACAGTCAGGTCCAGCAAGATGGACACTTTGCCAGTTTGTTCCTCCAGAGTAGTCTAAGACATTCCTTAGACCCACCTCTGGATAGAGATTGCTTTGGTGTCTATTCTAAGGTATGGAATCTGAGTCTAGTAGTGTCTGTCAGATGGACAAGTTACTCACCTTTGGTAAAGCCTTATCTGGCAGAGACTCTATCTAACTTTGGATTCCTTACCGATCCTCCCTGGTCTGTGAACTGTTCTCTCGCATTGAGATCCTTCAGAACCTCACTTCTGGCATATTAGTAATTCCTCCTCAGCTTGGCTCCATGGTCTGGTGCAGAAAAACAGTCAAGAACTGAGATCAGTGTGCTGAAGTGGCGCCTATATAGGCCCCGCACATATCTCTGTCAGCTCGGATGATGCCACGTGGAGCTGACCACACTACCTAGTGGCACGTAAGGGGATTGCTAAAAAATTTCAGATCTAGTCTAATGTTTGGGGAATATTCTAAGGCTAGGAATCCACAGCTAGCCAGGGTCTCTAAAAGTTAAGGTGTTACCGAAAGTAAGTGACTTGTTCATCTCCTCACTGTGGACCAGAACAGGAGGTGTCCTCCGATTTGTTCATTACACGTCCAAGTGAATGAGTCCCTCTGGGATACCTTTATGTTCAGCAGGTCTTGTGGTCTCTAGCCTTCTATACATGGTTTCACTGATTCTTCTTCTGTCGCAAGGTCTACCGAAAGTGAGGTTGGATCAAGCACAGTTGCACTTGATTAAGCAAGGAGAATTGGATGCACCGATGAGGTGGCACTCTACATTTGGCTGCCTCTTCCTCTCCCTGATGGAATGGAGCTACTCTCAAAACAGGATGGTCAGGACCACCATGCAGCTGCTCATTTGGAAATCAAGCTCTGCCAAATAGATTGATGTTACCTGTCTCATGAGGTGGCGGACATCAGCTTTACTGCCAGGAAAGCCTCTACAAAATCCATTTAAGCCGTTCATTGGAAAAAACAAATAACTGAGTCAGAAGGCCTAAACCCTTGCAAATCCTGTCTTTCGTTCATTGTTCCTCGGTGGCATATTTATCTTGTGTTGACTTGCTTAATGCCATCTCCATTGAAGCCGGTGCTCATTTTCCCAGTCTAACTTCTCACTTTGAAGACCGTATTAGTGGTAGCAATTAATCTTTTAGGTCCAAAGAACTTCAGGACCTCAACGTTCACCTTTCCCTGAGCTTTTGTATCCAGATATGTTGTTCCTCTGCACCTGCCCCTTGTTCTTGCCATAGTGATATCTGACTTTCATATGGGCCAGTGTATTCCTATTCCGGATATCTGCTCTCCTCCTCATCCAACCACTGAGGAAAAGCAGTTAGTTAGACAGGAGCCAGCTGTGCACGGTCCTACTACATCTACAGGACCGTGTGGATGATCTGGTCTTTGGGTCTTTACGAGAGCAAAGGTGCACAAGGCAGTAAACAAATTCTCAATTTATGTTGAGTTACCCTCTCTATCAAGATCTGCAACCATCTCGCTAATAAGAATCTCAATTTTCCTACCCATTTCTTCTGAAAGAAACAGGTTAGTATTAGATTCCTTACCTTAGAATATCCCCAGGCATCAGACTGGATCCGGAAACTTTTGCGTAGCCGTACCCTTGCGCGCGTCGGTAGGCGTCGTCTGCGCGTCCGTCGTGGGCGCCGTGATGGCGTCATCTGAGTACTTGGACGCCGCCTCCGCTTGCTGACGTCAGTTCTTCTTTTTTCCGCGCCAGCAGCGCAGATCCGGAAAAAGTGGTACGTGTAGGAGAGTAGGGTCTGCAATCCTATGGTCACCCCAGATTTTTGCTTTTTGCTTCACTGGTTTACGACTTTCGCTGGCTGTGGGCCTGCTAATCAGACCCACAGCCTAGCTGTTCTCTCTCTAAATTGACATCCATGTACTTTAGGTGCATTTGGTATTAGGACACCTTATCAGCCCCTGTACAGTGTACCATAGGTACCCAGGGCATAGGTGAACCCAAAGCCTACCAGGGGCTGAAGCATGTATTATGCCACCCCTGGCTGGCCATCTAAACAGACACAACTGTCTGGTAAGACAGCTGGGGCAAGGTGCTGTAATCACCCTTTGCTGTAGATATAGTATACCTATATCTAACCCTAAAATGGACGCATATACTCCTATCAGTAACTCCTATGGCAGGCCTTATCGATCCTGAGGGCAGAGTGCTTTGAATTATGTGAGATGGTGCTCTAGCATGAGCTGAGCCCGTCTGCAGCTTGCGGAACCAAGTCCTAATAGCTGTTCCATGATAACGCATACCATATACTCTTAAGTGCATTATTATCCTCGCGGTTGAATGCTAACTTTGGTATAGCATTATCAAAACATGTCGAGTAAGGGGTCATACGAATTGGAATACTACCCTATCGCCAGTTCTGGCGACGGGGGTAGCATTCCACCCTTCTAGAGGGACACGACATGTATGTAACTGTGAACCCCGGTTAAAGTTAACTCGAGCCTCAGCATCACACAATGGATGCTGCCACCACAGACACAAGTCTGACCTCCTGCTGCTGGGAGTCCTTCCAGCGAGGGAGGCTTGGACAAAGGGTTTCCTGCCTTGGGAGGTGCTAGCACCACCCCAGACAGGATTTTGTGTATTGGGTAGGACCGGCCTGAAAGGAATGAGACATGCCTGGGGCACACAAGGTGCCCTGTGCATACACCGGTTCAAACCAGTTGCTGGGGCACCCTTGCCCCAGCTCTGGCGCGAAGCCGGACAAAGGATAGGAGGTGTAACCACCCCCTTCCTGGTCCTACCCATGGGAGGGACCTAGTCGTAGTGCAGCCCCCTTTAGGAGAATAAAGGTAGGAGCTGGTCCCATTCCAAATTAGATTAATCCTGACTTGAAACTTTACAAGAAGAAACTCTGGACTTCGACGTTCTGCTCCCCAGAAGACTGAAGAAATCTCCCTGGTGGACAAGGAGTGTCCACCCTGCAACTGCAGGCACCATCAAGCGTCCAGCGGCTTCACTTTGTCGTCTTCCCTCGAGGATCCAGCCTTCAGAGCCCGACGAGACCCGGATTCCCAGACCTCTCTGACCTCAACTCACATCTGCAGCACAGCTGAGATCCGTGGGTGTGACGAGACACGTGGGACCGGCCATCTTGAAAGAACCTGCACTTCGCTTCCAGCACGACTTCTGAGGTAAACTCAACCACGTGCTTTGGGGATTGAGAAGCCCCAGCCCCGAGCAGCTCCTGCACCGAAGATCAGCCCTCCAGCATCCACGAGATCTGCGTGGGGCCCTTCTGCCTGTTTGCTGCTCGACGCGTTGTCTGGTCACTTGCCGGCTGGCTAGTGACCTCCTAGAGAACAAACTTTGAAACCTTCACTTCTGGTCTGGTTGCTCCAGACTGGCCCTTGCTCCCTTCCAAAAGAGGAGCACCCCGGACCCTCCTGGTCCACTCCAGACGCCGTTTCCACTCACCGCGTGGGTTGCCTTTGCCAAGGCCTGTTGACTCCAAATCCGGATCCGACACCGCCGACAGCGAGAGCCTGCGTGGGACAGCTCGTGCCTCCATCCTGGTCGTCGAAGACACCCCCTGGTCCACGTGGCTGTAGAGACAAGCGTCCACTCTTCACCTGATCGCGACGCCAGCATCTGGTTCCCTTCTGGTTCCACTCCGGTCACTGGCTAGTGACTTTGAACACTGTCTCCTCTGCTTTCAGGTCCTCTTCTTCCTCGATCCACCCGTGGATCGCACCGGATATCTTCCTCCTGGTCGCCTGCAGCATCTTTTCTTCCAGGCTCCATAGACTTCAATGTAGAAACCCAACACGACTTCGCACCTATGCACCCGCGGCCCGTGGGTGAGGTAACAAGAGCATTTCGGTGCTCAAGGGTAGATTAACTCCCCTAGTGTCCAGATTCACAGTCGTTTTAGTCCTAACCAGTCAGGATTGTCCGTACTCAGCTTTTTCTTGAACTGTACTGTCCATTGACTTTGTTCCGCATCTCGCGTGTGAGTTCACACTCTGCACACGCGTCCCGTGGGCCTCCTATTACTTACCTGAGGTTAGGGTAGTGTAGTCCCAGCGAACCTACAGCCTCTGGACAGCTCCATTCCTTCTATCGATTTCCTTATACCATTTACTTAGTATATGGTTTGTCGTGCCCCTAGGGCACCATTGTAATTTTGTGCAACTTATCGTATTTTTCCTAAGAGATTGTCATGTGCTTAGCCCTCTGATCTCATAAAGAGTTCAGAGGTGTTTGTTATTAATAAATATATCGTTTATTTTCATAACAACCTGTGTGGTGTCCTTTCATCTGGTATTCAAGGGGTTATGTGTGGTAAAACAGCTGGCTTCACATGCCAAAAGAGTTTAGCCTAAGACTGCTTTGTCCATGCTACCATTAGGATAGCTGGTCTATAAGGTTGACTTACAACCAATCACCATAAGGGTTGTTTGGACTGATAGAAGGTGATCACTAGAACTAGTGAGCATCATATATCAGGCCAACTTCTCACAGTACCTTAGTCATTTTTTGACTAAAGTTTTTGGAGATCTTTTTGATCCTTCCTTCGAGTCTTCGACTCCAATCAGTGCCGGTAGGATGCCAGGTTTTAAGCCCTGTGAGGATTGTGACCGGCTGATGTCGGTCACGGACCCTCACCATCGGTGTCTCCACTGTCTCGGCGTCGATCACGACGACAAGACCTGCTCCGACTGCCGGGCCCTAACTTCGAAAGCTAGGCGGGAGCGGTCCCGCAAGCGGCTCGAACTCCGGCAGTCGGCCCCGCGCCGAGAGAGGTCCCGGTCCGAACGGAGGTCAAGGGACAGGTGGCGGGGTCGGAGCAATCCTAGCTCCGGGAGTCGACATCACCCCTCAGGTTCGAAGTCCGGTAAGCACAAGAAGTCGAAGAGAATTCATCGCTCTTCCGACTCCCCCGACGCTCGTGCGACGCGGCCGGGGGTTCGGGTGACACCGCCCACGCGGCTCCGTCTGAGTCGCGGGTGTCGCGTCCGGCCTCATACCCTCCGGTCCCTGGGCCACGCGCGCCGCCGGAGGAGATCGAACGTTTCCTCATGGCCATGAGGTCTCTCACTCCTCCGACGGGCTCCGCGTCGCCTTCGGGCCCAGCGGACCCGTCTGGGGGCCCTAGCGGGTCGGGGGCCGCAGGGCCCCACTGAATCCGCTTCTGGATCCGGGTCGTCGCCAGTCGACCTGACGACCTCACCAGCGCCGGCTCCTCAGGTGTCACCTACGGCGCCGTCTTCGGGCGGCGCCGTCCCCGATGCCTCCCTCGATCCTGCGCCGCTGGGTCCCGATTTCGACGCCACTTGGGGAGTTTAGCTTCTATGAGCCGGCCCCATCATTTGACAACCCTGATCATCAGGAGATGGGTGATGAGGAGTATTGGGAGGGGTCTGAAGACCCTCTGGCACGTGAGTGTCAGTCCCAGGAGGACTGGACAGGCGGACTTGGGGAAGCCAGTGGAATTGACACCTCGCCAGACACTGGTTTTGTCTCACCTCCTACCGTGGCTACGGAGGAGGGGGCAACCTACAGTGTGGTGTTGACGTGGGCGGCCCAGGCCTTAGGCTTTGAGCTCCCCGTCGCGGCCGCGACGACTAACCTCCTCACTGAGGTCCTTAAACCGCAGTCATGCTCGGCTGAGCCTCTGCTGCCGTTTAATGAGGCCTTGACGGATGTTCTTTTGGGCACTTGGTCCAGGCCCGCTACAGGTGCGCCTGTAGATAGGAACGTGGCCAGACGCCACCGCCCGGCCCCGGGCGACCCATGTTTCCTGTCCATCCACCCCACCCCAAGAGTCTGGTCATCCAGGCCTCAAATTCCCAGACCGCATTCCCGTCGGCTCCGCCGGACAGGGGATCCAAGAGGTATGAGCAATACTGCAAGAAGGTATTCTCCTCCCTGAGTCTGGGACTGCGGTCTTCCAAGACCGCATGCCTCTTGGGCCGCTACACCCACGCTCTGTGGGATACGGTCGCGGAAGTGCTGCCAGAATGCCCGTTGGAGGTACGGGCTTAACTCGGCCAGGCCCTTGTGGAAGGCAGAGATGCAGCACGTTGTTCTATCCGGTGTGAACTGGATGCAACCGAATCAATGGGCAGAGCGATGGCAACGACAGTGGCGATTCGTCGCCACGCCTGGTTGAGGTCCGCCAACTTTTCGGCCGATGTCCAGAATACCCTCATGGACATGCCGTTTGATGGCCGTCGCCTTTTTGGCGACAAGGCAGACCATGCGCTTGAGCGCTTTAAGGACTCCAGGGCTACGGCCAGGTCCTTGGGCCTCTCGGCCCCGCGCCAGCAAACAGGTGCCTTTCGTGGCCAAGGAAGGGGCGCCCCCACACGTGCTGCCAGCCACGCACCGCAGACTAATATCCAGCGCAGTGGCGGCCGTGGTGTCCACCGTGGAGGCGGTCGGGGACAACGGCAAGGCCAGTCCACACCTTCCCCCGCAGCATCCGCCTCAAAACCCTCCTAGTCCGTGTTTTCAGGCCCATATGATGCCAGTGGGGGGCAGGGTTCACCATCACCTCCTCCACTGGCGCACCGTCACGTCGGACAGGTGGGTGCTGCAAATAGTCCGAAGGGGCTATTCCCTCTCCTTCGAGGCGACCCCTCCAGCCATGCCCCCGCAATACCACCGCGTATCGGGGGATCATTTGCGACTTCTGCAGGAGGAAGTTACGGCCCTCTTGGCCAAGGGGGCCATCGAGCGCGTTCCTGGGCCAGAAGTAGGGTGTGGTTGCTACTCCCACTACTTTCTGGTACCCAAGAAGGGCAAAGGGGGCCTACGCCCTATCTTGGATCTGCGGAACGTCAACGGCTTCCTCCGGAAGGAGAAGTTCAAAATGCTGACACTGGCTCAGGTCTTAGCTGCCCTGGACCCAGGAGACTGGATGGTAGCGTTGGACTTGCAGGACGCTTATTTCCACATCCCCGTCCTGCCGGCCGACTGGCGCTACCTGCGGTTCACGGTAGGCCACGAGCACTTTCAGTTTACCATGCTCCCCTTCGGCCTTACCAGCGCCCCACGGGTGTTCATGAAGGTGATGGCGATGGGCGCAGCTCATCTGCGCAGGTTAGGGGTTTCAGTCTTCCCCTACCTCGACGACTGGTTGTTGAAGGCGGGCTCGCCCCAGACAGTCGTTCGCCACCTCCAGACTACGGCAGACCTCCTGCACCAGCTGGGGTTCTCCCATCAATGTGCCGAAGTCACACCTGTGCCCCTCTCAGAAGCTCCTCTTCATCGGAGCGGTTCTCGAATCGGCGCAGTTTCGGGTTTATCCCCCCGAACAACGGGTCCGGGATATTCGGACTCTGAATCCACTTTTTCAACCTTTATCCCGGGTGTCGGTCAGGTTGACGCTGCGGCTTTTGGGGCTGATGGCCTCCTGCATCCTTCTGGTGCATCACGCCCGGTGGCGAATGCGGGCTCTGCAGTGGGACCTGAAGTTTCAGTGGGCTCAGCATCAGGGCAACCTGTCCGACCATGTCCTGATCTCGGAGGGCACTGCGAAACAGCTGCAGTGGTGGCTCACGGACCGCGATTGGGTCAGCGGCAGATCCCTCTCCCTTCCCCAACCGGAGCACGTGGTTGTGACGGACGCGTCCCTCCAGGGCTGGGGAGGCCACATGGGAGAGGCAGAGATCAGAGGCCTCTGGTCTCCGGAGGAGTCCCGGCTCCATATCAACCTTTTAGAGCTGCGGGCGATTCGTCTAGCACTGAAGGCATTCCTCCCCTTTGTCCGGGGGAGTGTAGTGCAGGTGTTCAGGGACAACACCACCGCCATGTGGTACTGCAAAAAACAGGGCGGGGTGGGGTCGTGGACCCTCTGCCAAGAGGCTCTGCGCCTTTGGCAGTGGCTGGAACATCAGGGCGTGACCCTGGTGGTTCAACACCTGGCAGGTTCTCTGAACGCCAGAGCGGACGAACTCAGCCGCCGGTGCATGATGGATCACGAATGGCGTCTGAACTCTGACGTGGTGCAAGGTCTCTTTCTGCAGAGGGGAGAGCCTTGGTTAGATCTATTCGCCACATTGTATTTCTTGTGTTTTTAACTGTACCTAACTTTTGCACTTGGCCTCATTCTCGCCAGCATACCTTCCCGCACAGTCGCTTTGAACGCTGTCGCGGGTCGCTCCACACATTGACGCCATTCAGTGGAAGCCTGGTCAGGCCACGCCCCCTCTATGCTAGGCCCCGCCCTTATAGCGCGCTCAAACCTACGCGCAGACAGACCGAGACAAACTCCTGAGGCGGAAGCCGGGAGCAACCAGCATTTTTAAACATTGTATCTCTTGTGTTTTTAACTGTACCTAACTTTTGCACTTGGCCTCATTCTCGCCAGCATACCTTCCCGCACAGCCGATTTGAACGCTGTCGCGGGTCGCTCCACACATTGACGCCATTCAGTGGAAGCCTGGTCAGGCCACGCCCCCTCTACGCTAGGCCACACCCCCTCCTCTTCCCCACTTAAGTCATGTGTCTTTCCCGGCCGCGCAGCGGGCGCGCCGAAGGCAAGCCAAAGGCACGCCCGTCTGTGCCCGTCCGCGCCAGTCCGGGCTCAGGGGCCAGGCACTATGCCCCCCACATTACCTATACCTTGCCTGAGCTTTATAACTTGCAACATGATGGCCCTATGAACCCTCTGGACAGGCAGGCTGCACTTACTTCAGATATCTATGACTCCAAACCTACTGGGTTCAACCGCCAGGTAAGACTACCTCCTGCTAGGCCTCCTGGGATCCCTCAATGTCCTAGTATATCTCGCGCCCCGGTCCTTGCCCCCCTAACTGTTACCTATCTTAATACACGTTCAATGGTGAAACACCAACTGGAGATCTTCCAACTACTCGACGCTGGTACTACCAATATTCTCCTCTTGACAGAAACCTGGCTGACGGACGACTCCGCACCGGATATTCTTGCTGCAATCCCTAAAGACTACTATTTACTCCATTCTAATCGCCTTCAAGGCAAATCAGGTGGCGGAGTCGCAGCTATTATACATCATAAGCATAAATTTACCACCTTAGAAAGGATCAGCCTTCCTGGTGTCGATAGTCTTGTACTACAATTCACCTTCTCTAAGTTTGCCTTTATTTCTGCCCTCTTTTATCGACCTCCTGATCATATGCCCTCATTCCCTCAGCTTTTTGGAGAACAGATATCTCATCTTGCCCTTAATCATGCGAAAATCATTGTTATTGGTGATTTCAACTACTGGCCTCTAGATCCTGGCGAAAGCAACCTATCGGTCGAATTCTCCACTCTATTGACTGGCCTAAGCTTCACCCAAAATATTGATAAGGCTACTCACATCAAGGGGCACATTCTCCATCAAGCTTGGACCTCCAATATCACAATCACTCCCCCCACCATTTCTCCTTGTCCCTGGTCTGATCACTTCTTTATCTCCTTTGTCATCACATAGACCCCCTACGTCCCCCCCACTCCTGTCAACAACTTTTTAGCCCGGAATTGGACACGAGTTGATCAGAGTGAATTTCACAGTCTCTTGATTTCCTCAGCCCCTAAGGAATTGTCTTCCACCTCCGCCCAAGCTTCTAGCATTGTTAACTGGCTGGAATCGGCATGTGATAAAGTCGCTCCAATGAAACAAATAAAAACTAAGCGCCCTCACGACGCTCGGCGCTGGTTTTCCGAGGATCTAAAAAAGGAGAAACTAGCCTTGCGGCAGGCTGAACGCCGTTGGCAGCGTCACTACACTCCTGAGGAGAAAACTATCTACATCTCCCTATTAAAACAATATAAAAATTCTATCCTTCAAACTAAATCCACATATTTTTCTCAAAAAATCATTAATTCCTCATCCAAATCCAAAGATGTCTTCTCCATTGTTAATGAGCTCACCCTACCAGACCGGGTATTAGCCAAGCCGGCTCCCTCTCAGGTACTGTGCAACTCATTAAACGCCTTTTTCATTGAAAAAATTGCCCTCATCAAAAACAATATTCCGCCCTCAATCCCATGTTTGATCCCTGCTACCACTTGTGGAAATCCACTGGTGCTAGACCATATCCCCCCAATTTCTTAGCCCGAGTTTCTAGCCCTCCTAAATAGAGTAAACTCTGGCTCCCCAAATGATAGTTGACCCCCTGAGGTCTTAAAAAAAGCCTTTCAAGCCAGCCCTGATCCCCCACTTTCATTACTCAACAGCTTTGACCACTGGCATTGTTCCTGACTTTTTTAAATGTGCCGCAGTGGTGCCTATTCTTAAAAAACCCAATGCTGATCCCCTAGTACTGAGCAACTTCCGCCCCATTTCCCTACTCCCTTTTCTTAGTAAAATTCTAGAGGCCCATGTAACTAACTGTCTCAGTGCCTTTATTGAGTCTTCCCAATTTCTGGATCCCCAGCAGGCGGGTTTCCGGCCGGGACACTCTACCGAGGCTGTTATTGTGGCTGTGATGGACGAGCTCAGGAAGGGAGCTGATACCAACATTCCCCAGGCGCTTGTGCTTCTGGACTTGTCGGCTGCTTTCGACACGGTCGATCACACTTTTCTGATCGACCGTGTCGGCAGAGCCGGCATCCGGGGCACAGAGCTAGAGTGGATCAGATCCTTCTTATTCCATCGCTCCCAGGCTGTTCGCCTATCCTCCTTCTCAGCCACCCCTATGAAACTAACCTGTGGGGTTCCACAAGGGTCGGCCTTATCACCACTTTTATTCAACCTATATATGCAACCCCTGATTCAACCCCTACATAACTACCCCGTTACTATCTTCAATTACGCTGATGACATCCAAATGGTCTTTAATCTTTAATTCCACACCCACATCCATCGCTGATTTTTAGTCTACTATGACCTCTATTGGAGAATGGATGTCCCAAAGCCAATTGAAATTGAATCCCAACAAAACGGAGCTGGTTCTAACAGGAGGCCCCCTTAATCCCTGGAACCCCAATTTCTGGCCACCATCTTGGGGCCCCGCTCCTTCCCCTTCTGAATCTGTAAAGAGCTTAGGGGTTACCATCAGCAAAGATCTCTCATTGGCACCCCAGATCAAGGCAGTTACTTCGTCATGTTTTTTCCAACTACGACAAATTTTAAAAATGTCCAGGTTTCTGACCACTGAGGTCATCATGGCATTGGTTATCTCCCGCCTTGATTATGCCAACGTTCTTTACGTTGGCATCCCAGCCTACCAACTCCGCCAATTACAACTGGTGCAGAATCAAGCGGCGAGACTTGTATTTCGTCAACCTAGACATCAACATGTCTCCCCCATATTGAAAAAGCTGCATTGGCTACCAGTGACGAAACGTGGTATTTTCAAACTTGGCTGTATCATTTTCAAATCTTTGACTGGCCATGGGCCCTGCCTTTGTAACTTCTAGGATCCATCGTTACGTCCCCTCCCGTAACCTGCGCTCCTTGCACCGCAACCTTCTTTCTGTCCCTTCCTTTAAGCTGAAGAAACACGGCGGCCTTGGGTTCTATTTTCTGGCACCCAAAACTTGGAATTCTCTCCCCCATGAAATTTGGTCAACCACCTGCTACATGTCCTTCAGGAAACTACTAAAAACCCACTTGTTCCGACAAGCATATGATGACTGAACACCGGTTCCCTGTCCCCTCCTGAGTTTATCTGTCCCATAGCGCCATGAAACCAGTGGTGTCCGAGCGCTTTACAAATAATTTTTACATTACATTACAGAAGAGAACGCGCAATGTCAGCAGTTCTGCGCATTGGAATTTCCAAGGCGGCACTCGCTCGGATACGCTTTTCGTCGCGAGTGGAGTTGCGGTCTGTCTTACGCCTTTCCGCCTATACCACTTCTGCCCAGAGTGCTGAAGAAGATAAAGTACGACCGGGCCCAAGTCATCCTTGTGGCTCCGGACTGGGCACGAAGGTACTGGTATCCAGAGCTACTCAGTATGTCAGTCGATCCCCCGGTTCGTCTGCCTCTTCGGGAGGACCTTCTGTCGCAGCAACAGGGGACGGTCCTCCACCCGAACCTGTCCAGTCTCCACCTCCATGCTTGGAGATTGAGCGGCGACAGTTGAGGCCATTTGACTTGCCTCCTGAAGTCTGTAATATTATTCTGGCAGCCAGGCGTCCCTCCACAAAGTCGGTATACGCCTGCAGGTGGAACACATTTGTGGCATGGTGCACAGCAAAGGCTGTGGATCCTCTCTCTGCCCCTCTTTCTGAGGTCCTTCTCTTTCTTCTTTCTCTTGCCCAGCAGGGCTCTGCTCTGGCACTATCAAGGGCTACCTTTCTGCCCTTTCAGCCTTTCTGAGGCTGCCTGATCAACCTTCTTTGTTCAAGTCCCCTATTGTAACTCGTTTTGTGAAGGGCACCACTCACACGTTTCCTCCTGTTCCGTTTGTGATGCCTCAGTGGGACTTGAACCTTGTTCTTACTTTTCTGATGTGCGCTCCCTTTGAGCCACTTCACAACTGTCCTCTCCGCCTTCTTACTTTGAAGACTGCTTTCCTGGTTGCCATCACCTCTGCCAGGAGAGTGAGTGAGCTCCAGGCTCTTTCATGTACACCCCCTTTCCTTTCTGTCCATCCGGACAAGGTTGTGTTGCGGACTAAGCCATCTTTCCTGTCCAAGGTTGTCACGGTCTCCCATATCGGGCAGTCTATCACTTTGCCCACCATCTTTCTGCCACCGCATCCCTCTAAAGAGGAAGAGCTGCTGCACCGTCTGGACCCAAAACGTGCGATTTCGGTCCATCTAGATCGCACACGCCAGTTCCGGGTGGATGACCAACTCTTTGTTGGTTACGTGGGCGCTAAGAAGGGACAGGCGGTGTACAAGAGGACCATCTCTCGATGGGTCGTCTTGTGTATCAAGGCATGTTACTCCTTGGCGAGGAAGGAGCCTCCTGTTGGGCTGAGGGCCCGTTCCACTCGGGCCACGGCGCCTAGCACTGCCCTGGGCCGGGGAGTTCCCTTACAGGACATCGGTCAGGCAGCGACGTGGGCATCGCTGCACACGTTTGCAAGGCACTACTGCCTGGACAGCCAAGTCCGGAGGGATGGCTTCTTTGGCCGTTCCGTCCTCCAGGACTTTCTGGTGTGATTATTGGTTCGCAGACCCACCACCGGGGTTGGTATTGCTGGGGTATCTATTCTAAGGTAAGGAATCTAATACTAACCTGTTTCTTTCAGATGAACAAGTTACTTACCTTCGGTAACTGTTGGACTTGGCCCTCTTGGCAGGGTCATCCCTGGACTTTTTGCCTTCCTCCAATATTCTCTCTGACCTGTTTTTGTTGGTTTAATGACTCTGGGCACTTTACCACTGCTGACCAGTGCTAAAGTGCATATGCTCTCCCTATGAAAAGTGCTCCCTACTGTAAAGTGTTTGTGATTACAAATGCTTAACTGAATAACGCCTGAAGAATAGCCTTGGCTGCTCACGCCACGCACCTAGAGGGTGAGCAAGGGTAATTCTAAGGGGTCATCCTTCGCCCTGACTTAGAGGAGAGGGTCCCTGCTTGTCACAAGTGCATACTTGCGCCAACCAGAGACCCCCAATTCTAACATTGGACGCAGCGGTGAGGATTTGCGAATTTGCATTTGTATTTGACATACAGTGAATTGCTGATCACCACATAGTGGGAGCAGACCTATAACGCAGCCACAGGTTTCCATTTCTATAATTTTGCTGGGAGATCTCCATGTGTTTTTGAAGACGTCATGCCTGGTTCAGTGAGGATGGAAAAGGCAGCAACCAGATGCCTGTCGCCAGAGGAGTTGGCACTACTTGAGGATGAGAGAACTTGATTTAGAGCTTGAAGCCAGGAGGGCTTCATCCCAACATCCAGAGATTTGTGTAGCTGGCGGATTGAGCTTTGCTGAGTTGGAGGTGGAGTCCAGCTCAGCTGGTGGCAGCAACATTCAGGTATCTAGTGCTGACAGCATAGCGTGCGCACCTAGAGATTTGGCACCGAACTTGGAGGGGGTTAACTTACACCAGGAGGTTCAAGGGCATGAGGTAGCTCCAGTAGTGCGCAGCGTCCCTGAAGGGAATAGGGTAGCTGGCGTAGGAGTTCATGGTCCTAGTGGTGGGAGGGATTCCCCCATGGTTGAGGTCCTGGTGGGTGAGTGTGAAGACCGCCCAGAAGAGTGTGGGTTGTGTGACAGAGACAGTCCGCTACTGTCTGGCCAGTCTCTAAAGAATGGTGTGGAGTATGTGTGTGAGGCACTGGATGGTGAGGTGAGGGATAGTTTGGTTAACCCTGCTAGGGGGCTGTGTAATCCAATTGTGGGAGAGCATACTTTAAGTCCCAGTTTTCCAGAGCTATGCCAACACCTGTTTGAGAGTGAGTTCTCTGACCCAGGGAGCTCACATTGGAGGCAGACCTTGTGGTGGATTCCAGAGGGTCTGGAGAGGCATTGGGGTGTGATCCTGTGGGGAGTGGCTCAGGTATCTTCCAGCCCAGAGTGGTGGAAGTGGCGCAGAGTAGCCCAACTAGGTCCTGTAGTAGTGAGAGGGGTGTAGGGCCTCACGTCCTGTCCTTAAGGGGAAGGAGTGAGAATGGGTTTTGTCCCGGTAGTGACCAACCTCAGTCTCAGAGCCTGGATGGTTCTTTAAGGGAACACCAGGTGGGGAGCCTAGGCTGTCCGGATGAGTCACCCTCTGAGGGGGATCCCCCAGTGGCTAGAGAACGTGGAGGCTCTGTAAACAGAGCTCCAGTAGTTCTGGTGTCTGGCAGTACCCCTCCAGTTGGGAGGATGCAGAAGTCCAGAAGGAGGGGTGAGAGGGGGAAAGAGTCCCCAGTGGAAGAACCAGTGGGTCAGGGGCCAGCTAGCAGGGCTGCGTCCCCAGTGAATGACCATGGGGACACCACTTCTGTCCTGGGGGATCTTCCCACACTGTCAGAGGGACAGGGGTTGGGAGATCTGCGCCAGGCAGACTGTCGCACGGCACATGAGCTATGTGCCACCCTCAGGGGGGCATGCGTGCTCCCCGGGAAGTCCTGGTGCGCCAGGCAATTGTTCAACTGCAAGGTTGGGTCCCTGAGTTGGAGAAGCCAGGTTCAGGTGTTGTCTGACCTGGAGGGTGGGACCACTGTAATCAGTGTCCTGCCCCATGTCACTTCTAGGGGTACCACTCCAGTGGGGAGTGGGCAGTACTCTGGAAGGGGGGGCAGAGGGAGGGAGTCCTTACCTCTGACCCCGGTGCGGTTTGAGGGTTTAGACTCTAGGATAGAGGGCCAGGTGCAGGGTGTCCCCCCTGACCTGGTGCCCCAGTTGCAGGATAGCACCCCTGAACTGGTGGGCGAATTGTGCAGGTCACCTGCCGCAGGTGCCCTGACAATTCTGGAAGGGGGTACCACTCCAGGTGGGAGGGTACAGAGCCCCAAGGAGGAGGACCGGGTGTGGGAGAGCCCACCCCAGTCTTTGGTCCAGCCGCCAGGTACAGGCCTGGAGCTGGTGGGTCAGTGCCAGGATGACATACCTGACCTGACAGGAGGGAGAGTGGACAAAGGCTGCCAAGCACCTGGGGCTACTGCCCCCCGCTCTCTGAGGCCACAGACGTTTGAGAGGCATGAGGCCTGGGTCTCAGCCCCGACTACTGTCAGTGGCCACTGTGATTTGACGACTGTCTGTTGGAACACACCTGTGAGCAAGTTAAGGTTAGAGGCTGCACAGGTGGTGTCCACAGAGGAAGAGAAGGGTGCCCCATGGATTAGCGGGGTGGACCCTGAGAGTATGGACAGAGGATTTGAAATAGGTTCAGATTGGCATAGAACTGGAATGTGCCCCTGCTGTTGCGGGCCAGGTCCATGTTCTATCGCCCTAAGCAGGGAAGCCCATCACGGTAGTGATTGGTCTACCCTCCGTTTTGGCTGGAAGGGGGTTGTGTTGGACTTGGCCCTCTTGGGAGGGTCATCCCTGAACTTTTTGCCTTCCTCCAATATTCTCTCTGACCTGTTTTTGTTGGTTTAATGACTGGGCACTTTACCACTGCTGACCAGTGCTAAAGTGCATATGCTCTCCCTATGAAAAGTGCTCCCTACTGTAAAGTGTGTGTGATTACAAATGCTTAACTGAATAACGCCTGAAGAATAGCCTTGGCTGCTCACGCCACGCACCTAGAGGGTGAGCAAGGGTAATTCTAAGGGGTCATTCTTGGCCCTGACTTAGAGGAGAGGGTCCCTGCTTGTCACAAGTGCATACTTGCGCCAACCAGAGACCCCCAATTCTAAGAGTAACGATATATCTGTAAGAAACAGTAGTTAGTATTAAATTCCTTACCGCCCCACCCATCCTCCCCGTTCTGCGAACCGATATCTAGGGTTACGGTCATCCCCTTTCAGGGCGCTAGTTTTAATGGCACCAGTGTTGGTTTTTGACATGGCTCTGCGTTTTTGGCGTGGAAAAGCTGTGTCTAAGAACTGACGTCAGCACGCGGAGGCGGCGTCATCACTATGCCAACGACGGACGTGGAACCGCAGACGATGCCTACTGACACGCAAGGGTACTGCTACGCAAAGGTTTCCGGATCCAGTCTGACGCCTGGGGATATTCTAAGGTAAGGAATCTAATACTAACTACTGTTTCTTACAGATATATCCTTACCCCGAAGGTAAGTAACTTGTTCACTAGAGCCATAGTTACTTCCACTGCTCTCGTAAAAGGCACTCTAGTGCCAGACATATGCCGAGCAGCCATATAATCAACTTTGTATACTTTTGCTAAACGTTATTGCCTCACAACCAAACCACACAACAACTGATAGCATGGTTTGTGTTGCTTGACTTTCTGGGTTAAATTGCACTACTCAGTCCCACATCCCTGCGATATATTATTTATAAACTCATTCATAAATTGGGAATCTGCAGATTTATCACCACACTCTTGAATGGAGTGCAGGCAAAGTACCAGCAAATGATGCCAGCACGCTAGTTAGCACCTGATCTGGTACAATCTCATCATGTCTTATCAGGCAGAGGGGTGGCTGAAAGGGCATAGTGCTACCTGGCGATGCTGGAGAGTTATAGCTAGGGGAACGTTTTCAGTCTGATAGTTGGTAGGATATTCGTAAGGTGTGGGATCTGTGGGAAGGTTTTGCATCCACCAGAAATAGCGTTACAGAAGCTAAGTAACTTTGGCACCTAAATTAGGGGACCTAAGTTTGGAGATTGTAGTGAATTTTACAGTATCAATTATTCCACTACATGGATTTGAGGTACTTAAAAGAGGTGCATAGCATTAGCATAGTTGTTTACTTGGTGTGACATATAAACATGCATTAATTATAGGGAGTTACTTAGTCATTAGAAGATTTTGCTTACCCTTTGATAGCAATGTTTCTTATTTATACTATAGCGTACTGTAGATTCCTTGTTGTCCTCTATCCTTCTGACAGACATGCTTGTAGGTTTTCTAACCTAAAACAGTTGTAGATGGCATAAATATTATATGGTGTGGCTGGGCCTCCTGTACACCTATGATATTGATACTTCTACTGCTGGGAAAAAACACACACACACACACACTTTTTCTGTTATTGCGATTGTTTCTAGTTCTCTCTTACATGGAAATATAAAAAGATAAGGAATCTACTCTATCAACTACAGACATTGTAATCACAAGTAACACCCTGATGCCTGTTGACCAAATTTTTTTAATGCCTTAAATTAATTGAAGGTAATTATCTGCTGTATTTTAATTACCTTATATTTACTTTTTAGGATGCTGCATACACAGTATGGTGACCTAATTCAGCCAAGAAATGGTTCTGGTGATGAAACACCTAAAATGTCAGCTGGCCAGATGCTTTTAGTTGCATTTGATGGGATGTTTGCCCAAGTCGAAACTGCATTTGGGTTGTTGATTGACAAGGTATTGTTTTACTTCATAGTATATCAGATTGTAAAAAATAATTACATCATATTGTAAATGTCTAAATAATATTTTCATATTTACAGTTAAACAAAATGGAGATCCCATTGGCATGGCGGAAGATTGACATAATCCGTGAAGCGCGGAGCACACAAGTTAATTTCTTTGATGATGATAACCACCGTCAAGTGCTGGAAGAGATATTCTTTCTGAAAAGGCTTCAAACAATCAAGGAATTCTTCAGATTATGTGGCACCTTCTCTCTAGCTTTGTCAGGTAAATAGACTTATATTGAATGGATTATAATGCAAGATATGTGAATTGTTGGGTCGTCATGAAGGCCATGTCAGTGGTGAAGATATTTTAAATAGTAATATCTGCCTAATTCTTCGTTCATTTTTAGCCTTAATGGCCTTGCTTTAAAAAGTCTCTATACTCCCCCACACAGACTTTTTACTACAGCGTCTGAATAAAGACTAAGGGTCTAATTAACAAAACCTTTCTATACTGAAGTTTTATTTAGATGTGCCACTGGTTTCATCTGTGATCATAAATGATTGATCTTGATCTATGTGATTGGCATCTGTTAACATTTATGCTCACAGATCAAATTTCCAAATTTAAAAAAACTGCCTTTTGTCAGGATTTTCTGCACTTTTAAACTAAGGCAAGGGGTGTGAACATGGATCTTTTTGCAGATCATAGACAGCAGTGGAGAGTATGGCCAGGGGTGTGGGCATTGAGAATTTCAGCAACTCCCACAAAATCTGAGCAAGCGTTCCCAAAGTAAAATTGCAAATAAACCTATTGCAAATCAAAGGCTGGAGGAAATGTGCATTTAAGATGGGAAAGGTCTCCATACACATCCATTTTTCTTGAAGAATTTAAAGGCAGTGATTTCTCGTGTAAAATATTGGTCTCCATGTGCTATTGCATTTTTTTTCCCTGACAATGAACCAGTGGATTTTCTGCGTTGGGGGCAATTCACTTTCATTGGAATAGTGGTAAAACATATGTAGGTGTGTAAATCCATGATTTTTGTAGGCTTCCATAGATTACTGCTGGGGTCGATTTATGTGAATACCCAAAAAGGGGTATATCTATATAAGTCCTCTTGAAATCAGGCCTTCCATTCGGAATAGGGACGTGGTGGCTTCAGGACTGCAAATTAATTAATTTACACCAGACTCTTTTAGTGCACAATCAACATGCATATTCATAAACAATCCCTTTGATACTTAAATTGACATGCCGCAGAGAATATATAAAAACTTCCTTGTAAGTGTTTTTTTGTGTCTCAACCCAGCTTTATCAATGGATATTGTGATCCATCATTTAAATAGGTCTGTTTATATGAAGTACAGTCCTAGAAAAGTATTAACATAGTTTATTGTTGTGGAGAAATCTTTTAAACCTACATTGTGTAACTCCAAGCAGTGTGCATCTAGGACAGAATAAAAGGTTATTTCTCTCCCTAGTAGCTAAGGTGCTCTGAAAGTGCTCACTATGCTGCTATGACCAAATTAAATGCTTCTTTTTCCCTCAGTCCTACATAACGTTGACTGCTTAATGGTTTTGGCCAAGCATTTTAATCTTTGATTGTAAATTAATCAGCATTGTTACAAGCAATTAAATTTTATTATATTCAATGGCAATTCACTGCCCTTTTAATAAGTTGAATCTTTGCCTACAGCACATCAATTTAAAAAAAAAAGATTGCATTGAAACTGTAGATTAATTTATGGGTGATATAGTATAACCCATTTATTATGTTAAATAAGCAAAAATGCATCCATTCCTTATCCCCCTTCAATTCTTCCATTCTGTATGCTTTATAACACTTCAAATATTGGAATCCCGTTAATGTGTTTCATCCTTTCTTTATTTCCCATGTGTTTTTCCAGCAATACTGCGCAATTGTTCAAAAATCCCTCTTTTTCACTCCTCCCGGTTTGCCTTTTTAGTAGCCTTCATTTGATATCAACCATTTTGTTTCTCATTATTTAAGACATTATATATAGTGCATCTGGGACAAACAGGTGCCCTACTTAAAATAACTGATGTGTTCGAGGCATGTGGGCTGCTGAATTCATATCTGTGCATAGATCGCCGCCTAGTGTTGGGTCCGGATGATTGCACATTGTTGTCCTGGAAGAGTCTTCGAAGTATCACGAGATAGGTGGCCCCTCCCTTGGACTACAGTGCGCATGGTCATCCTCTCCATCCCCAGATTGTTTTTTTCCGCCATTGGGTTCGGATGTACCTTCCAGCACTCCAAGTTCGGAATCAAGAAAACTTTCATAAAAGGCCAAAAGGCCTTCGCTTGCGTCAGTATTGTTTGCGATCGGTGCCGAAAGACTTTCAACAACTTTGTTGCACTCCGGTCATCGAATCAGGCCTTAAGGCCTTCTCGACGCCACGTGGACCGACGGTCGATGGAACGAAGTCCATTCAAATACTTCCCGCAGTGCAACTCCAAGTTCCCGCACACAGATAAGCATCCAGTGTGCAACAAATGTTTATCTCCAGACCATAACGAAGATAACTGTATAGCCTGTGCCCAGTTCCGATCCAAAAAGACAATACGGAATCGGCGGGTGGCAAGGCAAGAAATGCAGAGGTCGGCACCGGAGCCCGAGAATATCTTCGACGATGAGGAAGAACTAGGCTTCGCCGAAGACTCGGATCAGGACGAACAATACTCCGACAACGACTCTGAATACTATATCGACGAAGAAGAACAAATCGTCGATATCGAAGACTATGATCAAGACATCGTAGCTGTCGAGGACGACTCCGATGACACCGAGGGGCGAACCGTGAGTACACCGCCCCATATAGACACTACACCTATATCAGAGGCTCAGGTCGAGGCATCGCCATTAGGCCTTAGCCAAGATCAAAAAACTGGTTCTATAGCCCCGCCATACCGCCCGGCTAAGAACATACCAAAAGAGCCTTCTGAGACACGTACTCCAAGGCTGGCTGTATCGAAACCAAAAGTCATCGACACGACCGTCTTCGGACCGAACGTCGTCGAACCAAAAGTCACAAGACCGAAGGGCGCAGAGCTGAAGGCCACCATTCCTGAAAAAACTTCGAGAACCAAAACCGTCGAATCGACAAAATAGACTTCGATCGGCGAAAAAGGGAAAAAGCCTGGCACCGAAGACAAAAGGGCTACGCCCAAGGCGGTCATCGAACCGAAACCTAAGGTTCCCCAGACCAAACCCGTCGAGCCGAAGCCCATCGATCTGAAAAAGGGTATCGAGCCGAAGCCGCAGGCTCCGAAGACACCTCTAAAGCCTAAAGACGTTACCGAACCGACAAAAACCATCGGTCCGAAGCAGGTGTCTAAACCCGCAAAGGAGATAGGACTGACAAAACCTGTTGGAAACCCTCAAAAACCGATACAGGCACCAAAACCGGTCCAACCAGCCAAAGGCATCGAACCGAAAAAGGTCAAGCCAAAGACATCGGCGCCAAAACACAACACTGTGGAAGAGGAGCTCATCCATCCAGATCCCTCCACAGAGGATCAGTCAAAACTTTATATTGACCCAAACACTGGAAAAGTGACTGTTTATATACCAAGAAGAAAAGGCCAGCTCCTGCTGAAGACTTTTCTAGAATTCCTCTGAAAAAGAAAAGGGACTGTGCTACCTCTCCTATTCTTTTCCAGCCTATCTCTCCAGCTATGCCTACTACTCCATATGCCCCACACTCACCTGCACGCTCTGACCATAACCCAGATGAGGATCAGGATGCAGATGTGGGTTTCAGATATCCACAAGACCCACATATAGACCCCAATTCACAACCATGGGGTGGGGGGGTGAGCCAGACAATGAGGGGACTCTACCCATTACAGACCCTACGGTATACCCAGTTAAACCATCACCCACAGAAGACACAGTGGCATTTAACTCTCTAATAGATAGAGCAGCAAGCTACCATAACATAGACATGCACTCAGATGCTATAGAAGAGGATTTTCTATTCGATACACTAGCTACATCGGAAAAAAGTGTCAAAACGCTCCCCATGTTAAAGGGCGTCTTAAAGCACGCACCTGACATCTTCAGTGACACTGCTAGGGCACGTGTCATCCACCCAAGGATAGAAAAAAAGTATAGGGCAGCACCAGTAGACCCTACTTACATCAAAGGGCAATTACCTCTAGATTCTTTAGTGGTATCCAACGCAAGAAAGCGAGCAAACTCACAAACTACTGGAGAGGCTGCTCCTCCTGACAAGGAGTCCAAGATCTTAGAAGCATCAGGCAAGAGAGTAGCAGCTCAAGCAGCAAACTCATGGAGAATAGCCAATACTCAAGCCCTGCTGGCCAGATATGACAGGGCACACTATGATTCCTTAGAGGGTCTCCAACACTTACCTGAGCCGTACAAAGACTAGGCAGATGAACTCATACAGGAGGGAAAGCTCATCACCAACGCCTCCATTAAATGTGCTCTAGACGTGGCAGATATAGCTGCCAGATCTATTAACACAAGCGTACTACTTAGGAGGCACGCATGGCTGCGAATATCTGGATTTAAAAATGAGGTACAGGCTACAATTCTTAACCAGCCTATAAATCCAGATTTTTTGTTTGGTCCAGCAGTTGACTCAATTCTGGACAAAATGAAAAAGGTCACGGAGACTTGAAAGTCCATGGGGGCTCTTCAGTCCCAGCAACACAGAGGCTCCTTTCGTCGCTCCACCTACAGGGGAGGAGCGCGAGGTAACACATCGCAGCAATCCTCAACATACAAAACTAATACGCAATCCACCTACAATAAAAACACAAACAGAGGTGGATACAGAGGTAATAATAACAAGGGCAGAGGTCGTGGAGGCAATGCCAATAGATCCTCCACTAACACCAAACAGTGACTTCTTGGCACTACCCCCAGACCATATAACACCGGTCGGGGGAAGACTACAACAATTCCTGACACAATGGTTAAACACCACTACAGACAAATGGGTTCGGCAAATTATCCAACATGGCTATCTCATCAACACCACCCAACATTCCGCCCATACACCGGCCAATGTCACAGGAACATATAACATTACTGCAGCAAGAGGTCATCAGTATGCTACAAAAGGGGGCCATAGAACCAGTCCCACTTCAACATCAAGGGACAGGAGTATACTCACTATACTTCCTCATTCCCAAAAAGGACGGTTCGCTCAGACCAATATTGGACCTCAGGCCCCCCAACCTGTTCATTCTATCAGAGCATTTTCACATGCTCACTCTGCAACAAATCTTGCCATTACTGTGTCAGGGAGACTTCCTAGCAACTCTAGACCTAAAAGACGCATGCTTTCATATACCAATACACCCTGCTCACAGAAAGTATCTGAGGTTTACTATTCAAGGACAACACTACCACTTAAAAGTCCTACCATTCGGTGTCACAACAGCTCCACGGGTGTTCACCAAATGCCTGGCAACAGTGGCGGCACATCTCAGGAGACAACACATTCATGTGTACCCATATCTGGACGATTAGCTAATACACGCGCCATCGGCCCAGCAATGTGCCAGCCACATGTCAAAGACCATTCATCTCCTGCACAGTGTAGGATTCTCGCTGAACTACCCAAAGTCACACCTACAACCCTCCCACGTACAACAGTACCTGGGAGCAACAATAGACACACTAGCAGCAAAGGCATACCCAAACGCAGCACGGATCAACAGTATGCAAATGGTTATCCAAAAGTTCACACCACAACACTCATTGTGAGCTCGGGTGTTAATGCAACTAATAGGCATGATGGCCTCGTGCAAATTCATAGTCCCTCTTGCCAGACTACACATGCGTCCGCTACAGGAGTGCCTAGCAAGGCAGTGGAACCAGGCTCAGGCACAATTAAAACACCTAGTGTTGGTGACCAGTCGTGCATACAACTCTCTGCATTGGTGGAATCTTTGAGAAGTTGGCCTGATATATGATGCTCACTAGTTCTAGTGATCACCTTGTATCAGTCCAAACAACCCTTATGGTGATTGGTTGTAAGTCAACCTTATAGACCAGCTATCCTAATGGTAGCATGGACAAAGCAGTCTTAGGCTAAACTCTTTTGGCATGTGAAGCCAGCTGTTTTACTACAATATAACCCCTTGAATACCAGATGAAAGGACACCACACAGGTTGTTATGAAAATAAACGATATATTTATTAATAACAAACACCTCTGAACTCTTTACGAGGTCAGATGGCTAAGCACATGACAATCTCTTAGGGAAAATACGATCAGTTGCACAAAATTACAATGGTGCCCTAGGGGCACGACAAACCATATACTAAGTAAGTGGAAGGTGAAAGTCGATAGTAAGAATGGAGCTGTCCAGAGGCTGTAGGATCGTTGGGACCACGCTACACTAACACTAGGTAAGTAGTAGGAGGCCCACGGAATGCGTGTGCAGAGTGTGAACTCACACGCAAGATGCGTAACAACGTCTATGGACAGTACAGTTCAAGAAAAAGGTGAGTACGGACAATCCTGACTAGGTAGGACTAAAACGACTGTGGAACTGGACACTAGGGGCCCGATGTAGGTAGGACTCATTTACCGAATTTTATTTACCGAATTTTACCGATTCGGTAAATGAGAAGGGGGGACATGTAGGAACATCCAGATGTTCCTTTTACCGAATCGGTAAAAATCTGTATTTACAGATTCGGTAAATACCGACTGGTAATGCCCATTCATTCCTATGGGCTTTGAAGCCCATAGGAATGAATGGGCATTACCGAATCGGTATTTACCGAATCGGTAAATACCGACTGACACAAGGGTGCAGGGGGTGTCACGTTGACACCCTCTGGCACCCCCAAAAGAGGCTCGGGTGCCATGTGGCAGGCATACCTGCCCTAAGGGCAGGTCTGCCTGTCATTTGGCACAGGTGTGCATGCACACCGGAATCGGTATTTTACCATCAAATAGATTAGATGGTAAAAGAGTCCCACCTACATCACATATTTACAGATTCGGTAATAAATACCGATTCGGTATTTTACAGAATCGGTAAATTTACCGATTCTGTAAAATTCAGGGCTCTACATACCATTTCTGATTTACCGGTCGGTAACGGCCGAAAATACAGATTTTCGGCCGTTACCGACCGGCCTACATCTGGCCCCTAGGACAGTTAAACTACTCTTGAGCACCGAAATGCTCTCGTTACCTCACCCACGGGCCGCGGGTGCATAGGTGCCAAAGTGTGTCGGGTTCTCGCGTTGAAGTCAATGGAGCCTGAAAGAAAAGATGCTGCAGGCGACCTGGAGGAAGATGTCCGGTCCAATCCAAGGGTGGATTGGTGAAGAAGAGGACCTGAAAGCAGCGACCAGACAACGCGTCGAGCAGCAAACAAGCAGAAGGGCCCCACCCAGATCTCGTGGATGCTGGAGGGCTGATCTTCGGTGCAGGGGCTGCTCGGGGATGGGGCTTCTCAGTCCCCAAAGCACTTGGTCGAGTTTACCTCGGGAGTCGTGCTGGAAGCGAAGTGCAGTTTCTTCCAAGATGGCCGGTCCCACGTGTCTCGTCGCACCCACGGGTCTCAGCTTTGCTGCAGATGTGAGTTGAGGTCAGAGAGGTCTGGGAATCCGGGTCTCGTCTGGCTCTGAAGTCTGGATCCTCGAGGGAAGACGACAAAGGGAAGCCGCTGGACGCTTGATGGTGCCTGCTTGTGCAGGGTGGACACTCCTTGCCCACAAGGGAGATTTCTTCAGTCTTCTGTGGAGCAGAACGTCTAAGTCCAGAGTTTCTTCTTGTAGAGTAGTTCAGGATTAATCTAACTCTGAATGGGACCAGCTCCTACCTTTATTCTCCTGAAGGGGTCTGCACTACGGACTAGGTCCCTCTCCTGGGTGGGACCAGGAAGGGGGGTGGTTACACCCCCTATCCTTTGTCCGGTTTCCCGCCAGAGCTGGGCAGGGATGCCCCAGCAACTGGTTTGAACCGGTGTATGCACAGGACACCTTGTGTGCCCCGGGCATGTCTCATTCCTTTCAGGCCTATCCTACCCAATACACAAAATCCTGTCTGGGGTGGTGCTAGCACCTCCCAAGGCAGGAAACCCTTTGTCCAAGCCTCCTTCGCTAGAAGGACTCCCAGCAGCAGGAGGTCAGACTTGTGTCTGTGGTGGCAGCATCCATTTTGTGATGCCAAGGCTCGAGTTAACTTTAACCGGGGTTCTCAGTTACATACATGTCGTGTCCCTCTAGAAGGGTGGAATGCTACCCCCGTCGCCAGAATTGGCGAGGGGGTAGTATTCCAATTCGTATGACACCATACTCGACATGTTTTGATATTGTTATACCAGAGTTAGCATTTAACGGCGAGGATTATAATGCACTTAAGAGTATATGGTATAGCGTTATCATGGAACAGCTATTAGGACTTGGTCCCGCAAGCTGCAAACGGGCTCAGCTCATGCCAGAGCACCATCTCACATAATTCCAAGCACTCTGCCTTCAGGATTGATAAGGCCTTCCATAGGAGTGACAGATAGGAATATATGTGTCCATTTTAGGTTTAGATATAGGGAACTATATCTAAAGCAAAGGGTGATTACACCACCTTGCCCCAGCTGTCGTGCAGCCAGTTGTGTCTGTTTAGATGGCCAGCCAGGGGTGGCATAATACATGCTTCAGCCCCTGGTAGGCCCTGGGTACACCTATGCCCTGGGTACAGGGACTGGTAATGTGGCCCAGTACCAATTGGTAAATGCACCTAAAGTACATGGTTGTCAATTTAGAGAGAGAACAGCTAGGCTGTGGGTCTGATTAGCAGGCCCACAGCCAGGGAAAGTCGTAAACCAGTGAAGCAAAAAGCAAAAATCTGGGGTGACCATAGGATTGCAGACCCCACTCTCCTACACACAAAACATCATTTGCTATCTTCTGCACCTACAACGTTGCAATTTAGCCTACTCGTCCATCAGGATACATTTAGCTGTGCTGGCAGCATACCTCCAAAACAGACAACACCTTTCACTGTTTAGAGTGCCAGCTATGAAAGCATTCATGGAAGGACTCAAACGAGTAATTCCACCAAAACATCCACCTTCACCTGTCTGGAATCTAAACGTCGTTTTAACCAGACTTAAGGGACCACCTTTTGAACCACTACACTCATGCGAACTACAATTTCTTACTTGGAAGGTGGCTTTCCTAGTTGCCATTACTTCACTTCGAAGATTTCGCGAGCTACAAGCCCTAACTATTAAAGAGCCATTCATTCAAGTACATGCAAATAGAGTAGTTCTCAGAACAAACCCTAAATTCATGCCAAAGGTGATATCCCATTTTCATATAAATCAAACAATAGAACTGCCAGTGTTCTTTCAGAACCCACAGACAGTAGCTGAGAGGACCTTGCATACTCTAGATGTCAAAAGAGCTCTGCTATACTATATAGATAGAACAAAGGCTTTTCGTAAGACAAAACAGCTGTTTGTTGCTTTCTCACCGCAACACAAAGGCAGCCCTATCTCAAAATCAGGGATAGCAAGATGGATTGTTAAGTGCATTCAGATATGTTACTTAAAAGCAAAACGCACCTTAACAGTTCCCCCTAGGGCGCATTCTACACGCAAACTAGGGGCATCCATGGCTTTCCTAGGAAATATCCCTTTACACGAAATTTGTAAAGCAGCCACATGGTAAACCATACATACATTTACCAAACACTATTGCGTAGATGTACACTCCAAACAGCAAGCTGCTGTAGGACAAGCTGTTCTCAAAACTCCTTTTCAGACTGCTGCAGCTGGCACAGGCGGCCACCGCTAGGGGAGATACTGCTATACATTCTATGCACAGATATGAATTCAGCAGCCTACATGCCTCGAACGGAATATGCTACTTACCAGTATGCATCTGTACTTGGCATGTAGGGCTGCTGATATTCATATCGCCCACCCACCTCCCCGGTACCTGTCGCAGCTGCAGCACTCACTCTTTGCATGGACATCTCTTACTGTACTATACTCCATCTCTGCCACAATGGTGAAAAACAATCTGGGGATGGAGAGGATGCCCATGCGCACTGTAGTCCAAGGTAGGAGCCACCTATCTCGTGATACTTCGAAGACTCTTCCAGGACAACAATGTGCAATCATCCGGACCCAACACTAGGCGGCGATCTATGCACAGATATGAATATCAGCAGCCCTACATGCCAAGAACAGATACATACTGGTAAGTAGCATATTCCCTACATCATAATGGATAAGAGGTGAGTAGAGGTACAGGTTAATGAAAAAGATGAATGTTCAAGCAGAAATTGGAGATCATGTGGAAGTTGGATATAAACCTCAGACACATTTGGGTTGTATTAGAAGAGACAGTAAGCAATGATCCAGAATATCTGAAAGGAACAGGTTAGTATTAGATTCCTTACCTTAGAATATCCCCAGGCATCAGACTGGATCCAGAAAGTATTGCGTAGCAGTACCCTTGCGCGTCGGTAGGCATCGTCTGCGGCTCCGCGTCCGTCGTTGGCGCCGGGATGACGTCGCCGGAGTACTTAGACGCCGCCATCGCGCGCTGACGTCCGTTCTTCTTTTTTCAGCGCCAGCAAGCGCAGACCCAGAAAAAGTGGTACCCTTAGTCAATTTTTTGCTAACTTTTTCGATCCTTTTTCGAAGTCTCTCGACTCAAACCCTGCGTCGACTGCAACCGACTAATGTCGGTTACCGACCCCCATCGCCGGTGCCTTCACTGTCTGGGCCCCGACCACGATGACAAATCCTGCTCCGACTGCCGGGCCCTGACGTCCAAAGCTAGACTGGAGCGGTCCTGCAAGCGACTCGAGCTACGGCAGTCGGCCCTGCGCCGCTTGAGTTCCCGGTCCGCGAGGAGGTCGAGGGGTCGGAGTCATCATAGCTCCAGGAGTCGTCACCAGTCTTCAGGCTCGTAGTCCTCAGGTAAGAGGCACGAGAAGTTGAAGAGGCGTCATCGCTCTTCCGACGCTCGCGTGACACGGCCGGGGGTTCGGACGACACCGCCCCCGCGGCTCCGTCGGTGCCGCAGGCGTCGCGGCCTGCTCCATACCCGCCGGTCCCTGGGCAGAACGCGACGCTGGAGGAGATCGAGGCGTTCCTCACGGCCATGAGGTCACTAGCTCCTCTGTCGGGTTCCCCAGCGGCTTCGGGCCAAGCGGCCCGACTGGGTCCCCACGCGGGCCGGGTGCTTCGGCCTCGGCGACTTTGGTCCCGCCGCCGCAGGGCCCCGCCGGCTCCGGATCGTCGCCGGTTGACCTCGCCGACCCCCAGGGTGTCGCCTCCGGCGCCGTCCCAGAACGACTTCGTCCCTGGTCCTACCATCGAATCAGGTCCGGTGTCGGAGCAGCGCCATATCTGGCACCGCTAGGAAATTTCTATTTCTATGACCCGCCCCATCCTTTGACCCTGAGTATCAGTCGATGGGTGACGAGGAGGATTGGGAGGGGTCCGAGGACCCTCTGGCACGTGAGTGCCAGTCTTCTCAGGACTGGACAGGTGAGCTAGGGGATGCCAGTGGTCTGGACACCTTGCCTGACACTGGTTTTGTCTCCTCTCTTACCGTGGCTACGGAGGAGGGAGCTGCCTATAGCGTGGTGCTGACGCGGGATGCCAAAACCTTGGGCTTTGAGCTCCCCGTCGCGGCCGTGAGGACTCACCTCCTCACTAAGGTCCTTAAACCGCAGGCAAGCTCGGCTGAGCCTCTGCTGCCGTTTAATGAGACCTTGTCAGACGTTCTTCTGGGCACTTGGTCCAAGCCCGCTACAGGTCCACCTGTAGATAGGAACGTGGCCAGGTGCCACCGCCCGGCTCCAGGCCACCCTTGCTTCCTGTCCACCCACCCCACCCCCGAGAGCCTGGTCATCCAGGCCTCTAACTCCCTACAGCATTCCCGACGGCTCCCCCCGAATCCAAGTGGGTATGAGCAATACGGATAGAAGGTATTCTCCTCTCTGAGATTGGGGTTGCGGTCAGTCAACACCGTGTGCCTCTTGGGCCGTTACACCCACTCTGCGTGGGACACGGTCGTGGACGTGCTGCCACAATGTCCGGAGGGGGTCCGGACTAAACTCGCCCAAGCCCTTGCGGAGGGTCGAGATGCGGCAGGGTATTCCATCCGGTGTGTGCTGGATACCACGGACTCACTGTGCAGAGCGATGGCAACAACGGTGGCGATTCGTCGCCACGCCTGGTTGAGGTCCTCCAACTTTTCGGCTGATGTCCAAAATACCCTTATGGACATGCCGTTTGATGGCCGTCGCCTCTTTGGCGACAAGGCAGACCATGCCCTTGAGCGCTTTAAGGACTCCGGGGCTACGGCCAAGTCCTTTGGCCTCTTGGCCCGTGCCAGCAAACGGCTGCCTTTCGCTCCTTTCGTGGCCAAGGAAGGGGCGCCCTCACACGTCCGGCCAGCCAAGGGCTGCAGACTACCATCCAGTGCGGTGGCGGACATGGAAACCGCCGTGGCGGCGGTCGGGGACAACGGCAAGGCCAGTCCACACCTGCCCCTGCAGCATCTGCCTCAAAACCCTCCTAGTCCGTGCTTTCAGGCCCATGTGACGCCAGTGGGAGGCAGGGTCAGCCATCACCACCTCCACTGGCGCACTGTCAGATCGGACAGGTGGGTGCTGCAAATCATCCGAAGGGGCTACTCTCTCCCCTTCGAGGCATGCCACCACAGTACCACCGCATGTCTGGGGATCACTTGAAACTTCTACAAGAGGAAGTTACGGCCCTCTTGGTCAAGGGGGCCATCAAGCACGTTTCTGGGCCAGAAGTAGGCTGTGGTTGCTACTCCCACTACTTTCTGGTACCCAAGAAGGGCAAAGGGGACCTACGCCCTATCTTGGACCTGCGGAACGTCAACGGCTTCCTCCGGAAGGAGAAGTTCAAGATGCTGACACTGTCTCAGGTCTTAGCTGCCCTGGACCCAGGAGACTGGATTGTAGCATTGGAATTGCAGGACACTTATTTACACATCCCCGTCCTGCCGGCCCACCGGCGTTACCTGCGGTTCACGGTAGGTGTAGGAAGGTTGATCCCTGACTATGGTTGCCCCCAACTTTTTGCCTGGTGTTTTGCTGGTTTTCTGACTTAGTTGACCTGAGGCCCTGCTGTTCAGGACCTCAGGCCCACTGCTCTCTCTGTAAAATGGATTCCATGTACCTTAGGTACATATCTAAATTGGATACTGAGCCACCTTATCAGTCCCTGTACAGTGTACCTTAGGTACCCAGGGCATAGGTGTACCCAGGGCCTACCAGGGGCTGCAGCATGTATTATGCCACCCCTGGCTGGCCATCCAAATCTGACACAACTGGCTGCTTGACAGCTGGGGCAAGGTGGTGTAATCACCCTTTGCTTTAGATATAGTATACCTATATCTAACCCTAAGATGGACACACAGATCTCCTATCAGTCACTCCTATGGCAGGCCTTAACAATCCTGAAGGCAGAGTGCTTGGAATCGTGTGAGATGGTGCTCTGGCATGAGCTGAGCCTGTCTGCGGCTTTCGGGATCCATCCCTTAGCCGTTTCCATGATATCGCATACCATATACTCTTAAGTGCATTATAATCCTCGCGGTTATATGCCAACTCTGGTATCGCTTTATCAAAACATGTCGAGTAAGGTGTCATACGAATTGGAATACTAACCCCTCGCCAATTCTGGCGACGGGGTTAGCATTCCACCCTTCTAGAGGGACACGACATGTATGTAACCCCTAACCCCGGTTAAAGTCAGACAGAGCCTTAGCATCCACAAAATGGATGCTGCCACCGAGACACAAGTCTGCCCTCCTGCTGCTGGGAGTCCTCCCAGAGCAGGAGATAAGGACAAAGGGTTTCCTGCCAGGGGCGGTGCCAGCACCGTCCCAGACAGGGTTTTGTGTATTGTAGGTAGGCAGGGCTTTAGAGGAAGGTGACTGCAAGTGGCACCCCGGTGCTCACTGTGCATAGGCCGGCTGAAACCAGTTCCAGGGGCACTCCAGCCCCTGGCCTGGGGAAAGCCCGCCAAGGAAGTGGGTGTAACCACCCCCCTCCTGGTCCCACCCATAGGGCAGGACCTAGTCGCGTGCCAGCCCCCTTTTACAGGATAAAGGTAGGAACTGGCCCCCTTCCAAATCAGATCATCTTTGAATCCTGAAACTACTTTCTGCGAAAGGAACTCAAGACTTCTTCCTAAGATTTCTCCCTTGTGACTAAGGAGTAGTCACCCTGCATCCGCAGGCACCATCTAAGAACACTGCGGTCTGCTGCAAGTCCTTCCTCCGGAATCCGACTGCCCAGCTCGACGAGAACCGGCTTCCCTGGCACCTCTGACCTCTACCTGCATCATCAGTCACGCTGAGATTCGTGGGTGTGACGAGACCTCGAGGGACCGGCCATCTTCAAGACTGCACGACTTCTTTCCAGCAAGCCCGCCGAGTGAATTCCTGGTGAGTGCTTTGGGGTCCGAGAAGCCCCCACCCTGAGCAGCTCCAGCACCGAAGAGCAGCCCCCCAGCATCTCCCCGATCTGCGTGGGGCCCTTCTGCTTTTTACTGCTCACCGCGTTGTTTGGCTACTAGCCCGCTGGCTTGTGGCCTTCTTGACGACGCCCGACGACATTTCTGCTGCTGGTCTGGTTGCTCCAGACTGGCCCTTGCTTCCCTCCATCGGAGAAGTACCCTGGACCCTCCTGGTCCGCCCAAGACGCCATTTTAGGTCCACCGCGTGGGCCTTGCATTTGCCAAGACTTGTTGCCCAATCCTGGGTCCAGCGACGTCGACAGCAAGAACCTTCGTGGGACAGCTCGCACCTCCATCCTGGTCGCCGACAACGCCTCCTGGTCCGAGAGACTGCAGAGCCCAGCAGCGCCCACTCACCTGACTGCGGTGACTTCGCCCGGTGCCATCCTGGTGCCCACTTAATCACTGGCTAGTGATTCAAGAACTTGGTCCCCTCTGCTTTCAGGTTTCCTTCTTCCCTGATCCAGGCTTGGATCCATCGAACTTTTCTTCACTGGTCGCCTGCCAGCAACTTCTTCCTTCCAGGCTCCTGGTCCGGCAACGAGATCCCCGACGTCTTTTCAGACCTATGCAGCTGCAGCCCCTGGGCTAGGTAACTTCGGCACTTCGGTGTCCCAGCATAGCCTCACTATCCTAGGGTCAGGATCCACTGTCGTTTTCTTCCTACCAGGTCGGGTTCGCCCGTGAACACTAACTTTGCCTTTACTAGCCTCCATAGACTTTGTCCCGCATCCCGCGTGAGAGTGCACACTCTGCACCCGAGTCCCCTAGGTCTCCTAGTAGTAATCTAACGATTCCCTAGTCAAGTCCTAGCGATTCCAAAGCCTATTAGAACTGTTACTTACCTGCTAGTAATTCGCATTCCACTTTTAAAGTATATGGTTTTTCGTGCCCCTTGGGCATTTGTGTATAACGTGCTAACTTAAGTATTTTCGTAAGAGTTTTGTTGTGTGCCTAGCACCCTGTCCTCATAAAGAGTACAGGGTTGTTGTGATTCTAATAAATACACTGTTTATTTTCATAACACTTGTGTGGTGTCCTTTCACTGGGTGTTCAAGGGGTAATGTGATGGTAAAACAGCTGGCTTAACACGCCCTCTAGAGTCTTAGCCTTAGACTGCTCGTATCCATGCTACTAGGATAGCTGGTCTATAAGGTTGACTTACAACCAATCATCAATAAGGGTTGTTTGGACTGATATATAGTGATCACTAGAATAGTGAGCACTGCACATCAGGCCAACTTCTCACAGTAGGCCACAAGCACTTTCAGTTTACCGTGCTCCCCTTCGACATTACCAGCGCCCCACGGGTGTTCACGAAAGTGATGGCGGTGGTTGCAGCTTATCTGCGCAGGTTAGGGGTTTCAGGCTCGCCCCAGACAGTCGTCAACCACCTCCATACTACAGCCGACCTCCTGCACCTTCTGGGGTTCCACATCAATGTGCCGAAGTCACACCTGTGTCCCTCTCAGAAGCTACTCTTCATCGGAGTGGTTCTAGACTCAGCGCAGTTTCGGGTTTATCCTCCCGAACAGCGGGTTTGGGATATTCCGGCTCTGATTCCGATCTTTCAGCCGTTATCCCGAGTCTCGGTCAGGTTGACGCTGCGGTTTCTGGGGCTGATGGCCTCCTACATCCTTCTGGTGCATCATGCCAGGTGGCGGATGCGGGCTCTGCAGTTGGATCTGAAGTTTCAGTGGGCCCATCATCAGGGCAACTTGTACGACCATGTCTTGATCTCGGAGAGCACTGCAAGACAGTTGCAGTGGTGGCTCACGGACCGCGATTGGGTCAGCGGCAGGTCCCTCTCCCTACCCCAACTGGAGCACGTGGTTGTGACGGACGCGTCTCTCCAGGGCTGGGGGGGCCTCATGGGAGAGAGGGAGATCAGAGGCCTCTGGTCTGAGACGGAGTCCTGGCTCCACATCAACCTTCTGGAGCTGCGGGCGATCCGGCTTGCACTGAAGGCATTCCTCCCCTCTGTCCGGGGGAGTGTAGTGCAGGTGTTCACGGACAACACCATCACCATGTGGTACTGCAACAAACAGGGCGGGTTGGGGTCGTGGACCGTACGCCACAAGGCTCTGCGCCTCTGGCAGTGGCTGGAACATCAGGGCCTGACCCTGGTGGTTCAACACCTGGCAGGTTCCCTGAAAGCCAGGGCGGACGAACTCGGACGTGGCGCAAGACCTCTTTCAGCAGTGGGGAGAGCCTTGGTTAGATCTATTCGCCACAGAAGAGAACGGGCAATGTCATCAGTTCTGTGCGTTGGAATTTCCAAGACGGCACTCGCTCGGAGACGCTTTTCGTCGCGAGTGGAGCTGCGGTCTATTGTACGCCTATACCACTTCTGCTCAGAGTGCTGAAGAAGATCAGGCGCGACCGGTCCCAGGTTATCCTTGTGGCTCCGGACTGGGCACTAAGATACTGGTATCCAGAGCTACTCAGCATGTCTGTCGATCCCCCGATTCGTCTGCCTCTTCGGGAGGACCTTCTGTCGCAGCAGCAGGGTACGGTCCTCCACCCGAACCTGTCCATTCTCCACCTACAAGCTTGGAGATTGAGCGGCGGCAGTTGAGGCCATTTGACTTGCCTCCTGAAGTCTGTAATGTCATTCTGGCCGCCACGAAGTCGGTATATGCCTGCAGGTGGAACAAATTTGTGGCATGGTGCACAGCAAAGGCTGTGGATCCACTTTCTGCCCCTCTTTCAGAGGTCCTCCTCTTCCTTCTTCCTCTTGCCCAGCAGGGCTCTGCTCTGGGCACTATCAAGGGCTACCTTTGTGCCCTTTCCGCCTTCTTAAGGCTCCCTGATCAGCCATCCTTGTTTAAGTCCCCAATTGTAAATAGGTTTTTGAAGGGCATCTCTCACATGCTTCCTCCTGTTCCATTCGTGATGCCCCAGTGGGACTTGAACCTTGTGCTTACCTATCTACTGTGTGCTCCCTTTGAGCTGCTCCATAACTGTCCTCTCCGTCTTCTAACTTTGAAGACTGCTTCCCTGGTTACCATCACCTCTGCCAGGAGAGTGAGTGAGCTCCAGGCTCTTTCTTCCACACCTCCTTTCCTCTCTGTCCATCCGGACAAGGTTGTGTTGCGGACAAGACCCTCTTTCCTGCCCAAGGTTGTCACGGCCTTCCACATCGGGCAGTCCATCACCTTGCCCACCTTCTTTCCGCCTCCGCACCCCTCTAAAGAGGTAGAGCGGCTCCACCGTCTGGACCCAAAACGTGTGCTCTCTTCCTATCTGGATCGCACACGCCAGTTCTGGGTGGATGACCAACTCTTTGTTTACTTGGGCGCTAAGAAGGGACGGGCGGTGCACAAGCGGACCATCTCTCGGTGGATCATCTTGTGCCTCCAGGCGTGTTACTCCTTGGCTAAGAAGGAACCCCCTGTTGGGCTGAGGGCTCATTCCACTCGGGCCACGGAGACTACAACTGCCCTGGGCCGAGGTGTGCCCTTGCAGGACATTTGTCAGGCAGCTTCGTGGGCCTCGCTGCACACGTTCGCAAGACACTTTTGCCTGGACAGCCAAGTCCGGAGGGATGGCTTCTTTGGCCGTTCCGTCCTCCAGCACTTTCTGGTGTGATTATTGGTTCGCAGACCCACCACCGGGGTTGGTATTGCTGGCGTATCTTTTCTAAGGTAAGGAATCTATCACTAACGTGTCTCTTTCAGATGCACAAGTTACTACTTGTGTAACGATATATCTGTAAGAGACATTAGTTAGTGATAGATTCCTTACCGACCCACCCATCCTCCCCGTTCTGCGAACCGATATCTAGGGTTAAGGTCTTACCCTTTCAGGGCCCTAGTTTCATGGCACCAGTGTTGGTTTTTATCATGGCTCTGCATTTCTGGCGTGGAAAAGCTGTGTATAAGAACTGACGTCAGCACGCGGAGGCGGCGTCTAAGTACTCTGGCGTCATCACGGCGCCCCCGACGACGGACGCGGAGCCGCGGCCGACGCCTACCGACGCGCAAAACATTTCCGGATCCAGTCTGACGCCTGGGGATATTCTAAGGTAAGGAATCTATCAATAACTAATGTCTCTTAAAGATATATCGTTACACAAGTAGTAACTTGTGCATCTGTAAGAAACAGTAGTTAGTGTTAGATTCCTTACCGCCCCACCCATCCTTCCCGTTCTGCGAACCGATATCTAGGGTTAAGGACATCCCTTTCAGGGCCCTAGTTTCATGGCACCAGTGTCGGTTTCTATCATGGCTCTGGGTTCCTGGTGCGGAATGCTATATACAGAACTGATGTCGGCGCGCGAGGGCGGCGTCTAAGTACTCCGACGTCATCCCGGCGATCACGACGCCGAAGATGGATGCGGAGCCGCAGACGACACCTAGCGATGCGCAGGGGTACTGCTGACGAAAACTTTCCGGATCCAGTCTGACGCCTGGGGATATTCTAAGGTAAGGAATCTAACACTAACTACTGTTTCTTACAGATATATTGTTACCGAAGGTAAGTAACTTATGCATTAAATTCAAGCTACTGTCCAACATACAGAAGACCTGGGCGAAAGGGGCTCTTGTGATTTGAAGCGCTAGCACTATATTACATACACAGTTTAAACCTGTAACCAAATGGTAAACTTTGTAGGGGTGAGGGTCATCATTATGATTTGGTCTGATTAAAGGTTCAATTGGGGTTCCACTCATTATGCTATTTTTTTCCTTAACGCAATTCTCTCACACAATTACATTTTCAACAACTAGGAGACTGTATAATGCATAGCATCTAAATCTCTAAATATGTGTCAAGCTGCAAATTACTGGACTGCAGGGGGAACGTGGCGGCCGCGAGGTAAACGGTTGCGGACCGCCAGAAAGGAGATGCGGGGCTAGTTCGACATATGCCGATTTTGTGTCGTCCCAAACCACCCCCAATCCCCGGAATTATGAAGCCTGCCTCTACATCTGAAGTCTGCCTCTGAATATCATCTATGAACAGTGTTTTCTAAGGCGCAGCAAGGAATAAGAAAACTTACATCTGAAAGAGACACGTTAGTGATAGATTCCTTACCTTAGAATATCCCCAGGCGTCAGACTGTATCCGGAAAATTTTTGCACAGCAATACCCCTGCGCGCCGGCAGGCGCCGTCCGCGTCCGTCGTCCGCGTCGTTAGCGCCGGAATGATGTTGTCGGAGTACTTAGACGCCGCCCATGCGCGCTGACGTCAGTTCTTCTTTTTTTCCGCGCCAGCTAGCGCAGATGCGGAGAAGCTCTACCCCTTAGTCTTTTTTGACTAAACTTTTCGAATCTTTTTGATCATTTTTCTACTCGAGTCTTCGACTCTGACGGTGCCGGTAGGGATGCCCGGGTTCAAACCCTGTTCCAAGTGCGACCGACTGATGTCGTTACCGACCCCCATTGCCGGTGCCTGAAGTGTTTAGGCCTCGACCACGATGACCGTACCTGCCCCGACTGCCGGGCCCTGACGTCGAAAGCTAGGCGGGAGCGGTCCTGCAAGCGGCTCGAGCTCCGGCAGTCGGCCCCGCGCCACTCCAGGTCCCGGTCCCACGGGAGGTCGAGGGACCGATCGCGGGGTTGGAGTCCTCGCAGCTCCTGGAGTGGACATCAGTTATCGGGTTCGAAGTCCTCAGGTAAGAGGCATGAGAGGTCGGGAGTTCGGGTGACTCCACCCACTCGGCTCCGACTGAGTCGCAGGCGTCGCCGCCTGCCCCACACCTTCGGGTCCCTGGGCATGGCGCGACGCCGGAGGAGATCGAGCGGTACCTCATGGCCATGAGGTCCCTCCCTCCTCAGCCGGGTTCCGTGGCGCCTTCGGGCCCAGCGGCCCCGGCTGGAGGCCCTAGCGGGTCGGGTGCTTCGGCCTCTACGCCGTCGGGTGCTTCGGCCCCGGCGCCGCCGCCGACTTCGGTCCCGGCGCCGCAGGACCTCACCGGATCCGCTTCCGGATCCGGGTCGTCGCCGGTCGACCTTGTAGGAGAGTGGGGTCTGCAATCCCATGGCCACCCCAGATTTTTGCTTTTTGCTTTACTGGTTTACGACTTTCCCTGGCTGTGGGCCTGCTAATCAGACCCACAGCCTAGCTGTTCTCTCTCTAAATTGACAACCATGTACCTTAGGTGCATTTACCAATTGGTACTGGGCCACCTTATCAGTCCCTGTACAGTATACCTTAGGTATCCAGGGCATAGGTGTACCCAGGGCCTACCAGGGGCTGAAGCATGCATTATGCCACCCCTGGCTGGCCATCTAAACAGACACAACTGGCTGCACAACAGCTGGGGCAAGGTGGTGTAATCACCCTTTGCTTTAGATATAGTTCCCTATATCTAAACCTAAAATGGACACATATATTCCTATCAGTCACTCCTATGGAAGGCCTTATCAATCCTGAAGGCAGAGTGCTTGGAATTATGTGAGATGGTGCTCTGGCATGAGCTGAGCCCGTTTGCAGCTTGCGGAACCAAGTCCTAATAGCTGTTCCATGATAACGCTATACCATATACTCTTAAGTGCATTATAATCCTTGTGGTTAAATGCTAACTCTGGTATAACATTATCAAAACATGTCGAGTAAGGTGTCATACGAATTGGAATACTACCCCCTCGCCAATTCTGGCGACGGGGGTAGCATTCCACCCTTCTAGAGGGACACGACATGTATGTAACTGTGAACCCCGGTTAAAGTTAACTCGAGCCTTGGCATCACAAAATGGATGCTGCCACCACAGACACAAGTCTGACCTCCTGCTGCTGGGAGTCCTTCCAGCTAGGGAGGCTTGGACAAAGGGTTTCCTGCCTTGGGAGGTGCTAGCACCACCCCAGACAGGATTTTGTGTATTAGGTAGGCCCAGGCTGAAAGGAATGAGACATGCCTGGGGCACACAAGGTGCCCTGTGCATACACCGGTTCCAACCAGTTGCTGGGGCACTCCAGCCCCAGCTCTGCCGGGAAACCGGACAAAGGATAGGGGGTGTAACCACCCCCCTTCCTGGTCCCACCCAGGGGAGGGACCTAGTCGTAGTGCAGCCCCCTTTAGCTGAATAAAGGTAGGAGCTGGTCCCATTCCCAGTTAGATTAATCTTGACAACTTCCACAAAGAAACTCTTGACCTTCGACCTCCTGAACACCAGAAGACTGAAGAATCTCCCCTATGGTCAGGGAGTGACCATCCTGCTTCGCAGGCACCATCAAGCTCCTGTGCGGTTTGCTGTAAGTCCTTCCTTCCAGGAATATGACGACCCAGCTCAACGAGACCCGGACCTCGAGACCCCTCTGACCTCTACCCACATCCACAGCACAGCTGGGACCCCTGGGTGCGACGAGCAACGTGGAGACGGCCATCTTGAAGAAACCTGCACAGCGCTTCCAGCACGACCCCCGAGGGTTCCTCGAGTGAGTGCATTGGGGACTGAGAAGCCCCACACCGAGGCAGCTCCTGCACCAAAGACCAGCCCCCCAGCATCCCGGTGATCTGCGTGGGGCCCTTTTGCCTGGTTGCTGCTATTCCTGTTGTCTGGTCACTTGCCGGCTGGCTAGTGACCTCTGAGACGACGACCCGAAGATTTCGACACTGCTAGTCTGGTCCCCCAGACTGGCCCTTGCTTCCTTGTGAAAGAGAAGCACCCTGGACCCTCCTGGTCCACACCAGACGCCATCTTTGTTCCACCGCGTGGCTTGCATTTGCCAAGGCCTGTTGACCAGATCGACGATCCAACACCGCCATCAGCAGCAGACTACGTGGGACAGCTCGTGCCTCCAGCCTGGTCGTGAAGAGCAGCTCCTGGTCCGCGCAGCTACAGAGAGAAGCGACCCTTCCTACACCTGAACGCAGCGACAGCATCTGGTTCCCTCCTGGTTCCAGCACCGTCACTGGCTAGTGACCGAGACTCTGTCCCCTTCCCTTTCAGGACTTCTCCTTCCTAGTTCCATCCTTGGAACCACCGGACTCCTCCATCTGGCTGCCTGCCAGCAACTTCTTGTTTCAGGCATCACCGGGATCAACGCAGCAAACCCAACACCACTTCAGCCCTATGCACCCGCAGCCTGTGGGTTAGGTAACTAAAGCTTCTAGGTGCTGAAGTCTGTGTTCACTATCCTAGTGTCCAGGTCCACTGTTGTTTTCCCTCCATCCAGCCGGGTTCGTCCGGAATCCGTAACTTTGTAAACTGTAGTATCCATAGACGTTGGTAAGCATCCCGCGTGAGAGTTTCCACTCTGCACGTGAGTCCCGTGGGCCTCCTGCTCCGTACTTACCTAGTTCGTAGCGTAGTCCCAGCGATCCTCCAGCCTCTGGATCTCCTTACAGTATTTTCTTTCCTCGCATTCCATTGTTCTTAGTACATGGTTTGTCGTGCCCCTAAGGCACACGAGTAAATATTGTGCGAACTCGTATTTCCTTCTTAGTATTGTCATGTGCTTATCCCTCTGATCTCATAAAGAGTTCAGAGGTGTTGTTATTAATAAATATATTGTTTATTTTCATAACAACCTGTGTGGTGTCCTTTCATGTGGTATTCAAGGGGTTATATGTGGTAAAACAGCTGGCTTCACATGCCTAAAGAGTTTAGCCTAAGACTGCTTTGTCCATGCTACCATTAGGATAGCTGGTCTATAAGGTTGACTTACAACCAATCACCATAAGGGTTGTTTGGACTGATACAAGGTGGTCACTAGAACTAGTGAACATCATATATCAGGCCAAATTCTCACATACCTCACGACCTCACCGGTGCCGGTCCTGCTGGTGTCACCCCCGGTGCCCCTTGTGGACGCCGTCCCCAATGTTCCCTTCGGTCCTACTCTGGCGCCGGAACGGCGCCGCTGGGCGCCGCTTCCGACGGCCTTTGGAGATTTTTATTTCCATGAGGAGGCCCCGTCTGTTGAACCTGTTCTACAGGAGATGGGTGACGAGGGTGATTGGGAGGGGTCGGCTGACCCTCTGGCAGAGGAATGCCAGTCTCAAGATGACTGGACATATGAGCTTAGGGAGGCCAGTGGTATTGACACTTCGCCAGACACTGGATTTGTCTCCCCTCCCACCGTGGCTACGGAGGAGGGGGCTGCTTACAGTGTAGTGTTGACGAGGGCGGCCAAGGCCTTAAACCTTGAGCTCCCCGTCGCGGCCGTGAGGACTAACCTCCTCACTGAGGTCCTTAATCCGCAGGCAAGCTCCAGTGAGCCACTGCTGCCGTTTAATGAGGCCTTGTGTGATGTTCTTGTGGGCACTTGGTCCAAGCCCGCCTCAGGTCCGCCTGTGGATAGGAACGTGGCCATACGCTACCGCCCGGCTCCGGGCGACCCATGTTTTTTGTCCACCCATCCCACCCCGAGAGCATGGTCATCCAGGCCTCTACTTCCCAGACCGCATTCCCGACGGCCCCGCCCGATCGGGAATCCAAGAGGTATGAACAGTTCGGGAAGAAGGTGTTCTCGTCCCTGAGTTTGGGACTGCGGTCTGTCAATACCGCATGCCTATTGGGCCGCTACACCCACACCCTGTGGGATACGGTCGCGGACGTGCTGCCACAATGCCCGGAGGAAGTCCGGGCTAAACTCGCCCAAGCCCTTGCGGAGGGTTGAGATGCAGCGCGATATTCCATCCGGTGTGGGCAGGATACCACGGACTCACTGGGTAGGGCGATGGCAACGACGGTGGCGGTTCGACGCCACGCCTGGTTGAGGACCGCCAACTTTTCGGCCGATGTCCAGTCCACTCTTCTGGATATGCCGTTCGATGGCCGTCGCCTCTTTGGCGACAAGGCAGACCATGCGCTTGAGCGTTTCAAGGACTCCAGGGCTACGGCCAAGTCCTTGGGCCTTTCGGCCCCACGCCAGCAAACGGGTGCCTTTCGCTCCTTTCGTGGCCACGGAAGGGGTGCCCCCACACGAGCTGCCAGCCACGCACCGCAGAATGTTCAACAGTGCGGTGGTGGCCGTGGAAACCACCGTAACGCTGGTCGGGGACAGCGGCGAGCCCAGTCCACCCCTCCCTCCGCAGCACCTGCCGCAAAACCTTCCTAGTCCGTGTTTTCAGGCCCATGTGACGCCAGTGGGTGGCAGGGTTCGCCATCACCTCTTCCACTGGCGCAATGTCACGTCGGACGGGTGGGTGCTGCAAATTGTCCGAAGGGGCTACTCCCTCCCCTTCGAGGCAACCCCTCCAGCCATGCCACCGCAATGCCACAGAGTATCGGGGGATCATTTGCGACTTTTGCAGGAGGAAGTTACGGCCCTCTTGGCCAAGGGGGCCATCGAGCGCGGAAGTAGGGTGTGGTTGTTGCTCCCACTACTTTCTGGTGCCCAAGAAGGGCAAAGGGGGCCTACACCCTATCTTGGATCTACGGAACGTCAACGGCTTCCTCCGGAAGGAGAAGTTCAAAATGCTGACACTGGCTCAGGTCTTAACTGCCCTGGACCCAGGAGACTCGATGGTAGCGTTGGACTTGCAGGACACTTATTTCCATATCCCCGTCCTGCAGGCCCACCGGCGTTACCTGCGGTTCACGGTAGGTCACGAGCACTTTCAGTTTACCGTGCTCCCCTTCGGCCTTACCAGCGCCCCACGGGTGTTCACGAAGGTGATGGCGGTGGTCGCAGCTCACCTGCGCAGGTTATAGGGGTTTCAGTCTTCCCCTAACCTCAACGACTGGTTGTTGAAGGCGGGCTCGCCCCAAACAGTCGTCAGCCACCTCCAGACGACGGCAAACCTCCTGCACCTGCTGGGGTTTTCCATCAATGTGCCGAAGTCACACCTGTGCCCCTTTCAGAAGCTCCTTTTCATCGGAGCAGTTCTCGACTTGGCGCAGTTTCGAGTTTATCCTCCTGAACAGCGGGTCCGGGATATTCAGGCTCTCATTCCACTCTTTCAGCCTTTCGCCCAGATCTCGGTCAGGTTGACGCTGCGGCTTCTGGGGCTGATGGCCTCCTGCATCCTTCTGTTGCATCTTGCCCGGTGGCGGATGCGGGCTCTGCAGTAGGACCTGAAGTTTCAGTGGGCCCAGCATCAGGGCAACCTATCCGACCACGTCCTGATCTCGGAGGGCACTGCGAGACAGCTGCAGTGGTGGCTCACGGACCGCGATTGGGTCAGCGGCAGATCCCTCTCCCTTCCCCAACCGGAGAACGTAGTTGTGACGGATGCTTCCCTCCAGGGCTGGGGAGGCCACATGGGAGAGGCGGAGATCAGAGGCCTCTGGTCTCCGGCGGAGGCCCGGCTCCACATCAACTTGTTGGAGTTACGGGCGATTCGTCTAGCACTGAAAGCATTCCTCCCCTCTGTCCGGGGGAGTGTAGTGCAGGTGTTCACGGACAACACCACCGCCATGTGGTACTGCAACAAACAGGGCGGGGTGGGGTCGTGGACCCTTTGCCAGGAGGCTCTGCGCCTCTGGCAATGGCTGGAACGCCAGGGCGTGACCCTGGTGGCTCAACACCTGGCAGGTTCTCTGAACGCCAGGGCGGACGAGCTCAGCCGTCGGTGCATGATGGATCACGAATGGCGTCTGAACTCGGACGTGGCGCAAGGCCTCTTTCAGCAATGGGGAGAGCCTTGGTTAGATCTATTCGCCACCGAAGAGAACGCGCAATGTCATCAGTTCTGCGCGTTGGAATTTCCAAGGCGGCACTCGCTCGGAGAAGCTTTTCGTCGCAAGTGGAGTTGCGGTCTACTGTACGCCTTTCCGCCTATACCACTTCTGCCCAGAGTGCTGAAGAAGATCAAGCGCGACCGGGCCCAAGTCATCCTTGTGGCTCTGGACTGGGCACAAAGGTACTGGTATCCAGAGCTACTCAGTATGTCAGTCGATCCCCCGGTTCGTCTGCCTCTTCAGGAGGACCTTCTGTCGCAGCAGCAGGGGACGGTCCTCCACCCGAACCTGTCCAGTCTCCACCTCTATGCTTGGAGATTGAGCGGCGGCAGTTGAGGCCATTTGACTTGCCTCCTGAAGTCTGTAATGTCATTCTGCCAGCCAGGCGTCCCTCCACTAAGTCGGTATACGCCTGCAGGTGGAAAAGATTTGTGGCATGGTGCACAGCAAAGGCTGTGGATCCTCTTGCTGCCCCCCTTTATGAGGTTCTGCTCTTCCTTCTTTCTCTGGCCCAGCAGGGCTCTTCTCTGGGCACTATCAAGGGCTACCTTTCTGCCCTTTCAGCCTTTCTAAGGCTGCCTGATCAACCTTCTTTGTTCAAGTCCCCTATTGTAAATCGATTTCTGAAGGGCATCACACACACATTCCCTCCTGTTCCGTTTGTGATGCCTCAGTGGGACTTGAACCTAGTTCTTATGTTTCTGATGTGCGCTCCCTTTGAGCCACTTCACAACTGTCCTCTTCGCCTTCTTTCTTTGAAGACTGCTTTCCTGGTTGCCATCACCTCTGCCAGGAGAGTGAGTGAGCTCCAGGCTCTTTCTTGTACTCCTCCTTTCCTTTCTGTCCATCCGGACAAGGTTGTGTGCGTACTAAGCCATCTTTCCTGCCCAAGGTTGTCACAGCCTTCCATATCGGACAGTCCATCACTTTGCCAATCTTCTTTCCGCCACCGCACCCCTCTAAAGAGGAAGAGCGGCTCCACCGTCTGGACCCAAAACGTGCGCTCTCATTCTACTTGGATCGCACACGCCAGTTCCGGGTGGATGACCAACTCTTTGTTGGTTACGTGGGCGCTAAGAAGGGGAAAGCGGTTCACAAGCGGACCATCTCGCGGTGGATCATCTTGTGTATCCAGGCATGTTTCTCCTTGGCTAAGAAGGAGCCCCCTGTTGGATTGTGGGCTCATTCCACTCGGGCCACGGCGACTACCACTGCCCTGGGCCGAGGAGTGCCCTTGCAGGACATTTGCCAGGCAGCTACGTGGGCCTCGCTGCACACGTTTGCCCGACACTACTGCCTGGACAGCCAAGTCCGGAGGGATGGCTTCTTTGGCCGGTCCGTCCTCTAGGACTTTCTGGTGTGATTATTGGTTCGCAGACCCACCACCGGGGTTGGTATTGCTGGGGTATCTATTCTAAGGTAAGGAATCTAATACTAACGTGTCTCTTTCAGATGCACAAGTTACTACTTGTGTAACGATATATCTGTAAGAGACATTAGTTAGTGATAGATTCCTTACCGACCCACCCATCCTCCCCGTTCTGCGAACCGATATCTAGGGTTAAGGTCATCCCCTTTCAGGGCCCTAGTTTCATGGCACCAGTGTTGGTTCTATCATGGCTCTGCGTATCTGGCGCGGAAAAGCTGTGTATCAGAGCTGACGTCAGCACGCATGGGCGGCGTCTAAGTACTCGGACGACGTCATTCCGGCGCTAACAATGCCGACGGACGCGGAGCCGCGGACGACGCCTGCCGGCGCGCAGGGGTATAGCTGTGCAAAAGTTTTCCGGATCCAGTCTGACGCCTGGGGATATTCTAAGGTAAGGAATCTATCACTAACTAATGTCTCTTACAGATATATCGTTACACAAGTAGTAACTTGTGCGTTGTGAGGCTTCCTCAATGGTTGAGCTACCGGGACCTTCAAGACCGGCCGGATCGGGCGTGTCAGAGCTGACGTGGTGGGAGGCTGCTGCGGCAGTATGCCGGGTGAGAGCAGCGCGCATACAGCATAGCGGAGGCAGCACAAGCCTGAACGCAGCGTTTGCCCCATACTTCGATCATCGGAGGAGGGACCTCCCACGGATCAGGCACTATCAGAAGAGGGACCGGGTAAGTGGAGCCCTGCCCTCAATGGAGAAGGGGATTGTTCTACCACCAGAAGGTAAGAAGCGGGGGAGCCTCTGACTGCCTGCACAGACCAGATTACAAGGTACACTTTGCGCACTCGTGCCCCAGGAGCTGCGGATAGCCTTAAAGGGGATAAATCAAGATGCCTCTACTAACGAAGGACATTTTCCTGTCCGCAAGCTCCTTCCAAAACCTGCAAAAGTAGGGAAATTAAAGAAGAATCATGGGAACCAGGGGAAGAGCCCAAGGGGGAGAAATAAAAAGATCTCACCCCTGTTAGCCAAAATAACTCCCTCCTTAAAAGCCTATTAGAAGATATTATCACAGGAAATGGCCTCAGGGGACAATGGACAGGCTGGACAGAGTGGGGAGGATTTGGTGGACCCGGTCAATCCAGGTGAGTCCCTGGTGGGTAGTGAGGAACTACGAAATAAAGAACCTCATGATGGAGCTATTAACATGCCAAATCACAACCCAGAATAGGTTTAATATTCTACAAGGGAAGGATTTGGGGGAGGAAGAGCAGACGAGCAGGATTAGAGATGTTGTGGAACAAGTAGCTCCAGGGTCATCAGTGATATCATCAGGAATGGAACCTGTGGAGCCACAGCTGTCACAGCCAGAAAATTCAGGGGCCAAACTAGTTAAAATCTTAATGGAGCTGAAAAGGGAGCTCAGAGGCCGGTTCTAGTTCTCTGAGGCCAATCAGGCAGACATACAGGCATCATGTTCAGCATTAGCTAAAAAACTGGATGATGTGGCCATTCAAACCAGTAACCTTGAAGAGGAAGTTGGCTCCATAAAGAAAGATATTCTGAAGAATACAAAGGGAGTAGAGACTTTGACAAAAGAGAACGCAAGCCTCCGAGACGACCTCGAGAGGTTAGAAAATCATGCCCGGAGGAATAATCTGAGGATATTAAATATCCCGGAGGCGGAAGAGAGTCTAAATCTTAAAGAATTTATAGTAAAATTACTATCGGAGACAGTCTTGAAAGATAGACCGGACATCGACCTGAATACAGAAATACAGTGGGTTCATAGAGATCCCTTTAAGAAGAACCCTCACCGTCTTAAGCCAATGTGGTAAAAGATGTCATCTTGTCATCTGCATTAAAAAATAGCCCCTATGCAATTCGAGATACTCCGTTCAACAACAGATCAGATATATGCCATGCAACCACCCAGAAACAGTGGGAGCTGGGCAACAGAAGTGGTGAGCTTAATAAATTGTGGGCCAAAGCTCAACTAAAATTCTCTGCCACGTTAAGGGTAATGTGGAATAACCAAATGAGCAATATAAGGACAGTAGAGGAAGCAGATCGACTAATAGATACTATCAGGGGAGTTGAGGAATCGAGACGATAAGCTTGCTAATTTTTGAGAAACACCCTTTTTTTCTCTCTTTCTGGAATTGTATACACACTTAAAACGATATGATAGGGGATAAAGAATAAAAAAAAAAGGCTAACAAATCAGGCTCGGAGTCTAATAAAAAAACGCAAATATAACACAACTAACTTGAAGAGGCACATAATCACACTTACTTTGAGTTTTGTCTGGGGGGGTGGGGGCAAGAATTTTTGTTTTTTGTTTTTACTAGCTGAGCACCTCCTTCAGATGGTCCGAATGCAGGGCTTTTTGCCTGAGGTATTGGGACACTTGGAAGCTTCAAGAGCCCAAGTATGTATTATACAGGAAACTCATATTACAGCAGATGAGAGTAGAGGGGTGTTCTCTAAATATAACTGGATAGAAAGTTATGTTTCATCCAACCAACTGGACTATACAAAAGGAGTTGCCATATTAGTGAGGAAAGGATCAGGGATGGAGTTGATGACATCTAGCACTGACGTCTCGGGAAGATGGGTGATGGTAACGCTTAGATGTTTAGGTATAGAGTTCATATGTGTTGGTTTCTATGGCCCAAATATGGACAACCCCCAATATTTAGTGGACCTGCATATCAGGTTGGTAGAGAAATCGTCCCCCATAATAATAGGAGGAGACTTCAATACATTATTAGACCCAATAGCGGATAGATCAAAGAGCAGGAGGGGGGCACAGGCCCAAGCACCAAGAACAAGACGGGCCCTAAAACACATGCTTTCAGAGTTAGGAATGGTGGATGCCTGGAGACATTTAAGGAAGGGTAAAAGTGCTTACACTTTCCATAGTAAGAAGTACCATTCGTTTTCCAGGCTTGATTACATTTTGGACGATAGAGAATGGGCAGGGAAAATAAGACATGTGTATATCCCCCCGGCATATATCTGAACATCGTATGGTCAGTATTACACTGGGGGGGGGGGGGGTTGCTGTAAGGAAATCTGGCAGATGGACCTTGAAGAGAGCAATTCTATTAGATCCAAGAGTTGCTTCCACTTTGAAGGAAAAAACTGCGGAATTCTTCTTCTTAATGCCAATTCAGCACCAATAAGCATTGTTTGGGATACTTACAAGGCCTAAATCAGAGGGGTATTGCAAAATCTTGCTGCATATAAGAACAAAGAGGAACGAGTTGAAGTACAAAATTTGGAGGAGGAGATAGGGATTTTGGAAAGGACTCTTCAGCAAGACACATATTGTGATGATGAGTCAGTAAAAAAACTGGATAAAGCTAGATTGAGTTACAGGCTGAAATTGGAAAATAAGAGCAGGGAAAGGTGGGAGGCAAGTTGTAAGCAACACTTTGAATATGGGGAAAAAGCAGGGGCTCTTTTAGCTTGGAAGGCGAGGGCGGATAGGGAAAGAAATCATATTAGAGAGATGTTCATAACCCCCGAGGGAGATGTATCCAATAATGAGGAGTTAATGCAGGAAAGAATGGTAACTCTTTTTGCATAACTCTACTCACAGTCCGATAGAACCGATGCAGGGGCTTTAAATAGCTGGCTGAGTTATATTGGCCTCCCGGCTCTAACAGTTCATGGGTGGGACAGGATGAATTTCCAGTTTCCGAGGCTGAAATAAGAGAACAACTAAAGCGTATGAAGAATGGTAAGGCGGCAGGCCCAGACTCAGTTCTGGCTGAGGTTTATAAGCTGTTATTAGAAGAGATAGTTCCAGAGTTTCTCTTCTTAATGCCATATAAAAAGAGGGGGAGAAAATTCCAAACTCATGGAATGAGGCTATTATGTTAATCCTAAAACATTCAAAGGACCCGAAAATTCCCAACTCATATCGTCCTATATCTTGATTGAATGTGGATCTAAAAATATACACTGGTATTTTGGCATGGAGATTAGCTAAGGAGGCAACACAATTAATTCATCCTGACCAGAAAGGTTTTGTCCCGAAGAGACAGATTCAAGATCGAACACTCACATTAATAGGAACCATAGATTTAGCGGTTGGAAGACAGATTCCTTTTGCGGTGATCACAATAGACGCCGCCAAAGCGTTTGATTGGGTCTGTTGGTCATTTCTGTGGGCCGTTTTAGATATAATGGGATTTAGCTCTAACTTTATCAGTGCAATACAAAAATTATACGAAGAACCCACTGCGAAAATCTTGCTGAACGGAGTATTAACAAGGGGGTTCGAAATTAGGATGGGGACGTGACGGGGTTGCCCCCTGTCTCCACTCCTTTTTGATATATACATGGAACCACTTGTACATCAACTAAGGTTAGATGATAAGATCATTCCCATACACCAACTCCCGACCCATAGTAAAATAACATTATATGCAGACGATCTTGTAGTGTACACCAGGACCCAACACAAACATTGTCAAGAATAGAACAGCTGACTGCCGAATTTGGATTACTATCAGGATATCTTGTTAATCTAGATAAAACAGAGGTAATGTGTTGGAATACGGATGGATGGGCAGGTAGAGGGTCCTCTGAGATTAAATATTTAGGGATATTAATTGTAAAGAAGATTGACAAGATCCCCCTGTTAAACTTGAAACGCGTTATGAAGGAAATAGATAAGAATCTGGCCAGGTGTAAAAAACTACCACTGTCTATATATGGGAGGGTAAATTTGACTAAAATGTCAGTTTTACCAAAGCTAACCTACCTTTTCAACTGTATACCTCTTATCTTCCCAAAAGAGGAAATAACGAAAATTCACGGAAAGATTTCTAGTTTTATATGGGTTTCCAAGGGGGATCTGCCGGTCTTGGAAAAAACTCAGAAGTTGTTTAAAAAAAAAAAAGGGGGACTTGCACTGCCAGACATTAGGCTTTATTGCATGGCCTTTCAATGGAAGAACTTTCGTTTGCTGGTAGGAGAGCTTGAGAGTACTACGTGGGGCTTAATTTTGAGTGAGATGACCAAGGAACCCGGCGGAGATTTCTCTCTAAATTTGGAGCACAGGAATTTTTTAAGAAAGTAAGATTGAAAGTGCTGAAAGCAGCCTTGAGTCTATGGATGGCAGTGAGACGTTTTCTCAAGATTGTCTACTTTTCAGAGTTTGCTCCATTATGGAATTCACCGGGGACACCGGAATGTCTCAAGGATGCCCTGAGCTTACCCTTGAAGCAAGCAGCAGTCAAAAAATGGGGCGACCTAACATCAGATGGCGTAGTGGTCTCATGGGAAGTTCTGTATATTAAGATGGGTAGTGGACTCTCAAGGTTCAAGTACATACAGCTTACTTCATGGGCAATGACGGTAGGGGCTGAATTTCGAAGCAAATGGGACTTTGAGACCTTAATACAGAATACCTCACAGAAGGCTAAAGAAGTAGCTTAATGGTACAGACTTTTTTTGGAGGCAGAGGTGGAAAATACACAAGATCTATTGGCTATCTGGACAGGGGTGCTACAGGAGGGAAGCTTGAAGACTTTGTGGTCTGACTCAGTCAAAATCCTATATGATATAGTCACTCCAGCTAATCTTAAGACACCACTTCTTTGTCATGCACAGGCTGTACAGGGCACCACATAGATTATCAAAATTTATGCAACAGCCGGTCCCAAGATGTAAACTGTGCAACCTTCTTAAAGCAAACGATCTACATGTCTTTTTTACTTGCCCAGGGTTAAAACATTACTGGTGCTCTGTGGAAAATAGTATAAGGGATATTCCAGGAGAAAATATAATAACAGGAACGTTGGTTCTCTTAGGAGTGGACTATGTGACTAAACAGGCCCTAAGATCTAAACAGAGGGGATTACTGTTTTATTTAATCCTTCTGGCTAGAAGGGAAATTTGTAAATACTGGTTGGACCCTCAACCCCCCAATGCAATAACTTGGTTGAATGTGGTTAAATCGAGATGTAGATTTGATATTAAAAGGGATAAAAGTACCCCGACTGAGATGTGGGAGCCCTTTTTCAACTGGTTGAATTGAAAGGTACCCATGGTTAACAAATTCGGAAATTTAATTCGGAACTTAGTGCAATGATTACATCAAGCCATGGACTGGGGTGTCAGGCAGGCTTGGCCGCTCCTCCCGCGCCCTTCTAATGAAGGACAGGTGGGTGCCATGGAAGGCACTGTATGTAATTGCTTGGACCAAAGAAGGATCAAGGGTGATTTGTTTTTCAAACCGGCCCACATTGCAGCAACCATGGTGTAATGAGGACAAAAGAAACACAAATTACTGTTACACTGAAAGGTATTCCTTGTTCATTTCAAGCCTGTAGTGTAACTACGCTTTGTGGTGGGTGATCCATCTAACCACGGATTCCTTACCTATAGAATGTCATCCAGGTACTATCCTGAATGAATTTTTTACAGCAGTGCTCCTTTGTGCCGCAAGGTGGTGTCACGCGGTTCCGCATTGGTTTAATTCCATCCCGGAAGTGATGTAGCAGAACTACATATACGGTCACCCCTACGATGTCTATATCTTGGTTGACTCTTTCTGTGCCCTTAGATGCAGAACACTTGTCTGTACCATTGTGCAGATCTCAAATTTGGGACCTTTTTAGATGTTAAAAAGAGACCAATCCACAGAACAGGAAGATAGAAGAGAAGGGAGTAATCTGCGGTTAGATAGAGAATCCATCAGAAAGAGCATTACTTGAGTTAAGTAACTTCTTCTGATAGATACTTCTAACTGCAGATTCCTCACCTTTAGAATAGATACCAAAGCACTATCTCCCAATGGTAAAAGGTCTGAGGAGCGGGCTCAAACCTAAAAGTCCTGGACTATCTAAAAGGTCAATTACCCTTCCTTTGGGACCTGGTTGTCAAGTCAGTAGTGCTTCATGAAAGTGTGCACTGACGCCTACGTTATGGCGTGTCTCATGTCAAGGACAGACATTCAGTGTGCCAACGCAGTCTTGGCCCTCGTGCGAAGAGCCCTCGAGACTTCTGGAGGTTGCTTTTTGGCCAGTCATAGTAGTTCTTTATGCACAGGACTATCCACCTGGATTGAGTCCTTTTCTGCAACACTTTTTCTTTCTTAGCCACAGACAACCCCAAGAAAGCTGCTTGTCCACCTTATGGACTTGGTGCGATTGATGTAAAACCTAAATAATCACCAGAATCTATGTGGACACAAGGTGGGTTCCAGGGCTCAGACAGCGCCAAGACTGATCCACTTGAAATAACCTGACTGGAGGCCCCTGTGGGTCCTTTGGACCCAAAGGTGCACCAGAGGGAGTGTGAAGATTGCCAAAAATATGCACCATTGCCTCTTTGAAAACCTTTACCCCCTGAGGTGTTGCTGATGCCCTGAGTAATGTGGTGGGCAACTGTATCAGTTATGGAAGCGGCTCCTTAAACAAGATCGATTGTCAATACAGAAGTTGGGAGGGTGTCATGGTGACAGTTGTGGAATGAGATAGACTCCCACTTTCATGATGTATGCATTTTCTTCGACTTAATGGATTGGGCTGTGAAGAGGGCCTATCACGAGAATAGGTCCGCAACCTCGACATGGATCGAGACTTACATGAGGTCCGTGACTTCTTTCACTGTTCTGCAAATTACAGCTTCGTTTCACCATCCAAAATTGCCTCAGGGTGCTTTGGGGCACTTGAAGTATTGCCCCAAGCCCAAATGACAGAGGCGCATCTTCTGTGGGTCCGTCACCAACATTGGTTTCCATCAGTCATGACATGTTTGAACACTGCCGTCTTCAGTAGAAAAAGATTTGGAAATCGGTTGTCAACCAACGGAAAGTGAGCAGAGCTCCGGATTCACGTTCAAAGGCGTGGAAAGAAAGGATCTGTTGTTGGCGCGCATGAGTGGCACTTCTATGCAGCTCCTCTCCGTAATTTCCAGAGCGAAATAAGGCCAGCCTGAAAGTATACGACGCCACTTAGTGGTGTGTGGCAGCGTTGCTATGAAAACTTCTGGTGCATGGGAGATAGTCTAAAACTGACAAATCTGATGCGTGTCTATGGTGTGCAGTATGTAAATTGAGACTGTCCTGACTCGTGCAGTAGCGGTCGCTCCCCACGCTCCCTGGTCACCACCTGGTATCTTAGCGCTTTACCGATCTTAGCTGCAAAATCCTAATTGTGCTCTGCTTTCTTTAATTGGAATTGTAATTGTGCCAGATTAATAGTGTAACGCTATTTAGCATAGCCCACATTGCGTGCATTTTAAATTGTGCCTACCTAACCTCGTAGCGCTATAGTACAAAGTGCGCATTGATTGCTAATTCATTTTTTGCCTGATTGTGCCGGTGCCTCTGCCCACATAAATGCGATAGTCCTGCTTGGGCCCCAATCTCGTCCTGTTTTCACTTTTGTTTTGCTGCCATCTTGTTGTTGTGCCCCCCAGCCCGCCTCTCCACCCCGCTCCTGCCTCCCAGCTGACCCTCCCTCCCACTGAAACTAAAGGACTGACTCGTTGACTCCTGCTCTGTGACCGTCCTGACTCGTGCAGTAGCGGTCGCTCCCCACGCTCCCTGGTCACCACCTGGTATCGTAGCGCTTTACCGCTTTACCGATCTTATCTGCAAAATCCTAATTGTGCTCTGCTTTCTTTAATTGGAATTGTGCCAGATTAATAGCGCAACGCTATTTAGCATAGCCCACATTGCGTGCATTTTAAATTGTGCCTACCTAACCTCGTAGCGCTATAGTACAAAGTGTGCATTGATTGCTAATTCATTTTTTGCCTGATTGTGCCGGTGCCTCTGCCCACATAATAGCGATAGTCCTGCTTGGGCCCCTATCTCGTCCTGTTTTCACTTTTGTTTTGCTGCCATCTTGTTGTTGTGCCCCCCAGCCCGCCTCTCCACCCCGCTCCCACCTCCCAGCTGACCCTCCCTCGCTCCGCCCCCCCCACTATCCACTTATGTCAGAACAGCTGACGCGTAGCGTTCACGCGCAGCGGACGCGCCCCATGCGCGCCGAATGCACGCCAAAGGTAAGCCTGTCTACGCCCGTCCGCGCCTGGACCGCGGCCAGCGCCTAACCCCCTGGCCCCCGCAATATCCCCTTCCACCCGCATTAAATACGACACCGCTACTCTCTCAGCACTCAACCCCGGCCGTCTCCCAGACTGCTTCCAAGCCGCCCCAGGGCACACCCATGGACCCTTCACCTGCCACTCCTGCAAGTTCGACTGCATTAGGATTCACACCAAATACACAAACTCCAAACAGAGCTCCGGCGCTAATCACCTGAAGTGTATCCTGCTCAATACCCGCTCTGTCCACAAACACGCCATTGAACTATGGAACCTACTAGACACCACAACACCGGACGTTGTCTTTCTTACAGAAACCTGGATGAACGCCTCATCAGCGCCCGACATCGCCATAGCTATCCCGGAAGGCTACAAGATCATCCGAAAGGACCGCATCAACCAAACAGGTGGAGGCATCGCCATCGTCCATAAGAACACCATCCGCATCACGACCAGTTCTGACGACACCCTCGCAGCTGCCGAACACCTTCACTTCCAGATTCACATCAACCCCAAGACCACTCTCAGGCACCCTCATCTACAGACCACCTGGCCCCCGCACACAATTCAGCGAAGACATCACTGACTTCATCAGCCCACACGCCCTCCCCTCCAAGGACTACATTCTACTAGGTGACCTCAACTTCCACCTGGAAAAGAACAACGACAGCAACACCAGCACCCTTCTGGACAACCTCGCCAATCTTGGACTCAAACAACTTGTAGACACCCCCACCCACCACGCCGGGCACACGCTCGACCCAATCTTCTCCTCCAGCAAGCACATCTCCTTCAACCACGCCACAGGACTCCATTGGACGGACCACAGCTGAGTTCACTTCAACTACAAAAAGACCACGACCCACAACCACCCACACCGAATCCCCCGCAGAAACTGGAATAAAATTACCATTCGAACTCTACGGGACAACGGAGAAACAGCTGCCCTCATCCTACTTGACCTCTCCGCAGCCTTCGACACAGTCTGTCATAACACCCTCATACAACGCCTCAGCAACGTCGGAATACAACGAAAAGCATTGAACTGGATCATCTCGTTCCTCGCTGGAAGAACCCAGAGAGTCCGCCTCCCCCCTTTCCAATCGGAAGCCACTGAAGTCATCTGCGGTGTTCCACAAGGATCATCACTCAGTCCCACCCTCTTCAACGTATACATGAGTCCCCTCGCATCCATCGCGCGCCAACACAACCTCAACATCATCTGCTACGCAGACGACACCCAGCTGATCCTCTCCCTCACCAAAGACACAAACTCCGCCAAAACTAACCTACACGACAGGATGAAAGAAGTGGCCGAATGGATGAAGAACAGCCGTCTAAAACTGAACTCAGACAAAACGGAAGTCCTCATCTTAGGATCATCCCCCTCCGCTTGGGATGACTCATGGTGGCCACCGGCCCTGGGAAACGCACCCAAACCAACGGACCACGCACGTAACCTGGGCTTCATCCTGGACTCCTCCCTCTCGATGACCAGACAAGTCAACGCCATCTCATCATCATGCTTCAACATCCTACGTATGCTCAAAAAAATCTTCCACTGGATCCCCACCGAAACAAGAAAGACGATCACCCATGCACTAGTCACAAGCCGACTGGACTACGGAAACACCCTTTACGCCGGAACCACAGCCAAACTACAGAAAAAACTCCAACGCATCCAGAACGCCTCAGCCAGACTCATCCTAGACATCCCCCACCAAGCTCACATTTCCGGTCACCTGAAAGACCTCCACTGGCTCCCCGTCAACAAGAGAATAACGTTCCGTCTCCTCACCCACGCACACAAAGCCCTTTATGACCTAGGACCCGAATACCTCAACACGCGCCTGACCTTTTACACCCCCACCCGCCAACTACTATCGTCCAATCAAGCCCTCGCCGCGATTCCACGCATCCAAAGATCCACCATGGGGGGAAGATCCTTCTCCTACTTAGCGGCCAAAACCTGGAATTCTCTCCCCACCCACCTCCGCCTTACACAGAACCACCTCTCCTTCAGAAAGCAACTAAAAACTTGGATATTCGATAAGTGGTCTGTTTTGAGAAAAAGGTTATATTTGAAGCATGTATGGCTGTAGATAAGCATGCATTGCATCAGTCCACTCAAATGATTGCAAGTTGTTTTTGTTTGAAGAATTATTTCGAGCCGAGAGGCTGTGTGATGACTCTTCTCGGTGAAATAGCACATGGGCATCGACTCCATTGTTAGATTGTTACTTTCTGCCGAAGAGTTTGGATGTACTGTCTCGCGCTCCAGTTCAAGATTTTTTCAGGCTCCCATTGGTTTGCCAGTAGATCCCTTTACTCAACAGTATTGTCAATATCCCATAGCTACTCTTGCATTCTGATCAAAAGAACAATTTTGCGCGTGGAGTTCTTCCACTTGCCTCCCCTGCCAACTGGCCACGCCTGACCGGGCCCTTGTAAATTTAACAGCTCCAACCAAAAAAAAAGCTGCTAATGGAACACACACTGTTCCATTTCTATCTAAATTTGCATTTCAAAATACCCTCATACCAACCTACATTCGGTTTGTAACTTGCCTGTCGCCCAATCAAAGGGAAGATACCTGTGAAGCCTGCAGGTTGTTCTGATCTAAGAAAACCCTTCGGAATCGACGTGCACAGCTCCTATAAATGCAGTTCAGACATTTTGGCGGCACACCTGACATCTTTGGTTGACTGGGCAATGAATAAGAGGCGGCCTCGGCAGTCCAAGAGGAGTCCTTCTCCATCCACAAATCAGATTCCGAGGGTGAACAAGATCCAGTCATCCTGGAGTCTTCGGAGAAGCGTCGGACCGTAAGTGCACCTGCCCAGATCCGAAGCCCCAAAAATTTGCTCCAACCTATAAAACTGCTCACCGGCCACCACTGCTCAAAAGCCATGGCTCATATGGAAGTACAGACTCGAAGGCCCGCCCTCCGGCTCGACATCAAAACATCGGCCTACAGCACGACCCTCACCAGTTCTGATTAGGCACAGACACATCAGATGTTGGTACCAAAAGACAAAGGGCACAATGCTTCAGCTCCGACCACAACAGCACCGAAAACTAAACCTTTACTAGCACCGAAATGCTAACCCTTCGGACTGAAAACTCCACCTGAGCCTATCCTCGAAAACATGCAAGAGCGGCTCGGTCTGAGCCAAAAGACTTTGCAAATTCACCCCAGAACAAGGATGATTCTCCTTTAACCGGCAACGCCTCAACCCTTTAAAAGACAATTGTCTTTTGAAAAGGCGATTGATGCTCCTGTTCCACCTCTCAGAGGAGGAAAAAGGACATTCCCACTAGCCCTTTATACATTCCTGTTCCTACCTCTCCAACTCTACCAAACCACCCCCAGCCACCACCTGCTTTACCAGACCAATCTGAAGAAGGTGATTTTTCACCACATTCACCCATGTTAGGTGAGAATGATCATGTAGGAGAGGACAAACATTCTAGGCACCCATAGGACGTCTATGATATAGAGCCAGAGGGGACTACAGATCCAGACCTTTACCCTGCACGCCCATCCCCATCAGATGATGTTTCAACTTATCAGGACTTAATAGCCAGAGCTGTATCTTACTATCAGGTGTCCTTACATAAGGACCCTATAGAGGATGACTTCCTCTTTGAGACCCTCATTACTGCTTAGCGAGGTTCTCAATATTTACCAATGCTCAGATGAGTGCTATGTCATGCTGATGACATTTTTAAAGATCACGTATAATCACACCAAGGGTTGAAATAAAGAATATAAGGCAGCATAAACTGACCCTCTGTGTATATTTATATTAGAGGACAGATAAACTCAGACTCCTTGGTGGTAGCCAATGCAAGAAAAAGAGCGAACTCCCGAACAAGTGGGGACGCACCTCCTTCAGTCAAGGAGTCTAAATTTTGACGCCTCCGGAAAGCAGGTTGCAGCCCACTTTGCTAATCATTGGCGAATTGCCTATGCTAAAGCTAACTTTTACCTGTCTCCCCTAGGGCTCACTCAACTCATAAAATTGGAGGGTCTATGCATTTTTAGGCAGCATTTCCATTGCTGACATTGGCAACATGGTCCACACAAAACACTTTCACAAAGCATTCATGTGTGAATGTTCTAGCACGTCAACAATCTAGTATTGGACATGCAGTGCTACATACTCTTTCAAACAATTGTAACCCCCACAAGCTAGCCACCTCTTTGAGAGAGGAACTGCTTTGCTGTCTATGCACAGCATGTGTATCTACAGCCACACATGCCTCAAACGGATTATATTACTTACCCTGTAAGCATCAGTTCTTGGCACCCACCCTCCTCCCTTGATGCCTGTGTAGGTCAGTTTACTGCTTTGGTTTACCTTTATTCACATTACTAGCATGTACATCACATTACTGATACTTAAACTAACTCCATTCCCCCCCCCCTCCCCCCCCTTGCGGAAAAACAATCTTAACAATGAAGTTGATGCACATGTGCAGTATCACATTCAGCCTCGTGACTCAAAAAACTTCTTCGAACAAAAACAACTTTCAATAATACTGCCCAACACTAGATGGTGGAATTATGCAAAGCATGTGCATCTACAGCACTACATGCCAAGAACAGATGCTTACAGGGTAAGTAACATAGTCCTTCCTGTTGTCTAAGATAATATTCTACACACTTTCTGATTCATAAAAGGGTGGGTTTTTACAGAACCGCTGAGTGAGACTGAAAGGAAAGGAGAACAAAAAAAGATAACAAATAACATTACCACTCAATTATGCATTCATCCACCGACACCCATGGCATTCATCACCTCCCCAACCCCCCATTGTAAGAAAGGGTCCTCTTTTTGCATGGTTGCCCCCACTTTTTGCTTAACTGATGTTCTACTTTGACTGAGTGTTCCCTAGGCTCCTGCCAAACAGGTACCCAGGGCCTATGTTTCCCTAAAACTGCATTGAAAAACAAAAACCAATTGGCGCACTCTGGCCCCAGGTCAGCCCCTTGTAAATGGTACCACAGGTACCAACGGCACTGTGGCCAGGGAAGGCCTCTAAGGGCTGCAGCAATTATTGTGCCACCCTTTGAGGACCTGTACCTTTACACACACACACTGCCTTTACAGGCTGCGTATTTCTGGTGCAGAACAAAGGGAAGGGTCGACATGGCACACATCCATGTGTGCCATGCCTACAACCCACTGCCCTGGCATAGATCAGCCACCCCTCTAGCCGGCTGCACTATACCAGTGGTGAGGGTACAGGTGCATGAGCCTTGTACCCCTACTGTGTCTAAACCAATTCTTAGACATTGTAAGTGTAGTAATGCCATTTAAGAGTATTTTGTGCCGGGAGTTTGTCATTACGAACTCCAAAGTACCATAATAGCTTTACTGAAAACTCAGAAGTTTAGTATCAAACTTCTCAGCACATTAAACCCACACTGATGCCAGTGTGGGATTTAATGAAAAATGCACACAGAGGGTATCCTAGAAATGCCCCCTGAAAAACGACCTAACAGTAGTGTCCAGGCTGAGTGGCTGCTCCCTAGCCGCCGCCACCAACAGACATGTTTCTAGACCCCTTGGTCGAGAGCCTGCTGCTCTTGGGGGTCTGAAACAATGCACATTCTGGGAAGAGGTGCCAAATTTCCTCCCCCATGATATGCAGGATCCACGAAGGGGAAGCTTCAAAGGATTGCCGCATTTGTGAGCTTCTCCAGGCCTTTTGCTGCTACCAGCAACTAGCCCTCACCGGTTCTGACCCCCACTTTGGACGGGGAGAATTGCCGGGAAAACCAAGTGAGGAAGGGAGCTGTGCCCACCTTTGCCAACCCCCTTACCATTAACAGGTGGGGGAGGCGAGGTGCAGCACAACTCTCAGCCACCGCCATCTTGCAAATGGGGGGATCCAGCCAACCAGAGTGAGGCGTATGCCCCCCTCCCACTGGAGGGTGGCATAATAGGGGGTGTACCCACCCCTAGTAAGGGACCCATTAGGCCCAACCTTTACTTACCAGTAATGCCCCTAAATCTAGTATTTACGGGCTCCTCTGAACCTTGCCTCCTCAGACAAGAACTAACTAAGAAGAAAAGAAGAAGGACCGAATAAGCCATGCTAAAGCCAAGAAGAGGAGGACGTCCACTGACTTGGCCCCAGCCCTACCGGCCTGTCCCCACCTCGAACCTGCAAAAGCAAAATCCAGGTGTGTCCTGCAGCCTAAAGAACCCGAAGGACTGCCGTGCCTTCCACCCCAAATAGTTTGTCTCCTGTGTACATCGGATTCGTTCACCAACAGTCTCTGACTCCGGCCAAATCTGCGAGTCTGCACCACTCTGTACCAGATACCCACGGCCCGAGTTCGAGTGGCCCAACACCACGAGGAGGTCTCCCCGGTGATCCTGACCTGAGATCTGGTTATCTCTGACCTGCCTCAACCCTCTCCATGACGCCTGCAGTCTCTTTCTGAAGGATCCCCCCAACCGCGACCGGAGCTGGTAGGAAAGCCCACCACCTAAAGACACCCCTGCACCCTTAGTCCCACGGCCTTGGGTGGCCCAACTGACGGTGTCCCAGCATCCCCAGGCATCCCAACTTACCTCTCCAACCGGTGGTCACCTCCAGAAGATCTTCATCCTCAAGCCTGCAGTCTTTGTTGAAATCAGAGAATCTCCAATGAAATCAACAGGGCGCACACGACAAAACATTCTGCACCCAGCCACCCCTGTGCCACTGCAGGTGTACTTTGGGTGCTAACTCGCTCACCCTTTGCCCTGAGCCTAACACCAGGAGCTTTGCTCCCGCAGCCCTGTGGCCTGTTTGTGAGCAGACACCAACGAGAGGTCCCCTATCCCCAATTGGAAAACATTGGACCTCAGCACTCTGCACCCGGTTGTTCTAGTGACACTGAGGGTGCTCTGAGAGTGCATCCTCGACCCTGGGGGAACCCTTGTTCTATCCCCAGAATCTCAACCCCGAAGATAGAGTACTTACCTGTTAACCGATAGCTTCCTTTCTCTCCATAGGAATACACTGTCTGTTTTCCTTTGAAAATTGTTCTAAGTGTGGAGTTGATTTGTATGAAAACCTGAAAAATTGAAACTGTACAACACTGACTTTGTTTACTTTTTCGCTAGGAAATGTCCCAGTGGAGAATCTAGGCATATCACACTGAGTAGAAAAAGTAACTTAAAAAGTAATCTAAAAAGTAATTTCGACATTTTGACTCACCTGTATTTCAACTAATTGCATTTGAACTTGCATTCAATTGTAAAACACAGTTTAAGATTTTGCTAATCATTTATTTCACTTACCTGTGCCAGGCTTAGCTTGGTTCTTAACTTACTAATATTTTTTTACAAACACAATTGGTCGGAGTTCAGTCTTTGAGTGTTTGACATCATTTGCTGATTGAGTGTGTACAACAAATGCTTAACACTACCCTCTGATAAAGCCGTACTGCTCGCCCACAGCACAACAAATAGAGACTAAGGTTCTATCTACTTTTACCTCTGCCTACCTTTGTGGTTCCACTGGACTCTGTGCACACTATACCTCATTTTGGTATAGTATATACAGAGCCAGCTTCTCCTACACCCATCACAACCACACATGCAGGTTTATATGTAAATAAATGCATCCACTCACACAACTCGGTTGTTCCACCCAGACATTTGCATCCATCTGATGGCACCCTTGAAATCACCTACATTTCCAATCCAACCAACAGACACATTGATCATCTATGCACCCCACCATCCATCTACACACTGAACCGTGAAGGCATTCACACCCATTTTTCCTGTTTATTCACCCACACTCATGCATCCACTTATCATTCACCCTCACACAAATGGATTATTGTGCCTGCCTATGTTTTCCTGTATGTTTGTTTTTACTTATGCCTATGTCTGAGGGGCCTTAATGTGTGTTGGTTTGTGTGTGCCTGGGTGCCTCTATGCTCTGTCCCTATATGTGCCAGTGAAGCATAAAACAGAAGCTACACATTGGGTTTTCAATACATTTTTGTTATGAACACAAGTTTTCTTTTATATTGTAGGAACAAGCTCGCTTGAAGATAAGAATTCAGTAAATGGGCCTTCGCAAATGATCAATGTGAAAACCATGTATCGAAATTCCTGTTTCAGCGAAGATCAAATGTCCAAACCAATAAAAGCATTTACAGCTGATTTTGTTCGACAGCTTTTAATAGGTCTCCCAACCCAGGCCCTTGGACTTACCTTGTGCAGTTATATTAGCGCTCTGGGTGTGGACATTATTGCTCAAGTCGAGGCCAAAGATTTTGGAGCAGAAAGCAAGGTTTCTATTGATGACTTGTGCAAGAAATCTGTGGAACACAACATCCAAATCTGCAAGTTTTCACAGCTTGTCATGAACAGGGCTACAGTTCTAGCTAGTTCCTATGATACAGCCTGGAAAAAACATGACTTGGTGCGTAGACTGGAAACAAACATTGCTTCTTGTAAGACAAGCCTTCAAAGAATCCAGTTGCATATTGCAGTATTCCAGGTAAGAGCTTGTAAATTAACTTGCATTGTCGCTTTCCTTAATATAGACCCTATAAGTTACCTATTTTTTTGTACGCAAGTACAAGGTATTTAGGAGCGCTTATAAAACAAACTATTACACATGCCTCCACAGGTTATTTTGCATTTCATGTTTTTATTGTCACTGCCAAGCAATCGCATTCCTCATTATAATATAACATGAAATAACATTGTGCAGAACCCTGTATTTATTCTGTATTTGATCTAAAAATGCTAGAAGGTTGCAAGTCTAGAATGTGGACTTTTCTTCCAGGAAGTGTTCATTAATAGTCATATAACTGGATGTACGGGACCCAGGATCACTTCAAATATACTTGAACACTTGCACTGCAATGTATTACATCCAGAAGCAGGGAGGGACACACTCTCCACAATTGTCACATCTAGCACAGAGCATGTGGAAGTGGGCCATTCAAAGGAACATGTTCCTCATGGCGGAACACCTCCCAGGCAAGGACAACCAGATGGCGGACCTGCTCAGCAGGCATAGCCATCAAATGCACGATTGGGAGATACATCCCTCAGTGCTACAACCGTATTTCCAGCAGTGGGGTCATCCAGAGATAGACCTATTCGCCACACAAGAAAATGCAAAATGCCAAACCTTCGCCGCCAGGTTCCCACACCCGCAGTCTCAGGGTAATGCGATATGGATTAACTGGTCACACAGATTTGCGTACGCTTTTCCTCCAGCACCGCTCATACCGCTGGTGGCGGGCAAACTGCAGCAGCACTCCATGACACTCATCCTAGTTGCTCCAACGTGGGCGAGGCAAGCATGGTACACCACGTTCCTAGAACTCTCAGTGGTGCCCCACCAGCGACTGCGACTCACACCCAGTCTCCTCACTCAGAGCCATGCAGACATTCAGCACCCAGATCCGCAACATTTGAGCCTTGCAATATGGCTCCTGAGGTCATAGAGTTTGGCTACCTGAACCTGCCCCATGACTGTATGGACATCATCAAGGAGGCTAGACGGCCTACAACCAGGGCGTGCTATGCGGCAAAATGGAAGCGTTTTGTCCTTTATTGTTCCAATAATAACATAAATCCACTAGATGCATCAACGCAAAATATCATATGTTATTTGTTGCACCTATACAGATGCAATCTGGCCTATAGTTCCATCAGGATACATTTAGCTGCAATGGCAGCGTATCTTCAGAACAGACAGCTCCTTTCCCTTTTCAAAGTGCCTGCCATTAAAGCTTTTATGGAGGGACTCCAAAGGGTAATTCCTCCAAGACACCCACCTTTGCCTGTCTGGAACCTAAACATAGTTCTCACCAGACTGATGGGTCCACCCTTTGAACCTCTTCACTCTTGTGGAATACAATTTCTGACATGGAAAGTGGCTTTTCTACTAGCGATCACATCGCTAAGAAGGGTTAGTGAGCTGCAAGCCCTCACTATTCAGGAGCCTTTCATTCATATTCATGCTAATAGGGTAGTGCTGCGTACCAACCCTAAATTTATGCCTAAGGTGGTGTCACAGTTCCACATTAACCAAACAATTGAACTGCCAGTATTCTTCCCAAATCCTGATTCAGTGGCAGACAGAGCACTGCACACACTGGATGTTAAGAGAGCTCTCCTGTATTACATAGACAGGACTAAAGATTTCAGGAAAACTAAGCAACTGTTTGTTGCCTTCTCTCCACAGCACAAAGGCAACCCAATTTCAAAATCGGGTATAGCCAGATGAATTGTTAAGTGCATACAGATCTGTTATGAAAAGGCTAAACGCACATTAACAGTTCCCCCAAGAGCGCATTCCTCATGCAAGTTAGGGGCATCCATGGCTTTCCTAGGTAACATTCCTCTAGAGGATATATGTAGAGCAGCCACCATACACACATTCACCAAACACTACTGCGTGGATGTACACTCCAAACAGCAAGCTGATGTAGGTCCGGCTGTTCTCAGAACTCTTTTTCAGACTGCTGCAGCTGGCACGGGCAACCGCCGCTAAGGAGGATACTGCTATTCTATGCACAGATATAAATTCAGCAGCCCACATACCTCGAACGGAATATGCTACTTACCAGTATGCATCTGTTATTGGCATGTAGGGCTGCTGACATTTATATCGCCCGCCCTCCTCCCCGGTACCTGTCGCAGCTGTAGCACTCAGAATTATTCTCAGGCATGGTCATCACTCACTGTATCATACTCCATCTCTGCCACAATGGCGAAAAACAATCTGAGGATGGAGAGGATGCCCATGCGCACTGTAGTCCAGGGGAGGAGCCACCTATCTCGCGATACTTCGAAGACTCTTCCAGGACAACAATGTGCAATCATCCGGACCCAACACTAGGCGGCGATCTATGCACAGATATAAATGTCAGCAGCCCTACATGCCAATAACAGATGCATAGTGGTAAGTAGCATATTCCTTTCTGGATCTCTAGTCAATTGGCAGGTAGCTTGTCACCACCGACTAGCACTGGGCTATCCTGACTCAACACAAGATGCAGGAGTCTTGTCGTACAGGTATACATCTGTAGAGAAAACCCTTATGCCTTTCCTATAACCACCACAGAAACAACCACAGATCCAAACGTAAGGAGGCCTTTGGCAAGTACATGTTCTTTTATGCCAAACTTGTCTTACTATCTGTCAGCGCAAGCTCCCTCCTTAGTTTTTACAGACATGTTTTGTGGGCCTTGTAGATCAAATCCTACCAGCAGTTATGGATGTCTTACAAGCTCGAAAGTCCATACCATAAAGTACGGGTTGGATACGGCAAGGTATGGCTGGGACACAGCTGATTGCTTGTGTCAGGCAATGGGTTTGAATGTGGTGCTTCGGCAGCACACCTGAAATAGGTTTACATGCTTACCAGGGGATGTCCAGGCATCCTTTACAGGCATGCCATTGAGAGGCTCTTGCTCTTCTTTGTGAAAGCGGGCTTTGCCTTAGAGCACTTTTAAGAAAGTTGTACCACAGCAGGTTCCCTGGGGCTGTCGTCCCCAGCCAGACACTTTATGAAACAGTTTTGCCTTTTTCTTGGATAAATATGGGGTTTTCAGTATCGCCGGCAGCAGACCCTGCCCGCAGCACAACAGCCTGCTGCACCTACCACCCCATCTGAACGGCTGACAGCTGAACGGCTGACAGAAGTGACATGTCTGTTTTACAGTAGGAAGTGCACATAGTTTTGCCTAAAGGAGTCCTAGAGTTAATTCTGGTCACAGAAGTATGAACGGGGAGTTACTCCTGTATTTCCTATGCCAAAGAAGGATGGAGACCTTAGTCATGTTTAAGATCTCTGCCCTAAACACCTTACTCAGTAAGAGCAAATTCAAGATGCTAGTACTGGCCTGTTTTTTTCTGCCCTGGATCCTGGAAACTGGTTGGTAGCGTTGGACCGGCAGGACACTTTTTTTCATTCCCGCCCTGAAGACCCACAGGTGTCATCTGCGGTTCAAGTGGGCACGCAGCATTTTTAGTTTGCAGCATTCCATTTTGGCCTCACCAATCCCCCTCAAGAGTTCACATCTGTTTGGACCGCACAATGCCACCTACCAGCATGCCAAAGTAGTTTGTTTGAGTTTCAGGATCCAGTGTGACACCTGGGTGGCATTGCCATTCGAGTATCCCCCAGAAAGGACATTACCAAAGGTAATTAACTTCTATTATGGAGCTCTGCAGGCCAGCTACCTGCAAGTCTACCCACAAGTTTGAAGAAGACTTGTTCTGATGGATATGTCTAACCACAGATTCATCACCATGTGAATATTCCTCTGGCTGCATTCGGAAAACTTAGCAGTACTTTTGCGCACTGGTAGGTGGCATCATTCAGCTTCCTGTTAACGTTGTTCCACTCAAAAGTGATGAACAGAGCTGCATATAGGATCCACTCATGTGTGCTAACTTCAGTTCGTTTTTTTCCACAGCTTCAGATGAAGATCCGGAACTCTGTTACTTTTGTCTTTATCAAGATTTTTCTAACCTTTTTCACATAAAATGTTTATCAGCATGCAGGGAAAATGTCCCCTCCCAAAATGACAGGTTTTAAGCCTTGCATGCACTGTTGCAAACTGATGTTTATGACAGATCCCCAACTGGTATGACTCTGGTGTTTGTGATCTGAACATGACCCGAAGGCCACACAGGATCATGGAGCTGAACTCTATGGGTCAGATGTACGACGCCCAAAATAGCCCCTCGCAATTTGTGATGCGATATTTTGGATGTACAACAGTGTGTAACACTCTGTTGGCGATTCCCAATGGGGTCTCAAATTGAGAGGCTCATGAATATTAATGAGCCTCTCGCAATTTCCGACCCCATTGGGAATGGCTGGCCCTCCCAGGAATGGTGGCCTGCTGGGCTCAGCAGACCACCATGTCTGTGACTGCTTTTAAATAAAAGCTGTTTTTTAAATGCAGCCCATTTTCCTTAAAGGAAAACGGGATGCATTTAAAAGTTTAAAAAATGAAACTTTTTCGTTTCATTTTTTAAGGGAGGGCAGTGGTCCCTGGGACCACTACCTGCCCTTAAAAAATTGTTCCCCCTGAGTTTGTAAAGGAGAAGGGTCCCCTGGGGATACCATCCCTTTTGCGACCCCATTACCACCCTCTTAAAGAGGGTGGTAATTAGCGAGTGTTTTGCGACCGCAATTGCGGTGGCAAAACATTTGTACATGGGGCTGCGCTCACTATTAGGAAGGGAATGCCCCTTCCTAATAGCGACTTCGCAATTCCAAAATAGCAAGTAGGAAATAAATAGTGACTCGCTATTTTTAAAAAATATGTTTTATTCGTTTTATATAGTACTACTTGGGCGAAAGCCGACATCATTTTTTTAAAAAAATTTTTTTGAGAGTTCAAATATAGCAATACAATACAATTGAAATCCAATTAACACAGTACGAGGAAGGAAAATACTGAAAAACATTCATACAAATTGTCGTTTTAACATTTAAATTGTAAAGTGCAAGGTTGTATAAGAGCAGACAATTAGTAAACTGGTTCGAATAACCAAAAGATTTTGTTTAGAATTGAAAGAATACATAGCATACATATATAATAAATGTTTTCACATTTAATATTCCAAAGCTAAGTTCTAAAGTGCAGCGTGCGGAGGTAGAACCGTCGTAATAGACTAATAAATATTTTCAATAAAGCATAAATCAAGTTAAGTAATAACAGGAGAAATCTAAACATCGAACACACTCGATGTTTAGAAAGCCCGACATAATTTGTGACTCGCTTTTTTGGTTGGTACATACCCCTATTGGTTTTTGCATGCGCAAACGGGTTCGCAAAACTGTTTGCGCATGCAAAAACCATCGTACATCAGGCCCTCTGTCTCCAAACACTGCAAGACTCTGCTCTGTGACCAGTCCAAAGAAAGTTCCTGCTTTCACTCATTGCTGAAGCAGATCTTCATCATGACTGAAGTCCTTGGGTAAGTCAAAGAATGAACACAGGAAGTCTAGGTGATAATCGCCCCCAGGAGAGTGGAACCTAATAAAATATCTGCTTGTCCATGGGACAAGTTGCTTCATAAATCTACTTGTCCGGTTAAAAAAAGAAATCTACCTGTCCCTTTAGTGGCATGCAGTGCAGCGACAAATTATGGCAGCAATCTCATTATATAAGAGCTCTGATAATAGCCTTGCTGATTATGCCAAAGCCGATACTATAGCAGGGCTTGAATACTACCAATTTCCATTTTTGGCAACTTTTTCGCAGATCTACATTCTGGGACTGGAGGTAGTTCAGCAATAGTTCCAGGGTTTGCATTCCCTTTTGAGTCTGTGCAAACCTACTAACTTGCATCTTTTAAGTGTTCTCATCAGCTCTTCTCTAACCTTTATATATATTAAGAAAGGTTGGAAAGTTACTCCTGACCAGGGCAAAAGTAAAACTTCTTCCATTGGTTGTAAAATAGTGGTTATAGGTTAAGTGAACTTGCAAACGCTCAACATATTTTCTTAGGAGCAAATCTACACATGTAAATTTGGTCATGCTAAAAATACAGTTTGCAAATATTGTCTATGACTATGATTCCCTGGTCTACTTCTATACATTCTTGTGAATTCATAAAATACACAAATCTGCACTAATGCAAAGACATGCCATGGGTGCACTTTTGTGACTTTCTTTAAGAATTAGGTCACTAATTAGGTATGGCGTTAACCAAGACCTTTTGTTTTTATTAAAATTCTTTCTCTCTCTCTTTCAGTCTATGGGCTGGCTTCACTGTGAGTCATAGCATTCTGCTCTTTCACAAGGAGCATATTGGCACACACAGTAGTTTTGTTCAGTACCCGAAACTTGTGTGGCAATGTGTACTTTTAGAGAACAAAAAATATTTCTGCTTTTGCCAAGGTTTGTTACAACGGTGAGGGCCCGGCAGCTCCCAGAATGAGGTTTTACAAAAGCTGTATCAAAACAAGACATACAACTCACCACCATTGTCAGACCTAGTGGCTTTACCAGTGCTCATTTATTTTCATGTTTTCCATAATCTTGTTGAAAGCATTTACACTGATTTTCCATTATGAATATTTGTGGGAAATATTACCAAGCATCAACACATTTTACTAAATGATGATTCAAAGAAATGGTACCTAAAATTCCACAGTAGTATCACAAGGCTGATCGTTATCCATGACTGATTTCCAGGGGCGGCTGGTCCGGTCGATGGACTTCGTGCAAATCCAGGCCTACCTGTACGGGAGCCCAGTCGCGCTGGCTCTTCCCCGCCCTACGGTACGTTGGATGGGACAGGAAACTCACCAGACAGACGCCTCTATGGAGCGGGCCTGGCTGGAGGAGGTCTGGTCCCTCCAGAATGTCCGTAAATGAGACCACATCGGGATCTCGCTACTTGGGGATGTTTGGGTGGGGGACCATGTTAGATCATTCGCAGACCTACAGCACCGCCACCCCCTCCACTCTTCCCAATTCTACAAATACTGGCTGTTGAGGCACGCCCTCCGAGCCCATATTCAGTCCCCTATTTCCCTCCCCCAATTTAATCCCCTGGAGGCCCAAGTGATAATGGGGAACCTGGGCAGAGGGGGGTCTCGCGGATTTACCGCCCCTTGGTGAACAATGGTCCTGCCTCATTAGACGCGCTCCGAGCCCGGTGGGAGTGGTAGCTGGGTCCCCTGGAAGACGCGGACTGGCGGCACGCCCTTATGGCACCCATGACTCTAACGACTTCCTCCAAGTTATGTCTAGTTCAGCTCTACTACCTCCACACAGCATACCTCACCCTGGCCCGCTTGTTCAGCGCTCACCTACGGCCCTCCCCAGCGTGTCTGCGCTGCATCCACGCCCCAGCGGATTTCTACCATATGGTGTGGCAATGCCCCGTGCTTGCGCCGTTCTGGGCGGAGGTGCAACGTGAACTCATGCAAGCACTAGGGTGGGAGGTCCCTCACGACCCGGTACGACTGATCCTGGGAGTGTTCGATGGATTACGGACAGACAAGCGCTTTCTGGGCACAGCAATAGCGGTGGCAAATCGGGATATCACTGCACAGGCCAGGCCGCCCACTTTGAGGAAATGGAGGCGGGGGTGGACTGGTGCGGTACCCAAGAGGAGCCCCTCTTTGAGGCCCGAGGTTGTCCAGAACTCTTTGGGAAAATATGAGGCAAGTGGTTTAATTTATTGCCAGTGTGAAGGGTCCATTCGGATGCTTAAGTGATGAGTAGCAGGCGGGGGCAGGAGATCGTCCCAAAGTGACGAGTGAGTCTAAACCTTACCCCATTTAATGTGATGTATCTTTATAATGTGTCTGATTGCTACCAATGTTTTTTTGACCTGCAAAAACGTTAATAAACTCTATCAAAAAAAATCCACAGTAGTTTAGCAAACTTCTTTTTTTCCTTGTTGCATTTTTGTGTTAAAATTTCATTTGAAAAGCAAAGAATCATCAATCTTGCTTTAATGCTTCTGCAAATATTAGCATCTAATCAGAGAGCAGTCTGGGAGCATTCTATGTAGCTTCATATTGTTAAACTTTGCACAAGTGTGTACACTATTTTTTTTTTTTTTACTGGAACCACTATCAGCAGTGCAATACGAGCTAACAACACATGTTTAAAATGCTCACCTTAATTATAAAGGCTTTGCATCTGAAAGAGACACGTTAGTATTAGATTCCTTACCTTAGAATATCTCCAGGCGTCAGACTGGATCCGGAAATTTTTGCGTAGCAGTACCCTTGCGCGTCGGTAGGCGTCGTCTGTGGCTCCGCGTCCGTCGTGGGCGCCGTGATGACGTCGTCGGAGTACTTAGACGCCGCCTCCACGTGCTGACGTCAGTTCTTCTTTTTTCCGCGCCAGCAAGCGCAGATCTGGAAAAAGCAGTAACCCTAGTCAATTTTTGACTAACTTTTTTGATCGTTTTGATCATTTCTCGAAGTCTTTTGACTCCGATTGGTGCCGTAGGGTGTCCTGGCTTTAAGCACTGCGAGGATTGCGACCGCCTGATGTCGGTCACGGATCCTCACCACCTGTGTTTAACTTGTCTAGGCGTCGATCACGACGACAAGGCCTGCTCCGACTGCCGGGCCCTCTCTTCGAAAGCCAGGCGGTAGCGGTCCCGCAGGCGACTCGAACTCCGGCAGTCGGTCCCGCGCCGCGAGAGATCTCGGTCCCACGGGAGGTCGAGGGACAGGTCGCAGGCTCGGAGCCACCACAGCTCCGAGAGTAGGCCGCACTCCTCTGGGTCGAAGTCGTCGTCCGGTAAGAAGCACAAGAAGTCCAAGCGGCGTCATCGCTCTTTGGACTCCCCCCGACGCTCGCGCGATGCGGCCGGGGGTTCGGGTGACACCACCCACGCGGCTCCGTTGGAGTCGCGGGCGCCGCGTCCAGCTCCACACCCTCCGGTCCCTGGGCTAAACGCGGCGCCGGAGGAGATCGAGCGCTTCCTCATGGCCATGAGGAAACTCTCTCCTCCGACGGGCTCCGCGGCGCCTTCGGGCCCAGCGGACCCGTCTGGGGCCTCTAGCAGGTCGGGGGCTTCGGCCCCGGCGCCGCAGGTTCCCGTTATCCCGACGCCGCCGGTGCCTTCGGGCCCGGCGCCTCACGGTACGGCGGCCCCGGCGCCTTCGGGCCCGGCGCTGCGGGACCCCACTAGACCTTCTTCGGGATCTGGATCGTCACCGGTGGACCTTATGACCTCCCCGGCGTCGGACCATCAGGTGTCTCCTCCGGCGCCGTCCCCGATGCCCCCTTCATTCCTGTTCAGACGTCGGGACGGCCCGATGGGCGCCGCTCCAGACGTCATTTGGGGAGATTCACTTCTGTGAGCAGGCCCCATTGGTTGAGAACCCGGAGTGTCAGGAGATGGGTGATGAAGAGGATTGGGAGGGGTCTGAGGACCTTCTGACCAGAGAGTGTCAGTCTCATGAGGACTGGGCAGGAGACCTTGGGGAGGCCAGTGGCCTGGACACCTCTCCAGACACTGGTTTTGTCTCCCCTCCTACCGTGGCTTCGGAAGAGGGGGCAACCTACAGTGTGGTGTTGATGAGGGCTGCCAAGGCCTTGGGCCTTGAGCTCCCCGTCGCGGCCGTGAGGACTAATCTCCTCACTGAGGTCCTTAAACCACAGTCAAGCTCGGCTGAGCCTCTGCTGCCCTTTAATGAGGCCTTGACCGACGTTCTTCTGGGCACTTGGTCCAAGCCCGCTACGGGTTCGCCCGTAGATAGGAACGTGGCCAGACGCCACCGCCCCGCCCCGGGCGACCCATCTTTCCTGTCCACCCACCCTACCCCCGAGAGCCTGGTCATCCAGGCCTTCAATTCCCAGACCGCATTCCCGTCGGCACCGCCGGACAGGGAATCCAAGAGGTACGAGCAGTACGGCAAAAGATCTTCTCGTCCCTTAGTCTAGGACTGCGGTCTTCCAACACCGCATGCCTCTTGGGCCGCTACACACACACTCTGTGGAATACGGTCGCGGAAGTGCTGCCAGAGTGTCCGTTGGAGGTACGGGCCAAACTCGGCCAAGCCCTTGTGGAGGGCCGGGATGCAGCCAAATATTCTATACGGTGTGGGCTGGATACCACCGACTCACTGGGTAGAGCGATGGCAACGACGGTGGCGGTCAGACGCCACGCCTGGTTGAGATCCGCCAACTTTTCGGCCGATGTCCAAAACACTCTGATGGACATGCCGTTTGATGGCCGTCGCCTCTTTGGCGACAAAGCAGACCATGCGCTTGAGCGCTTTAAGGACTCCAGGGCTAAGGCCAAGTCCTTGGGCATCTCGGCCCGCGCCAGCAATCGGCTGCTTATCACTCCTTTCGTGGCCACGGAAGGGGTGTACCCACACGTGCTGCCAGCCACGCTCCGCAAGGTAATACCCTACGCGGTGGCGGCCGTGGGAACTGGCGGTCGGGGACAACGGCGAGGTCAGTCCACACCTTCCCCCGCAGCATCCACCTCAAAACCCTCCTAGTCCGTGCTTTCAGGCCCATGTGACGCCAGTGGGGGGTAGGGTTCGCCATCACCACCTCCACTTCGGACAGGTGGGTGCTGCAGATCGTCCGAAGGGGCTACTCCCTCCCCTTCGAGGCGACTCCTCCAGCCATGCCACCGCAGAACCACCGTGTATCGGGGGATCATTTGCAACTTCTGCAGGAGGAAGTTACGGCCCTCTTGGCCAAGGGGGCCATCGAGCTCGTTCCTGGGCCAGAAGTAGGGTGTGGTTGCTACTCCCACTACTTTCTGGTACCCAAGAAGGGCAAAGGAGGCCTACGCCCTATCTTGGACCTAAGGAACGTCAACGGCTTCCTCCGGAAGGAGAAGTTAAAGATGCTGACACTGGCTCAGGTCCTAGCTGCCCTGGACCCAGGAGACTGGATGGTAGCATTGGACTTGCAGGACGCTTATTTCCACATCCCCGTCCTGCCGGCCCACCGGCGCTACCTGCCGTTCACGGTTGGCCACGAGCACTTTCAGTATACCGTGCTCCCCTTCGGCCTTACCAGCGCCCCACGGGTGTTCACAAAGGTGATGGCGGTGATCGCAGCTCACCTGCGCAGGGTAGGGGTTTCCGTCTTCCCCTACCTCGACGACTGGTTGTTGAAGGCGGGCTCGCCCCTGACAGTCGTCAGCCACCTCCAGACTACGGCAGATCTCCTGCACCAGCTGGGGTTCTCCATCAATGTGCCAAAGTCACACCTGTGCCCCTCTCAGAAGCTCCTTTTCATCGGAGCGGTTCTCGACTCGGCGCGGTTTCGAGTTTATCCACCCGAAAAGCGGGTCCGGGATATTCAGGCTCTGATGGCCATCTTTCAACCGTTTTCCCGGGTCTCGGTCAGGTTGACGCAGCGGCTTCTGGGGCTGATGGCCTCCTGCATCCTGCTGGTTCATCACGCCAGGTGGCGGATGCGGGCTCTGCAGTGGGACCTGAAGTTTCAGTGGGCCCAGCATCAGGGCAACCTATCCGACCACCTCCTGATCTCGGAGGGCACTGCGAGACAGCTGCAGTGGTGGCTCACGGACCGCGATTGGGTCAGCGGCAGATCCCTCTCCCTTCCCCAACCGGAGAACGTAGTTGTGACGGATGCTTCCCTCCAGGGCTGGGGAGAGGCGGAGATCAGAGGCCTCTGGTCTCCGGCGGAGGCCCGGCTCCACATCAACTTGTTGGAGTTACGGGCGATTCGTCTAGCACTGAAAGCATTCCTGCCCTCTGTCCGGGGGAGTGTAGTGCAGGTGTTCACGGACAACACCACCGCCATGTGGTACTGCAACAAACAGGGCGGGGTGGGGTCGTGGACCCTTTGCCAGGAGGCTCTGCGCCTCTGGCAATGGCTGGAACGCCAGGGCGGGACCCTGGTGGCTCAACACCTGGCAGGTTCTCTGAACGCCAGGGCGGACGAGCTTAGCCGTCGGTGCATGATGGATCACGAATGGCGTCTGAACTCGGACGTGGCGCAAGGCCTCTTTCAGCAATGGGGAGAGCCTTGGTTAGATCTATTCGCCACCAAAGAGAACGCGCAATGTCATCAGTTCTGCGCGTTGGAATTTCCAAGGCGGCACTCGCTCGGAGACGCTTTTCGTCGCGAGTGGAGTTGCGGTCTACTGTACGCCTTTCCGCCTATACCACTTCTGCCCAGAGTGCTGAAGAAGATCAAGCGCGACCGGGCCCAAGTCATCCTTGTGGCTCTGGACTGGGCTCGAAGGTACTGGTATCCAGAGCTACTCAGTATGTCAGTCGATCCCCCGGTTCGTCTGCCTCTTCAGGAGGACCTTCTGTCGCAGCAGCAGGGGACGGTCCTCCACCCAAACCTGTCCAGTCTCCACCTCCATGCTTGGAGATTGAGCGGCGACAGTTGAGGCCATTTGACTTGCCTCCTGAAGTCTGTAACGTCATTCTGGCAGCCAGGCGCCCCTTCACAAAGTCGGTATACGCCTGCAGGTGGAACAGATTTGTGGCATGGTGCACAGCAAAGGCTGTGGATCCTCTTGCTGCCCCTCTTTCTGAGGTTCTTCTCTTCCTTTCTCTTGCCCAGCAGGGCTCTGCTTTGGGCACTATCAAGGGCTACCTTTCTGCCCTTTCAGCCTTTCTGAGGCTGCCTGATCAACCTTCTTTGTTCAAGTCCCCTATTGTTAATAGATTTCTAAAGGGCATCACTCACACATTCCCTCCTGTTCCGTTTGTGATGCCTCAGTGGGACTTGAACCTAGTTCTTACGTTTCTGATGTGCGCTCCCTTTGAGCCACTTCACAACTGTCCTCTTCGCCTTCTTTCTTTGAAGACTGCTTTCCTGGTTGCCATCACCTCTGCCAGGAGAGTGAGTGAGCTCCAGGCCCTTTCTTGTACTCGATCTTTCCTTTCTGTCCATCCGGACAAAGTGGTGTTGCGTACTAAGCCTTCTTTCCTTCCCAAGGTTGTCACGGCCTTCCACATCGGGCAGTCTATCACCTTGCCAACCTTCTTTCCGCCACCGCATCCCTCTAAAGAGGAATAGCGGCTCCACCGTCTGGACCCAAAACGTGCGCTCTCATTCTACTTGGATCGCACACGCCAGTTCTGGGTGGATGACCAACTCTTTGTTGGGTACGTGGGCGCTAAGAAGGGGAAAGCGGTGCACAAGAGGACCATCTCCCGGTGGATCATCTTGTGTATCCAGGCATGCTACTCCTTGCTTAGAAAGGAGCCCCCTGTTGGATTGCGGGCTCCCTCCACCCGAGCCACGGCGACTACAACTGCCCTGGGCCGGGGAGTGCCCTTACAAGACATCTGTCAGGCAGCTACGTGGGCATCGCTGCACACGTTTGCAAGACACTACTGCCTGGACAGCCAAGTCCGGAGGGATGGCTTCTTTGGCCGTTCGGTCCTCCAGGACTTTCTGGTCTGATTATTGGTTCGCAGACCCACCGCCGGGGTTGGTATTGCTGGGGTATCTATTCTAAGGTAAGGAATCTAATACTAACGTGTCTCTTTCAGATGCACAAGTTACTACATGTGTAACGATATATCTGTAAGAGACATTAGTTAGTATTAGATTCCTTACCGACCCACCCATCCTCCCCGTTCTGCGAACCGATATCTAGGGTTAGGGTTACCCCCTTTCAGGGCCCTAGTTTCAATGGCACCAGTGTTGGTTTTTAACATGGCTCTGCGTTTCTGGCGCTGAAAAGCTGTGTCTAAGAACGGACGTCAGCACGCGGAGGCGGCGTCTAAGTACTCCGACGACGTCATCACGGCGCCGACGACGGACGCGGAGCCGCAGACGACGCTACTGACGCGCAAGGGTACTGCTACGCATACATTTCCGGATCCAGTCTGGCGCCTGGGGATATTCTAAGGTAAGGAATCTAATACTAACTAATGTCTCTTACAGATATATTGTTACACAAGTAGTAACTTGTGCATTAATGACCTAAATTCGAACAGCATTAACATATAGACCCAAATTTTACCTCACTTGCAGACGATTCCCTTCCCCGCTTCGTAATGTGGTACTGTAAACTGCCAGCCAAAGAGTTTGTGCTGTAGGTGGTTTGGCTACATGTGCAAAGGACACAACAAACCTGAAAACCTGTTGTGTTTGACCCCAAACAATATGTCCTGGGTATCGGGCTATAGGGATTCCACACCCATGGCCCCCTTCCTGCCATTATCTTCCAGAGACTATGCTAGGACGTTGGTCTCTCACTTCTGAACTCCTTATTCAGTGTCTGGTTCTGATGCACACAGAATTTCTGGGGCTGTCTGCAACATTGCAACAAACTGAGGCCTTTAGGGAGGAAAGGATGTGCATTTCTGGTACACTCTGGCTCCCTCTGGTGCACCTTGGGTACCTGAGATCCACAAGGGCCTCCAGTCAGACTTTTGCCATCTCTGCACTGGCTTCAGTGTCGACCTAAATCTCAGCACCTCACTCTGTGCCTGTTCCTTTGACATTGACGCTGGTGCTAATAGCACCAGAGGAGGAGCCACACTCTGTGGTCTCTGCCTCTACGCCAAACTTATCTCAACCTTAGCAGATGCTGCACTCCTAACTATGGCAATCCTTCTGATTACAACACACTACCTTTACCAAGTGGCCACGCATACACACTACATTAGCCTTTTGGTTCATAACAGATTCAAAGCTAGACTTAGTGATGATGGGGACAAATTTGTCCCACAATATGAGGAAGACAATTGGTTTGCAAGCTTACAGGATGCTAGTGACTTAGACACCCCCAGAGACCCTTGATTTGCCTCTTCTATGGTCCTGCATCATCACATATTTTGCTGTTGTGTGTAGAAGGCCTGCAGAGATCCTTGATATGCAACTCCCCTCTTTGGAGGTTAAAACCAATATTCTATTGGATATCCTTCAGCCTGACCAGCTTCCTCCCGAACTTCTCTTGTCAATTACAGATATGATCTTCGGCAAAGCCATGTCCTAGTACTCTGGTCAACAAGCAGTTCACTTGTCGCTACAGAGCAGCTCCCGATTACCTCACTTATCTCATGCAGCATCCAACACCAGAGTGGTTGAGCAGTCTACCTTAACCAACCTTAACGCTTTCTCTGCGACTTTGCCTGACTGCAAATCCAAAGTCCCTTTTACCCAAATGTGCCAAAGAGCGTTTTCCAGCCCCTTAAGCAGGAACCTGAGGTTATTTCCGTTACTTCCCTGTAATAAAGAAGGACGAATCCCTCTGTCCTACCTCAGATCTCTGCCCTCTCAACGCCTTCACTCTAGCCCTGGTTCTGGCTGATCTGGATTCTAGTGATTGGAAGATAGTGTTGGACCTGCAGAATGTGTGTTACCTTATTCCAGTCCTGTAGACCCACAGGCGCTCTTTAGGGTTCACAGTGAACCCAGGAGTATTTTCAATTTGCAGTGCTTCCTTATGTCTCCACCAGAGCCCCTCAGTATTTAAAAAGGTGATGGCTGTGGTATCAACACATCTACAAAGATTGAGGGGGTGGTTCCAGTCTTCCTTACCTTGATGACGGACTGAAGGGGGGCTCGGCCCAGGCAGTTGTGGCCCACCTTCAGACTAAAGCGAATCTGCTAATATCATTAGGGTTACACTATCAACCTCAAACTTAACTCCGTCGCAAACACACTCGTTCTTAGGAGCCATTCGGGATGCAGTGCAGTCTCTTGCCTTTTCTCTGAATGGAGAGCCCAAAACAGTCAGGCTGTGATCCAGATATTAAAGACTCAGTCCTGGATTTCAGTGGAGATGGCTCTGAGGCTCCTGGGACTGTTGTCCTGCTGGTAAAATATGCCAGATAGCAAATGTGGGGTTTGCAATGCTCTGAAGTTCCAGTAAAGCACAGCACCAGGGGAACCTATCGGATTCTATCCACATTTTGGAGTAGACTGCTAAAGACCTGCAGTGGTGGCTGCTGAGCTGTGATTTGGCCAGCCTCAGAACCCTCATCACCCCACCCAGAGTTCACCATGGTGACTGGTGCATCACTGTTGGGTTGGGGAGGCCTTTTGGTAGAGGTGGAGATTAGAGGACTCTGATGTCCGCTGGACGCCTGCCTCTACATCAGTCTTCTGAAGTTGCAGACAATCTGTTTTGAAGGCCTTCCTTCTAACCATCAAAAGGATGCTGGTACAGGTTTTCACACACAGCACCGCCGCCATGTGGTACTGCAACAAGCATGGTGTGGTTGAGTGTTGGGTCCTCTGACAGAAAGCTCTACACCTTTGGAAGTGGCTGAATCACCTCTGGTCTGGAACCACCTGTTAGGATCTCTAAGTGTCATGGTGGACAAACCTAGCTATAGATGCTAAGCGGATCATTAGCAGTTTCACCTGGAGGTGGCTGGAGGCATCTTTCAGCTGAGGTAGAAAGGGTGGGGGGGAGCTTGACTTAAACTTTATTCCACCGATTAAAATTCACAATGTCAATACTTTTACACGGTTGAGTTCCCAAGACAGTATCTTTCCTCCAAAAAAGGATCAGTAAGGACTGGGCCCATGTCATATTAGTGACTCTTGATTGGGCCTTGAGAGCCAGAACTCCTTGGCATGCACATCTGTCCTCTGCTCAGGCTCCTTCTTCAGGAGGATCCTGTGTCAGAGTCGCAAGGTAAGGTCTTGCAACTGGGCCTTCACAACATGCATCTCGATGAGTGAAGATTGAACAGTGAAAGTTGATTCCATTTAATCTCCCAAGGTCGTTCATTTTATTTTGGCAGCTAATCGCCCTTTCTCAAAGTCATTGTATGCTGGACGTGGAGACACGTTTGTGGCGTGGTAGAGCAACCACCATATGGATTCATTACATGCCAAATTGTCCGACGTTTTGTGTTTGTTTTGTCTTTGACCCAGCAAGAACTTTCGCTGGACGCTTTTAAAGGCTACTTGTTGGATCTTTCTACTTTTTTTGCGGTTGCCCGATCAGCCTCCTTTGTTCAAATCACCTGTTGTGATGAAGTTTCTTAAAGGTTTACAACATATGTTCTTGTTGAAGCCTTTTGTGATGCCACCGTATGACTTGAATCTGGATAAAAAAAAAAATGTATGCACACTTTTTGTGCTAATGCATAGTTGCCACCTATGCCTTTTGACCCTACAAATTGTTTTTATCGCAATGACGTCAGCTTTCGGTCCAGCCACCTTATTCAATATTCTTTCCAGGCAAACTGTTATTGAGGACTCGAGCTGCATTCCTCCCGAAAGAAATGACACCTTTTCATGTCGGTCAGGCTATCACCTTGTCTGATTTCTGTGCTCCGCCTCACCTATTGAAAGAGGAGCAGAGACTCCTTTGTTTGGATCTCTAGAGAGCCCTCAGTTTCTACATTGATCACCGCAGGTATGGTCAGCTCTTTGTGGGCTTCGTGAGAGCCAAGAAAGGCAAGGCAGTGCATAAAAGAACCATCTCTAGGTGGATAGTCCACTACATTAAAATCTGCTTCATGTTTGAAGCAGCCACCTGAAGGATTGAGGGTTTATTTCACTCAAACCTAGGCTGCTGTGGCAATGCTGAGCGTGCGGAGTGACTATCCTGTATATCAGTCAGGCTGCTGCGTAGGCATCAGTTCGCACAATTGCCTTCACAGCAAGTAGCAAGTAAGAAAGTGTTTGAGGCATGTGGGCTGCTGAATTCACATCTTGTGCATAGATCGCCGCCTAGTGTTGGGTCCGGATGATTGCACATTGTTGTCCTGGAAGAGTCTTCGAAGTATCACGAGATAGGTGTCTCCTCCCCTGGACTACAGTGCGCATGGGCATCCTCTCCATCCTCAGATTGTTTTTTTCCGCCATTGGGTTCGGATGTACTTTTCTTTGCTCAAGTTCGGAAACTTTTCTACAAGGCCAAAAGGCCTTCGGGTCGTTGGTATTGTTATTTCTATCGGTGCCGAGTTCTTGTTCCCGGAATTTCGAAGCAAGACGTCGAAGAGAGAAGCGTGGCCTTTTCGACACCAGAGGCCCGATCGTCGATGGAACGGAGCCCGTTCAAACGATGCCCCCTTTGTAACTCTAAATACCCGCACATCGCTGTACACCCGGTGTGCAACAAGTGCTTATCACCAGACCACAACGAGAACAACTGTCTCGCGTGTGCTCGGTTTCGGTCAAAGAAGACGCTTAGGCTCCGACGTGCCGCAAGACAGACAATGACGAAGCCAGCGCCCGACCCGGTGAATATCTTCGACGAAGACGACGATGAGGTAGTCGAGACTGAGGATCCAGAGCAGCCGTCGGATCCAGGTTCGGAGTACGACTCCAACTACTACGAAGACGACGATGAACACGTCGATGAAGGTGAAAACGTCGACGAGGTAAGGGACGACGTGTCCCCCATCGGAGCCGTCGATGACGACTCGTGTGATGAACCATGCCCAGCAGTGGGTACTGGGCCCAAACAAGACACTCAAAAACTTTCAAAGGCCAAGATCATGTCAAACATTCTATAGCCCCGCGTCTCGGCCCGGCTAAGAATATCTCACACGAGCCATCGGTCGCCCTACAAAAAGCGAAACCGAAAGCTATCGAGCCAAAATCGAAACCGAAACTGCTAAAGACAGTCTTCGGATCGAAGAGTGCGAACACATCGGATTCAACGTCGACAAAAAGTGTCGACGACCCTGCGGGGTCCACCACAAAGGGTGTCGAGCCGAAGATTGGTGCGCTAAAGTCCATCGCTAAAGCCAAGAACGTCGAACCGACGAGGTTGGCGTCGACAGCCAGCGACACAAACAAAGGACTCGAGTCTAGTACGGTCCTCGAACCGAGGCACCGAGTCGAAAAACAACAGATCGTCAAAGCCCTCGAGCCAAAATCCAAAGGAGCCTCGAAAGAGCAAGTCGAATCAAAGAAAAGGAGCGCGACTCCGACGCAACAAATACCGAAGTCGACGCAAGGCCTAAAGCACGACAACCATGCGACGTCCGTCGGCCCGATCTCAACGCCGGCCTCTAAGCCGGCGATAAAATTCGGACTGCCCCCGACAGCGCGGCCTAAAATGTTCGATCCGAAAACAGGGATCGAATCAACCAGAACTATGTCACTTGGAAAAAGGAGTCATCCTCTAGAAGAGGACGTTCTGTACCAGGAGCCCTCCTATGATGATCAGTCAAAGCTCCATATCGACGCCGACACCGGCAGGCTTTCTGTTTATCAAAGAAAGATCAGGTCTGAAAATCCTCTGGAATCATATAAAATTCCCCTAAAAAAGAAAAGGGATTCTTCAACATCGCCTGTCCATTTCGAAACGGTGAGGTGCCAGGACACTTCTGCATACTCACCCACATGCTCTAATGAGGATATGGGGTATGACTATGATGAACAATATACTTACCCTGCGGACAATGATCAAGATGACCAGACTCAAGCCTGGACAGACCCTGTTGACCAGGGGGAGTCACAAACTATCCCTGATACTCCTCCTTATCCTGTAAAAACGTCGCCAACAGAGGATACAACAGCGTTTAACGCATTAATAGAGAGGGCAGCCCATAATCATGATGTGGACATGCATGCTGACCCAATTGAGGAGGATTTCTTGTTTGACACTTTCTCCACTTCTGAAAAATCAGTTAAAACATTACCAATGTTAAAGGGTGTCCTCAAACACGCAGGAGACATTTTTAAGGAAACCACAAGAGCAAGGGTTGTTAACCCCAGAATTGAAAGAAAATACAGACCGGTGCCTGTGGACCCTACATACATTAAGGGACAGCTGCCGTTGGACTCTTTGGTGGTCTCCAATGCTCGTAAACATGCCAACTCCCAAACTACTGGTGATGCTCCTCCTCCAGACAAAGAGTCTAAAGTATTAGAAGCTTCTGGGAAAAGGGTGGCTGCTCAAGCAGCTAACATCTGGAGAATTTCAAACACACAAGCCCTATTAGCCAGATACGATAGGGCCCATTATGACACATTAGAGCAACTGCTACAATGTTTGCCTGATGCCTACAAGGAAGGAGCAGAAACACTCATACAAGAAGGAAAACTAATATCCAACGCTTCCATTAAATGTGCGTTGGACGTGGCAGACACTGCAGCCAGGGCCATCAACACAAGTGTTATGCTCAGAAGGCATGCTTGGTTGCGCATCTCAGGGTTCAAACCAGAGATTCAAACCACATTGCTAAATCAGCCTGTAAGCCCTGATTTTGTATTTGGTCCTGATGTGGACACAATCTTAGAGAAGATTAAAAAAGACAGAGACAGCCAAATCTATGGGGGCCTTGCAGTCACAGCAATTCAGAGGAGGTTCCTTTCGTCGCTCCAATAACAGAGGAGCTACAATAGGCCAGGCATCCCAGCAGACTCAATACAATAAAGGGAACACGCAAACCACCTATAATAAGACTAACAGAGGTGGATACCGTGGCAACACCAGTAAAGGCAGAGGACGAGGGAATAACAACTCCAGATCCTCCGCCAATACTAAACAGTGACGCCTTGTCGCTGCCCCCAGACCATGTAACACCAGTCGGGGGCCGATTGCAACAGTTCCTGCCAGTCTGGGAAAGCATTACCACAGACAGGTGGGTGAGACAGCTTATTCAGTGCGGTTATTGTCTAGAGCGAACATCCACTCCACCCAATATACCCCCAAAACACCGTCCTATGTCCGCAGAGCACATAGGCTTATTGCAGCAAGAAGTTATCAGTATGCTGCAAAAAGGGGCCATACAACTTGTCCCTATACAAGAACAGGGTACAGGGGTGTACTCTCTGTACTTTTTAATCCCCAAAAAGGACGGGTCTCTCAGGCCAATACTAGACCTCAGGCCCCTAAACCAATACATCTTGTCAGAACATTTTCACATGCTCACTTTACAGCAAGTTCTACCATTACTCAGTCAGGGAGACTTCCTCGCAACACTAGACCTAAAGGATGCGTATTTCCACATACCAATACATCCAGCACACAGGAAGTATCTCAGGTTTACCATCCAAAATCAGCACTACCAGTTCAAGGTACTGCCTTTCGGGGTGACAACAGCCCCCAGGGTGTTTACCAGTAGCTGCGCACCTACGGAAGAACCATATTCACGTCTACCCCTATCTGGACGACTGGCTTATCCAAGCAGTCAGCCCAGCAATGTGCCAGCCACATGTCCCGCACTATTCACCTCCTACACAGCCTCGGATTCTCATTAAACTACCCAAAGTCTCATCTTCAACCCGCCCACGTACAACAGTACCTGGGAGTCACAATAGACACTCTGGCAGCAAAGGCGCAGCCAAACTCAGCAAGAATTAACAGCATTCAATTACTGATTCAGAAATTCAGACCCCAACACTCGCTCACAGCAAGGGTGTTTATGCAGTTAATAGGCATGATGGCCGCCTGCATCTTCATAGTCCCTCACGCGAGACTACACATGCGTCCGCTTCAGGAGTGCTTAGTACGGCAGTGGAACCAGTCTCAAGGACAATTGAAAGACCTAGTGTTGGTGACCGGTCGCACATACAACTCTCTGCATTGGTGGAACCCACAAAACCTTCGCAGGGGACGACCATTCCAAGAGCCTGTGCCACAAATAGTGCTGACGACGGACGCATCTCTCCTGGGATGGGGAGCGCATTACACAGTGCAGGGACTATGGACGACACAGCAAAAGAGGATGCACATCAACCTGCTGGAACTGATGGCAATCTTTATGGCAATGAAGGCGTTCAAAGTACATTTGTGCAACAAAGTCGTGTTGATCCAGACGGACAACATGACTGCCATGTACTACATACAGAAGCAGGGAGGCACACACTCTCCACAGTTGTCACATCTAGCTCAAAGCATGCGGAAGTGGGCCATTAAGAGGAACATGTTCCTCATGGCGGAACACCTCCCAGGCAGGGACAACCAGATGGCGGACCTGCTCAGCAGACACAGACACCAAATGCACGATAGGAGATACATCCCTCAGTGCTACAACCGTACTTCCAGCGGTGGGGTCACCCAGAAATAGACCTGTTCGCCACAAGGGAAAACGCAAAATGCCAAAGCTTCGCCGCCAGGTTTCCACATCCGCAGTCTCAGGGCAATGCGATATGGATGAACTGGTCAGGCAAGTTTGCGTACGCTTTTCCCCCAGCCCCGCTCATACCACTAGTGGCACGCAAACTGCGACAACACTCACTGACACTGATCCTGGTTGCTCCAACATGGGCGCGGCAACCATGGTAGACCACGTTCCTAGAACTTTCCGTGGTTCCTCATCAAAGGTTGCGATTAACACCCAGTCTTTTAACGCAGAGCCATGGCGACATTCAGCACCCAGATCCGCAACAGTTAAACCTTGCGATCTGGCTCCTGAGGTCATAGTTTGGTTACCTAAACTTGCCTCCCGACTGTATGAATATTATCAAAGAGGCAAGGAGACCTACAACAAGAGCATGCTATGCGGCGAAGTGGAAACAATTTGTCATCTATTGTACCAATAATGACATAAATCCGCTAGATGCATCTACTCAAAACATCATATGTTACCTCTTACATTTACACAGAAGCAATCTGGCTTACAGTTCCATCCGTATACATTTAGCTGCAGCTTATCTTCAGAACAGGCAGCACCTTTCACTCTTCAGAGTACCTGCTATTAAAGCTTTCCTAGAGGGACTCAATCGCATCATTCCTCCAAGACACCCACCTTCACCTGTCTGGAACCTCAATGTGGTTCTAACCAGACTAGTGGGACCACCATTTGAACCGCTACACTCCTGTGAGATACAATTCCTAACGTGGAAAGTGGCTTTTCTAGTGGCGATCACGTCACTCAGAAGAGTTAGTAAGCTGCAAGCCCTAACTATTCAGGAGCCATTCATACAGATTCACGCAAATAGGGTAGTGCTGCGAACTAACCCTAAATTTATGCCAAAGGTGGTGTCCCAGTTTCACATCAATCAAGCTATAGAACTGCCAGTATTCTTCCCTAATCCTGATACCGTGGCAGAAAGAGCTCTACATACCCTAGACGTTAAAAGAGCTCTCCTGTACTATATAGACAAAACTTTTCAGAAAGACTAAGCAACTGTTTGTTGCCTTTTCACCACAGCACAAAGGCAACCCCATTTCCAAATCAGGTATAGCCAGATGGATTGTTAAGTGCATACAAATCTGTTATCAAAAAGCTAAACGCACATTAACAGTTCCCCCAAGAGCGCATTCAACACGCAAGTTAGGGGCATCCATGGCTTTCCTAGGAAACATTCCTCTAGAAGACATATGTAAGGCAGCCACATGGACTACCATACATACATTTACCAAACACTACTGCGTAGATGTACACTCCAAACAGCAGGCAGCTGTAGGGCACGCTGTACTCAAAACTCTTTTTAAAACTGCTGCAGCTGGCACGGGCAACCGCTGCTAGGAGGAGACTATACATTCTATGCACAAGATGTGAATTCAGCAGCCCACATGCCTCGAACGGAATATGCTACTTACCAGTATGCATCTGTTCTTGGCATGTAGGGCTGCTGATATTCACATCGCCCTCCCTCCTCCCCGGTGCCCGTCGCAGCTGTTGCATTCAGAATTACTCTCTGGCATGGACATCACTTACTGTATCATACTCCATCCCTGCCACAATGGCGAAAAACAATCTGAGGATGGAGAGGATGCCCATGCTCACTGTAGTCCAGGGGAGGAGCCACCTATCTCGTGATACTTCGAAGACTCTTCCAGGACAACAATGTGCAATCATCCGGACCCAACACTAGGCGGCGATCTATGCACAAGATGTGAATATCAGCAGCCCTACATGCCAAGAACAGATGCATACTGGTAAGTAGCATATTCCTTATTGTTTCAGTTAATTAAAACCATAACAATACATTTTATAAAATCAAGTACTACAAATGAAGCTCTTAATATTTGTCTACATTCTGTTTCCCTTAATCCTAAAACATTCTGTATCTAGTGCAAATATTTTCTTTTTTTTTAAATTTAGACGTTTTAGTGTACACAATATGCAAGTTAAAAGTCGATCAAAAGTCATTTGTTGGTCCATGTAAAATATGACTCCCAAGGTCTGGTACTATTATTTGTTGAGGTCGGGAGAGCCCTCTGACGCAGGGTCAGCCATCCTATTACCCTATTCTAGGCAGGGTACCAGGTTACATTTCAACGCTTGAGCATGAGCCAAAAGGAACTTTATTAATAAGCAGTTCAAACGAGTGTCTGTTGGATTTAGGGTTGCCATAATCGCCGATCTGCACATTCTTATGCCTCGATCATTCATGGCCTTTTTTATGAAGATGGCTCGAGCATGGGCTAAGTTTGGGCAGATGCAAACAAAATGTATGAGGTCCTCCTTGCTGTTCCCACATAGCTTACAAAATTTGGGACCGTCATGAACCCAGATTGGTTGGTCCATTGTGGAAGGGAATTTTCCTAGTCGTAACGCCATTAGCGGTTGTTTTCTATGGACCGGGAATGTGATTGTTAGATATGGGGCTGTAGTGAGTGTTTTGTATTTGGTTATAACCATCCAGGCGTGTTTTCTTGTGCTGAAGGTGGTTTTGTCAGTTGAAAGTGAATGGAATTTTGCTGACTTATTTATGGCTTGCTTGAAGGCAGGGTAAGGCAGATTGGTTTCCCAGTGGTTTCTTGTACAGGTGTCTGTTAAGGCCTTCTCGAGGAATTGATTGTATGGGGACTTTGCATCAGTTTTTATTTCGTCCCACAGTGCTTTGTGCAATTCTAAAGCTGCTGTATTCTGTTTCAAGCTATACCAATGCTTGATAGTTACATACTTCCTATCCAGTGTTTCATTTAGTACTACAAATTCTAACCTAGTCTGAGCTGGTGAAGCTCCCTGATGAATTTGGAAGGTTGATTTGTAGATAGCCGTCTGTACTTTATTTAGCAGGTCCGCATCTTTCCCATGGAGGGCTATGCCGCCGTATGACAGCGTCGGGAGCACCTTAGCTTTTATTATTGCCAGTAGAGGTTTGTATGATGGCCCCTTGGGCTTTTTTGCTAGAGACCTGAAGGCAAACAAGAGCTCGTTTGCTCTCTGGGCAATGTAGGTTTTTTGATGCTGGTGATTGTGTCTGTTGTCGAAGTAAAAGCCCAAGTACTTACAGTTAGGCACAGCTTCTATTGTTTTTCCCTCCAGTTGGACGTGTTGATTGAGTATCCGTCGTCTGGTGATGAGCATTGTTTTGCCTTTTGTTGTGTTTATCTCCAAGTTGTTAATGGTTAATAATTCGGCCAGCCCCTCAAGTGACTTTGAAGGCCAATCTTCGTTAAACTCATCAGTACGACGTCATCCGCATAAGATAAATGAGTTGGAGGTAAGGAGCCTAGTTTGGGTGGGTGGGATGAGATCTTATTAAGGCTTGATGCTAGGTCTGCCATAAAAAGATTGAGGAGATGCCGGGGCCAGAACACAGCTTTGCTTAAGGCCTTTGCTGGTATTGATTTTTCTTGAGAGACGTGTTCCGTTCCCCAGTTTTACTTCCATCCATGTGTTGGAATAAAGGAGTAGAATTCCTCTGAGTGTTTTTTCCGGAATATTCCAGCTGCGCAGTTTCCTCCATAGGATATTGTGATCTACGCTATCGAAGGCCGCCTGTAGGTCAATGAAACAGAGATGGAGCTGCTGTTTCCTACTTAGGTATTTGTCGGCTAGCACTGAGAGCGACAGGACGTTTGTCATTGTCCTGCTCCCCTTTCTGAAGCCTGTTTAATTCGGCGGGATTCTCTTTGTGGCGTCAGACCAGCTTATCAGATCTTCAAGGAGTAATGATGCATAGTACTTCGCGTCCACATCCAGGAGAGCGATCAGTCTATAATTTGCTGGAGATGTTCGGTCTCCTCCTTTGAAAATAGGTGAAATTATTGAGCCTTGCCAGCTTGATGGAATTTGATTTTCAATTTCTACCTCATCGAATAGTTTTTTTAAGCTTCCACTCCAGAAGTCCGGGTCAGCCCTCAAAACTATTGGGGGAATACCGTTTGGGCTTGGGGCACCACTGCTGCGGCTCTTCCTTAGTATTCTTCTTATGTCATCCTCGTAGAAGACCGGGTGTCTGAGCGTGTCTGCTGTCTCGTTGTTGTACATCTTCTCGATGGGACATTGATGACCATTGGTTCCAGTCTGATGGTTGAGTTGCACTGCATTCTTCCTTCAGGTATGCTGCATTTGTACGGGGGTTATATGTTCGCCACTAGCTATGGAGCTCGTTGCTCTTTGTGTGACCTTTTTATTATTGTTTTGTTGTTCTGCACATGTGTTAGGCAGATCTTGTGTTACATCCGAGAATCTCTGTATTAATAGCGCAGCCCAGTCTGCTTCTTGGACGTTTGATGTTATTGAGTTTGCAGGATGGTTTAGGCCATTGATGATCCTCCAGAATGCACTGGAGATGGTGTTCTTTGCCGTGCAGAGTAGTTTTGCCCAGAAGTAGTCTTTCAGAGATCTCTTATATTCCCACATTTCTTTTTATACTTTTTCTTAAGATTCTGTCTTTGGTCCCAGTCTTTTGATGATGTAGTTGTCTTTTTTAATGCTCTCGCGTTTCTCCTTGTTTCTATTTTGAGCTTTACCAGGTTTTTTGGAAGCGGGATATTGTTGATTCGCATAATTTTTTGGGGGAAGTGGACATAATTGTTAACTCTTCCGTGAAGTTCTCCCATTTTTGTATCTGGTTACCTGTAGTTGTCTCATTCCCCATTTTTAATCTCTGTACTTTTATCTGAAGATCTTCAATGTTGGCCGTTGTCCAAATTAATCGTTTCAGGTTGGTGGAGAAGGAGCTTTCTGCAACTGTCTTGGTGTTACGATGTTTGGTAAGTTTTAAGTTGAAATAGGTATGCTGGTATGAGTGGTCACTTTTTGATGTAAATTCAATTGAGAATTGCTGAAGGAAGGGCAATAGTGGAAGTGAGACTGCTGTGTAGTAGAGTCTTGAAGCGTTCGAGGTTCCTAGATGAGTATGCTGTGGCGGGTTGTCGCCAGGAGTTCTCCCATTAAGAAATCGTAGTCCAAGATATTCCAAGGTTGTTAACAGTTGTTGACCAGCTGGATCGTGACGCTCTGTTTTAAGATGGTTTTGTGGTGTCCCGTTCCAGAATTCGTTGTCTGCAGCTAGCTTCTCGTCCTCCTCTGGTGTGTAGATTAGATTTGAGTTAAAATCACCTGTTAAGATGACTTCCCAGGTCGGGTTGTTGTTTCGAATATCACTAATTGTAGTTGATAGCTGATTTAGCTGGGCTTGTTTCTCTTTCACGTAGGGAGGTACATAGGAGTTCACTAGTAATACCGGGGTCGCTCGTCCAGGAAGAGACAGTTTTATTAATTGCATGTTTGGCCCATGCGGGGCAATTTGCTCTGATCTGATATTGATGTCCGTCGAGATGTAGACTGATAGCCCCCCTTTTGGGCGACCATATTTGCAGTTTTTTCCTGCTGGAGTGTTAAAGTGCGTGTACCCGACGAGTGGTAGCCCCTCTAGTGCCCATGTTTCCTGAAGGGCGATGATGTTGCATGATGTCCAATTGTTTAGGGGTAGACCTTCTTCCAGCCATTTCCTGGCGCCGGCTATGTTCCATGATAGTAAATGGAAGGTTTCTAGACTCTTATCCTTTGATGGTTTTTGGCATGGTCAGTTGTCTTTCTGTTTGTTCAATGTACCAGTTTGCCAGCGCCAGTAATCGGCGTCGTCTTTAGTGTTTGCTTGTTTTCCTAAGTTGGTCAAAGGATGATTTGCCATTGGTGGACTATTCCCTCTTGCGTTTCGTAGTACTGAGTGAGCCTGCTCTTTTTTTGTCTAGCGAATGTTTCCTTTTGCCCTTCATCGCCAGTAGTTCCTCGAATGGGCCTGGGTAGCGTGGTTTTTCCGGTCTTGAGAGCCTTATGCCCCATGAATTAAACCTTTCACTTGAGGATAATATTAACTGTGCAGTCTCCTCTGTTCGCCATGTTGCGAGTGTTTGTTCCGGTGGTTGTTATTTTCTTGCTTGCGGAATTCGACTGAAAGTAGGTCCGCTGTGGTTAGGTGTTGTAGCCCTTGAATGTTGGCGTAGAGTTTAAATATGGTGCCCCTGTTAAGAATGTCATGCATCCCCTGTGTTTCATATTCTGGAGTGAAGATCAGCTGTTTAAGATGTTGGTTGTCTTGCTAGTCCAGTTCCCAAGACCTTTTCCAAGTTCGGGTCTGCAGTCCGTTCTGATTCCGTAGTGAGGCTCTGTCGAAGCGGATGTTTGCGCTACGTGCATACTGCTTGCCCGTTTATCGCTTGATTCTGCACGTTGGAATGTCGGTGGCCTTATAGACTGATTACTCTCTTTCCCCAGTCCCCCGTTTGTGTCTAAGTTGGTAGGGGAGGCTCTGGTACAGACCGCCTCAGCTCCTTCCTCAGGGTTGGCGTCCTCATTATTTATATTTACACTTCGGCCTCCATGATGTAGTAGAATTTTAATGTCGGCGGTAGAGGGTAGGCTCTTTTCTCCCCCGCCTGAAGTTTCAAATTTGCAGTACCTGGTTTTGGATAGTCCCTCTTGCTTGTTACTTGCATTTTCAAGTTGGTCTTGCTTGTTGGTCCCACATGCCGTGCCTTGAATCCTGCTTTGTCTAGGGTTTGATTCTTCTTTGCCTTGTGAGGAACATTTAGTCCCTTCGGGCCACTTTTCCAGATTAACGTTGAATTTAGGCCCAGTTGATGTAGATTTTTTATTTTGCCCTACCTCTTTGTGTTGTGGAGTTGTCTCTGAGTTGCAAGGGGGCCCTGTGAGTCCACTTGTTTGGGGCGAACTTGCGCTTCCTTTGCGGGTACTTTTTGCCGCAACGCCATTTGTCTGTGTGGAGTAGCCCACGCGCGACCTCAGGCTTACGTCTCTGTCACTTATGTCACCTGTGGGGTCTACTACATTACACGTAGAGAGGTGGCTTTTCCCCATTGCAAGTAGGACCTACCTTCCTTTTTTTGGTAAGAGCTGCTGTCTTGATGATTTAGGCATTTGGTCAATCAGATCATCAGATAGTCTTGTCATATTTAGTGTTTGCCCCTTTCTTTTAGCTGTGGTGAGTATAGGGAACATTCCCACCCCTTCCTCCGTGTTTCCTGCTATTTGTTTGTTCCTTGCTTTCCGTTCCTGTTTTTTTTTGACGTCTAGTTAATGTAGTTTGTTCGTTTGGGACTGATATATTTGACGTCAGACTTGCTTCTTCCAAGTTCTTCCCTTTATGTATTTCTTTTTCTACTTTTTTTAACGGGATAATGATGTGTGTTGTTTTCGGCTGATTTAACTTTGGAGGGAAGCGAGCATGATTCTTTAAGAGCCAGTATTTGTTCTATAAGATTGGGAAGGAGGCTCAGTTTGTCTATGATTGGGCCCCAGGAGCAGGCGCTTTGTTCTAGTGTGTACTTTGATTGGGCTGTTGTTATCAAATAATTCAGCTTGTCAAGTTTGGTATTAATCCCCGCAATATAGTGGGCTATGGTGTTCATTAGATCGATTTGGATATCCATTTTATCGGATTGCCAGTTTAGTGCCTTTGCTGATGACTGAAGGGTTTCTATTACTGAGTGAAGCAGCCCCGGATGGGTTGTTATGGCGATATGTTCAGACTTTTGGTAGGATAAGAAGTCAGCACAATCTTGGTGGAGCAAGGTGTTGCTAGAAGTTGGGGTTAAGGTTATTCCTGCTCTGGTTTTTTCCGGTATTTTTTTCCTGGCTCCTTGACGGGATGAGTTGCCCTTCTCTGTTTGGGCTGCACGGTTTTTTTTCTGCAGGTTTTTTTTTTCTTTATAGTAAGTTTTACTTGTGTCTTGTAGCAATTCTTTGTTTGCTATTGGACTTGATGTAGTGCTTAGAAGCTTCAGCCATGAGGTTTCGGAGACATTCTGATTGTTTGATTCCAATAGGCTTGTCTTTTGTTCCCGGTGTATCTGTGCTTCAGATCTCCGAATCTCTTTGCAAAATGATTCCTGTATTTGTGGCTTTGTTAGGGGGCTCAGTGATTTGGATTTTGAGAATTTTGTGAAGAAAGTTAGTGCTGTGGTAGGTGTTGCGCTAGGTTCTGATTTTTCTCCATGCATCCGTTCTTCCTTCATCCTCTTGCTATCTGAGGCGACCTAGATTGTTGCTCCTGTCGCCTGTGTTTTACTCTGGCCCAGAGTAGAGATTTCTCCTGTACTCCGCATTTGCGGGGAGGTGGCTCTCCAATTGAGTCTCTCGCCAGTTTCCTTCTGCAGTTGGTTAATTGCTGTTGTCTCGTCCTGGTGTGTACTTTGGCGAATTAAAGTGATTTGGTTTGTCTGAGATAGATGGGGGGTTGATGCACTAAGTATAGCTGTTAGGCCTTTGTTACAGACTGCCTTCTCGGGAGTTAGAGGCATGGGCAGGCCTGGCAAGGCTTGTGGGGTCATGAGGAGGGTGGCTCCTGGGTTTTTCAAAAAAAGAAAGCCTTGTTTATCCCTAGTTTCTCTCTTCTTGATCATAGTTGCGATTGGGGAGATTAGTGGAGTGTGTGACGCTGTTGGTGGTCCTTTTTAGGTCTCGCCTCGAATTAGCATCCGAAGGATGCGTCCAGGCTGGAGACTTATAGTTGCCGGTCTCGGAGGAATGAGGGACAAGAGGGTGCCACGCGCTTCTCTTGTGCTGGATTTGACTGCGTGCACGCGCACCCACACTCACGCATGCGCACACTCGCATACACAGCCACATGCATACACAGGCACACACACACACACCCCCGTCGCCGCCGCACCTACACACACACTAGCGCACCTACACGCACACACAGAGACCCCCCCACACACACACCAGCGCACCTACACACACGCACACACCCCCGCCGCCATCGCACACATATACACACACCCACACCAGCACCGGACCCCACTCACCGGCTACGCAGGATTTCTCTTCTCTGGGGCGGCGGTAGCGGGGCTCTCCCGATCCCTGGGAGCCCCGCCCGACAGCGCCTCTGTTCACCCGGTCCCCCATCTCGGGACCGGGACTCAAGGTGGGGCGGCCCCGGGGCTCTCCCTAGCTCACGGGAGCCCCGGGCCGCGGGAGGACTCGGCCTCTTTGCTCCATCCCGGCGGGCAGCCAATCATAGCCCAGCAGCAGGCGCGACTTCCTTCTCTCTTCTGGCCCGGCCCACGTCTTCTCTCCGGTTGCCTGGCTTCCTGCCTCAGGGGTCCGCCAATGGCAGCGCGGCCCGAGCAGGGAGGCGGGCACCGCGTTTCCTCGAGAATCCCGGGCCCGACGGCGGTGATAACTGGGGGCACTCTCGAAAATATAAAGCGAGGTGGGCACTTGCTCGCTTAGAATCATCACTGGCTTAAGAACAGCTCAAAAAGATGTTGTGCCCAAAATAATCTGCAATTTGAGTGCAGTTTTTGTGTAGTTTTGAAGCAAAGTAACAGACCACCTTGTAACAACTGTAGCGCAAATACTTACAAATATATATTGACCGGGTCCCTAACTACATTTGGCAAAGAAAAGGTTATTTTTTTATCTGTAAGTTTGTACATGTGTGGTATCCGTACATTGCCAACCTAGGCAAAATGTAATGTAGCACTTTTTGACCGATTTATTGTTTTCTCTAGCATAAAAGTCTATAGTCTGAGTTTCAGACCACTCTACACTCTGCATTGCAATACAATAGTAAAAGATGTATTAGCTGTAAAAAGCTGAAGGCTATTATTAATAAATAAAGAGAGTAGTAACTATTAGTGAAACGCATAAAGTCCATAAAAATGTACAGAACAAGCATTTGCAATGCAATAGGTCTCGCATTTACGTGAGTTTAAGCTATTGGCATTGTAAATGACCATGCCTTTTTTTATGTTTTAAAAATAAAAACAAAAATAAAAGGCATTGTCATTTGCAATGTCAATAGCTCAAACTTGCGTTACTGCGAGACCTATTGCATTGCAAATGCTTGTTTTGTTTGCGTAGAGTTGGATACCGTTTTATTTTGTTTTGTGGTTCCCTGGTCGACAATTGGGGATTTCTTCGCCTTTAGGGTTTTTTAGGCTGCTTCGGTGTCCGCCTGACCCTGCCTGATCTCATCCTTTGAGGGCTGGTGGCTAAGTTATAATAGTTTATTTACCACTTAATGGGCTTTTTTAATTTTGATTTTCCTTATCAGAATTCAGCTCACTGAGTTGAGATGCTGGAAAAGCACGAGCTGTGGGCAGATCTTCCGTTCAGCTGTTTAACAGCAGCAATGTTTGTCTTCACAGGGGGTGTGAGTGGGGGGAGCAGGTACTGTGGCCGGTGATTAACCCCTTCCATGCTCATGACGAGCACAGCTAGTCATGCAGTACACTGCTTGTGTGCTCATGACGAGCTCACAATGGTAAATATGCATCTGCAGCACAGCAGATAAATATGTGCAGCATCCATGTGGTTAAAAGCCGCGGCTGACCACTACCGGTCCACCCCAGCAAGCAGTGCGTTTCCTTCGGCTTTCGCGGCTCGCTGCTGTTCCCTCCTCTCCGCCGTGCACTGTTACCAGACTACTGTGGCGTGCTATTGCCTGTTGCCTGGGCTTACCCCTCGGCCCGCAGCCCAAAGCCTGGTTTACAACCCTATTTGCCCAACAGATGGGCCACTCTCCTGCTCCCCCTTACTCTCCAGCGGTACACTGCAGGGAGCGGGAACAGCAGATCCAGGCGCTCAGAGGTACTAATAAGTACTAATAGCTACTAGGGAATAGTTTACCAAGCTCCCAGAGCACGGGAGCCAGGTGCCAGGGGCTGGGGACAGGGAGCAGGGAGTGGGGGCCACAGGGCAGCAGTTCTCATCCGCTTCTTTGTGTCCTTGTTATCTCTGTTATGCTCGCCGCAGTTCCACCGCTGACGTACACTGGAGATCATTGGAGGCTGCGGCTAGCTCACAGCTCGCCAAATCACAGGTGAGGCGGAGGTCGGCGCAGCGGTAGCTAAATGCCCGTCTAGGTGAGCGCCAATGGGGGGGCGAAAACCACGTTCGGCCGCAACCGGTCAGCACTCCCGGCGAGGAGCCAAAGTCCGTGGGAGCCGGTAGCCGTGAGCCAGGAGCTGGGAGCCGTGAGCTCAGCCGCAGCACCTCCGCGTCCCACTCGATGCCGGCGTTCGGAACAAGACGCGGCAACTGGATCGGGAGCAGTTCACTCGGCCATCAGGTAACTCAGGAAAGCGTCCCGACAATGGCGGCTCACCGCTCCTGACAGTGGCGGCTCGGCCGAGGGTGGCGGGGGTGGTGGCTCGCACCGCTCACCGCTTCCGGCAAACGCAGCACGCGGCAGCTGGCACTCTCTCTGCCTCTCCGCTGCTCTCTCGCCTCTCACTCCTGGCAGGCGCAGCACGGGTGGAAGCGACTCGCTCGTCTGCTTTCGGCCGCTCTCCCGCCAGCTCCTCTCCGCCTGCTCTCGTCCAGGTACACACAGTCAAGTCTGCCCAGATGGTATATGTTTTAGCCTGACTTGTCCTGCAGTCCTTCTTGATCTGAGTTATTCTGCAGACCCACCACCTTAGGAGGTACTGCTTTAGTATCTATTCACAAGATGAGGAATTTGGGGTTCAAACTATCCATCAAAAGAACAAGTTACTTTCCTTTTGGTAATGTTCTGTTTGAGGTATATGGGCTGCAGATCTCACACTTCGCATTAGATCGCCATCTGGTGTTGGGCTCGGATGCTTGCACATTGTTGTTGTCTTGGAAGAAGTCTTTATAGTCACGAGGTAGATGACTCCTCCCTTGGACGATAGTGCGCATGGGCATCAGCTCCATCCTTAGATTGTTTTGTTCCGCCATTGGGTTCGGATGCAACTTTTGTGCTCCAGTCCGAAAACCTTTTCGACGCGAGGAAAACTTCCATAAAACTCTTCAACGTAACTTCAAACATCTTCAGCTTAGACCAACTTTCATCGGTTCGATTCAGGTCGTCCACGCAGGCCGTTGGGCCTACCCATTGAGGCCTACGGCTCATGGAAAGGATGCCATTGAAGAAGTGGCCCCAGTGTGGAGCAAAATTTCCGCACAGTGACCATCACAAGGTCTGCAACCTGTGCCTATCACCTGAACACAACGAGTCCAGCTGTCCAGCCTGTGCATCCTTTCGATCGAAGAAGACTATTCGAGATCGAAGAGCTCGTCGACGCATCATGCAGAGATCAGCTCCGGAACCAGTGGACATCTTCGATGACGGTCCAGATGTCCCAGAAGATCTCCAAATAGTGTAAGAGGCAGTACTACTGCCCCTTCCCCAACCCCGCCAACAAAACCAAAGCCAGTGGTCAAGACTTCGCCTGCTGGCCCATTCGCAACCGAAAGCACACTTCAGAAGCCCCGCCTCCGGGCCCGACTCCGAAGAAAAAAGATAAGCCTTCCGGTAGCTCGGGACCGAGCAAACCGCATGTACCAATCCCACCGGCACCAAAAGAGAAAGAACTCTCGGCTCCGAAATCGGTTCTGACGCCTTCCACCTCCAAAGATAAATTGGCCCCGAAAACATCAAAGCCTGTGGATAAACCGGTTTTGAACGTTTCCAAGTCTAAAAATCCCGCTTCGGACTCTACCACACCTCCTAAGGCCAAAGACAATAAAAGTGAACACCAACCCCGCTCAGAACCGAAAAAATCGACTCCTAAAGCGGTTCCTGAGGAAGAGGAACTTTTTCAGCTGGATCTTGTCGATCCTAAACAGAAAAAGATTAATATTGATCCAGAAACAGGACATGTCACCACTGTGCCATATAGGAAAAGTAAGTCAGACAGAGCACCTGCTCCTTCAGTGCCTATAAAGAAGGACTCTGCCGTATCACCTATGCATCCCTCTTCTCCTATACTTCCTTTTAATCCTTCTCCTCTTCCTAAATCTATCACACCACCTCAGAATGAACCTTCTCCACCTCATACACCCACAGATGAGGACGATGATGAGGACTTGGGGTGGGGGGTGACACAGATGACCCTTTCACGTATCCAACTGACCCACATGATTGGGAGTACCCTATCTCAACAGATATAGCAGACATCCCAAACCCACACACATACCCCTCAAAACCATCTCCCCCAGAACATAATATTGGTTTTGGGCAGTTAATCAATAAGGCTGCCATCTATCATGGTGTCACAATGCACTCAGATGCAGCAGAGGAGTATTTGTGGATACATTTGAACAGTCCCAGAAGACAGTGCAAATATTGCCAATGATTAAGGGAGTCATAAACATGCCCCAGAAGTGTTCAAAGATCCCGTGCGTGCCAGGATTCTTAATCCTAGAGTAGAATAGAAGTGTAAACCTGCCCATGCAGACCCTGCTTACATTAAAGGACAGCTGCCTTTGCATTCTCTAGTAGTTTCCAACGCTAGAAAGCGCGCCAACTCCCAAACCTCTGGAGAAGCGCCACCCCCTGATAAAGAATCCAAATTGCTGGACGCTTCTGGTAAAAGGGTAGCTGCACAAGCGGCCAATCATTGACACATAGCCAACACGCAAGCACTTCTCGCAAGATATGATAGGGCTCACTACGATCAGTTAGTAACCCTACTAAAACATTTGCCTGACCAATATAAAACACAAGCAAATGATCTCATTCAAGAGGGCAAGCTCATTTCAAATGTGTCAATAAAATGTGCACTTGACGCAGCAGACACTGCCTCTAGATCAATCAATACCAGTGTACTACTGAGACAACATGCCTGGCTGCGCATCGCAGGCTTTAAGCAGAAAGTCCAGACTAGTATCTTCAACCAGCCGTTCAACCAACAACAACTTTTTGGCCCGGCTGTAGACACTTGAAAAAATGAAGAAAGACACTGAGACTTCTAAGTCCATGGGAACTTTATAGTCTCCACAAACACGTTGCTCCTTTAGTCGCTCCTTCTATAGAGGAGCCTCCAAAAACATTGGAGCAGACAACTCATCATCAATTAAAGCCGCTACACAAACATCCCCTAATAGAGGATACTTTAGAGGCGGATACAAAGGGAACAACAATAAAGGAAGAGGTCGAGGGAATAACAACACTCGTACCTCCCCTAACACAAAACAGTGACTTCCCTCCACTCCCCTCAGGCCATCCCACTCCAGTCGAGGGAAGATTATCACAGTTCCTACCTGTCTGGGATTCCATCACAACACACAGGTGGGTAAGACAAATTGTTCAGTCTGGTTACTGCCTAGAACTTAGTTACCCCCCCCCCCCCCCCACCTACCACCCAAGCAGCGTCCCATGTCCACAGAACATCTTATGCTCTTAAAACAAGAAGTTCTCTTACTGCTTCAAAAGCACGCAATAGATATTGTTCCCTTACAACATCAAGGGACAGGGGTTTACTTACTGTACTTCCTAATATCGAAGAAAGACGGGACTCTAAGACCAATACTAGATCACAGGCCCCTCAACCTATATATACACTCAGATCATTTTCATATGATCACTCTCCAACAAGTGCTCCCGCTACTGCAACAAGGCAACTTCCTTGCCACACTACATCTCAAGGACGCCTACTTCCACATTCCCATCCATCCTTCTCACAAGAGGTATGTAAGGTTTGTAGTGGATAGTCAACACTACCAGTTCAAAGTCCTTCCTTTCGGAGTCACCACTGCACCCAGAGTGTTCACAAATTGCCTTGCAGTAGTAGCAGCACATCTCAGAAGACAACAGTTCCCTGTCTTCCCATATCTAGATGACTTGCTAATTAAAGCCAAGTCACTCAATCAGTGTGTTCAACACACTCATCAAACCATTCCAACATTACACAACTTGGGATTCACATTCAACTACACCAAGTCGCATCTCCAGCCCTCTCATATACACCAATATCTGGGGGCCACAATAAACACCTCCACAGCTCTAGCGTATCCCAGTCCAGCCAAGATAGCAAGCATACAAGCGTTCGTCACAAAATTTCCAGCCAGTGTGCAGCTCATAGGCATGATGGCATCTTGCATTTTTATTGTACCATATGCAAGACTTCAAATTCGTCCATTACAGGAATGTCTAGCACAGCAGTGGAATCAGGCTCAAGGACAACTTACAGATCTGGTGTTGGTGGACAGCCGCACACATCGCTCTCTGCAGTGGTGGAACACCAAAAACGTGTCCAAAGGGCGGCCGTTCCTTGAATCTGTCCCACAGATAATACTTACAACAGACGTGTAGGAGAGTAGGGTCTGCAATCCTATGATCACCCAGATTTTTGCTTTTTGCTGCACTGGTTTACGACTTTCCCTGGCTGTGGGCCTGCTAATCAGACCCACAGCCTAGCTGTTCTCTCTATCCAAATTGTACTCAGGTACTGAATTGGCACTGGGCCCTCTCCAAGTCCCTGTACCCAGGGCTGAGGTGCACCCAGAAGTCTCCCAGGGGCTGAAGCATGTATTATGCCACCCCTGGATTGACTAACTAAAACTGACACAACTGGCTGCACGACAGCTGGGGCAAGGTGGTGTACTCACCCTTTGCTTTAGATATAGTATACCTATATCTAACCCTAAAATGGACACACAGATCTCCTATCAGTCACTCCTATGGCAGGCCTTAACAATCCTGAAGGCAGAGTGCTTGGAATCGTGTGAGATGGTGCTCTGGCATGAGCTGAGCCTGTCTGCGGCTTTCGGGACCCATCCCTTAGCCGTTTCCATGATATCGCATACCATATACTCTTAAGTGCATTATAATCCTCGCGGTTAAATGCCAACTCTGGTATCGCTTTATCAAAACATGTCGAGTAAGGTGTCATACGAATTGGAATACTAACCCCTCGCCAATTCTGGCGACGGGGTTAGCATTCCACCCTTCTAGAGGGACACGACATGCCTGTAACCTATAACCCGGTTAAAAGTCAGACAGAGCCTTAGCATCCACAAAATGGATGCTGCCACCGAGACACAAGTCTGCCCTCCTGCTGCTGGGAGTCCTCCCAGAGCAGGAGATAAGGACAAAGGGTTTCCTGCCAGGGGCGGTGCCAGCACCGTCCCAGACAGGGTTTTGTGTATTGTAGGTAGGCAGGGCTTTAGAGGAAGGTGACTGCACGTGGCACCCCGGTGCTCACTGTGCATAGGCTGGCTGGAACCAGTTCCAGGGTCACTCCAGACCCTGTGCTGGGGAAAAGCCCGCCAAGGAAGTGGGTGTAACCACCCCCCTCCTGGTCCCACCCATAGGGCAGGACCTAGTCGCGTGCCAGCCCCCTTTTCCCAGATAAAGGTAGAGACTGGCCCCCTTCCAAATCAGATCATCTTTGGAATCAAGATACCACTTTCCACGAAAGGACTTCACGATTTCTTCCTCAAGATTCTCCCTTGTGGCTAAGGAGTAGTCACCCTGCATCCGCAGGCACCATCTAAGAACACTGCGGTCTGCTGCACGTCCTTCCTCCGGAATCCGACTGCCCAGCTCGACGAGACCCGGCTTCCCTGGCACCTCTGACCCCTACCCACCTCTACAGCACAGCTGAGAACCGTGGGTGCGACGAGACCTCGAGGGACCGGCCATCGCCAAGACTGCACGACTTCTGCACAGCAAGCCCACCGAGTAATTTCCTGGTGAGTGCTTTGGGGTCCGAGAAGCCCCCACCCTGAGCAGCTCCAGCACCGAAGAGCAGCCCCCCAGCATCTCCACGATCGGCGTGGGGCCCTTCTGCCTTCTGCTGCTCACCGCGTTGTTTGGCTACTAGCCCGTTGGCTTGTGGCCTTCCCGACGACGCCCGACGACATTTCTGCTGCTGGTCTGGTTGCTCCAGACTGGCCCTTGCTCCCTTCCAGAAGAGGAGCACCCCGGACCCTCCTGGTCCACTCAAGACGCCATTTTGAGTCCACCGCGTGGGCTTGAATTAGCCAAGGCTTGTTGCCCAATCCTGGGTAACTTCGACGCCAACGACTTCATCCTTCGTGGGACAGCTCGCACCTCCATCCTGGTCGCCGACAACGCCTCCTGGTCCGAGAGACTGCAGAGCCCAGCAGCGCCCACTCACCTGACTGCGGTGACTTCGCCCGGTGCCATCCTGGTGCCCACTTAATCACTGGCTAGTGATTCAAGAACTTGGTCCCCTCTGCTTTCAGGTTTCTTCTTCCTCGATCCAGGCTTGGATCCAACGAACTTTCCTTCACTGGTCGCCTGCCAGCAACTTCCTTCTTCCAGGCTCCTGGTCCGGCAACGAGATCCCCGACGTCTTTTCAGACCTATGCAGCTGCAGCCCCTGGGCTAGGTAACTTCGGCACTCCGGTGTCCCAGCATAGCCTCACTATCCAAGGGTCAGGATCCACTGTCGTTTTCTCCCTACCAGGTCGGGTTCGCCCGTGAACACTAACTTTGTGAATTCTAGCTCCCATAGACTTTGTCCCGCATCCCGCGTGAGAGTGCACACTCTGCACCCGAGTTCCCTAGGCCTCCTGCTAGTAATCTAAAGGTTCAGTAGTCCAGTCCTAGCGATCCCAAAGCCTCTGAGAATCGTTACTTACCTGCTAGTAATTCGCATTCCACTTTTAGCGTATATGGTTTTTCGTGCCCCTCGGGCATTTGTGTAACGTGCTAACTTAAAAGTATTTTCGTAAGAGTTTTGTTGTGTGCTTAGCACCCTGTCCTCATAAAGAGTACAGGGTTGTTGTGATTCTAATAAATACATTGTTTATTTTCATAACACTTGTGTGGTGTCCTTTCACTGGGTGTTCAAGGGGTAATGTGATGGTAAAACAGCTGGCTTAACACGCCCTCTAGAGTCTTAGCCTTAGACTGCTCGTATCCATGCTACTAGGATAGCTGGTCTATAAGGTTGACTTACAACCAATCATCAATAAGGGTTGTTTGGACTGATATATAGTGATCACTAGAATAGTGAGCACTGCACATCAGGCCAACTTCTCACATTGGTGGCAGCGGTGGGATTTGAGCTTGCTGTTGTTTTACCACACATGCCCTAAGAATATCTTGTGAAAGATCACATAAGTACTAAAGGTACATATAACTTAGCTTAGAATACTCTGAGTTCTACTGAACCAGCTGTTGTAGCTCCTAGGGCCTAGCACACCCTAAACTACAACTCTAGCAAGGGATCAGTAGGCAAACATATAGTGTAGGTAAGTGCACCACTTACACCTCACTAGAAAAGCATGTCGACTCAGGGGGACTCTACTGAGACTCCCCTGGTCAGTGTTGACCCTCCACAGGTCACTTCAAGATATGCAGCTCTCAATTTTCAGGAGATGAGACAACTCTGTGTCTCCAGGAAACTGAAGCAGGGGTCTAACCCCACCCTTCCCTTTCTGATAGGTCTCTTAGAGACATATGATGCCAGAAAGCTCTCTCAGTTACATGAGAGCATGCCAGCCTTAGAGGGAACCTCTGGGGATCCAGACCTCCCCAACACTGATTCAGCAGTTGAGGAGGAGGATGAGGAGGTACTCTCTGGGGATGAGGTAGACAAGGGTCTTGAGGTAGTCAGAAGGCTAACTAGGACCAACTTAGACTTACTTGGGCTAGGATCTGGGGGCCCCCCAGTACTAACCCGAAGTGGGCCTAACCTTGGAGTTAGGAGAGATAGATCTCTTTCTAGGGACTCCAATAGATCTCTGCACTCTAATGCCTCTTCTCAGGGGAGAAGGAATCCTCCACAGAGGAGGTTTACTTCCCCTCAGAGAAAGGAGCATGAAGCTAGGATGAGACAAGCTGAACTGAGGATTGAAAGGGAAGAAATTGCCCTGGCCAAAGAGAAGCTTGCCCTGGCAAGAGAGCAGCAGATGAGTGGGCTAGCTCCCACTGGTGGCAGCAATCTCCCAAGAGATAGAGAGAAGGGTTTAGATACTAAACACCTGACTAAAATAGTGCCCCCCTTTAAGCAAGGGGATGACATCCAGAAATGGATGGCTGCTCTGGAGAGGGCCTGCACTGTGCAGAACATTCCCCAGAGTCAGTGGGCAGCTATACTGTGGCTCTCCTTTGATGGTAAAGGTAGAGATAAGCTCCTCACTACAAGAGTGGAGGATGCTAACAATTACCAGGTCCTGAAGAATACACTGGTTGATGGGTTTGGTTTAACCACTGAGCAGTACAGGTTGCTGTTCAGAGACACCCAGAAAACTCAGTCTCAGGACTGGTCTGATTTTGTGGATTGTGCCACTAAGGCTTTGGAGGGCTGGTTGCTGGGTAGCAAGGTTACAGATTACACAGGATTGTATAATCTAATGATGAGAGAACAAATTTTGAACAATTGTCAGAACCAGTTGCTGCACCAGCACCTTGTTGATTCAGATCTGACCTCTCCCCAAGAATTGGGAAAGAAGGCAGACAAATGGGTCAGGACAAGGATCAAGCAGAACCAGAACCAGAACCAGGGTGGTCAGAAGAAAGCAGACCAGAAGGGTAATGTCAAGAATGAGCAAAATGACCAGAAGTCTTCACCAGGTCCCCAACAAACCAAAGAGGGTGGGGGTCAGGCTTCCCAGAAGAAGAAGACTCAAGAAGGCCAGTCCAAAAGGTGGTGCCAGTACTGCAAAAGTAAATCTCACTGGTTTAGTGAGTGCACCAAAAGAGGAGGAGGACAAACTCCTACCACTACAGCTCCTAAAGCAACTGCACCCCCTAGTACAGTCAGTAGTGGTAGTGTCACTCCCAAGGCATTAGTTGGGTTAACCTTGGGTACTGAGGGGTCTGACAACTTAGTTGGCACACTCACTCAGGCTGTCCTTGTCTGTACAGGGGATGTGGATATGTCCCCTGAAATAAGTCCCAATACTTTGGGCAAATACAGGCAGACACCTTTGATTAATGGCAAAATGGCTCAGGCCTATAGGGACACTTGTGCCAGTGTCACCATGGTGACACCTAACTTTGTGGACCCTGGACAGATCATGCCAGGTACTGATTTCCTGGTGACCAATGCCAGCAATGTCACTACTAGTCATAGTGTGGCAATTGTAGCTTTCTCCTGGGGTGGAGTGAAGGGACAAAAGAAAGTTGTAGTCAGTTCAGACCTCCCAGTTGATTGTTTGTTGGGCAATGATTTGGAGTCATCACAATGGTCAGAAGTGGAGCAGAGGACTCACATGGAGATGTTAGGCTTGCCAGCACATGTGCTTGCTGTGACTAGGTCACAGGCCAGAAGATGCCCCACTGAACAGGTGCTGGATCCTGAAATTATGGACCAGACACCTTCCAAGAAGAAGAGCAGTAAGGGTAAGGCTTTGCCTTCCCCCTTGCCCCAGGTTGAGGATCAAGTCTCTGAGGAGGCTGATCTAGCAGAGCTGAGGGAAACTGAGCCTAAAGAGCTTGAACTTGATCAAGTTGAGTTTCTGGGCTCAGGGGGACCCTCCAGAGCAGACCTGGGGAAGGAACAGTTGAGCTGCCCTTCCCTTGAACCCCTCAGACAGCAGGCTGCTGCTGAGGCTGCAGGGAATGCCACAGGTGCCCACAGGGTATACTGGGAAGATGGACTCCTGTACTCTGAGTCAAGAGACCCCAAGCCTGGTGCAACCAGGAGGCTGGTCATCCCCTTGTCTCTGAGAGGTTTCCTTCTCACCTTGGCCCATGAGATTCCCCTTGCAGGTCATTTAGGTCAGACAAAGACTTGGGACAGGCTTGTCTCACACTTTCACTGGCCCCATATGAATGAGAATACCAAGGAGTTTTGTCGCTCATGTGTCACTTGCCAAGCCAGTGGTAAGTCAGGTGGCACAACAAAGGCCCCCCTTATACCACTACCTGTGGTGGGGGTTCCCTTTGAAAGAGTGGGGATTGACATTGTTGGTCCAATGGAACCCCAGACAGCATCAGGACACAAGTTTATACTGGTGGTGGTGGACCATGCCACCAGGTATCCTGAGGCTATTCCCCTTAGGACCACTACAGCCCCTGTAGTGGCAAGAGCCCTAGTTGGAGTGTTCTCCAGAGTGGGTTTCCCTAAGGAGGTCGTTTCTGACAGAGGTACAAACTTCATGTCAGGATATCTGACTGCCATGTGGAAAGAGTGTGGTGTGAACTACAAGTTCACCACACCCTATCATCCACAATGCAATGGGCTTGTTGAGAGATTCAACAGGACCCTGAAAGGGATGATTCATGGACTACCTGAACCTCTTAGGAGAAGATGGGATGTCCTGATCCCCTGCCTCTTGTTTGCTTACAGAGAGGTCCCACAGAAGGGGGTTGGCTACAGCCCTTTTGAGCTTCTGTATGGGCATCCTGTAAGAGGACCCCTGTGTTTGGTGAAGGAAGGATGGGAGAGACCTCTCAAAAAGCCTGCAACCAACATAGTGGACTATGTACTTGGTCTCCGCTCCAGGATGGCTGAGTATATGGAAAAGGCATCTAAAAACCTTGAGGCCAGCCAGGAACTTCAAAAAGCTTGGCATGACCAAAAGGCTGTACTGACTGTGTACCAGCCAGGACAGAAGGTGTGGGTGCTGGAGCCAGTGGCCCCAGCAGCTCTGAAAGACAAATGGTCTGGGCCCCACACCATCATTGAGCAAAAGGGAGAGGTTACCTACTTGGTGGACCTTGGAACTCCCAGGAGCCCTCTCAGAGTGCTCCATGTTAACAGGCTCAAAGCATATGTTGACAGGAAGGACATGAGCTTGCTCATGGCCACAGATGAGGGACAGGAGGAAGAGAGTGACCCTCTCCCAGACCTGCTCACTCAGAATCCTGATGATGGGTCAGTTGATGGTGTTGTCTTTTGTGGCAGCCTCACTGAACATCAGCAACAGGATTGCAGGCAAGTTCTGCAATCCTTTCGACATATGTTCTCTCTGACACCCAGCCAAACTGATTGGTGTACCCATGATGTTGACACTGGAGACAGTCTGCCTGTCAAGAGTAAAATCTACAGACAGCCTGATCATGTTAGAGACTGCATAAAAACTGAAGTGCAGAAAATGTTGGAACTGGGAGTCATTGAGCCCTCAGATAGCCCTTGGGCTAGCCCAGTAGTTCTAGTGCCAAAGCCTCACACCCAGGGTGGTAAGAGAGAGATGAGGTTTTGCGTAGACTACAGAGGCCTCAATGCAGTCACTAAGACTGATGCCCACCCAATACCAAGAGCAGATGAGCTTATAGATAGATTGGCTTCTGCCAACTTCTTAAGCACATTTGATTTGACAGCTGGGTATTGGCAAATCAGGTTAGCTGAGGAAGCCAAACCTAAGACAGCATTTTCTACCCCTGGAGGGCATTATCAATTTGTGGTAATGCCCTTTGGACTGAAAAATGCACCTGCCACCTTCCAAAGGTTGGTGAATCAAGTCCTCACTGGGCTGGATGACTTCTGTGCAGCTTATCTTGACGATATTGCTGTCTTTAGCTCCACCTGGGAGGATCACCTGGTCCACCTGAGGAAAGTGTTAGAGGCCCTGCAAAAGGCAGGCCTCACTATCAAGGCCACAAAGTGCCAGATAGGGCAGTCACAGGTTGTATACCTGGGCCACCTTGTAGGTGGAGGCCAGGTTCAGCCACTGGAGAGTAAGATACAGGCCATCAAGGACTGGACTCCTCCAATCACCCAGACTCAGGTTCGAGCTTTCTTGGGCCTGACTGGGTACTATAGGAAGTTTGTCAGAAATTATGGGTCCATAGTGACCCCCCTTAATGACCTGACAAGCAAGAAGATGCCAAAGAAAGTTCAGTGGACAGCAAGCTGTCAGAAAGCATTCAATGACCTAAAGCAGGCCATGTGCACAGCACCTATCCTCAAGAGTCCAGATTACTCCAAGCCATTCATTGTCCAAACAGATGCTTCTGAGTTGGGTGTGGGAGCTGTTCTGTCTCAACTGAATTTTGATGGTAATGATCAGCCTATTGCTTTCATTAGTAGGAGGTTGACACCCAGAGAGAAAAATTGGTCAGCTATTGAGAGGGAGGCCTTTGCTGTGGTCTGGGCCCTGAAGAAGCTGAGGGCCTACTTGTTTGGCACTCACTTCACCATTCAGACAGACCATAAGCCCCTCTTGTGGCTAAATCAGATGAAGGGTGAAAACCCCAAGCTGCTTAGGTGGTCCATTTCCCTACAGGGGATGGATTTTACAGTGGAGCATAGACCTGGGACTGATCACAGCAATGCTGATGGGCTCTCCAGGTATTTCCACTTAGAGCAAGAAGACTCACCTGGTCAAGGTTAGTTTATTGTCCCAAAGTTTGGGGGGGGGTCATGTAGGAGAGTAGGGTCTGCAATCCTATGATCACCCAGATTTTTGCTTTTTGCTGCACTGGTTTACGACTTTCCCTGGCTGTGGGCCTGCTAATCAGACCCACAGCCTAGCTGTTCTCTCTATCCAAATTGTACTCAGGTACTGAATTGGCACTGGGCCCTCTCCAAGTCCCTGTACCCAGGGCTGAGGTGCACCCAGAAGTCTCCCAGGGGCTGAAGCATGTATTATGCCACCCCTGGATTGACTAACTAAAACTGACACAACTGGCTGCACGACAGCTGGGGCAAGGTGGTGTACTCACCCTTTGCTTTAGATATAGTATACCTATATCTAACCCTAAAATGGACACACAGATCTCCTATCAGTCACTCCTATGGCAGGCCTTAACAATCCTGAAGGCAGAGTGCTTGGAATCGTGTGAGATGGTGCTCTGGCATGAGCTGAGCCTGTCTGCGGCTTTCGGGACCCATCCCTTAGCCGTTTCCATGATATCGCATACCATATACTCTTAAGTGCATTATAATCCTCGCGGTTAAATGCCAACTCTGGTATCGCTTTATCAAAACATGTCGAGTAAGGTGTCATACGAATTGGAATACTAACCCCTCGCCAATTCTGGCGACGGGGTTAGCATTCCACCCTTCTAGAGGGACACGACATGCCTGTAACCTATAACCCGGTTAAAAGTCAGACAGAGCCTTAGCATCCACAAAATGGATGCTGCCACCGAGACACAAGTCTGCCCTCCTGCTGCTGGGAGTCCTCCCAGAGCAGGAGATAAGGACAAAGGGTTTCCTGCCAGGGGCGGTGCCAGCACCGTCCCAGACAGGGTTTTGTGTATTGTAGGTAGGCAGGGCTTTAGAGGAAGGTGACTGCACGTGGCACCCCGGTGCTCACTGTGCATAGGCTGGCTGGAACCAGTTCCAGGGTCACTCCAGACCCTGTGCTGGGGAAAAGCCCGCCAAGGAAGTGGGTGTAACCACCCCCCTCCTGGTCCCACCCATAGGGCAGGACCTAGTCGCGTGCCAGCCCCCTTTTCCCAGATAAAGGTAGAGACTGGCCCCCTTCCAAATCAGATCATCTTTGGAATCAAGATACCACTTTCCACGAAAGGACTTCACGATTTCTTCCTCAAGATTCTCCCTTGTGGCTAAGGAGTAGTCACCCTGCATCCGCAGGCACCATCTAAGAACACTGCGGTCTGCTGCACGTCCTTCCTCCGGAATCCGACTGCCCAGCTCGACGAGACCCGGCTTCCCTGGCACCTCTGACCTCTACCCACCTCTACAGCACAGCTGAGAACCGTGGGTGCGACGAGACCTCGAGGGACCGGCCATCGCCAAGACTGCACGACTTCTGCACAGCAAGCCCACCGAGTAATTTCCTGGTGAGTGCTTTGGGGTCCGAGAAGCCCCCACCCTGAGCAGCTCCAGCACCGAAGAGCAGCCCCCCAGCATCTCCACGATCGGCGTGGGGCCCTTCTGCCTTCTGCTGCTCACCGCGTTGTTTGGCTACTAGCCCGTTGGCTTGTGGCCTTCCCGACGACGCCCGACGACATTTCTGCTGCTGGTCTGGTTGCTCCAGACTGGCCCTTGCTCCCTTCCAGAAGAGGAGCACCCCGGACCCTCCTGGTCCACTCAAGACGCCATTTTGAGTCCACCGCGTGGGCTTGAATTAGCCAAGGCTTGTTGCCCAATCCTGGGTAACTTCGACGCCAACGACTTCATCCTTCGTGGGACAGCTCGCACCTCCATCCTGGTCGCCGACAACGCCTCCTGGTCCGAGAGACTGCAGAGCCCAGCAGCGCCCACTCACCTGACTGCGGTGACTTCGCCCGGTGCCATCCTGGTGCCCACTTAATCACTGGCTAGTGATTCAAGAACTTGGTCCCCTCTGCTTTCAGGTTTCTTCTTCCTCGATCCAGGCTTGGATCCAACGAACTTTCCTTCACTGGTCGCCTGCCAGCAACTTCCTTCTTCCAGGCTCCTGGTCCGGCAACGAGATCCCCGACGTCTTTTCAGACCTATGCAGCTGCAGCCCCTGGGCTAGGTAACTTCGGCACTCCGGTGTCCCAGCATAGCCTCACTATCCAAGGGTCAGGATCCACTGTCGTTTTCTCCCTACCAGGTCGGGTTCGCCCGTGAACACTAACTTTGTGAATTCTAGCTCCCATAGACTTTGTCCCGCATCCCGCGTGAGAGTGCACACTCTGCACCCGAGTTCCCTAGGCCTCCTGCTAGTAATCTAAAGGTTCAGTAGTCCAGTCCTAGCGATCCCAAAGCCTCTGAGAATCGTTACTTACCTGCTAGTAATTCGCATTCCACTTTTAGCGTATATGGTTTTTCGTGCCCCTCGGGCATTTGTGTAACGTGCTAACTTAAAAGTATTTTCGTAAGAGTTTTGTTGTGTGCTTAGCACCCTGTCCTCATAAAGAGTACAGGGTTGTTGTGATTCTAATAAATACATTGTTTATTTTCATAACACTTGTGTGGTGTCCTTTCACTGGGTGTTCAAGGGGTAATGTGATGGTAAAACAGCTGGCTTAACACGCCCTCTAGAGTCTTAGCCTTAGACTGCTCGTATCCATGCTACTAGGATAGCTGGTCTATAAGGTTGACTTACAACCAATCATCAATAAGGGTTGTTTGGACTGATATATAGTGATCACTAGAATAGTGAGCACTGCACATCAGGCCAACTTCTCACATTACGCATCACTCACAGGATGGGGAGCCCATCTCCTCGGACATACAACTCAGGGCAGATGGACCAATCAACAAAAAGTGCTCCACATCAATCACCTGGATCTACTAGCAATATTCCTGTCACCTAAATCTTTCCAAGTTCATGTACAAAACAAAGCTGTCTTGATCCGGACGGACAACATGACAGCCATGTACTACGTGCAAAAACAAGGAGGCACACATTCTCTGCAGCTGTCCCAGCTTGCACAGAACATTTGGAGATGGCCCATCCGACAAAATATATATCTACTTGCCAAACATCTTCCAGGAGTTCACAATGAGATTGTGGATCTGTTAAGTCGACAGACGCAACAGATTCACGAATGGGAACTACATCCCCAAGTCCTTCTAGCATTTTTCCAAATGTGGGGCCAACTAGACATAGATCTGTTCGCCACACACGACAATGCAAAATGCTCAACCTTCACCGCCAGGTTTCCACACCCGTTGTCCAAGGGCAATGCGATATGGATGAACTGGTCAGGCAGATTTGCGTACGCTTTTCCGCCACTCCCACTAATTCCACTAGTGGTACGCAAGCGCCGACAACAGTCTCTCAAACTAATCTTAGTTACTCCCACATGGGCACGCCAACCATGGTTCACAACACTGCTGGAACTCTCACTAGTTCCACACCAAAAACTGTGTGCCTGTCCCCATCCCTGCTAACGCAGAACCATGGAGAGATCAGACATCCAAATCCAGGTCAGATGAATCTGGCGATCTGGCTCCTGAAGTCCTAGAGTTCGGGTATCTTAACCTACCACCGGTCTGTATGAACATCATTAAAGAAGCCAGACAACCTACTGCTAGAACTTGCTATGCTGCAAAATGGAAAAGATTTGCCATTTACTGCACCAATAACCATATTGATTCACTGGATGCCTCCATCCAGAATATCATTTACTACCTACTGCACTTGCAAAGATTCAATCTAGCATATTCATCCATACGTTTACATCTAGCAGCACTTGCTGCTTACTTGCAAAACAGGCAACATTTGTCACTATTTATATTCCCTGCAATTAAAACCCTTATGGAGGGGCTAAAAGAATCATTCCTCCTAGGTTACCACCCTCTCCAGTATGGAACCTAAATATGGTTCTCACCAGGCTCATGGGACCCCCATTTGAACCTTTGCACAAATGCGAACTGCAGTTCCTCACATGGAAAGTAGCTTTCCTTGTTGGCATTACCTCTCTTAGAAGAGGAAGTGAGATCCAGGCTTTAACCATTCAAGAGCCATTCTTACAATTACATCGTAGCAAGGTGGTTCTCAGAACCAACCCAAAATTCCTTCCTTAAGTCATCTCTCCATTTCATCTTAACTAATCGGTGGAGTTACCAGTGATTTTTCAAAACCCAGACTCCATAGCAGAAAGAGCTCTACATACCCTAGATGTCAAAAGAGCACTGCTTTAGTACATTGACCGAATAAAACCTTTTCGCAAAACCACACTTTTGTTCATAGTCTTCTCCTCACTGCATAAGGGTAATCCCATCTCCAAAGCTGGAATTGCAAGGTAGATAGTAAAATGTAGCCAGATATGCTACCAAAAAGCTAAACGCATTTTGATAATTCCCCCTCGAGCGCACTCTACACACAAACTAGGGGCCTCTATGGCATTCTTAGGGAACATTTCCCTAGAAGACATCTGTAAGGCAGCAACATGGTCTACAACTCACACCTTCACTAAACACTACTGTGTGGACGTGCAAGCCAAGCAGCAAGCTTCTGTGGGCCAAGCTGTTCTTAAAACTCTTTTTCAAACTACTGCAACGAATAAAGGTGGCCACCGCTAGGAGCGATACTGCTGTACAGTCTATGCTAAGTGTGAGATCTGCAGCTCAAATGCCTCAAATGGAAAATTCTACTTACAAGTATGCATCTGTACTTGACATGTAGAGCTGCAGATTCTCAAACGCCCACCCACCTCCCAGGACCTGTATCTGTTCCAGTTCTATCTTATTTAGATATACACACATGGACATCTTTTATGTTTCTACTAACGCCATTTCCTATCATGGCTAAAAACAATCTAAGGATGGAGTCGATGCCCATGCGCTCTATTGTCCAAGGGAAGAGTCGCCTATCTCGTGACTACAAAGACTTCTTCCAAGACAACAATAAAGTGCAAGCATCAAAGCCCAAAACCAGATGGGGATCTAATGCGAAGTGTGAGAATCTGCAGCTCTACATGCCAAGAACAGATGCATACTGGTAAGTAGCATTTTCCTTCTGATAGGTACTCCATTTAACCTTCGACTCTGCACAACCCTTCTTCCTCCACTTTCTTTGGAATGGGCTTTTTCCAATCTAAAAAGGTCCCAAACACAAGCGCTGCACACCTACCAAGCTGCTGATGTGTTCTGCGTCTGAGGGCTTGGAAAATCCTATGAAAAAATATTGATGCAAAGATGCACAACGCCACTTTTAGGCTCGCAGGAGTGTACTGCTTTTGAGGTTTACGGATTCAGTCTGAGCCCTGAAGAATATTCACAATACAAAGAGTCCACCAGAAAGAGTGCTACAAAAGGAAAGTAACTTGTTCATCTGGAATAAGTTGTAAACACTGCTAAATTAGGGCAAAGTAAATTTGAGAAATCCCTTGTGAGTGATTCAGATGCTGTTTTCTTATGTTGCTTTTAAATTCAAGCTATCCTTTAGGAAAGACAACGCTGTTTGCCGAGCATTACATTAAATATATATTTATTTTTTTACAAAAGTGCTTATTCTGCTAAATATTTGAATTTTCTCTAAATTGTGGATACATATTTGTTTTAGATTTTCTTTTTAAGTGTATTGCTAAATGGATAAAGCTAAACAGTAGAAGGTTGTGTGGAATGCATCAGAATTAACTTGGAAATATACACTTCTTATTTTAAGTGGCAACATGAAGATCTTCTCATCAGCAGACCCCAACCGATGTCTGTTAATCCTCCAACTCGCTCTGCAATTTTATCCAGCATGAAGAAAAAACTCCTGACTCTCAACCAGATTGAAGCTTCAATTTCAGCAGTCCAGGTAATATGTTCACATCTACAAATTACACAAACAATTGCAAGTGTATTTCTTTCTGGTCAGCGCTGTTGTGTTGCAGCTTTAGCATAGTGACTGCTGCCTAATTTTTTGTACATGAAAATATGTGCATACACCCAATAAATAGACACATAGTGCTTCAGATACGAATGGTTCTCCAAATGTGTTCATACTCTTGATGCCAAACAAATGAATGATTTGTCAAGATAAAAATGCATACATCATAAATTGGCAATGGTTCTACTAAATATTTGTCTGAAATGTTCATAGTGTACTTGTGCAAAATAATGCAAAAATACCATAAGAGCAACAAGCTACCTATGGGTATTAAAACTTTGAATAACTGCCATAAACTCTAAATAACTTAATTAGGAAAGAAGAGAAGGAAGGAGTATAATCCTTTACATTTTCAAAGAAAGTTGTTCAGCTTTTTTCTACAGGATATTTGATCCTGTAGATTTCTTCTATGAGACTTGCCTCCAGGTGCCAGACTGCATCTGGAATATACTCAGCAGTACCAATTCACCGGAACCTGGAGGCACTGTGCAATTTCTGTTACGTAATTAAGTATCTGAAAGAGACACGTTAGTGATAGATTCCTTACCTTAGAATATCCCCAGTCGTCAGACTGGATCCGGAAAATTTTGCGTAGCAATACCCCAGCGCGCCGGCAGGCGTTGTCCGCGTCCGTCGTCGGCGTCGTTAGCGCCAAAATGACGTCATCGGAGTACTTAGACGCCGCCCATGCGCGCTGACGTCAGTTATTATTTTTTCCGCGCCAGCTAGCGCAGATCCGGAGAAGCTCTACCCCTTAGTCTTTTTTGACTAAACTTTTTGATCTTTTTGATCATTTCTCTACTCGAGTCTTCGACTCTGACGGTGCCGGTAGGGATGCCCGGGTTTAAACCCTGTTCCAAGTGCGACCGACTGATGTCGGTTACCGACCCCCATCGCCGGTGCCTCAAGTGTTTAGGCCTCGACCACGACGACCGCACCTGCTCCGACTGCCGGGCCCTGATGTCTAAAGCTAGGCGGGAGCGGTCCCGCAAGCGACTGGAGCTCCGGCAGTCGGCCCGCGCCGCTCCAGGTCCCACACGAGGTGAGGGACCGGTCGCGGGGTCGGAGCCCTCGCAGCTCCGGGAGTGGACATCGGTCGTCAGGATCCAAGTCCTCAGGTAAGAGGCATGAGAGGTCAGAGAGACGTCATCGTTCCTCCGACCCACCCCGACGCTCGCGCGATGTGGCCGGGGGTTCGGGTGACACCACCCACGCGGCTCCGACGGAGTCGCAGACGTCGCCACCTGCCCCACACCTTCGGGTCCCTGGGCATAACGCGACGCCTGAGGAGATCGAGCGGTACCTCATTGCCATGATGTCCCTTCCTCCTCAGCCGGGTTCAGTGGCGCCTCCGGGCCCCACGGCCCTGGCTGGAGGGCCTAGCAGGTCGGGTGCTTCGGCTACGACGCCGCCGGGTGCTTCGGCTCCGATGCCGCCGGGTGCTTCGGCCCCGGCGCCGCCGGCGACTTTGGTCCCAGCGCCGCAGGCCCTCCCTGTATCCGCTTTCGGATCCGGGTCGTCGCCGGTCGACCTCACCGGCGCCGGCCCTGTGGGTGTCGCCCCCCGGTGCCTGCTATGGACGCCGTCCCCGATCCTACCCTCGGTCCGGTCCCGGCGCCGGTGCGGCGCAGCTGGGCGCCTCTCTCAACGTCGTTTGGAGATTTCTATTTCCATGAACCGGCCCCATCTGTTGACCCTGAACTACAGGAGATGGGTGACGAGGGTGATTGGGAGGGGTCTGTGGACCCTCTGGCACAGGAGTGCCAGTCTCAAAAGGACTGGACTTATGAGCTTGGGGAGGCCAGTGGACTTGACACTTCGCCAGACACTGGATTTGTCTCCCCTCCCACCGTGGCTACGGAGGAGGGGTCTGCTTACAGTGTAGTGTTGAAGCGGGCGGCCAAGACCTTAAACCTTGAGCTCCCCGTTGCGGCCGTGAGTACTAACCTCCTCACTGAGGTCCTTAAACCGCAGGCAAGCTCCAATGAGCCTCTGCTGCCGTTTAATGAGGCCTTGTGTGACGTTCTTGTGGGCACTTGGTCCAAGCCCGCCACTGGTCCGCCTGTGGATAGGAACATGGCCAGACGCTACCGCCCGGCCCCGGGCGACCCTTGCTTTTTGTCCACCCATCACACCCCCGAGAGCCTGGTCATCCAGGCCTCCACTTCCCAGACAGCATTCCCGGCGGCTCCGCCCGATCGGGAATCCAAGAGGTATGAACAGATCGGGAAGAAGGTGTTCTCGTCCCTGAGTTTGGGACTGCGGTCAATCAATACCGCTTGCCTCTTGGGCCACTACACCTACACCCTGTGGGACACGGTCGCGGACGTGCTGCCACAATGTCCGGAGGAGGCCCGGGCAAAACTCAGCCAAGCCCTTCCGGGGGGTCGAGATGCAGCGCGGTATTTCATCCGGTGTGGTCTGGATACCACGGGCTCACTGGGCAGGGCGATGGCAACGACGGTGGCGGTTCGACGCCACGCCTGGTTGAGGTCCGCCAACTTTTCGGCCGATGTCCAGGCCACTCTTCTGGACATGCCGTTCGATGGCCGTCGCCTCTTTGGCGACAAGGCAGACTATGCGCTTGAGCGTTTTAAGGACTCCAGGGCTACGGTCAAGTCCTTGGGCCTCTCGGCCGCACGCCAGCAAACGGGTACCTTTCGCTCCTTTCGTGGCCACGGAAGGGGCACCCCTACACTTGCTGCCAGCCACGCGCCGCAGAATGTTCAACAGCGCAGTCGTGGAAACCGCCGTAGCGGCGGGCGGGGAAAACGGCGAGGCCAGTCCACACCTTCCCCCGCAGCACCTGCCTCAAAACCCTCCTAGTCCGTGCTTTCAGGCCCATGTGACGCCAGTGGGGGGCAGGGTTCGCCATCACCTCTTCCACTGCCGCACTGTCACGTCGAACAGGTGGGTGCTGCAAATCATCCGAAGGGGCTACTCCCTCCCCTTCGAGGCGACCCCTCCAGCCATGCCACCGCAATTTCACCGCGTGTCGGGGGATCACTTGCAACTTCTGCAAGAGGAAGTCACGGCCCTCTTGGCCAAGGGGGCCATCGAGCGCGTTCCTGGGCCGGAAGTAGGGTGTGGTTGTTACTCCCACTACTTTCTGGTACCCAAGAAGGGCAAAGGGGGCCTACGCCCTATCTTGGACCTACGGAACGTCAACGGCTTCCTCCGAAAGGAGAAGTTCAAGATGCTGACTCTGGCTCAGGTCTTAGCTGCCCTGGACCCCCGGAGACTGGATGGTAGCGTTGGACTTGCAGGACGCTTATTTTCACATCCCCGTCCTGCCGGCCCACCGGCGTTACCTGCGGTTCACGGTAGGCCACGAGCACTTTCAGTTTACCGTGCTCCCCTTCGGCCTTACCAGCGCCCCACGGGTGTTCACGAAAGTGATGGCGGTGGTCGCAGCCCATCTGCGCAGATTAGGGGTGTCAGTCTTCCCCTACCTCGACGACTGGTTGTTGAATGCGGGCTCGCCCCAGACAGTCGTCAGCCACCTCCAGACTACGGCCGATGTCCTGCACCTGCTAGGGTTCTCAGTCAACGTGCCGAAGTCACACCTGTGTCCCTCTCAGAAGCTCCTCTTCATCGGAGCGGTTCTGGACTCGGCGCAGTTTCGGGTTTATCCTCCCGAACAGCGGGCTCTGGATATTCAGGCTCTGATTCCGATCCTTCAGCCTTTATCCCGAGACTCGGTCAGGTTGACGCTGCGGCTTCTGGGTCTGATGGCCTCCTGCATCCTTCTGGTGCATCACGCCCGGTGGCGGAAGCGGGCTCTGCAGTGGGACCTGAAGTTTCAGTGGGCCCAGCATCAGGGCAACTTGTCCGGCCATGTCTTGATCTCGGAGGGCACTGCAAGACAGTTGCAGTGGTGACTCACGGACCGCGATTGGGTCAGTGGCAGATCCCTCACCCTACCCCACCCGGAGCACGTAGTTGTGACGGACGCGTCCCTCCTGGGCTGGGGGGGCCACATGGGAGAGGTGGAGATCAGAGGTCCCTGGTCTCCGGCGGAGTCCCAGCTCCACATCAACCTTCTGCGACTGCAAATTTACACAAATAAATAATGTACTACTAGTGTTGGATTTGTACAACAATAATGGATAAATCCTACCAGTTGTTCTGAGCCCAGATATATACTGGTGGCAATCCAATCTTAACGTCTATCCCAGCATTATGTGGGATAATGCCTCACCTCACCCGGTCACCCACTCGGGAAAAGGGAGGCCCCGCTCTGTCCGTCGGTACCTCTGTGTTGGCATCCGAGAAGGACGTTAAGATTGGATTGCCACCAGTATATATCTGGGCTCAGAACAACTGGTAGGATTTATCCATTATTGTTGTACAAATCCAACACTAGTAGTACATTAATTATTTGTGTAAATTTGCAGTCGCAGTATTTTCACCGGGTCCTGAAGAAAGCTAGGACCATTGTCCATCTAGCTGAAACATGTCGACCAATATGCACTATGCCTCTGGTTAGTTATTATTTAAAACTATTGAGGCATTGTTTTTAGTTTTGACCATAGTACCATACTGAATAAACTTATTTTTGGTCCTTTTGAGTCAATTTTATCACACACTTTCACTTTCTCACACGCACTGCACCCCATTGACATCACAAGTGAATCACTGTGGTCTGATAATTTTCAAAATCCTATTCTTTGCATCAATCACAGCTGCTTGAAGAGTTGGATTTATGATACATCTCCCACGTGACGATATACCACCAGATGGGTGGGCTGATGGGAATTTTTCCAGCCCAGTGATATCACTACAGTGTCATTAATGGACTCATGGTCTCAGACTCAACATGGCACACTCACAGTGATTCTGACCAGGTCTCTTTCTTGTTGTTTTGCTATTGTAGGGGCTTAAGTAGCCTTGGTCGTTAAAATATTGCCCTCCTTTTGACCCTCCCCCACTCTATTTTTTGCACAATTCCACGTTGTTGACCCAGCTCAGAGAGGACCTCAAGACCTGGCTCTTCAACAAAACCTCCACACCCAGACTGATCAGAAGCCCCCGCCCACCCCCAGTACCATGAGACCCTCACGGTGAGTAGCCGCGCTTTACAAACCCCTGATTGATTGACTTTTCCCTTTGTGTAAGCCTTGCTGCTCAGAGCCACAGCTCCCTAGGCTTATATGGACCGTAGCACACGGGTCCCTGCCTGGATGGTAGTGAGGACAAGCCATAAAGGAAGAGAGGTCAATAATATGGTGATCACCTTACGAAGGGGAGAGCAGGAGAAGTGAACTTCAGCAATAATGTATCGGATTACATCTCAAACCCAAGTGGCTGAAGATGGTCAATACTGATGCCCTGGTACATTTGGGACCGTACTTGATTACTGTTGACACTGCGGGGGTTTGACCTTTTCAGAGCAGCCTCCTCAACATGGGAATTTTGTCAAGTGTCACAAAATGCCAGACACTTTCAAGGTTATAAACCTGTAACTGGTGAAAGCTTGTCTGTTATGCTAAGTTACTTGCTCAGTTGATGAGGAATTGGGAAGAGGTGACAGATCCTCCCAACATTGGTGTGGTGGGCTGTTTACAGCTAATTTGAAATACTTGAGTAGGAAAAGGGAGGGAGTCATGGATGAGGTTGCACTGAGCTAGAAGCGCTTTGACGTAATATGGTTACTATTTACCTTTCACAGAAGTGATCTACAAAATGAGGGTACTCTTAGGAGTCAAGTTTAAAGGAGAGAACTTGATTGATCTTCCAGCAATGGTGGGAGCCCTTAAGGTAAAAACAGATGGCCTTGACCAGTTACAGGACCTCTTTAACCCCTTGCGCGCTGCCCGAATTTTTGCACTGTGCGGTCGAAATGGTGGGCGGAGTTCAGACAACCCCTGGTCATCGTTGGCACACTCCCACCATGAAGTGTGACGGCCGGGGCCCGTCCTGAGCACCGAAGGTGTTAAGGCAAGAAGCTACTGTACCTGATCCCACTAAAATCGTTACTTGGAATATTAATGGCCTGTGAGACAACAGTAAAAAAGAGTTGTGATCTAATACATAAAAAGATTAAGAGGTGGTGCTGATTTCATTCTTCTCAAGCAAAATCACTTACTGGGCACTGATTGTGGATTATTTTGAATGGGGTAAATATAAATCTCTGCTCCATGCAGGCTTTACACAGGGCCCTAGGGGAGTAGCGGTTATCCTGTCCAACAAATCAGTCCCATTTGAAAAACCAGAATCCACACTTCCAATTGGAGAAATGTGAGATGTGTAATGTCCCTTAACCTTGAAAGGTCCTTCAACACTCTACAGGGCAGGAGGCCCTTACGTCTCTAGGACAGTAAGTGCTGGGGCTTCTTTGAAATCTTGGAGATTTAAACATTCCACAAAAACAACCGTCCTACATATCGGATGCCTAAACACTCTTGTCCAGGCACATCTATTTCCTTTATACCAGCTGGGGAGGCATGATTCATTCTAAGCATAGAATATCTTGTCAGTGTGATGTCTGACTACTCCCGTACAATAAACACTGTCTACAGGTGAAGGATCTGGTTATGGAGACTGAGTGTTTGGGAGTTATGAGACAGTGGAATACTTGACATTGTCACTAATATCACGACCACCTTCTTCTGGGAAAATTTAGCAACAGTCCTGTCAACTATCCACTTTGGGAAGCGTACAAAAAGATGTTGGGATGAGGGCTGAAGTGGGAGTAAATTATAAAAATAATCGATTTGAAAAGATTCATACCCCAAAAGAAAAGTCTCTTTAGAAGGAAAAGGACTCCCGTGATTTCCCCTCCCCGATGTCTCTACCACCGTACCCTCCGACCTGGCTACAGAGAATTTCACAGGAAAGCTACTAAAAATGCCAAACAGAAATATCTTAGTATGCAGAGGAAACTGTACAAAGCGAGAAATAAGGTGGCACAAATATTGGCCGTGTTGAGTGAGAGGGAAAAATGGAGTGAGGAGGAGGACAGATTTGTATCTCGTTAGGTCAGTGAAAGAAGAATGAGATGACCACCTTTAAGGAGATGTACGTCCCTCATTTATCAGTGGAAGCGATGAATAGGCTTGATAATGACATAACTTTAGTGGAAGTACCCCATGAATGCACCCATTTTCAAAAGTGATGAGACCAATGGGTAGGAAGCACTTGGTAACTGGTCAAGTAGGTCTCTGACTTGTTCGGTTGTTGAGATTCTTATCGTACCATCTGTGAAACTTGCCTGTTGGCTTGGTACCTTTGACAATGTATAGTCTGGAAGAAGACTGAAAAATAAGGTTTTAAAAAAAATCTCTGTAAGCTATATAGTTTGTTATCATAAGAGATGGAAGAACCTCTAGCAGTTCTATCACCGGTTGCCAAGAAGACTTTTGATTGAAGGTTCATGCTCTGGGCATTTAAACGCTATGTGATTGACCCAGATTTTCCTGCAAGCGTTGCTTTACACCGAACCAATAGTGGCATTGAGGGTGAATGGAATTCTCTCTTCAATATTTGGGCTGGACAGGGGGGTCATGGTAGTGGTGTTTTCTATTTCCCTCTTGTGTTTGGCCTGTTTATAGAGCCTGTGGCATGTTAAGTGAGGGTGACCGCGAATGTTCAGTTTTGCTAGAGGGATGAGATCAAAGATTGGATCTTGCCTTATACTGATAGCCTCCTAATATATGGGGGAATATCCCCTTCAGGCAGTGTCCATGTTAAGTGTTGATTACTTATGGAGAGCACAGTGGGTACAGGAACAATAGGGCTAAATCGGTTATTCTTAAAGTGGGACATATTCCTTTTCGTCCCAAGGCATCCAAATCTTATTTGAAACGCTCAACGTGGTGTGGGACTGAGTGTTTAAGAGGAAATATTACACTAGGAGAACCTCTCTAACCTCATAACCTAGACGGGAGAGTTATATACACCATGTCAGATCCTAGGGCATGAAACATAGGAGCAGGAAAGATTAGGGTTGGGCCTTGCATCGCTAGGTCCTGGGAGGCAAAGGGCCTGCCATATGGCTCCGACTCTCTTAGTGGAGGCTTTGACCAGGAGTCCACAGCAGCAGAAGCACCAGCATAATTTCCACCTTAGAAAATATTCCTGAATACTTCTTCCTTGTCCTCCTCCAACCATTGACCTAGTGTCTTGAATGGGCATTGCTCAAGCGTTTTACAGCTGCCAATCTTGGCTCCATTAACGAACCTAATGTATGTAAGGTGTTTGAAGAATTCAGCACCAATTTATTGCAGATTGGAAATATTTCCTGCATTGTTTTTTGTTGAGGTAGCCAGTATATTTTGGGGAGTTCTTGTTTGTCAGGTTAATGATCATTTTAATTGGCCATAATATCTGCTTATGGGTACTTGACCACCCTATGGGTGCTTCAATTGCCTCAAGGGACATCTGCAAGGGTTTCTGGGGTGGAAGTTAAGGTGTGTGACTTATTGAAAGGTTTTCTTTGTTTTCTCTATCTCTACTAAGTTCTTTCTTCACAGACAGCCAAGTGGGACGGCTCATATATTTTATTATCCCACAAAGAAATTCTCTCTAGCTTACAATCTGAAGGGGAAGAGGAGGACCACATTCTGTTATGCAGCATGAATGTCCTGAATGATAGGATCATAGGAGGGGTAGTATTGCATTTTATAGAGAATGTTAAATGTACTAATTCCACAAGAGGCCCACCTTGTAAGCACAAGCTGCGCTTTCTTAGATCGCGATAGGTATACTAGGATTATCATTTCTGGCTCTACCAGGGGATCCAGATGGAAAGCTATACTGCTTTCATGGCCCTTTTGACTGACCAGAACTACTGCTCACGCATCCTCCCTAGGACCATCACAGATCACTCACTGATTATGTCTCTGTTTCATTTGCGCTGGTGGGCTTGGTCTGTGGCCCCCAAACACTTGCAAGGAGTCTAATAAAGAATTTTCTGCAAATCTGTGAATCGAGTCAAGTGTGCGATCAGTGTCCTCTGCTTGTAGACTGTGCATGGCATTCAGGGCAGTGCTTTATGGGTGGGCCATAGCTTTCCAGCACAATAAAAGGAAAAAAGAGAGATAACAGTTGGAGGTAACTCTGGTAGAGACTAAATTGATAGAGCTGGAATATAAGGAGCTTTCCGAATGAGTCTCGGGCTCTCAACAATCGAATTAGCTAGTGTAACCCACAGTCAGTGGCCTTTGACATGACTTGATTGGCCTGGTTGGCATCATAAATACATGTCTGTTATCAGGAGACAAAGCTAGCAAGCTTCTTAACAGGCATTTTTACAGCAACCTTGTAACCAAGGTAGCTCCCTTTTGGATCCCATTAATGAGTTGGTATTGGATGTGCATGAGATAGCCACAGCATTTGCAGATTACTGTACAGTATATGCTGCATGCCATTGGTATTCCAAGAGGCTGAAGCTTCCATGTTCTGTGACTTGCCCAGCTCAACATTTGTGATGATCTACTTAGCTTGCTCTTCAGTTCACCTTGAACAAATTACAGATGCTATCGCTAATGTCCCATCAAGAAGGACACAGGGACCCATTTGACTCTGACTAGGGCTCTATAAGATAAGAGCTTCTGGCCTAACCCCATACTTTTTTAACATGTTTAATGAAGCGCTGCAAAATGTCCCTGTCTGAAAATCACCACATGACCACCATTTCAGTTCTGTTGAAACTGGAAGTTTCTGCAGATTACTGCTCATCTTTCTCCCAGATTTTCCATAATAACACTGAGACCATAATACTTTCCATGGTGGTGGTGAAAAGATTATAACTGGTTATCACTTCTTTGGTCCACCTGTACCAAAATAGCTTAATGTCTGGGCAAGGTGCAACACCCTATATTAAAGGCTACAAAAGTCTTTGATGCTGGCAATTACATTTCCATATTCCAGCATTCAGATTCTTGTGAATTTTGACAAGGCATTTAATGGTGTAACTTGGGGCATTTTCCTCCAAGTTCTCTACAAAATGAACATTAGATGTAGTTTTGTGGCATTTGTCCTACACCTGTATAAAAACTGATGTGCTAGAGTCTGGGCTGCAGTTATGTCTACTGTCTTTGCCACCAAAGTGATAACAGGCAAAGATTTCTCACATTCCCCCTTGCTGTTTACTTGTGTTATTGCACATCTTGCTGCCTGGATAAGGCTTTGCTACAAGGTTTTAAATAGGAGAACAACATGAAAAACTAGTAGTCTTCATTTAGACGACATGGTCCTGTTTTTCTGTTCTCTCTGTTGGATGGGCCAGGGACTAAGGGATATAATTAAGATTTAGGAAAGTGCCTGATACTTAATTGGGACAAATCTATCTCCATCCTGATAAATGGTGGCGAATTGTCAACTTTTCGGTTAACCACGCTGAGCCTCTGATGAATACCTTCACACTTTAGATCTGAAAGAGACACGTTAGTATTAGATTCCTTACCTTAGAATATCCCCAGGCGTCAGACTGGATCCGGAAATTTTTGCGTAGCAGTACCCTTGCGCGTCGGTAGGCGTCGTCTGCGGCTCCGCGTCCGTCGTCGGCGTCGTGGGCGCCGTGATGACGTCGTCGGAGTACTGACGTCAGTTCTTCTTTTTTCCGCGCCAGCAAGCGCAGATCTGGAAAAAGCAGTAACCCTAGTCTTTTTTTACTAACTTTTTGAATCCTTTTTGATTGTTGTCGAAGTCTCTCTACTCCGGTGCCGTAGGGATGCCCGGTTTCAAGCACAGCGACGATTGCGACCGACTGATGTCGGTCACGGATCCTCACCGCGTGTGTTTGTCCTGTCTGGGCGTCGACCACGACGACAAGGCCTGCTCCGACTGCCGGGCTCTCTCTTCGAAAGCCAGACGGGAGCAGTCCCGCAGGCGACTCGAACTCCGGCAGTCGGTCCCGCGCCGCGAGAGGTCCCGGTCCCACGGGAGGTCGAGGGACAGGTCGCGGGCTCGGAGCCACCACAGCTCCGAGAGTAGGCCGCACTCCTCCGGGTCGAAGTCGTCGTCAGGTAAGAGGCACAAGAAGTCCAAGCGGCATCATCGCTCCTCGGACTCCCCCCAACGCTCGCACGATGCGGCCGGGGGTTCGGATGACACCGCTCACGCGGCTCCGTCGGAGTCGCGGGTGCCGCGTCCAGCCCCATACCCTACGGTCCCTGGGCTTAACGCGACGCACGAGGAGATCGAGCGCTTCCTCTATGAGGACTAATCTCCTCACTGAGGTCCTTAAACCGCAGGCAAGCTCGGCCGAGCCTCTGCTGCCTTTTAATGAGGCCTTGACCGACGTTCTTCTGGGCACTTGGTCCAAGCCCGCTACGGGTACGCCCGTAGATAGGAACGTGGCCAGACGCCACCGCCCAGCCCCGGGCGACCCATGTTTCCTGTCCTCCCACCCCACACCTGAGAGCCTGGTCACCCAGGCCTCCAATTCCCAGACCGCATTCCCGTCCGCCCCGCCGGACCGGGAATCCAAGAGGTATGAGCAGTATGGAAAGAAAATATTCTCATCCATCAGTCTGGGTCTGCGGTCTTCCAACACCGCATGCCTCTTGGGCCGTTACACCCACTCTCTGTGGGATACGGTCGCGGATGTGCTGCCTGAGTGTCCGTTGGAGGTACGGGCCAAACTCGGCCAAGCCCTTGTGGAGGGCCGGGACGCAGCAAAATACTCCATTAGGTGTGGGCTGGATACCACCGACTCGCTAGGCAGAGCGATGGCAAAGACGGTGGCGGTCAGACGCCACGCCTGGCTGAGGTCCGCCAACTTTTCGGCAGATGTCCAGAACACGCTCATGGACATGCCGTTCGATGGCCGTCGCCTCTTTGGCGACAAAGCAGACCATGCGCTTGAGCGCTTTAAGGACTCCAGGGCTACGGCCAAGTCCTTGGGCCTCTCAGCCCCGCGCCAGCAACCGGCTGCTTATCACTCCTTTCGTGGCCACGAAAGGGGTGCGCCCACACGTGCCGCTAGCCACGCTCCGCAGGGCAATACCCAACGCGGTGGCGGCCGTGGTAACCGCTGTCCAGGCGGTAGGGGTCAACGGCGAGGTCAGTCCACACCTTCCCCCGCAGCATCTGCCTCAAAACCCTCCTAGTCCGTGCTTTCAGGCCCATGTGACGCCAGTGGGGGGCAGGGTTCGCCATCACCACCTCCACTGGCGCACTGTCACTTCGGACAGGTGGGTGCTGCAGATCGTCCGAAGGGGCTACTCCCTCCCCTTCGAGGTGACTCCTCCAGCCATGCCACCGCAGAACCACCGCATATCGGAGGATCACTTGCGACTTCTGCAGGAGGAACTTACGGCCCTCTTGGCCAAGGGGGCCATCGAGCACGTTCCTGGGCCAGAAGTAGGGTGTGGTTGCTACTCCCACTACTTCCTGGTACCCAAGAAGGGCAAAGGGGGCCTACGCCCTATCTTGGACCTACGGAACGTCAACGGCTTCCTCCAGAAGGAGAAGTTCAAGATGCTGACACTGGCTCAGGTCTTAGCTGCCCTGGATCCAGGAGACTGGATGGTAGCGTTGGACTTGCAGGGCGCTTATTCCCACATCCCCGTCCTGCTGGCCCACCGGCGCTACCTGCGGTTCACGGTTGGCCACGAGCACTTTCAGTTTACCGTGCTCCCCTTCGGCCTTACCAGCGCCCCACGGGTGTTCACAAAGGTGATGGCGGTGGTCGCAGCTCATCTGCGCAGGTTGGGGGTTTCAGTCTTCCCCTACCTCGACGACTGGCTGTTAAAGGCGGGCTCGCCCCAGACAGTCGTCAGCCACCTCCAGACTACGGCAGACCTCCTGCACCAGCTGGGGTTCTCCATCAATGTGCCAAAGTCACACCTGTGCCCCTCTCAGAAGCTCCTCTTCATCGGAGCGGTTCTAGACTCGGCGCAGTTTCGGGTTTATCCACCCGAGCAGCGGGTCCGGGATATTCAGGCTCTGATTCCCATCTTTCAGCCGTTATCCCGGGTTTCGGTCAGGTTGACGCTGCGGCTTCTGGGGCTGATGGCCTCCTGCATCCTACTGGTGCATCACGCCAGGTGGCGGATGCGGGCTCTGCAGTGGGACCTGAAGTTTCAGTGGGCCCAGCATCAAGGCAACCTATCCGACCATGTCCTGATCTCGGAGGGCACTGCGAGACAGTTGCAGTGGTGGCTCACGGACCGCGATTGGGTCTACGGCAGATCCCTCTCCCTTCCCCAACCGGAGCACGTAGTTGTGACGGACGCGTCCCTCCAGGGTTGTGGAGGCCACATGGGAGAAGCAGAGATCAGAGGCCTCTGGTCTCCGGCGGAGACTCGACTCCACATCAACCTGTTGGAGCTTCGGGCGATTCGTCTAGCACTGAAGGCATTCCTCCCCTCTGTCCGGGGGAGTGTAGTGCAGGTGTTCACATACAACTCCACCGCCATGTGGTACTGCAACAAACAGGGCGGGGTGGGGTCGTGGACCCTTTGCCAGGAGGCTCTGCGCCTTTGGCAATGGCTGGAACATCAGGGCGTGACCCTGGTGGTTCAACACCTGGCAGGTTCTCTGAACGCCAGGGCGGACAAACTCAGCCGCCGGTGCATGATGGATCACGAATGGCGTCTGAACTCGGACGTGGCGCAAGGCCTCTTTCAGCAATGGGGAGAGCCTTGGTTAGATCTATTCGCCACCGAAGAGAACGCGCAATGTCATCAGTTCTGCGCGTTGGAATTTCCAAGGCGGCACTTGCTCGGAGACGCTTTTCGCCGCGAGTGGAGTTGCGGTCTGTTGTACGCCTTTCCGCCTATACCACTTCTGCCCAGAGTGCTGAAGAAGATCAGGCGCGACCGGGCCCAAGTCATCCTGTGGCTCCGGACTGGGCTCGAAGGTATTGGTATCCCGAGCTACTCAGTATGTGAGTCGATCCCCCGGTTCGTCTGCCTCTTCAGGAGGACCTTCTGTCGCAGCAGCAGGGGACGGTCCTCCACCCGAACCTGTCCAGTCTCCACCTCCATGCTTGGAGATTGAGCGGCGACAGTTGAGGCCATTTGACTTGCCTCCTGAAGTCTGTAACGTCATTCTGGCAGCCAGGCTTCCCTCCACAAAGTCGGTATACGCCTGCAGGTGGAACAGATTTGTGGCATGGTGCACAGCAAAGGCTGTGGATCCTCTTGCTGCCCCTCTTTCAGAGGTTCTTCTCTTCCTTCTTTCTCTTGCCCAGCAGGGCTCTGCTCTGGGCACTATCAAGGGCTACCTTTCTGCCCTTTCAGCCTTTCTCAGGCTACCTGATCAGCCTTCTTTGTTCAAGTCCCCTATTGTAAACAGATTTCTTAAGGGCATCACTCACACTTTTCCTCCTGTTCCGTTTGTGATGCCTCAGTGGGACTTGAACCTGGTTCTGACTTTTCTGATGTACGCTCCCTTTGAGCCACTTCACAATTGCCCTCTTCGCGTTCTGACTTTGAAGACTGCTTTCCTGGTTGCCTTCACCTCTGCCAGGAGAGTGAGTGAGCTCCAGGCTCTTTCTTGTACTCCACCCTTCCTTTCTGTCCATCCGGACAAAGTGGTGCTTCATACCAAACCATCTTTCCTGCCCAAGGTTGTCACGGCCTTCCACATTGGGCAGTCTATCACCTTGCCTACCTTCTTTCCGCCACCGCATCCCTCTAAAGAGGAAGAGCGGCTCCATCGTCTGGACCCAAAACGTGCGCTCTCGTTTTATCTGGATCGCACACGCCAGTTCCGGGTGGATGACCAACTCTTTGTTGGTTACGTGGGCGCTAAGAAGGGGAAAGCGGTGCACAAGAGGACCATCTCCCGGTGGATCATCTTGTGTATCCAGGCATGCTACTCCTTGGCTAGGAAGGAGCCCCCTGCTGGATTGCGGGCTCATTCTACCCGAGCCACGGCGACTACCACTGCCCTGGGCAGGGGTGTGCCCTTACAAGACATCTGTCAGGCAGCTACGTGGGCATCGCTGCACACG